>NW_027269283.1:2500000-3750000 GCF_023055355.1 Agelaius tricolor | reverse complement strand
AAAGATGAGGTCCTGAAGGAGGAAAACTAGGACAAGTCACTGAGGTCCTGAAGGGTGAAGACCAGGATAAGTTTGATGTTTCCAAGGTAAGATAGGGCAGAAATGTTGTTTTCAGAGCTGAAGTTACTGGCACTTCTTAGCTCAAGGCCCTGCTCCAACACCTCCAGGCAGGGGAGGGCCCAGCACCCCAGAGACCTCCCAGACCTGCACAAAAGGAGCTCTGTGGCAGGGGCTGGTCCAGGACTGCACCCTGGGAGAGAAACCCTGTTTCCCACCTGTGCTGTTCACAGCCTTATTCACTCAGAGCTTTGTGACCTTCTCCAGGAGAGGAGCCTGGGGCCCCATGGCTTTGTCCTCCCAGCTCTCTTGGTAATGCTCTTGGTAAAACTCACTGGGCACTGATGGGATGTGGCTTTGTCCACTCTGAACTTCTCCACTATTGGTTCTCTTTATTCTGATGGAAGGTACTCCTTCCCAATCTTGCTTGTAATTGTTCTTCTCTATGTTCTAGCTTCCTTAAAAATATTCCTGGGTCCATATTCCTGGGTCCATATTCTCAAGAAGCTGCTATTTCAATTTAAAAAGTCACTGTCTTCACCAAAGAGTTCACCCTGTTTGTCAGTGTCACCTTGCTTCACTCCCTCTCCATCCTTCAAGACTTATGAATGGATGACTTATGAATAAGAAAGGTTTGTTTAGCAAGTTAAACTGCAAGATGACTTTAAACAGAAGGCTATGAATAAACAGAATACAGAGCACAGGCATTTAGCATGGCAGTTGGATCACTCTCTAATTGCTTTGTCTTTGTCTGGAATTCAGCAGGTCTTGCCCTGAACATGAGAGTGCACATGGCAACGTTTGGGAGATAAATGCAAATACTCAGCTTGAAACCTGGTGTATCATGATCCCCTACCACATGCCCATGGGGGTGAAGGCTGTCCCATTTCCTCACATCATATTTTAAGCAAATATTTCCTTCCCATCTGCAATCTTCTGGCTTTGTAGATCTTGTTTTCAGCACCCCATTACACAGACACCCAAAGTTGCACACACCATGTTTCACAGCCCAATGAGACTCATTTAATTTCCAACTGAATTTCACCAGCACAGTGACCACAGACTTGTGCTCCACACTACTCAGGGCTCCAGTGCTGTGCCCCATCAGGGACTCTTGTCCCAGCTTTCCCAGCTGCTAAGGAGCAGAGCTGTCAGTAGTTCAGGGCTTCTTCCACACCTGCAGGCTGCACATGCTGCACCTGCCAGCACCTTTCCCCTGGGCTGGATTCTGGCACTTCACAGTCTCATGGCCTTTGTTCCTTTTGTAGATGGAGCCTGGAGCAGGAATATTTGCTGTGCATCTTTTCCACTTCCTCCAGAATCCCTTTTGAAGATTGCACCTGAACCCCCCTACACCATCTCTTTTGTTTGTACATGAGCACACATCAGACACAACACCTTAAGACTCTTGATTAGCCTCTTCCTAATTGCCTTTACCACAGCACTCATGGACCAGTAAAGTATTTACAGTGGATGTAAATATACTACAGAAGGTTCAACTTTTACCCTTGTAACTCTTATCTCAGTTTCTCCAGGCAGTATTCTTTTTGAAGAGTAAAATGCTCTCTTCTCAGTCTTACTTCTGATACTCTTATTTAAAACAGAGGAGTCTCACTTTTCTTTTAATCACCAGTAGTTTCCTCAATCCCTTCCCATCTTCATAATAAGATGCAGAGCTTTAGTTCTGGACAGGTGTAATGCAACATCTCTAGGATCTCAAAAAGCCACTGTTCTTTTGGAAAAAATCGGGAGAACTTAAGACAGTAAAGAACAAGTTTGACAACAGTTTGATGATGGAGCCAATTCTGCCTTGAGTCATGGAGAATTAGATGACATCTTAAAGCCTCTTCCACCCCATTGTATTATAAATTTTATTTTATCCAGTGAAAGATGATCAGAGCACATATTTTCCATTGGCATTTCCCAGCTTTTGAGCATTTGTAATCTTAAGAATGTTCTTTTGAGGGGAGATTCTTGCACATATGGGCACCTTTCATGCAATAAAGAGAAGATAAAGTTGTTTGAACACTGTCCTACAATCCTTCCATCTGTCACAGGATTGTATGGGATGCTGTCAAACACTGCTTGGAAGAGAAGGAGAATCACTCAGTCTCTGCACACTGAGGAGCCCCACGGGCCAGCAACTACACCCAGCTCCCCACACCGTGTGCCTCGGCAGTGAGGCAGTTAACAAAACATTTTTGTTCATGTGAAAATACAAAGCAGCTGCTTAGTTCTACACTTGGCAGAAGACAGCAGCCCCCTCTGCACTCCTTGTCTTCTGCTGCTCTTGGATCATTGCAGACCTAACCAGCTGTTGCATTCCACATGCCAGTTACACCAGTTTGGGAAAGCAAGGGCAGGGAAAGCTGTATGGCTGCACAAAAAGGAGTGAGAATAATACACTGCTGAACCAGAAAGGACAATATTTATATAATAAACGTGTTCAGGAGCATAATGATTCCTTTGTCATCAAGATTTTGGAATGGCTAATTGTGCACATGAGAAGTGCACCTAATGCACACGCTCAGGGGCAGTTTGTGTGCTCCCAAAGTGGCTGTGCACTGCAGATCTGGCCATCTGCACAAGTCCTCACAAAACAGGGTGGGCAAATGCACAAACACTTCTGAAAATAAAGTTGCGTGCATGAAATGCCTCATTTTTCATGTCTGTGAATATGCAACTCAGGGGATTTTGTTTCCAAGTTTAAAAATAATGTGCTAAACCGAGCTCTGAGGGTTTATTGCAAAAAAGTTCTTGGTGGTTCTGTGCTGGGGAGGGTGTTCAGGTATGAGCTGCAGTTTGGTCTTGAGATATGGTGGACACAGTCCCAGGCATCAGCTGCAGACTGAGATTCTGACTCAGAAGCTGTCTGCTCCCTCAGATGGGACTGAGTTCTGTTTCTGACTCAAATTTAGAACAAAAATCTATGTGAGTCAAAACAAGCTTAGTGTGAAAACTTTCCTGATACTCAGTCTCTAGGAGTCGATTTCTTATGTTTGATTTCTTGGATCTCCAGCTTGTAGCAGCATTTGCCAGTAGTGCAAGTCCTCAGTGGCCACCACATGGATTCCCAAGCTTTTTTTTTAAATGCAAACTAAAAATCTTTAGAACAGGGGAAATACAGCCAAATGTCAAACCAACATTAAATGGCATCCAAGCAAATGGTACTTGAAAGAGGAGGGAAAAGATTTTTTTACGTTCAAGACTTTTTGAAATTTCTGAATCACTTCTCTCAACAGATTTTTGTTTTAGAAGGAATTATCTGAAACCTTTTCCTTTTGCCATAATACATTTAAATTATACATACCATAATGATATCATTAGGTCAATAGAGAGATCTAAAGATTTAGAACATTGCTATTTCATAATTGGACTATTTCCTATCTAAAGAAAAACTATTCCATCTTCAAATTATGAAGTCACTTTCAAATGAGAAACACAGCTTTCTTTATGAAAATGTGGAAAAGTCCTCGTTCAATAATTTCTTTCAAAATTCCTGAGTGTTCATAAAAGCCAGCATTTCTCAGAGAATTAGGTAGATTTCACTGAAGTAACAATCATGTATTAAACCAAAGTCCTTGAGCAACAGCAAAACCCTTTATTAAAATAATGAAAAAAGTCTTTTCTTTCCTGTACAGCTCAGGAGGCGAGCTCAGTGAACATAATGAAGTATGGTGCATGGTTGTCTACTCTGGTTAATTTGTTATATCCTGTAATGCAAAGAGGTTGGAAACTTGACTTGCCCTCCAAAGAGCTTTCCCAGCACCTCCCTTCCCCATCCAGCCCAGGGCACAGAGAGACCTCAGCAGAAATATTCCTCCAGGATAGCTGCTCCTGGCAGTGGGGCTGCCTGGGGTGCCCCATTGGGGCAGGGTGAGATAACTGCAGCGAGTGCTGGGTGCTGGGTGATGCCCACCTGGGAGCTGTTCTCTGCAGGATGGAGGATAATGGCTTGTTGGGTCAGGCATCCTATGTCCAAAAGAACCCTTTTTTCTTCATGATGGAGTGAAATATCGTTTTAAGCTAGTGATGTGTGGGATTTGTGTTAATGGCTTTACTAACTGAGTTAACAATGCAGTGATAGTGCCAGGCTGCTCATTAATCACTTGTAAGGTGCTTTTGGTATTCAGGTCTGCTGGGACTGCAGAGATTTGGGTCTCCCCCTAACAAATTGTGCCAGGGGAGATTTAGATTGGATATTAAGGTTGTCAAGCACTGGAAAAGGCTGCCCAAGGCAGTAACCACCCCTGAAGGATATAAAAGACACGTGAAAGTGGCACTTGGGAACATGGTTTAGTGCTGGCCTTGGCAGTGCTGGGTAAAGTGTTGGACTTGATGATCTTAGAGTTCTTCTGCAACCCAAATGATTCTACTGTTCTGTGAATGGCCCTGCACTCACCAGCAGTGGGGTCACTTCAGCAAGAGCTCATCTGAAGGTTATCCCTCCTGCACAGCTTTTCAATAGCACCTTTTAAAGACATCTTCTCTGTTTTGAGAGCTACACATCAAGTCCTTAAACTTGGTTGTGCTTCTGAAATAGAGGAAATAACCAAGAATCCCTGCTCAGTCAGGCAGATCTCTTTGAAACCCTTGCTTTACAGTTTGCATGAACACCAGGAGAGCACAGAATCCTTCACTGTTATTTTACAGTGATGGTTTTTCTGTGTAAGTAACCTGCACTTTCACTGGGACTGGGGGTGGAACACAGCTCTCCTTTACCCAGGGCTAGTGGTTATTCCAGAATTTATTCCTCTTTGACATTAGAAACCTCCCTCTTTATTCCAAAAATTTGTTTCAAAGAACTGACATTTTCTAACCAAAAGACTTTTAATGACAAAATTCCTGAGCAGCTGTAATTATACCCTATGGCTCAGTCTGAGGGATAATATTGTTATCCTCTGTAAAACAGCCCTCCAGCATCCCATTATGTGTCCCTAATCCCCAGGAGCCTGGAGGAAGGAGCATTGGTGAGAAGCACAGGAATTTGGGGGGCTGTTAGGTGAGTCCACACTGCTTCTTTGGATAAATTAAACCCTGGATAAATTAGACTCATTTAGTTCCTGCAACTGCTGCAGGAACAAAGCTGGGTGGAGAAATTTTACAAAAGCAGCTGTGCACACAGTGGGAAAAGAGACAGACAAAGGACATCCCCACCTCACCTGTCCAGCCCCAGCTGAAGGCAGGTGAAATCAGCCTCCTGCTGAAGGCAGCAGCTCCGGGGGCTCAGGCTCCAAGTGCTCCCCAGCACCAGGGTGATGTCAGGGGCCATGTGTGGGCAGCGATTCCTCGGCACATCCTCCAGCTCTCCCTCCAATTTTGAAAGCACATCAGCAAGCTTTGGAGCTAAGGTCCTAATGAGGATAATTATTATTATTACATGCACATATATATATATATACATAAAACCCCCAGATCCCTGTGAGGTTTCTTCAGATTGTCCCAGAAAGAAAACATTTTCATTGTGTGGGCTGTGATTGGGAACACATGGACCCGCCGCACCCCACTCTGGTACTAATTACAAGGGAAGCAGAGCCCAGTGCAGAGGTTTCTTTAATTCCTTGGGTTTGGAGCCTCAGCAGTGGAATTACCTGAGGAGGCTGGAAGGTCTCTGGGGTACAATCAGTCATGCAGCCTTTGGGTTAGGCCAGGGTGGGTAATCTATACACGCTGGCAGCATCGTGCAGCCACCCAACTGGGGAAAGAGGAATTTCTCTTAATTAATGGCATGATGTATGACACGTTAGCAGCACAAACTCTGTAATAAACCCTGATGCCTCCTTTTACAGCTCACACAAGATGAAAGCTTGCTGGGATACCTGCAGGAGTGGGGCATTCAGAAATGCTGGCAGAGCAGCTTGTGGTGAGGGAGCTTTAATAGCTGCACACGGAGCTTTTGATTCCAGAGTCGATTTTAGACAAAGCTGCCTTGGAGCAAAGGAAGCAAGTTTCACTTTCAACCTTGCCCAAGGCTGCTACCCAGAGATGAAGATACCAGTGAAGACGACTGAAATCTTAATTTAATTAACTACAAATCCCAATAGGGCAAGTTTGGGAGGTTTGGTTCAGAGCATGTTTACCTGAATCTGAGCTAAAGTACTGGCTTTCCAAATTCCAGTTCCAGTTTTTGTTTGGCACAGGACTAAGAGACAGGCTAGATGTAAAGCTCAGATTCACTCAGGTTTGCCCAAAGCATGAGGGTACTCAGATTTTCAAAATACATGTTTACATTTAGAATAAATTTGGCCTTTTCCCACACTAAAAGCTGTTTATTTAAACCTCTCATTTTGGTCATGTCTTTTCCATCTTATATTTCTTAGACTGCTAGGTCAAAAAGTGAGTAAATAGGTCAAGTGTTTCATAGAAAATGGAATACAGAGGCGATGTGGCTAGGACTTGGACTCCAGAGCTCTAAATTAAGCATATTAGCAAAGACTGCTATGAATTACTATTTATTCTTATGCTCTTTGATGGTCTTTGCCTCCTTGAAGACCAGTTTTTGGTTTCAACCAAGAAAGGGTAGGAAATGAAAATGTCCCAGCTCTTGGCAGCTGTGGAGATTCCTCAGCTGAGATCCTGGAAGCACAAAAACCTCAGAAAGAGAGAGATGGGGACAATAAAAACAAAATATGAAGAAAGTAATAAAATCAGGGCCCACCAAATTCCGCAGAAAAACCAGGCATGACCCCTATGGCTCAGAGAAGGGACACAGACCCCAGGCTGCAGATGTGACAGGAAATTTCAAACTTGCCTAATCATAAAAACAATTTTAAAAAGCATTTCAGGACTCTTCTGTAAGAAACTTACAGCATCTTGTGTCACTACATTTACAAAGGGAGGACAGATGTGTTTGACCTGAGAGCAGGACCAGGGTGCTGTGTGACACTGTCCAACTCAGATCCATGAGATCCATGCAGGGCAGACTGCAAGGAAAGACCCCACGGGGCAAACACAGAACATTGGCCTTATCTCTGCATCACTCACCACAGCCCCTTTGCCTTTCTCCTTCTTCATGAAGGTGAGAAACTCATATGGCTTTTCATAAAGGTGAGAAACGACAAAACTCTCCAATGAGTAAAAAAATAGCATTCCTCAAAAAGGAAAGGAAAGAAGAAAGATCATGCTCCAAACCTGCTGCTTCATTCCAGTGCAAAACTTTCTTATTTTCCTTTTCTTTTTTTTTTTTTTTTTTTTTGAGAGAGAGTAATTTAGTGTGGCAAATAAAAGCCCAGCTAATTTTTAAATCAGCATGTAGCCAACTCAGCCACCCAGTAGCTCTGTCCTTGGGCAATATTATTGAAGCACACACAATCTATACTAAAGTGATCAGCTTCCCTCAGGCCTGCCAAGGGGATGCGTTAGGTGAGCCCAAAATATGACAGAAGGAAATTTATGTGCAACTTTTACACATAATATCTCATTATGACTCTCCCCAATCTTTCAATTTTAAAAATAAACGGCCTTTGTAATGATTTTACCAGGAGCATGTTGGAAAAGAGATTGAAAAAGAGAAAGGAAAGTGGCTTTGGCCACAGTTATTTCTTTTGCTCTTCTTCTCTCGGGTTTTTCTTTAATTTTCCTGAAGAGGTTTCCACTCAATTTAGGAAGAAATGGAATTTCCCCCTCCCTGCCATCACTCTTTTTCTGTTTTGCCCACGTTTTCAAAGAATGGAATGGCTGACATAATGAAGCCTATGTCAATAGCAAAGTCATTTTGACCAGTTGGTAAATAATGAAAGTTTCCACTTAACGTGCAAGCCAGCTCACCCAGGGGACAAGGGCTTGGTCCCCTCCCAGGCCAGCAAACTGTCATCCCTTGCACAGCACACAGAGCTGAGAGCTGTGCCTTGCAGCAAGGAGAAACCAGAGTCCAGCTGAGCCCGGGGCCAGATGCTGCCTTGCCATGAAGAACATGCACTTTTGGACACTGGAGTGCTGGTTGCACAACCTCTGGCAGGACCAAGCCCAGAAGAGAATGGAAAAAAAAAAAAGCTAGAATAAATAAGTATGCACAAATAAGAGAGGGGAAAGCCCCAGTGATGATGGATCTGCCATATACAATTGCCAGGGATGAGCTCCAGCACTCAGTTTGATAAAGAAAGGGCAATTCTGTTACTTCTCCCTTGAGATGCCAATCCTGACAGGATTTTCTACTGTTTCATTGTGGGCACCAGCAGGAATGGTGCTGCTCATACTCCACAGACCACAGCTTGAGAGCCCAGGGGAGGAGCAGATACCTGAAGTGAGAATCAGTTACAAGCATTTTCGAGAACTCCTCCGAGTGGGGGTAAGGAAAACAAGCAAAGGCAAACTCTCACAGCTCCTGCTGGCAGCAGAGTGGGATGTTCTCAGAGTGGGAAGCAGAAGCACTGCCAATGTACACTGACTGCTGGGGAGAGAGTTCCCACTGCGGGCAGATGGGCAAGGGACCATTGTCAGGCAGAGAGAACTGGAGCAAATGTAAAAAATATCCCAATCCATACAAAAAAGCTTTCACTGCTACACAGCACTGTACTGTGTTTCCTCTGCATCCCAAATATCTTCTGAGGACACAACAGTCCTTATGTCTGATTCCTCTCTTCCCTTCTCTGAAGGTTCTGCTTTTAACCATATTTCCTTCATTCATACATACATGGCTGCTCACTTTTCTGTATGACTGCACACTGCTTGCTTCTCATTTTTGATGCACTTGTGAGACCAGCAGTAAAGTTATTGGAACCAAAGATCTGTAAATACCTTCTGGAGGACTCATTATTCTCCTCATCAATCCCACACCCCTCTGGTGTGTCCAGCACTGACAGCTCATCAATATCTGCCCTCCTGGAGTCTGTGGGTGATCCCTTCCCTCAGGTGGCTTCAGCCACATCTTTGCTCTCAGGGATGAGTTATGAATTATTTGTGTAGTTCTGGGCAAACCACGAGAAATATTGAGACTGGGTACTGAAGTAAATAAGAAGAATGTATATATATATATATATATATATATATATATATATATATATATATATATATATATATTCAGCAAATGGCCATGACAAAAATAACATCAGAAAACAAAGACAGTGGAAGAATATATATATATATATATATATTTTGACAAGAAGTCTGTGTATTTTCATTGTATTTATGATGTATTAGTTCTACATTTGAAGAGATCATTCAGTTTAGGCAGGAAAATTTCCCTTTGTTTACTCTCTTCAAGACAAAAAAGACAGAAGTCAAAAGGCTGATCCTCAGTAGCTTATTCCATATTACCTAGTACAAAACAAGTAGAGGTAAGGACTGAACCAAGATCTCTCTCGGGTGATTTTACAGACTAATTCAGCTCTTTTAACCATCCCACCACAGCCTGGAAAAAAAAATGTAATTCATAAAAGGAATCTTCCAACAGAGAGATGAAACTGAACATAATGAATTCAGAAATATTTAAAAGCAATTTACTAGTTAATGGTGGTCAAAAGCAACATCACTGCAATATTTGTTTTGTGAGGGAACAGCTACATGAACTCTGGTACCATTAATATTAGTGCCATAAAATGTCATCAGGTGGGTAGAATTTAGGAGAGTGGCAGAAGATAATAAATCTGGGAGTTCTTGTGGGCATAATGCAGTCAATGAATTCTCTGGACCTCATTTTTCCCCACTGTAAAACAGGTACAATCCATTAGGTTGGTGAGAACTCATTTGTTCTTAGATGCTTCTTTGAACTTGGCATCTGCCATGGACACACAATGTGTGTGAAGAATGGAGGAATCATAGAATGGTTTGGGTTGGAAGGAACCTTAAAAACCTTTTCATCCCAACTCCCTGGGCACGGATGCCTTCCACCAGACCAGGGTGCTCCAAGCTCCATCCAGCCTGGCCTTGAAACCTTCAAGGATGGGGACTTCAGAGCTCATCTTGGACACCTCTGACTCAGGCTGTACATGAAATACCTGGCAGTAAAAAACCTGAACTCTAGGCATCCAGAGGGAATTCTGCAAGTCCACTGACTGCAGCAGAAATCATGAAGTGGTGCAGGTTGGAAAAGACCTGTAAGATCAGCCAGTTTGTGTTATACCATAATTGCTCAGCTTGCAAATCAAACAGCAAAACAATTAGCATGTGACTGTACTTCACACACCTGAACATCCCCCACTTCACTGAGTCCTTTATATGGAAAAAATTGCCTCTTACTTTAAACAGATTTAAAGCAAATTTGCCTCAGATCTTTCCACACTTGCCACATTGCCAGGTAATACCTGGCAGTGCTACTGCTCTCACTGAGCAATGTGAGGCTAAAACCCTTGAAGTGAAGGCATCTTTGTTCCACCACTGGATTCTTTGGAAGTACAAGGCATTGGACACATCCCAAACCCATTTTTCCATTTGTAGAATGAAGAGTCTTTTCTACTCAGTTGTTATAACTGGATCCACCACTACAGAAGTTGGGTGTATCTTTGCCATATTTTCTACGTGGGGTATGAACACATATTTCTTTCCAAACACGTTTATTTCCAAAAGAACAGACTGGCTAGAAATCTCAGAATTTAAGAATATTAAGAATGACAAGAGGCTGGGAATGAGGAGAGCAGAGTACACTGCAGTGGGGTTATTTCAGCCTCATGTTCTTTTTTGGAGGCCTCCTGTCCCAGGCCAATGTCACACCTCTGCTCCCAGGATGGTGACCACAGAGGAGAGGACCTGGTCTGGCCACTTGGTCACAGCTACCTAAGGCAGCCAAGAAGTTCAGTGCCTGCCTGTGGTTTCAAATCCCAGAACCCATAAAGCACAAATACAGGTTTCAAATGCGAGGCTGTGACCTCTCCACTCACCAATAAAACATGCCCAAAGTCATAATAAACAAAACATTACAATCCAGGGTGGCAAGGCATAAACCAGTCATATGTATTTTCTTTCTGGCCACTTAAGCAAATCTTAGGCTTTACCAAAAACTACCTCGGTGAACTAAGTTAGCAAAACAATCCTGATTACAACATAGGTTAGAAAAAATAAGTCAAATAAACTTAACCTAGAGTTTCTCATGGGATGTTTTATGTTCTTGTTGCTGCAGAGTGGAATGTGGGCCAGGGTAAACATGGAAGGGACACAAGTGTGATAATATAATGACACCTTTTATTAGCTCAAAGACCAAAAAAGAAAAGAATAACAGAACTTTAGATAAATCAAAGCTCTTTTTTCTTCACTTTCAAGATGCAGAAAGGAAAAACCACAGCTTGTGTATTCCTGACAGGGCTCATCTTGTCAGGAGCATGAACCCACGTTGTTGGTTTTTCATGTGTCTGGAGAGCCAGAAAAGGAGGGGGAAGGGGAGAAAAAGAGTGGCTTTGTAGGAATTGAAGGAACTGACATCTGGTTATACAAGGATACAAATTTCCAGGTCACACTCAAGAGCACCAATAATAAACTGCAAGGAGTTGCTGGCCACTTTCAGAGTGACACTGTGGTAACCCTGTTAAGCTGCTTTCCCTGGGTTACCAGCAGAGCCCCAGCCCATCACAGTCAGAGCAGCAGCTGAGGCAGAATTTTAGGAAATACTTTTGCAGGAGATAAAGATGGGCACTCCTGTGTGTCTGGGGATCTTCACAGAGGGGACAAGATTCAGAACTGCTGGATGGAAAAGAACCCAAACCAAACAAACACAAAAAAAAAAACCCAAATAAAACAAACAGTGCCCAAGAGGAGATAAACCCACAGATAAAAGAGATGTGCTGGCAGTCTGGTATCTGCTGGCTATTATCAGAGCTGGTGCTGTGGATTAATGATTTCTTTTCTGTCCTCTTACATCTTTTCCAGCCCCTGCCATCATTTATTATAGCATCCTTACTTTGCTGCTCAGATTGACAAAAGGGAAATAAACTTTACTCTGCAGGTGTTTTCAGGAGAAAATACCTTTTCCCCAGGAACTGGATACTAGATTTAGTGAGTAACAGCTATTCTTCCCAACAGTTCAAGACAGTGTAATAGCAGATACTTTTTGCCTGGGTATTTCAGATATGCCCACCTATGTCCTAAACAATACTGGTCTCCTGTGAATACACATTTTTAAATGTAGGAAGTATTTTACAGCAATAGGCTAGAAAGTGTATTAAAGGATCTATCACATTGATTTTAAAGGATTACATTTTGACATCTTTGATGCAGACACACCAAGAAGCTTAAAATGTATTTATCACACAAGAACCAGATTAAATCCATTTTGCTCTTTCTAAATAGATCTCAAACTTCCTTAGCAATAATGGCATTTTTTTCAATTGACTAAAATAAAAAGAGGGATTAATAGGATTTAGGATGACTGGAAAAAAAGAAGCAGTCTCTAAAGGAAATTTCAGAATACAGACAAGGGAGATGGACAGAGGGGGCTTTCCTAACATATTAATACCCTCCTACCTTCATTTAGTGCAAAACTACAAATCACCCATTTCCCTAAATGTTAGTACACAAATACAAAATACATATGTAGTTATTATTTATTACATATGTTTATGGCTGAAGAGATGCAAAGAGGGAGAGCAGGAGGAGCCTCATGCAGGGAGAGGCAGCCAGAGAAAGGCTGCAGGAACAGGAGAGAAGTCATCAACTGATCAGCTCTACCAGGAGCCAAGGATGGGCTCAGCAAGTGCTTGAGAAAGGCTCAGGGAGAGCCTGGCCCCATGCAGGGACTGCAGCAGCTGAAGGAGCAGCCACAGGCCTTGGTTTGGGCTGCAGTGCTGGCTTCTGACCCCATGCCTCTGCCAAGCAGTTCTTCATAGAATAAGACATTACATTTTTAAATATTTGCTCCAACAGCAGAACTCTGAAACACAGAAGCACAGTAAAAGAAGGAGAACAAAAATCTGTATTTATACCAGGAGCAGTTTCTGCATTTTCCATAGAAGAAGGAACCTCTGGACAAAGTGGAAGTGCTGGGAATGTCCTGTGGGGCAGCCCTGGGAGTGTGAACCACTGCACTGCAACCCAGGGCTCAGCCCTGCCGAGCTCCAGAACTCCAGGAAAAACCCTGATGGATTTTGGAAATGGCTGGAGAGGACCAGTTCCATCTCCAGGATTGCCTGGAAGCTGGAGCATGGCACAGGAGCTACCCCACTGCCAAGGCCTGCAGGGAGGATAATTCAGCTGGTGCTGGGCGTGCCCTGGCTGATTCAGATACTCAGACAGGACCAGGGAGAGTGCCCAGAGACTGGAGACAGAGGCCACACTGAGCTGGTAGCTGCAAGCACTGGGGAGAGAAACACTGCTGGCCACCTCCTCACTCCCACCATTGCCCCACTAGCTCCCTAAACCTAGGAGAGGGAACCAAATGGCAAAAAAGCATGCCTTTATATCCCTTAAAATTGATTTTCTGCATTTCTCCTGGTCTCCTGCCAACCAAGCTATTGTTTGCTGCAGTAGCAAGCTGAATGAAAATGAAATCTCTTTGGAGTTATTTTTATGGATTATACAGCTTTTAGTTAACAATTACTCTGCCACTAAGGCTAACATGATTTAAATGTTCTCTTTTTTGGAAGAGAACAAACTGGCACATGGACACATTGACAATGCCAGGTGGCAAAGCACCTCTGCTGTCCAGTTAACATCTGGGCAATTTCACAGGACATAGTCCATGGGCTTTTTTGCATTTCTTTGCCACAGGAAACTTTGGAGGGTGAATGTTTTTGGAGACGAGGCCTACAGAACAGGTCAAACAAAATGATGCAAACACATCAGCTTTACCTAAGTGCACTGCACCTTTATCCAGGTCTAACTTGAAATACTACTCTTTGCAATAAGCATAATGAAAAGAGAGCAAAACCCATTTTTTGCCAATTTTGGAAGGGCAAGGCTGATTTCTACTGTAGCTGAGTATACATGGCTGCTTAGACAACAGCTGAAATTGGCCTTGATACAGGAAATGCAAAAGAAAGCGAAATGCATGAGTGATCCATAGCATTATTTATTGTAGCAGCTTTGGGTCACTCCACAGGTCACATATTTGCTTTATTGGATTAGAAGTGAACACATGTGTGCATCACACAGAGCAAATTCTTGTCTCTTTTGGTCTGACTTTTTGGTTAGGTGCCAAGAAAATACCATTTTTCCATTACCATAGTGAAGGATGGTAAAACACTGACAGAAAGCTTTACCCCAGCACCTGCCAGCCTCACCCCAAATCTCTGTCCAGCTCTCCTTCAGCCATGTACAGGTGTCCCCTTCTTGTCCCAATATGGTCCCATTAACCTGAGCCACTGCTTCAGCCTCCCCTCCAGGCCATTCATGCCTGTGGAGTGGGCAGCTGGCTGCCAGTCTCAATCCTGATTTTGTGGAAATCAGACAAATCTCCCATTTCTGGAAGGAGTAGCTGCCCTAAATCTCCGTCACTGGTGCAGCTCTTTAAGAGCACAGTAATTCTCCACCAAATTGAATCTTCCCTGACAATTGGCAGCACATCAGAGACAATTCACAGGCATATTTTTTCCCCTTTCCTAACAGGAAATAGGGCTTGTGTTACATTTACAGTGACCTGGAGCTCCAGGGGCAGACTAATATCTCACCTAAACAAACAGACAGTATTTCTTCCCTGATACAGGCAGATGGGCTGAAAGGGAAAGCTGACTTGGCTCTGGCCTTCCCAGCTCCCAGCAGCAGTGTGGGAGGCACCAACAAAGTGCAAACCTGTGAACACCAACACAGGGATCCCCAACGCAGCACAGAAGTTTGGAGCTGCAGTTCAGCCTTTACACTTGGTCTCTCTTTTTGTTTTTTATGAAATTACCATTGTCTCACCTCCTGTGGATCTCACTGGGGTCCCTCTGATGGTGTGAACTGGGGGGTTTATTGCTCAATCCATGGTAAGGCAGAGAGGACCCAAACAGCCTCCTCTGCTAAACCTCTCCACCTCCTCGCAGTCTGCAGCATTTCCCCAGGAGGTTCCCACTTGCCTTTGTGGGCACTGAGAGATAATTCTGGGCTTTATTTGTGGTGGATTTGAAAAAGCAAACTCCAAACTGTGTAAAATGACTCTGGGGGACAGTAACTTACAACAGATGTCACAATTGTTCACTGTCTGACTGACGAGAGAGCTCTCAGAAATAATAAACGCCTACATGTGCTTGCAACACAAATAATATTCAGATACTATTTTTCTTGGATTTCCCTGCCCTGATGTGCTACATGTCTGTTTTGCCCTGTTCAGCCCTTGTAAAAATCAGAGAAACAAACCCAAACTTGATGGGGAAATCTCCCGATTGCAAAACTCCACACCATAAGTACATCGCACCAAGCATGCACACGAAAAGCAGAAGTGAAAAGAAGTTTCACACCCATTAACTCAAAAAGCCAAAGGCAGCAGAAAATACTGCATGTTTCAATGACTCACCTATCCCAGAAATGGGATTCACCTCTCTGCTGCCCACAACCCCACTCAGCTTAGCAGGAGCTGCTGCTCTGGAGTAAGAATGCATTGCTTGAGATCCTCAGCTTCCCCCAGTGTGCACAGGATCAGACCTCACAAACTTCCCATGCCTGTAGGATAACCAAGGAAAGCACAGTTTAGAGGCGAAGGCAATATGTCTCCCATGTCTCAAATATGTTTTGCTTTCCAAAATACCATGGAGAACTAAAAACTCTGCAGCTCCTCCCCTGCATGTCTGTCCCCCATGGCAAAGAGGGAGTCACAGCAAGGTAGAGGCACTCCCCAACAGCTCGGGGTGAGCACCCATGTGAGGGAGCCCCTCTGTGCAACACCTTCCTGAGCCTTGGCCCATCCAACAGCATTCCTGTCTGAATCCAGTACAGGAAAAAATACACTTTAGGCTGCTGAGAGCCAGACAAAGTCTGCCTTTCTAGACAAAACCAGAATAGCGGCAGGAGGAGTGAAATCCAGAGTGGGATAAATGTCTGTAGCAGAAAATATTCTCTGAGGGAGCAGCAGAGAGACAGTGTCAGGGGAAGGAGCGATGCTGCTGGAATGACTGGCTTTGAGCTGTGGTGTTGGCTTCTCAGTGAAACCACAAGTCTGTTCATGCTAGGCACAGAGCTCTCTCTCCCTGGTTGTTTCCAGGAATCGGCCATCGGCAGTGGACAATTAGAGGAGCAGTGTGAGAGCTGTGGCTGGCTCGGCTCTGCAGCTCCGACGTTCTTGGTTCGCTTTTTTTGCAAGAGAAACAGCTGTTGACCTTCGGTTTTCTGTGTCACTCATGGCCATGGTGTTGGATTGAGGTATTTTAGGATGACCATGTCTGTTTACACCAGCAGTTACAACAGATCCCTTACAAATCTCACCTTGTGGGGTGGACAAGCCATATGCCAGCCAGCCATCACTCCTACTTGTGTGGATACTCTCTAATCATCCCCTTCTCTACTTCTGCTAGGCCAGGGCTGAATTTGGGAAAGCAACTGAATTTTAACTCCCTTAATCTATTTTGGGGCCCCCAAAACCTCCTGCTGAAGCTTGGTGAAACCCTATGCCAGCCTCAAATGAGTGAGAATTTTCTGTGACTGCATCCTGTGGTTTCAGCTGGTTTTGCAATTAAGTTTGTGTCCTAGTTTCATTCTGAATTTCAGCTGATGCCATGCTCAACTCAGATAAATCAGAACCTTAAAATGAAGCTCAACCCTGTGTGAGCTTCTTCTCTGAACTAACTGCTGTCTGACATTTTTCTGTTTTGTTGTTGCTATTCTCTTTTTCCCGCCTCACTCCCAGTCAAGTCAAACTCTCCCCTAGTCACTTCTCATTCCTTTATGGCATAAGGAGTCTCTCAGGGTGTTTGGAGGTGGCTACTGGGCCTTTCCTTGCAAATTCACATTAATCAGAGGCTTTGCTTTCAGCCCTCATGAGTTGCTGAAAATATAAATGCAAGCAGCTCTGCTCTCCTGGATGAGCTTGTGCTGATGGGCCTTGAATACTGGGCTCAGGGTGCCCCAAAAACCCATCTGGGGTGCACACATGGGTGACTGCTGCCTGTGCATCAGGAGAGCTCAGCACATATGACAATGTTTGTGTGGACTGAGAAACACTTTCTTGCCTTGTTAGTAATAGTCCAGAGCATGAAAAAGCAGGAAAGATAAGCAATAAAATGAAGAAGAGTGGTCAAGTGGCTCAGGTCTTTAAAGGCTCAAGGGCTTCGTGTCCTTCCAGGAGTCTGAAGTTGAGAAGCTGAAATCTGGAATTTAATCTGAAGCTGAGAAATGAGAGGTCAGAGGGAGGAGGCCACTTGTATGTGCTGAAGGTTGGGAGATGCAGTCCTGAGCTTTTGGTTTTGCAAGCAAACGTGTTTCCTCCATCTGTGTAAACAAGGAGCAGAGAAAGTTAACATTGCAGGGGAAATACAGGAGAGGGAAAGAGGGCTGAGCAGGTTTTGACTACCCAGCAAAAAATTGATGGAATTTCAGCTTCAGCTCAGTTGTGTCTTCATTTTCCAATACAAAGCATGAAAAAAGATCAAATGCCCAACAAAGGGAGAAAGGGGAAAGACCTTTTGAGGGCTGTACCAGCCAGGCCAGCCACATGACCTGTGAGAACTCAATTTGGTTTTTATGTGGTGGGAAGTGTGCCTAGGACTCTAAATAATGCTGTGTTGTCTGGAATGTTACACAGAGTCCCAGCTAGATGGGGTCCTGGGTCGACACAGCTGGAGGGAAAACTCTGCAGGAGTCCCATGGATATAAATAAATAGATATAAAAAATTCAGCACCATTCAGATATTTATAGAGGTTTTGTTATTAGGTACATTAAAATAATCCCCAACAGCCAATGAAGTCCTTAGCTGTGTTACCTTTGTGTAATTAGTGATCTTTTAAGTATTACCTCTGTATAAATGCATAAATTTTTTGTCTGCCTTATCCTGATGTGCCTTGCCCTACCCAATATTCTCCAGCCTTCCCTTTGTTCCCCATAACTTCTTTAGAGGTTCTCTTATATATTCTTTCAGGTGCATCTAATCTGCTGGATAAGACACTGAATTTGTTAATTTTGCTAAAAATCTCCAGGAAAAAAAAAGGATTTGCTTAAAGCTTGTCATGTATTAGTAAAAAAACTCTGCCTAAACAGGGTTGTAATCAAAATTATCACACAAAGAGCTAATAATGAAATATTGAATAAAGCAAATTTTAAAAAGTTAGATGATCAAATCCCATGAAATCTGTGAGTATCTGAGATGTGGCTGGATTGCAGAGAAAAGGTGCCCCCCTGCAGATCCTGCATGCTGGGCACTGAGGAGCAGATCCCTGCTGGATGTCACTGCAGATCCCTTCTGGCCTGTGTGTCCTCAAGTAAAACCTGGGTGTGAGGGGGTCAGGGAGAGCTCGGCTCCAGCAGCAACTTCCACCCAGGAGCTGCAGGGGCCGGGGCTCACATCTCACCCAGGGCCACTGGAGGAGCTGCAGGCTCCCATGATGGAGCCTGGACAACTGGAATGAAAGTGAAATATCACAGTACTTTTAAACTGTATGAAGGAAATATTAATGATGGACAAATAGAAAATGTATGTAGTGACTAGAATAAAATGACTGAAAAAACCTTAGAAGCTCTTACAAGCAGCTGGCATTGACTCAGGCTGTGTATTCATTGAGACACTAGAAATCTTTCACCAAAAATGATTAAAATCAATCTGTGGAAAAGCTGGTAAAGTTTCCTTTTCTTAGCTTCGATTGAGGGCCCATAATACAGATTTTTTTTTTAAGCTATCAGATAATACCAGATGCACAAAGCTTTCCCTGTGACCCTCTCCCTGTCCCACACAGCCCCCAAATCAGATCCAAACCGGATAGTGTGGGCAGAACAATGGGAAGCAGATAGCATCTGGTGCTGTAAAACTAAACACAAAAGAAAGGAACAAGACGTAAAATCGCACACCAAGTGCCTAAGTAACTGTCTCCTTCCCTCTTCCACCTTTTTTTTTTTGTTTATTTTTCTGGTAACTTGATGGAAATTCAAATCTCAAAGCAGATCTCCAGGGTGGAGAGCCAGGGCTGGAGAGGAGGAAGGGGATAACTTGCACTTCCCCAAGCCCAGGCTGCTGCCTTTTCACACAGGTATTTTGTTGAGAGAAGCTGGGCAATGACTTCTCTGGGCAAGCCTTTACTCCCTAAAATGAAGAGGAACACCTGCTACCATCCATGAACTTTGATTCCACACTTAAACAAGGCTCTTTACTATTCTATATTTACTATTCCATATCAACAGCACTTCCTATTTTTCTGCTTCAAAATTGTCAGGCAGTGAGTCACAGAGTGAGAAAAAAAAGGGATGGATTTCTATGATCCATTTTGTACAGGCAGTAATATAAAAGGTGTAAACAATGTATTATTGCTGGCATGGTTTTAAGAGCATTTAGGAATCCACTGGATTCCTCTATCACATCCCAGTGCTAAATCTTTGTAGAATATACATAAATTGTGAAAGTACTTAATATCAACTTCAGGTCTTCTTTCTCCTATCTTTTTTCTGTGTATCAAAAAAATCAGTCAAACAAACAAACAAACAAACAAAACCAACAAAAAAAAAAAAAAGAAGGAAAAAAACTCAGCAGATTCAATGAAAACACAAAGGCAGCTTTTGAAAGATCAGAAGTCAAAATGAGATGAAATGCTTCACTCCACACAAATACATGAGATTTGTCCTGCCAGCCTAATTACATGAGGAGCCAGCCCTGTGCTCTACCCTTTTTATCCCTCTTAGCTGTGTAAACTACTCAAAACTGGAGGGCACATGTCACTTACACTGACATGCAAATCATTACTGCTTTGTCTGCCAGGAAATTTGTGTAAACCAATGCTGAGTTCAGGTTCATTATATTGACATTTTTACCAACAAGTAAATTGAAAGGTTACATTGTTGACATACCAGATGTTATGCAAACTGCTTTTCAAACCATGGCTTCCATACATCTCTATAAATAAATAAATTAGACACTTACAAATGGTGTGTGAATCAATATATGGTAAATCACCAATTTATAAACACATAGCAAAAACTACTGTGTGTAAACCCCATATTTCACACAATGTCAAAACCTCCTTTTCCACCCAGTACTTTTCATTTCCCTGAAAATAGCTGTCATCTATGTAAATGTTTTCCCTCAAGACCAACTGTTCTTCATGGTAAGAACAGTGCATGGAAACCTGGGTGCCTGAATTAGCACATGGTGTTATCAATGAGAGTTAAGAATCCAAGTGAGAGTTGAGCTACAACGCAGCTTTAAGGTTTTGAGTTTATGTAGCTAAAAGAGTAGATTTGCATGTGCTAATTTCAGGAACATTCATTTTTTTAATATGGATTTGCTCCAGTTTGGATTTAGCCTCGGGGTATTTTGACCCCCTCCTTCTGCATTCTTTTGTCCCTTGACTCGAATAACAAAAATGAGCAAAACGCTGTTTGTCCAATGAGATACTCATTTCTCATTTGAGACTGTTCTCCCTTCTTGGTGATGCAAATCAGCACTGACCTTGGAAATTCAGGCTCCATGAAGCACATGAGGTTCACAACAAAATCTCAAGGCTTGATACTGTGATTTTAAGATGGTGCTTCATTCCCTCCATTACAGGACTACAACTAAGAGGGGCTGCCCCAGCTTAGCTTACTAAGGACTTCAGGTACCTCAGGCTTTACTGCTGCAGCACAGAAAATGGAGTTTGGTCCTTGTTTTGTCTCCCACTGCAATCACTATTTCTCTAGGAGGCCCCTGCAGTGCCCAAGATTTCTTGCTGTGCCCAGTTTCCAACATATGAATTTATTGTGGTGTAAATCAGGGCATAACAGATAGATATCTTAAATCTCCAGCTGCAGAAAAATGAGATTTCTTGGAATGCCGGTGCTGCCTTCTGCCAGTTGCCTCATCTCCTGATCAAAGAAATGTCATAACAAATCAGCTTTTATGTAGGACCTTATATACATTCAACATACAGATACAGAATGGTCTCAATACACTCCAAAAGGCTCCTCCAAGCTGGAAGAAGCCTTGATCAGTGCAGGCCCTTGTCAAGCAGCTGTGACACAGGACTGTGTCTTTCCCACTTTATAATTCTTTGCTGAGTGCTCATACTGAAATTGTTTCATAACCACATGAATTTGGAGTTTTCATTTCGCCCTTGGAAGAAATGTAGAGCCTGGCACACTGACAAGTATAACAGTGTGTAAAAGCACAATTAACTTATGCTCCCACCCCATTTTTTTACATTTCTGAGGAAGCCCTGAGATTTCAGAGTGATTGTTTTCACTTCAGAGCCAGCAGCACACGAGCACTTCATCAGCAGAGCCGTGCAAACCCGGCACATTCGGCCACTGGCACGGGGAGAGCTCACAGCACATCCTGCTCCTTCCCCCTGCCACAGGCTCCCCAAACCAGGGAAACAGTAATTAAAAAGGCCAAACACCAATTAAATACGGTGCTAACAGACTTAGGCACCATAATCCCTAGGTTTTGTCTTAGTACAACCAACTTTTTAATTTCAAAATGTGGATTTGTCTATGCATAAGCAAGTAGCACCTTAGAGGCTAAACATCAAACAAAGTTTTTCAGAATATTTAAGTCAGTTTATGCCTAAAGATGCTGAAGTTATCTGCTTGCCAAGTATTTTGATTGAGATCCTGAATTCTCAGCTCACCTTGATGAAACACAGACAGCTAAAAAGAAAATGGTTTCAGTCATTCCATGCCAAGATCCCAACACTACAAATGTTTATGAACTTTGGTATTTACCTGGTTTCCAAAGACAGCTTGGGAGAGCAGAGTGATTGCAAATGTTTGCAGAATGCTGTGTTACTGAAACAGAGCAGTCTGTGAAAGTGGAGCTTACTGAGACAAGAAACTTCTTAATTATTTTGAAGCTGTTAAATAAGCAAGGCTGAAGTTCCCTGTGCTGAACATGGACGCTGTTTGCTGTGAACCATTGCTCTGAATTTGGTTCCCTGATGAATTCAGCTTCTGCCACTTGCTTCCCTGAGGTCTCAATGACACCATGTAGAGCAATCTCACTTGCATTTCATCTTCTTCCTGAGTGCAGACTCCCAAAACTCTGAAATTCTTTGCTGGTCTTACAACAGATCTTAGCAATTGTCTATTTTCCTTTTAGTCACCCCGGTATTGACCTATCTTTGGCAGCTACATCTAGATGTCTCCCTTGTAAGTGGTGATAACACAGATCAGAGCAGCTTTCAGATGTAATCACCCTCATAATCACCTTAACAATCTTGAGGGAAAAAAACCCCAAACCAAACTTCCAGAGTTCATCTGTCTTAAATTCTCCTAGAGTTTGCTTTAGATACCCACCAGCCCTGTCTCTTCTAAGAGAACACACTCTAAACCCACTATCAAGCTGACTATCACTTCAGAACCAGCATCCCTTGGACCATAAATGGCACGGGGCTCCAGCCAGGTCTCCCATTTCAGCACATTTGATAGATCTGCACATGCTCTGCCTTTACCACCAAGCCCATACACACATTCTGCCAGACACCATCATCTCTGGCTAGCCTGGCAACCTGCAAGCACTCCCAGGCACATGGTCTGGAGAGCCTGGCTGTTACAGGAGGAACAGCCAGCTGCAGAAATGGATAAAATTGCACCTAAAAACAAAATAGAACAAAACACCATGAGGCCTCTGTGATCTCTCTTTCATAAGCCTGTGCCCAGGCTTAAACTCTGTTTAAATACATGGACAAATCAATTAAAGTACTCGGCCACTCCCAAAAGTTGCAAGGGTCACAAATTAAGAGCAAAACACACATATATCCACCCAAAAGGCTAAGGGGACTGGTTAGTTTTATATTGTGATGCTTTGCTCTGTGGATTCTGATTCTTTTTTCTAAATGGATTGTTCATTTTTAATGGAGTTCTAATGAAACACCCTTAAGCTCTGCAGTGGTTTGCATCTATGGTGAGCAAGCCAAGTACCAGTGTGTTTTGTTTCACAAGTAGCATTAGAGATAAGAGAGGGTAAGATCGTGCCCTGGTTTTACAAGGCTGTAAGAGGCACTTAGGGGCCATACAGTCTCCTGCTTGGCTGCCTAAAGCCTCCTCTGGTCATTAAATAATGTGAAAGGCTTATAATAACAGCTGGTGACTAATCTATTCCCTTTGTACAAATGTTTTACATTTGTCACTATAACCATTGTAGAGAGACAGCTCTGCTCTCCTGAAAGCTGAATCTTTCCCAGAATTTTTTTTTTTATTTACTTAAAACTGCACCCTCACAAGTCACCACTTGCCAAATACTATCACACCATGATGAGAACTTATATTCTGTAGCAGGTATAAGCAAAAGATTGTAGTCACAGGATCTTTATGATACCAAGGTAAGATAAAATATTAAGCAGGAAAAAGGAGTGGGAAAGGTGTTAAAGAAACTTTTTCTTTAAACTAATTGATACCACACTTTGCAAGAGAAGTTTTCCTCAATCTGCAAATGGAAAAGAACCGCTTGATTTTCTGCAAAGTGAAAAAAAAAATTAAAAATACCCAGTAGAGCACTGGGAGTTGAGATGCACCACAGATGCACCACAGCTAAAGTTCTCCATTGTGCCAGTCACAACTGAGGCCTGTCAGACATTGACTCTCTGCTTTCCAGACACACAGGTTCATTTTTTCCCACATTTCATGGTTTTAACAGATCACATATGAATTGCACATGAGAATCACTCACACCAAACATGCCTCTCTGCTGGTTCAGTGCCTCTTCACTCTCATTAAAGAAATAATATTGCATGATTGGACATCACAGGATATCTATGGGTCACCCTAGGTGAATGGCAAATTACTTCACTGAATGACTTCTCCAGTTGTGACTTACACAGTGAGGTAGAGCCTGACAGTGAGCATGAACCTGGACTTGACCCTGATTTCCTGGAGAAGCACCAGCAGCCTCCTTGTTCTAAAGAAATTTTAATTGTTCACCTTCCACTCCGTGTGGTCATTTCTATCTTTTCTGCTGGCCGACTTCCAAGTAAAGGTCCAAGTATTAACCTGGCTTCCCACACTTCAACTGCATTTCTCAGGAATATCAGCCACACACTGTCCCAGGTATTTCAGGGCATACAAGTTCCCTTTTTTCCTCTGACCCTCTGCCTTCCTGGCAGTAGTGTGGAAATTTCATATTAAAACCCCTCAAAAAGTTAAAAATTCCAGATAACAGAGATGATGACACTTTTGTTCTATTTTTATAGGTCAGATTAAGACCAAAGAATTTTACAGCCCTTGTCTTGAGTGAAGCCATGCCCTATCTTTGGCAGTGTCTTTGTATATTCAGGAAGGTAGAAGAGACAAGATTGATGCCTAGAGCTTCTCAAAGTGTTAAAAGAAAAGATTTCACCAAAATCTCATTTCTCATCAACCAAAATGTTCTTCAGCTCTGTGTATGTTGATGCAAAATCTAGATGTTTAAAATACCCTTCTCAAACCATAAAACATTTAAATGTTTAGTTTTCAAGTCTTCAGAAGGAAATATCTGCATTTTTCATTAACAGTTTAAAACACTGATTTTTTTTTAAATTTCAAGCTTAAAAATTAAATTGACAAAATCAATTAAATTAACAAAAATTGAATTCAATTTCCCATTCAACCCCAGAAGGAGCTGACAGCTTTTCAGTTCAGACACTTAGATTGTTTTTGAATGCACTCAAAAGTTCTTCACAAATATTTTGCTGCATGTTCTCAGAATTGCCAGAACATAAAAACAGCCATGGCTGCACCAGTAAGCTCCACGAGTGTGAAGGACACAGACTCACGTGGCCTCCAACAGCTGTATTCCATCTAATTCTCCTACTGCAGCTTTAGTTTCCTATTGGTTTGGCAACTCTGAAGGTCCAGAATATCTTGTGGCTAACATTAGGCACGAGAAAATAGGTAAAATTTGCTCTGCCTGGAAACAGCAGTGAATTCATGGACATTTTCCATCTCCTGCTGGTCTTCCAGGAATGGTGCCACTCTAGCCCACCTCCTTCTCCCACTCTGTGTAGGACTCTGTTCCAATGGTACATTTGTGCTCTGCAAATCCATAAATGCACCCCAGTGGTGCCAAGGAATAAAGCAGGGCTGGCCTCAGGTGAAGGGAAGGAGAATCTTGCCAATGGAAAAGAAACCTGGGAGTGATGAGCCAACCAAATTCTCAGAAAGTGAGCACTGGGATGGGATGGGATGGGATGGGATGGGATGGGATGGGATGGGATGGGATGGGATGGGATGGGATGCTCTGGTGACAAAAGGAGATGTGACTCATAGAAAGGTCATATGAAACAAAAATGTGTTGCCCAATGGTCCCTGCCATATCTGGGGATGGCTGAGTCCTCACAGAGGTATCCCCAGGAGGAAACTCTGCTGTTGTGTGTGGCCACCTCTTCCCTGAAATCCAGACTCAGAGAATGAAAGAGGAACTAAGCAAGATTCTGCAAAACTTGTGCTTTTTCATAAACCTTTCCTAATGCTGCACTCTTTGCATCAAGCTCAGCTGTGGAGCTTTCTTTTGTGACTTACACTCAATATCTATTATCATCATCAATTGGTCCCCGATCAAGAGCTCCTCTGCAATAAATCTGTGACTGTTAGAACAATGAAAGCCAAATCAAGCTCTGTCCAAGAAGCTTAATATCTAAATGCAGGACAAGAGAGAGACAGAGACAAACAAACAAGAAATAAAAGAGTTCTGAAAGAGAACAACTGTGATAAGCAGGAGTCCCAGCACATCTTGTTCCCTGGCATTGCCAGCTCCCTTTGTAGGCATCATGGCAGGAGAAAACTTTATTCTCTTGGTCCAAAAAATAACCTATATTTTGAATGTTTTGTTATAAATCTGGTTTGATCAGATATGGGAGCTCTGGAATGAGAATAAACACAGGCTATCTCACCAGACAACTCATTGGGTGGTTATCTTTGGGCTGTTTTTCCCAAATAGTTTTACAATCTACACACACACATATATATAATTGCATGCTTTACATGAAATGCTGTGCCTTAGCCTCATCATGAAAACACATTTTCTGGATAATTGAGATATTTTAATAAAAAAAATATTTTATGACTTGTAGTGAACATGATCTTTTAGCAGTTTCTGGCTTGTGAGGTTACAGGGATCAGGCCTGTGCTGTACCTCCTGTGCTAGGAAGCAAAGATCTTATATGAAAATAGCTTGAATTAAGGAAGTCAGCAAAGAACCATAAATGATTTCTAAGATAACCCATCCCAAACTAAAGTTGGTGGAAATACTCCAAGTAACATCAGCAGAGGCAAGTCCTAAGTATAGCCCAGACAATTTTATAAAATAGAAGCGTTGGCATGTTGTATTTACACAGAATTTTTAAATTCTTTGAGATATTCATATGCAAGGTCCAGTGAAAGTTAAGGCTCTGTCTCTACCTGAATCACCCCTAGAACTCAATGTGTCTTGCTCTGTTCCCACACACAGGAAGCACAGATAATCCAGCCACAGAGGAAGAGGTAAATTTAAAATATTCAGTGCCTTTCTCATCCAAGCAAAGAGTGGAATTACAGGGGAGGAAATGAGGCAAGCCTCAGCTCAGTGTGCTGGCAAGAGCATCTCAGGCTGTGTGGGGTGGGAGACGGGAAGGCAAAAAGGCCTCCTGAGGTTAAACAGCCACCAGCAAATTACTGGCCTCCCTCAAAGTGGAGGAAGCAGCAAGGAGAGGGATTTGAAGGGATACTGAAATTCCTGCCCAAATTAGCAAAAGGATGATGCAGTTTAGATGTCACCTATTGCAAAACCTGGGCACAACCAGTGGGAACAACATACAACACTCTCAGGCACAGGGTTGGGATTTCTGGGCTGTCCTGTGCAGGGCCTGGAGCTGGACATTGATGATCCTTATGTGTCCCTTCCAACTCAGAGTATTTTATGATTCTATGAGTTATCATAACCTAGTGCAGAGAAATCCAAAGACATCTCAAGCTTTTTAACTTAGGTCTGCAGATAGATATGGATCTGAGAACCTCCACCTGCCACTGCAGTGAGCAGAGGCTATTTTCAAATGGGACAGTGGCTCCCACCCATGATGGAGCCTCTAGCACCAAAACCATTATTGGGGTTTTTAGTTTAATTCTCTATAATCCATAGCTCAAGACACCAAACTATTTCCCTCTGTGTAGCTTGTCCAAATTGGTGAAAAAGTTCACTGCTAAAAAGCAGTGTATTACCATAAAAAATAAGAGTTTGGTGGCTGAAATAAGCTGCCAGTAGCATTGATGAGGCCTCAATTAGGCAGAATTTAGCTGTACCACCAGCATTGCCCAAAGCAGGATGGAAAAGGACTGTCTGACCACTGCTTCCCTGGGGACCTCCAGGGAAATGAGATGCATCTCATGAGCTTCTCAATCAGCAGAAATTGGAAGAAAAACAAATAAAACAGTTGGTGGTCTCAACTGTGTTTCTTGTGGGCAGTCACCCATGTTGCAAAAGCTTTCCCTGTGATGGGCACTAATTGCTCTCCCTTGTCAGAGATCTCAGTCAAGAAGTCAGAAGTGAAATTACAACAGAGTAAAGGTCAGGGTGACAAAAGCATTTAGGTGCCTTGCCCTAAATAAGGAGGCAATGGCAATGGCAATGGCAACCTGGACTCACCTGATCCACACTAAATCAAATGTAGGAAATCAATAAGTTTCTGTTTCAGAGTTTTTCTACTAAGTAGGAGGAAAGGCACCTCCAAAATCAGATCAGAGCTTCTGTGGGACACACAGCTTCTCTGAAGGTGCCCATTTCAAATGTCAATAGACAGAAAGTGCTAAAACCTCAGAAAAGTGCCCAATCTGAGGTGTCCTGCCCCTTGGCCTGTGTATCTACAGCACTCTGCAGACCAGCCCTGGTTGTAGGATCTCTCTCACCTCATCCTATTGCCTAAAATACAAGTGTCTAATTTAAGCTGGTCTTCCTCATGCTCCCTGTTGGGAAAAACTTCTCCACTGACCCAGATGGACTTTTCACCAAAATTTGAGGCTTGGAGCATCTTCAAGCAGAGCTTCCTCTTTTCTCTGCTCTACATAGCCAGTGAACGAACCTCAGAGCTGTTGCCAGGTTGGAGAGGAAGATCCTGAGTTTTGGATTTGAGGTTTTGATTTCTGAATCATTAGTGAGTTACCACAGTTATCAGAAGTTGCCAGGCTGAGAGAGGGACACACCCTCTCTGCCGTGAAATCTATGGAGAAGTGAACGAAATGTGAAAAAGCAGTTCTGAAACTGCACATTTCCAAAGAAACCAGATGAAACACAGAGGCAGTGATTCTCAAACCCAAATGTCAGTTCTCTAATCAGAAAGCAAGTCCTTGAGTGTTCCCCGTGAAAAATGTATTTGTGGTTATACAATCTGTAAAGGCACAGTTCCTAATACAAATACAATACTGTCATTGCTAGTAAGCTCAGTACATACATGTGGGTTTTTTCAGTTAAAAATATGTTTTTAATTGCATATCTAATCTTATTTTCAATAATTAACATATAGGCTTGTTTATAAAATTGAGATTTCTAGGAAAAAAAAAATTGTAGGAAATACAATCTCTTCATGTTTATCCACATGTACCTAAGAACAAATCCTGGATATTCTTCTCATTACAGAGATACTCTCAAACCCCTGATTTTAAGGAGTTCCCAATCACAACCTTGATCTTGAGGGATCATGGGGAGCTGTCAGAGGGTTCTCATGAAAGACACTCTGAAATGGTACCTATCTGGTGGCAAGAAAGTGGCATTGGTGTGATGTGGAGGCATGGTCCTAGGTTTTATTCTTCTGACGTGTGTTTCCTGCAGGAATAATGTGGAGTGGCAAATCTTCAGGCAAGAAAATTTACAGCTGGGCCATGTCACACAGTGTCAGAGGATGCATTCTGGAGGGTACAAAGAAACAGAAAACAGAATCAAACGAAATATTAAAAGTCAGATTAGATGTGACAAAACTGGAAGTATGGAATTTTATTGAAATAAGTTTAATATTTCTAAGAAGATATCTGGTTGGTATCTGGTGGGAATGATTTTCTAATGTGATATTTCAGCACTCAGAAATGCCAAATTTTTAAAAAGTCACCAATGGTGGTGTTTCAGTGGAAAATGTTGACATTTTTTCACTTGAACATCACTGATTCTTGGGGAATATTTTATTCTACAAAAGCTTTCCAAGACACAGCCAAGAGTACATACATACTCTCAAAAGGAGAGTAGAAGGCTAAGGGGGACATTCCTAGCAGAGCAAATGGAGTTTAGGATGACAGGAGTGGGAAGGTGAGTGTGTGCAGTAACTGCTCTGATCTGAAATGTGATGTCCAACCCCGTCTCCTTTTCAACTTCAGCTCAGAGCGAGTGTCAGATCCCAGTGTAAACTTTCCCATCTGTGTTATTCTATTAACTGAAAGGGAAAGGGATTAGCATGTGTACTTGTCACATCTTTTGACCTGTTGCATACTGAGACCCAAGGTAATGTTAAAGCAAACAGCATTCTTCTCCCTCTGCCAGGATAAGCAGGGCACGGAGGTGGCGTTTTGGGAGAAGAAAAGAAAGCCAGGCCACGGAAAACAAAGTATGCACCCTGTGCAAAAATAAATCCTGGACGTTGAAGATTTCCAAAGGGTATACCTTAAACAGGGTGAGAGAGAGAGAGAGAAAACATTTGAGAGGAAAGTTCCCTTCCCTGCCAAGCAGCAGATGGAGGGCCTTCCCACGGAAATAGCTGCAGAAGACAGATCACTGACAGGAACCTCTGCCAAGAGAAGGGGTCCCACTCGCTGTGCTGCTAAAATCTCAGTGCACAAGAACAGAATCCTCTGATTGAAACTCCTTCCCCAGAGAAAGGGGTTGGAGTGTGGCACAGAGCTCTATAACAGTGTGGCCCACCCCAAAAGGGAGGCAGGTTTTGGAAGGATTACATGGTTTGGGGTTTCATTCCTTCTTTTCATACAGATCCTGTTTTTGCCCTCACTGTGAGTTTATAGAGCACATGTGCACACACACAGACATGCCTAATGGCAACAATAATCTGCTTTGCCTCTCCCTTCCTCTGCCTTTTATTTCCACAAGGCCTTTGCAGTGATTGGGACAAGATGAAGTGTTGGATGCTGACACTGATAGAGAATCCATTTGGGTATAGAGGGTTTAATGAAGCTGGGCACCAAAAATCTCTTTTTCAAATGTTTCAGTTAACTTGGCACTAAATTATTCATAGAAGAAGAAATTGAGGGCTTTCTGCTCCTTCTGCTTTTTTTTTCCCTGGGTGTTTCTGATTCCTTTGTAAAAGTCCATAGGAGTGCATGTACTTTGTGAAAGAAGAAAACAAACTCAGCATCTCCAGGACAAACCAGTCAGTTCAAAACAGTCAGTTCAGCAGTGAGAAAAAAGGCAATTAATTGTATTGCTATCACAGAGAGACAAAGGAATGGGACAGGATGACCCGGGTACAGTGTGTTAGGAGAGAGGCTCTTCCAAGCAGGCCTAGCAGGTACTCCCTGATATTCCCAACATTTGAACCAGAGCCATTTTATTACTGTTCTGGCCAAGGCTTGAGCATCTGATGTCAACAGAGCAGACAATTAATGCAAAAATTTAGCCACAACTGAGGCCCAGTTCCACTTTTGGATGGTTTTCTTTGCTTACCCTGCAAGAACAATATCAACAAATTAAATTGAGTCCAGCAGTAGACTCTCAAGATAGCAAAACACATGAGGAAAGGATGAGGGAGGTGAATTTGTTCAGCCTGAAAAATCTAAAAGTTAAAGAAGGGACTTTAACTGGTGCCTGCTACTACTGATAGATGGCTACACAGGAGATGGAGTCCAACTTTTCTCAGATACAGTGAAAGGATGAAAGGCAATGATAACCAGTTGCAAAAAGACAAATTCCTACTTCATTAAAAAATAAATTGAAAGGAGGACAGTTAAGTTCTGGAACAGGTTGCACAAAAAGATGGTAAAACACCTAACCTTGCAGATTTTAAAACTTGACAGAACATGGCCCTGAGAAACCTTAGCTACCTTTGAAGCTGGCCCTCTTTTAAGCAGGGGCAAGTTGATCTACAAATGCCAGTTTCAATCTGAACTAGTCCATGATTCTGAGAGTACCAATTATAATTTCTGCATTGATATAGACAATCACCTTCTGAAATCCCCAACTCTTACCTCAACCCTAATGTCCTCCTCTAAATGAAAACTTTTTCTTTCACTCCTACAAACCAGAAAAGCTTTGCTGGAAATAGAGTCTGCACTACCTGCCCTTTGTGCCTTCATGGCAGGGTTTTTAAATTCTCTGTAAGCATCATCATCATCATCATCATCACCATCTGTGACAAAGAATTCTCCAGAACAGTGTAGCAATATTGGCAAAAAATTCCTCTGGAACACAGTGCTTTTCTGCTCACTGGCAGAGCCACAATGGTAGGAATCTGGAGAGAAGACCACTAAGGGGTATCAAAATAAATGTATCAGGGAGACACAAAGAGGAGTATCCTGATTTTCCCTTGATCATTTTAACAGAAAATATTTCCCTGTATTTTGCCAAAGCTGGGTTAAAGCCGTAGAGAAACTCAAGGGAGATGGAGCATGGAGTGTGGGGAGCACCACTGAGCTTGTCCTGTGTTGTGGGGCACCAGATGAGACCCCAGACTCCTCACCATGGCTCATGGTGTTCCCAGAGCAGGTATTGGCCCTCTCTGAACAGAATCCTGAACCACAGTGGAGGCAGGCTGTGATAATAACTGCAACCATTTCAGTGCTGTGATTGGAACTGTTTTCAGGGCGTCATTTTTGTCTAAAAAAAGAAGGCATTTTCTGGAGGCCAGGTGGCCTGGGTCATTGTTTTGCTCCAAGATAAAAAGAGATAAGAGCCCTCCCACTTTTACCAGAGTTGGTCTTATCCCTTCTCATGACTGGAAGGACCCAGGCTGAGAGTACATGGCAGTGTTATCCCAAATTTCCTCATACAACAACATAACCTCCTCATTTTCTTCTCAGTTCCTGAATCATCTTTATGGACTTAGAGCAGTACATAAACTGCTCCTTCCTCAGGCTAAGGCTCCACATGCTGTGCAAGCACAGGATGCAACCTTGACACCACTTCCATGGTGCCATCCTTCCAGAAGAGATGTACACAGTGGTATTTGTACAAATTTATAGCCTGATGCCTCTAAAATGACATTTTCTAAGTTCACTATAAATGCACTGGCAGACAGAATAATTTCAAACACAGAATCTTGACAATACCTGTGCAGAAGTTTGTGGATTTATTCATCTCTAATATTAGATATCAAGAGGTTAAATTACCCAAAGTCAGATGTGAAGGTGCCTGGGTTCTAGGTTTGATACTCACACAAACAGACTGCTCTTTTTAATCAAGTAATTACCTTTTTTATAGCTGTTTCTAATAATGTACATGTAAATATGCATGCACATAAATACAGAAACACCCACATGTTTTTGTACTGCACACTCCAGATAAAGAGGAGCAGGGAAAAGCACATCAGGGCCCTGTTTCTCATCACAAATTTCCAGTCTCCTGAAACAGACAGACAATACATGTTTTCTCTAGCATTATTCAATCTGTGCACCAAGCCAGTGGCTTTAAAAAGACCCCCAAACTTTCAACTAGGACAGCTCAGCAGATTTCCACTCTAGTTCTAGAGTTCTAGGTCCTAGAAAAATGACCTGCATCATGCATTTTAAGTCGTAATTAAATTTTTCTTGATTTATTTATTTCATTTTTAATTCTGTCTGAAGAGAGTTCAAGTATTTGTAGCTCATTTGGTGATGTTCTGACACCAGAATGCCAACATTCCCCCCCCAGGTGCTGAAAGACAGAAGGATGCACACACCTGTGTGTACACACAGCCCCCAAACCCTGCCATGCTCTGTGGGCAAGAAACTCCTGATGATTTGTCCTTGTTTAGTAGCAGCAAGGTAAAAGGAAAACATGCTGTGGGACCTTTCAATGCCTTAAGGCTTTCAAATTTACTTGTTTAAATAATGTTTCAGTTTTATAAATCAGGATTGTTCAATACCTACTTTTTCATAGTCTGTTTAATGTAACCATAATCTACGTCTTCAAATTCTCAATTTCTAGCAATTCTTATCATCTGCTTTATGTCAGAGCTGGTGGGGTCTGAGTTCTGTACAGAGTGGTGACATTTCTGATAAGAATATCTTCAACTTTTTATTCTTTGAACAGGTGAAAAAAAGGATCATCAAAGCATTTTTCAAAGTTGTTGCAAAGATACAGAACTTTCTTTACAGGGAGGAATCTAGACCAAGTCTCTCTCTAAAATAATAAGTGATGGTGAATGGCACTGCTCACATGGCTTAGAAAAAGTAAGGTTTTTTTACCTAAATTGTGAAGGGCAGCAAACTGCAAATCTTCCACTGGCTTCACTGGAGTTGGGGTTTTACACTGAGCGTTCTGAAGGGCAAAATATATCCTCTGCATAAGTGGGAGCAGTATTGGGTTTGCACTTGATCTTCCCTAATGTCACTCATCATCCCCAGCCTTTGGCTACCTCTAAACTCAGTGTTTTTACTGTTTTTACCCTGTTCTGTCACTATGCTCCCTGCAATCAGTGCTGTCCACACACTTGGTATAAATGGTAAAGAAAAAGCAACTGTACCAGTGAAAAGTAATTTCAGATTTATCTGTCTACCTTATGTAGATATGGTGTGAATAACACAAAATATAAAAGTAGAGTTCATTCAGAAGCAGTTTTGAACCAGGGTATATCATGGTCTAGAAGCAAATTACTATCACTTTGCTTATTCCTTCCCACTAACAAAGTCTGTCTACACCAACACAAAGTCCACAGAGAAGTCTCTAAAAGGAAAAAAAAATCAAGCTAAATCAACTCTCAAATTCCCATGTAAACTAAGTTTAAGAGCGGAAAATTTCTTTTACCTATTCTTTGGGTGGTACAAAAATCTAAAATTCCTATAGCCCTGCTTCCCTGGGCCAAGTCAAACAAGGATATTGTCCTTTTAATGTCTTAAAGGCTCTGTTTTCTTGTAATGCCAAATGCAATATTTTTTTGAAAACACTACACCAGAAGTTTCCCAGCTGAGAAAACAGGCTGGTGAAAAATGGTTTCAGAAAATGAAATAAACCATGCAAAAGCTGTTCAGGGTGTGTGTATGAAATGAACATCTGGATTTGGCTTGTTAAACTGCTTCTTTTTTCTACCTCTCTGCCCCCACCCTTTCTTTTTCTCACAGCTGTTCGAAAGAGTCCTAAGGGCAAAGAGACAGGTCAATGGACTGGGTTACACCTTTTTTTCTTTTCCTTTTTTTTTTTCTGAACCTCTTTGCACCTACGAAAGGAATCCAGGCCACATGTGTGTTTAATAAGTAGGCACAAACACAAGAGAGAAGAAAAAAAAAAAATCTCAATTCCTGTTGGTTCTTAGGAGAGACACTGAAGGAAAAATAAACTCCGGATTTCAAATTTTCTCTCTCAAAAAAAGAAACCTTATGGTTCCAATAAAATATTTCTTAAAAAACCCAATGGGTTGTTTTTTTAAAATCATGGTCTTTGCAGAATATATCTTTTTCTATCTTCCTTTGGAGAGGAATAACAAAGGGTTAATCCCTTACCTGCTGCAGCAAGAGAAAATTATGAAATGCCAATGGCCTGGGTTCACTGAACTGAGTCTTCCTACAGACGAAATAGATACACACATTTATACTGAGTGGGTTCTTATTTAATTTCAGGCTGCAACTTCCCCAGTCCAGAAATGAAACAGAGAACAAAAGGAACTGAGAACTGAGGTGAGATTTTCTGGAGGTGAGATTTTCTGAGCAGCAGAGGACTCGCTTCCTCCTGCCAGCACGTCCCTGACACTGCTCCAGCCATGGCCAGGAGCAGGGCATCTTCCAGCTGTGCCAGGGCTGGAGGAAGCTCCCTCACCTGCCTCTTTTAGCCAAGGCCTGAGAGTTCTGTTAGGTCTAGCCTCGGGTCCACTGTCTTCACCACACATCTCAACCATGAGCCAGTGCTGCTAAGAAAGCTCCAGCCCACTGACAATGGCCTGCATGTAAATCCCTGTTCCTTTGAGCCACTGGAGCCTCATGGGGACACCATGGAACGAGGCCGTCCAGCCTGAGCAGGCACTGACAGCAAACACACCCTCTCATCTGCAGCTCTGCCTTCTGCCCAGCCATGAGCAGTTTCTGTGCTCCCTGTGCACACATCCACACATTCCACAGAATGATGGAATAGTTGGAAGGGACCCCTCAAGCCCATCGAGTCCAGCTCCTGCCTGTGGGGGTCCCAGTTGTGGGTTTCTCTGGGTCTGGACTGAAGGCACTTGAGACAGCAGTTCATGTTCACACTCAGGTGTTCATTGTTTCCTATCAGTAAAACATTCTCACCATGTGAGTTCAGCAGCTTTTCATTAGAAGGCACAAAATGGCCAACAATCTCTTGGTACAAGGTCTTTTAAGACTAAACTATCCAATTAAGAACTGACACCTGGATTATTTTCCCTTTTAACCCAATAACTGATCCCAAAGAGCCCACAATGGGGACTTTTCTGCCCAATTACAAAATGGCACCCAAACCCATGAAGAAGAAGGAAGAAGAAGAAACCCAGGACAACACCCTGTGCCCTCCATCTTGCTTCCATCCACAACACACTAAAAATCCCAAAACCTCAATTTCTCACCAAGTGATACACCTATACTGCTCTCTAGAATCTATTTCACACTTTTGTGGATTCCAGTCTATCTTGAAGTCTGGGAAACTTTCTCCATGAATGAGGATCAAAGTCAGTGCTGCCTTGGGGGTCAGGGCACCCCAGAGCAAACAGAGAAATATTCCCAGTGCCCTGGGTTTCCACATATGGCCCTGCACAGGACACCCCAATAATCCCACCCTGTGCCTGAGAGTGGTGTGAACTCAGGCAGGCTCAGGGCTGTGACCCCTGCCCTGGGAAACCTTCTTCCAGTGCTCACCCTCTGCATGAAAACTTATTTCCTGATATCCAACCTAAACCTCCCCTGACTCAGCTATTCAGCTGAGAAGTATTGCACTTGTGGGTTGATCTATATAAATACCCACCTCCTGCTGCCCAGAGGGTTTGCACACACAGGTGGAAGAGTTTATGACCCTTGTAGCAAAGCTGAACCATGAATATTTACTCCACTTCCTTTTGCTGTTGCTCCTCTGAATTCTGCTTGGGGTTGGTTACAACACTGCAGTCCAGCAAGCACAAAAATAAGTCCCCAGATCCTTGAGTTTGTTTGAGGAATCTTACTTTGGATAGAAAATTGATGCTGAAAATTAAATATCTGAGCAAAAACCCTTTGCAAAACACAAGTGCTGGTGCCAGGAAAGAAGCTGTATTGCTTAGAGTTAATGCTATAACTGAGACAAGGCAGTGATATTTCCTGGAAAAAGCCTTTGCACAGTAGCCTACATGGAAAAGGCAGTGCTTGGCCATGGGGGCTGCATGTACAGAGCAGATGAAACACACAGTGACAGTGCTGAGCTCTGGCAGGTCCTTCCACAGAGAAGAGGGCAGTGCCTTTTGTTGGTGTGATGACCCTGGATTTGAACTACATAAATACCACCAAAACAAGTGAACAACAAACAAACAGCACATAGAAAAAGGATCCCACTCCAGCCCCAGTGCTGGCTGCTTGTCAATCCTAGGTCTGCAAGGGACCATGACCTGACAAATCTAAATCTGAAATAGAAACCTACCAGTAGGTAGGGTTTTATTTTTGGGGTCATTTTACAAGGGGAATGGCTTCAGACTGAAAGGGAATAGGTTTATATTAGTTATAAGGAAGAAATTGTTCCCTGTGAGGGAGCTGAGGCCCTGGCACAGGGTGCCCAGAGCAGCTGGGGCTGCCCCTGGATCCCTGGCAGTGTCCAAAGCCAGGCTGGACAGGGCTGGGAGCAACCTGGGATAGTGGAAGGTGTCCCTGCCATGGCAGGGGTGGAACAAGATGACTTTTAATGTCTCTCCCAACCCAAAGCATTCTGTGATTCTATGGTGGTTCTGTGATTCTTGCATTAAGCTGGCCCAGTGATTGTTGTAGGCCACAATGTTTGGTCAGCAGAAACTAATTTGCTCATATCTGCTTCAGTAGGGCTCAAAAACAGAATTACCTGAAAAATCCAGCTGAAAGTAAAGTGAATTCCCCTTCTTTTCTCTCCTACTATATATATATATATATATATATATTTATAAAAGACCGTGAGAAGAGCATGGAAGTGAATATTATTTATGGAGCACCTAATAAAAATGCTGTGGGGAAATAATTACTGGAAACATCTGACTGTGTGACTGTAAATGCCTGGGCCCCAGCACACTGATTTAATGGACCACTGCTCTACTCTGTTATGCCTTGTGCTACTGACTGCAAGCCCCCTGCCCTCCTATTAAACCCCTCACAGTGCTGGTAGATCAGGACTGGATTCTGCAAGGTTTGTGGCAATTTTCCAGAGAGGGATAATGTGAGCAGGGGTGACTCTGTGTTCACAGAGAGGCCTGGAGCCAGCCCTGGGAGAGAAAAAGTGCTTCATGAAGAAATCACAGTGAAAACCTGGAGAGTTTGTGGTTCTGGGACTGAATAATGTTTCATAATCCAGACACCAGGTGCTTTAGGTATTTCTGAAAGACACTGGTTAGATGTTAACTCTTCCCCTTTATTTTTTTTCTTTTAACCCATTTATCATTCACAAGCCACCAAAGATTTTCATTTTTGGCTGTTACTTTCTCTTCAATATCCCTTTCTGACCTCCTGAACCCAGTGGTACAAAGCCATGCAGCCTCCCTGCACAGAGGCCACTTCTTACTTCAGAAATACTTCCAGCCCCTCCACTGTTTCATGGATAGATGCAAAAATGTTAAAATTCACCAAACACCTTGTAAGTGATATGAAAACCACAAGGATTTGAAGTTCCTGCTTTCATTTGCAAAAACAGTCCTGAAGAAAGACCGGAGGGCTATCATTTAACTGCTGCTGCTGACTTGCTAAATGAAGAGGAGAAAGTAAAAGGCAGCTCACTGCCACACTGACAGCAAGAACAAAATCACATCCACTCCCTCTGAACCCAGCAGTTAGCACGTTTTTTTGGGTTTTTTTTTCCTTTCCTTTTTTTCTTTATTGATGGTTTTAATGTAATATTTAAGTTGGAGCTAAAACAGACCCATGGAACATTAAATCACTACCAAATGCAAATTTACCTATATATCTGAACTCCATTTTCTCCTGCATTTACAAAGCAAAATTCTACCATTTGAACTGCAAGCTCCTATTGCATTTAATGGGAGGCAGCAAACTCCAGACATTACTTGGAATATACATGCACTTATCTTGTTGTTACAGGTCTCCCTTGCAGAACTAAAAGAGAGCTTTAGTACCAGACAGTATCTCTCTGGGGTCATACCCAATGAATAGTGTTTTTTGAAAGGATTATTTCAAAGGAACTCTGAAAAAGAATCTAATGACTTGCAAGCTACAGGATTGCAGCATGGGAGGAAGTAGATAATGGAATATGACAGCAATGTATTTTTCATAAACCCAGTGATTTCTATCATAACGAGAAGCCCATCTATAATTCGGAGAACTCCCCCCCCAGAAGGAGACCTGCGCTGTTGCAGAAAGTGCACTGGAGTACGAAATGAAACAATAATGATGATGATGTTACTGATGAGTCCCACAGCTCTGGCTTCCCTTCTGTCTCGCTGAGGTTCAGGCAAGAGGAGCCGTTGCAATCCCCCTCTGCCTCGGCATCACTGAGCAGGGAAGCTCAGAGCACACATCAGAGACCTCCCGATAGATGCGGAGCCCCGGAGAAGAGGCTGCTCTTTATCTGCCGAAAGTTAAGGCCTGCATCTGCTCTCAATTAGCAGGCAATTAGGGGAGTTGAAAACAAACCTGTTTACATTGGCTATGAAGTCTAAAATAATTTGTGAGATGTCAGGGCAGGATATTAAGATGTTAATGATCTTGTTTCTGCGCTTTGTTGCGCGCGCTGTAGGGTTGCACCTTCCTTCCGCGGCTCCGCGCACAGCGCCGGGTTGGTCCCTTCTGGGAGGGAGAGAAACCCCCAGAGGCTGCTTTGGATGCGAGGAGAAGTTCTATTTACAAATATTATGTATGGAAGACCTGAGGACAAGGGCCTTTTTTCAACTTCTTTGAAAAACAATTAAGGGGAGATGCTCATTTGTAATTGTGAAATAATGTCATGTCATGGATTACAGCCTTCAGAGGTTTCAACCACAATTCCCATCGTAAAGGCCCAGGCTGTAACCTCCTGTGAGTGTCAGAAATGGTGACTGAAAAAACCCAAAAAAGGCTGTTTGCAACCCTTTGCTGGGCTTATTCCCCCAGCTCTCCCTCCACAAAAGCACACCCAGGCAGGTGACTGTGGCACAGGGAGCTTGTTTGCCCCACTGAGACATCTAAGGACAACTGTGACCTCTGAGCTTCAACCTAACATTTGAGATAGGCTCCTGCTTATTTCTGTGTCACTTCCTTACAAACATCTATTTACACCTTTAACTCTTCCAGAAGAAAGGTTTCACCACTCACCTCTCATTTCAGCAGCATCACCAGGGGGATGTTGCTTAATGTTCAGCTTCTTGGCTTCACTTGGGCCATTTCTGGGCAGCAACATGAAAAAAGGTTTGCACAAACATTTATTCTCCTTGGGCAGAAGGATGAAAAGCAGCATCAGCGTCCTTTGTTTCTGAAATCACAGAATTCGTTTCCATCAGCACAATACAATACAATAACAGTGGAATTGATGAGGAAAGTGCAGAAACACCTGCCTGGAATGTGCATTTTGTACCTTATTTAATACAATCAGTACATTCTTACTGGCTGCCCACATTAATTCAGTCAAACTTGCAGTGGGGCTTATTACCATATTGACCTTATATGACACAGTCATCACATCTATCTTTCAGCCACCAAAAAAAAAAAAAAAAAATTCTAGTAAATAATCCACTCCAAGTTGACAAAATTAAATTTTTACTGTTCCCACTAATGACCCCTGTTACCGTAATAATTTATGTCATGTAAACAGAGCTCTGAGCTCAACCTGCCCTCAACAATTCAAAAAGCCAGAGAACAAAAAGTGCACCACAGGTGCCACTGTGCCCTCTTGTGTTCTCCTTTGGGCCATCTCCTCTCTTGTCCTCTTGGCTTTTTTCACCATACAATATGGATCCAGCTCTAATAAGAGCCAGGTGCTGAAGCCCACAGGCTACAAAATAGCTTTAATTATAGTATTAATAGCATTTTGCTAAATCAGAAAAAAAATTCCCAAATAGGTCAGTATTTGTGGTTATATTTTTCAATGTCCTGGTGCTTGTTTTCTTTCCAATTTTTTGTTTCTTACCGGTATTTATAATGCCTAAGAGACATTCCAGAGGCCAAAATAGAGGTGATCTGATCTTCACATGATATTCCTAACTTTCCACAAGAAGAAACAGCAGGAAGAGATCAGATCTACGTTACACCAGCCCCAGAGGTACACCCTTGAGTCTTGACCTCCTTAGATGAAAAGCAGAAGAGCTCAGTATTATTAGTATTTATTGTTATTATCTTAATTGCTACTATTATTAAGCAGCCCCTGAAATATATGAATATAAATAACACAAACACAGGCATTTGAAATATGAATTCAAGCACAAAGAAAAGACACATCCTATTTACCAAATATTAAACTACATTTCTTTAATACTTTCCATTAACAACTCTTGCAGATGCCTACTGCATGAGTCAGTCAATACTAAAGGTTAGGATGAATGTGGACAGTATGGGAATGCCAGCTGAGCTCTTTGCTGGACACTTACTAAAAGATTAAAAAAAGGGGGCTTTGTTAAAAGAAAAAAAATATTATATTAATGTAGGTTCTGTCATTAACATTGAGATCCAGCTAGTTCACTTCAGAAGTTGAGAAAATCAAACTGTTGTTCATTTGCAGCAGGTCAGGAGGGAGCCTCTCCTGCAGTAGGGGGAGAGGGAGCCATAAACTGACAATTCTGTTCCATGAAGCTTGGAAAGACTCTTCTGTTCTTCAGGGTGCTGGGAAGAAAACTTTTCCAGAGCTTTCCCAGCAGGAGAATCATGGCCATGGGCATCACAGCTCTCCTGACTGCGCTCCCCTCAGGCAGCCCCACCATAGGGTGCCAGGCAGTGATCCCTCCTCCACGGCCTCTTCATCCCAGACAAGGAAACCCCCACCTCAACATCCATGGCCAAATCATGTCCCTTCTGCTGCTTCCACCCCTCTCACCACCAAAACACCTGGGCAGGCACCAAACCCACTGTAAGCCTGGCCTCGTTGAAAGTGTCACGGATTTATTTTATGAAAAATCTTTTTGCTAAGATCTTTTCTCCTGAGAAGCTGAGAGGCCTCAGAAATTAAATGTAAACAATAATTATCTGCTGCTGTGGAATGCAACAGGTGCATTTTTGATTAGTGTCATGTAGTTGTTTTAAATTAATGGCCAATCACAGTCAGCTCTCTCAGACTCTCTGGTCAGTCACAAGATTTTATTATCATTCCTTTCTATTCCTTGCTAGCCTTCTGATGAAATCCTTTCTTCTATTCTTTAGTATAGTTTTAATATATCATTTTCTTTTAATATAATATATATAATAAAATAATAATTTTTATAATAAATTTTATAATAAATTTTATAATATAATATATATATAATAAAATAATAATTTTTATAATAAATTTTATAATAAATTTTATAATAAATTCTGAAACATGGAGTCAAGATTCTCATCTCTTCCCATGTCAGAGTTGCCTGCAAATTCAACAAGAGGGTGGCAAGAGATGGTCTTTGAGATCCCTTCCAGCCCAAAGCTTTCCATGGTTCTGTGATTCAGCTGGTGACCGTGCAACGAGCTCAGCACTTTCACTCCCAGCTCTACTGACTCTCAGTACCAGGAGCAGTAAAACATGTTTTTGTCAGTAAACTACAGTGCTGTGACTCAGCCCCTGACACACAGGGTGCAGTCACCGTGTGTACAGTAACACGGTGCCATATTTAGAGTTTCTGACCATAACCACACTTGCAAAAAACTGCATTAGATCAGCAGCCAGTTTCCCGGACTCCCACTCCTTGTTTCTGACTTCAGGAATTCAGATTATTTGTCTTGTACCAAATAAAGTTGCTTGGGAGATAAAACAGTAAGAAGAAAAAAACAGAGGGGCCTAACAATTAGCTTTAATCTGTTCTGTCTTGAATAGATAATGCTTATAGAGGAAAACAGCAGATAGTAAAGACACAAAAATTGTAGCAAATTTAAACCTAACATGAAAATAAACCTTTTCCCTTGATTTTTATTTTTAAACTTTGAATGTTATCCTTAGCAGCACATAAGTAATTTGCAGAAATATTGTCCAATCCTCATTAACTATATTTGTCCTCCTTAAGGCTGCCTGTAACTATCACCACAGGCAGAGCAGAAGACCCACAGAGGAAGGTGCCTGAGTTTGCACCGTGGCTACTGCTGCTTTCTGCACTCAGCTCCCAGGAGGGAATGCTGCAGCTGGCTCTGTTCAAGATTTTTTTTCCCATAAAGAGCAGGTTTGCTGCAGTGTAAAGACTCTATTAGTTTTCTTTTTGTTGGCTTTTTTCTTTTTTTTTGTTTTTTTTTGACTTGGTTTTTTTCATTGTTTTGTTGGGGTTTTTTTTTAATAACTTCAGGTTTTGCTTGTAGGATGAAGAAAGTGGAGAGACTCAATCCCACAGGATGTTTTGGGATTAGAGAGGATCAGAAGCTCATGCTTTCATTGCAAGAGAGAGTGTTTAACAGTGAGACCAGATGAGATCAAAGATACCTGTCCTGGGAAAAGAAAGGCAGATAAACATTGTCACTTAGAGAAGGTGATGAGTGCTGGGAGAGGGGATCCAGGACATATCAGATAACTCTGACCTGGGTCCCAAAACATCCCCTGTCTGCAAGGAAAGGGAGGCCTATACAGGTGTATTTATTATTTTGTCTACACTTGTTTCTTTCCCATGCTATTTCAGAGAGAATCACCTGCACACAGCTGCTCCCAGGGAATTGCAGGGATAACACCTGCGGGCTTGGGAGTCTAAGAAAAAATCACGGACCTCAAGTGCAAAAGGTCACGGCTGGTGCTGTGGTTTTAGGGCAGCTGCAGCACAGAGCTTCACTGCCTCCAGCACACTGCCAGGCACTGAAGGAGAGAGTGTCCCACAGCTGAGAGCTGGCACAGAGGCCAGGGGAAGTCCAGAGTCTGGAGAGCTGCCCTGGAGAGCAAACTGAGGCCTGTCCAGTGTCCACTCACTGTCCACTGTCGTGGGCAGAGCGCACAGCACTGGCACCCTCCAGTCAGTGCAGTACTGAGTGACCTCTGCATAGCAGAAACTACGGCAAAACTGGGCTGGAAAACTACTCAGCATATTCTTTTCTTTATTTTTTAGTCATTCTTTCAATGAATATACACAGCCTCTGTGATGATGGGGTTTTGTTCTGTGTTTTCTTTTTTTTTTTTTTTTATTTTTATAGAGTAATGTGTTGGAAGGGACCTTAAAGACTGTCCTGTTCCACCCCAGAGATGTCACCCTGTAGATCAGGCTGCTCCAAGCCCCATCCAGCCTGGCCTTGGACACTTCCAGGGATCCAGGGGCAGCCACAGCTTCTCTGGGCACCCTGTGCCAGGGCCTCAGCACCCTCACATGGGAGAACTGTTTCCTAACATTTGATGTAAATCTCTCCTTCTAAGTTCAAACCATTGCCCCTTGAAAACACAAGATAACTGTAAAAATGGTCATAAAGGAAATTGGCTTTTGACCTGTTTGGATTTAAGTGCTGAGTTTTGAAAAATCCTTTTCTATCAATAGGACTAATAGATCCTACTGACCTGATTCCTTTGGGTCCATTTCCAGGGCAGGGAAACAGTTGTGTCCAGCAATCCAACTGAGACTGAAACAAGAAAAAAATCACAATTGTGATAATTGAGACACTTAGCAGACCCTGGAAATCCTTTAGGTGGGCTCTCTCTCCTTTCCACCCTCCTCTCCACTACAGAAAGCCCAGAACAGCTCTGGGTCACCCGCAGCTCTCTGGAGGCTGGCAGCTCCAGGACAGGGGGCTGGCTGGCTCTGCTCTCTCGGTTTATTTTCTGGGAAGTCAGGCCTGGTCAAGTGGAATGAATCTTGTGTTCATTTTAAGAAAGTTTATATTTGACTCTGGTAGGGCTGGGGAGGAGGTGAATGATAGGAAGAGGAGGGAAGGACCAGAGACCTTGTGGGGCTGCCCCCACAACACCACAGGCAGCCCCAGGGCCAAGGCAGCAAGGAAATGAAGCAAAGCACCAAAATCAAACATGCCTGTTGTTGTTTTTTCTCTCTTCAAAGCTGAGAGATGACTCTAAATCTAAATCCAGCTCTCACTCCACAACTGACCTTGTACCTCATGAAAAAAATGTAAACTAAATCCCCTACTTTTAAAAGTCATCTTCTAAACTGTGGAAAGAAACATTTCCTAACACTGCAGCAACAATCTCTTTTTGCTACCCACACCTTGTGGAACTCAAAGTCTCATCTGCCACTGCTGCCTGCAAGACAAAGCAAGAGGATGCTTTTTTATGCAGTTCTTGGAGCAATTCTGTTGGGACAAGGCACAGAGTGGAAGTGGTAGAAGGAGCTGAACCAACCTGGACTTTCACATGAGATTTGCACAGTTGCATGAAGTGTTTTAAAAGTTTTTTAGGCTGTATCCTCAAAGCAGGATAACAGAAAGGGTTGATGCAAATCCGTGGCTCTGCATCTTTTGCAGGGCATCATTGCCTGCCCAGGAACTGTGTGGAGGGAGTGTCAGCAATCCTGCCTTGGCTGCTCACAGAGGAAGCAGTAAATGGAGATACTCTGTGCAGACTCTGTGCTCCCCATGCGGTGTAAACCAAAACCAGTTCCTGCAATTCTCTGCAATAATATAGAAGGTTTGCTGGCTACTTCTCCCATCTGTCTCTTGTGGGTATAGACTCCTGGCCTCTGAGGAAACCAAGAATGACATCCTACTAGATTTATAATCACAGGGATTTATAAAATACAGCGTTGTTGTTATGTGAAAGGGGAAAATAAATAAATAAACGACATGGGCGTCGCCACTGGAAAAAATAAATAAAAATCTGATCTCAATCAACCAACCACATTTACTACTCTGCATCCATGGCCAGGCTCGCTGCATAAACCACCCCTGTCAGCCCTTCATTCTTTCCAATACTTCTTAGGAGCATCCATCTTCTTCAACACAACATCCCTGATTTGAAAAGCCAGACACAAATTAATTCCGGGAATCCTACGGCAGGGAGACATTAAAACCCATTTAGAGGTTTCTGTGGAAGGCTCTCTCTGAGCCTATTTCAGGCAGCTCAGCCCCAGCGTGGCTCGCTGGAGCCAGCCTGGAGGAGCAGGAGGTCACAGGTCTGCAGTGGATGCAGGGACACGGCAGCAGCGAGGGGAAGGCTGGGAGGAGGACACTGGGCAGATCTCTGTTGTAGGGAATTAAATATTTCTTTCCCTTTCCTTTCCTTTCCTTTCCTTTCCTTTCCTTTCCTTTCCTTTCCTTTCCTTTCCTTTCCTTTCCTTTCCTTTCCTTTCCTTTCCTTTCCTTTCCTTTCCTTTCCTTTCCTTTCCTTTCCTTTCCTCTCCCTCTCCCTCTCCCTCTCCCTCTCCCTCTCCCTCTCCCTCTCCCTCTCCCCCTTCATTCTAAGTTCAAGGCATTAAATCTCGCAGGTTTCAATTGCAGACCAGCAGCCTTCAAGATTTCTGCTACAGCTCTCCCCAGCTAGGATAAAAAAATGTAGTAAAAAAAGGGAGGGGGAGTTGAGCCTCTGTGTTCAGAAATATGTCAAACACATCTCCTGGTATCTGAAGAAAGAGGCTTCCTGTAGATTTGGAGGGTTAAATTCCCCCTCAGGGTTAGGTGTTAAGAAGCATCACTCCTTCCAATGTTTATGATCAAGTATCTCACTGGTTCTCCTTTCAAATGGCTGTGCTGAGATGTGCCCATGGCCCATCTGGGAGGACAAGGACAGGGACCTGTCCCCTGGCTCACCTGGCTGCAGTCAGGAGGGTCCATGGGTCACACATCAGCTGCACTTTAGCTGCTGGCACAGAGCATTGCAGCACATTTTCTTCTCTCTAGCTCATAAAAATCCTGCATTTTGTCAATAACCCCACCTATTTTTATATTAATTTTATGGGGACTTTTTTTTTTCCGGGTATTGTCAAACCTTGCTCCAGACAATCCATGGGTAAAATAAACATTTCCTGAAGATACATTTCCTTCCTTTGTGCTTCAGAAGAGGAAGAACACCTTGTCCTAAGCGGATATGGTGAAAGGTTTGGGTTGTTTCAGGGAATTGACCATCATTAGGAGCTAAGCTCATGCCTTCATTTGTGACTTACCTGGTATTTTTAAGAGCAGAAAAGAGCACTCAGTGTCATGTCCACCTTTTAGGACTGGTGTGATCAATACTGAATTGCCTCAAAACTCCCTGGATCCACATCTGCAGTGGATGTTGGTGAACACCCCCCATCTTCAGCAAGGACCAACCCAAAACCTGCCCCAGCATTGGGCTCTGTTTGATTATATTGGTTTACATCCCTTCAGGAACTACAAGATGAAGCCCAAGTGGTCAATTGGTACTCAGGGAAAACAGCTGGTGAGAAAAAGAGTAAGTTGCTGTGTTACCATTGACATTGGTCCTCACACCAACAGCCAGGATTTGGGATGAAGGTGGCAAAATTCCCCAGATATTCAGGTGTTGTGATAAACAAGAAAAAAAGCCTATTACAGCCTTCTGGGGGAGCCAGTCCAACCACAAAGACACAAAGGAAAATCTGAAAAAGGACATAAAAACTTATTTTCAGAGGAGACCAGTTCTTACCAGTATTTCTTCCCAACTACTTATATGGTATTGTAGTTTATATGATATTTATAGTGACAGGACAAAAGGGGATGGTTTTTAAACCAAAAGACAGTAGGTTTAGATTAGATATAAAGAAGGAATTGCTCCCTGTGAGGGTGGGCAGCCCTGGCTGCCCCTGGATCCCTGGCAGTGTCCAAAGCCAGCTTGGACAGGGCTGGGAGCAACCAGGTCAGTGGAGGGTGTCCCTGCCCATGGCAGGGAGTGAAAAGAGATGATTTTTAAGGTCCTTTCCAACCCAAACTTTTCTGTGGTTCTATGATATTTCTGCATTGTGGGAGTCAGCAAAGTGAGATTGCAAAGCCAGTGCAACACGCTGATATTTTCAGTCCAGACAAAAACAAAACAGACATTTTTTTACAGGTAGAGATGGACAAAAGAGTATTATTTAGAACCCCTGGAGGCCTAAGATTCAGACAGCTCATTTTAGTAGTTTTTAGAGCTCCATTACTGTTTTTCTTTGTCTTACTCAAAGGACGAGACTTGTTCTTGCCCATTATAGAGACCTATAGCTTGCCTTTGGCAATCCCACTTCAGCTGCTTGCACCTCAGTTTCCAAACTACCCCAGGAGAACAAAGGGAGCTATCTGCCTCCTTACACACCTGGGGCCAAATGTTTTCTGCCCAAAACAGACAGGAACTGCTATTAGAAGTCTGCCTTAGACACAGACCATGTATAAATGCTTGAGAAGACAGGTTCAAAAGCAACATTTCAGGGAACAGAAACTAAATGCAAAGGAACAGAAACTAAATTCCTTGAAAGATCTATAAGGGAAAAAAACACAACAGACACATTAATTATTTAGCAAAACTCAGATGTCCATTAATGGCCACTTAGACAGCATTTTGGCAGGATATCCTCTTTACTGGGCCACTCTTGTATCCCTGTAGCTGCCCATTTTGCTTTGGTGTGTTTGTGAGTCATTTCTGCTCCTGTCAATGAGCTGAGGCTCTGCAGCTCCCCAGCTCGTTATGGCCACTCCTTATTACCACACCAGCTCCAAAAGCCAGCACCCAAAAGCCTTCCATGGACCAGTGAACAACAAAATCAAGTCATCACCCCTGGGATGGAAGAAACTGAGGCAGATATTAATTTTTTTCAGCTTGAAATCAGTGAAGCCTCATTTTACTAAAATGTGGGATCAGATCCTTGTCTCTGGTCCCCAGGAAAGTTTTGTAAGGTGACGGAGACCAGAATCTGGCCAAGGAACACAGAGAGCTTGGAGAAGTCATATTCCATGCTCTTGGGTGCCGCCTGCAGGCTTTGGGACTTCAGGCTCCAAACCCACACTGAATGTAGTCACTCGGGGAATAAAAAGGGGACTCGTAGCATTAAAATTCTAGAGAAATCAAGGATTGAAAATATGAGGTTTTTTGAATCAGTTTTGACTAAGCAGAAGCTGAGATGGGCATTTTATTCTCACAATCAGTCTTCACGATGATTTAAACCCCCAAAATAAAATTTAATAAACAAGCCAGAGAGCTGTAAACTCAAGGAGATAAGCTTGGGAGGAAACACATCCAGGAATATCCCCAGATGCTGCTCTCTCTAACACAACATTGTGCTTTGATGAGGCCTCACAGACTTTGAGCCACCTAAGTGCTTTGAAGGCTACTCATTCCAGCCCAAAAGGCAGACCACATACAGAGACTTGGAGAATTGCTGCTATTTTCACGCTCCTTTTTCCTCTTTTTCCATTCATTTTTGTGATGCTTCCTGCTCCTGGACTCCAGAAGTCCAGAGGCCTTGGCCTCAGTGTCCAGAGACAGCGTGGTCAGAGCTGTGATAGCAGGGCAGGGATGTGCCAGCTGATATCACAGACTGGAGCTACCTGCCCATGGCCAAGGGCTCTCCTGGAGGTCTGGCACCCCTGGTGCCTTCCTGCACCTCTTTGTTCTCTGGCTTTTCCCCCAGACCTCAGAGCAGTTTCCCAAAAGGCTCAGCATTTGTTCTGGCAGCCATCCATACTCTGCTTCCTCGCAGTCCTCTGGGTCTGAGGCTGCTGCTGTCTCCCCTCCTGCTCCTGTCCCACCACTTCCTCCCCACGTCCCGTGCCCGAGGTGGGACTGGGCTCGTAGTGACCCAGTTAAACAAACACGGGTTATTTGTTTACGGAGCACATTGCGCGCTCTGAGCCCACAGCAGCTCACAGGGGATGTGGGGGCCCCTCCGTGGGTAAGGAAAAGTTGTTCCTGACCCTCATCAGCCTGAGCAGGGCTGGGGATGTGGGATCTGCCCTGGGGCTGTGTGTGCAGGGGCTGCAGGGGATGGCAGAACCCCCAGGAGAGCCACGGGGGATCCAGCAGGGACACACAGGGTGTGGGGGCGTCCCTTGCTTGGCCCTTTGTCTGCTCTGAGACAGGTGGTGAGCGGAAGGGAAAACAAAAGGGGAAGGAGTCAAAACAATTTAAACAGGGGAAAAAAATAATTTGCCTTTTTTGATGATCTCAGACCCAGCCAGTGTTGGATCCTGGCTGTTTTGACTTGTGATAGCGATGGCCATTACAACTTAGCTTTCAAATTCCTATTTAAATTCCTATTTTCTTACAAAAATACAAGTTTGCTCTACCAGCCTTGCCCTAGGAATACATACCCATTTCTATAAAGAACAGTAGATTTTTTCAAAATAGATCCATAATGGCTTTCATGTTTTTGCCAGCTTGATTCAAACTGAAAATACTGATTTGGTTTTAAAATTTATACAATCATAATAAAGTCTGAAAGTTGCTGGTTTACTGGTTGGTTGAGTTTTTTAAACTATATAACTGGGAGTTATATGTCTTGTATAAATATAAAAGAAAAATGAAAATAATAAAAAGAGGGAATAGGAAAAATCAACAAGAAATACAGAAATGGTAGGTCTGTAAAAAGACTATATTAATTTTAAATATTTTTTCCCCAGAAAAATGAAACCTTTTGCTTCTCTAAGAATTTTTCATGGAAATTGCTGCATTGTCAACCCGACCATACTCAGCTTAAAAAAAATTGTACTTCAAGAATACATTTTAACCATCACTTGTAAAATACAGTCTTTTCTCCTTTTCTGTGCTTTCTCTCATATGTCAAATCTCTGCCAGAAGTTCAAGGCCCTTCTCACTGAAGAAGAAAAAAGGGGATGAGGCAGAAGTGAGAGCGAGTGAAATTGAAAAAAGGAGGAGAGAGAACAGCCCTGACACAGCAGAACTGGGAGCAGTTCTGTGTCCTGCTCAAAATCTCCAGCAGGAGCCACTGAAATCCATCAGTGTCCTGAGTGCCTGGCCAGCTGGGATTTAGGGACACACGGACAGACAGATGGACAGCAGCTGGGCAGGGAGCCCCTGGCAGCAGAGCAGAGCTCCCAGGGATGCTGGGCCCAGCACTGGGAACGTGCAGGGAACAAAACAAAACCAGCAGCAGGCACCCCATGGGTGCAGCCCTGAGAGGGGCCAGGAGCACCCATAGATTGATCAACCCAGGGCTGGGCAGGGGAAAAGGAGGAGGAGATGTCCAGCTGGCAATTCCAATTAGCTGTTAGAGTTTAACAGGGGTCTGAGTGATATGTTGCTGCTGGTTTGGGCTGAAGTTTATCTCTTGGTGCTTCTTCTTCTAGGGAAAAAAAATCCTAGCCAAAACTCTCTAAAATATGGCCATTCTTCTTATGAGGAGGTTTTTCTTCTAAAGGAGAAACAAGATCTAGAAGGATTTATGGAAAGTGTTATGATTTCTTTTCTCCTCTTACAGAAATCCAGAAACCTGAGTGTTAACATCCATGTGAGAAGGTGTGGGAGCAAAGAACATGGGTCTGACTTGATGGAGTATTTTTTCATCCAGAGGATCCCAGTGGCACCTCCAGCACCACTAACACTAATTTTACTGGAGGGCTATGAGCCCACAGTGAGTAAATAGGCAAGACACCAAAAAACAAGGTCCAAGACCTTCTGAACACTCCAGAGATGGGCTCACTCTGTGCCCAGACCTGTTCCTTTAGTGACAAAAGTCTCCCTTCTACCTCAGTTTGATATGGATCTGGTCAAGCCTGGTCTTCTGTTTCTTTTGAAATCAGCAGGAAAAATCTGGTGTGGGAGAGGATCAAATCTATTTCTCTGTCTCCAGCTTCTCCTGACTATCCTCATGCAATGCAACCTGAAGGCTTCCACTCTGACCAGCCCTGTTCCTTCAGCCACTTGGCTTCTCCTCTGGTGTTTGGATTCTGGAGTCCCAGCAGCAGCAAAAACAGCTGCCAACATCCTGGGAATATCTGCCTTGGAATCTCAACTACTGTGTGAAGCTGCTGCTCTTCAGTTTGAGATTTGTGTTTGCAAAGGAAATCTGTCCAACAACAACATCGAGAGAGGAAAAAAGGAGGAAAAAGGGCTTTGTGTAACAGAATTAACAGAGCTGTTGCAATAGTAACATGAAGTTAACAGGCAACTTTTCCTCCTCCTTCTCTGCCCCCACCCCAATCTCCTCCTCTAACAACAGTTTAATTTGTTTTTGTTTCCAAGCTTCTTTTACTGGCCACTCACACAGCCCCGCACCCTTTGTCTAATTTGGATCTCGAACTTCCATGCAACAGACTCTTGCTGTAACTGTAAATCTTTTTATGGCCCTTCTGCCTCTGAACTGTAAAAGCAATGCCACTGTAAGCTGCCTAAATGGGTCGTAAATCCACTTAGTGCACTGAATGAGGAAAAAAAAAAAAAAGATTTTAAGGGAAAGAAGGAGAAAAAAAGACAAACTAAGGTGGCTGGAGGGACACGGGGAAAAAAAACCCAAGAGTGAACTTGCTAAATGGAACCAAAATACCAGGAGTCAAAGGGAAAATATGAACATTGAGGTGGGGGAAGGATGAAATAATGCATCTTGGTGGTAAAAACAAACGGCTTCTGCAGGGCTGGGCAGTTCATTAACACCCAGGATTTACGGGACAGTGTTGGTTGCCCTCTCCACTCCCGTTGGATCCACTGGGATCTGGGAGCACCAGGAGGCTCTGCCAGCCTGCTGGCATCTAACAGACTCTTCTTCCACTGGGTGGTCAGGGACTGGTATCTGGGTCTAATTCCAGCTCTTTTGCACTGCCTTACTTCCAGGTTTAGCCGTGGCTCTGCGTCCCAATTTATTCCATTCTGTAAATGGGAGATAAAGATATTCCCCTTGTTTGCAAAATGTTTTGAGAGCTGCTTAAATGCCACCAAGGAAGGGGCAGAATCAATTCCTGTGGCAGTCAATAGCAACAGTTTAATTTGTTTCTGTCAAAGCAGAGCTAGCCCAAAATGGGCCACCTTTGTCTGTGTAATTTATTGCATTTATCACCATGGTATCTGAGCTCTAAGAGTATTATCCAAATTCCACTGAATTCACTGAGTGTCTTTCCACTGCTTTCAATAAGTTTTGGATTTGACCCCAAAGTCACAAAAAAACCCAAACCTGAGGAATATGTCAAAAGAATGTAAGTGGGTGTGAGTTGAAATTGAGGAGTTTGGAGACAGGAATATGCAGAACAGTAGCTATTTAAAGACCCAGCTCGCTACTGAGTGTTCCCTTTTAATAGGGTTATATAAATACATTCCCGTCTCAATACATGTGGAAAAACAGGCAGTGAGGTGAGACTCTGTTGCTTTATTTCTTATGGGAAATATTGTGCATAGCTAAACTCCCACTTCCCCTTTCCTCACCCACCACCCAGAGTCCCTGGAAGCCTTCAGCAGCTGTGTGCAGTGTGAGGAGGCACAGCCAGCAGCCCCGAGAGAGTTAAAAACTTCACAGCTCTGCCCTTAAAATAAAGGCCCTGTTTTCACTGCATTCTCACCTTGCCTTACAGACTTGATCTGAGTTTTGGCACTGAACATGTCAGAATGGGAGGGGAGACTGGTTATGCCTTTTATTGTTATTATTATTTTATTGGTCTGCTTCTTTGCAAGGAGTGTGGGGAAAAAATGTTCTTGCTTGGTTCTCTGTGAAGAGAAATGAATTTCAGTACAGCTCCCCAGGCCTGGTGTGTCCTCACTGAAAGCAGCTGCCCAGGTGGGCACCAGTTGGCATCTCAATTCCCATTCTCAGGACAAAAAGCCAAGGATAAAAGAGAACTGAGAGGTGAAGCCTCTCTTTTTCCCCACTGGCTGATAGCTCAGGTCAGGAGATGCTGATACTATAACTTAAAAGAATACTATGAAAATGATGGAAATCTTTGACTATGAAAGGTGGAGACTGCACCTGGATAGTAATTACATTTCAAAGGAAATCCATCTGGTATTTTATTGCTTATTTTCTCCATGTATTCTGTGTACAAGGAATATACAAGGGCTGGAATATTTCATATCGGGAGATTTAAAAAAAAAATGTTTTTTGGAAATCTCCCAATTTGCTCTGTCAAGCCAATAAGCTACACAGACTTTTACAATATTATGTCAATTAAGGATAACAACTGGAATATACTCTTTTTTAAAACCCCTCCTATCAACACTGGCACAGCTCCTTGGAGCCATCAAACTCCGAGGAGTTCACGAACAGAAATGCAGTGAAGTCTTCAGTGTCTGGAAAGTTTTACAACTACAGCTGAAGTCAAGGGAATTTAATTTTTGCCATCGCCAGAGCTGGAGGAATCTGCTTCACTGAGGACTGAACCCTGTCTGCATGAGGGCAGTGGGACACAGATGTGCCAGGGTCTGTACAGGGCAGCTGGGGAAATCCTTGGGCCAGGTGAGAGCCAGCCCCAAGATGAAGACTGGTCATGTTTTAATAACACCAAGCTAGAGCTGGACTGGGCTTGTCTGCTTGCAAACAACCCTGCCTATATGTTACAAAGAGTGCATTTTAAAAGAAAATCTATATAAAGTCTATCAGTCTTTAATCACCCAAAGAATGCAGCAACAGTCTTAAAATAAAATTACATACAGGCAGAACGACCTGATGACAAGACAAACTCTCCTTCACTGCCAGCTCAAGTGATTTTGTTAATTCCTGTGAATATATTACAGGTCTCAAGATGACTGATGCTTTCATTACCACCTTGGCCTCAGCCATTAGGTGATTGTCATGAATCTCAACTTTCATTTTCAAAGTTTTAGCTGTCACTATTTGAATAAATAATGAAAACAAAACTGAGAGGGAAAAATGTAAGGTAAACCCTACAGAAAAACAGAAGACAGTTAAAAATTATGATTATATTAAATATTTCTTACCTACCTTGAACTTTTAATGATGATGTTTGATGGCTAGAATAGAGGTTACTGGCTAGCTGACAACAGCAATGTTACTGTAAATGAAACCCATGCAACAGAATTTGGCTATAACCCATACTTGCTTTAAATTTGTGCAACCTCTAGTACAGAACTAGGAAACAGTCACAGATTTAATTTACTTTTCACTTCTGATGCACTCTGCATATTGTGGGGGATATGGTTTTGGCAAGGAGTTTGCATTTATTAGCACGTATAAATATACCAAGAATGTTTGGTCTTGCTGTTAAAGCTCAGATCTAGAAGACAGGAATATGTCAGAAGCTGAGTGTCATTTTTAAAAGCAGACTTCAATCCCATGTATTTCTGTTTAAATACTTCACAAGTAAACCAACTGCATTCAAAAGAGTTGAGAAGGCAGAAATTAGACATAACCTGAAATATTATTTTTTTAAAAATTTCATTATTTTTAAGTTTTGGAAAACTGATTCACAATTTCTAAATAGTTGGAATTACAAATACTGCCATTAACTGCTTGTCATTGTCTCACATAACACCCAGGTGCAAGGACAGATTTCTGTCTCCCTAACTAAACTGGAGAGAGAAGATTTATTGAAATCCTGTGCAGAGCCACACTCCAGCAGGCCAGGCTCAATAGCAGATGCTGACTCTGGCTGTCCCTGCCCATTCCTGTGCTGACATCCCTGCAGGCATCACAAGGCCGAGCATCCCAGGGCACTCTGAAGTATTTGGGAGGATTCAGGTGAGGGATTTTGCTGTGAACCATCCTGTGTGACCCTGGCACAGACCAGCCCAGGTCCCTTGGGAGAAGGGTAACATCACACTGGAGACAACAACATGGCAAGAGATACTAAAATATTCTTATTTCTGAAGTGTTCAAAAAGCTGTTTAGAAGTGTTATAGTTCAGAGAAGCCCTTTTATTCTTCCTTAAGCAGGTTAAAAAACCAAAAGAGATTTTGATGACTTGTGCCTAGCTCTGAACTGCCTCTTTATTTCTGCTTGCTTTCTTTTACTCCTTTTGTCAATGTTTAGGATGAGAACAATTTATTTTGGGGTCAGTCTCAGCTTCCTTGCTCATGTCAGTTTATTTTGGATCAGATTCCTAAATCCATTTACATCCACACAGAGCATACTCACAGTATTGAAGGGAAGAAGCTTCCTCTCAGCTTGAGGAGAACCTGCTGCCCACGAGCTCCTTCTCTTCTGGACCACAACCTTTGACTCCTCCTGTGGGGGAGAAGGGAGAAATGCAATCAGGTGCAGAATTCCAACACCTCCCTCCGGGCTGCCAGACATCCAATTTCCAAGCAACCATTGGAAAGTCCGTGTGGAATTTCATTTTTAATACGAAGCAACAAGGAACAGGAGAAGGCAGGGGCGAGCTCATGCCGGGTGTTGCTCCTGCCTGGGGCTTGGGATGGGCTCTGAGCCTTTCCAGGTGCTCTCCTCTGCACAGAGCAGGAGCTGTGGGGGGCTTCAGCACACTTGGGGTGCTCTTACATTTTATTATTTTAACTAAGAAACTAGCTGCTTGGTCCATTTGAGGAGGGCACAGCTTTGAGACAGATGTGGAAATAATCTGAAAACATGAGGGTCAGGCAGTGGAACACTTCCAAGATTATATGAAACATTAAGCAAGTGAATGGAGAACATTTCTTTTCCCACCCCAATACTGGATTTCTCAGGCTTATCTTCATATCTGCATTATAACTGACCACTAATTGTGTTTCCCTCTGTATTTCTTTGTGTAGATCAAAAAGTTCCAACCTAGACCCTCTCCTTTCATACCAAAGAATTGTTTTTTTCCACCTCTGGCACCAGCTGAGCAGCCAGGGCTGGCTGCAGTGCCAGAGACACTGATGGACTGCAGGGACACGCTGCAAACCCATGGACCTCTGGAAATGAAGATGAAATGAGGCTCCGTTGTGTGCAGCACATTGATAAGATTTTGGCCCCCATTTCAGTGTGACCCAATAGGTTTAAATTGCTTCATTTCTCAGCCAGCCAAGAGCAAATGGGTGGTAGATGTGATATGGCTGTTCACTGGAAATCACCCTTGATTGATTTACCTTCTCCTCCTCAGCAGTGTATGGGCTCAGTGTGTGGCTGGGGCACATAAATTACAGAGGAAAAACCTTTTGTGGTTGTGTATAGTCTATATATGTTGTCACCCCATCAGAGGAGAAGCTTTTATGAAGTATTAGCTCTAAGTGTATACAGAATAGAAATGATAATTTTTATTTGCTTGTCAGAAGCTAAGTCACATTCAAAGTAATACTTGTGTATTAAAATCAAGTAGAAGCAAGTAACTTTGATATTTTTAATTTTTTTTTTAGTTAAAGAAACAACCAGAAAATGCTGTTGCTGCTTATAAAAAACAAGAGACTTTTTGTTTGTTTTCTGAAAACTAATAAGAGCTGTGAAATTCAAAAGTTTTCAGTTTTCATTAAAAAATTGCAACAGTTTGGGGTTTGCTTTTGCCTTTTTGAAAGAAGATACAAAGATGTTTCATTTTAATGTGTTTGCAGGAAAAAAAAAAAAAAAAGGAAAGGAAATTTCTACCAGCGCTGTTACATTCATATTTCTGGGGGCTGAGTAACAAGAGATTGGAGAGCTATTCCTAAGATTCATATTGGTGATTTAAACACTTCAGTGTGATTGGAACACTGCCTAATTCCAGACTGCAATACTCACACTGCCACCCCCTAGGACTGAGAACAGTCACCTGAACCCAGATTAAAAAAAAATTTGGATTCAAATCAGGGAACAAAGAGAAGCGTTTGGCTCAGGTTTGTGCATCACATGAAAGCTGGGGCCTGATTGCAGACTGCATTTCCCAAGGACAGAGCACTGGGAATGGTACAGAAAACATGAGGAACTGGAGCAGGGTCTGCTCTGGGCTGGCTGGGACACTCTGGAGAGCTGGGCTGGGGCTGGGAATGGCAGCTGTGAGAAGAAAAGGGAAGGAAGGATCTTGCAGGCCTATGCTCAATATTCATTAAAATTGGGGGTTAGATCTGCTAAATATAGACAAACATGCAAGGTGAGATTTTTAGATTCTTTATCTGAGTATCCCAGTTTTTAGGACACCTGTATTCCACTCACCTCTAACCAATCTGCCTCAAACCTGTTTTCCTTACGCTCAAAACTTCAAAACTACTCCAAGTGGGAAGACTTCTGTTTGTCCATGCCCACACCAGCTCCCACTGAAGGCAGTGATTCGCCCCCCAAGGTTTAGATTTACAAGATTCAAATCTATTTTAACATTTTAATGTCCCTTTGGAAATCTGCCGTGCTTCTCTGGTTGCTGTAAGGTAAATAGTGCATAACTGCTGACTGCAGAAACCCTGGAGAAAGTCACCATCACAACCTTTGGTAATTAATAGTTACCAGCAAAAATTCCACTGTTCAGATCAACTTGGGTGATAGAAGAAGGGAAATTTATATATTTTAACCATAAATTATTACTCATCCAATGCAACATGAACTTCTGTAGCATAAAGACCACCCTGGTGAACCACTGCCAGTCTGCCAGGATGCCAACCAAGGCCTGCCCATTTTCCCCAAGAAAAGCTGTGCCCTGAGCAAAGCACACCTGCCATAAACCCCAGAGCATTACCAGCACTCAGCACCAGCTGGTAACCCTGTGGCTGGGGTGGTGCATGGGCATTCACCAGCTCTCTCCCCTCCTGCACATGCCCCTTTCCCCTCCCTCAGGCATTTTCTATGGTCTCCAGTGTCTCAGGCATTGCAGCTCTCTCCCAGCCATCCAGCTGGGTGACAGGAGCTGGTGGCTGCAGCTGTCCCCTGTGCCTGCTGGGGACAGGGGGCTGCAGGAGCCAGGGTGTAAATAACGGGACAATGGAATGGGTTATGGGACAATGGAATGGGACAATGGAATGGGTTATGGGACAATGGAATGGGTTATGGGACAATGGAATGGGACAATGGAATGGGTTATGGGACAATGGAATGGGTTATGGGACAATGGAATGGGACAATGGAATGGGTTATGGGACAATGGAATGGGCTATGGGACAATGGAATGGGTTATGGGACAATGGAATGGGACAATGGAATGGGCTATGGGACAATGGAACGGGTTATGGGACAATGGAATGGAACAATGGAATGGGTTATGGGACAATGGAATGGGTTATGGGACAATGGAATGGGACAATGGAATGGGCTATGGGACAATGGAATGGGTTATGGGACAATGGAATGGGCTATGCCTCTCTGATTTCAATTAACCCCTGAACTTTGCAGTGACAAGATCTCATGGTTACCAACTAACTTCAGCAAAATCCAGGTGTGATAACTGGTTAATCTCAGGGTACAGGGGGGTTTGACCAGGCTCTTCCCAGATCACTTCATGCTCTCCAAAAGGTGAAGGAGTAACTATGGGGCTGAGTGTTTCATCAGAGCTGGAGTCGGATTTGTTCCCATTTCAAATCAATAATGGGAGAAAAATTCAGTAAAGAGACACAGAGAAATATATGAATGGCATTAAGGACACTGGCATTCAAAGCTTGCAAAACAGATTAGTGTAAACAGTCAGATAAACAAGAAGAAAGATCTTTGTTCAAGAAAGACAGAGATAAGCACAGAGCTGACATCAGAGAACAAACCAATCTGGCTATGTTAGGAATAGAGCTCCCCATTATTTGCTCATGTATTTTAGAGAGCACTTTTCAGTTTTAAAATCAGCACAGAGCTTTAGAGTTTCAATACAAGAGGTTCTTCTAAAATCCTCTATGAACTACAAAGATTTCTAGCTTACAACAAAGCTACAACTAAGAATTAATATCTCTCAAAAGAATGCAAATTTTTTAAATTAAACATTCTTTCCATTGTTCAAACTTTTAAATTCAGATACTAAAGAAAAAAAATCCTGGTTTTGTTGGCCTTTCTTTTCAATATAATTTTGTCACTTAAATTGTTGACCTTCTTTGGTTATTGGAATAGATTTAGTTCTGCTATCACTAATAGGGCTGCAATGGCCAGAGGATAAACTGTTATCACTTTGCCTATTGGCTTAAATTAATTTGTTCTTAATATTTAAGCAGTTATAAATGAGAAACTAATCTGAATTTATGATAGCAGACTGTGCATTTTCATGTGGTTGTAGTTACAGTAGCAGGTATGAGAGACACACAAAAGTGTTGAAGTAAAACCAAGGGTTACACTGCAAAAAAGATTATAAATACCAGAAACTGGGACCTGACTCAGAACATCTCAAGCAGATGTATTATCCCATAAGCAATATCAAGCAAATTTAAAAACAAAATCAGTGTTGATGACTGGATAATAAACCTCAAATACATTAATAAAAATATAGGTTTAAAAAGAAAAAAAAATGCAAAAAGATTAAAAATTTATTTTAAAAAAATCCCCTGATTGAACAGAGCAGACTATTGTCAACCACTACTAGGACTTTGTTGTGCAGTTCTTCATAGCTTAAATACCACAATTCATCAAATTAATTGTAAGCCTGCAAATTCCTTATTCATACCATTAAATAACTACATCTATTAAATAACTTCTTGCAATGAAAATCTCATTGCCTGGGCTGAGATCACGGTGTGTTTTTATCCTAATGGACTTAAAGCACCTACTCTAAACAAGAGCCAAAAGTCAAAGCCTTTTTAAAGCAAAATAGAACACTTTTAATATGTAATAAAATTTTTTCAGACACCTGAATATGCCCATGTCAGAGCAGATTTCAACTCCTTCCACATTCCCAGCCCTATTAATAAAGGCTCATATCCCAGTGAAAGAAGCATCTGGCTCTTCTCCCCTAATCAATAACATTCAGGAAAAGTCCCTTCTTCCAGCAGCAGCATAAATTACCAGATATATGCAAATAGACTTGCTAATGTTAATTGCCAGGGCTGATTGGTGATTAATTTTTTGATTATGATCAATCATTCCACAGGAATTTTAATAAGACATTCCAGGCAATCTGCAAATTGATAATAATTAGGGATCCCAACCGGTAACACATCCACAGCCAAGTAAAACACAACCCTGTGATTGAGCATGTTCCTGTAAAAAACAGGCTCCAGCTAGGGAGAAAAGGAATGATCCAAAGCTCCAGAGCCTGCTGGGACAACGGTGTCATGTCCAACAAGAAGTTCCTTTTTTTGCCATTTTTAGGCAAGATGGGCTTTGGCATCCCCTAGCACAACTGGCCACCTTCTTTGTGTGCCTCAGATGGCCAGAAATTAAAGGGAGGTTCAATTGTGTGACAATACCTTGGAAATATCACCTCAATTTGCAGACTTCCAGCTGGGAAAATAAACACAGGAACCCAAAAAAACAACCAAAAAACCTCAGAGCAGTCCTGTCAGACCTGCAGGGAACATGGCTAAAGGCAGGACACAATTAGATTTTTAGGCCCTACAAATTAAAAAAAAAAAAAAGGCCAAGCAGAAGTTCATACAATATCTTTTTTTCTTTCTTTCTAGTGCACAGCAGGCAGCAGCACTAAATTTTTAGCAGCAAGAGAAATGTTTTCCCTGTGTGACACTTGTTTGTGTACTTTATGGTGAAAGTTCAGACATTGCTGTAAATACAACAGCTCAAAATGCAACATGATTAATAATATTCCCTTTTAAAAGGAATTCTCCAGCAAACATAAATATCCTCCTACAACACACTCAACCCAAACTCTATGGTTGTGTACAAACCAGAAAGTGCGAGTGATTGGAAGAGGACATGAAGTTTTCTAAACTTTCAGAGCAAATGTTTGACTGCTCTGTATTCAAATTGGGCACACAGACCTTGACACCTGCAAAGAGGAGCTTAAAAGGCATCACCTGCTGTCAAAAATGAGTGAAATGCAAGTGAGAGATATAGAGGAGAGTAAATTAAGGGCACAATATATCTCAGCACTGCCCTGTCATGTGCAACTGATACTCAAAGCTTTTGAAATTTCTGTCTCCGTGGCCTAATTCTGATTTGCACAAAATACTCCTCTTTAGGTGTCAAGAATGGCATAAAGGAGTTTGAATATAAATGAAAATAAATCCCTGAGGTCTACAATTCTTTCTGTTCTTTCCCTGCTGCCAAATGGACCATTTTATGATGAGGTGCTATGTATTTGCTCTTTTATTTGAAGAGCTTGCAGTTAGTACAGTGTAAGTAGCTCAGCTTTTGCTTTTATTAAAAGGACAGAGTAGGATTAGTCCCAACTTTTATGTTACATTTTCTGACACAAGTTAATTTTCAGTTGAATGTTATTTTTTCCCAGGAAATATTTTCTTCCTGAATAAGTCAAATTTTCATTAAGACAGTGAAATACAGGTTTTACAAAGTGCAGTTTTAAGTGAAGCTTTTAAACAAATAGGGAAATATTTTCTTTTTCTCCCAACAGTTTCAATAGGAAAAGAAATGCCAAGCAATAAAGAAGTGTGTGTTGCTTTCAAGCAACACATATCCCTGTGGGTTTTAACTATAAAATTATTTTTATCGAGGTGTTTTTAAAATCTTGGCTCCATTCTTGCCTTAATCTTCTAATTCCTAACCAGTTTCAAGAATTTTAGGCACTTATAGAGGGAATTTACTGGCCACAGCAAGCACAGATAAACACAAGGAGTAAACACGAGTATGTACCAAAGGAATTTACCTTAGACAAACCCAGCCCAATTCTTTTCCAGTTGTTCCAGCTCAAGAACAACTCCTCTATAGTCAGGAATGATTCCACTGTTAAACTGATATATTTGATAAACATATTAGGTCCTTAATTTTTAAATCAACATTCCGCTAATTTTATTTTTTTTTTTTAATTCTGCATATTTTCTTAAACCAAATAAATTAACAAATGTTTAAGTTCCCTGTTCAGCTGGGGCTCCTCACTGCTCCCTTTATAAATCTCTCTCAGGAAAACTGAAATGCTGACATGTTCCTTGGATTTGGTCTGTCATTCCTCTCCAGCTCCTCGCACTTGTACAATTCACAAGGTCACGAGTACAAAATGTGCTTGTTAACTTACACAAGAATAAAGCTGTCAGATGGGCTGAGGACTCCTTGTGTACCAGTTTGGTGAAATATGATTATCCAAGCTGTAAAATGGATAAACCTATTAAATTAATAAATCTGCTGCCCTGAAGACTATGACTGATGTCGTTGCCTTACCTACAAGGCACCCTTTCTTAAATTAATACTTGATAAAGGAGTAAATCTTTTAAAGACACACACTAAAGCTTTGCATTGAAGAGTTATCTTTTGTGTTACAAAATGTAAGTACTTTTTACTGCAATGGATGTAAGTGAGAGGAAATGAATTCCAGGGGAAAAAAAAAAAGGAGTCTTAGAAAATGTTATTACCCAGCTAACGCTGTGGGCTGCTTCTTATCTGTACACAACTAATCACATCCCTGTTTCTTTTTTTATTCTAAAGTGTGACTGGATTTTACTGCTCATGAAAGTGAAGGATAATTAGTAGGGTAATGGATAAAGTGGAAGGCCACTGCTTTATCAAAGGCAGATTGGGTCAGCTACACATAGGCAAAAGAAATCATGATTCTCTTCTTTCAGCTGCTTTGATTTATTACTCTCAAGGTCCAACAATGAAGTTTCACATCAGGGGAGAGAGAAAGAAAAAGAGTTTCAAAGGGTTCATCCTTCTTGACTTCGTAGAAAGCCTTTAGCATATTGTGTTTGTTAGGGCCCAATATCGCTGTTCTTTATGATTATTAATAGTCTATTACACAGACAACCTCACAGAAACAAAAAAACACTCTAAAGGCACCGACCAAATATAGGCCAAGACAAAATATCTGTCACTGAGATTTTACAGTCTAAAATAAAAACCTTAAAAACTGGAAGGGAAATGAGCACACACATACAAAAGGAGCTGCTTTAAGATCACATAGCAACCAAGTAGCAAAAATATGGAACAGAACACAGATTCCCTGATCCACCCCAGGACCCACTGATAAACTTATACTGCAATAATGTTAAAAATGAGACAAAAATAAAATCTCAGTGCATCCAAAGGCATCCAACATCTTGCTCCAAACTCAAAAGTGAATTTGTAAAAGGAAACAGGAAATGAAAACTAAAGAGGGTTGACATGATTACGGGGTGTTAATAAGAAAAGACATAAGCCAGGGGCCTTGATGTACAACTAGACAACAAGAGGTTACATTTGGAGTCAGGGCTATGCTAATTTGCAAACTTGGGTCCATTTCATTAAGTGAGCTGAGAGACAGGCTGTCTCAGTCCAGCAGAGAGGGATCTCATTATCCATGTAGGGAGCAAGAGATAAGAATCTTTTAATAATTGCTGGGAAGTTTTTTTTTTTTTTTTATGATGATATGGAATGCCAATTTATGCCTCTCCACTCAATGTGGATAAAAACCAGCCTCCTTCACAGTTCAAACCAGCACCCCTCTGGCTCTGGCCATTAGGACAGGGAGGGAAAACAGAGACTCATACAGAGCTTGCCCGGGAGACCAATGCTGCAAAACTCCATTAAATGCACTTCATATTGGGAACATGTTTGTTTATGGTGCTTGGAATGCTTTGCCAAAGCTTTTTACTTAATTTTTAATGGCTGTTGGACTTAGGACCAAATCCAAACCCCAGTGCAGCCAATGGGCAGGACTGCTACTGACAACTGGCCTTTGGATCAAACCCTTTACTCACTCCTTCTCAAGGAATGGCTCTGAATTGACACTTTTGGAAAAAGTTGAAGAGCTTATATTACTTTGGCAAAAGCATTGTTTGCAGTGCTTTCCCTTTGTCCCTCTCTCCAAAACACAACCATGGTGAGAAAGGAGCTTTTAGCAGGCAGAGGTTTGTGCAGCTACTCCCTTCCCTGCTGTGAGTATTCTGCCCACTTCAGGCTGAGCACAGCACAGATTTTGTGATAGGGACAAGTTTAGCCTATGAAGGACTGGTTTTGAGAGACTTGTGCCTTTTACATGGCAGCACCAAACACAGGTCTGACCACCTCTAAAAGCATTTGCATAAAAAAGCTGGGGTAAAGTTAGACAAGGTGTCATGCTCATGTTTTACTACATAGTATTTGCTAAAATCTGAGATACAGACACAAAACCTGAGCAAAATCACACTAATAGCATTAAACCTTTAAGAGCAAACTTTTCCCTCTGCACAAACTTGCACTGCAGGGAAAGGAGGAAGCTGAACTGTTCCCACAGCCAAATCTGTTCATTTGCTTGAAGTCCCTGGGTTGGACTGTACATTAGTGTTGGAAAACACTGTCCAGGGAACTCTGAAGCTGTGCTTATCTCTAAAGCTGGCTGCAGGATTTGTTTTTATGCACCAGGTCAACCTAAGGACTATGTACAACTTATCTATCTCCTCAGCAGGAACTAAATTATAAGGCTCTGGTCAGCTGACCTTGCCTCTTTTCCCAGTTTCTGGCTGTTCATGAACCATCTTTAATTTCCCTCATGCCCATTTGCCATTGGAAGTCATTTGACCAATATCTTTTGTGAAAGGCACTGCCAGACTTCACTTTGCAGATATGACTAGAGACAGGAGGATTGACAAAAAGAAAACTGATTTTTTTTTTTTTGATAAAAATTTCATGTTCTGGGTCCTTAATTTGATGGGAACAACATAAGAATCACCTTCTCTTACGTTGTTCCCATTATTATTATTATTATTATTATTATTATTATTATTATTATTACCTATTCACAGATACTCACCCAGGATGACAACAGTGCCTCCTGCAAGCATGTAATGGTACTTACATTTAAGGAAAAAAGAGAAGGTTTAAGTGTGCTCCCAAGGACAAGGCTAGTCCAGGGAAACCCAGACATCTGGGGAGAGGAGCAGAGGCAGGAGTGGCTCAGTAGGGCACACATTTCTCCCTGGAGATTGTGCTCTCAGGACATGCTAAGCCAACAGAAAGTGTCCCATCCCAGCACTGAGACTGATGGTGCTGCAGCACAGCCCCTCCTCTTCCTCACAGCTGGAAGAAAAGAGTGGGAGATTCACACAGAGCATCTTCTCACAGCCTCACTGAGAGGGGCCTGATGCAAACTGCTTTTAAGCAGCTGCTGCTCAGTTGTCTAAACCAACAGTGCCCACCACCACTGTCCCACCCCTCAGGGCTGTGAGGAAATACAGGAAAGGCTGCAGGAGATGGTGCCCAGCCAATATTAAAAGGCTCTAATGGAGTTTACACAACACCAGTCCTCTTAAACGTCCAAATGTTCCCTGTAAAGACCCAGGGACTCTGCCACAGAAAGTCTTGGTCACTGGGCAGCACCAGCACTGGCAGGAAGCACCAGCCTTGTTCTTGCCAAACACCTTGAGTTCCTGCTATCTTAAGACTTCTCCTATAAAGTGATGTTTGCAGTCCTCTCTTCTAAATATATTTAATGCACTGGAAAAGCCTCTATACTAAGCATGTTGTGTGAGCTTTCATTACTTGTGAGCTGAAGTAACATATAACACAGTTTCAGACTTGGAGAACATTTCAGTAAATATTCATCAAGCCAATATGCAAATTCTTTCACTTTTTCAGCTTTTTTTTTTTGCCCACATCCATGCAATTACTGTATTGTATCACATCACCCATCACTTTTAAAAGCTTCCATCTCCCAGTCCTCTGAGCTAAGGATATTCCAAGCCTTGCTTTGTCATCATGGTAAAACATATGGTGATCTTTCCCAGTGGATAAATGATTTCCACTTAGGGGCTTGTGTGAATTCACTTTTGGTTTTGAATTAGGTCACCAAATTTCAGCCCAGGTATTTAAATTCATAATGTGACACTCCTGAGGCTTCACTCTGGTTCCTTTACTCTCTTCTGTCTACTGCCCACAGGTTCCTGTTTTGAAGTTAGGAAGCACATATCCAAGCTACCTTGGCCTGAATTTATTTGCAGTGTACTGAGATAAAAGTTCAGCTGTAATATAATTGGAATTAAGTGGGGTAATAGGCTCCAGATTTTTTAAAACATATTAAAAGGAGATTTCTCTTTCTCTCTGCTTATGCCTCATAATTACAATATGAATTTAAGGCACTATAAAATTAATAGAACCCTGACTGGTGACTGAAGTCTCCTACACAGGCAGACAGACAGCCTGTCCCTGCCTGTGCCCTCCAGCTGTGACTGTAACCCTACACATGATAACAACAGCTTTACCTCTAGGCAATCTCATTTATTGACCCTTTAAGATGGATGTTAAAAGACCAATTGAAACTAATAATGTGTAATGCTTTCCGTGAGCTCAAACCTGGACCATACACAGAAGATTTTAAATTACTCACCTCATTACATGCCACAGAAAAGCTGTGGGAAAATCACCCTGTACTACTGATTTTATACATACATACATATATATAGATATGTATGTATATGTATATATATATATATGTATGCACACTCACACAAATAGGGAGATTTACAAGCTGGAAGTGCAGATATGGCAAATTCACCTTTAGCCTATGATGGGTATGGTTTTATTTCATGTTTTAGGGAAGTTTTGGTAAATTTGAATAGTAAAACGAGTTTCCTTGTCTCATTTCCTTGCAAGATATTTTTGACCTGATGCTGCTGTCCAAGAAGGTCAGGGCAGAGTGGGCCATGGTCTGGAGATGTCACAGCCACTGTCCCATGGCCCTGAGGCTCTGAAAAGGATGCATTGTGCATCTAGGTCCACTTAGGAAAAACAAAATCTGGTTTTTTGGGCTCTCATTTCACAAATAGGTGTGGTCATAGCTGGAAGGCAGTGGCTGTGTGTTCTGAATGCAAGAGAGAGGAGATGGCAAAGGAGGCTCTTGTTAGCAGCTTGAGAAGATGAGCATTGTGTCCAGCCATGTACCTGTGAGATGTACAATAAACCAGGTCTGTGCACACAGGCACATTCACTCAAATGTAGGATATGATATAATTATAGCCAATTAAATCATTTTCCCTAAGATGCTTTTTAGAAATCAAGTTGTTACTTATTCATCAGGCTGTCAGTAAACACAACTCTCTCACACACAACATGTTTAACTTCTGCTCAGGTTACATTACTTGAACACAATCCTCATGGTAATTAATGACAGCTCTATCAGTTCCCAGCTTTTCCAGACCTCTGCAAACAAACAAAAATAATAATTGAGGGAATTTTCCTTTACCCATTTGAAAATGGGAGGGCTTGGTAAGTTTGGTTTTTTCTACTCACTGTTTCTATATTAAATACAACTTCTACAAGTGGGGGGAAAGTCACTCTGACCCGAGTCCTGGGAATCTCAGCCATGCCAGCACCTTCAGGTTAGGGAATAGATCACAAACAAGAATTGAGAAGTTCAGCTTTACAGAGTTCAAGGCTTGCTTTGCTATATGTGCATTTGAAAGTGATTCCTATTCACTTCACAAATACATATATATATATATATATATAAGCATACTTATTTTTGCCAGTTTATATATATATATATATATACACACACACTTATGTGTCCTGTAAACACATACAAGTGAGCCCTGGGCCTGCAGCCCAGCTTATTTAGCTCTGGGGGTTAAGTTAGTTCTGGCTCAGTTTTTTTTCTGAAGTTATATCTACAGTTTTCCCTTGCATAAGGCAGTTCTTTCAGAGGCACTTTGTGTTTCTGCCACAGATGAATAATGATGCATTGCCTGGTCCAGAAACCTCAAGTGGACTAGTGAGAAGTGCATTTTGGGATGGTCCTGGCAGCAGCATCACTAAAATCCAGTGTGCAAAGCTGAAAGGCTGTCTTAGCTCCTCTACAAGCTGGGCTTGTCCTCAGCATCTACCAGCTAGGCTCACTTTAATTCCTCACAAACAGCTTCTGTCTTTATCCTAAAAAAGTCATGGAGCTTAAACAATGTTATTTAACCTCCTGTGCCCTCTGCCCGTATTTCTACCAGCGCCAAACTCCCGTAAACTCATTCCAAAAAGCCACACGTTACCCAACCAGTGCTGCCTAAGGAAAGCATTCAGGAGTGTTTATGGGGCAGCTGAAGTGTAATGATTTAGTAGATGTTTATAAATGTTTATACTGTACAGATTAACATTCCCCAGGGGGCCTGTAATGAAGAGAGTGCTCCAACTGGAATCAAACCAGCCTGGGCTGAAGGAGCATGAATGAATCCTGCTGGCCTACCCTCACGAGCTGTTTACTCAGTTTGAACGGATTTCCTCCATCCATGCTCCTTCAGCATTTTATTTTGGGAGAGGCAGTACAGGAATCTGGTGTCAGAAGGAGCACAGTTTGGAAACACATTAGAAAATCCAGCCCATCACTTGGATCGTAGGAATTACTCACAAATTGCACCAGACAAAAGAACAAAGGGCCCAACCCCTGGGCTGTGGAAGTGGAGGCTGAAACTTCTGTTGACTTCAAAGGGAGCTGGGTCTCTCTCTCAGAACATGGATTTCAAACATCATTTCCAAGTGTAAACACTGACAATCATACAGAAGCAGCCAAGCCCTGCTGCTGGGCCTTGGCTTTTACAGTTTGTTTCACATTAGGCCACTATGGTCAAAAAAGGTGACTGCAGGTAGTGAGATGCTGTGCCTGAGATTCCCAGAAATGGCTGATGAGAGAAATACTGAGTTATTGTGGTGGGCAGCTTCACCAAATGTCTCTCTGAAGGTGATGAACAGTTTTTATTCAGAGTAAATGAAGGAACAACTTCAGTTTTTTTCAGTGATGGCTCAAAGAATGAAAATATCTGTCCTGTTACTGGCTGCATGAAATGGGTTTTGAATTGCCGTGGGTTTAACAGCATGAGCACCAAACTTAAAAATTAAGACTGAGAACTGGTGGATAAAGCTGGGCCTGTGCCTCAGGAAGCAATGAGCAAACAGGTTTAAAAGATCCTAACAGTCTAATGACCAGGAGAAGTAAGAGTGGAAGACAATTTCTCTTGGGCATGGTGCCAAGTGGAAAAAAAATCAGCCTTTGAAATCACAAGTGAAGAAACAAACCCCACAGATTTCTGCTGTGGTCAGGAGAGTAAGATTTTTGTACATGACACATGTATATATTCAGAGACTGAATCATCTCAAGGGGGCCAGGGAAGGGTGGGAAGAAAATAGAAAGGATCATGGCATGGCCTTAGTCAGCATGGACCAAAAAGAGTGGCCAGAAACACCAAGCAGAAATCTGTACCTTCTGCTGCCAGTGGATTTGTGCAGAGGGCTTTTGTCCAGTGGTGCTTTTCCTTTTGCTGCTGTGATAAGATTTCTCAATTCTCCAAAGGTTATCCTACCTCTGACTCTGATCGTGACATGCCTGCATAGAAACAAACAGCAGCATCATGCACTTCAGGTGTTCTCAAAACAAAATACCAAGTATTCCTTGCAAACTCTTAAACCACAGCACTGGAAGCTGAAAATGTGTGCTGTGATTCTGAAGGCTCTCCAGTGGGTTAGAGAGATGGAGAGAGCTCAAGACATAAAATAATTACTTTCAATGGCTCTCTGAGATGTTTTTAAAAGGCTCAAAAATAGGTTTGCTTTGAATCTTGAATGGACACAGTGGACAAAAGCAATTTTGTTTGCAGTGGTTTATTTGCCCATCTCATGAAGCTGTCTGAGCTCATTACAGCTGTTGGCAAACACTCCTGGTACAAGTTCTGTGCTGCAACCCCACCTGGGTCTTTAGAGCAGTAGAAAAGACAGATACTCGAAATCTTCTAGAGCACAGTAACCATCAGGTAATTAGCTGCAGCAGATTTACAGGGTAGGAAAGGCTCGCGAGAGCTCTGAAATGAAAGCAAAAAATGCCTCCTGGAACTAATTTTAGAGTGGCTTGAAGTATTTAATCCTGCAAATTATTGCCAGTGAGGAAACATCAAGGTACTGCTGGATCTTAATAGTGGCAAAGCAGCAGGAAGGGTTCACCCTGAGCTGCCTCCTGCTGAAGGCTAAGCAATCAGACACACTTTACACCCCTCACAAAGTGCAGGGGCAGCTGTGTTTTGTTCCCAGTGACTTGCAAAGTGACGGGGATTGTTCCTCTCTTCTTTGTGTCTGGGAAGGATCCTTTATCAGAGGAGCCAACTCAGCCCTACTTTGCAGAGAATAAGGAAGAGGAGAGCAACCACTGGGGTACAGACAGCATCCCCCACTGCATCGTGCTGGACCCCACTCCCATGGGGGCTCTCCATCCTTCAGAAAGCAGGGAAGGGTTTGTAGAGGGACAGAAGGAAGCAGAGCCCTTCACTCTTTCATAACTAGGACCTGTCTCATTTGGAAAGATGCTTTTCTGATTCCTTGCTCTGCTCATGAGTCCTCATGAATGAAGTTCATGAGATTGGATTCATTCTTTCATCCCTCCAGAAGCCAAGAAAGTGTGGAGAAAAGAAATGTCAACCTTGTGAGGACTGCTTTTAGCAACAAGAAATGCCAGATCTGAAACCAGAAACAGGTTTCTTAGGGTCTTAAGCCTTATTTGTCCTCACAGACATCTTCAGATCTGCAAACCCCTTCTGTATTTTTACCAGATTCTACCTCAGGATGGACAGTGTTCACTTAATAAGCAGATATTCAATATTTTGTTACAGTGCCATTATTCAGTGTGTGGCTTGGGGCCTCATTTACCATACACTACTCCAAACCTGCTTGGAAGACACAATTGCTGATTTTTTGTGAGTTTTTCTAGGGCTCTTATCAGTATGGCATATGAGTGTTTCACAGCCCTCGTTTCTCCTAACAACACCCTGTAAGACGAGAGGATATTATTATTCTTGTTTAACAGATGGCAAACTGAAACACAAAGAGATTCAGGTCAAAACATTCTGCTAGAGTTGAGTCCCCAAACTGAGATGTCTGGGAATTGATTTCTCAGAATGTTTAACATTGTACAGCATCATATGTCAGGAGAAAGCACTGGCAGTCTACTCTGCAAATGGAAACATGGAAAGCAAAATAAAATTAATAGCCAGTTGGGAAGAATTTAGTGCAAATCGACTTCTCTGAGACTGGATGAAAGTTTTGCAGGATTCAGATACTTGAACCATGAGATTTCACATTTTCTTTTCAGCTCTCTGCCTTTTACTGTGCTCTCCCTGCTTCCACAGCAAAGCCAGGCAAAGTCCATCAGGCATCTGCCTCCTCCTGTCCCCAGCTCTGACTCATGTCCTGAGCTGCTCCACCTTCTGAACTGAATGAGACCAGGGTGCTCTGCTAAATATAGCACATGGTCAAGTAATTAAAGACTAGACCAAGCACAGGTACAAAAGGAAGCCAAATAAACACTTTGCAGGAAACCCTAATTTCATGATTTCCCGATACCCATTTCTAAATAATAAGCTTTTCAAGGAGAACAGTCTCCCTTACACATGTGTATGTATATAAAATATAAATTTTATATACAAATGTAATTTTAAGCTAAAGTAGAAATGTATTTTACATATGATAAATATATAAAATGTGATAAAATGTTATTATATATGTGTAATAATATAAACTTATGTATACTTTTACTCTTGATCCTGATTCATAATCAGTCAAAATTTTCCAAAGTCTGGAAAAGGTACCTGGTATGGTATATTATGCCCAAATGATTCAAGTTTTCTGTTTAAAATTAAAGGCGAACAAAATCTGCTCAATAGGTTTCAGTTCAGCCTTCTGACTGTGTCTTTCTGTTTGAGGAAATCAGGGTACATGTGCCTGGGTAAATCAGAACCACTTGTATTTTATAACATTCCCTGCTGAAGCAGTATGTAGAAGCAGAACTCCAAATTTCCAGTATTCAGGAAATTCAGTTATTTCATAATTTCATTTCATTTTGAATCATGGGAACACCTATGCCTCCCCTTCCTCAAACTTCCAAATTCCCTTAAAATTTTATTTGTGTTGGGTTTGAATTGTTTTAAATAAATCAACCAGAGCTGATACCAGCACTGGAAATTTTAATGTGAATATTTGGAGCTTGACAGAGTTACAAGGAAATAAAGAAGCCTGGAAAGTTTCAAGCAATCCTTGTTACAAGCACAACACCAGCTATTTCTAAAATACCACTGCAGTAGCATCTACATTTTGTAATAAAAAACTTATTAAATGTGCTATGTGTTATTTTCAATACAGTGACAGCCAGGAATAGATCCTCATTTTCCAGGTACTTTTACTGTCTCTCCCATTTAGAACAGAGTGAGTCCCATTTAGACAGACACACACAGGTCTGTCTCATTTCATAGACTCATGAAAAAAGACCCAAATCTGAACATTTTTAACCTAAAGGATCCACCACCAACTTGTGTAAGAAGGAGCAGCAGGTCTGAGTCGCCATCCAGCAATGGCCTGAGGGCAGAGCTGGCCCACCTCAGCTCCCAGCACAGAGCACACACTCGTGGCTAGATCAAGGGGATGAACCTTGGGGTTCATTTAAGAGATGAACCTGGGGTTTGGGTTAATTAAATGCCATAGAAAGCTAGCCTGGCAGTTTCACTGATTAATATTTTGCTCATTGTTTTCTTATCAAGGGGATAAGACAGGCAATTTGACTCAGCCACCTCTGAAGGATGCGCTGGGGCTTGTGTGAACCTGGGCTTCTCCCAGCTCTCAAAGGAACAGTCATGAGAACCGTACAATAATAATAATAATAAAAAAAAAGAAACAAAAAAACCCCAAAAGAAACCAAAACCCCCTATGTCAGGATCTTCTATTTTGAAGGGAGGGGAGCAGTCAGAGCTCAGCTCTCAGCTGAGCAGGGCTCTTTCCGTAATGCTCGGGCACTGGAAACCGCGCAGCGCGGCCGCTGCCAGCAGCCAGCGAGGAATTCCCCTGTCATGAGGGCCATGACTCACACGTGCCCCTGCTGCTCCTCTCCCTCAGATCTAGGGCCATGCTTGTGGTCTGGGATGTGTCAGGAGAAAGGACCTGGCAGAGCTCTCCTCTGTTACACAACCCCGCTGTCCCTGCCCAGAGCCACGCTCCACCCAGGGCCGGGAGCTGCTGCAGGTGGCATGGGCTACAAAATCCTTTTGCAGCTGACATTTCCTTTCTCTCTTCATTTTCCTTAACCCTTCTGCTCCTCTGGAATAACCAGAGTAACCCAGTCAGCCCCTGAGCAGTCACAATACTGTTGTAAAAGTCATCCCATAAAAAAGGGGATTTTTAGCATCGGTTTTAGCGGTGTAAAATGAGGCTCCACACAGAGCAGAGCTGACACAGGTATGGAGATCCCTCATCAGTTTTGCTCAATAAATTTGCAGCAGAGCTGCTGCTACAGCAGCATGAGCAGTTTGCAACATTTGTATTTGTCCTCTGGCTATTTATTACTGTGCTTTTCACAAGCCCTTTTAATGCCTCCAGGAGTAATTTATGGGGACAGAATAGCACGAAAAGAGCAGATCCCACTTATTTAAATCTCTGGATGATGAAAATCACATGAGAAGAGCAGGTTTCACATTGTTTCCTCTCCATAAATGGCTTTCTGTGGCAGTAAAAGCCATGTAAAAGCAAACATAAACACTGTACAAACACCAAGATATTCAGGTTTGTTTGGACTTATCCAAACACTGCCCAGAGATTTTCAAGTTTTTTCAGATTTGGGTTCTGTTTTAGCTCATTCCATAAAACATTGCAGGTTGTAGTTAGTCTTAATGTAACCCACTAGATATATGCACTAAAATTCCCTTAACTAATTTTACTGCATAAAAGGAGTACTTTAATAAAAACAATTCTTAGTACAAATCTTGTTACTTTTCAGATTGATGAGTAATGTGTGTGACTGCAGTGTTTCTTTTTTCTTTTTTCTTTTTTTTTTTCCTTTATTTGGCAGTTCTCACAGCTTGTGCTCCAGCACATGAAGCAGACTGATCCGGACACCCAGGATGATCCAAGTTTCCAGCAACTGACATGCTGGTTATTAAATTTATAAAATAAGCAAATTAGTGAAGCATGACTAACAAACTTTTTTGATCCAGTGAATGTTCATTTGTGCAGTGACATTAGGAATCATAACCTTTTAGTACTTAGAAAAACAGCAGGGATGTGGAGAGGCCACCACGTTGCCTTCCTAGGCCTGGGGGTATAATTTTGGAGGTATCTGCCACACACACAAAAGTTTGAATGACATGAAATTTTTAAAATAAGTAGAATTTCCCTGTAAAAGTTAAATTAAAGAGGTTTCTTTGCCCTGTCTTTTTTCCTTAATTAACATTCTCACTCCCTAACTTCCAGATAAAGTAATGGAATCACAGAATGGTTTGGGGTGGAAGGGACCTGAAAGATCATCTCATTTCAACCCCCTGCCACCTTCCACTGTCCCAGGCTGCTCCCAGCCCTGTCCAGCCTGGCCTTGGACACTTCCAGGGATCCAGGGGCAGCCACAGCTGCTCTGGGCACCTGTGCCAGGGCCTCATCACCCTCAGAGTGAAGAATTTGCTCCTAATATCCAATCTAAACTTGCTCTCTTTCAGTGTAAAGCCATCCCCTCTTGCCATAGGATACAATCTTTTCCATTTCAGCTCTACTATATTTCATGTTTTGCCTCATGAGACCAAATTTATTACAGTGAGGGATGTAATTTAATAGTATATTTCAAACAACCACAAGTGTACCTGCTTGGCTGCTCATTTTTCACAAAGTCTTTCCAGGAAGCATTTAAGAGTCAGAAGACTGCCCCAAAATTTGTTTGAGTAATCCAGGTTTCGTGATTCTGCAAGAGAGAACAGAAAGTTAACTTGAGATATTTCCTCTGCTGCTTGTCACACCAAAATGCCACAAAGGCAGGCAGATCCTTTACCTGTTTTCCCACAGGTTCATGGAGAGAAATCTCAACGTAGACCTTCATCCAGCCAAAAATCCTGAGCTCATTCTCACCTTCCTTCACTGGTACCTCTGTAAAATCAGAGGAAATAATCCACAGTGCACAAAGCAGCCATCATGCTCAAAATATTTGCAAAATCCCAGCCCCTCCAGACCTGAGCTGTGCAAAGCCCCAGGATTATTCATAATTTCACCAGTCTGATTCAGCAGAAAGAACGTGGAACCATTTTGAGTCACATTTAAAGCTGTTTATGGGTATGGGGAAAAGTTGTGTCCCTTGATCAAAATGTAGCTTTTTCTCAGCTTCATTCCTGGGTTAGAGGAGAATTAAACAGCTCTGGAACTTGCTGGGAAGAGGGGGAGCAGGGGGATAGAGAAGGACAATTTATCTCTAAATTACATTGCTCTTCAGAGTAAACCACAGAGAGCTGTAATGGGACAAGTAATTTTTTTATATAGTATAATTAATTAGAACCCATAAACCCCAATTAAACAGCACTTTTGAGACTATCAAGTGGTGCATGTTTGAAACTGCAAATATGACAGTATAAGTACATTTTTATAGCTGGGCACACTCCTCAGGATTATTTTCAGTGCTCTACTAAAATGGGAAATGGCACCAGTTAGGCCCCTGCTAATAAATCGCTTGGAAACAGGCGATATTAATAATCTTTATGGGGGTAGGATGGAAGCCAGATGGGGCAGGGAGGGGAGTGTGAAAGTGGCATAATATATTGGCCTGGAAAACACAACCCAGGCCAAAGCAGAAATGTGATCTTGGTGTGTATCAGCGAGGGCTGGGAATAGAAAAGGAGAGGTGATGGCTGAAAGGGGAGATCAGGAGGAGGATTTCTGAGGTAAGGAAGGTGACACCCTACAAGGTGAACACAGGTGTGGGGGGTACCAGTTGTGGGTTTCTCTGGGTCTGGATTGAAGGCACTTGAGACAGTAGTTCATGTTGGGGCTCAGGTGTTTATTATTTCTTATCAGTAAAACATTCTCACTGCTGTGAGTTCAGCAGCTTTTCATTAGAAGGCACAAAATGGCCAACAATCTCTTGCTACAAGGTCTTTTAAGACTAAACTACAATTAAGAACTGACACCTGATTATTTTCCCTTTTAACCCAATAACTGAACCCACAGAGCCCCCAGTGCAGATTTTTCTGCCCAATTACAAAATGCCACCCAAACCCAAGAAGAAGAAGGAAGAAGCATGAAGAAGAAACCCAGGACCACACCCTGTGCCCTCCATCTTGCTTCCATCCACAACATACTAAAAAATCCCAAAACCTCAATTTCTCACCAAGAGATACACCTACACTACTTTCTATAATCTATTTCACATTTTTGTGGATTCCAGTCTATCTTGAAGTCTGGGAAACTTTCTCCATGAACGAAGGTCAAAGTCAGTGCTGCCCTGGGGGTCAGGGCACCCCAGAGCTGACACAGAAATATTCCCCGTGCCCTGGGTTTCCACACACCTGCACGGGCAAGGAAGCAGAGGAAAGAGGTGTTCCAGGGGATTTAGCAGCCCCTGCAAGGAGAGGGCTTTGTCCCTTGGCTGGGAAATGGGAACAGCACTGGGAGCTCTGCCCTGGAGGAGCCGCGCGTGCAAGCGATGGGACACGTGTGCATGGGCTCCATGCACAACCAGCGTGAGGAAACGCTCCCTCAGCCCTTGTTTATTCACACGAGGCCCCAGTTGTGTTTCTCTTGGCAGGGGGAGCCCTGTGCTCACTCCCCTGTGCTCACTCCCCTGTGCTCATTCCCCTGTGCTCACTCCCCTGTGCTCATTCCCCTGCGCTGCCCTGGCGCACACCTGCCAGCCATTAGCACCCGGGCCTGTTTTGTTCTCACATTTCGGGCACTGACCCTCAGCCACGGCTCCAGCAGACACTCCATCACCTCCCTGTCAGCACTCCAGCCCAGCAGCCCCTGCCCTGCCAGCCAGCACCGAGTAAGGAGGGCTGGGAGAAGCCTCCACCTCCAGAGAGACTCCGCACAGACGCTCCAAAATATTCCAAACCCAAACAAAGTCATCGTTTAAGGAGCAAGAGGCCTTCTTGCTCCTTAAATGATGACTTTGTTTGGGTTTGGAATATTTTATCCTTCAGAAAATAGCAATGCAGTGTGATAAATGAAAAACTGGTGACAGCTGAGCCTTGGTGACACGAGCAGACATTAAATTCTAGCACCCCTGTTCAGCTGTACAGTGCTCCTCGTGCAAGCTGCTCCAAAAAAGGGGCATCTTTATCTTAGCAGTCACTCAGAAAATTCCTCCAGTCACCCATCAACATAAGAAGAAAATTTAATCTAGAAATGCAGAAAAATATACTTTCAGGTGAAGGAGAGATGGAGGGAACAGCTTGTCTGGATAGAAAGCATTGTGGGGCAAAGACTCACAACATCCCAGGGAAGATTTGGGGAGGACTTAAGAGCATCAAGGAGATAAGAGCTTTCTGCAGAAATGCTTTGCACTATGTGTTATGATCTGTGGAGGTCTGCATAGTGCTGTCACATGTTTTATATACATGGGGAGGCTACTCAGCTCTTAGTTTTTAAGAATCCATTTACTAAATTAGAGAATCTTATAAATATTTGCGTTTCTTAAGCCTTGAGCCAATTTATGTGCACTGAGACCCTTAAGCTTTCTCACCAACATAAATTATTCTACGATCTGACTCCTTAGCAGCTCCAAATGCTGTATTTTAGTTTGATGGAGACATATCTTTCCTTTCTATTTACTTTGTGCACAATTTTCTCAATTCAATATCAATAGGGACTGACACTCTGACAAGTCAGTAGTCAGGCTGCAGACAAGTTTTGGACTAAGTCCTTATGAAGTTAAAAGGAAGGAATGGGAAACTTAAATCACTGGAGAGGTCCAGATTTCCATGAGAGAGAAAAGCATTATAATTCTTTTTTATGCCAATCTCAAGGCAATGGGTGTTTCAGTGATCCCTTAAAAAATTATTTTAAAAAAAGCAAAAATTCCAAACAAGCAAAGACTAATTTTGGATTTGTGTTAAAAGCTTTTTTCCAAAGCTCTCTGGAGCCAGCATTGTTGAATGTGTGGTCATTTAGCACAAGACCTTACAGTCAGATCTACAGTTGTAGATCTAATAAAATACTTACATTGTGTTTTCAGACATTGCAAAAGCAGAATTTTACTGAAATATATTAAGTAGATGCTGATATTGACATTTTTTCCTAAGTCTGTATGGCTCACATGTAGCCTCTCTACAAGCCTTGTACTTAAGGTCTCACTTTGTTCCTTAAACTCTTGGGCTTTTTGGAGGATGATTTCCCACTTGAAAGTTGAGGTACTTGTAGGCAGGATATAAAGGGACAGAAATGAAAATGGACCTGAGCATGTATAAGCTGGGATGATTTAATGTAAAATACTTGAAGTTCTTGCTCCAATGGATGAAAATATAGGTTTCATTCCTAATATAGGTTTTATTTTTCTTAATCCAGCAAATAAAGATGTGTTTGGCATCGTACAAGGCATAGTGAGATGAAGAACCCTCTCCTCAATTTAAGCAACAGAAATGGCAAGAATAATCTGTCTGGCCACTGCAGAACTGGACATTTAGTAGAGATTCATGAAGGCATAAACAGGGTCATCATATAGTGAAGGAAGGACAGAAAAATTGCTTTAATCTTAAATCCTGGTTTAGATGTTCCAAGGAAAAAAAAGCACCTTTTAAGGAAATTGGAAAGCTCTGACTACAGCAGACTCATGGTCTAGTTAGTTAGGGGGTAGAAGCACAAAGAATATCAGCAACCATCAACAGGATGGCAAATGCCATTTGAATAGACATGTGTCATTCCTGTACCACAGCCAAGTGAAACTACAAACACTATTAAAAGTATAAAGAGGCTTTAATTTACATTCCTGCTAAGGCGTCTTTCTGTTGCCAGAATATTGCTAGTGGGCTTAGTATAAATGAGAATCTGGCCTTAATATTCTCAAACAGAAAAGTGAAATACACAGACATATTGACTTGGATTCGTGTGCTCTGTTCTGTTAACCCAAGGTATCTGCACGGACCAAAAGTGGCAGAAAGAATATGAATCTGTACCTACAGTGCATAGCAGCTTCAGTGAGCACGAATGATCTACAGAGTCACTTCCCATGACAGCTAAATCAACCCTGTGGAATTATAAAGGTTGGAAAAGACCTCCAAGACCATGGAGTGCAACCATTAACCAAGCACTGTCAGGTCCACCACTAAATCATGTCCTGGAGTATGCATCTAAACATTTTCTGAACACTTTAATATTATGTATTTCCTTTATTTTTAGCATCACATCCCCCAACACCACACAATACAAAACACCGTCTACTTCACTTTCCCCCCGCTAAATCTTGGTGCTAAAGTCAGAACTCCAACATCCACCTAAACACAAGCCACCCAGGAAGATCTAATACTTTATAACAAACTTCAGACTTTTAACACAAAAGACAAAAAGCCTTGAATACCAGCAGTGCCTGGGGTGGGAGCTGTGTCCTTTGCTGGAGAGAGGCAGAGCAATAAAGCAAATGGCAGCAGTCCCTGGCAATGTGACCAGGGGCAATACACACCAGCCAGGAGCTTCCTTCTATCACCAGAAGCATCTCTGCACCCTGCCCATCAGCCCAGTGTCAGCTGTGGCCCATTCCAGATGCTCCAGAGGAGGAGGGAAGAACAAACAAACCCAGAGGGCAAGTTAGGCATGAAAAAAAGGAGGAAAAAACAAAACAAGACATCACCTCATGCCTGTGAGGAAGCCCTCGAGCAAAGGCATGAGATGTGTTTCAGACTCTAAAAAGGGCTTTCCACCAAAAAGGAAAAAATCATCATATGAAAAACACAGGAGAGGAAAAAGGTAGCTCCAAACACATGCAAGCAAAATGGCAGGGGGTTGGAACTGGATGAACTTTAAGGTCCATTCCAACCAAAGGTTTTCTATGATTCTATGAAAATAGACAAAATTCTGAGGTGTTTGAAATCAATAACAAATCCCTCAAAATTTATTTGTGCTAGATTTTGAGGTGAACACATTTAAGTAGATTCCTACATTTATTTCTAAATAAGAGATGTGTAGCTCTTGAAATGTCTTCTTGGGATGTGTTAATTTTGATAGGAAAATGAAAGGTGCTAATTTGTCCCTGTCGCCGTATAATATTAAACAGTTAAATGTGGGCTGATTTTGGAAACAGTGCATGGCAGACACACTTGAAAAAATAATTCAAAAGGTACTGAAAGAATAATCTTTTCCAAATCTGTCAACAAGATTCTATCCACTGTTCCTGGCAAGAAATCTAGCTTAATTTGGTAAAACAATCACTTTTGCTCTCCCAAACATTGTAAAACAAGTGGGGTCATGGAAAGAAAAGTGGGAACATTAAAAAGACCCTTGATAAATACTCAGGGCAGTGCTGCTGTTATCGTGGGGTATTTCCAAGGACCTGCACAGGTTTTAAAAGTACAAGTAAATGAGAAGGGCAGGAGGGAGCTCAGACTGCAAGGGCTGAGGGCTGCAAATTCAATTCACCGCGTGGTTTTGCTGTGAATGCTTTTCCAGCTCTCACACCATTACATAGGATGTAGCATCATAATGATGTCAACTCTTGGACCAAAGAACAAGCTGATTTAAGTTTTATGAGGGGAAGGATGAATACTTTCAAAGGAATGGTGAACCAAATAATACAGAAGTGGTAGGATCACAGTTCAGGGAACTCACGGTTAACGCTTTGAACTATTTTTGGAAAGGTGCTGCAAGTTCAGGGATAGCTGGATGGAAAAGGCCTGCACAGCTCGAGCAAAAGCATTGACAATTTGCTACCAAATTTGCAGGGAGAGAATCAAAACCTCTCTTCCCTTTTACTGAAGGTGACTGCTGTAAGCAGGGCTGCTCTGTGTGCTTGAGAATGAGCATCAGAGGCTGTGCAAAGCCTTCCCTCCCTGGGACAAAGGACAAACACTCACCTTGCATTCCAATCAGCACAAACCCCTCTCTGCTTTCTTCAGGATTCTCCAAGGCTCAGGGTGGTGCAGGATCCAGGCTCCCTCCATCCCTGCCTTGCCTGCAGCAGGAGCAGCCCCTCCTCGTCAGTCCCATCTCTCCCCAGGTGCTGGGACCTTGTCCTGCCCAACCGAGGAGGTGCTGCATCCACACGGTTTTAGCCCCAGCATTTTCAGTCTATAGGGAAATAAAACCTCCCTGGAATTCAGATACAAAAGAAAGCACAGGTATGGAGGTTTTCAATCAAAGCCATTGCTGTTTCTGCATGGGAGCAGGTTAATAATTCCTTCCCCAAACTCCCTTTGGAAAATCACTGCAGATGACTTCTGCCAGCTCTTGCTATGTTTTTCTCTCCTTTAAATGCATACTTGAGAATACCCAGTTATTGCAGATCACCAGGAACACACAAGGAATGGGTTGCTTTATAAGCTTTACTACAATTATGGATAATGTTGGAAATGTATACTGTATATTTCCTGTATGGTGGGACTGCTACAAGCACAGAAAATCCACATTGAAGGGGATTTCTATGCAAGCTATGCAGCAGATGAAGATTGTATTGCAAGCTTGAATTACTGATTCAAGCTGCTTCTTTGCCTCTCCCCACCCACTTCTCTAATAGCTTTTAAACTTAAATAGCCATATAAGTTAAAATGTTCTTTTATAGGGTGAAATAAACAGATTTTATGGTTCAGAAACTGCAAGTTTAGAGATCAACACTTTACCACTAATTCATGCAGGTTCAAGCTAAGGAAATGGCTCATTTTCCTCACTACAGTCTCTGAGACTTTTTTTTCCTCAAAAAATCCTAGATGCATTTTAAATTAGATGTTATGAAAACTCTGGGTGCAGACAATGCTTTCTCTTGACAAAGTACATCTAGGTTGCTGCATTCCAGGTCCCAGATCACATGAAATCAGAGGAAAATGACTGCTGAAAACCTCATATTTGCTGAAAATTGGTACAAAACTTCAGAATTTACTGTACACATTATTGATAGCACCTTAAAGCACACAAATAGAAAACACCCAACAAAATAATAATTTCTTAAAAAACACAAGAAAGCTTACATATGCCACTCTGGGAATCTAAAAACTCTCATGACTGCAAATGTAATTTATATTTAAACTTCTTTTTAACTCTCAAAGTACTGCAAAGAATATTTATCCCCAGTCTATTCAGTACAATTCTTTCCAGTGGAATAGTAGGAAATACCAGTTCCAGCTGTCCCAGAAAAGCTGAGGAGAAGCAGGACTGACAAGCCCCATACCTCCTACAACACATTTCCATTACTAGAGTTATTCATTGGACTTCATGGGTAAGGCTGGCATTCCAGTGAGCCAGGGGAATAACCATGACCCAGAGATGTGAATTCCAGATGCATGCAGAAATAATTGGAGGGTACAAAACCCCAGGAAGATACAGCTTGGAAAGCTTGGTATGATCTGAATGCACAGAAAGTTATTTTCAAACCAAGGAAGAGCAAGAACTGATTCTACTGAGCAGTGGGAGACCCTGCCCTAAATACTCTAAAGATAAATTGTGGTGCCCTGGTAATTTTATCAGAAAAATTACAGTGATTATGTTTCACTTGTCCATCTATCTGTTTATTCAACCCTCATCACTATGATTTTTGAGTGTCTCATATATCCAGTAACAGCATGGGTGTATTTTTCTTCCCATTTATCAGCTACATTAACCAGCATTTAAGTGGTTAAAATGGAGGTTTTGTTTCCAAGCAAAGATAATCCTGTTCCTGAGGACACCAGTAATGGTGGTATATGACAACATAATCAGCAGCACAAGGATATAAACAACTCCCAATTATCCCAAACCAAAATTTTTGAACATCTTGTTACATTTTTTCCTTAGGCCTTAAAATTACTGAGTTGTTATGGTTGGATGCTTTGTGGTGAATAAATCTAGAGTAATTCCCTGGAAAGAGTGAATTGCACCGAAATTCTGTTAGTGCAAAAGACCACAGTACCAAGCTTGCCCTGGCTTTCCCATCCATGGGGGGAAAAACCAGACCACGTTCTCATGGTGTGGGGACAGGAGATAAAGGGGGAGGAGCAGTGGGATGTGATTTCTAGGAAGGGGGAAGCAGCTGCATGGAAAACAGGCAAGAGGGAGAGCGCATTGAGAGCGCCACGCAACAGTGGCATTTCTTGCACTTTTGCTTCTGTCAAAGGGCCAAATTCCCTGTGCCTCCAGGTGAGTAACAAAACAACAAGTATGAGAAAACCCCACTGCACACAAACACAACCTGAATGGAATTTGAGAGGATCCATGGGCGCCGTTTCCCACACGGGGTGCACGGAGCACCCGTCGTGTCTCAGAGCTCTCACACAGATAGGAACACGAGATTCTGTGCTAGGAACAGAGATGTCACAGGACAAGGCATCCAGTTCTGAAGACAGATCAAAGTAACCACACTGAGAGCCAAATCCAAGCTTGGGCTTTGAATATACCTCCAAAACATGGATGTTTTTGGAGCTAGAGTTTGGGTTCTGTCATCCATCTAATCTTGAAATGGGTGGATCAAAGATGTTCAGTCTGAGGCTTAGCAAAGTGCTAACAGATACTTTTGAATAGAAACAGTTCAGTGAAATGCTCCAAGCAAGAAATAAATTTGTTGGTGGGCAAGTCATGAAGCGAAAAAGTGAAACTGGCTGAGGAAATTGCTGGGTACCTACTGATTGCTTCGATATGTTACCTTGTGAGGTTGGATTTACGCGCAACAGGAGCAAAGGAGAGGCACAACGTGGTTGAGGAATTGGACCAGAAAGTTGGTAGCAATGCCAGAAAAGGCTGGAAATTAAGAAGGATGCCCAGTGGTTTGAGCGCTGGCTTGGAAACCAGCAGCAATCATATGTTTGGTTCTCCATCCCAAATTTCCTGTATGACCTTGGCCAAGTCATCCAGTGCCTCAGCTTCCAACGACTCAAATGGAGCTCATAAACCTTGCTAAAAAATAAGAAAACTTGTAGGGATGAAGGACCATCTCTCACCCACTGCATCCTCACAGCTTAAAGGTGGCTTGATAAAATCATTAAACAAAGGAGACTGGATGGCTTGCTGAATTATTCCAAATAAAAACACAGATACACAATTATAGAAAAGAACTGCCTGCAGAACACTTCAAGCTGTGGAGACAAGCCTGGTTATAGATCTTCCAACATTTCCATGCTCTAAGGAAGCCACACTCCTGTTCAAGCTATAGGAAAAACACACAAAACATTGCACAGCTCTGGCTGGCACTGGCATTTGCTCTGTAGATGGCACAAGTGCTAACCTTATTTTCTACAATGTTTATGCCAATGGAAAGTGGAAATAACTGTAGGAATGAATCCTGACATACATATGTGTGACATCTGGCCACATCAGCACTATCATTTATTCCAGAGCATGCATTTTCCTGGCCACCATTTTTCAGCCTACCTTAGTCAACTGGAATAACAATTTTGGCCAGTACAAATTTTTGACCTGAAGTCTGTGTAGATCTGAAAGGAATTTCCCTTTCAACACACATGATCTTCCATTAAGCAAAGCCAGTTCCATGATTCCTGGAAGAATTAAGAGGTACAAATACCCTGTAACTCTGGAACCTTGCAGTTAATGCTTTGGTCTCCTTTTAAGGGACAATACGTTAATTCTTTCACACCTAGTTCTGGTGGGTCATTTAGGGACAGTCTTATCACTCCATGGGTAAAGGTACTTTCCTAAATAATTCAAAATCTCAGATGCTGTTTATTCTTCTGCTCTAACTGACCAAGTGCTATGCAAATTTTAGAGTAAAAAATATGCATTCAGGCTTGCAGATGGAATTACATCCTAGATGGGTTGCTGTGTTCTGGAGAAAACAAAGGATAAGAATTTAAGAATCATGGAGAGTTTTCTCCTCCTGTTACACATATTCACTTCATCAATAGTGGCAATTAGAGAGGACCAAGAATTTCTACTACTGTGTCATCCCAGCTTGGCCTATAGCACTTGCTGGAGAAGGAGTTTTCTCGAGGAATAGATGTCAAGGGAACAACACCCTTGGGGCAACTGTTAGTATAGAGTATAGAAAAGAAGCAACCACCTAAATACCTACAAAATTAGAAGTTGAATTTCTGCTGAAAGCCAAGTGAATGTTTGCATGAAAGGTCAATCTTGATAAAGATATTTGGGCAATAAAAACAATGAAAATTACCAAATCAATCAGTAAAATCAGAGCAATGGCAATAATCAGCAAACACATAAAAAAATTAAAGCTGAGCTTACAACAAAATACGGATTTAAAAGGAATTAGAAGTTGAAGCTTTTCCTCCTCTTAAGTATTCCTTTGAGCTGTGATTTTCAAACTTGCATTCAGCTGCTGCTTAAGCCTGATAGCTGTGAAACTCAGGAGTGCCTGGCAGACTGTATTTAAAGTCCCCAGAAGCCTGCATGGTGCTTCACTTGCAGTACAGAACTGCCCTGTTTGGAGGGGGCAAAGCTGTTGCCTTCCTGCTGGAAATGTTAAAGCAAATTGTGGAAAACAAGGGTTATGTCCCAAACCTTGCTCACTCATTGCTTTACACTTTTCCATTTTGGGAATGCAGCTCCCATTGACACTTATAACTGGGAGAAAATGCTGGGAGAAGATGCTCAGGTCTAAAACTTGATATTTCCTGTCTCCTGCAGGGAGGTCACTTAGCAAAGACATCCAGATCCATGCATCTATCTCATGTGAGGACGTGGTATTTTCCTTTTCCAAGCAATGTCCAGCTGCAAACCACAGAAGCCTCTTTAGCCACAGAGACATAAAGATGCATCAGAGCACATTCTCACAAATTACATGCATCTTTATGCAGAAGCAAAGCCAAAGTTAGCTGCTTCCCCCTGTACTGTAAAAATTCCTGTACAGATTATACACCTTATTAATTCTAGACCAGTGAACTTTCCTCCTAGTTTATAATGAAGTGTTACATTATTAGTCAGCCTTCCCAGCAACTTTTGATAAAAATGGTGTTTTTATTGCTGTATAAAAAATACAAGGCAAGTTAAATGTTCAGTATTTTCTTATAAAATATTTAAGTTTATAAACTGTTGCAAACAGGCTGGTGTTTATATAATATTCACAGACATCTCTAATGCCTCTCATGAAAGCTAATGTGTAAGCTCTTAGCTACTGCAAAAGGGCTTTAAAGATGCTCTGCCCATCTTAAAGTGTAATTCTACATAGTCTGAAGAGCTACTTTGATAACAGTTTGTTTTGAGCTCAATGTTTATTCCTCCCACTGCTGTCTAGGCTGAAATTTGCTTACTTTATGAGTGAGGGCCCCAGTGCATTTAAAATTTAAATACCTGACTAGGACACACTTACTCAGCAGAAAGCACACACATGCCTAATTTCAGGTACATGCTTACATCCCTTATGTCTCAGGACTCAAATCATACGCCCACATTATTTAACAGACAGAAAAGCAGTTGGAAACACAGACATTTCTGAGGCAGAAGAATGTATTTCCCAAAGGAAATAAGCTCTAATGACTTCTTTTCCAGGTATTGCCCCACTCTCTACCACTACTAAGAAACAAAACAGTTGTTTCAGCTTCTGAGTTGCTGTAAATCTTGTGTGCTCCTGTAGATATTTTATTTTTGTTGCTAAAATCAATAGTAAAGCTACTGAGACTACAAGCACACAACTGCTCCTACATCCAACAAGATGCCAAGCAGAAGTGGGATTCTTCCCCCCACCAGCAGACTGCCAGCTGTCATATCTGCACCTTGTGACACTTTGATGTGAAACACCAGGAAGAGTCAAGAATATTTGTAATTCTGAGTGCCTTGTTCAGAACAGCACCAAGAGAGGCTCTCCATGGACTTCTCCTTCAGCTCATTCAGAGGCAGCAGGGCTGATGCAAGAAGACTGCAAGTCTCAGCCACACATCCTGATGCCAGCAGCTGACCAGCACAGTCTGAAGAGAGTCGTGGCATTCCCTTCAAACCTATTTCCACTACACTTCAAGTGTAAACTTGGATCAAATGTGGTTCTGAATCCAGAGGCTCAGAGTGAGGATCTCAGGTTACACTCATCTGGCTCCACTCAATGTCTTCAGAGCATTGAAGCCCAGCAATCACTTTATGGCTTCTGCAGATGGAGCATTTGCAGCACTTTATACTTGAAAAAGGCCCAGTGGTTGGTGATCAGTACCAAACCACCAACCAGCTCCACTGAATGACAGCCTTTGTGCTCCCTCACACAAGTCACAGACTGAAAAACAGCAATGCAAGCTCCCAGAGCAATGCTTGCTATGAAGGAGCAATTTCCATATCTACCTCCTCCTTCTACATTCTGTGAGCTCCACCACAGCAGATTGCCAGGGGATGGTCAGAGCTGTGGTCTCACATCAGGGGCAGGAGCTTCTCACACATGCTTTGGGCCAGGTGAAGACAGCCACAAGCTGGATGGCAACTCCACATCTGAGGAGCAAGAAAAAGCTGCAGGAATGGAGCAGATGAACTGTAAGCAGGTACCAAAGCCTGAAGTGGGGATCACATGAGTGCCACACAAATAAACCTCATGAAAGGAACAGCTCTGAAATTCTGTGAGATCTGTGAGTTCCAGGGTTTGGGATCTGATGGAGAAATATTGCCAGGATCTCACTGTGTACTGGATAAATAAGGTGCACACTGACCCCTCTGCCTTAGCCTGCCTGTGCTGGGACTTTGACCATCTAAATGAAATCACAGATTAATATGGTGGGAGTCAGTCAAGTGCTAGAAAAAAGTTCTAAAACTCACTTATCCCAGTCAAAGGACTGATTAAAGGAAAGCATGTCACCAGACTATTCCTCTGGTCAGCCATACTCATAAATAAATATGGGTTGTAAAAGTAAAGGAGCACGGGCAGCTGTAGGATACACTGGGAGAGTATCTTTCCCCTCTACAGCACACAGATGATCCCAGTCTCAGAGCTTTTTCTATTTATTTGTGATGACTGAAACATGGTTTGTACTTGATTTTAAGGAAAGTTACAACGAGGAGTAACATAATGTGCTGTTTTCCAGGAAACATGTGGCAGAGCTGGTATTCATCAATGTGCAGCACATGTGGCAGGTTGTCTGATGGGAGAGGAAAACCTGCACTTGACACAAAGTGCATTCAGAGAAGACTTAAAAGAGAAACTAGATGTTCTTATATCCCACTCTGTTACTCACACAGTGCCCAAAAGTAACTCTAGCCTGCTTTTTCTTCTTTACATCACCTTTCAAGGGTGTGGGGGAGTACTTGGCACCTTCTGTTGTCTGCATCCCATGCTTATAGATAATCTGAAAATTTTCTGGTTTAACCACATTATATATAATAGCCAAAAATGTAGGGGACTGGAGCTGTCCTCAGGGTATTCCCAACAGCTTTTCTCCTGTGAAGAACACCAGATTTTTATGTTGTTCCCCTGTGCAATTTACAGGGTCTGTGGTCATGGAGGGGAAGTTCCACAGCACTAAAAGGCCTCAAGCAACTCCAGAACAAGAGCTCTTATCCTGTGAGAAACTTTTCAGAGCCCTTAAAGGTCTTTTTACTCCTGCATTAGGTGTAAGCAAACTATTTTTCCCCATCATTGAACAGCTCTGCCAAATTACAGGTCTGTGTCCTTGAGAAAACTCATCCTCTACAGTAAATGCAGAAACACCTAAAATTCCCCCTCAACTCTTGCAGAATGACAGACAAAGCCAGTGCAGCAGAACATATTTCTGCTAAACTCACACAAGCAGTAATTCCTTCACAGATCCAGCCTTTCTGAAGGATCCTTCTCCATCCACATCTAAATGCCTTCCCTTAAAGCTTTGCAAGCCAGGACTGGGCAAAGTGACAGGTCCTTCCTGCTTTTTGGGTTTTGATATACAGTGATTTCATCTCTGGTATCTGCACACAGTGGCCAGAAAGGTGCCCACTCTTTTGGTAGGTAAATGGCATCTGATTCATAGAGCAATACAGAACAACACCAATACCTGCACAGTCAAACAGCTGTTCTCAAAGATCCTCTCTACAGTGTTAGAGGCACTGAACATGACCTTCAAAGGTTCTTTGTGTGGTAAATTAACTCTCCTCAAAGCATGAATTTATAGAAGGGAAAAAAACCCAGAGAACATCAAGACTAAAGAGCTTTCCTTTTCAGGAGAACAACATTCTGGAAAATTAAAAAAAAAAAATTAAAATAAATAATTATAAGTGAGGAACAGCCTGAAAATACTCCCATCTCTGCCCTTTTTAATTTAATGAGGGGCATTAATTAATACTGCCAGTAATAGATTGTTGTGGTAACTCATCACTACCTCTACAACCCAGCTGTAATCAGACAGAAAGGTATCAAGGGTTGGCCAGTGCAATCATTATCAGATTGAGATTATTCAAAGAAAGAAAAAAAAAAAAAAAAAAAGAGCAAGAGGGTTTTTTAAAAAATGAACCTTTGTTTATTTGATTAACTCCTTGCCATCTATTTTAATTCTTCCCTTTTCTTCACGTAGTCATTTTCCACTCATCTCTCCCAGCTCCTCTGCTTGCTTTGCTTAGCAATGCACTTCTTGCAAGCACATGAAAACTATTCCAATGGTACCAATCATGCATATTCTCAAAAGGCAGGCTTACCCTAAAAAGCACTCAGAGTCAGAACAAGATGCAAGACAAGTGGATCCAGCAAATGAATAGGAGGCATCACAGTGAGACAATTATGATGAATATAAATAAGCTGGCGAAAAGAAATATCATTTCACTGAAACATGCAATTTTGCTGAACCCAAAATCATTCTTGGAGACAAATCTGTCTTCAGAGAGCTTTCAGGATGAGGATTTTTGAGGTTGCGTCAGCTGTGATCAAAGGGAGCAACATCACAGATATTAAACTGAGTCTGTCCTCATCCTGCAATGGCAAATCCTGAATGTGAGAATTGCCATTGTCTGACCATCTCAGGGTGCAAAGCTCACAAGAGCCATTTTTGGGAAGGAGAATGGTTTTAATGCACTTAGTCCACATCCTCTCTTGCTCTTATTTAGAAGTCACTGTGCAGCACTAGGTAGAAATACCTGAGCTAATCCAGCAGGAAGCAGCTGGAGTGGAGAGAGCAGCACAGACACACTCAGCTGCCCAGAGCCATCAGGGGGAGATCCCCACCAGCACACACTGCAGGGGAGCAGCTCGGGCAGGTACAGGGCTGTACAGCCTCCTGTGGACAGCCACAGCCTCCTCTGGACATGCACAAACTCCTCTGGAGAGCCACAGCCCCCTCTGGACATCCACAGCCCCCTCTGGGCAGCCACAGCCTCCTCTGGACATGCACAGCCTCCTGTGGACATGCACAAACTCCTCTGGAGAGCCACAGCCTCCTCTGGATATCCACAGCCCCCTCTGGGCAGCCACAGCCTCCTCTGGACATCCACAGCCTTCTCTGGACATGCACAGCCTCCTCTGGATATCCACAGCCTCCTCTGGACATGCACAGCCTCCTGTGGACAGCCACAGCCTCCTCTGGACATGCACAGCCTCCTGTGGACATGCACAAACTCCTGTGGACATGCACAAACTCCTGTGGACATGCACAGCCTCCTGTGGACATGCACAGCCTCCTCTGGACATCCACGGCCTTCTCTGGACATGCACAGCCTCCTCTGGACAGCCTCAGCCCACTCTGGACATGCACAAACTCCTCTGGCCATCCACATCCTTCTCTGGATATCCACAGCCCCCTCTGGACATGCACAGCCTCCTCTGGACATGCACAAACTCCTCTGGAGAGCCACAGCCCCCTCTGGATATCCACAGCCTCCTCTGGGCATCCACAGCCCCCTCTGGGCTCTGCACACACCTCTCTTCTTTAGCCTGAACAGTTAAAGCTGTAGAAGCTCGTGGAGCACTGCACATTTCTGACATGATCAGACAAATCTGATCACCCAAACACTGCCAGTAAGTCAGGTTAGCAATGATCTAGAGGATGAAAAACATCTACCAAAATACAGCAGTTTTGAGGGGTTTATTGTGGGTTATTCCTTTTCACTTTTTTTTTTCTTTTACTTTTTTGCCCATTAGGGAATTCCTAATAGTTCCAAAGTGATATTAATTGGCTTGCAGCTCCACATACAATGTCAAACTGCTGATCAGCTGGTGGGCACACCGTGCTTTCCCAGCTGGATTTGCCATCTGAAAGGTCCTTCCCATTTCCAGCTCTGCAATCCTTCCAGGCAGAAGGGAGAAAAGGAACAGGCAGATGCCTTTCCACAGAGATGTAACAAGCCTAGCAGGTTCTCATCATGTCAATAACAATCTAATCAGGCTGCATTATACTGAGGGGAAAATGAGGTCTCTGACTTTGCCAGAACACTTCACACATCCGCTTGCTCTTACAAACACATACAACACACTCCAGTTTCCAGATGCAGATAAGGATAACCACAGTGTGGAAAACAATCCAAGAACTAGGCTAGCCAACTCCTAGCTGGACCTCAGCCTCTTTCCACCTCCTCTCCTTGCTCTGGAATAACAATTGCTGCCTGTACATTTAATGAAATTTCACAGACAACTGCTTTGTGTTGGTGGGGCAGACAGTGCCCTGCTGCTCTGAGCAAACACAGGAAAGCTGCTCCCACCTTGCCTCTCCCCCTGTCCTGCTGTAATCACAGGGAAAGCTGCAAACCTAGCTATGCCCAGGAAGCAGGGATTTGTCCTGGAAGAGTCCTGATGGCACCTTGAGAAAGAACAGCTGCAAGGATCCCTCCTCCCTACAAGGGCAACCAGCTGGAAGAACACAATACAGAATACAGAAATGCCCTGCAGCTCACCAAAAATCAGTACCCCAGGATTTTCTGTGCAGTCCAATTCCTACCAGAGCTCCCTCCCCAGGCAGGGCTGATTAAAGCTGACCTAACCCTGAGGGTCTGATCTTCAGATGACCATCGTTAAACCTGAATTAGTCACTGACTTGTGAATCAGAGAGTAAAGAACCACTCCAGACAGCAGAGCTGCATGCTGGCTGCTTCTCTGGTGAGCTCCAAGGCAAGGACTCATATCCAGTAGCAATCTGTTTTTGTGGGGAAAAAAAAAAAAAAAAAGAAAAAAAAAAAAGAAATTATAAAACAGCAAAATAAGATTCTGAGTCCAGACTCACTGCCTTCAGGAAGGGGGAGGATTTTTATTTTTTCCTTTCCTGGCTGATTACCTAAGGGAAAAAAAAAAATAGAGAGAGAGAAAAAAATTACAAGCTCCAGTGAATGAAAAAGAACCTTTTAGTCCAAACTCCTCGGTCAGGCCATCCAAATTCCCGGTCGCCTTGATCTCTTTTCCAGCCAATGAGCTCCTCTTAAGCTCTGACTGATGGTGTTGTATATTTAAAAATGTGTTTATTCTGACAATTTGCTCCTCTTTTATGTAAGAGGACAGGGAAGCAACTCATCCCCAAAACCTCAAGGAAAGAGCACAAACCTTGGCTGCAAGGCTATTTGGCTCCCTGAAGACTGTTGATTCTTGGACAAACTGTTATTCCATCCCTAAAAGATGTACTTACCCTGAAAAAAAAAATGCACACTCAAACATACAACTGGGTATTAAGAGCTTTGGTAGATCTGTGACTCTGGCCTTGTGACTCAAGTGTCAGCTGCTTCTGCAGAAATGGACATGGTAGTGGAAAAAAAAAATAAAATCCCAAACCAAAAAACAAAGGAAGGGCGAACACTGAGCTGCCCAGAGCTGGACTGAGCTGAACTTGCATGGCCAAGCCACTAACCCTGGGTTCTCCTCAGTGCCTCAGTGTCAGTGAGGTTATGGAAACCAGAGAGGCAAACAAGTGGGAATTTCTAAACAGATCAAGGGCTAAAGGAAGGGGAAAAAAGGGTGTGGGGGAGAATAGTCAGAGAACATCCGTTCTGTGGAGGGCTGGGTGTTTCTCAGGGTACCCAGGAGAAGGGGAGATATGGCTGCACAAGAGAGGTCAGCGGCTATGAGATCACATCACCCCTTTCCTCTTCCCCTTGGCTGCCTCTTAACTCTCCCTTCTGAGTGCATTTCCCTTTGCTTGTGGGAAAAGCATATTCCACCAGCCCTCTTAAAAAGCATGTTACAGTGGCACAGCCTGAAACAGAAACCAGATTTTTGCCTTTCAAGACCCCTGCCTTAGCCTCCACTGCTAAGCAGAAAAGACAGGACTGGAAAGGTGTGCACAGCCCCACTCAGAGAGCACATGAATTACTCCAAACAGACCTGGTGGCCCTCCTTATTCCCTTTCACTCCCTTTTCCTAATGAGTTCAACCCTGGTTTTAACAGGAATGCCTGCACAGACATGGTGGAAATACATCTCCAGATCTGCACAAGCCTCTGCATGCTCAGGGGTCAGCAGGCCTGAAAATGATGACCAGAGAACCACATGATGAATGGAGCACAGGCACCAGATTAAGATGGACTTTTAAGTCCAGTTTCAAGAAATCCCTATTTCAATGAATCCCCCTATTTTTGCTACCATTGCCTAACTTAAACCACATTTAGTCTATTATTTGTCTTGTTTTTGCACAACCTATTTGTAGTTAGCACAGATTGCCTTTAACAAAACCAAAAAGCAGCACCTGAGCTCCTCATCTCCCAGGCTGCACCCTCACTCTCCATGGCCTCATTCCCAAGGGTTTCCCCACTGAAGGTCACTGCTGATATCCAGACCCTGCTCTTCTGGGACATCACCCAGGTGCTGTTCTGGGGAGAAAATGGGCTGAAGGTTTCACTGAAGGAGACCTCCATGGAGGTGGCAGAGAGCCATGGGAGCCCCAGGGAGCAGCAGGCAGGCTGAGTGAGTCCCTGCCAGCCCCTGCCTGCAGCTGAGCTGCTGGATGAGCCCTTGGCCAGGCTCACACTGAGCACCTGCCCACAGTTCAGAGCCCCCACCAGCAGGACCCCAGTGCTCTCCTCCATGCCCACTTCCAGGCTGCTAATAAGAATGGAAAAGGATAAGAAATCCATGCCTGGTTACCTTCAGATGGCATTGACTCTGGAATTCAGCCAGACAGCCATCCTGGACCAGCAGCTTCCTTGCAAAAAAAAAAAAATAAATTCCTGCAAATCCTCCTACCTGAGGCATCCCTGCATTTCCCACCCACATTCAGTTTTCCCTGAATCTTTGCAAATGGGACATGTGGCACTTAGGGACATGGTTTAATGGTGTAATTGGCAGTGCTAGATTAACAGTTGGGCTCTATGGTTTTAGAGTTGCCTTCCAACCGAAGCAGCTCTGTGATTCAGGCAGCACTGGAAGGGCTCGTGACCTGCGGGGCAGTGTCAGGGCTGCCCAGATCCCATTGATCTCCTCCCTTTTAACTTGGCAGAAAGCTCAAGTTCTCACAAACGATTCTCTTTAACCTCTGTGAGGAAGGAGAGATCTCAGGGATTTGGTCTTAAGGCTGCATTAGCAGGCAAAGGAGCTCGTTTGGGATTCTGCTCAGGGAAGGGCGGCTCAGAGGAGCAGGTGGGAATGTCAAAGGCAGAGCAACACCAAAGGAGATGGTTGTGTTTTTCAACGAGCTCTGCTGCTGAACATGCCAGAGACCAGGAGCTAGGAGGGAGGGAAAGGGTGAATGGTGACATGGAGTAAGGGAGAGAAAGCCTTAGCCAGCAAGACAAGCATCCTGAGTCACGCTGCTGGGGAGGTGAGGCTGCTCTGCCAAGGAAAGGCTGACAGAAGAAGTCAGATGCCTGGAGTAATTCCACAATGGTGTAAAAAAAAAATAAAAATAAATAAATAAATTTACAAAGGGCTAGTGCAATCCTAGCCACAACCAGAATGCAAAATCCCACTGATGTGGACACCAGCCACCCACAGCTCCTACTGCCAGAGCTGCCCCTGTTTGTGTGTACGACCAAGGGGGCGAGCAAGGGGCTGGGCACGGTCTGTGCCAGGGGTTTGGGTGAGCTGCAGCCCCAGAGCAGCTCCTGACTGATCACCAGGCATGGAGGCAGAGGGAGCTCCATGCACAGCCCCGTGGCCATGGCCAGCACCCCTGCAAGCCTCCAGAGGAGCCGGGGGCTCAGCCCCAAAGCCCAAGGTGGGAGGGAGCCCAGCCCTGTGCCCGCCCCAGCCCCGCCTTGCTCGGCCCTGGAAGCACCACAGCTGTGAGCATGGCCAAGAGGAACATTTTTAGATGAGAGAGAAGCTTGTTTTGCTGACTCATAGATGTGATTTTCATAAAGATGCAGGGAATTTGTTGAACCCTGGTTTCACTTTGCTTAGGTCTCCAGAGCTTCTGTCTATGGCTATAATCCTTTTCTAACTTCAATTTTCTGCTGTAAAACCTCCTACATTTCACTGAGCTTTTAATTAGAAATGCAACAATGAAAATCTTTACAATTTTTAAATATATACCAGAAGCACTATGCTACACACCAAGGCCTTTGAAAACACACCAGAGGTTCTCTGCTAGCAAACCTCAGCCATTTTTTTTAACTGACAAAGTGTAAAGTGAATACAAAATCCTAAAAAATGAAAATAACCTTTTTTTTTTCCATCATTACTTAGGCATTAATAAAGCACAACATTTCCTAGTCCTCTGAGAACTGGGGTAAAGTTGGGACTGACAACAGGAGGAAACCAGATTTCCATTTTGTCTTGTAAATATTTTTCTTGCACTGCTTTTCTTCAACACCAAGGGTCTAAGGACCGAGGCACAACAGTGTGTGTAGGCAGAAATGAGATCTTTCATTAGATGAACCGGAATAGCTGGGAAAATTAGATAAGTTTCCAGGTGCTTCCTAACCAGTCTCTCTTACACAGCCACTAAGACAAATCTATTGCAACCCCTTGAGCTGCAGGGCTCTGTGGGCTCTGCTGAGGTTTGCTTTCAGTCCTGGCTCCCAGAAGCACAAGTGCTTTTTACAGCCTACCTGACTGAAGGACAAGGGTTAGATCTCTTCAGTTTCAGAAAAGTGTCTGCTCGCTCCTTAAACCAGCCAGAATCACTGAAATTCTTTAGTAGCTCTGCTTGCTGCCAGGCTCCTTTCTTTTCAACTGTGAAAAGACTGATTTAGAATATAAACACACAAACCCCATTAAAAAAAAAAAAAAGCACAGATAAAACCAATTCCCTAATATGAAATATCATATCCACTCTTCTTAGTCCCTTCACAAGTTCAATTCTCACCAAAACCCACACCAGATAATGTCTGGTTGCTCCCAGAACAGCAACGTTGTGGTGTATCTGCTGAGAGCAGAACAGATGCCAGCTTATTTCAATGCCCTGTGACCAAGCCACCAGCTCCATCCCAACTCCATAAACCTCACAGAGAGAGAGGAGGAGGTTAAAATGCCCAGCAGTGAGCTCTGGCCAGGCAGCACAGACCTGTTATTCTGAGAGCTCAGAGATACAGATGGAAATCACTGATGGAAGAACAGGACACCAGAGAACAGAGAACCCGTGGTGATCTGAGTCTCAGCTTAGCAGTGTGAGGGGCTTCTGTGCATATGCACTGGAGGAAAAGAGCTCTCAGTGCTGCTAAAAATGATCTTAACCTCTGCAAATAAAAGCAATGATTGTGAAAGAGGTGGCAAGGTTGTTCTGGATGCTCTAATTGAAAAGTGCTGCCATTTTCCTGCCTCCTCTGAATATGGTACTGCAGTTAATCAGAATTCAATGATAAATAGTGCTGGGAAGGAGAATGGGCTTTATTTGCTCTAAGCAGAGGACAGTCAGCAAAAAACCCACGAGGGGCTGTGAGGCAGAGATCAGCCTAACCTGGCACACAGACTCACGGGAGGATTTCAGCACCATCAGGGCAGCAACCACCATGCTCAGAGCTGCTGGAGCCCTGCTCACAGCTCAGCAGCCTGCAGAGCTCCTTCACACCCCACCAGCAGCCCTCAGCAATGGGGCTGAACTCGGAGCAACAGGCCGTGCAGAAAGCCCAAAGCATGACTGAATATGAAGTTTTTCTTTGGAAGAACAATGGAAAAATCATCCAGCCAGGATCTGAATGAGTAACTGGTCCTGACACCTGAACTACCAGCAGTCCCAAGGGCTGCTTTAAAAAGAGTAACAAAATCACAAGATTTGTCAGCAGATTTTCATTACGAGGAAGCTGAGGTCAACCATATCTCTAAATTAATTTTCTAGTACATCTTGGTTAGACTTTAGGTAATAGTCCCTCCTCCACCCTCCCCCTCCTTTTTAATAAGTACAATTTACTAGAGTTGCATAAAAATGAGTAATACATTCGTTTCACTCAGACCCAATATGAAATGAGTCATTTCTTTCCAGCACATGACCAGGCTGTTATGTCTCTCCTAAGCACACCACAGAAAGATAAAGATGTTACTTTCTGCCCATAAACAGACACAGTAAATCATCTGATTCTTTGAAGTGACAATGAGTTCACCTCCTGAAAAGGTCCATTTGAAGTGCACCTTTCCCTGTCCTACCCACATCCCCACAGCTGTGTCAGGCCCTGGGAAAGGGGCACATTCTTTGTTCCCAGACAAACCACAGCTATCTCTGGTTGACAAGGGGGGAAAGTTTGACAATGGGGCCCCAAAGGGAATAAACATGGCACCTTTATTTACAGATCCAAGGCTTGATAATCCAATCACCACATGCTCCATCCTCTTCAGGCTTTGAATGACCAGTATTTATTCTTGCCCTGGTTTGGTTTTTCTGCCCCTCTATCTTTGCAGCTCTCTGCCCCTCAGACACTCTCCCTTTAGGAAGGTGCTGGGTTCTGCCTGGGACTATGAAGTGCAGGGTTTGTGGAGATAACATGATGGCATTGAAACTGCTTTTCTGTCTTCCCCAAGCTCAGCTTTGCCTTTTGGCTTCATCCCTCATGTTTGCACTAGAGGGAACTGCATAGACCAGGGATTCCTTATCTTCTCATAAATTAGGCTAAACATAAGAGAACCTGGCCAACTAAACCAAGACAATTGTTCTCTCTTACAACAGATAAATTTATTTTTAAAACTAAAAACTCAGCAGAAACAAACTCTCCAGCACAGGGTAGAGCCCTTTGACCTTTTTGCCCTTCCATCCCAAAGCAAAGGAGGGTGTTTGGCATCCACAAAGCTCTGCAGTGCTCCCAGTGCTGAGCCAGTCCCATCACAGCAGCACCACACCTGGTTGTTCCATACCCCAAATCACTGACACAATGAAGGAGGGATCAACCCTACCTTGGCTCTGCAGTGGCAACAACATTCCTGCAAAATCTGTCAGGTTACACTGAAATTAGGGTGGATTCGTTGAATTATTTTTCTTTGCTAAATTCACCTCTGACCAGTCCTTTGGTAAACATGGGTCTAAGTGAAACTGAAGAATAAACATAAATGCTAATCAAAGGCAGGATTAATGGTAAAACCAAAAACAGTTATTAACCTATTTACTTTAACACAGCCTGACAGAAACAGGTCATTGCATCCAAAATCTCACCTTAGGGAGGAGCCCCCATGTCCCTTCCACATCTTTTATATCTTCTCTGGCCTCCTTCACATCTGAATTCACAGAGCATGTTTTAAACATGCTGGTGGACGCTCCCCAGTGTCACTCTCATTGACAGCTCCAATCACTGTCAGCAAATGTAGCCTGGCAAGTCTCCCTGATAGAGTCTAACCCAACCTTGCCCTTCACTGCCCTCCAGAAACCAGCCCATAACTTACTGACTACAGAATTTGTCTTTTTCCTTCCCAAGGAAACCTCTTTACTGGACTAACTGACTTAGCAGGAAGAGACAAAACACCTTTCCTGCTCCCAAACCTCTTCTCAAGGTCAGGAATGGGAGCAGGAGATTTTTCATTCCCACTGGGGCATTAGTTTGTTCACTGGCTTTGCAGGACTGAGTACAGCATTCACTGTAGTTCCAAATCCATGTGCAACTTTCAGATCTCTTACAGTAGTAACTGATGCATCAATTAACACATTTTCTGTGTGGGGATGCTCATTCTGCTCACAAATATCCAGCAGCATTGATGGCATCAGCAAAGTATTCCCTACATTTATGCATAGAACAAATTTGGTGCCAGCAAGGACAATTCAGTGTCCCACTATGCACAGAGATTTAAAGGTTTCCACCCTGCTTAATCAATAAGAAATTAGGAAAAAATGAGAGAAAACACAAAAATCTTGTTGTCATTTAAGGTTAGAAGCAGACACAAGATCTTTTTTAAATGTTTTGATTTGGTAATAGTAAGAAATCATTGGTTTTCACAAGACAACTGTATTCCTCTGGATTTTTACAAATGTGGCCAAGACCACAGTGCTGGTAAAAATTCCCAAAAGCTGCTCTTCTGCCTTCACATCTGCCTTGCAGATCCCATGACACTCCTGCAAGCTCAGCTCCCACCCACTTAGCACAATCCATGGAGCTACAAATGGGTGACCTGAAGCTCCCTTTCAGATCCCAAATCCAGGAGGTTCTCTTGTATTGCTCAAAGTTTGACCTGCCAATAGTGAAATCACTTTTTTTTTTTTTTAATCTTTTTATATGAACTGTATATCACCATCTCTTCACTTCACAGTCTGAGCCAGTTTTTAATCCATTGCCTTCCACCACCTCAGTCCTGAGGGTGCACTGAGGTCATGTTCCCTATATTTTCTTTGAAATCATGAAACCTACAGGGAAAGGGGGAGTGGTGGTGAGTAGAGTGTATTTTAAGACCTTCTGTAACTCAAGACCTGGAGCTATAGGAAAGGACTGTGCATTGCAGCACTGATGATCAAATCATGAGTTGGCAACACTGGGCTTTCATTCAACTGAACCACAAATGCACTTGAAACACTGACTGGCTTTTCTCCTTTTGTTTCAGATCTGCTCAGCATCTTTGCTGACATAAAATGACCAAGGTCATTTCTGCTCTGAATCAACATCAAAAAAGGGAAAGGAAGAAAAGTGAAAATATCACTCTCCAAATCTTCATCCCACAGCATATTCCAGAGGGCACAACTTGATCATACCTTCTCTCACTCTCCCATGACCTCTTGCAAAATAATCCCTCCTCACATGCAAGTTATAAAGCCAAGCAGTTCCTTTGACACTGAAAGTGCACACTGGCTGTGATGGCAAGATAAAAGTCATCCAACAACACACACAATTCCAGCTTATCTTGAGAAAAGTGATAGCTCAGCCACAAATGGTGAGGGCTGTGCAGTGAAAGCAACTTATCCAAGGTTATGGGGGATCCACATTATGGAGAACTCAGCCTCTCCCCCCCTGGGCTGATTCAGCACACGAGTCAGGCGAAAGGTCAGCTGCCCTAAATTGTGGATGGAGCACCCACACAGCAAACTGCACAATAGTATCACCAGCTGGGGGCTAGGTACAATTCACAAACGGGATGGGACTGCTGGAACGTGCCTTGAGCTGTTTTATTTTCCAGCATCACTCTCATTCCATGGTTATGACAATGGGAAGATGCCACCAGCTCACATCCCAGGCAGCAGACAAAGAACTTAATATTACAACTCACTTTATAAGTTTTTTGACCAATCCCACAAAGCAAAAGCACATTTATAGTAGTTCTATCCAACCACTATAAGCACAGGTACCTTTGGTTAAAACAATGCTTGCTTATTTCAAATACAATACCTGTTTGTAGGCCTTCAAACACAATGCACAGAGCTCCATTATTAAGCTTAAAACTTCCTAATATCTTGCTAGATAAACTTTTCTGTAGCTTAGGGAGTTATTCTAGACAAGTGTTAATACACAGACCATTGTTCTATTTGTCTTTGCTTCTCTACTTTTTAAATCATTTTTCAGCTGACCAATCTCATGGCTGCTGCTTAGCTCTAATCACAGTTCTACTGTCTGTGAGCCAAACTGCACAACAGCACTCATCCAAAGCAGGTACCTGCCCCTTCCCAGAGCTCAGGAAGCACTTGCAGGACACGGCTGTGCTGTGCAACTGCCCCCAGACCAGCAGCCAGATGAGGCCTCTCCCCATCACCAACACAAACCCTACAGCAGGTGACTCTTACTGGTTCAGGGTTGAGGCTGCTTCTCACTGCAGCCTGTGCAGGAGGGAAGCCAGCCTGTTTGGGATTGTGCTTCTCCTCCGTCCTCAGGCACATGGGTGTAGGAACCACAGCATGCAGGGCCTAACTGTTAATCTAGCACTGCCAATTACACCATTAAACCATGTCCCTAAGTGCCACATGTCCCTAAGTGCCACAGCCTCACTGTAAGAATGGAAACACCCCCAGCCCTAGGAAGTGCAGCATCATTTCCAGCCCAGGCTCCTGGGGAAGCAGCCCCTTCACATCCATCTTTCCCTCAATACAATCCCACCTATTCCACTGCCCAGCAGAGAGGCAAACACCAAGCTCCAGATCCCCAAGGGTACTGCAGGTTCCTTTATGTATCAACTGCAAAAGCTGAGCCAAGCCCAGGGACAGCTTTAGGCTGTATTGTGTATCCAGGGGAAAAAGCAATTCTTGATCCTCTACCAAGGACCTCTGCTTGCTCTCAGACTCTCATCTCTCTGATCACAGCTAAGGAGTGAGAGAGGAAGGGCATGCTGTATTTTTTCCCTTTAGACAACGCTCCAAAAATTCCTGTGTTTGACTATGGAAAACGCAAATGATGTGGGTGTTTAAACTGATCACCCTGGCAGTGATTTAAAAAGGAACTACACAGAGCCAGGAAAGCCCAGATTTATAGAGCTGCAGCCTTGTTTCCTCCTAGCATGAAGCAGAAAACCTGCCTGTATGCACATGTTTTTCCAGCCCCCAAATTTGTTATCTGTCCTGCTCTTACATCAGAAAGTATTTCTCAAAGATCTCTTCAGGTAAGCAGGAATAAAACCACAACCCCTTTTCAAGCAAGCCAAAAGTCATGAAGGCAGATAAAGCTACGGGCCTGTCTTTTTGCTGCTCTTGGACGCAAACATTTAGGTCACTGAGCAGGAGAAACTGTGGGCCAGTCTCTGCTCAGAAACCCCCAGAATACATTTCCAAACAGCAAATGACACCTGAATAAAGAGCAGGCAAATGGGACAGGCCTGCTCTACTGCCATAGCTCACCTGCCATATGGGCTTCATCTCTTCATGTCCATCCTCAGCTGTTTTGCTGCATAATCATGCCTTTTTACAAGGTGCAGTGCTTTCTCCTGCTAACATCTTGGGAAGCCAAAGCACTCCAAATGCAATGGCTGGCATTAAAAGGAGAGTTATTGTTACACTTCTTACCCCTAGTTAAGCTCGATTTGGGCACAGATTTGGAGGTGCAGAACAGACAGACAATTGCTGAAAGCAGAGAAAACACTGAAGTTCCCTGAACAAGGCAGAAGAGGGGAGAGAAACAGGCTGGAGGATGGCTTGCTAATCGAAGCAAGCCATCCTCATCAATATCACTTTGCTTTGGCAGCTCTTCGGGATGGAAAAAAAAAAAAATCTCACTCCCCCTGTGCAACATGCTTTAATTGCTATGTGTATCACACACGGACGAGGGAATCCAGGGGGGCAGCAGCAACACGATGAGCTGCACCACCTTTATTGCTTCCAAGAGAAAATTCCTGCAGTTGGGGAGCAGGAAGGGGGAAGGTGCATCCCCCTGTGACCCACAGGGCACATTCTTTGCCACTCCATCTGCCACCCCCAGCTGCTAAATCCTCTGTCACCAGCACAAGGTGATCTCGGAGCAAAGGCACTGCTAACATATGAAAGGAAACAATTTTGGCTGGTTGCCTCCTTAAAAACCCTGCTCTCCCCACCCCCTTCCTGCTCCTGCTCCCTGACATGTTTAAAGCATCTGAGCATCGAGGTACTGAGATATCACAGAGCGAGTTTCCCTTTCCCATCCTGCTCAGATGGCTCTTGTCAGCAGCTCCCTTCAGCCCTGCTCTCAGCCCCCTGTTTTCCATGAGGATTTCCTTCCCTCCTGCTCTGGAGCCACTGCTCTGGAGCTCACATTATTTGATTTCTTGGAGCCTACAGTCTGGAGCCAGAAAGGTTTGTCTGCTTCCCTGGGTTCAGCTAATAAATTGGGATCAGGGGGTCACACAGCAGGGGACTTGGAAGCCTGAGAGCCTCTGACACCATTTTTATTAGTTTTTACTATACATACCATTTCAGGAGCCGGGATGCCATCCCAGTGGGGCCCTACCCATTGCTTAGTAACTAAGATTTTGTAATCTAAGTTTTGACAAGGTCATTTTTTACCTTGGGAGAGGGTGGGGGAGGGAGAACCCCCACATACATTAATTACACAAACACTGTGGGGACAATGCAAATAGGAACCCATTTCCCTTTTGCATCAGGGCCAAGAATGAAAAATCTTTTTACTCCAAGGCTATTACAAGCCATGCAGGCCAGGATATTTTAAAAGAGACACTGATACAGTCCTGTCCTCTGCTTGAAGATTGGATCAGTGCATTTCAGCCTTTCTGCTGTCTATCCCTAAAAACAACCTCATGCCATCAGCCAAAGTGAACAAACCTGGAGGTAGCCAAACAAACCTGATGTATCCACAGAGCCCTCATCCCCAAGCTGTATTTAATGTCCCCATGCCTTTGCTGGCAGCATAGGGATGACCCTGATTGAGCTAAAATTAAGCAGCAAAACTTCCACCAGCATCAGCATCCCCATGCTGGTGATCACCTGGTGTTTAGCTAATCACCACACTGGCTATAAATGACCTTTTGGCAAGCTGTCCCAAAAACAAAGCTGTGAAAAGCCAAAACACCATGGTCCTTCTGGTCAACCAGAGACAGGTTTTCTCCCTGATAGAAAGTTTCTTAGGCCAAAAAGCAGGATGTTTAGAAGGCATGAGAAACAGGGCAAGCACGTCAGTGCTGGGACAATTCCATGAAAGCAGGCACAGGTCACAGCCAAGGCAGCAGCAGTGCCCTGGTGACACTGCCATGGCCACAGGGAAATAGTGCTGGTGTGGGGAAGGAGCTGCCAACCCTCCTGACCTGCTGAAACAAAGCAAAACAGGCATTTTGGCTCAAATACACACATGATGATGTAGGGAAGCAGCCATTCTGCCTTCCCTTGTGCACTCAGTGCTGCTCTCTTCCACTGCAGCTTTGCTGAGTTTGATAGCCCTGAGCATACTCTTCTGTTTTTTACATCTGCTGTGATAAATCCACTGTGGAAAGAGGAAAACAGCCCTTTTGTCACTTCTACCTTTCCCTTACACCCTCTCCCCTGATCCAGAGCCGTGTGAGGTGCATGCCTCTGATGTGGTTAGAGTCAGGCTGAGGTTGGTGAGGCTTTGAGGTCCCTGGGTATGAATCTTGCTGCCTGTCACCTCAACAGGCTCCAGCACAAGCTTTGAGGTTAAGTCCCAGTGTTTGTGTTTTGGGCCTTTGTTGTGGTTCCTTGATATGTTCATGATGGCCTTGGCTCTGCCACCCCACAAGCAAATGCAAAATTCACAAAGTGGTGACTCAGTTGTTTTATCCACTGGCAGCAGAAGCAGCAGCTGGCAGAGGCTCAAAACAGATCAGAGAACAGGGCAACAAGTGTCTCCAAGATGGATTGCAGACAAACAAGGAAAAATGAAAAACCTGAAAAAGCATAGGGAGAAAAAGCCCGCCATTAAATAAAGAGACAGCAAAACAGCTGGAATGTCCACCATAGGCTGAAGGGATCAAAAGTAAATCAGCTCTGTGACAGACAAGGAGATGTGCTGTGCCTCAGAACAGGAACACTCTAAACACAGTGACTCCCTGGCCCATGCAGATTGTTCCACTGGTTCAGCTCAGCCTGCACGTCAAAAGAACTTGCTTTGTGCTGCCAGCACTGGAAGCTCAAAGCAGAGCCTACAGATCAAGCTGTTTTCTTCCTGCTTGAGGCAACAGCCCTAAAAATAAAATGACCCTGGAGGACTCAAAGCTGGCTTGCTCGTTTGGCTGATAGTGTATGAAGTAGGATAGCAAGGCTTGTGCTTGTTCTTCTGCAGTTATATGGGCTCTGTGGGTTTTCAAGTAACAAAACACGTCCCCAGATGTGAAGGGGAACTTCACCATGACCTGGTTTTACATCATGGTAACACCTTCATGCCTGGAAGAGAAAAGAGTGATCCTCATAATATCTCCTGGGCTGTCTGAACACACAGTACCACAGGCACTTGCTCAGTGCACACACAGAGCTGTGAGGAACATCAGTGAGCAATCCCTGCACCAGGCCACACGTCTCAGCTGAAGCTGTGACCCTGCCAACAAAAGCAAGACACCATGAGCCATGATGCACAGAAAAAGGATATTTCTGTATTAGCCATCTTTCTGGCTGAACACACGAGAGAGCATCACAGGGGCTTGCATGGGAAGGGACTCTATAACCAAATATCAAATTTTTAGAAGAGGAAAAGATGGCCTCGTGCTTAACACAGCAGTAGAATCACATCTGGATCCTGTCCTTGGTATGACCCATGGTCATCCTGTGAGACCTCAGGCAAGTCTTGTCTTAGCTATGTAGCAGTTATGAAATCATTACAGTGTGCAGTGATTTTTTTTTTTTCAAGTATTTTTTTTTAAACAACGCTCAACCATTTACATTCAGGGAGCTTTACAACTCATTTCTGTCTGTTTGATCTCCAGCCCCAACTTTTCTGGCAAAATAGCAATTAGAACACAAGTGCTGAGCTGGCTCTTTGTTGCTGCCTGTGCCCTATCAGACTCCAAAAATGATTGTGACTCAGTCACCTAAGCTGCATTTTGTTTATTCATGTGTAAACTGGGAATCATTAGAATTGCTTTCTAAGCATTAATTGATTATTCTTCATAGCACTACTAAAGAATTCCTAGAACAGAGACGAAGAAAACCAACACAAGGAACAGACAGCAGCAAAATTGTAAACTGCCAATAGTTTTTTGTTTACTTCTTTTCTCTTTTTCTGAGCATGGTGCTATGGGAAATTTGTTCCAGTCGTGTCCTGACTTCCACATAGTGTACTGTGGTTTGCTCTGTGACTTTGATCCATCCATCCCAACTTTTCTCAGTTCAAACCCAACTCCATTTTGGAAGTGAAACTTTGCTTTCTTAGGGGGCTTCCTGATTGCCATGAGGACAATGAAGATATGTCCATTTGTTTAATTCCCTGTGTTTACCTGTCCCTGTCATTAAGGGGCAAGATAGTCAGATGGATTTCAGATGACTCAAGAATTTCTAGGAGCAGTTATGTCCTACAACTTCTCTGTGCATTTATGTAACTTCAGTCACTGCTCTGACATCCATAACCATTTTCTCCAGATGGCTGAAGTCCTTCTAAAGGTCTGTACATGTCCCTGCTTGTTAAAAAGCAAGAGGCTGGAAAGAAATTGTAACATACTCATCTGCAAAGAGAGAAATTAATTCCCTTCCTTCCTGGGCCTGAGCTGCCTTGAGTGGAGTATGGATGGAGCAGCAACTAAATGTCCAAAGCAGGGAAAGAATTCAGTCAGAGTGGTAGTAGGTGTGTTATTTGGGCAGATTAACTTCACACTCTTCATCATTTCCAGCAACAAAATAACTGAAATAAAACACAAATCCAACTGCAAAGCTCAGGTCTAGTTCTCCCTCAGGAATACAAGCCTAAACCAGCCATCCTTGGAATTCACATATATGGAAAGAGGCAGGTATATGGTGAAGCTGGGTAATGCAAACAGTCTCATTTTCCCTAATGGAGTACATGCTCAGCTCATAAAAAATACCATTTTACAGAGTTAGAGTTTTAGTTTTGTTTTTTACAGTGTTAGACTAAAATTATTTTACTGTTGTAGTTATTTAGTCACAGGTCAGTTAAGTCACGCAACAGCAACTGCTGTCACAGAAGATTAATTGGAAATATGGTCTGCACATTTTACTCATAAAAATTAGTTTCCTCTCAGGTAACAACATGGAAATGTATTGAAAGCAGAAAGGAACATTCAAACAAGCTGGTAAAGATTCAGGCAGATATTCTCAGATCTGTGTGTATGAGACACTCAGAACTGTCCCACCTGAAACCCAGAAGTTTCTCATGGAGGAGGAGAAAGTTATTTAGGAAAAACACACAAGTGAAAAATCAGACTTTTCTGTTAGCAGACAGTTAGCTGAACACTCATTTTTCTCCTTGGAGAAGGTTTTAATGGAAAAACTGACTGATTTGGCAGAGACTGTTCCAAGACAGTGATACTGAGTCATAAAGCAAAGCTGTAGCTACCATGCAGCCTGATCCAATGGCCCTGAAGTCAAGAGGAAAGCTCTGGACCAGGCCCATACAAATTAAATAAAGTTTGCAGCGTGCCTCTTATTAGCTCAGACCCACTGGAAGAGCAGGCAATGAAAAGCTGCTGCTGCTGCTTTCAGAACAACTCTTCCCTCACTATTAGCAGTATCATCCCTGTCCAAGGATGTTCTGCAAATTGTGACAGGCATCAAACTGAGGAGTGTTCTTTGGACTTTGTTGTTCAAAGGGAACGGGGAAAAACAGTTTCACAGCTGTAGGTTGAGCATGAAAAATGTGGCAGGTGACAGAAAGAGGGTCACCACGCTGTGGGAGTGTCTCTGTTTGACAGTGCATGGGCTTGGTTTTCTGTTATATTGTGTGAATTTAGTGCTGGCAGAACAGGGAGAAATGCTAGTTACTTAAATCCTGGGATGAGGAGCAGCAGCAGCTGCCACTTAATAGGAAAAAACATTCTCCTTCAGATGAAGAAGGGAACAAAATCTATATAAAGGATAAGCAGTAACAGAAATCAGACCTGGGAGCATAAAAAGGGATACTAAAAAAAAGAAGCTTCTGAAGGGACACCGAACAAACCTAATTGATCTCCTGACACAAAGCACATCCCTTGAAGTCAGACATCCCTTTCAATCAGGGGTAAGGACCAAAAAATGACAAAGAACAATAATCTGTCAATTCTGGAGAACAGAGGAGAGACAGAGACAGGATTCTATGTTACAGGACAAAAAGGGAGCCCTTGACCTCCATCCCTCAGCTCTCAGTTTGGATGCAGGAGGGGAATTGCAGAGGTGGCAACAGCTCCTGGTGCTGCAGTGCTCAGGTGTCACTCAGAAGGACCCCAGGGAGGTGAGGAGGGCCCCCAACCACCATCTACAAACTTCTGCACCAGTAAACCCTGCCCTTGATGGATTTCCTTGGAGACCATGGTCGGGAAGGTGCTGAATGCAAAGAGAGGATGAGAAGAAGAAATTATTTAATTAACTATACAACAATGCCAAAGGCCTGGGTAATAAACAAGGGGAAATAGAATTAGTCATTTATGAGCACTAATTTGACCTAGCTGCTATTACTGAACCTCATAGAAAGATTTGCATGACTGAATGTTTAAATCAATGTTTATAATCTACTTAGATAGTGCCTAGATCTTAGAAGAAAATGAGGAGTGGAAAAGATGTATTTACCTATAACCAAGTAATGGACAATTAATAAAAAAAAGCTGTCCTGAATATTTCCTACTTGATAACCTGGATAAAGCAGCAAGATGGCAAATTAGCTGTTATCCTCCCATTCTGCTGGAAACCAGGGTGATTAATACAAAACCTGTTTATTTGTGAGGTGTAGAATGAAAAGACAATCTAGCCTCAAGGTCTCCCCCATGAGAGGTCATTTCTAAACCCTTTTAGAACTGCTAAATATCCCTGCTGTAAATGTGGTGAGGTGGCTGAGGAAAACCTCTACCAACATCGTCTTGACAACAATGCAACAACCATAATACAATTAATTATGAGCCAATCTTGTTACAGGCAGCAGTACCAAATGATCTAAACTTGTAATGATGTAAACTTGGTGCCCTGCAAAGCTCTCAGCTTTCTGACACTGTTACAGGCAATTCAGGTGAGTGAAAAGATCTCACTGACCAAACCTGACTAGGATTTGGAGCTGAAAGCTCCACATGCCAGAACCCAATAGCCAAGAGGAGAGATGGTACTGGTCAAATAACTGATCTACACTAACAAATTGCAGAAATCTAATAAACCTTCCAAAGGCACTGTGCTCCTCTGAGGCCAGTTAATAAATATGCTCTGTTGGTAGGTCCCAATGGTGTCCCAAATCTCTGTTTGTTGATATAAAACAACCAAGTTTTTAATTTGGTTTAGGCCATACCCATTTTTTGCTGCCGTATCTTGCTCATCTCCAAAGCACACCCTGGATATATATTTTATGGATATAAAAAGCCAAGGGGATGATAGCACTGGTGTTGAAAGATCCTCCAGAAAGCAAAACCCAATTCCTTGTGAAATGCTGCAGAGACAGTGGTCTCTGCTGAAAATCATGGAGAACAAGAAGGGAATCATCACCCACTGACCTTCTACCAGGCATGGCATGCTGTGACCTTGGCCTCATTTTTAACCTCTTCTGTGCCATGCCTTGATGCCAGCCCTGCAGGGTTGTGCCAGCTGAAGCTTCAGTGATTATTTTAAAGTGACAGATGGAGAGTCAAGGCAAACAGCATCTGTCCAAAGGGCCCCAGTAGGTGATGCTTCTCAGGGTATCTCCTGAACATCTGCAGTAATTAAATGCTTAAGCACAAACAAGATTTAATTTTGTGGGCTGTGTTGAATCAGATGTAGTTCACAGCACAGGGGTTCTTGATCTGCTCTGCATGCCTAGGAAATAGTTTTGCTTCTCCCTAGGCCCTCTTCACCCTGAACATCAGAATTATGGCAGCTTGTTTGTTCAAAAATAGGTCTTTAGTGAGTTAAATACACAATTTGGCATCCAACAAAGTTGTTTCCCATGTCTAAAAGAAGACCACAATCAGAAAAAAAGAAAATGAGAAGCAGGAGAGGAAAAACTTGGATCCAAGTGGGAGACATTGGAGTTTGATATCCCAGTGCAGGGATGAAGTTAATTCCCTTCCCTCCCATCAAAGGGAGGCAAAGCTTCACAAGTCAGTATCAAAGACACAACAGAGACCATTTCATTTGCTCCCTTTTACACATACCTGAGGTATCCACCATTCCCTCCTTCCCACCTCTGGCATTCCCAGCAGCTTGAATTGGCATGCCTTGTAGCTTGACTCCCATTTTAAAAGGACAAGAAATACCTCATTTGGGAGAATAGTGATAAATCTGCTGATTTAAAAGAGAACCTGTACCCAGTAAAAGCCAAAAAAAGCAGTTGTAGAGTCAAGCCAAGAATTCAGGAAGCAGAGAGGTCCGGAGAGGAGATACCACTTCTTAAAACAGATGATGCCTGTCAGACCAATCTATCAAGCCTAGCTGTAATACCATGTACCCTACTGTAGCCACAGCTCCCAGCTACACAAAAACCACATTGATATGTCCTTTCCAAGACAGAAAGGGGCAAGGAAATGAAACCCTTTTGTACTGCATGGCAGGGAAACGTGATTACAGAGGGACAGTTTTCTCAGAATCCCAAGCATCTGGCAACCCTGATCATTATAAACAGGGAACAACTCATAAGATAAATGTTCAGCCTTCAGCACTTTTCCTCAGAGTGCAAGGTTCTCATATAGAGGTCACCATATGATACTGAATTAGTGTGAGGTACTATCTTGCATTCCTGATCAGGGAGTCAGAGGATTCCTTGATCACCTGGAATCAAGGTGATTCCAGGTGTGAAAACTCTAAGAGTTTTTACATAGGTGTTCACAGCCATTGCTTAACTCTCCAGAGTATATATTATTTTCTTCTATCTATTCTAGTGTGTTTCTCAGACATCTGTCACTTTGGGATCCTTCTTCTAGGAGCAGTAATATACTCCCTGCACACTGGACAGATGCACCAGTTACCTGCCAGCATTGGTTTGCTCTCTCTCATTTTGCTGGGGAACCCTAAAAAGATGCACTGGTGATTTCACCCTTACCAAAAGCTGAGGCTGTTGGCCTGGGAATCTCACATATGAAGAAATCCAGTTTTGCTCCCTCTTCTTACTCAGTGCATTTCCTTTCCCAGCTACAGAGCATAAGTCTTCAGGCCACACCAGAAGAGGGTAATTCATTATTTTTTGTCAAATTTGAGGATGAGTAGGAAATTAGCTGAAATGACTGATCTTACTCTAAATCATGAATTACATTTAATTCTCTGTTGGTATTTGTTCTTTGCTCACTAAGACTAAACTGTTGACACATTTGATGGTGCAACTTCAGAGCCATAAATCATGGAATCCTAGAATGGCTTGGATTGGAAAAGACCTTAAATATCATCCAATTCCAGCCTCACTTCTGTGGGCAGGGACACCTTCCACTAGACCAAGTTGCTCAGAGCTCCATCCAGCCTGGCCTTGAACACTTCATCATCATCATCAGGGGTTGTAACTGGAGAATGGGCAGAACATGAATTAATGTTTGGAGTCCAGGCTGGTGTGTGCCAGTCAGTCACACTGGGATATAATCATCCACTATTGTCCTTGGGATGCAAAAGGGTGATGATACTTCAAAACACCCAGCAAATGTTCTCTCCTAGATCTGACTCACTGGGACCCACAATGTCACTGCCAGCTCAAGTTTGCTCACTGTGAATTAAAAGCTTTTTATTCTGGACATAGTTTGAATAATTCTTCGAAATATTATCAAGAGAGACTCCTCCCTGTGGCAAACCCCAGATCCACTTTATGGAAGGCCTAAACCCTCTCATCAAATCCTGCACCAAACAGGACTTTTGGACAATCCAAAAAACTCAGGAAGAAAGGAAAGAGATAAAAGAAAAAGGCTGTGAGAAGGAAGGGAAACTCACAAAAGGCCTCATATGTGACTGGGGGATGGGGAAAGAGAAGACAAAATAAAGGCCATGCCAAATGACTCTGCTTTCCCCTCTATTTCATTTGGAGAGAAGATTAGGTTACTACAGTTCAACAGGACTCAGTTTGCTTATTGCTTTGGGCATTAAGAACTTAATGCAAAAGTAATGAAGTTAAACCTGTGGCATAGATAATGGTCATTAGCAGCCTTCTTTCCCTGTCATAAACCTGACCCTTGTTAACTCCCGTTTTATCTTTCTATGCAGATGATTCTGAATGGGGCAGGAAGTATTCTCTATCCTGGCCAATTTGGGAAAAGCATCAGCCAGTGGTTATGCACTGTTATTTCCAAAACTGGAGACCCTCTCCCCACATTACAGCCCAGGCTGTATTACAAACTAAAGGGAAATACTGGGAAAAAAAGTTCAGACTATGACAGAAAAAGCACAACTCACAGTAGGCTGAGAGCTTCCAGAAGTCAGTTAGGATCAAAATCTCCTAAGGATGTGAAAAAAAAGACAAAGTTTAAAAAGTTTTAGCAAGAAACAAACCCTGTTTATTCTTTAACCCCTTTAATTTCTGTCTTCCACCTCCCAGATAATGGAGCTTGTTCCCTGCTCATTAATTAAGCTCTTTTAGAGTTTATTGACTGAGGGCAAGAATACCCCTTCAAACAGATCCTTGAGAGCGTCTGAGTGTTTCTGTGCCACTGTTCTGACAAAGGGAGTCCTGTTACCCAGCTCTATCAAGGAATATCTTCCCTTATAAGACAAATATTCTTTCACCTGGGACCCAAAAGGAGCCTAATTTTAGCCAAAACAAACCCATTGTTCATGACTGCATGGGAAAAACTCTGTATCACACCCCAGGTCAGAAAAGATGCTCTAGTTCATCTGCTTTTAGAAGCACAGTGATGATTACCAACTTGTTTTGCTTGCCTAATAATGGTCAGGCTTTTTTTCCCTGGGGTGCATGAAAAAACTGAATTTACAAATTGAAGTGACCATACCAATGCCTAACTACGAATAAAGAAGAGCTGTACAGCAACATTGACCTTAATGATAAATTAATCAATGTTGAGGCTCCATTGCCAAGTGAATCCAAATGTATCCAAAAGGCAGCAGTAGGGCCCTCAAGCAAATTACAAAATTGCATTACCTTCAAAGGATCATCTGGCCCTCAAATTAAAACTGCTTCATAATAATGTCATCACAAGAGTTACACCTATATTTGAGTAACAGGGAGTGGATTAGTCATCACTTGGTGAGCAAACAAAAAATGAATTTCTGAGTTATAGTCCCAGAGAATTATCTGTTTTCCTGTAAATTCACTGGAAGAGAGGAAAACCACAGACAGAATTACCCCAAGCTGAGATTTTAGTATTTCATGCTGAAATGGGGTCTGTACAGGACATTGCTGAATAGACAGATAAAACAGTCAAATTTTAAGGTGTAGAAGCCAATATGACTGCTTGAATCATCTCACATCTCCTGTTCAGCTTCTCATCCACTGTATTTACACAGACATATGCGATTTTGTTGCCAGCTGGTGATTTGGCAATAAAATGTAATCTGAGCCTAATGTGCCTAGAAGATTTGTTTGGAAAAAAATAAACCCAAGATAAAAAAAAACCAAACTAAGTAGTACTTGTTTATAGAAACATTACGGTACCTTTGATCCTTTCTTCTGTTCTGCTTCAATATGCTTGAGTAAAAAGAAAATACGCTGTAAATTTCAGAGAGCAGCATGGGGGCTCCTATGTTTGTGTTGCAAAGACAGACCGAAGCCTTTAATCAAGACAAACTCCTGTAGGGCAAATTTCCCAATGTGGCATTAGTGTGGTGGTGTTGCTAGGTGGATCCCCATCCAAGCACTCTGCAGCTCCTGGAGCTGGGCTGACCCATTTCTGTGGCAGGGCAGCCCTGCAGAACGACTTGGGGGTGAGAAAGAGGAGAGGTGACATACAAGGAATAAAGGCACAAGCAAATAAACACAAAAATACAAGGAATAATAATTCAGACTGGTTGAGGCTGAAGATACTGAACTAGATGTAGCAAAGCAAAAAAAAAATCTTGTATTATAGAACTATAGTATATATATACTATAGTATCCATCAGAAAAATGTTTCCCATACCCTGAATAAAACCTCTAAGTCCCTTGACCTTTTCTATACAGCCATGTGTCAGACAATTATGTACACACTGCTCTTAAAATGTGATCTTTATTGTATCTCACGTCAAAGCCTAACTGCACATGGACAGATTCTCATGGAATATGAACATACAATAAGCACAGGGGGAGGAATATGTCCTATAGAAATCTTAGGTTATAACACCTAAAAATACTGGGTACTTTTGTATATGAAATTTTTGTAGCAATTACACTTAAAAATTAGATGGGCAAATGTACCCTCAAGATCTATTAGGACACCACCTTGCTAATCTAGACTTTTTCATTGGTTTACAGTTTTCAAAAGAAAACCAAGGGTCTTTCAAATGACTGTCTGAAGTGCATAGGGTCTACAGTACTGTGCTACAAACTGAAGTACACTGAGAATTACAATATAGTGTTCAAATAAAAAAAATATTAAAAACATGAGAGCATTTCCTTTAAAACCCCTGCTTTCAAGAAGTGTAATATATTCCTTTCTGACCAAAATCTTTCCTCTTTTCTCAGAAAAGCTGTGACTATACCCAACGGACTCGAATTCTCTGTGATCAGATAAATAGCTACGGTTAGAATCTCCTAGCAAAGACAAATCAGAAAGAACTTTAAAATGGCCAAGGGAAAGCATCATTTACCTCTGCAAGGATCCTGTGCATCACTGACAAAAGCAAATTAATTTTTAAATAGAAGTTAAAAATCATTACCCAAGCCTTGAATTATGGAAAGCGAGCAGCTGTGCTGTAACCCAGCACCCCTATGCCCAGGAGCCATGGAGGGACACGTGGGGGAATGTGCACTCCTGAGGCTACTGCAGAAGGAAAGGGATTAATTCAGCTGCCTCCTCACATCAGCATGTTGGGGATGGTGTCAGGAAATCCCACAGAGGCACCTGATGTGCCTGTGTGGGTAATTCTGAAGTCATCTCCACCATTCCACGTTTCTGCTAAGTCAAGCCTTTGAGTGCAGATGCTCCACAGAGATGTGGACCTGATTTATGTCCTCTCAGTTAAGGGGCCACAGTGCAGGAGAGGCTGATTGCCATCAGTTTAGAGGCAACAGGAGCCTCATCCTTCTCCAGCTTTGTAAAGACAAGTGAAGGCCATATGCAGCTCCCTGCAGCCATCCAAAGAGAGCAGGAGCTGAGAGGTAACTCCCCCATCCACCAGGAGTTAGTGCCTGCTGAGAACTTCCCTCAGCCAAATGTCCAGGCTCCCTGTGCTGCAGTGATTTGTGCAGCCTTCTCTATCTTTGAAACACGAGCAAGTTATTGTTGGCATACAAATCAGCTGGCAAAGTGTCATCCCATGATTCAGCATATCAAGAAGATAGAATAATGAATCATTGTGCAGAAAGGTTGTGCAACAGGGACTGAAACAGGCCATATAAAAGCACTGTTGCATTGGAATGGAAATGGCTTTTTCATGGAAGATACCCATCTGCCAAAAAAAACGTATCACTAATGGTTTATGAGCAAAAGATCCAGAGGCAGATAGAGGCACCAGGGCCTACTGTGACACAGACTCATGAGGAGATACTTTGGCTTGCCAGGATAATTTGCTTACAGTTGTAACATCTGGTACAGAAGGTTTTGAAAGAGATTCATGAATTGGAAAGAGGAGAAACGATGTCCTGCCTCTGATTTAAACTGCACTGTGAATTGGAGATAATCCATTGGAGTCAATGGAGATAACCTGGCACAAAACCATCCTCGATGCAAGCAGAACCAGAGCCAGAGAGCATCAACGTGCAGAGTTTTACTGTTTTACTGTCTTTCTTTATCCAGCCCATGGGAACATTGGCAATACATCAGGTTGCCTCTGCTGTTTGCATGAACCAATGTAATTTCACCCCTATGGCACTGCCCAGCAGCCCCCATTGCCATTAATTCCTCCCTGAGTGTTCTGATAGGGTCAGACAGTGCCACAATGGAGGATGCCAACAGTGCACCCCATGCCTTTGGTCAATCACTACCTGTCCTTCTCCCTTTGGGAATGGTTCTCCAGCCTGCTAACTGGTTTTGTTGAGCTGGTCTCCAGCAGAACAACCACCTCACACCTTTCTTCCCAGCCTTTCCTCCCTGTTGGCAAAAATCAAGTGTCATGGTGAAAGGCTCCAAAAGACTCTTTTCTTTTAAGATTAAAAAAAAACACCCAGCCTTTAAAAACCCAACTCAGTGGGGTCTTTCTGCTGAAAGAACTGATATCCTTAGAAAAGAAAGATCTTACCTCAGGATTTTTTTCAGCTTATCTTAGATTCATGGACTACTACTAAGAAATCTGGCAAACATGTCTAAGAAAAGCAAGTTCACACATCCCATGTGGTTGTTCCTTTGAGTGGCATTTTTAAAGGGGGGCAGTGCTGCCTGTGGGTAAAGGTTTGGAAAGCTTGAAGGGGCTTTCTCTGTAACTGCTGTCTGTGAACTGATGCTGTGCAGCCCCCAGCAGAATGCTCTGTCCTCATCCTGAGGATGAGCCCTCCTGGCTGAGCTGTGCCAGATCCAGGCTGGGACCAGCAAACCTTTTCTCTGACATGCCACTGGGCTGTCTCAGACTGACCCTGGCCAGACTACCCATGACAAGCCAAGGAGAAAAAGCTCTTCACATCATGAACAGCATCCCTCTGCATCCTTCAGGCTCCCAGTGCCCATCCTCCAATTCAGACAATGGGTTTCAGTGCCCTGTTCAACTGCTATTTTCCCTGCCTGCCTCCCTCTTTGCTGTTGCTTCCTCCCTGCTTCCTTGCCCCAAGACCTGTTTTGTCACCACTTTTCATACTCTATTTTCCTTTTATATCTGTTGATTGCCTCAGATGTTATTAATTCTGTTAATAAAGATGGGAGACACAGGCAGCGAGGGAGATAATAATAGAAATAATATAAATAGATCAAACTTTCACCCTACACACTTCAAATTATGGGAACCTAAAAGCAAGGCAGTAGTTAAGGGCCTCAGCCACTTGTATTGGCAACCCTGTCTTTCATAAGCATGCAATTTAGATTTAATAATATGCTTAATGAATGGTAATTAAAAACAAATTGCAATTAAAACACTATTTAATGAGGTTTAACAGTGATGTGATAGATATGTATCTATCACCAAGTTCAACTTCAATAAATATTTTCTTAATAACAAACTGGCATTTAATTAGTATGGGAAAAATGTTGCTGCTAAATCTAAATTAAATTAAAATATACTTAGAGCACTTACCCACTTAATAGTATGTGTTAATGAAAAATATTTAAAAGGCTTTTCCTTTCTTAAAGAATTTAACTGATTGCAGCATGTGAAGGCATGATCCAGCCCTCCACACAAACACTTTGTTCATTTAAGAGTTTCTTAATGCACAATAACTATCTTAGGCCATGCAAATGAACAAACACCCTGGCTACAATTTGAGTAACATTTAACAAATGTGACATTTTACAAAGTCACACTCAAAATTCCCACCACACCTTCCCACTAACCTTTCCATGTCACTTTATGATCCCATTATCATAAATATCTGAGCACCTGCCAAAAAATTTTTAAATAGAAATAAAGTGTTTTCTTTCTTCCTGCAGATATAAAGTTTAAATATTTCATAGATTGTTATTTGTTTAGTGGGAGAGGGCAGGAGAAGAAGTTTAGTGCTTTGAGCTTAGCATATGTCAACTATTTTGTTTGAAACTGAGGTTTGTGAAATCTTTATTTCTCATAAAAGGTATTTAAGTAGCTTAAACCCTGATCCTATCTGTCTCCTGTGCTCCCAAGGCTCCTTATAGTGGCTGATACTTTAATTGCTCCAGCACTCATTATGACTTGGACTAAATTCAAATAGAAAATTTAATAGGGAAAAAGAGCTTTTAGGAGAACACAACATTTTTTTGAAGAAAACATGGACCCTTAATACATCCAGTATTTTTGATCAACTGATTGGAACCAGGAACGGCTGTGGGAACACAAAATATAATCTGCAGTAGTATTTTATAACTCTTTTTTTAAAACTATTTTTACTGAGTATTTCAGGACAGAAACTGGGGAAAACCCCAAACCAAAATGCTTTGCCCACAGATACAACCAGGACTCCTTCTGTGTCTTCACAGAACTACCACAAGGGGTCTGGCTCACGAGAAGGACACAACACTACAGACGAGTTAAAATATAAACACAAACGGTTCCCTAAGGAAAAAAAAACAAAAAACCAAAAACCTTCTCAATCTTCCACTTTGCAGATATTTTGTACATAATGACACTGTTTTATAGCAGCAGATGGGGCACATACAGGTGTTTTTCCCATTACCACTGACACTGTGATGTACCTCTCTGCAGACAGAAACAGGCACACTATTAAATGTGATTTACACAAAAGAAGGAAAATTCATTGGGACAGTATTTGCCATGAATTCACTATAACTTCCTTTTCTTCTTTTCAAATGGAAAGGACTTACAGGAACTAGATATTAGAGAATTTTAGCCTTTAGCTCTGCTCCTCTTGAAGACAACATCAAGAACAGGAGATGATAATCATAAACCTGGTCTCTCTGGACAGCTTCCCACTTAATCCCACCAGCAGCTGCTTGGCTCAAGCCTCTTCTTTTTCCTTACGTATCACAAACACACTAGAATGAGGAGCACCAGTATTAAATTTCAGTTATTTTCTATTGGACTGAGATCTTGGTTTTAAGTGACTGGTGCAATGCTGCACAGTGTTATTTTAAAAAGCAAAAAAAAAGAACCAGCCAAAAAAATATAAAGAACAGATAAGCAATGTGAGAATGAGTTACTTAATATAGGATATAATAATATGCCACACATAAACAGAGAGAAATAATTTACATACCCAGCCAACCCATGATTGGTCCTGAAAGCTTGGAAATATTAGTGCAGAATGTGAAGGATGTTTTCCTGGCACGTTCCAGCTTCAGATATGATGCAGATACCACTTAGCATTAAACAGTGCTCCTGTGATTCCAGTTTTCAAGCATTTGACAATTCCCTGCTAAATGTGACATCCTGTATGAAACAAATGACTTGATTAAGGACTTATTAACATTGAAACAGAACTGACTTCATGAATGATGACAGGTCCTACGGTACATGTCACACTGCATCAGAGCTGAAGGCAAAGACACTGTCCCTTCCTTCAGGAAAATGCAACTATTTAGTCAGGGAAATACCCATTCCACAGCAGTTGGCAAAGAGGGAGCCTGGTTCCAGCAGACAGGACAAATTCACATCCAGCTTCCAGTCCAGGGTCTCCTGGTGCGCAGCGGAGGCTGTTGCACACCTTGCCACACTCCTGCTTCAATAGAATAAAAATCTATTTAAATTTAATAAAAATCCAGGCACCCTCTAAAATAATAGTTCAGAATCACAGCATAGTGAAGGGAGCTCTGGAGATCAGCCCATGCCAGGGCTGGCTAACCTGGAGTGGGCTGCACAGGAATGGGCCCAGGTGGGTTGAACTGTTGTGCTTGGAAGAAGAAAATCTTCCTCAACTTTCTGCATTTGGACTCTTTTCTCAGAAGACACAAAGACTCAACAGGGACATCAGAAAAAGGATTTTTGATATGGACTATTCTACAATGATGGAAATGCCTCAGTATTACACCCAGTTTTGACAGCCAAGGGTCCTGCTACAGTAGAACCCCCAGCTCAGTGTCACCTGTTCCCAGGCATTCCAGTACACCTCCCTGTCAGACAGAATGAGGGATTGCCCTTGGAAAAGTCTGAGAGAAATTCATGAGGCTTTGCCTGTGCTGCAGCAACTATGATGGCTCAGACAAAACTGGAAGTCAATCAGATTTGTCTTCCTAATCACCTGAAGACTTTTAAACATTCCACTTGAGAGAGCAGAAAAGAAAAAGAGGATGGGAAGCACAGACTCAGAAGCTCTGAGGACCAATTTTTTTAGGGTTGGCAGGACTGTGACAAACATGCTGGTCACTGTCAGCCAGGAGAGCTGCATCTCATCCCAAGGGGAGAGCTGGCTACCACTGCTGATGCTACCAAATATTTAAACAGTCAGGAACTACCCCTCCTCCCTCGAGTATTTCCTACCAAAAAATGGCAGTGAGATGCTGATAAAGATGGTGCTTTAACACCCTCAGCTCGTGGCCAGCAGTCTGGCATCTCTGGTGATGCTCAGTTCAGGCTGAGACAAACAGGAGGCCCATGCCAAGATGCTTTGCAGTCAGTGGCCTGTTGCCAGAGTGTCATTTTTCACAGAAGGGACACAATACCAGGCAATCTGGCTGAGAATGAATAAAAATGTCATCTGTGTTCGCTCCACTTCAAGGGCTCGTGCAGCATTGTTCTCCTCATGTGCAATAAAATTCCAATTGATCCAGGAGACAGATCAAAAGATGTTTCTCTGGGACCTATTGGTCAGTCTTCCAACCTTGACAAGGAACTTGCATCAAACCATTACATTTTATAGCAGTGATTAAAAAGGGTTCATTTTTTTTCATGAGCTGGGGCTGGTTTATTTTTTGCCTGCTGGAAATTTGTCTCTTCTTTCACCCAGCAAAAAAGCACAAGACTGAGACAATGAGACAGCATGGAAAAGAAATACGCTTAGCAGAAATAGCAAACCACCAGATTTGCACATTGCTGGAGATACAAAAGGAAAGATGATTGAGAAAAGGCTGCAAAGCCAAAAAAGCACTGACAAGATTTATCTGCCATCTGTGAAAAAGAAAGGAGCAAACAGAAATAAACACACGCATGAGAAGGCAAAAGGAATGAACAGGGGTTTATTATCGTGGGGGACCTTTCAGTGACTGAACTTGAAAGACTTTGCTGAAACAGAGACTTGATTTTTGAAAGAGTTTATGTAACTTCTGTCCTCAGTGGCTGTATATGCACAGTGAGACAACCTCAACTTGAGCCCTGTCCCAGTAAAACCATGCAAGAGGCACCAAGGAGCACAAAGATCATGGCTAGTTTTGATGTGTTTCCCTAGGGAGAGGTCTCCATGTTTTTCTGGCCCTTTCCACATCATCTGCACGTGCTGGAAGGGCAAAGCTGGGAGGCAATTGTGTGAGGTAAAGAGGATCCTTTTATTTTTACATGGTTAGGCTGAATTCACCACTTCTTGAGAGTTGTTCAGCCTCCCCATCTCCTAAAGACAGCCATGGATATTGGAGGTATTGAGTAACATGCAGAAAATCCCTGACAAATGGGCTGTGCCAGCTGGTAGTAATGGGAAACAGTAGCAGGGAGCTGGGAAAAGGGTAAAGCTCCCTTTGCCATCCCAGTGCATTCCTGCCAACAGCTCCTGATATGATCTGATTCTAAACACACCCCTCAAGACTAGATTTTCATGCTTGGAGGGAGATGAGGAACAGCTGACAAGTCTCTGTGAGCCATCATAATGAAGAAACTGTAAAATAACAGATACAGCAAAACAGGAGCTGGCAGCAGAGGAAAGCATGCACTCCTCACCCATTCCTGAGCAGGGAACTGAAGGGATGGATATTTAAAATAAGGAGCTTTTCTCATTTTCCCATGAGAGGGTTCTCCATCCTCAATAGTGAGATGAACGTGAGCAAAAAAAATTGTCGCAAAAAATAATTTTAAAAAAGATGAATAATTTAAGAGAATCCCAAAGAAGACTTTTGTGTTTTCAAATCTGAAGAATGCCCCAAACTATCTATGCTCCATAAGACACCCCTGAACATGACCTGACTTCAAAAAAAATCAGTCCAGATTGTCTCACCTGCCACAGCCATTAGGATTCTCCTAATCCATGTGAATGGAGCTGCAGGGAAGCTATCCCAGCCATAACTGTATTCAGATCCAGCTTGCTCTGTGACCTGAAGGTTTACCTGGCTGCAGCCTGGGAGAGGAACAGCACAACAGCAGAGCTGCATTCATCCAAGGTGCACTGCACAAGCCATACATGTGATACATCACTTAAACAGGGGCTGCAGAAAGAACTTACCATAAACTTTCCATTCCAAAGCACTAAAATCTTACATTTGCTTATTAAATTTCAGCTGGGGCCCCAGGCAATTGAACAGAACACCAGTCTAGCTACTGCATTTTGCTTCACTTACAGCTACTGACATGCAGCCATAACTCACAGGGAGAAATCACAAAGCTTAGGACTCTAATCTTGGCTAACCATCCCTTCCACCTCTGGCTGTTGGGGTAAAGCTGACAGCACATCTTAAGTTTGGTTTTTACTTGGGTTTTTTCTTTTTTTTTTTGCCTTCCTTTTCTTTTAAGAGCATTATGGGGTTGTGGAACAAAGGAAGAATGGCATATCCTCTGTTTAAGAGCTCCTGATTCAAAGAGCAGTTGAGACAAAGGCAGGATCCTGGTGTGTTTGGAGGTGTTTCAGGATAACCCAGGGAGTGCAGTTGGAAAGGCAGGACCCTCAGGGGCCTGCTGGGGATCTCTGCTCCCCTCTGCTTGCTGCTGCTCTCAGATGGCTGCAAAGACAGAGGGGTAGAAGGACTGAGCCTGGAGAAATCCCCCAGCAGCCTGAAGCTCAGTGGCAGCATCTCTGAGTCGTGCATGTGAGGAGCTGGGTGCTGCATTAGGGCTCTGTTCTTAGACAACTGCTGCAAAGTGGGGTCTGAGCTGATAAAACCTGTTGCAACTGTGGCTCCTACTCTTTGGATGTCATTTTAATAGCAAAGACTTTGAAGCCCTTACCCATTCTCCTGTGGTGTTTCTATAATGCTCAGCACAGCAAGGAAGGATGAATTTTCTGTAAAGTTCTATAGAAATCTGATCCCCCATAAGCTAGGCTTCAGGGGCTCAAGGAATTGCCAAACACTAAGTGCTCAAAACCTGTCAGATCCCAGAAAGGCTTGAAATTGGCTTGAAAATCCTGAAAAATTATTAAGAAATACAGAAGATTTTTTTATGTGTTTTTCAATTTTGGAGCCTAGGACATAATAACCACATTGTGTTTTAAGCTTTCTTCCACTACACCATGAAGACCAGAAACATGTGGGTTGGCACCTCTCTAGAAAAGCAATGTACTGGGGTGTATTTTTGGTACAATAAAAGTGAGAGTTCAAAGAAATAGCAAAACTACAACTGCTCAGGCTTTAGGAAACCCCCCTGCATTTCTGGAAAGGTTCACAGTGAGAGACTCACAGTAATGCCACCAGGCTTGGTGCCTCCATCCTCTTCCTCCAAGGTCAAGTCTCCACTCACAGCTGTGGATCTCCTTCCTCAGGCAGCACAAGAGCAAAGGGGCTTAAGCAGTGCCAAGGAGAGACCAACAACTTTGTAAAATATGCACTAAACAATCAGGGCAGTAACACCACTCAGCTGGTGTGGCAACCCCCTGAATTATGCTGGATAATTATTATATTAGCAATTCTTCAGTATTTGCTACTCCCAAAGGTTTATTCCACAGCCAAAACCAGTAACAGCCCAACTCAAATAAACATGCTTGGAAAGTTAAGCTTGGGGTTAAATATTTTACTGGATTGAGACCAGCTGAATTCTGCAGTTAGTTTATTGTTATCATTACTACCATGATCATGACTACTAAGCAGGGAACAGTTCATCTTAAAGCTGGCTAATCTTTTTCAAAATAATCTTTTCAAGCAATTTCTCCAGAGTAGAGTGGCATTTACACTTCTCAAGCTAATGATCCAAAAGGGTGAGATCAGTGCCTACCTGATTTGTTATGACAAAGCTGAGCAGGTCTAATAACTCCTCAGGTTTTGGTAATCTGTAGCACCTTAAAAACACCAAATGATGGAGCAGAATGTGCAACAAGTAAACACTGGCAGGAATCTTTGGATACACAGAGCAGAAGAAGGAGGGGAGTTTAGGCATTCCAGTCTTGTTTGTTTTCAAACACAATGTTCCTGCTTTAAAGAGAGGGTTAAGAGCAGATGTTGACATTCAAAACCATTTTTTTCTTATTTAAACTACTAATACTGAATAATATTACACCAGATGAGAGGATAGTGCTCCTCCAGAGAGATTTATCCTTTCCTTTTTTAAAACCAACGGGCACTTCAGATGTTCAGGAACTGTGACTGGAACACATCTGTATTTTTATTTAATTACCCTTTTCCTAAATGAGGTTACAGCATGGCATGTGGTGTCTTTCAAACCAGACACCTGTAGTCAGAATTAGAAACTTCACAACTACCTCCCCTTAAGTTCCCAGGGGTTGAGGGGGTGGTGGGGAATTGTTCAGCTCAGACATGGGGAAAGCTGGCAACCTCATCAGCAGCGTTATCAAGGCCTCTGCAGAGCTGAATGGCTTTCCTGTCTGCATATTTTTATATGTATGTATATGTATTTATTTATTCATTTTATTTTAAGGCTAGTTCCAACAGGAAAAAGGTAATAGAACAGTGAGAATTTCCTGTGACAGTATAACCAGGAAAAAAAAAAATAAGGCAGCCCATTAAATAAAATAAACCTAGACAAAGCTTTATGTGAAAATGAAATAAGGCTGAGGTACCCCAGGTGCAACATGGGTCAACTGTCCTTCCTACAGCTCAGGGCTGGAAGAGTGCCCAGCTTTTGTGAAAGGTCCCAAAGCCACACAGAAGGCTCAAGATGTTGCCTGGCCTTGGGCTACACACTTGGCTGCTGCAGAGGCAGTGACCTTTGTTCCCGACACAGGGACGGGATTAAATAAAAAAAAAATTTTTTTTTTTTTGCTTTCACCAGAGTTCTCCCTTCTCACAGGAAGAACTGCTCCACAGTCTGGGTTTGCAGCCTGACATTTTGGCATCTGATTTTTTTTTTTTTTTTTTCACGGGCAAAACCATTGTTTGTTCTGGTTTCACGTGGCTGGCAGCTTCAGGAGATTCTGAGCTGCAATGCAGTAGCAGAGATGAAGACATCAGCAAAGATGAAGACATCTGCCTTATGCTATTTCTGAGTAAACAGATCTGCTGCAGAACTAGAAGAACTAGAACTTGAAGTTGAAATTTCAGTTTAATTTTTATTTGTTCCTGTCCCACACAGCCCAAGGTACTGGGCCCTCCATGTACAATGCCAGGCTTCTCCATGGAACAGCCCAACAAGATAAAAGGAATGGAATCAGATAGGGATCAATGACCTTCCCCTGTCTCTTCTCACAAACAAACTCCAACTCACTTTCTGAAAGTCCCCAGCAATGATTGCTGAACAGAGTGGACAGAGGACCCAGAAGTAGAATTGCACAGTGCTGGTCCTACCACTTGTAATCCTTTTTAATCCTTTCCCTTCATTTCATTGATGGAGCAATGAAAAGGGCCTGTGAAGGAGATGTGGAGTAGGGGTGGGAATTCTCTCCACCACACTTTTTTCCCAAGAATATAAAACCACCAACTTCCTCCAGGACCAATGCTCGCTCAGTGTTGCAGGGGCAACAACAAACACAGTGCTATTAATACTCTCTTTTAAAATTATTATTATTTCATATTACCACAGGCTCCCTTTGTGGGGCAGTGACCCACAGTGACACCATGCAGAGCCAGCACGAATGGATGGTTCTGAACCAGGGAGCCTTCACACCAAGCCATAACCTGGCAGCTGTTGTTACAGACCAGGGACACCACCTCTGCTCACACAGCCAACAGCCCCACTGCTCTGAAGGGTTTACAGCCAGCTAAGAAAAGAGGTTTTGAGGAGAAACTGGGAAGAGAGTGATGCAGCTGCCTTGAGAGCACAGGGAAACGTGTGGGGGTGCCTTCAGATTTTAACAGCTGGGGACCACAGAGTGGCACAGTGGGTTGATCAGAGGCCAAAACTGGCATCTTAACCAAAACAAAAATACTGTATTGGGTGGAAAAAGGTCCCCTTTTTGGGGGGAAAACCCAAATAGATTATGTTTGGTATGACCAAGAGCAGACATCTGCAAGGAGATGCAGCGAGAGGGGCGATGGGCAGGAGAGGCAAGAGATTTCTTTTTGGAGCATAAAAAACATATGTGAACAGGGAGAGATTGGATTTGCCAGGGCCACAATTAGCAATGTGGTACCAGAGATTGAGGAGCACAGTAGTGACAGCCTGGACAAGCAAGTGAGCCAGGATGGGGGACAGAAATTGCAATATTTAGAGAGGCTACACAGAAACAAATGGCCAGAGTTTGACACTACCTGCAGGTATGAACCTAGAGACAGGAGTCAAAGATAACACCCACAGGTCTGAGTGACAGGCAGGGCCATAATATTATCCATGTTGCTTGAGAGATGTAGGGGAAAAAGTCTTGTTTGAGGCATGTTGAGCATTACCTGATAGCTGGTCTTCTTCAAGGAGACATTGGGGGGACAGGAACACCACAGAAGGGGGACTCACATGATGTAAGCAGGTGGTCTCTGTGGCATCAGCACAGGGGCAGAACCTGAATTTGGGGTTGCAGAGAAAATTGTCAAAAGATATGGACTAGAAAATTAAGGGACAATGACCAAAAGTGAATCCCTTTCAGCCCCAAAGAAACATTAGGACCTGTTCTGAACTCTGTTCTCCTTACACAGAGCTAAACTGCTCCCTCCTGGGAGGGCCCATCTCTAGTGCTTGGAAAAGCACTTCCAAGAAAGTAGCAGTGCTCTCCCCAGCCTCCATGGCCTCCCTTTTCAGATGAAATAAAGCAATGGAAAACAGGATGACTTCTCCAGCAAACATGATTTTACAGCACAAGCCTCATCACTCATCCTTCTGCACTTATTATAATAAGAGTATTTTTGCTGTTTTCAATGGGGAAAACAAACAAAGGAATCCATTCCACAAAACATGTCCCTCTCCTTCACCGACAGAAACACTCCTAAAACATAAAGTTTGGAGTTTGTGGCTTGAGAACTCCCTTTCATGTCAGTACCCACACTGAAGACTTGGCAGGGCAAATTACCTGAACCAGTGCCCACTCTCTGCTGTCATCCCAAATTTCCTCCTCCTCCCCTCTTCCTAAACATTGCCTCACCCTCAAAAAGTCCCCCGTGGAGAAACAAGCCCAAATTCAACTTTGGCTCTATGTAAATTACAAAGCAGAGTATTTGCCTGCTCCCTCAGCCCCCATCAATCAGCTCTTTCTGGGGCTGCAGGAGTCTCAGTGACGTGCAAGAAGTGATTCTGAGGTTGCTGCTGGAGGCGGATGCTGCAGGTGCCAAAACAGATGTGGTGTGGTACCTGCAATTACCAGCTACCTGGTGCTCCAATTCCTGCCATGTTTTGGCAACACACACTGTGTCCAGTTCCACTTCAAAGCTGCCTCTGTGCTTTCAGAATCACGGTTAAGTGCTCTCTTTAATTACTATGTGTTTCCTGTATGTTTTTAATCACCATCATTAAAGGATTGAACACAACCCACTGAAATGGTGAAGTGTAAACATGAGCAATGATTATTCCAACCTCTTTGCTGGTTTCAGGTAATGATCATGTTATATATTTAAAGCTGCTCCTTGGTTTATATAGCCTGTTTTAGGATCATGTTATTCCAGGCATTTCTAGTTAAGGGCAACTAAAGGTTAAGGTAGAGGAGGGGGAAGCCTGTTTTAAAATTATTTTAAAGGCTTTTAGCTATTTAAAGTCAATGCCTGTGACCTGTTAAGAATCAGCAAAGATGAAGACATCTGCCTTATGCTATTTCTGAGTAAACAGATCTGCTGCAGAACTAGAAGACAACTTGAAGTTGAAATTTCAGTATAATTTATGGTAGACATGCCACTGGAATTTCTCAGCATAGAAACGGTGCTGTTAGCTTTAATCAAGCTAACACAGGTTAGAAGCACTCCAGCACAGCAGCCCAGCACTCACAGTTGTGCTAATATTTGCCCTAGTTTTCAAAAAACAAGTGGGAGAGGCAGGGAAGAGCTTGTCATTAAGGCATGGCTTGGAAAGGGCCTCTAAGGCCATCGGTCAGTCCCCGCTGACCAAGCCTCCCCTGCAATAACAGAGTCCTTTGTTGTCCTCCTCAACCCCTTCTCCCATAAACAAAGTATAGGAAGTGCAGTTTTTCCCATTTAATTTTGTATCCTGCTCCCATTTTTGGCCACTCAGCTGACAAGGCCAGGCTGTGTGAAGATGAATAATCCAGAGCTCACCTTCAGCTCGCCTGCCTGCCGTCACAGGCATGAGCAGCCACCCCAAACATCCACGTTTTCTTGTTCTGGCAATGTCCCAAATTTTACCATTCCAAATCTGATTCATGTGTCCTTCAGCAGCTTCCCAAATCCTTGGAAAAGGCTTGAGGGATTAAACACATGAAAAAGCTGCCCAAGTGCTTTCTGATGGATAATAAATATCTGTATACATCACTTAATGCACAGCAAGGATGTGCAAGTTGTGAGACAGATTGGCTGCTTTTCCTTTAACTGTTACATGAAAGACTTCACATTTGCCATGGATGCAAGCAGGAATGTCTGACTCTGTGTGTCTAACCCTAAGCTAAAACCTTTCCTGAGCAAAACTGTTTGAATTGTTTTTAACAGGAGGCATGTATTGTTTGGGGTTTTGTCGTTTCACTACTGTCTTGTTTGTGTTTTAAAAAGTATTTTTCCTTGATTTCCAGTGAAATACCACACATGGCAAATGATTGTTGACATGGTTTTAAAACCTCATGACTTTTTTCTTTAATTTATTTTTCTTGGTAAAATATAAAGGAACTCTCTGGCCACTGGAAAGTTTGATATTTTGCAAATATAATATTTGCAAAATACCTTCTGAAAAAAATTTTGATGACCTTCCACCAGACCCATTCCCGTTTATCCTCGCCTCTGATGTGGAATTCTTGGGTGACCTCCTGACACAATTTTCTGTGCCACCACTCCCTATTTGTTGAGATAATAGGAATTCTAGTCTCCAAATAAGTGATTCTTCATCAGAAAAGCGACAGTTCATCAGATTGAAGGTTACTGCAAAAATATATCAGCTTTGAATAATTACAGTGTTTGTGGGAAATATTTCTCCAGTTCAAGATGGAGATTCCAGTGAAAAAAAACAAACAAAAACCACTCAATCAACTTTATCACAATAGTGAAAATAAAACACCCAAAGCAGGCTATTTCAGAATATAGCCAGGCTTTGTTTTTCACCAGCTCTCTGGCAGAAATACCAGGCCAAGTTTTGACCAGGCTTGCAAAGGTGGATTTTCATTGAGAGCGCACCAACGCCGCCCACCAGTCGTGCCCAAAACATCCAATATGTAAATGAAAATCATTAGGCATAGGCTGCAAGCAGGCTGACTCCCACTTCCATGGGTGCAGTCCAAGGCATGTCCCAAACTGCTGCACAAAGCTGGCAGCAGCACGCACAGCTCCATGCACCCCACTGCCCATCGGCCATCTGCGCCCACAGGTGGGGATGGGAAGAAAGGCAGGCTCCACCCTGTTCCCAAAGGATGCCTTCAACCTTTTCCCCCAAGTGAAAGGAGCTCAGCCAGGCTCACAGTCCTCAATTCATAAGTGTTCATCTATGAAATCGGATTCCCACCCCTCTCCACTAAGAATCTGCTATTTCAACGAAGCACAAGATGTCAGGATTTTTGCCAACATGAGCACAGCTGTCAAAATCTCATCCTTGGAAAGAATCCCAGATAGACACATGTTTTACCCTAGCCAAAATGGTCAAACTTTGCAGAGAAACATTCAGAGAGGAAAAAGGTTCCATATTGTCACTGCGATAGCTTGGGATTGCTCACAGCCAGACAACTGGGATGTGGTGTTTTAATAGCTGAACCATTAAAAGCAACAGGCATCTTGCTATTGACAGCAATAAGAACAGATTCAGTGCCTTTGGCACAAGATTATCAAAAACAGCATTGCAGGAAAGGAAATAAGCTTGTTTGAATTTGGGAGACAACAAATGAAGAGGAAAATATGCTTGCAATTTTCTTTTTCTCTAGCATGTTTTCCTAAATAACTTCAGCGCTTTTGCCTGGTGTTTCCAAACGGACTCTGAGGAGTGTTGGGTTTATGTTGTCCTTGGATTCACGTCCTTCCAAGCCCACCTGAAAATCCAAACCTAGAAGAACATTTTCTGTCCAGCCTGAACAGAGCCAGATTCCCAACCCCCTGAGCAGGGGCACATCAACCTATTTCTTCTGATCTGAGATGTGAGGAGAACAAATGTCTCTGCTCAGGTCACAAGCAGGGGCAGTGTCCAAGCTAGCAGAGGCCCAGCAATGCCCTGATCCTTCCTGCAAATGAGTACATGTTGCCTTTCTTAGCATGGCCCAAGCAGCCCACAGGCAAGAGGTGAATTCCTACAGCTGAAGGGGTGGGGAGGGGAGGTGGCATCAGGAACAGCAACCATTATCCTCTTTACTGGAAAACTTGTATCTGAATGGCCAAATTTACTAGCTGTTCAAGATCTTTATGAGATTTATGAGGCTCAAGGAAAAAAACTTTATTAGAAAGACATAAAACTTCAGTGGTTTGAAATGGAAATGTTTGCAAAGGACTTGGGATCAGCTGGTTTCAATTGCAGGCCTGTCTGAAGCAGGGAGGGCTTCACTGCAGGGCTGAGGACCTCAAATCTCTCCCAACCTGACCCTCCCAAGACAGCCAGAGATTAAAGCCGCTTGGAGAGCCAATGCTCCATCATAGGGAGGAGCTGTGGTACCCCAGATAAAGGAAAGACACAGATAATGGAAATGATGAGGAGCACATGGCAGAGACATTGAAATCTTCTCGTGCAAACCAGCTCAGTCCTGCAGGGTCAGTCCTGAGCTCAAGCTAATGATACCTGGTGAATCTCAACTGCTTCCTGATCCTGCTCCACCTCACCTGGCTGCTCCTCATCCTGCAGGGCTTATTAAATTGCAGGGAAAGCTCAACCTGAGCCATCCTTCTTCACTTACACCCTGCTGGGAGCAGTACAGGCTGATCTCCTGCCATGCAGAGCTCCAGGGAGCACAGCCAGGGACACCTGCATGGCTTGGCCTTTTCTCAGCAAAGGCACCAACCTCTCTGCACCCTGCTCCTTCTTCGCCTCTGCTCCCTCCTGGCTCTGACAAAGCACATTGCCCCAGACAGCCTCTGCTTTCACAGAGGCAATCCCAAATTCCAAACTCCATGAAGAAATCTTAGCTCTGGACTGAATTTGACCCAGTGCAAAACAGAAACTGAATTCCCCTCCAAGCATAACAGACAGGACAACAAAACATTTGGAAAATGTTGGTTTTACCATATCAGAAGCCCAAAACCACATTACACACATCTCTTAATGAGGGTAATAAGCTTTAACTTAACAGCCTCTGAACTGAGCTCATCATCCACTTAGAGCAATCCTCCCTCCAGTGCCTTGTAAGGCACGATGGGATGGGTTGGCCAACATTTCACACCTTTGCATCTGCCAGCATTTGTTTCTGGCTCCTAAACAAACACAAAACACGCTGAAGATTTCCAAAGGGTATCCAGAGGGGGCCAAGAGTCGGTGCAGATGCTGCTGATGAGCTTATTGCAGTGCTCACCCCCTCCTCACCTTACAGGATGCTTAATGACAACAGGTTTCTGTGGGATTCACACCTACAGCTCACAACTGCTCCGCTGAAAGGTGCATGGGGCTCCTTCTGCCTCTCTCCTCCCTCTGAATTACCAGAGAATATTTCCCTTCCTTCTTCCTCTTGCCTTTTTCTGCTGTCCTGCACACAGGTGTGCATCTGCCTGCCTCCCCTGGCTGGCAGGCACTCACTGGAGACAGCCAGGCAGCTCCCAGTTCATAATCCTCTTCCCTGGGACTGCCTTCCACCCTTTCTAATTCAACACACAAATGCTGCATTCTAATACACAGGACAGTTCCTTTATGCAGAGGCCACAAGGACAGCAGTGCTGTTGGTAAAGGATTTCCCCAGCAGAGCAGCTCACCTGCCTGAGCTCCTGAGTCCCAGCAGCCTCATGCTCAGCAGTGCCACATCACAAATGCACTTGTCCATATTCAGGGTTGCTGTCAGAAGAGGCAGAGTTTCACATAATTCTGCTCACTGGTGTATGTCTCAAGGAGTGATTTTTGGCTCACTTTCTCTAGCTTGCAAATTACTTACAGCACTTACTTGTGTACTGGTGTTTAGAAAATCGTCTTGATCTGTTTCAGACATCCAACTTCACAGCTTGTCCTGATAGCATCTCCCAGGAGGAAAGTCCACAAACTCACCTTGCTCTGTAAAACGACAAATTTACCTTTTAGAGTGAACATCAGCTTTATCTTTGCATGATCTCTTACCAGACAAGAATGGTTATGAGCCTTTTCTGGCTCTGAAACCAGTTTACTCAGGTAGTTTCACTGAGCAATTAGGTTTTGAAACACAGAAACAAACTTCACAGTCTACATATAGCAGTAGTCAGGAGCATCTCACAGGCTGAGCCAATGCTTTTTTGATCAAGATTTCTGTAGAACTGGGCAAACATATCTCCTCAAAAACATATTGCTTCAAAATCTGTAAGTTTTGGTAGGGACATGCAGATTTGTGCCTAGCTCAGAATACACTGGGTTATGTTTTTTGCATCAGCAGCACCATGCAAGCTATTGTGTGGAAGGAAGGACAACTCTGGCTCTCACCTCCAGCTCAGTGCAGGACACAAAGCATTTGCTGTTCACTCTCCAGAGATGCAGGTCCTGCTGTAGTTTCTCCAAAAAGGTAAATGACTTAGGGTGCTTGCCAAGGCATTCTCTCCCCCCAGGACTCCCATTCCCTTTTCCTTGTCTGTGATTTCAGGAGGAAAGTTTGCTGTTACAAACACAGTGTTACAATTAGCTAAGTTATCTGCAATGTGCTGAACTGTGAACTGCTTCTCATCACATAAATCCTAAAATTAATCAAGCTTCAATCCCCTATGTCCATAAATGGCCATCCCATGGTCTGAGAAGGTTATCACCAACTTTTTTTTTCATTTCCTCATTAATATGGAAACAGGTTTTATTTTTTTCCCCTCCACATTTCGCTAGATTCAGATTTTTTTAGATAAATTCTTTACATGAACATATTTCAGCCAGCAGGTTGCTTCCAAACCCTTGACTTTGATTATTGACCACAGCACCAGGCATGATCCAGGACAGGTCCTGCACAACTGCTCACCTGAGACATGCAGGGCTGTTCTGTTCCTGGCTTACAAGGGCTGTAGCTACACTTGGAAGGAGAATTTCAATAATTCACAGGGAACTATTGGCTAGAGCAAATTAATCTTCTTTTCTGTGAATTTCCATGAAAAGAAACGTAATGCTGATATGAATAAAGTGGAAAAGGGATGTGACTATAGAAGTTTTTGTCCTTGATCTCATTAATATTTCCCAGTGAAAACACTCACACTATTTTCACTGTAGTACTATCCAGGCTATCAAAAGAGTTCAATGTGAATTTCTATTTTTTACTCAAATATGCTTTTATGTTGTTTCAACATTAAAAATTAGAGTGCATTATAAAGCATATGTTCATATTTATGCTTACCTGACTATAAACTATCACTAACTTTATTTTTCAAATACTGCATTCATGAACAATGATGTACTCAGCTCTATGAAAGACATTGCACTTCACATTTTTAAAAAATTAATGTACTTCTATAATCCAATTTAGCCTTTTTTTAGCTGTTCTCTATTTACCTTTTTTATTTATTGTGTATTTTGCAGACTCTTGACTAAATGCCCACACTTTATCCAATTAGTTAATGAGCAATACCATTAGGAAGGAATTGCTATTTTCCACAAACCCGAGAAATTACGAACACTGAAATAAGAAATAATAAGAAATAAGAAAGAGATCAACCAACTTCCAGCCTTTTCTTAGTATTTGGTAACACACAGTGCTGTTAACATTATCTCCAGTATTATTCTTTCTCCCTTTATCTCCATCTCAGAAGGATTTGCAGCTCAGGTCACTGTAATACATTGCACTCTAACATGTTGTGCCTGAAATTTCCAGTAAGGCACACAGCTCTTCTTGGCTTTCTACAGGCATCAACTGCTAAGTCTTTCAGGCCTGTCTTTAAATCTCAGCCTTTAATGCTGCTGGATATCACAGCACAGCTATGGATTTACTACCATAGGTCTCTTTAAGCAACTGAAAATAAAGCATGACAATATGGCATTGCCACGTTGGGGGATAGGCTGCTGCACAGGAGATGGATGAGGCCTGGAAATTGATTGTTTGAAGAACACCAGGACACAGATAGAGGGAGAAAAAATAAGAGGGGAAGAGAAAGAGGGACTGGTTTGTAAATGGAGACAGATCCTTCTTTAGATATCATTCAGGGGAGAGCTGGTTTTACTGGTCAGATATAGTTTGTCTAATGTGACTTCAAAATCATTGTTCACCCCTTAAAATACCTTGGTTGTATGAGACAAGAGATGAGTCTCTAAGAGGCTGGCAGGGTGAAGAGAGGATGAGAAGGAGGGAGACAGAAAGTCAACAGATCAATAAAAGCACTTTAGGATAATGGCTCTACCTTGAGCAGAGCAGGTCTGGATTCCAGGCCAGCCCAGCACTGCCAGGAAATGTGGGTTTGCTTGAGTGAAATGTTGGATTCCCAGTGTCATGGCAGAAGGTGAGGCTCTGGCTCTGCCCCATCCTGTTCCAGGAGTGTGTTCCCCTTCCTGCTCCTCCTTGAGCTCAGGCTGAGTGCTCTTCCTGAGTGTGGTCAGCAGGAACAGGGAGCCTGTCTGTGGGTTTGCAGCTTTTTGGAAAGGAAGGCACTAAAAGAAAGCACTAGGACAGAGTGCAGTGAAAAGTTGGGGCACAGAGGTATAAGAACATTGTTTCCCCTTTCCCACCTTTTGGTTTTTTTCTCATGAGAAGTTACATGGAGACAACAAAGAGCCTGAGTTAGGTCAGGGATGATGTTCCAGGAGTCAGCTCCAACATACTGCATCTGGGCACCACCTCCAAGAGACTTCCCAACTCAATGGAATTTTATTACAGTAAGGGCCCCATCTACTGCCAAAAATTTGCAGTGAATCAAAACCACATATTAAAATATCTTGTCTTTCATTGAAAGACTTTGATTAAATAACTCCCAACCATTCCACTGCACTTTTCATCTTTCACTGTCATCCCCACAAATGAAAGAGCATCCATGAGCAGCAGCCAGCTTCACCATGTTGAACTGAGCACAGTCATGATGCACAAGTCAGAAAAGGCTGCCCATGGGCCAGGAAAAACAAAAAGTCCTGCAAAGTTTACCTTCTTACTATACAAGCTGAACTTAAAAACCTTCCGTACAGCACAAAGATTTGGGTTGCTCAGGAATTTGTAACAACATATATGAAACCTGTAATCTTATGATTGTGGCACAAAAAAAAGTGTTGGAAGCAGAGGAACTGAGACTTAAGTAGAAGAAAAAAATGCTAATTTCAAACAGAACATAATATTTATACTAACAGAGGTGGTGAACTATGGGGGCAGGTCATGCTCAAGGTTTAATTTCCACAGTTTAAGCTACTCTTAGGCTGGTAGAGTATTTTAGAAGCTATCAATATTTTTCAGGGGAACTTTTTTCCCATTAGCTCAATAAAAATAGTCACACAAGTGGATGGCCCTGTAGGCTGATACCTAGAATTTCTGCTAGGTGCCAGCACTTCTGCAGGAAGAACCTGAATTCACTGCAAGGTGCAAGAGCCTGGCAGGAATCAAATGGTGAATTCCTGCTGCAGAGCTGCCTGTGCAGCCACCCCCGTACCACCTTCCCCTAAAGAAAGCAGCAGCTCTGTTTCTCAAGACCAGGTAAGGGAGGCACAACAAATTGAGAAGAAACTGTAATAAGAGAAACATCAAAGATTGTTTCTTTTTAATTACCCTTTCTCAGTATCTTTGCTCATCAGCTGGAACTCCCTGTCGCTTTTTTAAAGTAAACAAAACAGTGAGGGTTTTAATGCTGACCCACCTCACTCCTTTGGTCTGACTAATTGCTGAAACTGGCCATAAATTGTGCATTTTGTGACACTCTGAATAGCCTCATTTATTCTGGAGGGCACACATCTGTTTTTGTGTGCACACAACACACGTGCACACTTACACAAACACTCGCCTCTGTCCCACGGCTGGGGACAGCCAGTGTACAATTTCAGCCCCATATTGAGATTTGGCTGGTGCTGAGGTCCCTGAGGCTGAAGAGAAATAAAGCTCTCAGAAGGAAAATGGCATGTAAACACAGCTCTTATGCTCCTCTGCATGAGAAATGTTCCCTTCAGACAAGGCTGGTGAAGGAAGCACATGAGGAAGGTTGGGAGCAAGCTGCTGGCAGCAAGGTGGGGGGAAACACTACAAAATGCATCTGTGCTTTCTCCTCTTGGAGGAAACAGAGCCAGATTCCCACTGGCCTGGATAGCCAGCAAGAGGAGAGCACAGCCAGCCAGGGGAAGGCATAGACCTGAGCCAGGCAATGGCCGTTCAGAGCCTTGGTTCATGTTTCTGACATGAAAGAAATTGCACTTTGCACATATATCAACATACTGTAAATCTTAATGAAGAAAGGTTCTAACCAGCCAATCCAGCTTCTTTTTCCCCCTTTTCATAAAACTGAGTAACATGTAAGTAATACTTTCATCATGGTTGCTCCAAGTGCCTTAGATGTAACAGTCAATAAATAGGCTAGTTCATTTTAATCAGCACTCTCTCTCATATGCACAGGTCCCAACTTGTTGCTCACTTAACACCTAACCTATTTTTTTAAAATCAAACTCCACTACTTTTCATCAACACACTAATGACAGACATGGAGGAGGGGGAGGAATTGCTCTCTGTGTAATACATATTTCTGATGAACAGCAAGGCAATGGCCTTGGCTCTTGGGCTCACTGGGGGCAGGAGCAACCTTAACCCTTTTCCAGGGCAATTTGGAGCCTTTTCCCCACCTCCACCTTCTCCTTTTCTTCACTGCTCCTGCAGGAAGCAGAGCAAATGGCTCAGAAAACTGAAAAGAAGGGATCTATGTGTAAGTGCAAAAATTCATTGGGAAGATGTTCAGACATCTTCACTCAATTCACACAACCCTCCTTTAACACAGAAAGGAGAATTTCTCAAGAACTCTGACAGCACAAAACATTCAAGGAGTTTCATGGGGTTTTGTCTTTAGTCTTCTAGAGGATTTTTTTAATTCTTTATTCCTGGTGGGAAAGCTTGCGCCTTTAATTCTATAACCATAAACTAAATAATATATCAGGGGTTTGGGCTTTTTTTTTTCTGTCAGGCATAGCAATGGTACTGAATGTATGCAAAGTTTCCACTAAAGGTTTTTGTAACTTAATTTTCCTCCAGAGATTAGAGGAAGCCAGATATTCTGTTTCTTGCTGGAACTTGGCTGGTAGCCACGCTGCGCTCCCTTCCCCTGTCATCCATCCCCAGCCCCCGGCACTGTTAATCAGATGGCTGTATCTTCCCTATATTTCTCCTGTCAAGCTTTTAAGGGGATAGGGAAGAGAGAAAGAGGAGAATCAGCTGAGATATAAACCAGCCTGGGTCCCAGAGTGCCTCTCCCCCTCCTCAAGGTTGAGCTTGCTGTGTGACTGCACACCCTCCTGTCAGAGTGAAGGAGGAGCGTGCTTTCCTGCCCCCAGAGTACATGGCTGAAGTTTGCTTCCCAAATGAAAAGGCAGTGCAGAAATTCTTCTGCATAGAGCCTTCACAGCCCTGTAAAAACACAAAGTAGCAGCACAAAGAAGGAATAAAATAAAACACCAGAGCCTGGGCTGTAGGCTGAAGATGTTCCTCTCTGGCCACGCCGTGCCCCTGCTCGCCTGGGGGAAGAGCAGCCTTGGCTGGGGCTTTATGGATGTGATAGCAGAGAGTTATCACAACTCCCTGGGTTTTGGCAGCTTCCTTTGCTAGGGAATTCCTGGCACGTGCTCAGGGCCCAGTGAAGGTGGTTGGCTGGAGAAAAAGCTTTGTAAGGTTCACAAAGAACCCCCAGATCCAAGTCAGGTTTAGGGCTGAAAACACTGATTTTATCGCATCGCTCCCTCCTCCTCTGCCTTTGAAGCAGAACAGAAATGCTCAGTCCAGCACACTCCATGTCTGTAGAGAGCTTTGCCTCCCATTGAAATGGTCCATGGGGACCCCCTATCTTCACTAGGAGACAAAATTAACTCCCCATTCTGGATATCTTAAGACTTTGAAAATAGTTGGATCCCAGCATTTTTGGCTGGGTCTAACTCCCATCCTTGTACATATCAATAAATGAGGAAAGAAAACTGGCTAACACGGCTCCCACACATCAGAAACAACTGTTGCATGATATTGGCCTAGGCTCTCTTTTTGTAACCAACCAGGTAACAAATAATCAGGAATACCATGAAAATACTCAATTTTTCTAGTAATTTGAGAGGCTGTGGCCCTGAGACTAGGCCCTGAACTCCAGCAACCAACTGCATATATATTGATTTTATTTCAGGCAAATCCACTTTGCTGACCAGTTTGATGATTTTAAAAAGCACTTAGGTTTTTAAGAGACACTCAGTGAGGTAGAGGCTCACCTGAGATGTTTTGGAGAATGCAATTTAGATGTAAAATAAGATTCACTTAGGTAATCCCTAAGTTCCTTTGAAAACAGAATGCTCATGTCTAGATAAACATCTCTGGATAAGCATGATGGCACAATGGGTCACTGGACAGATTGTTTTTCTAAATCTATGTTTAACAAAAAGGAACATCACATTAACTTACCAATAGCCAAGTTTCTTATACAGGCAAAACATTCTCTCATTTCACAAAGGCTCTCAGATGAAGAAATGAGATGACAACTTCTGAGTGCACCTTATTGATATGTTCCCTCTAGCCATCCTCTGGCTAGGCTTGAGTTCATTTCTTGGTTTTGGACATGCTAATAAAATCAGTCCCTTCTCTTTGGATTTTTTGGAGTGGTTTTTTTGTATCTAGAAAGGGAAAACAAAGGCATTTCTATCAGCAACAGAGCTAGAGAAATTTTAACAGAAATGCAGCTTGTGTTTCTAGATAAATGTTTGCAATAAGTCCACATAAAAGGAGGTGAGAAGGAGCACAGGAATGTGTGTGTGTGTGTGCCTGAAACAGCAGCACACCTCCCCATCAGACATGTGAGGAGGAAAGGTGCCACTGAGCTCTTCTCACATCCTTCTACATTCCAGAGCAGCTCAGCTCTCCTGTTCAAACTCACCTGCTTGAGCCTCCTCCCCAGCCAGGCTGCCCTTGCTGCAACCTTTTGTCTTTCACTCGCCTTTCCCTCCTTTATCTCTGCTCTATAACCATTATCTCCATCAGCATAACTCCTTAAGATACACCTAGACATCATTTGGCCAATGAATGCATTTCACACAACATTAGTCATATTGTACTGTGGATAATTTTTATGATATTGCTGTGCCTCTCCTTGGTGCGTTGTTACAGTTTAATTTGTACATATTCTGCTGCTGATGTAGTGTCACTCAGCTGTAACCAGAGAGAGCATGATGGGTTTGTATTATTGCAACAAATTTTCCCTTAAAAAAACAAGAAAAGAAAAGAAGAGAAAGAGAAAGAAAGAGGGAGAGAGAAAAAGAGACAGAGGAAAAAAAAAGGCAAGGGAAAAGGGAAGAGAAAAAGGAGGGTTTTTTCTTAAGAGCATATTTGTCTGCTTTCTAGGATTAGTGAACTGCAGACAGGCTGTCCTGAAGGGTCATTGGAGAGCCAGATCTCAACTCTGCCCTGCAAAAAAAGCATTTAGATTCAGGGTTACATCTCAGGCACATTACATAAGTAAGTATCTGCTGAAAATTTGTGTGTTGAACCAATTTTCCACAAAGTTCAGGGTAAGGGTTTCATATCTGCAAGAATTCTTCAGACCCTGTCCAGCTACTCATCTTTACCAGATGAGCTAATACCAGTTATCTGCTTCCCTTCCAAATGGTGATGCCCATTCTGTGGTTGGAGTTTAATGTTACAGATCAATTTTCAGCCCCAGGCATCAGTTTTACATTTAGATGTGCAGGGCAGCTCTGCTGAAGCCTCTCAACAGTTCTGGGTATTCAGCAGCCCATATCAGCATCTACACAAAGCACTGACCACACTGTTTTCAGTGCATCTGCTCAGTGATAGAGTTTCCCATATGGAAATGTTTTGTAAAAATAAGGGATAACTTGGAAAGACACTGGGCTAACCCTGCTGAGTATCTGCTTTTCTTCTTCTCAGTTCTCCAGCGTGGAACGTCACTGCTGGTATTTTGGACAGTGACCATAAGGTCATAAGATTGAGAAACTGAGACTCCCTCAGCTCTTTGTTTACCTCTGAGAGACAAAACAACTGATAATTTCACCTAATAAGCAAGAGTTGTGTTTAATTCTTTAAAAAAGCCAATTTATTTTGAAGCAGCTGAGCGTGTCCCACATGTTTGAACCCAGCCTGACAGAAAACATTCCCTTGAGCAATGCCATCTCACTCTTGTCACATCCAGCCACAGTGTAAACCTTCTTTCACCCAACCAGAGCAATACCAGGGACACCTGCATGTACAGGAGGCTCCTCCAGGTGACTCTGACACCTGGGAGGCCAAGCCAGGGACCCTCCTGCTGCCCACAGAGCCCTGTGCAGGCCCCCTGCTTTATTTCAAGTGGAGAAATGAGCAGAGAAGAAGAATGGAGGCTTCTTCCCAATGTCAGTGACATTCTTCTACACAAGAACAAGCCCAGGCCATGCCAGAATGTGTGTGTTAAAATGGCCATAAGCACTTGGGCCATATAGAAGTTCTTATCATGCTTTGCCCCTGTGAATCAATCCTTTCAATTAAAGTAGCTGGGGGATATAATGATGTTTTTATTTGCAATTATAGCTTTAAATTAGGATCAATAGAAGCAGCTACAGCCCTGCCATGCCAACAGTCCTGAATGGTTCATAAGTTTTCAGAGAACACATTTCTAAAATAAACTCACTTTCTCTTAAAATATCATAAGAAAAAGACTTATACCTTAGTGCAAGAGAAAAACTCGAGGAATACCACTTGATTTTTATTTTGTTTTTAGGCATCAAGCCAGCAAGACCTTCTTCCCTAGGGTTGCTTTCCCTGTGGACTTTCCATGGTCACATCTGGAATAATGCAGGTGGGCACCCAGCCAGGTCAAAGCCGACTCTGTCAGAAGAGAAGAGGAAAATACACAACTATTAGCTATCAACCTGTATTTCTGACTTCTTCAGTGTAAAATTGTGCTAATAAGAAGCTTCTGCTATAGAAAACTTTTGCTTGAGTTTTTTTGATAGACTCTTCCAAGTAAGGACTCTGTGTAGCAAAACGTGCAATGCTTCAATCTTGCACAAACTGTGATTATAAGAAAAAAAAAAGACTTTACTAAATTTAAATTTTAACACTTTTCTAGAAAATTGAGGCTCGTTACCTTAGTTTTAAGAAACCAGTCAAAAATAAAGTAAGCCTGTATCAAATGAGAGCTTTTCTGAGAATGAAATTGCAACAAAAGAACCTATTTTTCATGAGTTTCAAATTTCCCAGCATATTTCATAGTTGTTGTACAAGTTGGGGTAATATCTGCTGTGATTTATAGAGAAGTGGCGCTGTAAGAAGCCTCCCTTCTAATTATAACTGGTTATGAGGTACATCACTCATATCAGCCTGAAATTTACTTCCATCTCAAACATGAGCTTTTTTCCCCTGTTTATTGTCACAAACTGGCCACAGAAATGCTGATAAAGACATTACAGAAAATGCTATTAACTTAATCCCTTCCCAGCTGAGGTTCCTTCTTTTAACACAAACTTATTTTGAGTCTTTGTTTAGGCATTGCAATGTGCCAGGCAGCCAACATTATCTCTCATGGAAAGTTGTGCAATGAAAGCCTTTCCTGTTCCATGGGCTCCATTAGGCAGAACTGACTTTGACAGAATGTGCAAAGAAACCTATAAATCCAGTGATTCCCTCCACTTTTACAGGCACTGTGTGCAAAGGCTTCACACGTAGAGTAGATGTTTCATTTGAATGCAAAACATGCTAAAATTTGTACTGAAAAGCACTTAGGCTTTAGAAACATGCCATAATTCTAAGAAGAAAAATGCCTGACATATCTTTTGGCTGATTTCAAATTCATATATATTTTAAATGATCTATAGAGCCTAAGCTGTGCATTTTATACAACAGAATGATAACCATTCCCATTCCCCTCCATCTAATCCAGGGATGGTCTTGATTTATTAGCCAGTCGTGCATAGTGCACTGCCCCTCCCGAAATTCATGCTGTAATTTTAATTTTTGTTGTTGCTGCTGCTACTATCTGGATGCAGGGCTTGCCATGAAGATAGCATGGGCTTACCCTGTAAACATAATTGATGCTGTGGAAGATAATGATTTAGGATATCATCCATCTCCAGTACAGCTTGCCATTACGTGACTTGTTCTTGCAGGTATCTGATTTGTATCATAGACGAGCTGGCTTGATTGCTGTTTTGCCATGGAGTAATAGTTCCCTGGGTTCCACTGACATGCTGAGTCTCCCTTGATCACTCAGGTGATCAGTCAACACACGAGTTAATTATGGGTGAAGGGGTGTCTGAAGCCCAAAGATCAAAAGATATGCACAAGGTCTTCTCCAAGTCATTATTCACCTCCTTAAGCATCAGGCAGCCAGTTCAGATTCCTGCCTCCTGCACTGTCCTTAAATAAAGTGATATAACAGTAGGGAACCTGAATTAGAGCCTCTGTAAGACACAGAATGAAACATTCAATTTCTGCACAAGAAGAGAAAAATAAATCCACATGGGCAAGATTGCCTACATCGGGGAAGTCAGGGGTACTCTCATTTAGTTATCCTTTTTTAAAAAAATCATTTCAGTAATCAGTGGTAGGTGTTTAGAGGTAGAAAACCCAACAGTTTGCCAAAAGAGTCTCACCAGCTTCCCCACTAAAAATTCTCAGGTTTTAATTGGCATTTCAAGGAGATATTGTCTCAGATATTGTCATCATCTTTACATCTATGTACAAAGAATGGATTGGCAGAAGTTAGGAGCTACTGGAAAAAATCATTAGAAGCCCTCCTAAAATGTAAAGGAAAAGCAGTTCTCAAAACTTTTTTTCTCTGTTTCAACCACCTTCAAAACTCAAATGCATGCATTAATATTTCCAGAAGCTAATTATAATTATGAACCTCTGTGAGATTCACCCTGCTGGGCCATGTCCTGCATTACTGTGGGGCATGGACACCACAGCTCCAGAGTCTCCCTCCTGATTTAAGACCCTGAGAGCCAAATCAACTTGTTGGACAAGTCTGTAGAGCAGGTGAGACCCACAGCAGCAAAGAGCTTGTGGTGTCATGCTGCAGCCACAGGATTATTTGTGTGGGTAGAAAGAACAATCTCCCCAGCAGTAATTACCTGAACTCACTTGGGTACCAGCTCAACACCACTGAGCTACACCTGTATTTGCCCACCAAGACTGGTTTCTCCACCTCTGTGGTTTCCATGTTCCTCTATTAAAGGGAAGGCAACTGAGCAATACACCTCAAAAGATTTATTTCCTAAAATAATATCGTGATTCCTCCAAAAAGTCACCCTGCCTTTATTTTGGAGGCAAAAGGAACAGAATCTCGCTGAGTTGCAGGTTTGAAGAGATACTTTGTAAGGTCAAACCCTCAAAGGGCTTCAGTGCAAGTGTAACTCAGTGCACACAGTTCCACATATGCTTTCTTCCATATGCAAATAAATGCTATGGATGCACAGCCCACTTGCACGTATCTGCACATGCCAAAGGGATTTACACATGTTAATACTTGGAAAGCAAAGTGAGAATGTGTATAAAATGGCATGCACAAAGTGCATTCATCCATGTGCATATCCCTCTGGAGGCAGCACTACTTGGATGTGTTTCTAAGAGGAAAACCAGTTAAAAATTGATATGTCACCCTCTCTCCAAATCCTAATGATTACAGTCTGTTAATTGCACCGCATCTGATGGAACTTTCAGCAAATAAATTGTGGACCTGATCTATTATTTACAATACCAACAGAAACTGCAAATAATGTTTTAAAGTCTCACATATGCAGAGTGGTTGCAGAAGCAAGCTATGCCATGCTGTCCCTATCCTGTCACTTCCCCAAGCAGGTACCATATATTGTGACAAAGCTGCTATAATAACCTCTTCTAAATTTTACTTTCTGCAGATGGAGAGAAAGCAGTGAGAGAACATAAAGACTCACATAAAGGAAAAGAACACTTAAAAGATGTTCAAAATATCATGTACAATTAGTCTTAGAGTAGCTCTGCAATACTCTAGGCCACGTCTTGCCATTGCTTTGAGCCAAGATTCCCACAGCCTGGGATTCACTCACTGCTTTTGGAAATAGGCACAAGGCAGGGTCTGCTGGGGAGAGAGTCATCTTAGCATGCCTTGAATTTAGGCTTTAATTGTGGCATCTCTTCTCCTGGTGCAAAATCCACATGGATTTGCTGAATTCCCATGCTTTTTAAGGCATTTGAACATTGTTCAAATAAAGAGTCGCTGATGTGCTCTGCCTTGCACAGAGCCCTGAAGCACAGCCCCATTTCCCACCACCTCCTATTCTCTACAAGCATTACCTGGAGTTACCACTGCTGTGGTTTCTCCAGTTGAACAATTCAGCCTTGAAGCAAATAAATTAATATTTTCCCCCTCAAGAGCTGCCCCAGCAAACAATGTAAGGTTTGAAAGTCGGGTTGTATCCCCTCTTCCTTGGCTTCCTCAAACCAGTAACAACATCTCCCCAGAGCAAATGGCAATTGTCTGGTGTAAACTGGAGCAGAATTGCCACTTTCTGCTGGGCAACAGGAACAAGAGCTTTGCACTCATTATTATTACTCTGAGACCTGAGCATTGGTTAGCTGGCCTCGTTACACAACTCCAGCCAGCCCACTTATCCACCAGAAAGCAAATCACCACTCAGGCTGAAGTTTATGAAACTTCTGGGATTCACAAATGTGTTTCGTGGATTTCTGGCAGTTGTCTGAATGTTCACAAATAATGTGATGCCAGTAATCACAGCAAGTCAAAGCTTGACACTTCTATTCATAAATCAGGAGATGTTTTATTTTTACTGCTTGAACATTTCTGTTCCCAAGCACGATTGGATTTGAACCATCAAGTTGGAGGTGAAAGGACCTTTATTTAATGTATTTGTTTAGGTTTATATGAAATATAAAAAAGTGTCTATGCAGGACTCTAGCCACCTTTACCATATATTAAAAAAACCAGGCCAACTCACACAGACAAAAATAAACTTAGTAACTTTCAAAAGGGAAAAAAAGCACAAAAAAAGGCCTCTTGGGCAGAGACCTCAAATCTTTCTATATAAACCAAAAGCTTTTGCAGACACTGTTTCCCTCATCTCCAGAGGCTGGGACATGAAGGGATGTGTCCCTCAGGTTAGCAGAACTGGGACTCTCCCAGGCCAGGGTGGAAAGGGAGCACTCAGTCATGCTGCTGCTGAGCAGATCTAGCCAGTATTCTCTCCTTTAAACCAAGAGGACTTCAGCCAAAATGCCTCTGTGGCTTGCAGCTGCAGCACTATCACTAGGGAGACAGAGCAATCTATTAAGCAAAGAGGTTCCAAGATCCAAGACTTGATGCCAAGAACTATTTTAGCCTCCCCCGCAAGCCTGCAGACACAGGGCAGGTCCTGCAGCACCGGTGGTGACTGCTGGGGGTGCAAACTCCCCCTCAGCCCCCCATGGGCACAGAGAGCACCCACAGCCCACCCTGCCCAGTGCTCCCCTCCTCACGCTGCCCCTGCCCCCAGCCACCCCTGGCACCGGGACTTCTCCCACTCACACATCATGAAATACTTTCATTCAACCAGTTCCTCCTTCCACAGGCAGAAAATAGCCAAGTTATCACTCAAAGAGTAGAATGTGGAAGAGAAAACCAACTTATCGACTTTGAAGCCTAAATTAAAATGAATCCATTAGGATTTTCTACCACAAGGGAGATTGTCCTGGCAGACCAGGCTGTGTCCTTCTGCTGCTGGCATCAGCCAAGAGCACCATCCACTGTCCCACCATCCACTGTCCCACCTAGCATCCTCTTTCCTTTCAGTCTCCTTTGGAGTGTGGGAAGGCAGGGACAGAGGAGTGAGACACACCTTTATGAAATTGGCTTTTCTTCTTGTGTAGTCAGAATGCACAAATCTTTTAGTGGCAGCTTGGTCTCTTCAGAGACAGTCTCAGTTCTCCTAGAGACATCCCTTCACAAAAGTGACAGAGGATGAGCTCTTTACTCTTTTGAATGCTGCAGAAAGGAAGTGCCCAAAAGGTTGCAAACAGTTGTCACTCTGACGTGCTGTAGGTGATATTTTTCAAAACCAAAACACCATGTCCATGTTTTGTCATTCAAAGCTGTCAACTTTTAGAAGGGTTTCTGTTCAATACATTGAGAAGAGGTTTCTCTTGGACAAGAATTGCCAGTAGGAGACAGGTTAAAGGAAAACCAAGCCTGTCCCTTCCATCCATCCTGCCTCTGAGCAAGAGCTGCATCCCATCAGCAGCTGCCAGGAGTGAGGGGAGGCTGCATGCAGGACAAGAACTCTGTCCCTGAGGCTCTGCTCTGGCCAGAGTAGATTTGGATGAGGATCAGGATCCAGTGCAACTAGGCATGTAGAGCACAGTCAAACTTCCTCCCTCCAAGCATCTGAAAAGCAACCTGACAGGATTTTCTCCTGGACAGCTCAGCATTTGAACAGGCCAGTTAATGAAAAGCACCTCCCAACTGCAATGACATCCTGCTGCCTTCTGACACTTGCCACTTCCATAACACCATTTACAGCTCCATTGTTGTAACAGGAAGCCCTGAGGAGGAACTGGCTCCTACAACATGTTGCTATCACATTTTAGCCAAGGCTGAATGTAGCTGCAAATCTCTCTACAAAATCCAGCGGAGATCTATTAAATGCATAATTTCCCTGGCACCAAAATGTTATTCTTTTAGCAGGTCTGCTTCTTCCCTGGGATTCTGATGAAGTGTGCTCTGCTGTACTATGAAATACACCATGTCTGGCTGTGATACACAGAAAACATCTTTGTTTAACACGGCTTATCTTTTATCATGTCACTTTTCTATTGGATTTCTTTTCTGTGCACTGGAAGCACATTCTTGTGACAGTTACACTCCTTTCCAGGGAGGCTTTGCTGTGTGACCTGCAGTGTCACAGGCAGGACCAGATCCTGCCCAAAAGCACAGGCTGGGCAGCTTGACACAACAGAAAGGAATATGGAACAAATAAAGAACCAGGAAAAGCAATACAACACTCCTATCCAAGTGGGCTACAGAGGCATTTTCCAGCCTGAAACTCAGATCTGCAATAACCAACAAACCAAAGCAAACAAAAAAAAAAAAAAAACCTGAACTGCTATTTCTTGTATGATGCTCATAATTACCTTTCTACACACTTACCAGAGTTAGCATGAGAGCTCAAGAAATCCGGGAATGCCACCAGCACATCCCCTTTGCTAGGAAGAGGCAATGTGGTAACAAAGCACAAACCAACCCCGCCAAGCTGGAGTCCATCCCTCTCACAACTGTCACTGGTAATTTCTTCCAGATCCTTCAGAAACTGCAAAGAGGAACACATGGTAAACAAAACTGCTTGGCAGAGGAGGATTCATTTTCCTGCTTCATTGTGGCCTTCTGCAAACACCTGGCAGGATGAAGCCCCACAAGATACTTGCTCTGAATAGCTCCCCACTCTGCACTCAGTGTGGTGAACTGGTCCAGCAGGGCTCTACCAAAAGCTGGGTGGTACAGAGACACTTCTCCCTTTTGGCAGGGGTGAACTGTCAGAGCAGCCCAGCCACATGGCACAACCTGCCCTGTGGCTGCCTTCATTGGAACAGGAGATGTTCCCCATCCCCAACCCTTTATGCATCCTTGTTTCCATCAGCATCTGGGCATGTCCCCAGTTGAGCTGGGCTGCACACCAAGCTCAGCCCAGCTCTGCCTGCACTCCACAAAAGGGTGTTCATGTCCCCCAGTGCCTTGCAGGAGCTGCAGGTGAGTACCAAGCGCTCCCAGGTGGGTGTGCTCCTCCCAGAGCCTGCTGCTGGGGCCTCCTCTGAGCCAAACCCCACCACAGCAATGCCACTGCTGCTTCACTGAGTTACTCAGCAATCCTCAACTCCTGCAGAAATTCCACTTCTCAGCCAGAGGGCTTCCAATTAACACTTGCCATACCCCAGAAAGATCCCGCTCTTCACCTCTCCTCCTGTCAAAGCCTTGCTGCTTTCACAGGCAGAATTCAAGTTTCATTGAGTGAATGGGCAGAGGAAACACCATGATTTTCTTTCATCTCATGATGATGATGCTCACTCAGGGATTCATGCTACTGCCCTATTTTCTGTAAATAATATAATGTGAAAGATGGGATACATTCTTAAGAAAGATGATGCCACAGCTTATGTACCTTTCTGCTTTGAACAAAGACAGGTTACCCTGAACTTCTTTGGCAACATCACAAACCTCCAAAAGGAAGGATGGACTAAAGCTCCTTCTAGGACAGCCTAGAAAAGCGAAAACTTTTTTTTTTTTTTTCCTGGATTTTACCTCCAAGGTCCTTGTACTCAAATTGAGCAACCTGAGATGCTGATTGAGGACCCAAACCCTGGATGAAGTTAGGGGTTGTGGTGACAATATCATTGTTCACCCTTGACACTTTGGGTACCTGCTGGTGTTTTCTGAGCCTGGTGGCTTAAAGCAGTCGTGTGTTTTCCCCATGTGGTTATTCAGGAGGGGACCAGCATCTGAAAAGCACATTCACCTAGTCCAGAGGCCAAACCAGCACTTTGATAGTACAGAGATTGGGTTTAAACCCAAAGCCAGGGCCCAAATTCATTCAACAGTGGGTGAATTTTTGACTTCCCCCTGCACATCAGTAGCTCCTAAGCAAAGTACACAGTAGATCACACTTTCAGGATTACTTTATGGAAAAGTTTCATCAAAGGTAATTCAGGTGCTTCTGGTAAAGAGCAGGCAAGCAGCTGAGGCAGGAGGAAGCTTCCTTCCCACACCCCTCATCACAAGGGACTTTCCAAGTCCGATGTTGGATTTCAGATTCATTAAAGCCAGGCAGGAAGAGATGGCTCATATGCACACAGTGCTTTTCCTGCTGATCAATAAGCTTCCTTCCTGCCTGATAACTAAACCACTCATAATGTTAACAGTGTTATTTAAGACCTGTAGAAACTCTGATTCGAACAAACCAGAAATATCTTGACCTAGATACTGGGAACAAAACAATATTGAGTAAACTTTGGGATTGCCCGTTCATCTATCATTGCACTTGACATTTTATTGAGGAATTGCAGCAAAGCTGCAATTTTACCCCAAATGTTCTTACACCAATGTACTTATTCAGAGAGAAAAATCTTTTGGACACATTCCCCCTCTCAATTTAGATTAAAAGGGGTGCATTTTAGAGTCCATTAATAAGGGACATGAGCTGCCTGTTCAACAACTGCAAATAGCAAACACTACTATATCAGAACACATAAATGAGGCTCAGCCCTATGTCCTTCTGAGGATAAAAGGAGCATGAGGAAAGAAAGAACACAAGGAGTATTTCCACCAGGTTACAAATGCACAGTCCCAAGGAAGAGGCTTGCACTGTAAGAGATGGTCACTGATGCAGAATGGCTCAATAAATGTTTTCAGAAGCACCATCAGGCTGTTGCTTCTTTGGACTTTAAGTAATGCTGGGCACATTTTGCAGCACCTTTGCAAATCAAGCCTTTGTTTTCCTCAGGGTCTGTACCAAAATTCATAGGTTTCCACAAGAAGGCACACCTGCACAGCTTGTCTAACATATCCAACTGCAAAGCTCAGGATGACTTGAGCACCCAGCCTTCTGTCCAGAGCTGAAGCCTCACAGGACCTCACAGTTTAATCTAGCTTATTTCTGCTTATTCCTCTTATCCATGCAAATTTTAGTGCTCACCTGTATGTGTTTCAGGAGATGAAACATTTCAAGTGTTTACCTACCTGGAAGAAAGTCTGCTTAAAAGGTAGCAAAGGAAAAGAAGGACTTTCAGAAAAGATCAAATACATCATAAGCTTGGCAGACACTGTAGCCCTGAAACAGCAGTTTGAAACTTGCACCATAACAAATCTTCTCCTATACATTATCTCACAGGAAACAACACATGATAAATTCTTAGCACAATGTGATTCCCCTCCTTCCTCCTCCTCCCCACTTCAGAAAGATTTAACATCTAATTCAGCTTTTGACGAGCTGCTTCATCACTGCGGGAATGCTGTTGATCTCTGTCGGAACCCTGCGGCCTTGGACAGAACAAACTGAAAGGGGAAAAAAAAATTTTGGCCGTCTGTAATGATAAATAAATACATTACAGGATACAACTCTGGGGAATGGAGGCTGACACTGACTGAGCACCATGACCTCCACACAACTGCCAAGTCTCCACCGCTTAACAAAAGTCAACTTTTGTTTGCCTTCTCCCTCCCTCAATGACAATTTCTTTAAGAGCAAATGCAGGATGGAAAAGGGAAAAAAAATAAAACCAATAAAAGATAGAGAGCTCCAAACCCTCCTCATCTGCTGCCCAGAGGCACTTTGGTTTTGACAGAACAGTATTTTATTTCTTTGGTCTCCTGGAAATTGGGGGAAACCAGTCCATGCTGCATCAGCAGCAGCGGGACAAGGAAGCTGTGCCACAGGGAATGCTCAAATCCCTTTAAAAATTTTTTTGCATTAGGATGTGCCTGCCTTCAGGCTAGTTCTGGCTCCAATTTGATTTTCTGTCTACTTAAGTCCCACTCACAAAATCAAATATGTATTTCAGCTGTTGGGTCTTCACATTGATGGCAACAATAATTAAGTAGAGAGGAAGCAATTGGTTACCCCATCAGACAAGCCACCTCCTCATCCCTGGAAGCCTCACCCACTTGTGTTAACCTGCTTCCTAGACTCTCCTTTTCCATATCTCTCCAATCTCTTCCCCATTTCTCTTCAATCATGCAGAAAGCTGATACCTGCTGCCACCCATCTTCATTTTGCAGATGCACAAAGAGATAAATAGTGTCATGACAAAGTCAGTCAAGTCAAAAGCCAGGTATGGACTGCAAGCATTAACTCTTGTGTCTGCATTGTGCTTACCATGATTCCATTAACTCCATGCACTTTATGGGAACCACAGAGGACTCAGCCTGATCCCAACATGTCCATGGTCAATCCCTGCAGACCCATCAACACCTTACAGCAAAGGACAGCACAAAACCCCCTCACTAGCTCTGGCACAGCTCACTCCAGCCCAGGAAGAGAAGCTGATCAGCCCCACTGGCTCAGTGAGCGATCCATCCCTGGCACAAAGCTGATGTAGCTACACCACTCCTGCAGCCCTCACCAGCATTGCTTCCAGAGCTTCACTGCACCGTGCAGAGGCTCCAGCTCACCCCGAGCTGTCTCAGGGATACAAGGCACAGCTTGTTCCAAGAGCTCCTTCTGCTCCCCTCACTCCCCCATGAGATGTCTCCTGCCAGCTCTGCCCGTCTCACTGCCGCCACACCGGGCTCTATCTTCACAGCTCTGGGCTTGCAGATCATTTAACTCAGCTATTCACCAAAGCACCTATTTAATCCACTCTGCTCACAGTTGCTACTATTAAAATACGAAGTATTTTCAAATGTCCTGTGACTACTTATGCTTCATAATGTCCTTCTTATTTCCTCCGTTGCCTGTCCTTTGTATACACAGCAAAGTGGATAAGGGAGAGATGATTACACTCACCCAAACAGTGGAAGACTCATGATTCAATCCCTTTATCTTCTGTCTCTGGTTGACATTTTTAATTTCTCAATCTATGTTGTTTCTTCCTCCTTAGGTTTCGAGGATTTGAATGATTCGCTTTCAGTTAAGGGTAGGATCTTTCTAACATGTCTTCTTATAGTTGAATATTCTCCTGAACATTTTCCATTGCTTTGAAATTCCCTCTGAGAGTAACTGGAGAAAAGTAGTTTTCTTCAGCTTCATCAATTCCCTAAGACTGTTCTGTTGGGGAATACTTATTTCATATTAATTATAACTTTGGTTGTCCTTGTAGTTGTTCCCTGCAAGTGTAAATTGAGTGCATTACAGTCTCTGTTAGCAAAAGGCTGTTTAAGGCATTGTGGGGGCTGCACTTACAGACAGATTTCCATAAAATCAGACAGGGGATGTAAGTGGTGCACAAGCGTTCCCCAAACCACCACTGAGCTCATGTCTTGACCTGCCCAACAGAACAAGACTGACACTTTCTAGGAGAGAGTGGATAAGGAGCAAAAATATCAGAAATAAATATGAAATCAATTTTCAAAGCTGTACATCCCAAACCTTTCACTTGAGTCAAATACACAAAAAACCAAAAAGCAGGACAAAACAGAAACCAACCCAAGTGCAGAGAAGCTCTGCCTCTGATGCAGGTACAAGAGAAACATGAGCCCCCATCTCAGTCAACAGCTTTGAATGTGAATTCCTCCCTTCAGAAACCAAAGAAGCCTTTGCTGTACTCCACAGCTCATCCACCGCAGGCAGCAGCAGCAGAGGGGATCTGCTGTGACCTGTGCGTGTAGCTGAGGGGAAATGCAAAGCTTCTGCAGAAGTCAAAGTGGGTGGAAATCAACTGTGGACATCTGGGTGGACATTATCTGCCAGCACAGTCCTCTCTGCTGGCCTGCTTCTCCCTTGCTGCTGCACATCTCTTACGTGTGCAACCCTGCCTGTGTGTTTAAACAAAAAGGCTGATAAGGAGTACTTTTCTGTCAGCAGTATCTGAAGCCCACGGCTCTTTGAGAGCATTTGGGTTTACTTGGCGGGTCATGCTGACTCCTTGTGAGCCATTTATCATGACAAAAAACTCCAGAGATTGGCACCACGCCAGTGTCTTCCCTTCTCTTCCCTCCCCCCAGCCCTTTCTCCCCTCCTGGGTATTGATGCTACATCAAAACAAACCTCCAGTTCACATAGCAACAGAACATTTTTATATAACCCCTGCACAGGAACGCTGCACAAACCATTGGACAATCCCTTGCAAGCACGTTAGGTAATTCCAGGATATTTTGCTGGTTTTTGTCAAAAACACCCCTGACTAAATGAACTATAAAAAGGGAAGAGGATCTTTTGCACATGGGCCAGATTTGAAACACGACTTGGCACCAAGGACATCAGGGGATTAAGGCACCTATTGGTTCCATGTTCTAAATTTTGCCATTTTCTGTCTCACTTGGAATCAAACTGGGGAGTCCAAAGCATTTAAGCCAGTTTGTGCATAATGTAATTGAAAGCAAAGCAATGCTGAAGGGATCTGCTGAGTCAGGGCTTTAATAAGACAAAGACAGAAATTTAGATTTTGGTGGACACTGAAAACTCCCATTGCTATCCAAAGCAGGGATATCTGTACAGATTGTGCAGTTACACAGCTATAAACCAGCCAGGTCATCCTAACTTCACTTCTCTCATCCTGTCACCAAAGGTTAATATTTTCAATAAGGACATAATAAATATGCTACTTTAAACCTTTTCACAGCATGCCCACCTCACCTTTGGATTAATCCCATCTTTCAGGTCTTCCACTACTTTGCAAGGATCACAAAGGAGGAAAAATTGACTCTGAGGATTTTTACTGCTTTTCCCTGATCCCCATCTAGAACAGGACACCAAGACAGGCAAATCAGGACCTACAGTAACATTAGAGACACTATTTACCCATTGGGATATCTTACCTGTGTGCACTGAGCTCAGCTTATCACAAGATCTTGGATTAAGGACAGAGCTTTCCTCCAAACCCTACTGATAGCAATCACTCACGACTTTTTGCTTGCACTACCAGCATCCCAGGATTTCTGGGAATTTCAGCAAGTTGCTTGCAGTTCTCAGGCTTTAGGACACTGCTGATGACTTTGACTTCTCCTGCTCTTTTCCTCTAGTGTAGTACAGCTTTTTGATCTTTTTCATTAGGTCTTAAGTAAGTCACTGGAAACATTTTGTGGTGAGTAGGTGGAATGGGAAATATATTCTCTGCACCTTTCCAGACCAAACATCTGCAGCCTGATTGCTTCAGTTGTGGTGTAATGCACCAGTGCTCCTGCACCATTTGGAAAAGATAATAGTTAAGGTGTATCTATCTATCTAGGTTATTATACAGTGCACATCATTAAAGGATAATTCATGCAGCAGCTTGAATACAGGTAATGTATGACAAAAATGATGGGCTAACTTTTGTAGCTCTAGAGAAACTCTTCTATGCACCATTTTCTTGACTTCAATGATAGAAGTGGAAGGATGTCTCAATTAAGACATTCTGTCCCCCATTATCTCTGAATTCCTTTGGATCATTCCCATCTTCACTGTACCCCTTCTCCTCTCTGCACCAGGGAAGATGAGCAGGTCACTCATGCAGCAGCCCAGAGGCTCTCCCCTCATATACAGCCCATACACAACGTGCTGGCCTTTCATGCAGAAAATTCTTTAAACATGTGTCTCCCAGCCTCAAACTGGCTCAAAAAAATCATCTGAAAGTCTCTAACTAATTTTGCTGCCCCAGGAACACTCATGACTTCATATGGGCTTCAGCTTTTTTGAGTCCTTACTCTAATGCCTTTCAGAGCCACAGGGGATTGTTAGGAAGTGTTAATGGGCTGCAGTGGCTCTGTAAGCCAGCACTGGCTGGCAAATTATCACACCCCATTGTCACTTCATCAGCTGGCAGCTGGGACAACTGCAACAACACAGGGGCCTCAGTGCTCAAGGTTGCTCACATTGGTGTAGAGCCCAGGAGAGCACCCAAGGCAACTCCGCCCTCAGGATCAACACCAGAGTCCTCAATATTCTGTGTAATCTTTCAAGAGAGAATCTGCTTTTTTTTTCCCCCAGCAACTTGCTCAGTAGCAAACTCATCAACTGCTTTGTCAAATTTGCCTCCACACATATCTTGTCTCAAGCTTTCAAAAAATTCCTGTGCTTTTGTTTCTGGGAACAAACTTGGAAAGCCTTTTGGGGAACTCTCAGTTCCTTGCTTTGTAGAGATAAAGCAGAACACAACCAGCATATCTAAAAGGCTGACCACATCATCCATTTTAGGTACATAACACAAGAGCTATGCAGAGAGAAACATCCAGGAGGAAATTCAAGGTCCTAAGACAGGTTCTGTGAATCAGCATGAACAGCTCTCTAAAATGCAAAAATAAGAGAAACCAAATGTATGCAGCCAACTTGGTGAAGCTCCATTGGCAACCAATTATGCCCCGAGCCTTATTTTCAGAAGTGTGTGCATGTAATGGTGTGTGCAAAAATGAACAATCAATAGTGTCCTTCATTTATCTGACTTGCCATGATTGCATCCTGCAGCCATGGTAACTGTGCCCCCACCTGAGGGGCTGCAGGAGCAGATATGCAGATTTGCTGGTGGGTTCCCATCCCAGCTGCTGGGAACACCTCATTTTAAGGAACCTCAAACCCCAAAGTCATGTGTGATAGAAGAGCCTCTATATGAGCAAAGGGGTTTGTGTGTGTTACATGGATATAAATGCACACGTGATATTTATATGGAAATAAAATACATATTTATATGTAAATAAAACAATGTGTTTGACTCCTTCTGTTGCATTAGTGGTGACAGGAAGGGAGAAACATCAGCTGAACACTTTGTACATCCTGCTGCTGCTCACAAGGGCAGGACTCCTCTGTGCCCATTGCAGATCTATGAGCAGATCCTCGTGGGGACAAAGGGGTGACTCCAGACATGCCCCAGACAAGGGGACAAGCAAGGCAGTGCCTGACTTCTCTGGGGAGCTCAGGGAGTGCTGGCAAGGCCAAACAAGCAGGTGTACAACTCTTCTACAGAGCACGAGCATCCCTCAGGCTCTGCTCTGGTTAAATAAATACAAAAGAGACTTCTGGAGAGTAAAGAAACCTCTTACTTCACCTTTTGTTAAAGCAAGTATAAAAACCATGCAGAAACCAGATGTTTGCCTCTGACTTTGTTCAGAAAAAGTCCTTCTCACATTCCCAACAAGGAGGAAAGGTTGTCCAGTCCCAGCCAGTGCAGTTTTTGGAATCCCAAATCTCTATTGAGAGAAGCCCAATGGTATGATGGGGACAGTTGAAATTACTGAGTGATGCAGACACAGCTGAACTGACCTTTTCCTTTTCCCCTGGAACTGGCCAGGAAAAAAGCAAGAGGGAACAAGAAAAATATTTATTGAATCTACAACTGCTCCCTTTCTCCATGCAATGGAAACCCTTTATGTCATAGTCAGTGAAGAGAGGAGAGAAAACCCTGCAGAGCTATTTCAAGCCACAGCATCTCTGTTCTGGTGTCAACTGTTTTGAGGAGGAACCTGCACACTGGGGGAGTCCAAAGAGAGAGACAGGCACTGGGTGGGTGTCAGGAGCATCAGAAGTGGTGAAAATGGATTGAAAATCACTGCTGCCTCCCTCACAGCATAGACTTTGCAGTCTGCTCTGGCCCAGAGTTTCTGTCCTGTGCCCTGCAAACGCACACACTTGGCTGGCCTTGACACTGCCCAGGTCACTCAGCTCCTCATGGGTTTTGTTTATTGCCTGGTATTTTTGAGAACATCTTTGGTGAAACAAGTCCTAACAAGAAAAACAAAGCTTGTTTATCCAGTTTAACCACTGGATAAAGCCTACACACATTGGATAAATCATTCTACAACTTCTACATTCATTACCAATTAATTATTGAAAGGGTATCTATTGCGTGTTTTTAATATGCATAAAAGTAAAGACAATTCCAGTTGCCATGCAACTGGCTGAGGATCATGTAAACATAAATGTAGTACTTTCATTTTCATGAATAATGTTATGTGTCTGGAGAGAAGGGCTCAGCAGAGCCACCACAGACCAGAGCAGAGGAACATTAGGGTGCAGGGGAATTAACCCTGAGCCCCCCCCGTTTTGGGTATTAATTTGATTATCACTGTAGCAAAAAAGGCCAGGACCTTGTATCCATGGAATGAGGCACAATTGTTTGGCCCCTGGAATTGCATCCTGAGAGATTGACACGGAATATTTATATACAATGCAATCAAGAGAGGTCTTATTGACAATCAGCCATAGCTCAGCATGCAGCTTGATAAGACTTGTAATTATACAGATGAAAAAAAGAATTGACAAAAGATGTATGTGATGATTCCAGCTGATCTCTACTGCTTCACACAGACACCATCAATCTCTGCTTAGTTTGGTTTAAAGTACAGATGGTTCCACTAAGCATCAGAGATTCCAGTGCATATCCAGAGTAAGATTGCATACTTTCTCTCTCCAGAAATTCACTAAAGAGATACACTTCAAAAAAACAAAAATCTTTGTGAATTCAGGCAAAATGTGGGTGTTATTGTGGTAAATAAGAAAATTGTAAATAAAAAAAGGTTTTTTGATAAAATAGAATTAAAGAATGCATTTTTAATTCAGAAAAACTACATTTAAAGTTGACAAATAAATATTTTTTTACTTTTTCTTTGCATTATTCTTTCCATTTCCCCTGGAACAAACTTTACTTCTTGGCATGGTTACAATGAAAAAAAATTAAAAATAATTATTTGCCTACTGTGTAGACTGAGCAACACAAAACCAGCAGAAATATCTCCCACACTTAGAAGCAGCAAGTAAACACATAGTTTCAATTCTATTCCATCTCTTTCTCTGAAACCTTTTCTCCTGTAGTCTAAACAATCTGATTTAGTCATTAGTAAGCCTGAGTCCTGCTTTTAAAGCTCATTTACAAAGTCCTGAGGTTGTTTATTTTCCCTGCTCCACTCTTGCAAAGGCTGCAGGGTGCCTTATTCCCACAAAGACCTGCATCCTTCAGGTGATGTAAATCTTATTTTCTTTATCTGTTTCACTAAGTTTTTTCTTCCACCTCACTTTTCCCTTTGCTGCTGACAGAGCTGCCAGGGAACACCCTCTCTTAGGTTGTAATTTAAATTACAGGAGTGAGAACTTGAACCACATTTGTGTAACTGATTGATAGGTTTAGCTGATATTTGTTTTTTCTTAGGGTTTTGTTTGTTGCTGGTTTTTATACCTGCATAGAATTTATTAGAGCAGGCAGTATAGTCTTAAACACAGCTAATATTACTCCTTAATACACTCAAAAGAAATGTTTGGCATTTAACTTTATAATAAAAGGTATCAATTAGGAACTGTCAATGTTTTCAGTAGTGATATCTAATTACTGTAACTTGCTATAGGCTATCTTGTTAAATTCTAGTTGAATGACTAAGTATTCCTGACAAGTTTAATGCATTATTAAAGGTGTAATTACTTGGTTATTGCTCATGTAATTCTGAGTTAATTACATGACATCTAAATTCATCATTTTTATGTTTATTGAACTTTGGTAAATTCACTTTTAGCTTTTGCTTGGTATTTACACCATGACTCTCTTCCACTCATTTTGGACTTAAAGGAGATTGGAGCTGCACTTTCTCAGTACAGCAGGAGAAGCCAGGAAGGGGAAAGGCTCTACAATCACAAGTCTAATTTTCCTACCAGTTTTTCATTTTCCTATGCTTTCCTTGCCTGCTGCCATTTAACCACATTGTGATTTGCTCCGTTTTCAACAGAAGAAAAGGAGACTACAAGTTTTCAGATGGTGTGAAATGCTGATCCTACTGAAATGAGTGGCAAAGCTCTCACGTGGAATAGTGACAGGAGTTCACCTTTGTGAACCTTTATTCTGGGGGCAGAGAATGAAGCCTCCCAAGGGCACTGGGATGCAGGATTTCCTTGGAGCTGGCATCAGCAATCAGATGCCAATGGGGTGTCTCCAAGAGTCAGTCACTGTAATTTCCACTCACAGCACTCAGGAGAAATGTATAAATAAACAATGCATTTGAAATTCCCTTCTGCTGTTCTGCCTCCTCCCTGTAGAATGCCTCATCTCCCAGCCTGGATTGGCAAACACAGCCTGTTGTGCTTCACCCAGCTCCTACCTCAGCCCTCTGCTGCCAGGGTCCTCCCTGGGCTGACCCACAGCAGGTGGAACAGTAAATGCTGTCCATGCCACAGCTACAAATGAAAGCCCTGACAGGCTCAAGTGCCATCATTATACACTCAGTGAATCCCAGGTTATAAATCTTGCTTCATTCCCATTTGGAAGGAAGATCTTCAATTAAGCAGAAATTGATTTTCTAATGATTTTTTTTCTCCCTGCTCATGATTGGTAAATTGTTTGAAACTGTTCCAGCCCAACAACATAGAGGCAGAACAATTATACATGTATCCTAGCTGACAGCAGCACTGATTTTAAGTCAGCGAATTGAATTTAGCCCTTTGATTTTTTGGCAAGAAGTGCACCTTGCAACAATTAAAAAGAAAAAAAAAATATTATCCTAGCTAACCTTTGCAACTCTCAAGCCAGTCAGAAAGCAAGGAGGAAATGCAGTGGGGCTTGGGAAGTTGTTTCTGATCTTATGGAATCCCTCACTACTCTGCAGTGCCTGTAACACTGAAGTTAGTGCAGTTTCCAATTAAATAAATTACTTAAGTAGTTTGTGATGACTGATATTAGTGGAGGCTTGAATAAGTTATTTGGCAGATCAAATGCCACGTTACCATTGTTGATAATGATACTTAAGGAATTAGGGACCCACAATCACAGTTTTCAAGGCATATCTGAATTTTAGTGTTGATGGAAAAGACTCAAAATGGATCAATTCAAAGCCCACTAAGCTTACTTGTAGTTTTCCCATTAATTTCACAGCTTTCTACACCAAAATTTAAGGCATAGTACTATAAAATAATACTTTCTGTGCACAGAGAACAATCAGAATAGGATTAAAATCCTATTAGATGTGAATTAAGCTAATAATTTAAACCTTACTCTGTAATGATATGCTGACAGGCACTGGTTTACCTTCTAAACTCTCTAGATGTAGTTCTGATCCTTCTAATTTTGTTAATAAGGTATAATTAAAAGCGAGATCCTTCCATCTACAGGACAATACTGAATGCAATTACCCCATGTTGTATTAATAATTAGTGGAGCTCACCTTGATTCACCCTCCCTGGAGGGATTTGGAAGCTGGGTGGATGTGGTGGTACCTGGGGCCATGGTTTAGTGGTGGATTTGGCAGTGCTGGGCTGGACTTGGTGATCTCAAAGGTCTTTTCCAACCTGAATGATTCTGTGACTTCCTGTGACAGGGAAGATACAAGCACAGGACAAAAAGACAAATTGCTCCAGGAGAAGTTAAAATGTCACTGTCAGAGCAACAGACAGTAGACTCAGAAAAATTGAGAATGCAAAGAAGCACAGAGGCAACACTATTTGTCAAGAAAGACAAGATCCAGTAGCTCACTAGCAATTTAATCCTTGTTGTAACTTTGTGGGCATCCCAGACTTGAACAAAACCACTGGAGCACAGGCCAGTGCAGAGCCAGCCTGCACCACAATTACAGTCATTGCAAAGCTGGACATGGTATGGCTCCAGTTTAATCCAGTTTAATCTTTTTCATCTGCAGATGATGTTGGCCAGGAGAATCTAAACCTTGCTAGAATGAGTCAGTAAAAGTCGGTGCCACATTTCCTTGAAGCAATCAAAGTAAATCCCATTTTCTATCAGTCTAATAAGGAAAGTTTGGAGATTTTCAGCTTGCATTTCCTAGTATGTTAATTTCATCTTTGCCCACATATTATTCTGCTTGATCTGACCTGAATCTGACTTATTGCATTTCCCAAACTACTTTTCATTCAGCGGTTAATTAAAAGATTTGGTCCCTGACACACTGCTTACAGCCCTTATTGGCACCCATTAGCCCAGCTAGACTAATTCTCCTGAAAAGCAAACCTCCTTATATTCCCAGGGTCAAAAGTTCACAGACAATTCCCTAAATCTTTAACATTCACTATTAGTTCATTATTTGAACCTACTCTGCTGTAAGAGGCTGTATTCAAATGTAGGCATAAAAAGTCATTCAAAAAAGACAGTTTTCACACAAATCCATCACTTGCCAGTTCCCTCCATCTCTGTCTGCACAACAATAGGACTGTACAGTGCAAGAAATATGGATCTTTTTCAACTTTCCTTTGAGTACTTTTTTGCCTAATATACAATCAACAAAGAAATGTTCTAATTTACACTAAGCAATTAGCACATGCATCATGCCTCTAAATTACCCCAGCAGTTTGTTTCCCTGTGCACACACCCAGGGCATGGCAGTGCCTTTCAGGCTCATACAGGACTAAAATCCATGCATGGACACCAATACACACTGAAAGCAGCAGCACCTGTGTTCTCATAGCCCCACTGAAATGAAGGGATCAAAACTCAAGAGCAGGTTTCAGCTGAGATTGGAAATAATACACACTCACATCCACACACACACCACCACATTCTCTCACACACATGTACGTGCACACTTACAGACACATTGAAATTCACCCCATTTTAGAGATAAAAGATAAACCAGAAAACTGAGATTTGGATCTAGGTGGTGGAGCCCCCAAAGCCCTGAAGCTCTGACAAATCTGGCTCTTGGACTTTGGTTCAAGCCCATCTTTGCTGTACTGGGATGAAGCTGGAAACAAAGTCACTTGGGCAGGTGTGTGGGAAGGGAAAAAAGGCAAAGTTTAATCATTAAAACTATGTGGCTGTGCAAGCATCCTACTTAAGTTAAGAGGAGTTGTCATTAAACTCAACCTTTCCCCCTTGAACCTGGTGTCTGGAATAGCTCAGACACCAACGATGACCTTATGTATTTCTTTTAATTATTCTGAAGTAACCTCCTCCAGCTCACTACAAGCACTCAGCTACTTCAAGCAAAGACATTCTAATGATTTCGATTAAATCTTGGCCTCTCCCCAGCAGAGCACAAATTAAAAGCATTACTAGGAGGATACAAGCTTCAGCGCTTGGAAGTGTTATATAAAGAATGGGGAAAGCTGCCAAGAGCTTGTTGTCATTTCATACAGAGAGGGGGATGATTAACCCCTTGGTGGCTTTGCATACCCTGCCAAGATGACACATCTCACTTCTGGGGGGTTTGCTCCTCGTGGCTGCCCCCCACATTACACTTTACACCCTTTTCAACTTGATATTTGGATAATATATTCTCCCAATGAAGCACTGTCATATTTAGGCTCTGAAATGAGCTGTTATACTGACAGAATTTGGGGAAAAGAGCTCTAGCTGGGTTCTACAAATCCCATTCCAGACGTCCTCTACCCTGTCCAATCCATGGCTGCACTTCTGCCCAAAAATTATGTAAATCATGATGCATGCCTGAAATAAATGCACAAAATCTTTTGTAAAACAATTGTCTCAAAGTAACTATCAAGAATGGGAGCTAGGCAAATGTGGTTTAGATCCTGTTGTCATTATAAGCAACAAACTTGTATATTTACCCTCTCTCCACTTTCTTTCCCATTTTCTATATTGTTAAATTGCAAATAATAAATCTAAATTATTGAAAAGTAATTTCAGATATTTGGATTTAAAAAAAAAATTAAAAGCAAGACCAACCTGTTCCTAGAAAGGAATAATTGTCACATCAGTAAAAGCTGCTTTACCCAGGCTTCTATATGCAAAACCAACATAAACCTACAAATTCTGAATATTCTCCTTTACACTTGGCCACCAGCACTCAGGCAAATGAAAAAAACCTCTGAAATAGTAACCATCCATCCACGCCACCCACTTTGCACAGCACTATTGGAGTGCCTGGATGCCAGGCAGCAGCTGCTCTGCCCTCTGAGATGCTAAAAGCCCCCAGTATTCAGACATGCCACAGGCTCTCCTGTGCAATGCAAATCAGAGGGTCACAATTAATTAGTTTCCAGTAAAAACTTAGTGGGAGAAAAGATTTCTGTGTTCAAGTTTTTGGTCCAGTGTTAAACAGAGAGCTAAAGCAGACCAGCAAAACCTTCTAGGATTAATTTAGGGAATATATTTTGAAAGGTGGGTGAGATGAGACACTGCTCTGGGAGGTGGCGTGGGGGAGCTGACACAGCCTTGCAATGTCTCATCCTCCAGATTTATACAAACCAAATCAAGGAAGCACTAAACCAGCAGGGGATTATTATCTCTAGAGATAACTACAGACAGTTTCATTTTAAAAACAATCAGCGTCATCATCACTATGTATTTTCCATTTATTGAAACACAGGAACGTGATGGAATATCCAGCTCCTTCCAGAAGTCACAGCAACATCCTCCCTAAAGAAAAATTTCCATAAAAAGAATCAACTCAATTCATTTGTTCTTTTTTTTTTTTTTCCTAAATGCTGTGCTGAGCCTCTGCTTGCCCCCTGCACCTTGACAGCCCTAGTCCTCACTGGTATTCCTATTTCCACCCCACCTAGAATACATTGGCTGCACTTGCTGTGGTCCAGAGGAGCCATGGAGATGCTCCAGGGGCTGGAATGCCACATCTTTGGAGACAGAGAGTGAGGGATGGTCAGCCTGGAGAAGAGAAAGCTTCAGGGAGCCTTGGAGCACTTTCCAGTGCCTGCAAGGGCTTCAAGAGAGTTGGGGAAGGACTTTGGACAAGGGGCTGGAGTGACAGGACAAGGGGCAAACAGCTTTAAACTGACAGTCTCTATTTAGAGCAGATATTAGAAAGGAATCCTTCCCTGTGAGGGTGGGCAGGCCCTGGCACAGGTGCCCAGAGCAGCTGTGGCTGCCCCTGGATCCCTGGCAGTGCCCAAGGCCAGGCTGGACAGGGCTGGGAGCACCTGGGACAGTGGGAGGTGTCCCTGCCATGGCAGAGGGTTGGAATGAAACAACCTCTAAAGCCCCTTCCAAAACAAATCAGTCTGTGACTTCATGACCTTAATTTCAAGGACAAGGATGTAATTGCCCAGATCACATAGTTTAAACCTACAGTAATGCTACAATACCAGATTTCACCCAGCTGGGAGGTGTGAATATTTCTTTTCCCAGAAGCTCCCTACCAAAGAGCTCCTCCTCTCTCTTCCTTTATCATCCATTTGTTATTTGGCATTGAAAAGAGAGGGGAAAATCTGAAATTCAAAACATTACTCCAGTTTTGTAGTGAAAACATGCAGATTGTCAACTTTTTACATGAACCCACTTCATATTTTTCAACTGGCACTATTTTAAAATTGTTTTTAGAAGTTCCACTTTCTCTCAATAGAAGCTCTGAAGCCACTTCAGAAAACAGAAGCACAAGGTTGAAGCTAACAAGAGGAGAGGGCAAAAAGATTATTAACCATGTGTAACAATCACAGCACAGAAATGTATGCTTAAATATGTCTCCTTTTTTTTGATCCCTCATTTTTATCCTCTTGTTGCAATGCACCAATGCTGTTCTGCTGAGCAATTCAGGATGAATATTCCTTAATATAATAAGAAATCCCCAATCAATTAGCATGTCAAATCAAGAAATAATTCCCTACACCACATCAAAAAGACCCACTCCTACCTTTTGTCAGTCAGTGGGTTGAAATAAAGAGATAGCTGCACACAAAGCAAGCTGTCATGTCAAACAATACATCCTTCACTCACTTGAGATATAAACACATTAAAATGTGGCAGGAGAAGAAGAGTCAGTCGAAGCTGTTTAATGGAATTGGCTAATTGGATAAATTACACTTTGATAATGATGATAATCATCCAGGAGACATCCTGTCCCATAGTTCTGCTGTTCAGAACTTGGCTTGCTACTTCCCCTTCTCACTTGGTTCCTTTTGTTAGAAAATGCAGGGTAAAACACCTAAAAGACCCAGCTCTGCTTGACTGAAGGTTTCATCCACAGCCCTTTATGTAACCCAGGATTCTGGTGCTGTAAGAAACTCAGCAATTTGGGATTGCAGTCGCAATAAGGAAACACAGTTCTCAAAACCAGGTTCCAACACACGACGGGAAACTGAAAAATTACTTGCTCTGAATACACATCACTTTTCATGCACACAAAATTCCTTCTATGAATTCATATTGCCAGAGAACATGTAGGCTGGAATAAATAATATTAACCAGGCTGCCATTAGCATATGGCAGGCACACACTTTGAGAAAACTTTGACACTAAGCAAACATTTAATAATTAGTGTAACTATCCATTAATAGAATTGATATATACATTTAATAATCAGCATAATTATCCATTTATGGAATTGAAATACTTGGTTCTAAAATAATATTTTTTAATAAAGCATTTTTACTAAATAATCTCTCTTCCTTTTACAAGCCAAGCAGAAATTTAACAAATGCATGATGCAAACTACATATCTTTCACCATTGTGCTAATTCACAGTCATTAACACTGCACAGAAATCAGTGCAGCATGAATGGGGTTGACTTCCAACTCAGACAAGATTCTTGAGCCCAAGGTATGGAGAACAAGAACATTTGGAGGCACGAATCTCTCAGTTTCACACTCCATTTCCCAGGGGTGCAGTCAGCATGGGCAACACCCACCTTCCCCTGCCCAGCATCCCCTCGCCCCTGCACTGCTGCACTGCCAGACCACCTTTAAAATAACAAAACTCCATGTATTTATTGGCTTTTTACAACAGAAGCCCAAGCAGAACAGCCACCAAGGGAAACTTAAAATGAAACTGCAGCTTAGGGTCTGGAGGCAAGGAAAAATGCTGACCTGGTTGGAAATGAAGATATTCCACCAGCTTTCTGCTCATATTCTTCATGCCCCAACCATCCTAAATGACTCTCAATCAACAGCCCCATTCAGAACCAGACATCTCCAAATTGTATACATTGTAAAACATTATGAGGAACAATGTGAATCCTGTTATGGGTCATTGGATTTTTTGTGATTATTAAGATAAACTCTGAGAGACAAAAACATTCTGCAGAAAAGAGAAAAGGCCATGTGATAATTGATTTAAGATGAAAATTGATCAAGTAGTTTTTATAAGGCATAAAAAGATGGCATTTTCAAAGCGTAATAAAAATTAAAAATATTCATTTCTTATATCCCCTTAAGACACATGAGGAGTAGTCAGCCAAGATCTCCTTATCAGATGGTTGGCACCATCCAACAGAAGCAGACTTCATTTGCAATTTGATTTGTACAGCACAGGGTTGAAATGAAGGCCAGTGAATTTCTGAACTACTACATTATATGCATCCAGCCTGGAACTCCATTTTCAGGATGTATTTTGTGGTTTTAGTCACACAATATTTGACTAAAAAGTGAATGGTTTTAATGATGTTTACTACTATTACTTGGTAATAGTAAAGGAGAAGATGGTTCATTGGTTAATTTAGCCAATTTTATTTTTCCTGTTATTTTGGAAACGTGTAGAAGCTCACGCTTGGCAAGGTTCATGGTCTGGCAGTTCTGCAAGATGCAATCTTTTAAAATCAGGACTTGGGAGCACAGAAGTTAATGTTTAGAGGGAGCTATGTTATTTGGCTCCTGAGGATTCCTCAAGATGCACCAAACACCTTGCCTTTCCTCTTGCAGCATCAAAAGCATCTCACACTAGTGTGCAAGAGCAGATAACCAAGATGAATAAGCTGCACATAACATTGTGGTGTAAGGAGACCAATACCCATGAAAAAGCAGTTGAATAAACCAAGCCTACATTAAAAACATGACAGTGTTCTCAAGTAAAGAGATTTGTCTTCCCTTCCCTCCTTATTCACAGGTGATTTGCTACTGCAGTGTCCAGGCAACACCACCTAGAATAAACTGTCAGACCAAATCTGGCTTTTCTTCCTTCCTTTGGCCAGAGGAGACTTTGCTCCTCTTCCAGCCACACATCAGTTGCAGGCTAAAGTGAAGTCTATTCCTGTTTTCTCAGTTATTCCCCAAAAAGCATCTCTTGAGTGACTTTTTCCTCTTGGGTATTTTTTTTCCATCTTCAAACAGGTAAAACAAATTAGTGATCAGGCCAGTCATACTTTAAAATAGGTGGAAGGAGGAAACAGGCAAGGGAGGAGTGGGAAAAGAGAAGAAATCAACTCCACAAAATAAACCTTTCAAAGAGGGTTGGGATTTTACTTCCATTCAAAGAGTTGTGCACAGGTAAGGATTTCCTGGGATGATTTTCCTTCAGGTTCCCAGTGGACAAGTAATATTTCAAGGAAATACAGGCTGCCTTACTGATATCCTCAGCCTCTTTCCCATCCCCTCCTGACAGGAGGTATTTGCAGGGTGCTTTAGAGAAACACAAACACTAATCCAAAAAACAGTTGGGGAGTGGGAGTGGAAAATTCCTAAATTCTTAACTGTGCAACATGCAGTGTATCAACAGCTTTTGAAAACATCAACAAGCCATGCAGCTCCCAGCACTTTGCAAAACAAATGTACTCAGATATTAAGGCCACAGAGGTGACTTTGTCAACCAGCAGAAAACATGACAACAGCAAAGCAGGGAATGTGGGGGGAAGTTGCTTGGAATTTTTATTATTGTCAGCCATGGAGATGAAAACACAGACAGAACTCGGCATCTACTCCCACAGGAAAATTGCATTCAGCCTGGAAGTCTACTTGAAAAGAGAAACAACAAATAACAGAAAACGAGCAGGAAAAAACAAAGGCTTTCGAGCCAATTTCTCCATTCCCTATTTGGCGCAAGTCTGCGAGGAGGAAAGAAAAATTCAATTTTAAGGCATCTTTTCAGCCTCTGTGCTCACCAGCGTCTCAGCTAAGAACAATTTAGCAGCTTGAGCTAATCCTACCCATGTGTGGTTGAACCCAGACCCCAAAAAGGGAGGTCCCACTTCCCTCTTAGTTGGGAGGTGACCTGAATGAACTGCAGAACCCCTTCAATCAGCCCTTCAGGGAGCAAAACCAATATGAAAATAAGCTTAATAAACTATTTTCCTGCCTGAATTGCCTCCACTCAGGATTCCAGAGGAGCAAGTGGGAGCTTCCCAAAGGAAGGGCAGGAGAGGGGATGGAGGGGGGCTGTTCCTGTGGGTGCCAGGAGAAGCTGCTGTGTCTCCTGGGTTGCAGTGCCATGGGTGCCCTGTTCCCTGTGACAGTGACACTTCCTGGGATGCCAGGGCTCACTGTATCCCTGCCATGCCCCTCTCACCCCCTGCTCCTGGAGATACTCATCATTACACAGGAATACACACACTGTTCAAACACCAGCCTGGTGAGCAGCTGATTTATGAGTCCAAAAGTGTCACAAAATAGTGCAGGTGTAGTTTGAGGGTTGATTCTGGTACCAGCACCACCACTGCCACACTTAGCTGCCCTCCCACCCACACTTGTTAGTGCAAGTATTTCTAAGGAATCACTATGAAACGGTGCCACATATAAATAAACTTCATAAAATGAGAAGAGGTAAGTGGAATGCAGATATTAGACATGATCACCTCAAAGATCTAACTCAGGGATGAGATCCACAAATGACTGTCAGCTCAACCAGGGGAAGGAAAGAGAATTATCAAGATGTCAGTGAGAGTGAGGCCCATGGGGGACACAACCTCCTTAAACCATCTTCTCTACAAGCACCAGAACAGCTGCTCTGGAGCAGTTTGAGATGGGTTATTTACACCTCCCCAAATCCTTCACTGTCCATGCCATCAAGAGCACTTGTAAATCAATCTTTTCCTAAACCCCATTTTCCTCAGTGCTTAAACTGCAGGTCAGCCCAGGAACAAAACCAAGTGGAAACTCGTTGCACACATATTGTTTTAAAGTGGGTGGGGAGAAACCTAAAAGGAATTTCAGTTCTTTGGGGCTAATAATGTTCAAAGACAGGAGCAGCTTTTTGTATCAGGCTTCCATCTGGGCTGTACCCAGGATTCCCATCTTGAAATCAATGAACCTTGCAACGTTTTATCTTATAGCCCTCAAAGGCAGTAGCACGTTGAGTATAATCCATTTTTTAAACGTACAAAACAAAGGAATATATTTTCCATATGTTTGTCACATGTTTCTTTCAAGTTCCATTGCCAACTCTTAGCACAGATGAGTGCAGTGGATTTGTAAGGCCTGACCTTGAAAGAGTTAGGTCTTAATTGTGCATTTTTGTTTAATTTTGCACAGCCACTGCAATTGTTTCTAAGTACTGAGCAGCCATACCTGAAAATATCTAGTAAGTGAAATCTAGTAAGTGTGTAAATGAAATGCTATCATACAAAATATGCTGTACAACACAGCTATGAAAGTTTGTTAATTCTCTTTTATTCTTTTTAAAGAGCATATGTACATTGAGCAAGGACTACAGAAACTACCTAAGGGAAAGCAATACAACATCACAGACACACACACTACTCGTACATGCAACAACGTGGGTTTTATCACCACAAGGTTTGAACTTTCTCCAATTAAACAGTTCCTTCCTTCTCCAAATATAAAAGAAATAAATCTTATCGTTTACATGGATTTATATAGTGTGTGGAAATGAATTAATGTTTTCACTTCTAGATTACTGAGTTTTGTTCAACTGTGTTCTGACTCCAAGTATCTTTTCTAAAACCAAAGCCTGGTGTTTTTTACATAAATTATTTAGCTGATGAATTACAGCATTTTCAAACAAAATGTAGAATGCTGTCTCATACAATTTTTTTTTCATTTTTCTCTAGCAAAATTCAACAAAGTTAGGTTTTTTTTCCTTCAGCCTAAGAAGAGAAACTGAAATTCATCTTAGGTAAAAGGCAAACCAGAGACACTTTCCACTTGGTTTTCATAGTTACCTTCCCAATAAGAACCAGCCTTGGTGTGAATGCCATTCCTAATGTGTCTCTACTGCAAAAACAGAACAACCACCCAACCACCAGGAGCCCATGTACAGAATTCTTTATTCTCAATCTCTAAAAAAATAAAGCAGAACCAGTAGAGAGATTCAACCACACTCTTTTGAGTAAGGAATAGAGCAGATTAATCCATTGCAATCTCCTCTGCACCAGGCTCCAGCACTCAGCTCTGGTTCTGCCACCAACGCTGCTGCAAGGTCTTGACTGAGTCACATCAGCTGCCATTTTCCCAGACCTATTCCAGTTTGGGGTTTGATTTTCTGTTTAGATTGGAGGTTTTCCAAGTCAGGGAGTGGATGCCATGATAAACCAGTTTATCACTACCAAGGGACAGCTCTCCACTATGGCCCCCGTTCTTGGGCAAGGATGGCACCACACGGGCACCACACTGCCTTCATATCTGGTTAAAGAGAGGCCAGAGCCCCTTGTACCTTTTCAAATAATTACCTTTATCATGTCATGAATGGGCACAGACCAAAGACTTTAATGATCCTGAGGATGGTTTAATGATCCTAAAAGGCCTATGGAGACCTGAGAGTGCAAAATCATCTTGGGCAGCCAAAGAAACAAGTCACTGGGCTTCTATCCATCTATGAGTGATGGGGAGCAGGAAATAACTTTCTGATCATACACTTTCAGGTATCTTCAGAACTAGGGGCATTTTAATTTGGGATACTTTGGGGAAAAAAATTACCTCTGTATGGAAAAAAATTAACCCCAAGCCCTGAAGTTCAGCCCAAGCCTGCTCAGTCACACAGAGCTGGGCTGGTTCCTCAGCCTGTCTGGGGTTAAAGGCAGGCATGCAGCAAACTCCTGCCTGGTTTGGTGTTTGCAAGCCTGTGTCCCTTCACTACAGCCCAGAACAAATGTCCTCCCACAATTCTCTGAGGACTCCATCCGTTCACATCACCTCTCCTGTTACTTACTCCATGTTCTTTCTTGGGGTATAAATTCCCTACATAATACAACAGTGTACAGCTCCTAATGCCACTAAAATTCTCCTACTGGTGAAAATGGATATTCTCTTACTGGTGAAAATCGGGATTCTGCCCCAGTCAAACCAGAATACTCCATGAACCAGGGAAGGATGAGTTGTTTCAGGCCCTGCTCCAAAGGGTTAAGAACTTTAAAGGCCCTACAGGCAACTGCTGCTGAAGCACATCCTGTCTCTACTGATGCACTTCTGCTAAAGTACTTGACAATAACACAGCTCCCTTGTTAATCAGGTATTTTCCCTTTCATTTGCATATGCTTCAAGCTGCTGTGGATGCCAGTGTCAGTACAACAACTGCATACACAATCCTCCACTACACCTCTGCACAACAATTTTTGCAACAAATCCTCATTATCCAGCACAAAGGTGGACACTCCACCTTGTACTACAAGGTCCCTGTGCAAGTTATTAATGATTAAAAGCAATTTCCTACCTTTATGTTCACATCTCCATTGCCCATGCACTTTGAGAAACAGAATCTAATACAAATGACACGGCTTCCAAAAGTTTCTGCTTTACCCCTGGGCAAAAAACAATAAACACCTTGATGGAGCTTTTATCAATCAATTTTCATTTAGTTTCTTTCTATTAAAAAGTCTTAAGATGCTATACTGAACACAGGGAGCAACAGCAATGTACTTCAAGGTAAAACAACAGTATTACTCAAAACAATGTGAATGGTATGTTCTGCAATTTGTGGAGGTAGATCCCATTGATCAACTTTATTGCAAATCACAGCCTATCATGGGATTAATTTGTTTTTTCAAATACAAAGCAGAGGACATTACTCTGACTGGAAAGGATTTTATTTTGTATTAAATCGGCGAAGTAGCAAATGCCATTTGATATACATTTACCAAGTAAAAGCAGCTATACATATTGGGCAGCACACAATGGCACAAAATTATGGCTTAATTTCCTGAGGGAGCAGCTATGAAGGTGCAGATATCCTATTCCTAATAAAATTCTAATTATTATATAAATAGTCAATGAAAATCAAAATCTGGTTCCTGTATTAATTTAAAAGCTTGACCTAGTCTGAGCCAGTGGTGTAAATCCAGAGAAGTTCCTATGAAGTTCCTCTGGTTTTACATCAATCTGTTTGAAATCAGAAACTTGGCCCAAAATGCTAAAAAGCACAGAACAACTGCCTATTGATGTCTGCATAGATTTGAAAGCTTGATGCAACAGCATTAGCATATTGATTCTGTCCCCCCAAGGATTTTGTGAGAAAAGAAATAAAAATTCAGTGTTTGATCCCAAATGTGAACAAACTTCAGGGCTTGCTTACTGTTTGGTACAGAAAAACAAAGCAAGGGAGATAAGAATATACAGATTTCAGCTCACAGCAGACAGATACAAATGGGCTGCACTGACCACAAAGAAGACAAGAGGCTCTTTTAAGTTAAAAGAAGAAAAGAAACACGGGTTGGAAATTATTTTCTTAGAGTGAAACATCTTGCAATGAAATGACTGAATACTGAGGAATCCAATTACTATTGTGGGGAAAGAAGCCTTTACAAATGGGCTATTTAAACACAAAAGCAATCTTATTAAAGATTTCTTCATCAAACCTAAGGTCTCATTGGAATTACAGATCACTTAGGCACCAGTCTGACAGGCATCTAATATGGGGCTGACCCAGCTCCTACTCAAGTAAACTGAAAAAGTCCCACTAACCTCAAAAAGCAGGGCCTGAAACAACCAAAACTGGTAAAAAAAAAAAAAAAAAAAAGGATTTACAATTAATCCAGCTGCTGGATTAATGGGAATCCATCGATTGTAACTGAGGATGAATTCAAAACTGGAGCAATTCAAGGGAAACCAGTTTGCCTATCTCCCTTTATTTGAGAAAAAGAAGGTTCTTTTCTATTCAAACTCCAGAAATCTTTCAAAACTAACTAGCACTTTCACCTGGTCACTCAAAATCTTGGCCATACTTTGGGCTAATCATCCAAAATTGAGTGGGCTAAATTCCAATATCTCAGAACTGGCAGTGGGGCACTGAAAATTATGCCATGATGCAAGACCAACTTGGAATCCCAATATTGTTCCTTCACAACACCTCAAGCACCAGAATATTAGGCTTCACCTTAAGTTGGAAAATTACGAAGATAAAAATTCAGGGAATTCGGGACTGGAAACAGCGCCTGAATTTTATATATAGATTTTTTTTTTAATAGAGGGTGTAGTGAAAGGATTGCATGATATAAAACTTTGTTTCTGCTTCTATGAGCCCGGAATAATCAGTTCCACAAATATTTGAGCCAGTATCACTTGTCAGCCATGAGCATCAGCCATCAAGATGGAAGTTTCCATCCCACCTCTCCTCTCTGCTCTGTTCCTGGTCAGGGTCCCTCCCAATCCTTTTCTCTCCATGGGCATTCACCACCCCCTGCCAAACCTGATACAACTCTCTGACCTTATTTTTCTATCCCATGGAAAACTTTACTTAAAACACAGTAGGAAGCAGAAGCCCCCTGTGCTGAGGACTGCAAAATGAAGAGAAAAAAGACAATCTTCTTCCCCAAGAGATCACACCCTCATAGTCACCTTTTGCATCTCAACATATATTAACTGTCCACATAAGATTTCAAATTTCTTGTCTTTTTTTTTTTTTTGCTTTAGCAATTTACTCCTCCATCCCTCCTTTATCACCCCAGACAATTGTTATTGTGCTGATAATTGTTATTTATTTGAATAAAAAATTAGAACACATAAAACCACTTAACATCATGTCCTTAAAACCAGCCTGGCCTGTACCTGAGTAAGCACAAAACTGGCACCATGTACTAACCACAACCATGTGATGGCAGAGCTTTCCCTCCTCACATACCCTGACTCTGTGTTGGGAAGAGCACTTCAGCTCAATCAGTGCCCATGGGATGTGCACCAGCAGCCATTTGCTGACGTGAACAGAGTGATTAAAAATATTTTCCTGCTCAGTGTTTAAGCCTTGGCTACTTCTTAAGTCTACCCAGCAGTAGATGGAGTGCCAGCTCTGAGCATGACCCACGATTTCCAGGCATGGCTCTGCAATATTCCCTGAGGTTTGCAGCTCAAGCAGCTCGTTCTGGGAGGCCTTTACATGCAGATACAGGCTGTGGTGAGCAATTCTGTGAGGTTCAAGAGCAGGTTAAGCTGTGTATGTAGACACAGCTGAGTGAAATCCTCATCTTCAACAGGGAAGTTAAGCATTTCCTCAACAAATATATGAAAAGTGACAGCAACCACGTGCCAGCTCCTCATTCTGGTACTGACACAGGTGTGGAACTGTGCTTGCACCTGAGTTTTCTGTGAACTGGTTAACATTTCCACTGGACCTTTCATAAAAATAAAACAAAATCATCAGACAACTCTTCTAGCATAACTGCACTTTCCAGCACAGCTTCCAAAGCTGGAAACATGGGTCAACACTGGAAATATTTCACATGGCACCTAACCAGTGTGGAAACAAATGCCAAGCATGATCTAGTGTCATCCAGATTAGCTCCTGCTGGTGCTTGGATTCAAATTAATGGGTTACCCTCCCAGCAAATGTCACAGGAAAAGCTTGCCAGGAAACAGCTTACAAAAAAAAAAAAAAAAGGAAAAAAAAAGTCCTATTTCATCTTGAATGAGGGATTCCATTTCACTGAAGGTTCCTTCCCATAGCCTCTGTCTGAGCACAGCTTGGGAAATACTTTTGGGAAATGAGATCAAGCAGCATAAACACCAACTTACACAAGGAACCAAAAAGGCACCCAAGAACCCAAAAGCATCAAGTCCTCCCCCCTGAGCTTATTCCTGCTCTTTAATATTTCTGATTACTTTCAAATATTAAAAGCTATTACACACCTTTCAGAAAGGACAAAGTTACCACCAAGCACCTTCAAAAGACTTTGCCTTTTTCTTGTTCTACAGGAGGTTCAAACTCTGATAAACACCTAGGATAGGAGGATATTTCCCACAGTGTCTAAAAATCGAGACAATTTCCTGAAAATCTTACTGACCAGAGGGAAAGGACTGTCAGTTTTTCTCACTGTACCTTAGCTAAAATCTTCTACCTTCAAACAGACAAAATGTCCATTTTAATTACTTCTGTATACCTTAAGGTAGATAAGTTTCCTCTTTTGGATCCAAAGGGCTAAACTGGTAGGGAATTGGTCTTTTCCCTGCAGCATCCCTCAGCCAGTTCAACTCCTTGGCCTGGCCTCTCCCTCTCAGAGATGCCAATGTGCACCAAAAATGGGGCAAGGATGGGCAGGTGGGGTTGAGGATGGCAGGCCTGGCCCCTTTGGCTGGAGTTGAGCATTAGAATGTCACACTCATTAGTGGCACCCTGAGCCAACCCCCCTGGCTCCCTCACAGCCCAAACTCACCTGCTGGGGTTGGGGTAATTCTGAAGAAGTGATAACCTCACACAGCCATCTGTAGGTACAGCTTTCCAGAGGTGCCACAGCAAGAAATAATATTTGTCTGGCATAATTTCATGGACATGATGGAGCTCCTTTCCCCACCACAAAATAGAGGCACTTAAGTTCATTAAGTTAATTTCTTTTATTGGGAAGCCTGAATGATGACATTTTCTGGGTTTCCTCTATGAACAGGAAAACTAGAAATTCTCTTTTTTTGAGTGAGATTTCTTACAAAATGAGATTACAGCAGAAGGAAAACCATTAAATAATGCAGTACTCAATTAAATGGAATGAGCTCCAACAGGGGACCTTGACTACACACATTTGGATTACCCTAATAGAGCTCTGATTCAATGAAATCAAATGTACTGTTAATCAATCATAATAGAAAAAAAATTGAAGACTTTTTGATGAAATGCAGAACCTTTCTAGCTACTCTGAGATACTATTTCTCTGAACCAACACCAGGAATTCAAGCAAGCAGGTGCTGTAATCTTTCTGCCAGAGTCTCCTCAGCAAAACCAGGAAAGAAACAAGTTTGGGTCAATGTAATTTCCCTCTCTGTAGTGAAATTCTGTGCCCAGTGTTATGAAACAACATTGGTGAAATACTGCAGACCAGCGAGGCAGTGGTGATCCATGGACATTCTTCAGCAAAATGATTTTAACTTCTCCAAGTGACACCAAAAACTGTGCCCAGAGCTGCCTGGACCAGCCCCAGGTATTCAGGGCTACCCAGCTGCATCAGCATCAGTTCAGAGGCCTGACAGTAACCTTGGGAAGGGCTGGGCTCACCCATTTCCTCACTAAGCTGGAGCTGGGAGAAAACACATGTACAGCCTTCTGAACAAAAAGAGGAGACTCCTTCCTGCAAGGTGGAAATGTTACATTCACCTAATATAATTTCAATATATATAAAATGTAATCTAAATGCATTTAGATCTATTACATATAGATCTAAAACCTAAAGATCTAATAATCTTCATATTATTTCACTTAATATAAAATATAATTAAAATTCAGGAATCAAAATTCCTTGTCTCTTCTAGTATTTAGACTGGGGAAAAAATAGTTAAGAAACAGTTTACTTATTATCTTTTCTGCTGTTTGTTTACTCCTTTATGCCAGATGGCTTGGACTGTGAAAACAGATCCACGAGATGACACATAATCCTGCAAATATTCGGTGCCTGGACCTCCAATGGAGCTCACTGGAAGTCCCATGCACATAGTGCCTGAGTGACTATTTCATTTCTGTTTATAATCAGCTTCATTTTCTCATTCTCACAAATTAACCAAGTATTGCCACATTCAGGCTGCAGATAAAGAATGTACATCCCACACATAGCTGTTCAATAAATTTTCTTAAACAGGATCAGAAATCTCTGTTTATGTTATGGTTCCCCACAGCCCACTTTGCCTATCAAACCTCTGGATCTTTTCATTACTTGTCAAATTGTTTCTAGAGGTGACTTCCCCTTCCTGGTTTATCTGATTTTCTGCTGTGACTTAACAATGATATTGCATGTTTGGTATCACAGTGATTTCCATTGCATAGAATCATTTAGGTTGGGAAAGACCTGCTGTCGAAATAGATGGAAAGATGGGAGCAGCACATCCCCAGGACTGCAGACACCTGTTCAGCACACGCCAGCACCAGCAAGAAATGAATCTCCCTCCTCCCCTGCCCACCTCAGCAGGGCTTCCCTGCAGCCTCACTCAGCCCCTGCCTCAGTCTGAGCTACTGCTCTGCTCCTGCCTTCTCTTCCAGCTCACCTGGGCAGGTACCCCTGCACATCCTCCTTAGGGTCCCACCTGCAGTGAAACACCCACCTGAGCTGGGACAGCACCTCTGACCAAGCACAAGTGTGTCCAGGGCTGAAAAACCCAAAGGTTACAACATCCCTGTGCTCCATCCTATGTAACCCAAAGGTTACAACGTCCCTGTGCTCCATCCATGTTCTCCAGATGGGGTCAGGCCTCCCAGACAAACACCTGCAGCATTTCTGCACAGCCCTGCCCACCTGGATCTGCCTGAGTGAAGCTTTGAGCCACTTCACAAAAAACCTGAATAGTCTGTAAATTAATTCATGCTCCCTCGAAGCACTAAAGGAAAGAGGGATTTTCAAATGGATAAGGTACAATTAAGCACCCAGAGCTCCGCGGTCTTTTAAGCCACAGTGGTATTTAATTAATCCTGTCTGTGGCAAATTAATAAATACTAAAGTCTTGGAGCTGCCTTCCAGGATTTCTCTGTGGGGGAATCCCCTCTCCTTGTCTGCCCACCTGGAATTGATACTAAAGTGATTCCAAAAGTGTCAGACAGTGCCAGGACTGGTGCATGTTCAGTGTTGTATAGGCAGAGGCAGACATCACCTCTCTGCCCATGGGAATATTGCCTTCTTCATTTTCTGAAAAGCATTGAATTATCAGCTGGATTATGGTTGATAACACCAAAAAGAGAGTGCATGTGTATCCATCATGCTGCAAGAATGCACTCAGATTTCCTTGCAACTACTGTGAAGACCTACAACTATCTAAAGTAAGAGAAAATAACAGGGCAGGAAAAAAACCCAAAAACCAAAAAACCCACCTAGGGGGCAGGAAGAAGATACTGAGTGTAATTCTAAGGGATTTTGTAGGTGTAAATCTGTAAATCACACTTACTAACATATTAGTTTTAAAATTACATGCCAGCTGCATCTATCCAAATGTATCAATGCCTAATGAAGTCAAGGCAACTAGAGTAAAACAACACCATTTTCTAAGGTAAAACTTTTCCTTTCCATTACTTTATCTGCATTTAACCTCCTAGAGGCTTCAGCCCAACACAAGCCCACAGAATTAAATTCATTATTATTCATTATTCAAACACCATCCCTTTGTTTTCTGGAATAGCTTTGTAGCCTGGAGTCAAATGAGCTAAAGTAAAATTATGTGACTTGGCATTGAAAATATATTACCTCAGCTGCCAGAACGGATTTAGCAGAATATGTGCGCAGTTCGTCACTTCTTCCACAACTGCCTTCATGCACACAAAGGGGTATGACAGCCCCTGAGTTATGAGAGGCCATTCTAGGGGCTGTGATGGATTAGATTGTTTCATGCACTGACTTAAGATCTCATTTCCTGCAACATTCACAAGTGCTTTCTCCACGGCTGAATAGAAACCTGTTCTGTCCTATGTATATTGCCTTCCCTTGTTAGCCAGGGAAGCTAGATGTGGGGAATTCACACCAGAAAAGCTCCCACTTGCTCAGGAATTCAGGCACAGTCTCCAAACAGGCTGAGACATTTAAGAAGTGACAAGCAGGTTCTGCCCGTGCTTTTTATTGAGTCCTAATCGATTTACTCTAGAATAAGGGGAACAGTGAGCTGCTTGCAGTGAGAACAGAGTGGGAAGAAAATTCTAATCACAGCTTTGACAGGCCTCACTTTGCAAACCTTAAACTACAGAACTCCAGCTATTAACAGGGGGACAACAGGATGAACTCTTCATCTGGGGCTTTCTGAGCATTGCTAAACCCACTCTTCGCAGACCCTACAGTCTGAGCAGGTGTAAATGAAGTTTTAGATGCAGTAGTACCAAATCAGGAGTGCCCTGACACAACACTAACTTAGCTGGGCATCTGTATGGCACAGACTCAGAGGATTGGAATTGAGCTGGAAAGCATCTTAAAGACAATCAAGTTCCAGAGCGAGCTGTGGGCAGGGACACCAAGGCCAGGTTGCCCTGGTGTGGTCTCAGAGTGCAGGTCTAAAATCACACAGTCCCTCCTGGAGCCTGCAGGCTGGGAGGAGAACAGCCCCAGGGTGCCTCCCACCCTGCACTCTGCTGAACTCAGAGACAGCAGCACTCCCTCTCCACACTGGATCCAATGGAAAACTTTCTATACAGATCCCACTGGAGCCTGTGCCCTGGGTGATGGGGCAGTGCATGACTGTTGCCACCAGAGCTGAGCCACACTGCAGAGAGAGCAGTGTGTGAAACACAGCTAACAACTGCCCTCATCCCACCACTGAGATTAATTCCACCCAATAAAGCATTAGCAATTGAAACACTATTAACCTGACAAATATTGCCACTGCTATTTTTTTAAGTCCTAGAAAATCCCCAACTACATCAAAAAGAGTACAGTGTGTATAAATAAAGTGTAACCACTCAGAAGTTCTTGCATCACACAGTGACAAGCAACCAAAGACCACGAGCACGGGCTAACACATAATCACAGGCTAATCAGCTGGATTTTCCCCCTGTTCCCTTTGCTTGAGTTATATCATAATAGAATCTATGAACTGCAAGGTACATGGTAATTAATCTTTGAACTACTTGTTAACTTAGAGTGTGAGTGGAATATTAAGTCAAATGTGTTTGCAATCACTGTCTTTAATAAAGGTGTGTGGAAAAATTACCAACGGAATGGAGAAAGAAGAAAAGAATATCCAAAACAAAGCACAGAGCATCATCCTGTCCCAGCCTAAATAGGGGGTGAAGGGGGCTAAATAAAGTCAGCGGTAAAAATAGTCTCTTGAGGAGTTCTAGGCTTAATTTAACCCAGTGCATTGTTAGCTAGACGTGCCCAGCAGTAATACAGTTACAACCAAAGGCCACCAAAACAGGCTTTGCCTCTGGGGAATTCACTGCAAACCTGGCACGTGAAGGAAGGAATTTCTTTAAAAGTGTCTTCTTCCCCCAGCCTCTGAGTTAGACGAGGAAAGGAGGAAGGGAGAACACAAACACATGCACACTTCTCTCTCCTTCATGCATTTTTTAGTGCAAAGATGGCAACAACAATATTAACAAAAATTAATGCAGGCAGGCGTGGGGAAAATATAATACACTGGGAAAGAGATGCTCAGGGAAGCCAGGCTAGTTTTTAAAGAGGAATCTGGAAGGCTGAGCAAAAAGAGACCTTGATAACTATTTTTGTGGAACATGAAAAGTTTGAAGACTTTTTTTATTCTCCCCAATTCTGAGCAATGCTGGAGACCAGAATGCCAAGCTAATGTTTACTATCATCAATATGTCTTTCATATGTTTCTAGTCCATCACTGCACTGTGCATGTGCCACAAGACAGACTCTGAAACATGTTTGTAATTTGCATTAACAAGAACTTCATTCTATACATATTCAATAGCCCAAAAGATACCACATAATCCAGGCTCATTTTAACCCACCTGCTTCCCACCCTCCCTCTCTGCCTTTCCACCACATTTTTAAAATGTTTAGCTCAGGGCTCACTGGATTCAATGGAAAATTTTCTATACAGTTCAATGAAGAGTAGATCCAACCATAAGACAAAAGTTAATCAGCTTGTTTCTAGTTAGCATGCACTTAATACTGAACACATGGGCAACAGATTTACTGAAAAGATAGATTTAAGCATGGGCTTAAAGGCCTCCTCAAACTACAGCCTAGGAGAAAAAGAATCCTAAAATGATGCACAACTACCAAAATATTCAACTGTTTCAACAGGCTATTTGACACATACTTGCTAATTCTGAACAGAACATTATGAAGTTATTTGGTTTAATACTTAAATGTCCATCAGTATATGGTTATGGTACAGAGGCATGACAAAACTATATTATCCAAACATATTTGTGCACATCTTGGTAGCAGGATATAAAGTTCTGGAGTGGGACTATCAGATCACATTTGTGGAACAATCAGAGATTCTGTGGGACCTGTTAATGAAATGGTTCATTTATTGGTTACAACCAAAAATCAGAGACTTTGGTGCACAAACGCAGAAATATTGTGTTTACACACAACCAGAAACACAGTTCCAATAAGGATTGATGGGGTTGGCTGGCCCTTTTTCCAATAAGTGTTTCCACATCTCTGTTCTAATTGTTCCCCTTACTTTTCTTAGTCTGACAAAAGCATCCCACCAGTCACCATATATATGAACATAAGGTGGAGCTTTGCTCTGTGACGCCACCACTTAGGACTTTCCTGGGGTGATGACCTGGGGACACTGGGCTGTTACAGGACACTCAGTGCAAAGTGCCAATACAAATTGTTTCCTCTGTAAGAGGATAACATTTGAGTAGTTGGGTTTTTTTTTTGTTCTCTTCCTTCAGGAAAATGATGAGCTGAGCTAAAGCCTCCTCATTTTTCAGACAATTTTTTAATATATATATACATATATATATATAGCATGTATTATACAAACTTTGGTGTATTGCCATGAATATGTTATTTATAATATCCTATATTACTATAATTATATTACTATAGTGTCTTATTAAATGCAAAGAGATATGCCTAGTTGCAATGTAGTTATTAGATGTTCAATTCCAATTGATTGTCAAGAACAGTCATTAAGATTAAACATCTGTTTAATAGGTATATCTTATTACATAGTTGTACTTAAGTCCACAGGCAAAATCTGATTTAACATGAGACATAGTTTAAATAAACTAATTATGTGAGCATGATCTAAAACCAAGCTAAACATGGACCTTTGAAAATGACACATGAGTTTAATCAAAGCCAGGGCCTCAAAGTGAGCAGAACTTAACCACTGGCCTGACTCATGCGTGTGTTTTGATTTCACAGCTGAAACCAGTAAAGCCAGCACCCTCTGGGGGCTTCCTGACTCAACAGTGCCTTCCCCACCCACAGATTACAAAGCAGCAAGTTGTCTCTTTGGGTCGAATTACAGGAAACATCGCTGTGCTTTGTTTGGGAAAGTGCAAGGCATCACCTCTGCAACAGTAGTGGAGTCTCTGGGGGCTGGCTCTGTCAAGGGGATTGCCCCAAACACAGACAGGTGCTCCCACAAAGCCCCCTCACCCTAGGATTCCATCCAACAGGAGACACCAGACCCATCACGGACCCTGCCCTCTGCAGGTTTATCATCTGTCCTAACTACCAACCTAGTGCTCCCACCTGAGGGAAAAAATCTGGGTGTGAGAGGGCAAACCTGGCTTTCTGCAAAGGCATGGCAAGGAAGATGCAGTCTGGAGGATCAACAAACCAATCCCTGTCCCTACAGCCCAAAACCAAGGTCCAGCCACATAACATACAGGAACTCCTTACCCAGGCAAGGAAAGCCCAGTCTGGTTTATTTTCTGCTAAATTTAGGATTTAAGGGGAATAAATCACATATTTGGATCCAACAGGACTAAAAAGTGTTTCCACAAACTCAAAGCAGGTCTCGGACAAGCCTCACTAATATTTTTTCCTGTTTTATTAACGGCCACACTGTCAGAAGGTTCAGCTCTGAGTCTCCAGGGAAATAATCCTGCGTGCCTTACTGACAGTGGGAGACTGGCTGAGCCTTTTGATACACCCAGTCCTCAGTTCTTTCCATCCTTGATGATTTTCTCAAGAACTCTAGCTTATTGCCACAGGAGAAATAGAGCTGGTCAGGAAACCAGATATCAATTATTTAAGTTTCGGAATTTTTTCCATCTGGATTCAGAAATCAGCTTCATGTCATGGAAGTGAAATTCAACTTTAATATTGAAATATGCCATTTCCAGAATGAATTACAATCTCTCAGATGGCCAAATACCTTCCTGGAGGACTACAGCAAGTCAAACAGCCTTGGTCTCTACAGCCCAAGCCTGACAAAATTTTTGTTGGCTTCAGCACCTCCCATCCCTGCCAAGCAAGGGTGAAACAGCATCTCAGTAATTTTGCCATTACCACTCCATGTTGAAAAGTGTCACATTCATTTTCAAATCTGTCGCAGCCATTTGGCAATTAAAGACCTCTGAGATCCAAAGGCCTGTGAAAACCACAGGGGGCTGGCAGGAGGTTAAAATCACAGATATCTCAGAATGGCTGGGTTGGAAGATACCTCAAAAACCAACAAAATCCCACCCCCCTGCCATGGGCAGGGATACCACCTTCCACTAGACCAGGTTGCTTTCAACCCCATCCTACCTGGCCTTGAGCACTTCCAGAGATGGAGACTACACAACCTGTGCTGGTTCCTTTCTACTCTAATAGCAAAGAATTTCTTCCTAATATCTAATCTAGACCTTCCCTTCCTTCTCCTTCAGGCCTTTTCCCCTTTTTTTATCACTCCACGCCCTTGGGAAAATTCCTTCACTCCAGAGGAAGACAGGTGAGGATCTGGGAGCCCAGAACTACCGTTCCCCCAGCCCCAGGGCCCTACATCAGGGTGAAATTCCCAAATTCACCTGTTCCTCTTCAGCCCACCAGAACTGGCCGGGCTCAGGGCTGAAGTGACTATGGGCAACTGTGACTATTGGGTCGGACCAAGTCTTTGCTTCAGGTTCACAAACAATTGAAAGAAAATTTGATGGAACCTCAGAAAAACAAACTATCTACAAAACTTGTTTGTTTCCCATGGAAAGTCCTCAAAATTTAATAGTTTCTATAAAATCTTAATGTGTATCAAGTCAGTGAGTTCTAATGGCTGAAACAAAGAGTTTCTGTGATTTTTTTTTTCATTTGATTTCAATTTTTTTCCCAAAACAGCTTCATCTTTTTCAAGAATGTACGTCTGGTACTATAGCAATGCTGAAAACCTCAAAAACAAATGTGGGTGCACCCTCTTGATACAGAGGCCAGAAAAATGTCAAATTTTTGTTCTCTTGGTTTTTAATTGCTTAGAGATGGCTGTGCTGGCAATTGATGCTATGGAATGCTACTTCTTTTCCCACATCTCAGTAATTGTTCTAATGATCTCCTTGCAACATATTGGTGGAAATGTCAGAAGATTTCATGACAGATATAAAATTCATGTGATTGCCAGTAAAGCAGTATAAAGACTCCAAAAAATATCCCACAAATATTTCCCCACATTTTTTAATACAGCCATGTCAGGACTATTCACAATCTTTTGTATTTGTTGCATGAACTGGGTATCCACATCCCATCAGAAGACAGTGGATTCCAGAAGTCAATGGATATTTTTGTGTAGCTTTATGAAACAAATATTAAGCCCCCATTTGCCAAAACTATGCCTTTTAGAATGTAACATATAATAAACATTGGAAGAAAACATATTATCTAAATTAATAATATAAATAATACCTATGTCTCCAAAGATGTTTCCAGTGTTATCTACCCAAACCATTAAACTCACTAAAGCCACCTCTTCTTACTTCATTCTGAGCTGCTACACCAGCAGGGAGAGCAGAAATAATGGAACAAGATACCCAAACTCCACCCCATTACATTCCCTCAGCTGTACAGGAGGATATCTGTGTATTTCTTAGCTGCAAGTGAAATAAGCTGTTCATAACAGGTACACTGCAGAGATCAATTAATAAAATTAATGCTTATATGGCTACATACACTATAAAACTACCTCAGGCTCAAGCTTGACATTGTGGATGAAATTACACATTTTCTAGCTGGTTTAGGGTTTTATTTTAATTCTCCTCATCAGATAAAGTGCCCTGAAATAAAGAGCCAATAATTCACCTCAGACTGGTTCAGAACTCTTTTTATCCAAGACTCCATCTCTCTACTACCTTTTCTTTACCCAGGCATCCCCACTTTAAATAGAAATAAAATCCCCTCCACATCACAGATCCCTGTTTCCTGCAGTAGAAAAGCCTGTGTTCCTGTGCCATTCCACTTCAGTGCCACCAGTGTTGTGAAGCACCTGTTGCACTTCTCTGTAGCAGCTCCATGTCCAAGGAGCTTTAGGCACAGCTGTACAGAACACCCCAGGCTCAGTCAGTGACTTCAGACTGATTCCAGGAGCAAGCAGTGAGTTTTGGCAACACCTCAGATAAATAAAGATGTTGTTCAACAACATCTTGCTGTTGAAACATGTTGTTCAACCCCTTCAATCCAAGGGTTGAAGTCTAATAATTAATTCAAATTGGTGCTTCTTTCATCACACTCTTTGGAATCTTTCAGAGATGGTAAAACCATGTAAGTTCTCCCCAGGAATAACTGAAAATAAGTGCGATGTCCAAACAATTATCCAAGAACAAGTTTAACCTGAGTCCCTCACCTGGTTCCACTCAGACCCTGCCCCTGTGCAGCACTGCCAAAGCCAATCGAATTTATACAAATTTACAAGAATTCTATTTAATATCAGGAAAAATGCAAACCAAACGCCCAAACTAGTATGGTTTTTCCAACATTTCAAAAACCTTATTTTACCTTCTTCCCAGTATAAATGGAATTAGCAGCCAAGTCCAAATCTGAAAGTGTTTGAAAGCCCATCCCAGTCCTGGCCCATTTCTGACCTGCTTCTTTCATGCTCTGGGCCAATATCTATAATATGCCAGCACTATTTTCCCAGATTTGAAGATCCTCTGACCTTCTGAGGAGAGCTTTCCCTACCTGCATCTGGATCTGATTGCTGAGAACCTGGCTCACCTCTGTTCAAGATGTACTGAGGCCTTGGATTCACATTCTGCATTCCTCTGCAAGCCAGAGAGCCTGCCATGATTAATGTGCTCTGAATGAAAACCATAAGAACCAAAAATGATTTGCAACTGATTCATTAAAATAGCATTCATCATGATAATTGATTGGTTAATTAATTATGGCCGTAATGCAGATGTCATCGGCATTTCCATAGGAATTCTTTGGTAGTTTCTGAATTCATTCATTAAAGCCTGGCTAGTTCACAGTGCTACACCTTCTGGTGGGGGACACTGGTAGAGAAAGCAAATCCAAAGAATTCTGCTCTCTAAAAAAGACAGTTTCTTCTAGTGTTGTGATAGAATTCTTTCTGCAACTCCATCTCAACCTCCTCTCATGACTAACACTGGGTTCAGGATGATCCAGCCCTGTACAGCTGGGCCGTGCAAGAGCCAGACTCCTCTCACCCTACACCCACCCTGTCCACACAAAAGCCACTGGCAGAGCATCTTTGGAGAGCCAGTGGGGTGGCAGCACCCTCAGCACTGCAGCCCACAGGAAGGATTGTTACAGAAGAGGAAATGTAAAGAAATATTCTTGTGAAAAATGCCAAGGGATCTTTCTGGCAATGTGCATCAAATATTAGCAGGTTTTAGGGCTCTTGTTTGAAAGAGGTGTGCACAGGGAAAATGCACAGCTAATGACACAGACTTTTCAAGTTTCAAAGGACTTGCTGTCCAGATGTCCAGCAGCCTTGCAGACAGAGCTGTTTGTCAGCTACTTGGAATCTCTACCTTTAGTGTGGTTATTCTCTAGCATAGATTTAGAAAGCTGGACTCAGCACAGCACAGATTTGATGCCTGAACTCACCTGAAAGTGTTACAGCTCAGACAGGCCAAAGGCAAGGATTTTCTTCCAGCTGTGATCTGATATAGCAGATTTTGAGTTATGGGGATTCATTTCTTGCCTCTGCCATAGGCTTTTCTGCATGGCCATGAGCAAAACCTTCATTCCTCTGTTGCTCCTGTTTTCATCTGTGAGACAGAAACAATGGCAACCCTCTCTCCAAGGCTATGGAGAAGATGAACTCAACATATTAATGACTAGGAAGTGCTTAAATATAACAGCTTCAGGGGACACAGACATACCCCAAGAAATAATCCACAAAGAGCAGCACAGAAAGAAGAAGTTGCTGAAGCTATGTTCTCCTTAGTTCTTGCTGTTAACCTCTTTTTAATTTTTTCTAATCCCCTGGTGCCATAAGCACTACTGGAGTACTTGCACACTGCTGCCTGGCAGGGGATCCCTCAGGCTGAATCTTTAGCTATAGAAAAGCAATGTCAACCCATTGACTTTATCCATTTTCACCCCTGAAGATCCAGCCCACCACATTCTCCTCCTGCTCAGGACTGATGGACATCTTCCCCCAGCTCTGAAAACAAATGTTCCTGCACAGGAGAAACCTGCAAGTGCAGGGTGGGGAGGGAGCCTCTGTATGGGCCCTCCTGGCAGAGCATCACCTGCTCTCAGCCAAGCAAGGCACTGGCAGGTACTTGAGGAGCACCATGGCCACAAACTCAAAGGCCTACATATGGCCTGCTATCATTTAATGGAGTTGCTGTTGTTTGAATTCAGTTTTAAAAGGGCAGAAATCAGTAGAAATGCATGTGTGCTCTCCTTTTTCCTTTCCCTCCCCCTGAATCTCTGAACTTCGTGGGATAAAAACCAAGTCAGGAGCAAGAAAAGCTCTTTCTGCCCCGGTAGCCTAAAAGCACAGGAGGCCTGTAAGAGCTTCCCAGTGCCAGATGAGAGCTGGGGGTGTCTCTGATTTACCATTCCCCATCTCTTCCTTTGTTCTATCTCCACCTCGACTGTCAGCTGTTTTGCACAGGGGCTGGCAGTCAGGGGGAGAGGAGAGAGGCTGGTGTGTGTGTGTGTGTGTGTGTGTGTATCCAGTTCAGGCTGGTTCCTGGCTCAGGGAAGCATTTTATTGGATTTGTTACTCTTTGATGCTGATTAAGCCCATGGGGTAGAAAAAAGCAAAAGAGAGGGGGAGTTTGGGGGGAGGGGAGAGATGCAGTTTCCCTGTGGCTGCGATGTTTTTAATTTATTATTAACCATCTCTCATGTGTTATCTGACAGCTCTGTTGAATCCTGGATGCAAAGGAAAGCAGTGCCTGCATTTACAGTTTTCTGGGGTGTACGTCCCCAGTCTCCCCAAATCAAAGTCCAGGCTGCTCACAGTTATCTTTGTAGATGCTAATTTTAAACAAATAGATTAGTAGGAAATTAGTTTCCTAGCAGTTGGAAGGCTGCACCATTTCAAGGCCAGGATCGCACAATGGAGAGCTCAGAGCCAGCCCAGGAGTGCAGGGTGAGACACAGAGGAGGGAACATGCAAAAGGAATTCAGCAAGGCAACCCCAGAACAGCCCAGACTGTGCTCCCAGCTTCTTCCTCGGGTTTTCTGAACATGCCTCCCAAAAATGGCTGCATTTCCCCAGTTTCTGAACTCTCCTCTCATGTCACAGGCATTTCAGTCCCTGGACACAACTACAGGCACCATTCTGATTAAGTTTTGAGTTAAGTTTACACTTTCAGATGGCTTCCAAGAGGATGTTTCCTCCAGGCACACAAGTCCTGGTGCCCTGCTCCCACCTGGACACCCACAACAGCTGCACATTTCCCCAGCTCTGACACATAAATGCCAGAAGTCAGAACCAGCTCAATCTTTCACCTGAAAAGCAGATGCTGGAAATTGGAAGCCTTGTTCTCTGTTATTTTACACAGTTATGTACAGAGCAACGTTTCAAAGCTCTAAGCACACCAGCAGAGCACCAGCATGCTCATTAGGTGCATATTGCATGGACACAAATGGCTGTGCCACTTCTCATGCTGGAGAACCCAACCTACAACTTCAATTTTCAACGCCCCCAGGTGGTGACCACAGCAGGTAGGGATCACCCCTGAGTGGTGTTTCTACCCAGCCAGTGAGAACAGGCAATTTTTCCTGCCATCTCTTTGAAGAGGCTTGGAAAGAGAAGGCCTGGAGCTCATTCAATGCTTACTGGATAAGCACATGTTGTCCTTGATGCTGACTGTATTTTATGCTGTGCTGGTTACCAGCACTCCAAGGCAGGGTCCCTGTAGAAATGGACTTTCCAGTCTTGTGAAAAATCATGGCTGATATGAAATAATATGTATTATGAGAGAAAGTCAGTGAGATGGGCTTTCCTACTGCAGTACACACAGCTGCAGGCTGGGATGTGAGAACTACAAGGTCAACATCTTTGAGCATCTTCTTGAAACAGTAATTCAAATCAAAGCCCACCACAACTGGCATAAAGAGGTTCTGCTGCAACACAGCCCTCTCTCCATCCTTGGGCCAACCCATGTTTCTTCTCCCATGAGATTACCACCGGATATTTGTGAATTCCTGGTTGATGAGGACCAGGGTTGGTGCAAGGACAGGAGGTCCCTGACATGCAGGATGCTCTGCTCCTGCTCTTAAACACTGCCATCTCCTGGGGCAGGGGAGGCAGCACAGCCCCTCCTCTTCATCAGCGAGGTGTTAATTACAAACCAGGGTTTGGATCACCTCTGTGGGCATCAGCAGCTCCAGCTCTCAGTGTGGCCTCAAGCCAGACAGAGCCAGCCACTAAAGCAGGCAGCATCTGGAAGGGACACTCTCCTCGTGTCTCTCAACAAGACCTACCCACCACCACTATGTTTGCTGACAGGATATTTTTCAAGGCCATCTGAAACATGGTGCAGTACAATTTCAGGCAGTTTTAGCAAAGTGTGTGTATTTGGTGCACTGTGCAAATGGGTGCAAGAGGAGGCTCCTTTAAGTTCATACCTCAGGGAAAAACGGAAAAATAATTTTCACTTGATCCCAGGCTCCTCCACAAGTATTACTCCCAAACCGTCTATATCTCTGTTGGTAAAACCCTTCACACCATGTTTTATCTTATTGCTAAAAATAAATCACTTGTAAATTGTTTTATAAATTATGTATAAGAAGAGACCTCATAGTCTAAGATGTGCTACCAGTGTATTCTACATGATAAAAAAAATGTAAAAGGATCTCCAAGGGTGGAAGGGGGAAGGGAAGGGAGCACTTTTATAAATAATATATTCAGTGGTCAAAGAAAGTTATCACCTTTTATGAAGTGTTTGGGATTCATTATGCATAAAAAGTGCAGCACTGCTTCTCGTGTGCACGATACCAGGATGTGATTATTAAGCATTACAGCCACCAACTAAGTGATTATTGGTGTCATCATTTGTTTATCTAACCAAAACCTAGACTGCCACCTCTCATCAGTGGAAACAAACAGCTGATGTGTTTGACTAGTGCCAAAGGAAGGCTGTCGATTATTCCCAGGGAGATGATGTCCCCATCACTGTGGGTTTCATTTGGTATTCATTGTAATAGCACTGATCCTAATGAATTCATTTGGTATTCATGTGGATGTCACATGTATTTCCAGAGATGTTCTGCTGTAATTTAGCATGGGTTAATGGACACCTCTGTTAAAGTGTTATTGAAAGTTTGACATTCAAATAACCCAGTTTAAAAATCAGACAAACCTAGATATTAAAGCTGAAGGGAGGGTGGGGGGAGGGTGCTGGAGTAAGAGGCAAGACTGCAATGCCAGGCAGAGACAGTAACCCTTATCTGTCTGCAGGCAAGGGAACCCTGTCCTGTCCCTTCCTCCTGCTCCCTGCTCACCAAAAGCAGAGAATTGGCTGTTTTCAGAGACTTTCAGGGCCTCTTTCCTGTCAGGGTTGGCCTGGCTGGTTCCTCACCTGCCAAACACTGCCCCAGGAGAGAGAAGAGCCTTTGGGGGCACACAAAACCAAGGCAGGGTGTGACAGCACTTCTGCTTGCCTTGACAGACAAGGCTCAGGCCCAGCTAATGCAGCACTATGGTCCAGGGGTGAGGTTGAAATGAGCAGTGCTTTTATTTCCCATGTTTTGAAATACTGGAGCTGATCTTTCTGCTTTGCAAATTCAGAGAACAGAGGATAAGGATGGCTGGATTAACCCTGGTAGCAAGGACAGTGTGAACTAAACAGTGCAATTCCCTGGGCACTTTCAAGGAGCTCAAAGCACTTACCCCCTGCATTGCCAAAAATCTTGAGATGCCACAGAGAATCCCATTATAAAGAAATAATATCCAGAGAGTCTTAAAAAAAATGAACATTTTCCTTTTTTCTAGCAGTTCATTGCACAGGATTTTGACAATGAAGAAGCCAACCCTTTCAGGTAGAGTGCCACAAGTGCTTTTAAGATACTGAATTTATAATATTCAGGGTATGCCAACAATGGAATATATTATGAGAAACTGGCAGTGTAAAGGTTTTGCTCACATTCACTTGGGATGACCTGCACAGATAATTCTTACATAAGTAAGAATTTGACCTAAGGGAAAGTTTGAATTGGTGAGGAACGAGACAAGCCCAGACCTGATAAAATCTCAGTACCACACCACACCACCACATCATAACCACACATGCAACCCATATACAGTAATTGTTTATATTAAACACAGAGTCAGTGTACCACATGCTTGGGGAACATAATCATCACTTAAACTGATATTTCCCCAACCATGAAATAAATTATAAGCCACAGAATAAATTGATTTTTTTTCCTGCATTGTAGTAACACCACTTGGCTCCACCCCTGCTAATGCAGCCCTGTTGTCTCCATGACAAGTTTGGAGCATTTGGAATACAAGAAACCTAAGTACAATATCCATCCTGCAAAATACGTGAGCCTGTGGTAAACCCAGAGGTTTGAAATGCCACTTGTTGCTCAGCCTGCTGGCTTTTGTTGAGTACCTCCATTATACAACACTCAGAGCAATGCAAACTTCATCCTATCATGGATTTTATATGTTCCTGCCTGCAGATTAAATTGCCAGCTATAACACAGCATGTGCTGTTTGTGGCCGTTTTCCTAAATGCTACTTTGGGAACAAAATACACAGATGCCTGATGTAAACTAACCTCCTCCTGTTTTCCTGGCAAAGGTTGAAATTCAACCCTGTGCAGAGGTTCTCCACAAGCCTATTTATTAAATCCCACTGAAATGTCCCAAACTGGAGTTAATTAGGATTTAAGTAGTACATAACTTTATGAAGGTCCATTAAACAGCTTTGACCTTTATCTCTGTGGCTGTATTTGCACATTTGTTCTTGTTTTGGTGATAAAATACATTGCTTTGTTTTCCACCACGTGCCATCAATATTGCTTTGAGAACATCAGGGCTGAAATCATGACTCTAACAAGGCAGAGGCAAAATTCCCATTGACCACAGGAAGGGAGAGGCTTTTTCCTGATCAGGTCAGGTACCTGCCACCACCTCCTGAAGCTCTCAGACATCGAGGGGATGAGGTATGGGTGGTTGAGAATTGCACAGACAACAAACTCCCTCACAGCTACATGCACAAAACAGGAATTCTCCATCCAAAAGAAAAGGAGAGCAAGGTTAATAGGTAGGTTCTGAGAAAATAATGAAGCTTTTCTGAGCAAAGCTGAGGTTTGCATGAATTGGAGAGACCTTGCTTTGTGGCCAGCCCCAGACTGCCAAAGTCTCCCCAGGAAAAAATAAGGACTGTCAGAAACTTCATTAACTTCTACTCTTAATTGCAAAGGATACATTGCACATTAGGTAAGACCTCACTATTTGGGAACTTAATGCTAAATGCTTGGCCTTTACCCCATTTCTGCTATATCTTGCTTTGTAAGAAGGATCTGTACAGCTTGATGTAGCAATAAATAATTTTCATAAGTTTTATTGCAATGCTGTGTGCCACTAATGGACAATTTGGTACTATTCTCAAGCAAGGGCAGCAGGCTGAATCACAGAGCAGCTGTTAGTGTTTCATTAGAAGCAAAAGTCCCTTCCCTACTTCATTTCAAACACCAGTCAGTTTTCTTTGATCATTTCTCATCTCTCACCAAACGATGGGGAGATCCAGCTCTTCCTGTCCCATAGTAATGGTCTCAGAGCCCTTATGAGGGGCTGTGTAATTGGGCATTGCTCTGTTGAGGTGTTTTAATGCAGCCATGGCTCCTGACCTCCAGCCAGCAGGAGGAAAGAAAAGCCCTTGCCCAGCTTCATCTGGAGTGGCTGCACACTGGCTGAACCTCTCTCATCTGCATTTTTCCTTGAGATTAATGAGCAACAGGGAAGGTCCCTAAACTTAAATGAGCTGGAATAAAACTCTGAAATAAGCCTTGCCTATTAGAGGTGGTGTTGGAAAGAGGTTTTCAGGGAAAGTCTTTCTCTGGGAGCAATCATCACAAGGGAGGCAGAGGTTCAGCTCTGCTTCAGGAGCACAGCTGAGATCCAGTGGATGCAGGTTCCACATCCATTCCTGCTTTCCCTGCCTGGCACATGCCCCTCTTTATCCCTGTCCATCTCTGCTGGGGATTCTCACAGATACTGACTGCACCGTAATACTTCAAAATGCCAAAATTGGGCATCCTTACTTTTTACACAGCCTGAGATATCTGCAAAGACCTCAAGATGATGAAAACAAACCCAACAAAATCACACAGCCTATTTTCTATTGCCTTCAGATCATGAAAACTCGAGGGTACAATCAAATCAACTTTTTCAGTGTAAATCTGAAGTGAAAAACAATCATCTACAGTAGTTACAGATTTCAATTAATAAAATCCGATTTCTGATTCCAAAAGCACAGGATGTGGAAAACCCACAGACAAATATTTCAAAAATTCTACATAAAAGCAGAATTCTCATTCTCAGAAATTCTTATGAAAGCAGAAGCATCAAATGAATGAAAAGATGACTGGGAAAAAGACGATAAGAGTCTTATTACAAATATATTGGTTTAGATACAGCTCATAAGAATTCTGCTATTAGAACTAAAGATATCCACTTCCAAAATAAAGAAATTCACTTCCACTGTTGTTTGGAAGATGCAGCATTTTGTGGGTCTCTGTTGAACTCTAGGTTGCAAGTTTGCAGGAAAACTCGAATTCATGCTCAAAGTGCAATTCCAAAAACACAAAACAAGAAAGTGCACGACCAATGTTCTCTCAAATGATTTATCACTCATGCAAGCACTGGAGCTGTGTTTTAGAGTTAAATCTACACTCCTCTTGTAGGTTTTACTTTTTAAAATACAAATAGCCAAGACCAATTGAAGGAATACTGACAGATTTTCTGAACTAACCAGATGTAACGCACCATGCCATCATCCCACAGCACACTGCACCAAGTTACCTCGTGTAAGGCATCCCCAGGAGCTTCAGGAGAGGGGGAGATTTACTGGTACAAACACAGCCCTAATCAGTGCCCCCTGTCCGTGCTCTATTTAGCACAAATGCAAAACCAGCTTAGATGGAGAGCAGATGCAAGCAGAGATCAATGGAAACACAGGGAGCTAGGACATGACAGGCTGCTCTGAATTACAGTGAGCCACACTGAGCACCTGCACGTGCCACCTTCCTGGGGGATTTAGTGTGCTCCCAGACATACTGAGGCTGTGGGGTTGAAGGGCTGGTTTGAAGGATGGCACAAGACCATAAAAACCAGCTCAGCTGGGCAGCCCCTCATCACACCATCACCAGACAGCAAAGTACCCTTTGCAGCAAGAAGGGAGATCTGCCACGGTCAAACTTCATTCTCTCACTGCACTACAAGAGCAGAGCAGCCCCTCCTTTCCCCCCTCACCTAAAGAGTCTCAGCACCAACCTCATTTTTGCATCCTTTCTTCTTATCAGAGGCTTCACATCAGCTGGAGGCTTTTCTTACTGGGCAAAGTTTGAAACACAGCAATAAACTACAGTGGCCAACAACACACCCCCCAACACCCTGTTCCAAGTCAATAACATATTTTAAGTTCTTGAAAATCTATACGCCCAGCTTTATTATGAAATAACCCAGTGACAGTACTGGAAACGTGATACAGTCACTGGAAAAGGCACTTGGTTTGCAGACATCAGATTAAATTAGATTTACAAGCTGCACTGTCAGATGGGCTGCCTGCACTTTGTGCCCTAGGGGCCTGCAGGGCTGTGTCCCACCCAGAGCATCCCACCTGAGCTGCTCCTGCAGCAGGATGTGGTGCTGCTGGCTTAGGGAACCAGCTGCAGGTCTGTAAACTGAAGGGAGCTGATCTGTGCTGACTTAAAAACAGATTATTGAGCTATAGTCCACAAACCATAATGAGACTGGAACAAGTCAACTGCCAGGCTTCTCTCAGTGCAGCTTATTTAGCCATGAAATACAAGAGCTGAACCATCTGAATTCACGTTCACATACTTAAAAAGTTTGGAACTGTTTGGCCCCCAGCTTGTTTGATGCATGTTTTTGGCAGCAGCCCTCTTGCATCCTGTTCATTTTAAATTTAGGCCATGCTTGTTAACCTTGTTTGATACCTTTGAAATAATTATATAAATAAGTATGCCTGTCTTTCTATGTCTCACATGCAAAAACATTCATTATTTTTGGTTCCCTTTGGGCCAGATCCAGAGGTCTTCAAATCAACAGGAGCTTTTCATTTATGTCCAAGGGCTTTGGATCAAACCTTTAATTATAATTGCATTGCCCCTTTAAGATGCAGGACCCTCTCATTTCCCCTGCAGGTTTCTGCTAGCAACTCTAGGATCCAACACAAGGCTCTCTTAACACCTGATTAAATATTAATCCAGAGGTGGGGGACTCACTCTTTTATGATCCTTTCCCTAGAAGCTCCTATTAGTAAATCACAGTCCTGCACAAGAGGAAATGTGGCCATTCCATTATCCTCTGCTCACAAAGGGACATTAATTCTTAATAAACTGGCCTGATTATAATAATACTCGAAGGATGCAAAATAAGGAATAGACAGGTTTACACCCATGTCTAAGATTAAACACATGTATGGTGCTGGGAGAAGAGGTGGGGAGGGAAAGGATGTAAAAGAAGAGGCAGAGAGAGGAGGGAGGGATGTAAACTGTAGCTTGAATTCTCAACACAAGAGACTAAAGTGACAGTGGGCTGGTAAGTTTTTCTGTGCCTTATTCACAATGTTTATAAAGGAAAAGAAAAATAAAATTGAGCTTTTGGCTTTCTAATTTGGAGCAGAGCAACCCTCCTCCCAAGAAGTGGCTCCTATCAGATGCAGCATTTCAGGCTCCAAGGGAGGCAGTTCTTAAAGATTTGAGATAAAGCCCTGTATTATTCTCTTAAATGCTGAGTAATGTACACAACTCTGTTAAAATACAAGGACCAGGTTCAAAAAGAGAGATGAGACTACTTCAATATTCTCACAGCAGCATTCCAACCTTTTTGCTGGTTTGCAGGCAGTGATCCTGAGCAGGAACCATGCTGCAGGCCACACACTGCTCTGCTCTTGCTGCCAGCCTGGGCTGCTGCCAGAGCAGCCCCTTCCAAATGCAATTTGCCATGGCTGCAAGCAATGCTGGCAGGTCTATGGGGCAGGCCACTGCAACAAGTGATGGCACAGGAATCACTTCATGCTCACTGCATCCTCCTCTGAGGTCTTGCAAAAGCCTATCTAAATACCACTAAGCAAGAGGGATTTGCATCAAGTGTGCCACATCCCCTGCCCAGCTCAGTGAAAACTTCTAAGACTCCACAAACACATTTGTAAGATGCTGCTGGAGTACAGGAGTCACATCAACACTTATCAGCTGGTCCATGTGGACCATGAGAGCCTCGAGCACTCCTGGAAGAGCACCCAGGCTGTTCATGCAGTTCACCTGCCCCCAGCCCCCTGCTGCCTTCCTGCCCTTCCTTTTAGGGAAGGAACAACCTCACCAGTTTGCTCTGGCAGTGTGACACTGTTCATGGCATCATGTGACTGGTAAAAGAGGTGGCTTGATGAAGAAAATGTTATACAGGCGTGCTGGAAGGCACGGAAGGAGGAAATGTGAATCCAAACTTTCCCCATCCACTTCCAGATCCCAGCCAGTCCTCCTCTTGTGGTGGCCTTCCCTCCAAATCACTTCAATATGCAACAAGTTTGGACTTGAACGTGTTCTCATGCTTGGAAAATGATATATAGGCAGGGCCATCAATGAGAACAGCCCTCAGATGTTATCATAGAAGAGAGCCATTCCTCTGACATGAGTGGTAGTGATGGTCCTGGCTGATTAGAGCAGTTAAAACTTTATAGCACACCGTAGAGAGAGGCTGTTACAGCCTCCTAGGATGGACATGCAGCTTCTCACATGCAATTTCCACATTCAGCTGCTCCCAAGAGCATTATTATCTTTTTACTGTAGTGACCAAACCATGCAATTCCTCAAATCCTTTCCAAATGTTAATGAAATCAAATAAACCATCATACACTTCAGGGAATTGTACAGAAATAGCAAGCATTTAAGAGGAACCAAACACTGGCAAACCTCTCTGGAATCAACTCTTTAAATATGGGAAAGGCAGGATCCACTTATATGGGGAAAGCCTGAGGCTGTTTTAAATTTTGAAAGAAATTTTGATAGGTATGTAAGAGAGATCAATTATAATGCAAAGATATTTGAAGCCTTTGATGCCTAGTCATTATCTAGTTGTACCAGACCTAAATTCAGAGTTTAAGCCAGAGGTTTTCGCTGTTTCCACTGAAGCTTAAGCGATGGCTGTGGTTTATCTGGGCAGGCAGTGGAACACCCCACAGCTGCTCACTCCCTCACTCCCAGTGGGATGGAGGAGAAAATCCAAAAAAATAAGGTGGGGTGAGATAAAGACAGTTTAATAGGACAGGAAAAGGACAGGAAAAACAATAATGGAATGACAAAAGAATATACAAAAGTAGTGATGCACAGTGCAATTGCTGACCCCTCCCTGACTGATGTCCAGCCAGTGCCCCAGCCCTGGCCACCTATCCCTGTTTATAGATTAACCACAAAATCCTATAGCCTGGGACAGAACTTGGAGATAAATATATCAATTTATTTTGGGGTCAGCTGTCCCAACAGTGTCCCCTCCCAGCTTGTTGTGTTCCCATCCCTTTGGTGTCAGGGCACTGTGAGTAGCTGAAAAGTTCTTGAGTTTGTACAAGCACAACTCAGCAACACCTCAATACCAGCCCCTTTCTCATCCCAACTCCAAATCCCAGCACTGTACCAGCTGCTGGGGAGAAAATTACCTCCCCCAGCTGAAACCAGGACAGCAACGTCACAGGTACACAAATTAAATAATAAATAGAGCCTCCTGGTCAATAAGGCACTAAAGTGAGAAACCTAAAAAGCTCTAGGGTAAACACTGAGTATATGACTTAATTGCAAGGTAACTGTAATACTGAAAAATGCCTGATGTTTAAATAATACCATTGTAAATTGACAGTTTTAAAACTGTGATTTGTTTTCTATTATTTTTATTTGTAGCTGGAATCACTACACATCCCAATGTGTAGGATCCTTTCCTATTCCTGTTGGGTATCTTTAGAAAATAAACTCCCATTTAAGTCAAAGCTGAAGTGAAGGGACAAAGGAAGTAGCTGGAACAAGATTATATTTGATATATCAATGCAGGACCTCATTCTCCAGCCATCTGAGCAGTGGTGCCCCCACCAAAGCACTCTTTTTTCCCAGGATGTTCAGTTCACACCAAAGCTGAGCCATTTCAGAGCTGCAGCTGCCCTGTGGAGCAGGGGCAGCAGTGTGACTGTAGCAGATCTATTTGAGCCCTCTGGAGATTGGTGCCAGAGGCATTGGCTCTCTGCATTTTAGCTGCACTGGGTTTGAACTGCCACACTGCAGGCATTTTCCAGGGCTGGGCACACTTACCCATCTGCATTCCCAAGGGAAGATACACAGCCAGCAACAAAGACCAGAGCAACCATGGGCCTTGAACAAGCACCAAGAGAAAAAAAAGCTCTTTTTTTTTTTTTTTTCTATTTTTTATTTCTTCCCTATCCTGGGGCCACTCACCCTCTGTAACTCTTGCTGACTAAAACAATGCAGTTTTGAGGTACTAAGGGACCTGCTGTTCTGCAGCACAGAAAAAGATGCTGTGAGCTACCTGAGCAAAGCCCAAACCCAGTAAAGTCACCACAATTTGGCTCTGAAGGCACCTTCTCATTCATTTCAGTGGACTCTGTCACAGAACCTATGAAAGCACCATGGAGGTCTCTGCAACCCACCCCACTCCTGCTGTAGAAAAAGCATTTTGATGGTGTCTGTTGCCCTGTTCTGGGTAGTTTTACATAAATTAAGTGGTCTTTTTAAAAGATCGTGTCCATTACACCACCAGCACCAAGACTATTGCTGAATTCCACATTAAAATAAAGGCTACTGCTGTTCTGCACTGAGCTTTCCTGTTACTTATCTCACAAATAGCATTGGAAGGATTCCACTGAAATTCCAAATACAAATAAACACAGATTTTGCTCCACTCCAGAAAGATAACTGTCCTATCACCAGCTCTCCACACTGACAGAGAGGGAAACCTGGGAACACACCACACCTGGGTTCAGTGGAGGACTAGTGCCCTCTTTTGATGTCACTTTTACCCATAGACTAATTAGGATTTTGTTTTATTGCTGTACCTGCAAGACGTTTTTCATTTCCCCATATGCTACACTTGGAATAACAATAACTAACACCTGAGTTTGTTTTACCTGACAGGACCAGGGAAATTGCTAAACATTTGAGGTAATACAGCACTAAAGTGTTTGTAAATCAGCTTCAAAGCCATTAAGGTATGGCAACTCTGACAGGTGCAGAGCTGCTAATGGCTTTGTCTGAAAAATTACTGAATCCATGGGGAGTTGTGCCTTCACTTTTAAGGGGCTGAACAAGGCCACCAGGGATGAATGGCAGTCAGGTATCAGGTATAGACAACACCTGACCTCTGGAAGGAAGTAAAACAGCAAATACAGCCAAGAGATTCACGTTCTGCTCGTGCCTGAGAAGTCACACAAGCTCTCATGCTAAACCTTGAGCAATTTGCAACACATTTCACATAAACCCCAAGCATCTGAATTATTTTGTGCTGTTTATATGCACTGGGAACCAAATTGAACTACCAGTTGAAGTGCCTGTCTATAATCAGCATTAATATGATTGCCTGTTATGTCCTTAGTGAGGGCTCAGATGTTCACTCTGCCTTGTTATGCAAAAGGCAAAATCTCCTTGATTAACTTAAAACTGCACCTTCTGCTGTACTTTGGTGGTTGTGAAATATTTAGACACACAGAAGGATGAACTAAAACATTACAATGTGTTACAAATTTATGTTTCCCTGTAGTCTGAAGGATGCTCTCAACAGACTTTTCAGTAAGTGATTTTGGAAAAAGACAATAATTTAATAAAAATGTTACTAAAAAACCTCCCAACCAAACCAGAAAAACACTAAAAATGAAGCCATGCTTAAACTACAACAACCTCACATCTCTGTTCTCTGGCAGTGAACTGAGCTAGACTGGTTCTAAGATAAGATTTCTTCTGCCAACAGAGTTTCATACCAATTTTAATGGTATGAAAATCTTATAAATAATACACTGGTAGAGCTGAAGGTACCAGCACCTGCCATTTTATTATGTTTACTTGTGCTAAAACTAAACACTAACACAGGACAATCCTGAAAACATGAAAAAAAACAATGTCAAGTGACAGGACAGAAGTCAAAATGAAATAAACATTGAAGATGTGAAAATTCAAGCTTTAACTCTACAAATATGAATTATTAAAATATATATGCCTTTCTTGGTTTTCTGTATAGCAGGGCACAGTGTATCACACTCAGTAGGCTGCAGACTATTTAGTAAATATATCAAATAAATTGCCCATGACAATATATTTGCTTGATTCCGGCCATATTTATACATCATGGACTTGCTTTGTTCACCAACCTTTCACTGGTGAACTGTTGTTAAAACCAGAAGAAATCCTTTTAAAAGGGAATGAGAAGAGTTAATCAAAGCCATAACATTCTCTGTTTCTTTCCTGATCACGTAGACAGTGACCAAAAATAGAGCAAGCGCGTTAGCACCACTCGTGTCTTCTTGCTAATTGGGGTGTTTTAGATGCAGATGTTCTTCACTTCCAGAAGCTGATTTTTTTTGTATTTTGAGGAGTACTAAATGTGCTGGTTTGGCACTTCTGAACCCAGTGAAACTTTGAATTGCTGTACTGAAATAAGTATCAAACACCAGTAAGGAGCAGCGGGTTTGCGTTTCGTCATCTCTTACTGTGAGGATCTCAACTTTCCCAAATTCCAAACACCAGTGTGAGAGATCAGACACTGAGACAAGCATGTTGGAAACCTGTCTGCTCGTAACACAAATCAGAAAACCAAGATTCCTCTTCTACCCCATGAAAACCAGTGCTTTAAAAACTGATAATCAAAAGTACATTGGATCTAACAGCCACAACCTGCTCACACCACATGGCATGGGACAGCTGTGGCAGATTTTGAAAGGTTTATTTTCACAAGGTACCTCCATGATCAGACACTTATCTCACCTCTCTGAAACTTTAATCTGTGTAGTTTCAATGCTTCCAGTATTTCCAGCCAGAGCTGGCAGAGTTTAAGTCAGGTGTTTTAGCCTACTATATACAAACACCAATGAATCAAATGGAAACCTGTGAACATCTTGTTCAAGATATGAACTGAGCAAGAGGTGAACTGAGAGCCAAGCAAGCCACACTTTCATCCAATTCAGTTTTTACATCAGCCTGAAATTTACAGACATTGCTGCAATACGATAATAATATTGTGATAGAGAATAAACCCCTTTCTTTTCTGCTAGACTAAAATAAATTGTTCTTTAAGCACTTACACTTAGGCTCACACTTCTGCCTGTCAGTAGCATGCTCAAAGTGACTTAAAACAGTCCTTAAAAGTGTGGACATAGCTACTTAAATATGTAAATTAATTGACTTTGCACATCTAGACAGAAAATGTGCTTATAGGTCAGTTATTCAGTGTGAGTAGGTACAAGGCAGAAAAACACCCATTTGAAATGGCAAGGCAGATAAATGTCCAGGTGAAAATGATCACGGATCATTTTTGAAGTCTGACTCAGGTAAAAGGCTGAGAAGCCACTTCAGCTGTACCCTGTGAAGCTAAACTACTCATACAAAGCAAAGGGTAATGTTCTGTACAGTGGACAGTCACTAAGGTAAAATAGGAGAGGGCTTTTAAAATCAAAGTAGAACATCAGAAATTTTTCAGATTCATTCTAAGATGAAAGAAAAAGAGTTGAAGAGCAATAAACAAGTTGATATTTCATTAAAAAGCTAATGGCAAGTTGTATACACTCTGAAGTTCGTAAGAAACATTAATTACAATTGCTACTGGCAACAGATCATTCAGAAAAACACACACATAGTTCATATGGAACACAAATACAGCTTCTAATCTTCAGATTGACATAGAAAGAAGACTTTAATCATATGACTTGAAAGTACAATCTGAACCTCCTGATTTCTATGCTTTTAAACCCAAAGGGAGAGCTGGATGCTTAGGTAACCAACCGCCTGCAGAAAACACTCAATACATTTATGCACCCACCAAATTAGACATGGAAATTATATCCAAATTGCACAAAAAGCTGTAATCCAGATTCAGATCTCCTCTTTGGAAATGCCAGCGAGGATTTCACTTTCCAAAGCATCTCACAGCTCCCATTCAGTTCAATTGTACTCAGTTATGCTCAGGACTCTGCAAAACAACGTGATCGCCACTGCAAATGCTTTCCAAACTCTGTCCTTTGTACTACATTTATTCTATATGTTGAATTATATGCCATAAAGTGGCTCTGTCAGGCATTCAGAGCACAGCTGTGATGAGCAAGAGCCCATGATTAATTCTGTCCTTGCTCTTCATAAACTATTTGTCTTGTCTAATTAGAAAAAAACACAATAGAAGTTACAAACATTTTCACCATTTCCAACTGGCCGTCAAAAACACGAGAGAAGCCAAGTCGCCTTTCATGAGCAGTGATGAATAATGTATAGAAAGACAAAGTCTCAAAGTTTACCCCATTTTGTATTGCATTGTTCCCATTGCCTTCTTCCACACCATTTCTATTTTTCAAAAACTGTTCTGAAAGCCACTGCAGCACGGCTACATGGACCTTTATCAAACTTACAGAAACCACTTTTTAGCTTTTTTCCTAATTTTTCAAGCTTTTTTCCCCCCCTGTCACAAGCATAAGCTTAGGCCCCAAAGTCCAGTTTTGCAGAATTCATTGAAAAACAAATATAAGTAAATTGTCTCAAAACATAAAATCTCTTAAATGCAAAACGAACACAACATACAAACCTAGCAATGTCTTCACAAATGCAAGCAATCACCAGAATTCAGCACAGGGGTAACTTTGTCACTTTTGGAACAACCAGGAACAGCCCAGCAGGACAAGGACACGGCAATCCCTGGCTGGAAGCAACCCTGGCCACTTCATATTCCTGGGGTGCATTAGACCACCCTCAGCATGCCCAGGGTCTCTGAGGAATCCCAGTAACTTCCTTCAGTATCTGATGCCAGAGATAATGTGCATATCTTGCACTGCCCACATCTTTATCACCGGCCATAGTGACAAAACTGGAATAAAACAAGTATATTTTCAATGATGTACATTTTGCCAGATACTACCTAAAGAAAGCACAGAGAAAAAGCATTTAATCTGTAAGCCCTGAGACTTACTCAGCTTTCTATAAGCACTTTGTGATGTATATAGAAGCCTGAGACATTATTCTTTGTCATTAAGCTGCCTGAACACGACAATCTTTGTTGCAAAGAGGAATCTAAAATGTTCCCAGAATTTCAGTTGGTTGGGCCTGGGACATTTGCTCAGCTCCTTAAGGAAGTCAGGACAAGCTGCCAAGTCTGGACCCTGCACTTTCCAAACAAACAAACAAAAACCTTCAGGATGTTTCAAACAACGTGCATCCTTTGTTAAGGCAGAGAAAAGGAGACTTGGCAAAGTCTGATTTCACTTTCAGAGCGAAGAAGGCTCAGCTGAGCCACCGCGCTCACAGCAGCATCACAGCTTTCCACCCCTGAGCCTCGCAGAGCTCTTCCACGTGGGTTGCAGCAGTCGTTTGGGCTGGCAGGCTGTGGGAGCGCAGGTTTGGAGGCAGAGCTGTCAGGGATTAAAGGAGCAGAGAGCTTTGCTCCTTGCTTTGCAGGAGCAGAGAGCCTTGCAGTGACTTTCTGCGGAGCTCAAGGTAAAACGCGCGGCGGTGGAGCGCTCGCTTCCATCAGAGAGCGGCAGCCATCTGCTGGCAGGCAGCCGGCAGGAGGGCAGGCACCAGGGCTGTCCCAAACCCCTGCACTCCCAAGCACATGGAAAAGCCACCCCAGTGCTCCCAGGAGCAGCCCACTCCTCCTTATTTAAATGAAATCCTTGAAACAGACACCGGAGATAAACGTAACTGGGGAAGCGCATCCCTAAAAAGTAGGGAAATATCATGAACAGCATCAAACAACCCTGGAGAAGGGGATCTAAAGCCACAAGTCATTTTTTGGAATTCTCAGTGTTATCTAAAGAAAGAAAGATCACCGTGTCTTTAATCTACAGACGAAAAGGAGCCAGCTGTAGATCTGAAAATCAGCTGCGTATTGATCCTGCTCCTGTTAATATTCATGAAGGTGTATGGTAAGACTGGAGATTTTAACACAGTGCCCCCAGACTCTAAATCAATTCCCATTGATTTCAATTGGCTTCTCCCATCCATGCATCGACCTTACCCCTCCCTTGGAAGCATGCTCTCAAGGTCCTTTGAAACACACTTGCTGTATAATGAACTCTGAAGGATTGCATATGCTTACTGGTATGTTCTTCCTTCTCCACCCATGGAGCTTTTGAGAGGGTGGACACCACTATCTGATTTTATGTGAACATTTAAAAATTTGAACCTACGCCCCACAGGGCTCCCATCAGTTCCTAGAAGCCAGGATAAACTCCTCCTCTTCGTTTAGATCTGTCTGAAAAGTTCAAGGCTAATGCAGTCATCTAACAAAATTGCATTTCTTGACACTGCCTGCTTGTGGGAGAAATACACACTGAAGTGTTTCTGGTTTCTGTTCATCAGGCTTTTGGGTACTACAGCTAAAATGGGTTTCCAGGAGTGGCAGATTCTCAGAAGAGAGTGTTGAAGGGTGAACTTAATCTGCTCCTGTCTCTGAAAATGCTGGGCCCTTGAGTCTGACCTTGCTCCCTGCTAAACTTTCTAGCACCTGACATTCCAGTCTATTCAGAGTGAGTTATGAGGAGTTAAGGCAACTTAGCAAATAGGCCAAGACACACCAAAGCTGCTGCCTCCATTAGGAGTCTATATCTAATGTGATCATTATTTCACTTCAACACACAAAGCTGGGGTTGGCTACCCATGCTTCCAGTTGTATCTTGGGTGAAAAAGGGACAGAATATTTTTAAATCAGACATTTTCCTATCAAAACAGTTTTCTGAGCTTTTACTTGCTCAATTGACTAAAAAACAAAATGGAACCAAAGCAGAAATACTAGCAGTACTTAGCCATATGTAATTACTGGAAGGTTTAGCTGATGTTTCAGCAATGATCCCTGTGTGAGCACAGGGCTGGCCCTCAGCTTCATTTACAATTTTGTTTTACCACCCTTGGCAGCATCACAGCCAAGAGGACAACCCTGCCTATCCAACTGGTTAAAAATTCAGCTGAAAACATGCAGGATACTCTTCCTGCATTCAACCATCCTCCCTTTCCTGATATCAGTTAGCTGGGTCTACATCTTATTTGTTCCACATAGATTATTTGAGAAAGATGCATTGAGCAGCTATTCAAAAGAAAGATTTTTTTGGTTGAGAATACTACGGTGACCAAACAGCTTTAAAAAATTTAAATATATGGCTTTTGCCATATATGTTGAAATCTAAATAGTTGAACTTAATGTAGCATTGGTTTCTAGCTGCCCTCAAAAGTCTTTCATAGAACTGATTGAGTTACACTTTGTCAGTTCCAATCAACCAGCAGGATTTTTCTTGCATCTTTGAAACAAAATGAATCAATAATATGCAGGTTTGCAGAGAAAGAGTGACATCTGAGATTCTCCAAATTTTACAGCCCCAGCAGGGCTGCCATCCAACCCAAACCAGCAAAACACGTCACCATCATCCCAACATCATATCTACAATGAGGCTGAACAGCATGGAAATTCAGAATAGCCAACACTAATCAGGGTTGTAAAAATAAACACACAAAGGAAAAACTTGGTTTTCTTCTACAATCATTTTCCTTCCCAGTCCTGACACTCCACACCAAGGCAATGTAGATGCTGACCCTTTCACAAAGGTTTGCTGTCAATCTCACTTGCTTTCTGCAGTGATATTCCATTTATCACTACACAAAAATCCCATGTCCCTGGAGAAAAGGCACCTGAGCTCCAGTCCTGCTCTCTCAGCCTGGGAGCACCAAGTGCCACAAATGCTGTGCCATGGAAAGGCAGGTGCCACATCACTGAGAGCTGTGAATGCAGAGGACAAACTGCAGACTCAGAGGGAGCTGTGTGGGGAAAAGCAGCAACACAAGGGCAGCAGAGGAGTTAAAAAATCAAGCCAACCCCCTTCAGATTCAGGGAGTGGCTCTAAATTTGGAGAAAATATTTGGATTTGTTCTTAGCACATCAGTCAGCTCTCCCCAGCGCAGATTGGGGAATATGACACAAACCCCAACATCAATGTTCATAGAGGACTTCTGGGGCCAAACATGTTGGTGCTCCAACCCTGGTAACCTCAAAACAGGGCAAATTCAGCTCTGTAATCCCAGAACTGCCTCCCACAGCTTCCAAAGACCACAGTGCAAGAGATGCTGATGCTGCCTGTGCCCCTGCTCCAGTTCCCTGTTCCTCATGCAGGGCAGCTCCCACTGCCTCCTCCCTCCCTCCCTCGCAGGGTTTTCCCTCTCTGCAAGCTCCTTCCTGTCTCCCCAGGCTTCTCCTATCGGCCTGGCCATCAGAGGAGGCCGGACACGGCTCTGCTGAATGGGAGGAAGGCTCTGTAATTAACGGGATCCTTGGCTGTTTACACAAACACTCAGGATACACAGACAGCTGAAAGGTCAGCCCCAGCCAAGGAGGGCAAACTCAGCGGAACACGAGGTGATTATTACAGAGAGCCTTTTAACTAATGAGGTGCTGCTCCTTTGGAAAATTAGTCGAGTTTTTCCTTGGATGCTATTGATATTCTGAATTAAAAAAAAAAAAAAACAAAAAACCAAAAAACCCCCAAAAAACACCAAAACCAAACCAAAACAACAACAACAACCCCCCCCAATAAAACCCAAAACAAACAAACAAACAAAACAAAACCCCAAAACTTTAAGTCTATCTAAGAAAGCAACCGACAAGCAACAGAGCACAGCTGGTTCTGAACAGGACTCAGCTTGGATAGATGAGGACAAGTTAGAGGATTATTTGCACACTTGGAGTGAATCTCTCTCAGTTATTGTTTTGCTGTTATCTCCAAACACTTACTAAATTTCTTGTTATTCACAGGTTCATTTGATGAAAAATGTTATGCTTAGGGCTACTGTGAAAATAAGCTTATAATCTTTCTTTAAAGGTAGGTGAAATAGAAAATGGTTGGAAAGTTATACATAGACAAACAAGATCAGAAGTGCACCTGGTTTGGTTTTTTATCAAATTACCATAAGGCTTATCTCAAAATAGCCCAAAGATTCATGACAGTATCTCAAAAAGCATTGTCTCAGAGTATTTACAGAACCAGAAATTTAACAGAGATTTGTTCTGTACAAAATAACAAATTAGAGTTTAATTGCCATTAACTAGAATCTGGAAAAACCATCTGTTCTTATTTATACATCAACCACAGCAAGCCACATTCATGTCATCCATCTTCAGAACACTGAAGCATATACTCCAGCTTTAAGGAGATATTTAAGCACCTCTCAAGACTAAAGGCTATAAGCACATACAAAAACTTGCTTCAAGTCAGGCCCCCATCAAATGATTGCAGACATTTATGACTCAAAGAGCTGCAATGACATTAATAGCTCACAGCCTGCACTTGTGTCTACAGCAGAGTCCAGGCATGACCAGCCTTCAGCTCAGAGCGTTGCTGAAATTCTCTGAGTCAGTTTCAACAGAAAAGCAGCATTGAAAACCACATTAAAAACAAAAAAAAAATGCATTAATTGCAATACAGTTCAAAATTAATAATGGGACAATTTAAGCACCTTGAAGCTCTCGTGCTGTGTTTCTGTTAAGCAGCCAAATTCACCAGTGGAATAGCTCAGAGAAAAGAAATCATTAAGCTTATTCAGCTGAGTGTTATGTAATGTTTTGAAAATATTATTTTATAAGGAAAGGCATCAGAAAACCTGTGTATCATACAGAGACACAAAGTAGAACAATCTTGCCTACCTACCCACTTAATATGTTATAATTAGAGATGAGGAGGCAGTGTGAACATCTAAGCTAGGTTTGATGGAGGATATCAGAGCTCATGATCCAGCTCTGGGTAGAGAGACAACTGGGATTTAGAGGCTTGAAACTGCCAAAGGAAAAATGTTTAGTTGCTGACTTCCCTCAAATCAGGTGTTCTGCTGTCCCTTTGCAGGTGGCATTTTAAAGAGAGCACTTTGCAAAGTCAAGCTATACCTAAGCATTGCTAACATTTATAGGTTTTATTCTTCTCTTCAATGGAGCCACCTGCAAGTATAAGGACAGAGGTGGCAATGCCACCCCTCCTACCCCATTTTCTCCTGACATAAACCAGAAAACAACCTTCCTGTTGGAGACCCCTCCCTGCTGCTTTGTCTGATGCAGGTGGGACATGCAGAAGGAAGATTCCTGCCTCTGACAGATGCTCCTGGGCTTTGCAGCCCTGACACTGTGCCATGACAGATTTTAAATTTTGATAATCCCTTTTTAGCCCTTTCAGACTAAGGCCATAACATGCCACAGCTCAAACAAAACCAGGCCCTGTCGGCCCATGTTCATACAAATAGCCCAAACCAAGATGATTTATTTACAACAGTTAATACAATTGGTAGTAACGACTTTATAGGCAACCTCTAAGTGCAGGCAAGATGAAAAATTTACTAAATTGGAGTATAAAAATTCATAAGAAAATGTACAGAATCAATATTTCATGGGACTTGCTTTACCTTGCCTTACACAAATCTACTCCAGAGCTCACATTAAAATTTAAACCAGCTTCGTGCGACAAGTTCAAATGCTGGGGCTGTTTCATATTAGTTTAACTTCGCAGGGAATTTTTTTTTGTTTTGTTTGTTTCATAAATTGGAAAAAAGCACTTAGGGAGCTGCACAGTTTGAGTGCTTGTGTGCTGCTTTTTCTATTTTCCCCCTTTTAAGAATAAACTAATTGCTGTCATAAATAGGGAGGACAATGCTCAGAGAAAAGAGACTCTGAAAATACCTTTGTATTCTCTTTACTGCAGCATAGGAGATGAAATCCCTTTGCATTCCCTTTAATTCAATGCACAGAGCCACTGTTTAGGAACAATACCCGCAGAACACTCCTAAGAGCCCCTAATGTGGGAACAAAGCACACAAAACCACAAGGCAGCTTTGGTAACAGCCCTGCTGTAGGAACAGAGAGCTGTGGGCATGGCTGCAAGGCACAGCTCCCATTGCCCCAGGAGCCTCAGCCACTCTGCAAAAACCACAGCACTCAGCTGGAACCTGGGGCTGCTGGGTTACTGCAGGGGGAGTGTCCCTTCTGGCTTCACCAAGTTAATTTATTCACACTCACTTCACCAGAAGGACCGAGGCCTTGGAAGAGTGGAAGATCTTTCACTGCAATAGGTCCAGAGCCCAACAGCACCATCGTGGTGGAACCTGTGCAGCCCAGGTTCCATTGCAGGGGTTACTCACCCCACCTGACCCTGTCTGCCTGATTTTGCAGCTTTGTGCACCTCTCACCTTGGCATAACCCAGCTTGTCCCAAAGAATGAGCTTTCCTTCTCTTTGAGGGTACCAGAAAGGATTGATTAAAAATCACCTCCTTGATGTTTGCATACGGTTCTCAAATAATAGAAAGGATGGAGCCCAAATATAAGTGGGGGGGGAAATCACCTCCAAGTATGTTGTTTGTACCTGTGAACTCATATATATTCTGTTGTGGTTCATGCAAATAATAAAAAAAAATAAAGAAAGAAATTAAAAAGTCACAGATGTTTTTAAAGGACACAAAATACATTTGGAAAAATATACTTGTGCTACTGCACTCCGAAATTCCACAAGAATATTTTCATCAGTTTGAAAATGTGGGGCCAGATTTTCAGTTTAACTGTGCAACTGCATGTGAAAATGAGGATAGTTACATCATCAACTAATTGGAAGAAATGGAAATATTTGCAAAATTTAGGAGAAAAAGTAAGTTTAAAAACTTTTTCAAACATGTGACCTTTAAAGGGCAATCTCAACTTTTTTCTTGTTGACATTATCCTCCTGGACCAAAAAAAAGATACTGTAGTCTACCAGTTATATTACTTTAAAATTACAGTGTTATTAAAAACAATTCTTTCACTGGCACAAACAACTGTCCTAAGAAAATTTAATGTTCACTTCCTCAAGTTAACAGCAGACTTCAGCATGTTAGCAAAAACTAGTGATCATTTATTACTTATTATATTGTAATTCATTAAGGTTGTAAGAAATATTTAGATACTTAATTGGCATTTAACAAGATAACGGTAGAGAGTAAATGAGACATTAAATCCTTTTCTAAAATGCCCATTAGGTTTGGGTTGGAAATTAATTGATCTAATTCACTTGTGGTAAACCACTGTGGTCTGTGCCAGTTTAGAACTTGGAGATATTAATGACCCACAAACCCAGAGCTGCTGGATGTCCTCACACAGAGATTATACTCTGGCCACCTGTATTTATGATGCCAGGGGAAGCATTTATGTGAAATGGCTGCTGCTCCCCCCCGGGCTCTCCATCACAGCCAGGATTCTCCTGGGCACCATCCCCACTGTCAGAAGGGCTCTCTGAAGGCTGCAGAGCTGCACCTGCCAGCCCAATTTACAGCTTCCACTTCTGTTTACACCTGATCTCCTCCTGTAGCCCCAAAAGAAACTTGGAAACTTAAGGGATTTCTACTCTGAGAAGCTCCCATTTGACCTTCGTTCATCCTTGAATTTTTCTGAATGCATTTTTTCATATAAAAACAAAATCATATTTTCAGAGTCCATTTCCTCTTCAGGAAACCTTTCTTTTCTTAAATGAGTATATACAGCAGGTGAGAAAACCTGCAAGAGCCTTTACAACTTGCTGTTAACTTCTGCTTCTCCCCAGTCTGAAGCAATGTGATAAATGCCCAGGAGAGCCCTAACTCTTCTCCTGAAGCCTCCATTAGTATTTCACATCTGTACATGGAGACACTCATATCAATCACAACACTGCGTGGGAGCCGTGTTCCTTGTTAATAAAGTGCCTTGAGGTCCATCAGCTTCTGCCTAATAGGTATTAAATAATTTTTACATTCTCAGCAACTGTTTCTAGGCAATTTATTGCTCATTTTTAGGAATAAAACAATCTCAGTATTTATCTGCTATTAAATATCTATTTTGATCCTCAGAAAATGTCAGGCACACTTTGATTAATTCCCAAGAAACAGGGGAAGCACAGGGGGCTCTAATGCTGTCATAACACCACAAGCAACATAAGACTTACACAAAATTTACATTTGGTTTCCAAAAACTATTTCCAAACTGAGGCCAGTGCCTACCATGAGAGAAAATCCCAAATCTTTGCCTTAGCCTATATCTTTATAAGACCTAAAATTAATGTTTAAAAGACATATGATTATCTCCTTATGACCAGAACGTAAGTTTGGTTCTTTTGTTCTTTTTTTTCACAGCTCTAGAAAAACTGGCAAGCCTTGGGAATAAAGCTAAATTCACTGAGACAGTCAATTACTTCCAGTGGTGGAGTTATTACAGACATCAAGTCATACCTACAATGCACAATTTTGCTAAGAACCCATACACAGAAATACAGGGACACAGAGCTTCCAGTGAACATCACCGTGCCAGGGATGCAATCACAACAGCAGAACCCATTCTGGGTCAGATGTGGCCCTCTGGGGATCTTATTGCAGTTGGAGATGCTGGAATAGGAGGCCAGGAAGGACAAGATTTTGCTGGCTCTGCTGGAGGAAGTTTGCCAGTACATTTACCAGCAGACCAGCACTGACAAAACCTCTGAGAGCTGACAAGGCCACCCGTACACATTCCTGTCAAGGACTATTTACAATTTATGAAGGTCAGCTCTTCCTCTGGTGTAAATAACTCTTGCTCCAGTGACAGCAGCAGAGAGCCACCAGTACACACCAGTGGAGGAACTGGCTCCTTCCATTCCACTGCTGACACCACACAAGCACAGCAACTCAAACACAAGGAAATTCAAACACAGGCGACTGCTCTCCCTTTACTGTCAGGGCAATTGTCGGTCTCTCATGTTCTTTATTTTCCTTCAGGGAAACATTAAGAAGCTACTGTTGAATTTTTAAGGTGGCTCATTAGTATCTGGTGGCACCAGAGCAGCACCAAGGGCCAGCTGTGATGGATTTCTCCAGCATGGAGAAAAGCAGGAGATGTGCTGGTGCTGCCCCACCTCAAGTCCTGGGTGCAGTTTTGGGCACCACAGTGAGAAAAAGGTATAAATTTACTAAAGAGTGCCCAAAGGAGGAGCACTGAGATGTGAAGGGTCCAGAGGGGAAGCCATCTAAGAAATAGCTGAGGCCAGACCTCAACAGGGTTTGCTTTGACCTCTGGTCTCTGTGACCAGGGTCAGGACCCAAGAGAATGGCACAGGTGCTGTGCCATGGGAGGGTTTGGTTGGATGAGAGGAAAAGATTCTTTGCCCAAACGGTGCTGGTCACAGCCCCAAGGTGGCCAGAGCTCCCAGGAGGGCTTGGATGATGCCCTCAGGGACAGGGTGGGATTTTTGGTGTTGTCCTGTGGAGAGACAGGACATGGACTGGATGATCCTTGTGAGTCCCTTCCAGCTCAGCATATTTTAGGTTTCTATGCTTGGGACCTTCCAACATATTCCCTGAAAAACATTTCACAGCCTGTAACTTCCATGGAGCACTGCACAGTGGCTGTTTCCATAGAAAATACATCCTAAAATCCTGTACCACACCAAAGAAAACCAGGGAGAGCCAACAGCATCACCTGCACCCCCTCCCCCAGCTCCAGAGTTATCATTTCTGAAGAAGACTTGCATTTAGCTGAGTCTTGCAGGTTTTTCCACCTGCCAAGTCCTGTGTGAGGCCCTCTTTTTAAATGCCATGCCCTTTGCCTCCCAGGCCATTTGAGGGTTAATCTTGCCATCTCAAGATCTCTCCAAGATGCCAGTCAAGCTCATCATCAATTTGACACAGATGTCTTTTGGGGAATCTGGGTTGTTTTTTCTAGGGGCATTGTCCATTTGACAGACAGGAGGCTGTGCTGCAGCAGCCCCATCAGAACCCTTAGCTATGTCTGCTGCTGAAATCTCTGAATTAAACATTTAGAGCTGCAATTAAGTCTTAAAAAAAAAAAAAGAAAAAAAAAAGAAAAAGGCAGCAAACATGTTTACAGAACTTCATAGCTAATTTATAAACTTTTCTATTCAAGCTCCCATTTTGCTTAACTACTTTAATTTGTAGAAGAAACACATCTCTGATTGTGCAGGGTGGTGGATCAGAATTTGCCCAGGGACAGGTAGTGAAAAATGCAAAAGGCTGAGCTGACATCACTAAGGTAATTTTTGACATGTATCTAGTTTTAAACAGCTGCTTAGAAAATTAGGGACATGTATTTTTTAAAAGTTTGTCACTGTGTGTGTCTGTCATGAGTGTGCTCTTTCAAAAGTGTTTATCCCTTCTTGCAACTAGAAACTCAGATTGAAAAGAAATGTTCAGAGGGCATGAAGATGTATTTCCTACTTCACATAGATATGATGATAAAATCATATCCCTCTCCACACTCATGTTTTAATTTCTTTCTCATGCTGGATACATAGAATATACTTTGCTCAGGTGGCAAATAAATCCTCACTACACACCTATGCCCATGGCTGGATTTTCAGAGATGCCAAAAATAAACATCCACAATTGTTTTACAAATGCTCCCTCTCTGCTGGAGTCAATGCAGTTCAGGGCTGAGCAGCACTCAGTGTGAGTTCTGCTGAGAATAATGGCTTCAGTTCACTGTGGTTCATGGAAATTCTGTTTACTTTCATCTGAGCTTGCAGCCCTCGAATTTCTGAGTCTGAGAGAACTTCAGTCAAAAATCAGCCATCAAGTCCTGTCGAGCCCATGCTCAGGCTGTGGGTTCCAACATAGGTTGGCATAAATTTTTAGTGCAGGTTTTCCACCAAAACCTAGAGCAATGTTTAACTTAGTGTGCACAAAAAGAGCTCAAGAATGATCCAAGCTTTGAGTGTTCAGAACAGAAGCCTCTGTGTTTGCTGGCACACACTCACACACTTTCAAAACAACGTTCTGCAATAAAGACTGCGATTCCAAGAAGCATCAGTGGGATTATGAGAGATCTTGGGATGCATGGGAATATGAACTGTAATATAAGGAACAGACTTGCAACAGGAGCAAGCTAAAAGGAACAGAAACCCCTCAGCCACCCACCAAAAATAAAAAATAAAGCACATTGCTGTACTTTTTCTTATTGCCTTTAAACTACACAGCATCACCTGAGTCACCTTGGCTCTCCAAAGTTTCTGCAGGTGAACAAGTCCCTTGTTTGCAGTTTTTGGCAACTGCAAATTTCAGTCAGGATCAAACAGCTCAGCCCCACCTGGAGGCTCGACTGGGGAACCAGCAACAGCAACCAGGAATCACAGAGAAAATTAAAAGCCTCACTTTCCTTTGTCAGGCAGAGACAAAGAGATATTTCCACATACTTTTACATTTATCCATATTTCAGAAAGTTGCCCCTGGTGTTCAGCCATTTCACACATCACTGTTCCCTCCCTCCTGTTTAAATTTCTTTTTCAGGACCTTGTGGATTCAGAGTCTCTCCTGGCAACTCAGCGAGCTTGGTCTGACAAGAAAACTGAAGTATTTTCCCAGCAGCTCTTATCAGGAAACAATGTGTCAAACAAGATGAAACCAGCTCTCTGTTCTTGGAAGATTTACTACAATTCCCCCAATGCTCACGGAGGCAATGTTAACACTAAGCAGCCACAGCCCAGCAGTGTAAATCTGGGCTGCTCTCCCAAGGAACAGCTCCTAGAAGAGCCTGGGCAGGCTTTTCCACCCTGCACTCTGATAAACATCCCCACAGGGCATATGTGGTGTTCTCAAATGTGTTTGGGGAAACGGGACGCTGATGCCATAGGATTTTAGCTTTTATGCTTTTCATATATTTGTAACCCTGCAATTCCTTAGTGTATAACTTTAAACTCCACAGTGAGAGCTGCTGCTTTCCTATTTTGGTTGGGCACAATTCCTCTCTAGCCTGGGAATCAAGGACACCTCACTGCCTCAAGAAATGTAAACAAAAGTGAATTGTGAGGGAGGCAAACTTGGGGTAAACTACTTCATTACCTGAAGCTGTAATTGGAAGATTAACCCATGATATGCAAATGGACCAAACTTATAAAAGTGTGAAAATCCATGGTCCCCTTTGGGTGTAGCCCCTGGGGAGCTTCCTCTGCCCAAAATGTACCTGAAAGCCCTTCAATAATAATAACTGCTTTTTATTCTCCTAATTTTGTCTGGCCTCTGTTTTTAGGTATCAACACAAATGGATTTTCCCTGGGGCATCCCTGCCTTGCCTCTCCCTTGCCCTGCTCCAAGGCAGCAGCACCAGGGGTAGTTTGGATCCTCCTACATGGAGCAGAGGCCAACAGGAGAGTTTGGGATATTCCTGCAGGGAACAGCCAAGAGGAGATGGATAAAGGGGTGGCCACTCCATAAGTGATGGATAAAGGGGTGGCCACTCCATAAGTGATGGATAAAGGGGTGGCCACTCCCTAAGTGACTGCAGAAGCAGGGGGAGGATGGGGACAGAGTTATTTTTCTGGGATCCTGGAGCATCACCAGCACAAAGGGAGGTAAATGGAAAAAATATGCAGATGCTCACCTGGCACCAAGTCTGTTACACTATTTATGACCAGTGTTCTTCCTGCCTGGAAGCAAGGATGTGAGTGATTATTGACTCCTTTAAAAATAGATGTCTGTTGCTAAATAAATAAAATAAATGCAAGTGTGTTCTGTTCTATGAGATGTCCCCAGATTTGGGTTTGCTTTTTTTAATCCCATTTTCAACAGTAAAGCACAGGGGAAAACAAAAATTAAGGGGTTAAATGAAGGCTGGTAAACAAAGCAGAAACACCTAATCTTGTATGCATCTTGGTTCTGAACCTTTCTTCTGAGATTTATTTTTTATGTTTGAACACTGGGGTCTTTCCAAGTCCAAGATCCCTTGTTTACACCAGCCAGAAGAATGTTAAATTATGACCACCCTCATTATGCCATTTGATAGGGCCCAAAATACAGAATTGGGATAGTTTAGGATCCTGAGTCCCCAGGGAAAATTAACTAATGCTATAAATTAAGAACACTCTTCATGCCAGTAACTTCAACTTCCAAAGCAAGCAGAAAAACACAGCCCCAAAATATCTTGCTAAGTGCTTGTCTGTACTAGACTGTGGGGCTGCAGGAATTATGGGTTGATAACACTGGAATTTATGAGGGACTGGATGGTTTCTGGATTTGTTAGGAAAGCAGCAAACACAGGCGCATTACACTCATCTGGCTGGGGCTCCAGGCCAGAGCACGAGGCAGAACATAAAACCCACCAAACAAATATTCACAGTTCCCAAGGTAAAAATGACCTGTTGCCATATTTGTATGTGCTGTCAGTGTTCTTGTGGCACCTAGACAGGGTAAAAGATCAAATCTTTGAGAATATGGCCTGGATTGTTGAGCTTATGAAAGCGAGATCAGAATTGGGCCCACAATGCTGCTTGCAGAATTCTTGTTCCATTCCCACTAAAACTATCACCTTCCCTTATGCTGTCAGCCTTCTTCCAAACATATCTGACAGCTTCTTCCATGGTTTATAAAATGACACCTGCTGAAACTTAAGCTATGCATGCAGATAATAGAGCCATGGAGAGCATTCATGTTTTCCATGTTGTCAGAGTAATTTGTTTTGCTGTTTGGGATAGGTTCTACTAAGCATAAATATTTATGTCTGTGTGGATGTCAAATACTTTAATTAGGAAGTACACCTAGAACTGGGCTGGATTTAATTGAATCTTTGAGCCAGCTAGACATTTTCAAGGCTTCAGCTGTTTGTCATATAAATATATTGGATTAGACCTCTTCTGGGATAAGTTTTTCTTAAGAAAAAGATTACTTGTCATTATCTGGAGTATTCTACAAAATGCAATGGCTGCTAACACTGCAGGGAGAGCAACCTTCAGCTAAAAGAAGCCACGAGATGCATGGAGGAGAAGGAACAAATGAGAAATATGAGTAGTGAGATTGCCCAAGTCTCCCTCCTTACATGCCTCACTCCTGAGCCAAGCTGTGCTGCCCAGGCTCAATGCAGCCCTGCAGGACCCAGCTGGGTCAAGAAGCCACTTCAGTTACTGGAAACCTCACAAGAGCTCATTTTATTGACAAAGAGCTAAATTAGTGCAGAGGTGCTGCACTGCAGAGCCTTCCAGTACTAAAATAAAGTTAATCTGGGTATTACTGCCAATGGCTCCCAATTTAGTTTGCTTGGGTACAGCTGGAAGCAAGTGCAAAGAGCAAACTGAACACCAGTAGCACCCAGCTTCTGCAGTTCTGTGGTTTTTATTGCTAAATTCCCAGCAAAGAACTTAATCCTCTTCTCCTCATCACCTCCCCTCTGCTTCCCTTGTACCCACCTCCTTAAATCAACCTTTCATCCCATGCCCTTCTTTACAACACTTCTCAAAATTGAAGCTATAAGTCTTTCACCCACAGACCTCACAAACCCCGGGCCCTACCTCTTCCTGCTCCACACAAGCCAGACATGAGGAGCTGAGGATTCTTTAGGCACCCACACAGGGTTTCCAAAAGAGCAGCTGGAGGCAGGGGATTCTCCTTCACACAGGAACAAACTGCAGCCCCAGAACTGCCCACAGAGAAGTCCTTACCTTGGGTCAGTTGTGAAAGCAGAGACTCCAGATGCCAAGAGCTGCTGCTGTGTCACTGCCAGGGCATGGAAGGGAAAGGCACACAGGCATCTCCACTTTTTGGAAAGGCTTTTAAATCCAGAAGACACCTAAGAGGCAAGGAGGAAGCACCCAGCTCCTGCTCTGAAGGAGTCAGGGAGGAGATGTGAGATCAGCAGCAGGTGAGGGCACTCAGCCCCATCAGCAGCCCAGGCTGTGCTGGGCCCAGCTGGGTTACACAGGTGCAGATATCACAGACCAGGGTCTGGCAACGAGAATTCCAGACAAACTGGCTGTGCTATCATGCCTCAGTGATAGTGGGTTTTTCAGTTGCACAGATTTTAAGATAAAATTCATTATGACCCTCTAGCCTGGTTCCTTGGTGGGAGCACTGGGTACTGCTCAGCTGTGGTTTCAAAACACAAAAAGCTGTCACAGGAGAAGCCTCAGAGGAGCTTAATTCAATTTAGCCACCTTAGCTACACATTTTTATGTGTTTGTGGGCAATTCTGTCCCACCCCTTTGCCTCAGTTTCTCAGTCTTCCCCCAGGAGATATTGGGTAAATTCACCACTTCCAGCAAAATGTGGATGCGATGTTATTCTGGTACTTGAGACTGAAGAACATCCACTCAAATCACATCACTGATCTGACAAACTTGTTGATCTTTAAGGTCTTTTCCAACCTTAACAATTCTATGATCTTACTCCATTAAAAAAAAAAAAAAAAGACAAAGAAAAGTCCCTACAAAGCCCTACATTGTGAACCCTGTATACAATAAAACAACAGTAACTCTCAAAATGGCTGACCATCTCTGCAGATGACAAATTTTAGGATTTAACAGTGTCAGATATCAAAAATAAGATTCCTCTTCTGAAGTCCAGCCCTGCAAGGCTGGGAGCACACAGCTCTGCTGGGGATTTCGCAAGGGCCAAGAAGTTAGACAATTACTTCATTTTGAGATGGTTTTGTGTTTGGGACACATAATCTCTGAAAATTACATAAAACTGTATTAAACACGCTTCACACACTGCACTGAATATCCATCAAATGATAACAGCTGTCATCAGGCTGCCCTGGTCTGAGTTTGAACCTCAAAGCTCTCAGTGAAACAGTGTTTATCAAAGATATATCTACAGAATACTCCAGACACAGAAAGCTATCAGTGTGTAATCATGGTCTGTAAAACAGCTGATGACTTCAGTATGCTTTTGCTACTCCTTAAATAATCTGCAAACCCTCTCAGGAACGTTCAAATCCATCCTTTGGAAAATAAAGTAAGATACAGTATTAATAAAAAGTTTGAGGGCCATGCTCAGCTCAGTTTGTGCTTCTATTGACCGTCACACACTCAAAAAACATTAGAGGAGCTTGGTCCTCCAGAGACAGCGAGAGAAAGCCTGGGCAATTATGTAAAGGCACCATGCTCCTGTTTTATTTAGCAGAGAGAGGGCTTTTTTTTTTTTTATCCTTACAGCCCTTTTGTGCTCCCAGATGTTTTAATTACTGAGGAAAGGGAGCGGATGATTCTGGCCATATGTCTCCATTCCGCACAGATAAATTTTGTCGCCAGCCAGCGCGGATCCGCGGAGCTGCCGCCGATCCCGCTGACACCAACGCTGTCGGGCCCGATAAGCATCTTCAATCCTTCAGTGAGCATGCTAATTCCAGGAACACTGAGACTGATACCCCATGAAAATATTCAATCTAGAAACAATTAGGCTCATATTGCTGCAAAATGGTACCTCTAGGAATTTGGGTGCTCGCTTGATTGGAGCCTGGAGCAGAAGCTCCGAGAGGCCAATGGGAACAAGCGAGGAGGGGAGAGCAGGTGAAATGGGCTCTTCAGAGCAACAATTGCTCTGGGAAGTCTCTGTGGGTCACATTTGCCTTTCTCTGGCCTGTTCACAGAGTCTTGGGGAGCAACAGCTTAATAAATAAAGGGATTTAGTTACGACTGCTTTATGACTTTTGTTGATGAATGCACGCAACATCAATTGTTTTTATTGCAGGGTGTTTTGAAACAAACAATGGTCAGGCTCTGGTGGTGTTAGACAGCATGAAAACACAGTTGCAAACCTTCCCTTTGCAGCTTTCAGCCTAAATAAACAGTCTAATATATCCCCCAGAAAAGAATACACAACCACAGTGGCTGCGGGTGGTTGCAAACAAGTTGTGAAAGTTGTTAAGCAGAAGGGAGTAATTTAAGAAGAAAGGATTCAGCTAAATGAACTGACAAGGAAGAGGCAGGCAGGACAGGGCAGCCAGTGGCAATGCCAGGCTGTGAGTATTCCTCATTTTTCCTTCATGGACAGAGCACCAAGCCCTCTCAAATCTTGCTCTTCATCCAAGGGTGGATGGGCCTTATGGAAGGCATTGGAGGACAGCAAGTGAGGGTGCTTTTTTGTCACAGGAGAAATTTTTTCAACAGCTGAAATCCCAAGACAACAAATTAAGGTATTAGCAATGCATGTACAATCCTATTTCCACAATCAGACTAATAGGTCATAATCAGGACCTTCTTTTGAAGTAAAAATGCCTTTTTTAAAAAATTATAGTTTTCCAATGAATCTGGACTCATATCCTTCAAGCTTGTGAGCCACAGCAGTCACTGCCATGAAACAAGAATCGCTGTTTGTTGAGCTCTGTGACCCCACTTTTATTAGGAAATATGCAAAGCCAAAGAAGGGTGCAGGGGGATTCATCACCCCACCTCAATGGGACCCAGCTGCTGAGGACTACTGGGGTTTTTATGCTGGTCCCTCAGGAGTGGCAGAACAAGAGGACTCGTGCTGCCACACCTGTCCTTTGTGGGCAGACAGGACAGCCACCATCTCCAAAGCTGGTCAGAGCTGGGTGAAAGGGTCCCAATAGGCCTCCAGCCCCTCTCACAGCTGCATATTTTACAAAATGCTCAGCTGTAGACAATGGTTGTTTATTGTTGCCTCCTGACTTAATTCTGAGCCTACTAATTCACAGGTGAATCCTGATTTTCACTGGCAGTACACAACCAAAAGTTCTGTTTGATGTCCCAGGCAAAAACAAAAAAAAACAAACCATGGGATTAAGACATGAATGGAGAAATTAAGAAATGCTGGGCAAAGAAGAAGGGAAAAACCTGCAGCTCATCCACTCAACAATTCTGTATTTGTTCTCTAGGTCATGACACCAGAGAGAAACCAGCTTTAAAGAACACTTACATATGGTACACACCTCAGCAGAAGCTCTGTCCAAAAAAAGTCTGTGTGGACAGAAGACAGGAAACATTAATTTGTTCTTTTCAGTGAAACTTTTTCCACCTACTCTCGTTTTCAGAGCCAGCTCTCTCCAAGATAACACTCCAAGTAAATCAAGCTGGGATTGGAGCAGGAGCCAGGCTGAACACAGAGTTTTGAGGAGCACGCCAGTGCTGTCTCCCATTAGCAGAACACACGTGGCTGCTCTCAGAGCCAGTTATATGTCAGTGGAAACACCTGGGGATAAACCAAGATTCAGGAGGTCCTTGCTGTAAATGAAAAGACTCTGAAAGAGCCTAAAACTTTAGGCTCACTTAAATCACCTTTGAAGTAGCACATTCTCTCACCTCCCTTGGACTGAACCGCAGCTACGAGACACAGAAAAAATCTGAGTGCTCCTCTTACACAAGAAAAGGAGGCATTCTTGAGACACTAAAGGATATTTTGAATCATGATCAAGGCCATAATAAAGGAGAAACTCATGGCTAGGCAAGCAGTGAGTCCAGTCTGCTTGAAAAAGGGATGGTTTTATCAACAAGGTAAAACCTGAAATGCACCTACAACTGAGCTTTGCCTCCTTGCATCATCACTACCTGTGCATGCACACAGAAACACAGAATCAGAAGGGCAAAACAGTTTTATGCATAACACCCTGACTGTCAAACAACTGAGTATGAACTTAAGAGCTGTGTTAGATGTCACTGACTTAAATTTTACCCTTGGTGCTCTGTCTGAGGTAAATATGGAGAAATCAAGAATCACTTGTGAGCTTGTCTCTATTTTAAAAATATGAGTGTTTTCAGCCACCTCTAAACCAATCAAGGAGATTTCCCTTAGTCTAAAACACCAGAATGTAAATTTTGTTTTGTACTTCCTGATATTGTGAATGGGAGCAGAATGAGCAGCACTGAAACACTGCAAAGAAAGCTGCTCCCAAGACATTTCTGACACAGCCAGAATAGAAATCTCCAGCTGGGATTTCCAGTTCACTTTTGCCAAAAGAAGAGACTGAGATAAGCATCTGATTTTAAATCTCATCCAAAAAATAGCATATGGAGAAAGAATTATTTTCTGTTGAGCTAAAGCACAGGATGAAAAGTCTGGAGATCTGAATTTTAATCTTTGTGACAGTAATTTTGTATAAAAGGAAAATCTACTGACATTAATAACTATGGAAGATTTAAGATTAGCTTAAGCAAGGTCAGAATCAGCATGTAGGTTCTGGGCCCAGCAGCATTACAGACTCCCACTGTGATCTTGGGCAAAATCCATGTAGTGATGGATTCCATGGAGTGATTTTAGGAGCCTTGAATTTTAGATGACTACATTAAGCAACTCAAAGCAAACAACCACAAAAATGATGTACTTAAAGTGCTCTGAAAACCCTGAGCTTAGCTGTTCTATGATTTAGATGTCTCGCCTTTAAAAAAATTATCATTGTTACAATGACGACCAGTTTTATAACAGTGACATTCTTCTTGAATTCTTTACTAAAAGCAAATTACTTTAGGATTCTCAGAAGGCAATGAAGAAGCTTAAAATTATGTTTAATTTACCAGTATTTCTTCAGATGTATCAATTATCAGTAATGTAGATGAGAAAGAGGCAGGGAATGTATCATTTCTCTCAAAAAAAAAAAGAAAGCAGACCATAAGGACAAAAAGTAATTTTCCTTTCCTATTCATGTCCCTAGTCATGACAAATGTCCCTCAGTTCAATTATGACTGCTCAGAGTGCATTTTTACACACTTACAGAGATTTTATATTAATATACATATTTCTGCATATGGTACCCATCTTACTACAAATTGCTGGTACTCAGATTTGTTACAGTTGGAGATTGCATCTGCACAAAACTTAGAAATTTACATTTTAGAATGACCAGTTCATTCCTGTGACTACTTCCAATATGTTTTTACTTTGTTGGTGTTTTGCAGAAGTTTTTTTTCAAATTAAGAATAGGGAAAAACAAGGTCTAAACCTCTGTTCACCACTAAAAACTTGATACTTGAGCTATGAGCTAAAACTGTGACCTTGATAAAAATATATTTCAAGCACCTTCAGCCATCAGTATTTATGCATGTCTGATAAAACATGTGAGGATGGATGATGCCTTCTCTAGGACCAGAACTTATTCCAATCCTGTCACATTTCCATCACGCCTCTTGCAGCTCGTATTTCACCCGGTTCAAAATTTGTATAACAGGACATTTTCAAATTTAAAAACCACCATCAAATGTACATCAGTAACATCCATTCTGTGTGAGGAAGAGAAAGAAGGAGATGATTGTTGGCACAGGGGGATTTTTACTCCTACAGCAGTGGCAGTCAGAGATCATCAAAGCACAACCACCACATCAGTAACACAATAAAGTCCTGGCCCAGCTTAAAACCTCAAGTGAATTCACATGTAAATTAGCCCTGAAGACTTTGAAACATATTGGAGGCAGGAGGAAGATTTTTCACATAGACAACAGAAAATTAAAATTAAAATCTGTTAAATGCTATGAAGAGAAACATCTGAGGCACTCTGAGGACAATATTCCCACCTTCCCAGCAGCATAAAGGGGGTTTTGTTTGGTTTGGGGGGGATTTTTCTTTCTAAACTGCCTCCTCTTGCCAAGATTTTATACCATAAATTGAACTACATCTCATGGGAGTATCAAGCATAAAACAAACAAAGAAACTGTGCTTTTGATGAGCAAACAACTTCAAAGAGCACTCTCATGTTTATCTTGAACACGGGGTTCCCACCAGAGCCCAGATGAACCAAGTTCAGTTTCCAACAGGACATCTCCCTGCCAGAGCTCAGCCACAAGCATTTCTGAGGGCTGGGGGGAAAACTTTATCATCACATCAATTCTAGAGTCATCATTTTTTCTGTGTTGCAAGTGTGCTTCAGGATGCCACTGGGAGCAGAGTGGATATGGCTCTCTCTTCACCAAACAATAGCTGCCTTCAGGAGGAAATCCCTCAGGAAGCTGCCCTTAAATCTTGCAGTGTGCTGTGCCTTGCTTAACACCTGCCAGCCTTCATGGACCCCCACTTGGCCCAGAGGTGATTCTAACATAGATCTGCACTCACAACATGAGGGGTGAGATTTAAAACCAAAGCTCATTAACACAGATCAAAATGAATGATATTTCGTATTTCCATCAGCCTGAAATCTATTTGTGTACCACCACCAATAAATGAAATCTCAACAAAGCACAGAAAAATAGCATTTATGTATGTCCAGAAAAAAGGAAATGTGGATTGTGAAATAAGAAAATACCAGGTTTGGAGCAATCTGGTCTAGTGGAAGGTTTCCCTGCTCTTGGCAGGGGATTGGGATGGGGTGATCTTTAAGGTGGCTTCCTACCCAAACTATTCCATGAATCTATGAAGAAAATGCTGTTTATATAAGCAAACTACTCTCCTAGCCCTGTTCTAGAACCCAGACTTTCTTGGGTAACAACAGGTTTCAGAAAGTTAATAGCAACCATTAATGGAATTTTCTTGTACTGTGAGCTCACAGGCATGGAGTGCCCTGCTCAATTATCAACTATTTCATTGCATAAAGGAGGGACAGAATTAAGAGTGGAAACTGTTCTCATCCTGTGATTCTAGAGCAAAGACTGCAGATGTGCAGAGTTATTCCATCAGTGCCTTGCTGGGAAAGGTAGTGCTGCATCAGTCTGTGGCACCAAGGACAGACAAACCATGTTCAAATGGATTTTCTCACAGTGTTTGCCATGCTTCAGCCCCTAAACAACTTTCTGTCTCTGAAGAGGCAGATACAATCATCTTATGAATTCATGAGGAAGCTGAAATTTTGTAAGAAGCTGATGGCAAAGAGCTGTTTTAATTATTCTCCAACTCGCTGACTCCACCTTAATCAGAATATATTAAATAAAATGTATGGATGCTGGAGACTGGAATGCTGCAGTTCATAACTACAATTAACCACTATTAATTAATATCTGAAAGATAAATGAGCCATGGGATCCATTTATTCCTGGGTTGGGAGTATTTAAATTCACAGTAGGATGCCAGCCCATTTTTCACAGCAGTGAATTAAGGGAAGTGTGAATCAAAGCTCACTGCTGTAAGATGCAGGAGACATTTTCAGATCTGTTTGGTTCTTATCCTTTAAATGGGGAAAGAGGAGATGGGCACAGATGCACTGAAATTTCACCTGGAGAACAAAGAGAAGATGACAGTGACCCCATCCAGAGAGATGGAGCCTGGGTCTCAGAACTCCCCATGCTCTTGCCCAGTTCCATCCTCCTTGTCCACCCAGTTGTGTGCAGGGTGGACAGGGGGGGATGGATTTCCTGAGGCTGCACAGCACCGACACTGCTCTGCCCTGCCCTCACCTCAGCCCTGGTGCCAAAACCCTCCTGGCCAACAGCAGAGCTTGCTCAGTGTGAGAAAAACACATCCAAGCAAACATTCATGATGTTCTTTCTCCTCTGTATCAAGGACTTACCTGGACCCTTAAAATTCAGTCAAGACTTGTTTTGCCCTCTATTGTCTCCTCGTGCTTGGAAAATCCCATCCAAGACTTCCATAAAACGTGGGTACTTTCCTTGTCTTCTCCAGGAGAGCTAAAATGTGAAGTTTCTGAGAATATGATGTTCTTTCCAGAACTGTAAGCAAAGTTGCCATTCAAGCTTCAGTAGAGCAATGGTTGCCATCATTATCAGCAATTGATTTGACAGCAGCCTGAGGCTTGCACAGGTTAGGAAGGTAGAGTCCAACCCCCATGTTGGAAATGCCAAGTGAGCTTTCCACATTCTCCAGCTGCTTCTGACAGGAAGGGAAGGCTGCCCAGAGAATTATCTTGTGATGAGCTAAAGATTTGGGTTCTATCCTCTGACACAAAAAAGTGCAGAAATGAGGAAATGAGACCCTATATTTAGATAATCTAAGTGTTAAAGTAGAGAAATGACTGAACCATAGAAAGGACGGAAATTCAGATTCTTTCCTACATTTTCTGTCTTTACTAACTGGAGTTCTATTTGAAGTCATGTGCTCTGGAAACTCCAGTATTTTTTAATTTGATTTTTCTTCCCAATTGAGATGAAAATAAAAAATATTGATCAAGGGGAATGTGTAGAGCAGAAAGTTTCAGTACAATTTTTACTGGAGAAAGAAGAAATAAGTTTTTTTGCTGTTAACACAAAGCATTTAAATATCTCTTGTTAGAATCAGCTTAGAGTCCATTCAACACTGAAGTGCATCTTCTTCAAACTTTGTGATGTCTGAAAGCACAAGAGGGGAAGTTCAATCTCCTGGGAGGACCATGTTACACCTCCTTAGCAAAAAACCTTTGAGTTTTAAATACTTGATTTTCCACCAAAATATCCTAAAGAGTTTTCTTTCTAAAGCTGCATTCTGGAAAAGGTTCTCCATATTCTCACAAAATATGGAGAGGTTTATAATAACTCCTGCTTCCTTTTGAGAGCAGAAACAACAGACTTACAAGCAGTATGTTGGCACTTTCAGCTCTCCAGTAATAACAAATATGAAATCCAAAAGTATTTATAGATAAATACTTTTCAGCACAAGATTTAAATGAAAATTAGAGATGGTTCCTCTTGCAAAAAGCCCTTGTTTTGTTCTGAGTCTTTGATACCATAAGATCTCCTCAGCGCCTCAAAATGGTCTGGTGGAAAACACATCAATGATAAAACCTTTCAGAATCCAGGATATTGTTTTTGTTGACACAAAACTGTCATTAATTAAAAAAAAAATGTTTAACCTAAGTTACTACACAGTGGCAAAGGACTTAAATATTCCCCAATAATACACAGATGTTATCACTTCATGCAGGAAATACCCAATCTGCTCATTTGTTCTTTGTATGCAACAAAAAGTGAGGAATTTAATTACTGGTCCTCAAAAGAGTCTGGATACATTAACACCAGACCCAGAGTATGCTGTATTCTTCCCACTGGAAAAAAAAAAACTAAAAAACAAAAACCAAAACCAAACCAAAACAAAACCTCTGCCCCAATATCAAAGAGGAATGATTTTGTCAGGAGCTTTTTTCCAATGAAAATATGGAAATAAAAAAGAAACCAGATTTCACTGCTAATTATTTAGCAGGTTCACAAGAAAACAAAAAGCACTTGGTTAAAATGATTGGGCCATCAAGCCCTTTGTCTGTGAGCAATGACTGTTTCCAGCAGCAGTGTGTAAAGAGGACTTCTGGCAGGCTGAAGAACCAAATACACAAAAACCTAATTATTCTTTTCAGAACACCTTCATTTTGTTCTGGACACCCACTGTTCCTACAAACACTTTTTTATGGCTCAGGTGGATTTTCTGCAGGTGGGCACAGGCTGGACATGCCAGGCAGGGTTTGCTGTTCCAGCTCCTGCCCTGCCCTGGGGAATGCCAGGGCATCCCTGCAGGGCTGTGGAAGGAGGAACGGGCACCAAGGGTGGGGTTGGACCCTGCCCACACCCCTGGGTTTGGGGCTGCCAGCAGGGACCCTCCAGGCTCAGGGCAGGGGTGGGACCTCACCAGCACCATTCTTGCTTGGTTTGGGACCTAAGGAACCCTGTCTGTCACCACCACATGGCCTTTGGGACAGGAAGGGCTCAGCTAAAGAGAGCAGGAAATGCTGCCCTGCTGGAGCCAAATATCCCTGTATGAGTGAGGAAGACAAAGAGAGTGGCTGACAGTGCTTCCTTGTGCCCATAAATCTTAACTAACTTAGGTCAGATTCTGCCACACCGGTTGGAGGCAGAGTCTGGAGCTGCTTTCTCAGTTCTGCTGCTTTTTCCAGTGAAATAGGAATACACTGATTTATAGCCTCTAACCCCACAAGAAACAGTGAATATCAGTTAATGTTTGTACAGCTCTATTGTTGGAGCTTGTCTCTTCTCTGACCCTGAGTCAATGAAACTCCACTTCCGAGCTGCAACAAGAAGGAGAAATGTAAACTAACAGCATTACAGATCATTAACCCAGAATACAACTCCTAACACAAAAAAGCACTGGACAAGATGATGCTAAAAGGACAAAACTGAACACTCTGGTGCTCGTTTTTAACCTCATTGCCTTACCTCCAGTAGCACAACCAAATGTAATTACAGCCAGCAGCAAAAGGAAAATCAAGATCACAGACTCAATCCCGATTAAAATAAATAAATAGGGAAAATATAGAAAGCATATGGGCACTGAAGAGCAGCATATGGATCACGTCCTGAAGTACAAGGCCTGCCATATGCTTCCAGAGCCTGGTTCAAAGGAAAACCTCGCTCCCTCCTCCCGATGTCTTTGGCTAGGTCACGAATCAGCTGCCTCCCAACATCTTGTGCCATTGGGCAAGTTTGCTTTTGAATAATGAAGCAAGTTTCAGCTCAGCATGGGGAGAATCCCAGGTAGAAAATGGGCAGATGGCTGGGCCTAGTTAAGCAGGCAGAGACTGAGATGAAGCATTCCCCTTTTCCTTCTTTCAGGCCAATCTTTGCATTGTGTCCTACACCAGCTGTGTGGATCTAAACCTCTTTACCTCCTGTTTCCTTAAGAAAATAGTCCTTAATGTTTTTTGACCTCCCGTGCTGACCTGCCAGCCCTGTAGGGAATGTTAATGAGCTGTTAGCATTGCTTGGATTGTGGCACTCAACCAGTTTGTGGAGTTCTCCAGCCTCTTCCTACCCAGGCCCCTGTTTTTTCATGCTTCACTGGCCCCAACCAACCCCATCTGCCTGTGGATGTCTAGCATATGCTCTGTGCCTGGCAGTGCCCGGCAGGAAATGATGCCTTGCAGCCATCCCGGTGTCTGGCATGAGATAAGGACAATTTAGATCACAATCAAGGAACAGCACTGCTCAAGTGTGGGGCTAGGAGAGGAGGAAGGAGACAGCAGAGACTGGTCCCCAAAGAGAGGATTTCCTGCCATGCTGCAACTGCAGTGATGGAGGGCAGAGATAGACTCTCCTAGATGGATGCAAAGCCAGAGCTGATGACTTTAAAGCACCAGGAAGCACCAAGGTCTGCACTGCTGTGTGAATTCCCTGGATGCCATACACAAAATGTACTTGCAATTATCAACGGTGTCACTGTGATCAAGGGGAGCAGAGACAAAAGCTGCTGCTCAGGGATTCTCTCTGTCTTCACCAGATTGGGCCAGGGAGCCCTGCTGGGAGCTGCATGCTGGGGAGCCCAGGAGCAGGCGGTGCTGCAGGCTGGGTGCTGCTGACAGCAGCACTGCTGGGAGCCAGCTGCCCCAGCAGGGCAGGGCAGGGCAGGGCTCACACAGCAGCTGAGCACATGTCCAGGCAGGGAAAGGCTCCCGTCCCATGGCTGCACTGCTGGCCCAGGCTGGCAGGAATTGCTTTCTTCCTCTGGCTTTTGGTAGCAGCAAGTTTGATTTCACACTGGGGCCACTTACAGAGCGCACGCAGGGGCAGAACGGGGGCGTGCAGGTCAGCCCTCCCCACCAGCAATGCCTCTCCAATATTAGTCTAGTGCTGTCAGATCTGGGCATTCAAAAGTCAGGGCTCAGAACTTAAGACCACAAAACAATAAAAACAAAAAAAAACCCAACCAAACAAAAATCAAACAAACAAACAAAATCCAAAAAACAAAAAACACACACACAAAAAAAAAGCCAAAACAAAACAAAAAACCAAACCAAACCAAACCAAAAAAAAAAAAAAAAACCACAAAAAAAACCCACCAAAAAAAAACCCCAAAAAACTCCAAAGGAAAAAACACCACCCACCCCCAGTCTCCTCCATTTCAACCAAGAGCCATATTTTCTTTTCAAATTCTAAATCACTGGTTTTGCTCAAGATCCCGAATTTTCTCTTCTGGAAGGACCAGATATTCACCTGGTTCTGGGATATCAAGAACTGTGGCTTTAGGAAAAACAGTCTTACCTGATAAAATCCAGGTAGGACTCTTATTTAGCCACAGCACTGTCTGGTTTTTATGACAATACTAATGTCAAGGTGAGAAAACTTGTGATTCCTGCCTTATGCTGTGCATTCAAATGGTTTTAAACTTGCCCTCATGTGGGGAAGGAGTGTTATTTCACTGCCTTGATAATTTTAAAATTATACTTTTAAGAAAAACAAATGGAGGGACAAATGAATACAGAAAATGAAAGCTGGAATCCTAAAAAAGAACATCCTTTTGTTAAAAAAAATTACACAAAAACCTCACCCTCCAAAAAAAAAAAAACCCACAACTGCTCAAAGCTTGAAGTAGCCATAGCTAAAAACAGGAAGAAATTTCATATTGTAGACTTTGAATGTTGAAGATCTATTCAAGATACAATGATAGGACAAGGAGGAATGATTATGATTTTAAACTAAAAGAGAGAGGGTTTAGATTAGGTGTTAGGAGGAAATTCTTCACTCGGTGGGGGCTGAGGGCCCTGGCCCAGGGTGCCCAGAGCAGCTGGGGCTGCCCCTGGATCCCTGGCAGTGCCCAAGGCCAGGCTGGACAGGGCTGGGAGCAGCCTGGGATGGTGGAAATCTCCCTGCCCATGGCAGGGGGCTGGAACAGGATCATCTGCAAGGTCCCTTCCTCCCAAACCACCCTATGATGGTGTGGTTGGGAGAGAACTAAAGTTTAAAATACATCCCTTCATTCTCAACCAGCTCAGTGCTGAAGCTCCTTTCTGTTCCTGTGCTCAACACTTAATTCTGGCTGGAGCAGAACCCATTTCCTTCCTCGAGACAAAGTGTACTGTGCAAACTGTACTGAATTCTGCAGAACAGCCCCCAGCTCCTTACAGACAGATTCACCTCCCTCACATTCTCATGCACAGCAAACCAGATTGTCCTCACACACTCACCAAAGTTTTGCAAAGGAAAAAAGGAAAACCTCCAAGAATGCCAACAAAAACAAAGCCTGGTAAGGGAAGGTGACTTACAGCTTCAGTGCCATGGGAATAAATGCCCTAGGAAAGGGAATGCTAGAGCAGAGTTTAAAATTTTGACATGAAAAGTTCACTGTGTTATCACTTTTCTCTTTGACATCAGGTTTTCCACACTCTTTGGATTGTTTCACAGAATAAGTTGTTTTCTTCTTATGACACAGGCACAAAACTGACCAATTTCTAATTAACAGGAATAGCTGCTAGGAGAATATGATTTAATATATTGGGATATGAAATAGAACAACCTGATCTCTCTTTCTTGCACATATCAAGACTCTAAACCAATCCTGGTTTCCAATAACACCCCCTAAATCAAAAAAAAAAAGGGCCTATCCTAATTCTATCCTTAACATCTAATTAAAATACACTGAAAGCATAGGAAATGTTGCTAGGTCGAATGACTGCTAGCTGTAAAAAAAATACGCAGAATTTCACATTTCAGATTAATTTTCCATCAGAATGTAAGATTTATATTGAAAAATAAAAGCTTTATTTTGCACAATTAAGCAAAATGCATATAATCCTAACTGTGGCTGACGAGCTCACATTTTCTTTTTCCTTTTTTTTTTTTTAAAGAGAGAGTATAAGATAAATTTGACACATTATCATGCCTAAATTTAGACAAGGAAAAAACAAATGTGTCATTTACTTACAGTTACTCAGTTTGAACCTCATATACATAAGTGATTGGATAAAGTTTGCTACTTCTTCCCAGTGAAGACATTGTGACATTTAAAGGGAGTATGACTGAAGGAACAGTGACAGCACTGAATTTTGGATTTGGAATTCTGGTTAATATTTTCAGTTCTCCTGTAGATCTGTCATATAACCTTGTAGGGAAAAAAAAAAACCAAAACAAGTCATTAATCCTGTCTTAAAATCCAAATCCCAATTAATCTATCAAATAAAACACTTCAATAGCTAATTAAATTGGCTTTCAGCCCCTCAGAAAGAAGAGGGTGCAGAAGTGCACTAATATTTGCAAATTCTAGATTATGTTCTCATAGCCTGACTCCCTGTGTTCAGATCCCCTGACACTCTGGAGGTGTGAATGCCTGCACACAAATAAAGCAGCAAGGAATAGAGGTTCCCATTTCACTGGAATGCACAAAGGTAAAACTCTGTGCCTGTCAAATAGAGGATTAGGAAAATAAGCATGTAATTGAGTGGGAGGCAGCAGAAGTTGGAAGGTGTCCACAGGATAACTTAGTTCAATTGGAGGATCAGTTCATGACCGTACCTTCCTACAAAGCAGAGTGGATTTGTCAGTGAAACTTTATTTTCTGATTGTGTAGGGAAGTGGATCAAACAACAGCAGCCTTAGAGATCATGTTCTGATGTGAACTTTAAGAGTTTGAATGAAAAAAACATTAAATAACAGAAAAAAAAAATTAAAAAATGTAGGTGGGAAACACCCAAGGTCTCCCCAAACAAAGAAAACAAGTGCTGATGAAAGAAAAGAATACTCATGGTAAATAATGTTCTCTTGGAAGGTGGAAGATTTGCAGAAGATGAAAACTGATTCTCACTCAGGAGGGAGTGGAGTGTGCCCAGGGAGCTGAGCGTGTCTCACGTAATTCTGGTTAGGAGGAGTGGCTGGGCAGGAGCCAGAGCTGGATTATCTCAAACTGATAGAGGGAGCACACGTGGTTAGAAAGAAGAGGGAGTGCCAAATATGCAGCTCCTCGCTCCCACAAAACATAAGGTGTTTTATTTCTGCATCAGATGTTTCAAACACAATTGACTTCTATTAAGTTTCAATGTAAACCACTTTGCTTTCCTAATGTAGCATGAACTTTAACTGTGGCCATTTCAGAGTTATTACATGGATACCATATTACCAAACAAAAGATACACATTTGCTGTCTCTCAGAATTATGGGTTTTTCCCCTTTCTCTCTCATCCTGTCTGGAATCTGGACTTTTTCCTTCTTTTCAGCTCTTTCTCATTTATATCCATACATGTGTTATATGAATTTTCCAAAACATTTGTCATAAATATTATGTCCTTGTTAGGAGACAGAAAAAAAAAAAAAGAAAAATAAAAAGAAATAGAGTTGGCATTGTTTTATTTTGTAGGATGCAAATAGAAAGGAACTGAAATAATGTTATAACTAGAAGGCATTTACTGGTCAATGGTATGTATTTTGTGGGCACCACAAAAGGCAATTTCTCTTCCATCCTAAAGGTTGGGCTAGTCAGGGGCTATTTGAAGGGGGCAGTGCAGTTGTGCTGAAATAATTCTGGCAGAAAACTCATTGTTCTGCATTCACAATTACTGGAATGTGCATCCCTGTGCATTACTGATCAAAAGGCAGGACAGTATGAAGGATCTCATTTAATCAGGTGATGAGAAAGGCTGCTGATTAGTTGGCTAATTCTGGCTCACAGGCTAAAACTTGATCACAGGTTTTCTAACAGCAAATTAAAGGTAAAGCCAAGGAAAAGTCAGAAGTTTCAGCTGGCAAGAGTTCACGGGACTCCCTTCTCCAGTTTTGATTCCTAAGTAATTTTGTGTAGCTCAACTTTCAGGTTTGCAACTAAAACCTTACAAACAAAAACTGAATGCCTTGTTTCATGGCTAGAAAAAAACTGCACATTCCTTATGAGAGGTGCAGTGACAGCAGCTTCAGGTCCTGGTCTGCAATTCTTGCTGAACTCTTTGCCCCACAATTTGCAGGTTGCATTTTGCCTGGTTTTTGGTACAATTAATCCCATTACTTTATCAAGCAATCAGAGATAAACAGAGCTATAATAAAGCTCTAAAGAGGTACCTGCTTGAGAAAAGTGAAGGGGAGGAGACAAAAAAGCAGAAATCTCATCCTGAAAACTGTTGTTCCATCTTTGAGGAACTTCCCATCCATTCCATCAGAACAGAGCTCCTGGGATGTATCACATCCAGCTGGAAAGGGATGGCTGCACTACCCTCAGGCTGGCTCGTGCTCACCTGGGCTGGTTTCTCCAAGCCTCTGTGCCCTGCCTGCCTCCAAACTTGTTCTCCCAGAGGACATAAACACACCCAGCCACACTTTGTGTCAAAAATCCTACAGTTCAATTATTTCTCAGCCTGAGTTCCCAGAGCCTTTTCAAGGATCTCCAAATTGGTCAAATAATCTGAACCAACCTAAAAGAGAAACTGTGGCTACCCCATGCCTGGCAGTGTTCAAAACCAGGTTAGATGGAGCTTGGAGCAACCTGGGACAGTGGAAGATGTCCCTGCCTATGGAAGATATGGAACAAGATTGTCTTCACAGTCCCTTCCAAGCCAAACCATTCTGTGATTCTATGAAAAAGCAGCCTGAAGCTCTTCAGGAACAAACCAAAGCTCTGGAATAGTATTTACGGCCTCTTAAGGGAAAGGAAGAGCTGCCAATAGGATACACATTGGGGTGCCCTTGCCCTCTGCACGAGGCCCTTCCCATGTACCCTGTATGAAATCAGGAGAGGATAACCATGTCCTGTCTCAGGAGTCTGCACCAGCTGCAGGAGCGAACAGCAAGTGAACCCACTGCGCACAATGGATGAAGTGTGAAATTAGTTCTGTCATCTCCACACACACCACAGTGAATCAGGCCTTCCTGAGGGCTTCAGCAGATCAAAATTTCCAGTTGTTTAATCTGAGATCAAGGCAGGAGCGTACGGGACCCTGCCCTGCTCCTCTCCGTCGGGCTAAGAGGCTGAAATAAAACCGAGGCTAAACAAACCTGCAGGGAGAAGAGATGAAGAGACGTGGGGGGTGGAAAGAAATGACCCCTTCACCTTTTGCTGCTTTTAGTGGATTCTAATTAGGAATCTGGCAGTGCCACCCACTCAGCGGGAAGCCCACATTATTAAGGCTGGCATCAAAAGCAAGCCGACTGCAATCTGCAGGAGCGGCTGCCGAACTGGCACTGCCTCCCCTCCGCTCTTGGCCACAGCACCACAACAGATGTCTGAAGGGTTGGTGTTTCTTTTCCTAGCCCTACCCCCGCTTTGCATGACCTTATGCCAGAGATTACATGTGCAAGAGCCAAGGTAAAGGTCCTTAATGGGTCAAAGAAACATCCTTAAGAGGGTATTTCTTTTAAACCTCTCTAATTTTGAACGGTACATTGAGGCTGCAAATGAGCATAGTCTTGTGGGGGACACAGAGAAATGTAGAACCATTCAGCTGTAATTATAGTAATCTAGTATAGTCAGTGTGAAAAAACAATGGCCTTTCCTCTCGTTATTCTGAATCATTTGTAGATGTTCATGTTTTAATCATATTTTCCACATGAATCGATATGAGAGAGAGAACGACAGAGAGATAATTATGTGCGCTGAACAAATATTCTACCTAACTGAGGTTGTGCTGGGAAGGGCTGCTGGTAATTAATGAAGTACTGCCACACACTTGTCAAGTGCAAGCAGCTCTTTAAGGGCAAGCCATCATTTCAAATTGGGAGCTCACTGAGATTTAACAGAATTGGAAAGAAAATAATAAAGTTTGGTATCATCTCCTTCAGCCCCAGCTTCCAAGAGCGAGCAAAGGAGGTTTGCACGTGGAATGCAAAAGGTGCCTGGTGTCTGCTTGTGCTGTGTGAATGCAAAGCATGGCCTTGGCTCGTTTAGAGTGTGATCAAGGGGCACAATCTTCCCAGAGAGATGTGGAACTAAAGGAAAGTGTTACGATTGCATGGCTGAAACACTAAATGTTTATTTCTACTCATTTCTCTGCCTCAGAAAGTCTCTTCACACCAAGGCAAACCTCTCAAGGTACTGAGTGGGATTTTTAAGGACCCACGATTAAGCAGAATCTTTGAAAGCCTTCTGTTGGTTTCAGACCTGAGAGGGGAAAAATAAACAAGCCCTAAAACCAAAACAGAAAAATATTTCTTTTCCTACAGATCCTAGAGGAAAGCAGAGAAGCCACACTGAACTCCCAAGCTCTCAAGCAGCACCCCAAGTCCTGGGCTTTTCAATCCCTTCCTGTTAAATTCAACTTCCAGCATTCAAATGAGTGTTATAATCACTGCGGCACAGCCGACACCGAGCTTGAATTATAATATACTACCAGCTCAGTGTGCCAAAAGCACTTCCCTCTCTCTCTCTCTCTTTCCACACCAGTTCTCCGATTTCTCAGCTTTTAAATACCCTCTTGTTCTTTCTACGCACTCATTGTGCAACACAATTTATTTCTGCAACACATCGTTCCAGCAAGGGAAGTGTGAGAGGAGGTGGGGACAGTAGACGCGCAGAGGTGTGAATGGGTGGTAACAAACTAAGTGCTATAGTGAGCCACCAGTCAACACCTTGAGGCTTCAAAGGAAGGGAGAAAGGCGGGCAAAGAGAAAGAAATGTATCTTCGTGTGCTTTCTAACTTCCACGAGTATTAGAGAGCCCCTGTGCCAAGGCAGATGCTGCATTACCGAGGCACAGTGCACTGTGTCAGCCACAAAGAGCACAGGCCTGCACACGTGCCAATATCAGCACTCCATCACCCATCCTTGCAGCCCCTTTGTCTCCCTTTGCCTCACTTCTTTTTGCAAAGCTTCTCTCTCCACAAGAAGGAAATAAATGGTTTGCAAGAGGAGGAAAAGCCCCCGCCATTTCACACATGCATCCAAACCAGCATTCCCAGGCACGAGATAAAGACACTCAACAACCACAGGGAAAACCTCTTACATTTTTATATTAATAATATTTCTGAACCAATTTTTAGCATTATTTTTCCATCCAACATGTTCAATAGCAACACGAATTTTACTGGGGGTTTTAGGGTGAGATTTGAAGGAACAAATCCTCTCTTAACAACAATTTTAAAACTATTCAGGAGGAAAATGCAGCTCACTACAAAAGCTACAAATTCAGTGAAATGTTTGTACAGAAATACTGTACAAACCATCATTTGTGTAGGTGTGATGAAACTCTACTCATAGTGACTTTAGAGGAACTGCAGCTTCATCCTTACACCCCTCTAAAACCAGGAAAGGAAAACCTGTAATGGATGAGGAAAGCCAACAAAGCCAGGAAAAAAAAAAAGCAAAAAAAAACCCCAAAAACAAACAAACAAAAAGCTATGAAAAAAAAAAAGAATAAAAAAAGGCTTAATATTATTCATGATATTAAATAAATATCACCCAAGCAGTCAATGGTAGACCTGACATTCTGCCACCTTCACCTCTCATTGCTTGTTGGACCAGGGAAGCACTGCCACTCTGAAAAGGCTGAATGCCAGTTACACACTGTGCCCCATGTTCCTCTGCACAGGGGAAAAAACAAAATGCAGAGAAGCCAGAAAAGAGGCTTTTAGCTGTGAATCAGGTCCTCAGTCCCCATGAGACAAACTGACCTGCAGTCTGTGGGCTGAGACATGGGAACACAAATTGGGAGGAAAATAACCAGGGAGTAACTAGGCAGGGATGAAGCATCACTGGCAAAAGAATGAACCCCTAAAATATCCTGCACCTTCCAGCACAAGCACCTGCACCCCACATTCCCTGCCTGAAGCTGCTGCTGCAGGTGCAGGAATGCCTGGGCAGTAAATGGGTAACAAATGATAAAATCTGTTGTGCAGGAGAGAAGGACAATTCTTGGATGGGCAGCCTTTTCCTAAAGACCAATATCTCCACACTCTGAGTGACCCCATTCTTTCCAAGGGGGTCTTGGTGAGATTTAAGGGATCATAACTCACTCATAAGTATCTGAACTACAGCCAAACTTGGGCAAGTATCATGCAAGTTTCCAGCCCCAGAAGCAATTTTTTTCTGGACTTTGGATTTAGTACAGAAAATCACATGCCTGTTTTGAAGTTAGGATAGTTCAAAGCAGTTGGAGCTGATGGTTTCAAATGGTCTCAGCACTACCAGCCCATTTGGGAATCCCTTGCTTTCCTAAGAAACAAACCTGGGGGATGGCTCAAGGACAATCCAAGCCCTGGCAATGCTGCCCTTTTCTGTCTTGGGGACAGAATTTCACCTGATGTCCTTATCTGGACATTGGCCAAATTATTACAACATCAGCTGCACCAGATTCTGGACACAGCTTGGGGACCAACCTGCAGGAAAATGTTTCACACTGGGAGACCAGAACACGAAAATTCAATATAAGGGCTAATAGTTATTTTCTTTTTTAAGGTGACAAAAATACAAATATTTCTACATTATTTATCACATAATTTAATAAATAATGTCTCCTACTACCTAATGTTTGCAAGGTCATGAAAAATATAGTTTTTGTGTATATTCCAAATCACAGTGGTCATGATTCCCTCATAACATCCAGCCCCAGGTAAGGAGACACCAGAGGCACAAACATTAGTCATGAAACCTTGGAATGTGAAGTGTCCAGAGACAAGAGATCTTGTCCTATTCTGGGACATGAAAAGCAGCCTTAGAAAACAGAACAGAAAGAGGATGGATGAGAGAAACAAGGGAGAATGGTTTAAATAGGGCATAATTTTGATGCTCATTTTGAAGAACACATATCTCCAGTAAGACCAGGAGAAACTGCATCCACTGTTAACTGAAACCAAGGCCTGCATTCCCTAACAGAGTTATTTTCTGTGAGATTTTCCTTTAGAAGAACATCTACAGCTGTATCTATTTAGCTGTAGCCTCAGTGATGTCTACTGTCATCATTCAACTACTTTATGAGTGGGTCACCCTTAAGAGAGAGCACAAAACTCATTTCACACTGCCAGAACCACAGAGGGAACCACTTGCCTCTGTTTTGCACATTAGCAGTTTACTGCAATCACTGCAGAACATTTTCATTTTCTGTCTGCATTCTCTGCTCCTGCTGTAGAGGTTTCCCTCCCACCCTGACATTCCTGTTCCTGCAGAACCAGGAGCTTCTTTGCTCACCACTGTGCCTTCAACAGGTATTTCTTCTCAAATGTGTGAATCCTTCCTTTCCAGCTGGGCCACCATCCAATCTTTACAGAACATACCTTACATGAGCAGGTGCCTCATATTGAGCACAGATGCCCAGAAAGGCACGAGCCGACACATTTGGGTAAGAAACATTGCCAGCACAAGCTTCCTCATTAGGTTTCAGTTCCATCCTAAGCTAGTGCTGCAAAAGTGAAGCAAACAGAGTTTTACACAGAGCCTCACAGCTCCTGTAGCAGCCAGAAGTGGTTATGACTGAATATGCATGGACAAAAAATAAACAAATCTGGTATATTAAAAACAAATAGTAGCCTAGTCCTGTTTTCAAAGAGGGATTTCCTGGCAACAGGTTGTGGATGCCTTCCCTACCTAGCACTCAGTGGCAGCCTTACAAGAGCAGCACATATCTCTGATTTAAACATGCATCAGTTTCAGATTCTGATCACTGGGAGGTACCTGTGCAGAGAAGGAAATGTGGCTGCACAGTTATTTGTACCTGCAAACTGAGCAACAATCAGCTACAACTCAGCCATCCATGGCTTGTACACCAGGGCAGCTCTTGGAGTGCCAGAGATCAATTAGGAAACTCTGGCCAAACACAACTGGAAGCAGTGTTGAGGCTCATGTACATGCCCACGCTGACAAGCTGGCATGCTCATCCCTGGGTGAGCCAGTGCCACATCACCCATTTGCAGAACAACCATTTTTTGTTGTTTTTGCAAAGCTGACAGTGTGGCACTTGTGCAGTTTCAGAGCTCCAGGGAAGCCTTTCACACATCACAGTTTCCCCTGCTGTAATAACAGCAGCCCCTCAGTGCTGCTGTGGCGTGCAGGAGAAGCAGGAAGAGAGACCAGGTGGATTTGTGGATGACTTAACTTTAAAAATAACACTTTAAAAATATAATAACAACAATAATTAAAAAAATATTTCCACTGGCCCAGCCTCAGCACTGCTGGAATGTCTTATTTACTCACATAAAGAGGAGGTGAGGGGGGATGTAGCTTCTCCCAGTCACTTTCTTATTCAGCTGGCGTGAGGCTGAGGAACTGAAACACACTCAATTAAATCTTGTAGTGTGGCTGCTTGGGGTGTTTTTTCCTCCCCCTCCTTTTTCCTTCTTTTCTCAATCCAAGATTCAGACAGGAAAGCAGCACCACTTTCCACTGAAGCCAGGGTGCTTTGGGAAACATCTCAACTGGTTTGGAAATCCCATTTCCAGGACCTGGGAGAGCTTTCCAAAAAGAGCTCTGGCCCACCCACATCCAAACAGCAGAGACTCCAGAGGAGTCCTAGCCAGCCCCAACCTCTTGCAGGATACATGTGGGTGTGGGCCTCTGAGTTTTGGACACTTGCTGAAAAAAAAATAAAAAATAAAATAAATGGAAGGGGAACTTCAAAGGGAACTAGCTGAAGCACTCCACAAATTAATCACGCCTGGTGGAAAAGATGATTAGTGGCTTCTTGTGCTCTGGTTTTAAAGCTATTGATCTTGGACACAGGAAGGAGCTTTCATATTCTCCACAAGACACAGATGGTCAAAAGGGTCCTGAGAGGAAAAGACAAAAAGAAACCACAAGGGAACTCCAGGCAGTACCAGAACTCAAGGTGTGTCCCAGGGATCCTCTGAGAAGGATGCACTGGAAAATCAGGCACAGCAGCAGCAGCTTTTGCTGTTTCTCCTTTTCCCAGTTCCCTCAAACCATTATCTAAGATTTCTGCCTTTGAAGCAGGTAAGTATTAAAAAACCATTCCCAACACTTCAAATACACCACACCAGGAACACCAAATGAAATAATTTGCCCCAGCTTAGGTGCTGTTTTCAGATCCACAGACTATGACTACACGGCTCACAAGCAGAAAGGTTGAAGCAGAAACTGTAAGAGGAAAACAGCAAGGCTTTTCATCTAAACCAACAGCTGGGTGATTGAAAGTAATGTAATATCTCTCTCTCATGCTCTCTGCCCAGTTTTATAGACTTTTTGCAAGCTAAATTTTCCACAAAACAGACAATTATATCAGCAAATACAAACTATAATCCCTAAATTGCCTCCAGTGTAGTTGTGTGCAGGGTCAAGTTTTCTTCTGGGAAGCACTGTCCATTTTCATCTCCAATCAAAATAAAATTAGATGTATGAAATAACCAACATTTTTCCATAGCAAAAACTCTACATATTCTTGCTCTTATTATAGAAAACCACATATCTTTTAATGAAATTGCTGAGAAAACTTGAAATTGCATTAGATAATAATATTATGACAAGATAAACATGCCAAAATTTCCCATCTAGGAGGTGGTGGTGGTGGTAAAAGTCTGGAGTGGGACTTACTGAGCTTCCCATTGTGGCAGGAAGAGGTGGGATCAGGTCCTGCTTCTCACAGCATTCAGAAATTCAGGTGCTGGTCATTCTTCATCCTGAAATAGATTATATTATATGTGTGAATATATATATATATATATATTTTAATTTTATATTTTAATACCTTTTCATTCCCATACCCATCCTGGCCCTAATGAAAACTTGGGCAATTCCATCTGTCTTCTATTTCCTGTAAATTACCTCAGCTTTATGTACCCAGTTCCCTGGTGACAACGAGCAACAACTGGAATGGCACAATGACAAGGCTGGAGCATAGAGAAACAAATAGCAGGTGTGGGAGCAAAGAGGGAAAATGGGGCTTGTTTGACTTGGCAAGTGTTCCCCCAGCCAGGACTTCAGGGAGGAAGGCAGAGGCTCCAGAATGCCTTCATGGAAAATAAAGCATATTTAAACTCCAAGGAAGGAACTGTTCCTCTGATCAGAACCCTCTGAAATCAATTCAAATAGCTGAGGCAGCCTGGGAGCTCTTGATGACTGTATTAACATTTTGACATTTCTTTGCACAGTCACTGGAATTACTTTATTAGCAAGGATCTAACAGCCTTATGCTCCGCTGTGGAATACTGGAGCAGGAGAGTGGAAAGAAAAATCAAATCAAATCACAGTAGATGCTTTCCTATCCTTCTGACAGCAGCATTCTTCCCACAAGAATATGCCCCCCTGGGAGGAACTGTTTGAGAAAACCAAAAAAATACAAACTGCTACTGATTTTTTTTTTTTTTCAATATAAATAGGAAAATTTAAGAAAGCCATTTGTGTGCCATCCTACTGGTTGTTTCAGAGACACTTCTTCTAATGCCAAGCAAAACAAGAAAAAACAAATCAATAGCCAGAATGCACTACCTGCAAAATTTTTTAGTTGTTTGGGAGCAGACCAAGAGAGAAGAGAGAGAGAGAGGAGAAATGGAAATACAAAGTTCCAGTCATCTCAAAGCACAGAACAAGCACATTGAAATACAGGGTGCCACAGCACAGGGTGGCCCAAAAGTCTCACCTGGGGAACAGCATGGAATTTTCCTGCAATGCATCCAAGATGCTCAGAGAAACTGGGCTGCAGCAAGCAGGAAACGAGTCCCTAATCACGACATGCATGGTTGGAAAGCACGAAACATCTAATTTTATTACCAAGCAGAGCTGTGAAAAGTGTTTCTCATCAAAAAGTAAAATGAGTAAGGTTTGGCTACTTTACTGTAAAAATGTGATAATGTAGGTATAAAAAGAAAAATGGGCAAAGGAGTTTTTTGCAGGCAGAGCAGTGCTGTCTGGAGGTGAGAGCAGGGAACCTGGGAGACCAAGAGCCTATTCCTGGCACTGCCACCTGCTCGTGGCAGCACCCCCAGCCAGGGCCTGGGCACCCTGCAGATCGTGTCACCCACCTGTCCCAGGCTGTACAAGCACAGCCAAATGCAGCCTCAGGGCACTGCCCCACTTCTGAAAGGAATAAGAAGTTTATAATAATAAATATAATAATTAAATAATTTTAAAATAATTAAATATTAAAAATATAATAATATAATAATTTCTTTTAAATAAGAAATTATTACCTCTCATATTAACATGAAGTTGTCCTAATTGTTTTTTTAATGGCAAAGGAAGTCCCACAATCATAATGTTTACTGATTTTATACTTTCAATGTTCTAGAGTTAATTTAAACTGAGTGATCTGTTTGCCCTTTCCCATGGGGTGCCTGTTTTTCTACCTCCAAAAACCTTTCCTCCTCATGGCATCTTTTGGATTTCTGTACTTCTATAAGAGACAGCAAACAACAGCAAATCAGCTCTCAATATTTCCAACACAAGATGCCAATCAGCAACTCAATAAAACAGCAGTTTCCCCTAACCAGGGAACAAAATGGTGACACATCCCCCCGTGATCCAAGATCATGCCAGACCTTTCTACTACAGCTGAAATTTCCTTTCCTTCCTGTTTGACACTGATTTTCTGCAGTTTCTGTTCAATGCACTTTTTGTAGCTCTCTGGTTTCACTCTCTATGAAACTGTGTAAATTGATGTTATTTACACATTAATTACCCAGACTTAAACTGTTAAGGCTAGTCCAGAGTTAACAAGTGCCCCAGTGCTGCTATCAGATCCTCTGTGTCAATTTGTTGATTTGTTATCTCAGGTCAATGTGGTTTCAAGCAGGAGGATCCAATTGCAAAGTTCTCATCACTGAGATGGGAATGCTGGCATGGGACAAATGAGTAACTCTCAGGAGAGAAGCAGCTCTGAGTGAGTACCTCAGCCTCTTAATTTTCCTTGATCACAGCACTTTTGGTAAAGTATCTCTCAGCAAAGCTTGAGACAATTAATTAGGAAGCACCCTGGAGTGTGAACAACAGAGCATTTCTGTCATTTGAAGCCAGTCTTTATTAATCTCTCCAATTTCTCTAAGGCAAGGTTACATAAACCATGTTCTTCTATATTATACATATTTGCTTTGGGTCTTTCTTCTGCTGGGGGATAAGACTTAAATGCAGAGGGATTTTGCAATCTTTAAAACTCAGCTGTTAAATATCCCTTTACTAATAACTTACCCCATTTTGCCATCTGAGCAAGCACTTCAAACGCTTTAGATAGGCTGCAGTGCAGGAATCAAAGAAGAAATATTGGGTCATTTTCCACTAAATTCTAATTTCATTTTGAAGCCCAGTAGGCATTACCAAACTGATGACAACAGAGCTACAAAGAGTTTGATGTTTAAAACATCTACACTGAAAAAGGCAGAAAAATAAAGAGACCTTTAGACTGGATGTCTCAGCTTTTCATATGGGTGGTTGACAAGCTGGGCTATAGGGTAAACCATAATGTGCCAAGCACCACGGAGCCTGCAGCCAAGAAAGGGATAATTTCAGGCAAGACCCAGTCTCTAAAGCCAAAACCACTGGCCTGAAAGCTTTTCTCAGAAGGTTTGCTGTTCCCATCACTGCCAGGATGAATTTTAACTCATTATTGATCAAGGGAATTTTAAAATCAATTTTAATTAAATGAAAGATTTCTATCATGGCTTGTTCTGTGTGGGAGTCACACAAACAACATATAAATATATGGAGGCAGATCATGCAGAGTAGATTTGTAGCAGTTAGGTCCTAACCAGGTGAGAAAGAATCCAAAGTTACATCTGAAATCAAAGTTGTTGTAGTGAATTACCTACAGTACCTGTCTATTCCCCCTCTATTTTTGCCATTTTTGCCTTTGCTATGGAATTTAGCCAAGATCTGCAGGTTTTTTTGTTGTTGTTGTTTTTTAAACCAAAGTAAACCTTTTTATTATTTATCTTTATTAGGTTCTCTCTCAGATCTAAATAACTGGAAAAGGGTTCAGGGGGCCTATTACAGGTTGACTTCCCACAGCCTCAATTGCTCAGCTTTCTGTGAGCAGGGATGAGGAGAGCCAGGCTCAGCTGAGGCTCGGTCTCCACAAATGACACATCTCACATCTCCAACCACTCCCATTTCCAGGGCAGGCAGGTAACTAGAGCTGCTGTGCAAGACATTACAGAAAGGATGGAAGCAGCAAAATCAACGAATGGAAAGCCTGATCACAAGCTTCAGGTGCTAAAGCAAACCCACACAGCCCTTGCTGTGCTGGAGGGAGCCTGGGCAGGCAGGTGACACCCCTGTCCCTGCCTTGGCTGAGCTGGGGGTTTGTCCTCGGGGTGCCTGAGCTCCCCCACACTGCAGCACCGAGGAGAACCAGGTTTTCACCTTGCTCCAGGTGCTGCTGACTGACTGTGCTCCTCACAGAGAGGCTCTGGGGACAGCACCAAAGTCAGGGGACGTGAGGCTCTTACAGCATGGAGTGGAGCTCAGAAAGAGCGAATCTGCACCTCTCAACACCTGCTGACTTTTAAGAGCCCAGTTCCTCGTGCTCTGCCTCAGGCTGGAGGTCACCCCACTGCTCTGCCATGGGTCACAAGTTCAACCCTCAAGCTCAGCCTTGGGCTCAGCAGAGGCCCCAGAGAAAATCAGTGGGAGGTGACTTCATCATATACAGACAATGCTGAACAGGCTCATGAGGCTCCTGTAACATTCACCACTAGCATAAGGCTTTGCATGGACTGCAGGCTTTACAATTATTAATTCATTAACATTAACTCATTAGTCACCATGCTGTTTGAGCAGCAGAGCCTTATCCTGCTTCTTTGTGTAAGAAATCAAAGGGCCAAAGGGTTAAATGACTTGCCAAAGGTCAAAGAGAAAAATCAATGGAAAAACAGGAATTAGAACCTAAAGATACCCAATTCCTTGCTTTGTGTTTGTTTCACTTTACCTCACCCAATCACAGGCAACAAATAAAATAAGCAAGATCCCACAAGACTCCTCATAGCCAGAAGAGCTTTTTTCAGCTGCAAGGTCTCTACCAAGCCCAGCTAGAATCTACAAGGCTTCACTGTGTTTTCAAATACAATGCACACTGCAGTAAATAGGTTATTTTACAACCCTGGCCCAGTTTTCAAAGAGGCCTCAATCAGTGCTGTGCAAAACATTCATGTCCAACCACAAAATTACAATCAGCCTTTGTTTGAATCCAGCCCGTGTCCCTGGCCAGCAGTGGTTAGTCCCAACTCACAGGGTCTGTGAACTGTTAGTCAAAGGTTTTTGCAACATTTTTGCCCTGCCTGGATTTCTCTGAATATTTATAGGCTGCTCCAGTGACTTTCATATTCAAACAGTGCTGGCTGGAGGGGGTGGGAAGGGGATGTAAATAAGGGAGGGAGTCACATGTTTTCCACTCGCCCCACTTGTTTTGCTTCCAGTAAGGGACACGTGTTGCAAGAAAACAACTGCAAGGCTTTGACTGCGAGACATTTAAATTAATGTCACAGTATTTCTACACACTTGAATGTTTTCAAACATCCAGCTATTGTGAAATCAGAGTCAACTGTTTGGACATTCGAGCAGACTTGTGGAACTAAAATTTGTAGCCCTGCTCATCAGTTTGGGAGTGGGGATGAGACACAATTCCTTCACAAACTCTTGAAGAGACTGTGAGGTATCAGCAGAAGGAAATAGCTTGAAAAATCCATGCCATGATTTATCCTGCAACCAAAGCATTCCAAAGCAGGATCCACAAAGTTTAGTCACCACTGTGTGGAAATTCATACAGTGGTGATGAGATCAATGGAGCACACTGAGCACACGGTGGTTCCTGTCACTGGTCCTTACGTAATCCCAAACACCATGAAGAAATCAGGAAAGCATGTGGATGTGCAAATACCTCTGTCTGCTGGGTATAAGATACAAACAAGCCCTTGCATCATGAGTATCTCCTGCTCACTGTCCCTCTTCACCAGGGCATGAAGGGAGGGTTTCCATCTCTCTCACAGGGTGGCTTTAGTTCTGAGGCACAATGGGGACGTGTCCCAGCTCTGAGGAACCCCAGCTCCCAGAGATGCAGGTTTGCCATCCTTAGTCTATGAATCCTCCCCTAAAGGTCTGTACATCCAGCCTTGGCTGGGACATGATTTTCATCTTAAAACACAAACACAAAGCCAGTTCTGTAGAGGAGGGAAATGAGCTGATGGCACAATCTAAAGTTGTTTTTGTAAATCAGGCCCTTATGGACTTTGTCTGCTCAAAACATTCCCAACAAGGGCTAAACAAAGGAAATATCATCCTTTCTTTTGCTGATGACAAAAAATTTTTTATTCTAAAAGAATCTGATGAAACAGAAGTCTGTCCATATGGATGACAATTCATCTTAACTGGAGATGTCTGCAAACCTCAGGTGGAAGCTGCTGAAACCATAAAAGTTAACTGCTGAAAAGTCACAGCTGAGAAGTAAAACAGAAGAGAGAATGACAGCCCACGGGCATCTAATGGAAACTACCTCCAGTGTCAGTGCACAAAAGCTGAACCACACCAGAAATAGAAAAGTCTGATGTTGACTCAAGCCCTTTGTAAAATACCCAAATCTCAGAGGACTGCATGGAGAGAGGTTTCCTCTGAATGCAGCTTTATTCCAAGATATTTCCAGTAATTCTTGTCTCCCACCAGGACAAAAATACCAGGACAATTGTCTGGTTTACAGTATTCTTGTTCTTTCATATAAATCTGTTCCAAAATCTAAAGTGTACAGGGTCATAAGAGGATGAAACCTAAGGAAAGAGACAACAGAAATGGTTTTGTTTTGATTATTTTCTTTCCCAAAAGTTTTGTTACTTTGGATGTAACTTGTGCAGAGGGGAGATGGATTTCCAAAGCTGACAGTTGCATACTCATGGTGCTCATAAAGCAGTTGGATAATTGCTTTAGATTTTCACAGAAATCTTCTGTTAATGCAGACTGTATTTTGTTTTCCCCTGGAAATTTCAGATTGTCCCTACAGCTTTTCAGTTTTGACTGAAAAGAGAAATCTTTGTGTTTTGTAGCTATGATGAAAAGACAACATGGAAACTACTTATTTTTCCTGTTGACAAGATTGCTTCTTTAGTAAAAAATTAATTTTTTTTTAAACTTACAGAAGACAAAAAGTCTTTTATTGTTCCCAGCTCTTTGCTAATTCACTTTTAAGTATATCAGAGAGGGAAGGATCTTTCCATTTGTTGTCTTGTTCTGTCCATCCTTCCTGCATGAGAACATAAGAGGATTTCACATTCATTAAAATTGCAACACAGCCTGGCTGAAACATGAGTTGGGCTGCATATAGAATAAACCACAGTTATATTACAATGACCTTTCCTGATTATCTTGTACTCTGTCACAAGTTAAATGAGGTCATTACTGATGTTACTGGCATTCCTCTTCCTTGGCCCATGACTTCAAAGACTAATGGGCCCCTTTTGTCACTGAATTCTTGTCAAAATGTTGAGTCCAATCAGACCCCTAATAACTGCACACAGGGTAACATTCACAGATGAAAAGAACATGCAGACACATGCCTTATACATAATTAATCCTTCCAATGAACTTCATGAATTTCAAAATTACACAAAATGGAACAAATCCAACACAGAGTCTCCTGTGGGCATATGAGGTCATGTATCCTGCCAGGAGGGTGAAAAAGCCTTATTCTAACATGGATACCCAGCAATGACTCACACAACTTCATTAACTGATTTATTTTCTCTTCCTGCTGTCGCTGTACCTGAGGGCTGACAGTGTTAATCAAGGCACCTGTCTATCACACCAGAAAATGAGTACCCAAAACTATCACTGGAGTCAAAAGAGGCAGCAAATTCTGTATCTGTCCAGTTCTTGTTACTCACACAACCAAGAAACCAGATTTCTGTCCAGAAAATTTTCCTCCCCTCAAACAACCGTGTTGGGGGTGGAGGGGAGGGCAGGACTCGTTCTTGGAAGCCTGTAAAAGCAGTGGTTGACAATTTTCTTTCTAATGAAAAGTTTGCCTAATTGGGTGCTGGCAAGGCTGTGCACATGTGGCAGCCACATCAGAAGGATGGGCACTGGCACGGAGACCAGCACAGCCTGCCGTGGTTTTTGGGATGCTCCACGCCAACTGCGTGCTCAAACCCCACTCTCACACTTGGGGCTGTCATCCAAACACACACACACCAGCCCTGCATTAACCAGCAGCTTTGTTGGATTTGTTCAAAATCAACAATGTGGACGTCGCCTTCTAATAACAACATCAGTATTTCCTCCTCCCTCTTAATTCCACATCTGTGTCTCCATGTGTTGTTTCTGATAGGCATCAAAACATGCCAAGCATATCAAAAGGAATATTTTAGTTTGGCCTTCCCCCAGTTTTATGGAGATTGTTTGAAAAAAAATAGATATTGTTTTCTTTCTTTATAAGTAGATTAATTTGTTCGAGAAATCTCAATATTTTCAATATAGGAAGCCACCATTCTCCTTCCAGCCAGTCGTAAAGTCAACACACATCCACAAGTGTGAGGAAAAATCAAACAAATCATGGAAGAGAAGAAAAACAAAGTGGAAAGCAGTCACAGAAACAGCTCTACACACATGAGGATTTTAGAATCTGAGTTCTTGTAAGCAAAATATAAGAAATTAGTTTTCGAGACAGATTATCATAGAATAAGAAGAATTGAAAGGTCAGCAAGTTCTTCCCCTTCACAACAGTTGGATAAATATTTCAAGACCACTCCTGATTGATTTCAATCTAATTTGTTGCTAAAAATGTACAGTAAAGGAAATTTGAAGCCTCCTTGGATACATCTTTCAGATGCTTCACAACTTTCATCATTTAATTTTCCTAGTATCTTACACAAATCAACTTGCAACTTTGCAGTAATTGAATCCAATTACTTTTTTATTTACTCCCTCTGACACAGAGAAAAATATCAGTGTTCTTTTAAAAAGAACTTCTTACCTAGAGCAAAAGTAACCAGATGCTAAGCTCCATCACAGCTGGACCCAGTACAATGCCTTAGTTCTAAAGATTCTTTCTGTTTCTGAGAAAGCTGAGAATTCCAGTGTCGTGCTAAAGGACATTCGCAATTCTCCCCATCCCCACTCTTTGCAAATCTCATACATCCTCTTTAAAACACACAGCCCTGGATACAAATAACCAAAAGAAAGTGTTGACCATATGTGAGCCAAGTGCAGTCAGCTACAAAGCTAAACCCTGCAAGCCTGACACCACACTTCTTTAATCATTTTTTAATGTCTGTCCCCATCCTCTGCCACCAACCACATACCTATTTTCCAGCCACTTAACCCTGACCAGATTTCACTCCCTCACCTACAATGTAACCTGGAAAAAGCCCCACAAAAATTGGGACCTACTACATCTATTTTTTTCCTTCTAACCTACTGAACTGGTTTTCCAAGAAAGAAAGAAACTATCCAGAAGCAAGATGCTTCTGTTCCTCATTTCAAATTTCAGCATCAGAGTGTCTAGGAAGTTGTAGCAAAATTTAAGGACCATTCTTGAAAAGAGATGCTGTAAGTTCAGCATGGGAAGAATCTGAGGCAAAAGGATTCTGATAGAAAGATTTTTTTTTTTTTTTTTTAGGGAGAGCAATGGTAGATATCTTTCTCCAAAACAAAATATAGCTTCCACTCCTAATAGAAATCATAGGAACTGGGTTTGGTACACACAAACCAGTTAAAACTATATATTTTGCCCTCAACAATTAGGAGGACAGAACTATAATCTAGAGTAACCACACATACATTTGCCCTGCAGCAATGGTATGTCAGTAAAAGAGCCTGGAAAACAGTAGTTTATAGAAGTCTGCACTTAAATTTGAGGTTTTCAGTTTCTCAGTGGTTAGATGCAATTCAGACAAATAAATTCAGAAAACAAACATCGAAATACAGAAGATTGCAGCAGCAGAGAGGTTAATGCAGTCCATAGTTATTGGATTTGTCACCATTATAAGAGAAAAACAAAAGTCTGCTGGTACTGCATTTTGAGAAGGAAGTTTCATAAAATTGACTTCAACTGACTGTGACACTCCTGTAGGAAAAAGATATTTTCAAAACAAAATCCACCCTCCATGGAAAGGAGATAGAAGGTTATAATCCTCCCAGAGGACCCATAAACAACCCAAGATAAGGGCAGGGAATTTGCTGAAAGTGTGCTCTGGTGCTCAGCCCAGCTCTCCTCGTTGTCCTCTCCTGCAGATGTAACCTTGAAGGACAGTGTCATGTGCTGCTGACTCATGGCAATGCTTGGGGACAATCAGCAGAGGGGTTTTTCCTCTGCATCTTGCAATCCATCATCTGCTTTAATTCATACACAAACTCCCGACCAGCTCCTGGGAGCACACAAGGCCAAGCTCAGAGTCCTTTGGTCCATGCAATGGATGCCTGACCCTCACATCCTGAAGAATTTCCTGAATTTACAGGGAGGCAGTTGCACACTTTGGTGTGAGATCACCCTTGCCCATGGGTGAACCTTCTAAATTATCTCAACCAAAACCCTCACTGTGGTGGTACCCATGAACTCCACTCTAGCAATGCATCTGACATTGCAAAATGGGCAGGATGTCCTGAAGCTGGGGTAGCAACAGAGAGGAACAAATCACTGCAAATCGGAATTCTGGAGTGAGTGAAACCAGACACGTGACAATCATCAGATAATCCCTCAAACCACTGTCCTCAACCAAACCTCATCTCCTCCTATCTCTGGTGACTGGGAGTCCCCAGCAGCTACCAACAGGTTCCAGAGGAAAATTTCTTCCACACCATTCAGTATCCCAATGAAATATTTCACTTCAGCATTTCAAAAATGAAGTGTCTGTCTTTGCAGGGATAAATATTGTTATTGAGGTTCTAACAATAGGCTTCTTTTGCTCCATCTCAGCCCCTTCCATTAAGGAATGTTAGCCTCACATCTGGAAAGTCAGGTCTAGTGACCAGGTGACAATTTATAGCTATGCTGAGATGACCTAGAAAAAAGCCTCTCTTAATTGAACATGAAAACCTTTCATTCCATAGCTGTAATTTTTAAGAATTAAATGAGAAACTTCTTTAAAAATATACATTACAGAGATTTAAAAAACTGAAGTCAGGCCAAGACAAATGACTAAATATTTAAGTTCTATTTTAAAAGCAGATTTTTAACACCAAAACCATCAGAGCATTTTCCTGAAGAGCTGCACACAGGCCTTTGATCAGATTAACTCCAGGGACAGATTTTCCTTTCCGCTGTCCCTCCTTTGATAATCTCTGAGGTTAAGCAAAGAAGAGGATTAGCCCCTGGCTTTCCCCAGAGACCTTACAACTCATAGTGGGGGATCTCAGGGGGCTTGTATGCAAAGAAAATGCCAGGATTCAGCTCCAGTTTAATAGTTGAAAACACTTTTAATGGGGCCATAAACAAAACACGTCACTGAACACAGAGACTTCAAGCACCAGTCCCGTGCCTGTTTTCCAGCCACAGATTCACATGAAAATCTCTGGAGCCTGCACAGGAGACAGTGGCTATTAGGCAACTATTTAGCTTTTTGTGCTATGTTTATTTTGGGTGGAAAAGGTCATGTCATAGAAGCAGTGACAAAATTACAATCTGGGAGTTTTGTCAGTACAACTGCTCTTACACCAGTGACTCTTGTTGGAATAGCTGAAGTGGCCAAAAATCACAAACCAGCCCATCTCTGCCCATCATGGCTCTGTTAGCAGATGTCAGTACTGCAGCACAGGCTCTGGTTGCAGAACTCTAACCATAGGTTTTCTGTTACAAAACACAGCCCTGAAACAAATCTGCAATCAACTCAAAAGTCAGAAAATGTAGGATTAAAATCAAAAAGCAAAAACAAAAAAGTAAAAGCAACAAGTAGAAACAAAAAAACAAAGTGACTGGTTCTTTGTTTCTTTTAATTTCCCTAATGGTACCAGATGAATTTTGGAAGTAGCCACATGGAAAAAAGGTAGGGAATGAAAGCTTCCCAGTTTAAATTGTCAACATCATAATACCTCTGGCGGGGACATGACATTTGCAGAGCCCAGGAATTGGAGGTTGGAAACTTCTGCATGTGAAACTAAATTCCTGCCTGCTTGCATTTGAGAAAAAATCTGTGTGCCTATTTATTTATTTTAGAGAAGGGCTTGGTTTTATCTTTCAGGCCAATTTCCAGTGCTCCTCATTAAGTCCTGCCTCTAAAAGTTTCTCCTGTGATTACAGTTAAATCAAACCCTGTTCCCTCCCTGTCCTTAATGTTGAAAGCAAAACTCAGCTAAACTGCTTGAATGCCCCTCTGTGATGGAAGGAAAGGATGCAATATTTATCTCTGAACAATGAATTCAGCTATTCAGATTTTTTCAGGTTGCCATGAAGTCTGAGACTGGACAGTGGTGACAGAAAAAACCAGAGGTTTACTGGAATGCAGAGAAACAGAATGAAACATTTCCTAACACAGAGAAGAGGAGAGATGCCAACACTCATGTAGATACATGGAACAAAGACATGATTTATCATAAAACTCTAAAAATAAGGTTTTGAAATAGCACAGCTGGATTTAGTCATTTTTATACCTCATTCACCTGATTTGAAGACTAAAGTAGCACCTGTGCATTGGATTAAAGCCTTAAACATTATAGTACTAATCAAGCACAGTGTTCTGTACCAATATTTCAGGAGGACTTTCCTCCTAGATAATAGAACAAACTTTCTAAGTCTATTCTTTCTAAAGCAAGAAGGGGCTCTCAAACCCAGCCAACTTCTCTGTTACAAGGTCCTATTATAACCTTCACCTTTGTTAGATTCTGCAGAGCTCAGAAAGAAAACAAACAAACAAACAAACAATTAATTTATTTGGGAATTCTGCTTTTTAAACCTTCTTCTGGAAGAGGAGGGCACTGAAAAAGGTATGGAAGAGGAAATACTAGGAGTTCCAGCTCAAGTAGTTCCCTCTGTAAACCCATTTTATCAGTGCTCTGTGCTGGTCTACCTCTCCCTGTCCTTTAGCCCCGAGGCATAAGAGAAACCAGCCATTAGAAGACACAGATTGGGGCTCTGGGTAGAATTTAGGTCAGCTCAGCAGGGCCCCAGGACACCTTATCGAGATTTTAGATGCCCCCACAAGACAGAGGAAGCAGACTCTGAAGAGAAAAATCCCTTTTCTTTACAAGCAGGAAGAGGTGAGTTTTCCAGTTCACTGCTGAACAGCAACAGAGCAATCCTGGAATCTCATTTACACTGCTAGATCACCTGCAATCATTGCCTTTAGCCCAAACTGAGATGAGCATACTCCAAACAAAGCAGACATGGTCTGTTTAAGGTAACAGAGATGAATATTCACCAAGTACAACAAGGATGAAGGACTGTCAGTAGGGAGATTGAAGAGAAATCTAGGACCTGAAAGTCTTCTGCTGGTGGCTTTTTACTTTACTGACTGTAAAGGAGAAGGACAAGGATAATTACACTTCCAATTCAGGTGAATTATTTAGAGCCTGACGGTGTAGTTGTGTAAAAGCTAAAACTCTCCTCCCTCCCCATGATGTTTTTATCACCCTTCCCTTATTCTTGGCTGAATTTGCAGTGAACCAATGTGAGGAGCAACACCAAAAGAAAATTAACTAATAAAATAACTAACTAATAAAATAATTAACTAATAAAATTAATTAATAAAATTAATCACACTAAACAAGGCAATCGTTTGCTGCCAGCTTTGCTCCTGAAGCACCTCCCCAAGCCTGACCTGCTGCAAGGGAGGAGAGTGCCCAGAGCTGTGAGTGCATCAGTGGCTGTGGAAGGATGGGACAGCAGGAGCAAGACTGGCTTGAACTGCTGAGAAAACAAAACTCAAGTCAGGTGGAATAAATCCAGGCAATGTGTTTGTTCCAGAGACTATCTCAACATCACACTGACCTTACACAGTAAGCTGAAAGTTCCACAGCTGCACATGTGCATATAAACATGTGCATATAAACCCCCGTGTGGTTTTTATGGCAGTTGGTACAGGGGATTTTACACCTTCATCTGCACCACAGCAGGAATGGACATCACTGGGTTACACACACAGTGCAAACTCTGTCTGCTGGAGAGCTTTAGGGTTTAGGTCAAGTACATTCCACACTTCAGGTTTTATTAAAAGCAAAACAAATTCTTGTTTCCTTAAAAGAAGTTGTCTGTTGTAAGGGCTATAGCCAAAAGAAATGTGTTCTTTTTTTTAATAACAATGTGGTTGAATAAGGAGTTCTTTAAAAATATTTTTTTTCTAGCATTTGAATCATTAGATCCAGATAGGAAGTCTAAGACTGAAAGGTTATGGACAAATGGTTAATGAAATGGAAACGAAACTGAAGCCTCATTGCAAAACTAAATAAACAAGTAAGTAAAGTAGATATTAAAGGATAGGGGAAAAAAATCTGTGAGGGGAAGAATATTGAAAATATGAAAAGGTTAAACAAGTATGGGATAAGTTCAATCACTTACTGCAGGAAGAAATAGGCATAAACTAAAGAAGAACTTTTCAAAGGTGAAATAGATAAAGAAACCCATTAGAAACTAAAAAAAATAAAATTAAATCAGTGGAAAACAATGAAAAGTTTCAGGGAGCAGTTCAGGTAGAAACATGCTGAGAAGTTCACCTGTCCCTCCTAAAGGCACTGAGAGGATAAATCCCTCTGTGCTTATAAAAATATTGGTTATGCGACTTCAGTCAGGTATTTAAATGCAAGCTCTAATTATTGCTTCTGTAAAATCCCTTTTAAACATTCTTTTTCCAAGCTCAGTGCATGACACCTGCACCTTTGACATGAGCACCTTCTGTGCCATTCATTCCAGCACATCAAAGCCAAAGCTCCCATCCACTGCATGGAGCAGCCTGAACCCCAAAGAGCTGAAGAAGCTGGGGAGATGCAGTTTGCAGGGGCAAGCCATCAACAGCTGCCAGGTCAAAATAATGCTTCAGCCAAGGCCTCTACTGGGCCAACAGACCCAGGAGGAACCTGATGTGTTGCTGAAATCAGATCTAGTCAACTTTAGCTTTTGCACACTTGCTCAGCTCGTGCCTGTCTGAAGGATGATATCCAGGAACACCAGATAGTGCTGAAGCGCTCTCAGATGGAGAGCATCCTCACTCCAGCAGCCCGAACAGGAAGATGTTTATATCTCTTCTCATCTCCAATTCATCTGGATTTTTAACACACACAAGCCCAGCCTGGTTGCCAGGAAGGCGAAGAAAAGGTCAACAAACTCCTTTGCTGCACCTTAGTTTGTCAAACTCCATTCTGGGCAGCATGACTTTACATGTTAATGTGAGTGTTTGCCTCTGTGTCAATAGTCCCTATTGTGTGCATTTGTAACACAAGATTTATGGTAAAGCTTGCAACATTTTTCAGGCATAATAAGCATTTATTCACCATCCCAGGTCTATAAGCAGAGGCCTGACAAGTAATTATTGACACATTGTGCAGAAATAAAAGCGGTGGGCGAGCTGCTGTTGCGAATGGCAGCGTGGGTAGGGAGAAGGAGGGGCTGTGTCAAAGGAGTGACAGCCTTGGTGCCCAACATTGTCAAAGCCGACAGTGACTTGCTCTGTTCTGTGTGCCTGACTGTATTTGTGCTCCCTGTCACTGGGGTGTGACATGCCAAAACACGGGGAGCGCTCCTTTTCTCATGCTAATGCTCTGTGATGACAGTTTTGTGATCCCCCCACTGTGCTCATGCTCAACAAGTCAAGGTGTGACAGGCAGCAGAGCCCTTTGTCAGCGGGGGCTGTGCTGCCCTCATCCAGCACCCCCTTTCTCCTGGACTAAAAGGGTCCTAATGCCTCAGGGAGCACTCACACCCCACCACCCCTCCTGGGGACACCACCTGTGCCTCCACCTGAGCATTGTGTTCCACCTGCCACCCCAAGTGACCCCACAGTGCCCATCCCAGAGCCTTGTGCCACCACTAGATGAGGAGGGAATGAATTTGAAAATTTGAAGTAATTTTTCCTGAGCAGGGCTTCAAATCTTCTTTGCTCTGTAGCACAGGGAACAACTTGCTAACTTCAAGCTAAGCCTAGGAAAGCTCTGCAGAGGTTTTATGGTGGTTTAGCACAACTAGTAAACTCTGCTCAGGATTAATTCAGCCTCTGGACTGCACAAGGTATCACCAGACAGGATTAGAATGTATTTAGCAAAGCAGTGTGAAGGAAGGTTGCACAACGCCTACTCATATTATACTTGGCTGTAAAACTGAAAGTCACATTAGCACCAAGTTCATCCAAAACACCAAAGCAGCCCTAAAACTGTATTTTATATGTGAAAGAAAGCTGGTCAGGAAAGGGCAGAGTTCAGGCTGCCTAGACTAATCAATGTGTTGGCTTCTTGGGATTTGGACTTTGCAAATGGCTGAAGTACATGAGCTTGGCTGCTTACATGCAGCTTATTCAAATGATCCAAAACTCAATGATCAGCAAAGCTGGGCTAGGAAACTGGCCAGAAGAGGCTTTTTTGCAAGATTTATGGTGCTTCCTGCTTCTTGTTCCCAGGCATAACCAGGAAGTGAACTGAATAAAAATGGAAAATAATTTTTAGAAAAGTTATGAATCTCTTTTTTCAAAGGTTAAAGAAGTTCACAGCAAAAAATTTGGTGTCAACTTTCAGACCTTTGCTTTTGTACTTATCCAAATTCTACCCAGCAGCCAAGAGATAGATTATTATTCTGAAATGTTAACAGTATTGATGAGAAAGACAAAGAACAAGTTAACTACGATCCAAAATCAAAGCCATGGTATCAGAAAGCACAGGCCACTTACTGTAATTATTTCCTCTCCCTAGTGACACCACTGGGAATCAGGGATCCTGAACACAAAATGACAATCTGCTCCAAACAGCCTGACCCAAGATTTCAGCACACTAAGCATGTGGTGGTTAAAGGGGCGAATGGAGGGTGGAGAGGAAGACTTGAATGAAAATTATTTTAATATTTGCAATTCTAGCATCACAGAGGTTGGGATTTTCAAAGCTGCCTGTGACATCTGGACACCATGGCTCTGCACAGAGGTACCACCATGCCATGAATTCCCAGAGCTGTGCTATAATGCTATTCCTGCTCTCCCACCCCACATGTCAGAGGCAGCTGAACTTGGATGTGCTGAGCAGCTGAGGCAGGGAGGGAAATGCAGCAGTGCTGCACAGCAGGAGGGACAATGCTCAAAGGGCCCTGCTGGAAGGGACTCACCCAGCTGCAGAGCAGAGCTGAGCCCCAGCCTGCCCCCAGCCCAGGGAGCCACCCCTGCAGAGCCCAGCTCATGGGAACTCAGGTGTCTGTGCTGACACAAAGCCTGAAGAGCAGCAGTAAGAGCCTCAAAAAGATGGGGTTTGGTTTGAACTGCAAGGAAGAGCCCCCAGCCTTCAGTATGCACAGATGATTACTGTGGCAGAGGCTGTCCAACAGAACCTGCAGTTCTGCATTTCCCCTCCTTGCTTTACCCAATATCTCAAGGTTTCTGTACAGCTTAGGCTGGGTTCCAGCTGCATGGGACATGTCTGTTCTCCCTGAGCAGAGAATTTCTGTTTCAAAATAGATTTAAGTGATCTAAGTGTTAATAAAGACTGAGAACTTCCACGTTTTCTATCAGATGATTTTCTAGCTCTTGGACTATTAAAATACTTGTAAAACCTTTGATTTAGTCTGAGGCTGGTCTCAACTGATTTGCACAGAAAGAGCTTCACAAAGCTTCATTCAGCCAGATCCACAGTCTGAGCAGTTCAGACAAAGGGAACTTCTGAGATCAGGGTAGGCTAGAAACAAGCACTCCCTGTGTGAGGGAACCCAGGCCTCTTTCTGTACCTGAGAGCTGACCTGCATTTTCATCTGCTCTTTCAGTCCTCACTCTTGACTAGAATTACCCCAAGCCTGTTTTCACTGTAGATTCTACCATTCTTTTGACTTCTGAAGTTCTCTCTTTTCCAACAATGGGCTCTGATCTGTGCAAATAAAAACTTGCAGTGAACTCTCAGCTGTGCCAGCCATTTCCACTCCAGCACTTCCATACACTGAGAAATTTATTTGAGGGCTCTAAAGGGTCTGCAGTGCTACCTGTAACTTTCATTTTGCTGACATCTCTAATTCCCCTCTGCTTTGAGGTTTACCTTTGTTTTCATGGAGCCTGGGCTCCACAAACAGATCCAAAACTGCCGAGTACCCTTTCCCTCTCTCATCTCTCTATGTCTATGTTCTCTGCCCTCCTTAGTCTGAGTTTCTTAGATAACTCACCTCAAATGCTAGAAATTTCAAATGGGCCAAGGTACAAATTCCTGGCTCTTGTAGATTTTCTTGGAGAGGAAAAGGGAGTAATGAAGAGAAGGTGTAAAGGTGTAAAACTCAGCAGGAATAATAACAACCAGTCAAGCTCACCAGGCCAGGGCCCATCAGAAATACAAGACTCTGCAAGTCTCCAGCAACTCATCAAAATGCTGGTACAAATTTGCTTTCAGCTGTTCAGAACTGCTCTGTAAATTGCCCTGTTATTATATATTCATTGTACCTTTCCAATGACACCCAACTTTGCCGTTAAACCTGCCTCAACCCTGCCTAGAGGGAGGCAGGAAGGGAGGGGATGTGGTGGTGTGAGGCAATGCCATCCTGGGAGAGCTCAGTCTGGTTTTGAGGGCTCCAGCACAGCCTGAGGCTGCAGTTGCTCAGTGTGGGATTAGCCAGAAGCCCCTATTTTCTGTAAACAGACAGAAGATATTTGCCACATAAATTGTGGTTTCATCAACAAAGGAAAACCTTTGATTTAGCTTGATCTATTTTTGTTTAATTAATGCAAAGGTTCCAGGACAAGAGGGTATTTTACTGTAAGTGCTACTTTTGGCAAGGCTTGCATTGCCACTAAAACAGGCTGGAAATGGGATGACAGGCTGCTGCACTCACACTGTCACAGCCACATCTCACCAAGCTGCCTTGGGGCCAGCAGGGGATCCAGAACTGCCAATTTTAATCAAAGCCATTATGGCCCAAAGCAGCTCACCCTTCCCATCCACAGGGAGAGGCGCTGCCCAGCAAGGGAACATCCAACACGAGGTGCCAAGCACAAAGTCTGCCACTTCCTCTTAGTGTGAAACCACTTGGAGCATCTCTGCTGCTTCCCCATATTGACAAGCTGGCAAACTGCAGGGCAGGAGGCTCCTCTCTCCAGTCACAGAGATTTGCATGGAATTTTGACAAACGTGTCCCTGCATTGCCTGGTGACATCAGGGGTGGCACCAAGAGGGCAGCCTGGCACGTGTGATGGAAAATCAGCCCTGCTGGGCTCTGCAGCACTGAGGAGGGGACAAGGGGACCCAAGGGTGCAACATGCAGGGCCAGGAAACCTGGTGAACACTCCATGTCCCTTCACTCTGAGCCTGGCATTTGGACAGTTCATGTCCCTTCACCTTCTGAGCCTGGCATTTGGACAGTTCATGTCCCTTCACCCCCTGAGCCTGGCATTTGGACAGTTCATGTCCCTTCACCTTCTGAGCCTGGCATTTGGACAGTTCATGTCCCTTCACCTTCTGAGCCTGGAATTTGGACAGTTCATGTCCCTTCACCTTCTGAGCCTGGCATTTGGACAGTTCATGTCCCTTCACCTTCTGAGCCTGGCATTTGGACAGTTCATGTCCCTTCACCCTGAGCCTGGCATTTGGACAGTTCATGTCCCTTCACCCTGAGCCTGGCATTTGGACAAGTAAACCACCAAAAGCCAAACTTTAGTTGTAATACAACTAAAGTTTGGCTTTTGGTGGTTTACTTGTCCAAATGCCAGGCTCAGGGAATGCTCACAAATGTGTCTGTAGTCTGCCTAGTCTTAAACATCAGCTTAAACCACACAAATGTTATTTAAACTCCAGTGCTTACAAATAGAATTATGTTTGCTAAGCATTAGCAATAGCCTGCAGTTCAACACTCCCCTAAATTATTCACCTCCTCTGGATTTTGGTGGTCCCAAAAGTCACCATCCCCATCAATATGGTACACACCATAAAACTACACATGAAAAGGAAAGTGACCTTTCCTCCTAAAGTTATGGCATCCATATGCCAGAGAGAAGTGCAAGACAGGATGCAGAAGGCAAAAACATTTGCAAGGCCACACAGTGGGAGGACAAACAAGAACAACACCCAGGTCTTCTAAATTTGAGGTCACAAATCTATGCAGTCATGGGCACCAAATACAGAGCATGAATGTATGCATACTATGGGCACATACACAGGGAAAAAAAGTTAAATTTAAATGAAACTTGCATAAAATTGAATAATTATTGACATACTGAAATAATTTCAAAGTCAATCTCAAGAAAATTTAATGGCTGGTTTAAGCTAAATGAAATCCAAATAAATTGTGATTCAGCACACATTTAAAGCATTCTCTTGAGTTCACCTCTGCCCTGGAAGGATGCTAAATGCTTTGCTTAAGGCATTTGAGTGTTTTGGGTCCAGGCTCACTTCTAACATTTAGTGATATCATACTTTAAAAAACCCCAACAAAATAAAATTCAATTTAGTCGATCTAGTTGCAAACTTGTTTTGTACTATACATATTTGCCACTAACTTAGATACTTTTTGGGAATTTTCAGGAAGACTGAAGTCACTTTGTAGTTCATGTTTCACACTGGTGAACGACAGGGTCACCAGGAAAACAGCTATCTTCAACATACCAAAACTCTGGCTTGGAAACATTCTGGTCAGACAGTTCCTGTCAGAGCTTTTAGTTTGGGTATGAGCTGTCCCAGTGATGCTCCATTGCTTGAGGCACTGGGAGCCCCCTGATTTACAGGTGAGAGCCATTTGAGCCTCCAGCCAGACCTGGGAGCACCAGACAGACCCTCAGTCAGCCAACACCACCAGAGCCAGCACAGCCTGGCCTTGCCATCCATGAGGGTCTGGAGAACAACTCAGGCATGAAATCCACTGCTCCTAAGCCTCCCTCACTGCAGTGATGGTCAGCGTTTGAGCAATTATGAAATACATGAGTAGAAACAAGTATTTGTGCTCAAGAGGAGGAAGATCGAGTATCCAACCACAAATAGCTGGTGAAGAAAATGATATTCCAGTTTCTTTACTAGCTCATTGATTTCTCATGTAAATAAATCCATTCTGTCAGCCCTATAAGCACTTTTTGTGGCCCTACAGAGTTGCCAGGTCTCATTTCCCTGTTCCTTTCAATAACACCACACCACAATGTACAGCGATCAGCAAGAGGCCTTGCAGAGAGCCAGCCTTCTCTCAGGGTAACTTTCAGAGGATATAAACTTGCAAAGATCAGTTTTATCAACACTGAATGTAATACATCTCAAGTTAGGAGCCCTCCAAGTCCTGCTGATCTATTATATTTTTTCCAGAAAGCAAAAGACTTTGAAGTGTTCTCTTGACCTGTCACAGTCACCTGGCTCCTATTAATATGCAAATACAATAAAGTGATATTTGCAGTTAAAGACAAGATCCCTCTGACCTAGTTGCCATAGAATTGGTTTCCTCCAACCAATCTTTTTTTTTTTTTTCCCTTTAAATGAAATTATTGTAAAAATATTTTAGCATGTTAGAGATCCTTGATGAATAGGCCAGTCCAGTGGATCTTGGAAAGGAAAAGGATACCAGACAAACTTCTTGGGTTAATGCAACCTGGCCAGATGAATTGGTCTATCTTTAGGCTGATCCAGCTTCCATCAAGTTCAAACTAAGGGAAGGCAAGCCAAGGACATCCTTCCCCCCTCAGGATTATACATTTCCTTTATTCAGCACAGCCCTCCCCTCATGCCTCTATGGAAATATATATTAAATAGCCTACATTTCTCAAGCATTATAATTCACTTGTAAACTTCTAGGAAATTCCATTAGCACAAGCCCTTCTTTAATTTAGCTTCACAACATCTGGTGAACACAACAACAATGCCACTAGCAAAAGAAAAAAAAATAAAACCTTTCAAGTTCAACTTTTCAACTTCTAGCAGGATTTTGGGGAAGATGGAGAGACATCATGAGAGAAAAGAACACTGATCAGCATACACCAAAAGTTGCAAATAATCCCAGGAATTCCAATATGGCTAAAACCACTTTATAACTGTTAGTTTAATTTATGACAGCTGATATCATTGGTAGCTGGAGGAAGCAGGCAGATTGGTCAAAAGGAGAACAAAGGCTTTGCTTTTGTAAAAGTTTTGCTTCCATTGACACAGCTCTTTGTGTTCAGCGAGGCATCATTTGGATTCTAAATCTTGTTGAAGGCAGGCTGAAAAGTTTGCCATAAATATTTTTTTTCACGTCCTTATGCTCCTGAAAATACTCACACAAAGAAAATGTTCACACAAAGTGTGAAATGCTCACACAAAGTTAGCCCACTCCCACTCATGGTGGGAAGTCCTCTACCACTGCCCCAGTCCTGTCCCACTCTTAACTGACAACCCCTGTGTTGAATGCTTTTTCTCTGCAACAATAATTCATTAATTAATTTTAATTTAACCCACGGCACCCTGATGAATTCGGTAGTAACAGCACAATTCAAGCTTACATCTGATCAACCTTCCAGCTGCAGAAGAGAAACCAGCTTGGTGTTCCACACAGTTCCTTTAAAAAACACATTAAAATGATACAGAAATATGAATTAATGTTTTTCTGCTTATCTATTCCTTTAGTGGTTGTTCAGTCTTCCTGGCTAGGACAGTTCCATATACATTTAAAATATCAATCTAATCTGCCCAAAGAGCTATTGATTTATCAGCTCCATCTCGGTGTTGCTATTGAATGTCTTCAGAAATCTGCCAAATATGTCTATCCTTTCCACTGCTTCTATCAGTCCTCCAGCCTCAATGTCAGCTCATCTATTGATCCAAAACAGTTCTGCTCTTCCAGTCTACTGCTCTCTCTCCTCATACTGTAGATGTGCTCATAATTGGTGCATAAAATTTAAGGGTAATATTTGTGCTCCTTCCCCAACATCATTCAGCTCATCAGTCCAGTTCCTCTGAAATAAAACTTATGAAATGAAAACAAAAGGGAGAGGAGATAAATAAAGAAAATATTTTTGAAAATATATTAAATAAAGGAGAAAGTGTGTGTATCCCCAGGGTGTACTTCTATTATAATTTCAATGAGTATTTAGAAGAGTAGCCTAATTTTGCTGGAGCTTCTAGTCCTGCTAAAAGTCAAAAGAAGTTCAGAACTTCCTTCAGCCTTTCTTGCACAATTCCAGTTCTGTGTGCCAGAGCCAATCCCATCCTTTGTCCATGATCCTGACCCAAGGCCCTTTAAATAGAAATCTCTCGAGTCATAATCACGTTCCTGTCCACACTCTACATTTACAGATCAATTCTGAAAAGACACTTCTGCCACAATTCAGGCAAAATACGCAGAAAATTCACCCAGTGCTGACTTGAGGAACAGTCACACACTCACCCAGCGCCTGGCCGCCATTTGCGACTGCAATTAATCTTTAATTAACAATTATTCCCCGCTTGCCCATGTGTTCCAGTCACCTATTGCTTCCCTGACCAACTCCTGCAGGAGCACAAGGCAGAGAGGGGAGCTGTCACTTGTTTCCATCTGTGCTGCTTTGTCAGGTCAGTGACATCTTGCAAACTTGACACAGCAGCACGAGGCAGCAGCCCCGGCAGAAAGGAGCAGCTCCCACTCACAGGATGTTTTCATACATTATTCTGCTGAGAACAGACAGGGCACTCAAGGAGCCAGCTGACAGGCAAACAGACTCAGCTTAACCTCTCTTTCCAAACTCCACTTTAATGTTCAACTCTTGGCTTCATTAAGAGCCCAAAGTCTTTTGAAACTTCAATTTGCTTGACCAGATTTTTCATTAGTGGGATTTCCTATGAACAAATGCCATGTGAAAGCAGACTTCACTTCAAGGAAGAGTTTCACAAGGCTGTTAATTATTCTGCATGCAAATATGCAGAGGGGCAACAATCCCTTGGGTCATCTCCCCAGCAGCCTGTTACTAGAAGAACATGCACTTTTGGGGAATGCTAAGTCAGGCAGGCAAAGTGCTGGTGTAATTGCTGTGTTTGTTCAAGAACACCAAAGGCTGTGCCCTACCATGTCTGCTTGGGGGAGTAAACAAACCAAAAGGTACCTGGAACTGCTGGGATATTCTCTGAAGAAAAACAAGTTTGATTAAACTACAGAACAAACAGTTATAAAACAGAAAATTGAATCAACTGTTCTCACTACACTAAAATGTAAAGCACTCAAGAAATAACTGTTGTTATTCAGTCTCATCCATGTATATCTAGAATTTCCTCAAAAACATTCACTAAGGATACTGTATTCAGATTTTTCTTTTCTTTTTTTGAAATTATTAAAGTTATACTGAAGGAAATTTTACAGAAGACTCAGATGTATAAAGATTACTTTCTCCAACACAATCATGTCACCAGGAATGCAGATTTGAATAATTCTTTAAAAAGCAACTTTCTGTAACTGCACCTGTAGAGGATTTAGGACTTAAAGCTAAAAGAGTATGTTTAAAGCAGTGTGGTTCTCTAATGTAGGACAGGTTGTAAGCTGTATTTATAAACTCTGCCCTCTGCAGAAATTCTGTGCTTCATTGGGATATACATAGAACCCTTTGCAGGGTTGAGGTCTCCATCAAGTAGTTTATAGAGATAAATAGAAATTAATTCTATTAATTAATTTAAATAGAATTGTAAGATTCTTTGCTCAGAATCTTACAATTTGGGGCAGAACTGAAACCTGAAACTAGGTTTCCCAAGCACAAAGTTCATCTTTGTTGCTGTATCATCTTTCCATTTTACTACCTAAACTTCTTCAAGTCACTGCATCTTTCTAGTTTTAGTATAAAAATTTCAAAAACAGAATACAGTTCCTTGAGATGTAAGACAAGAGGAGTAGCTGCCTCTGAGAAAAAAAGGGAAGTGAGGTTTGCATGGGATAAAGCTTTTGTTTGTTTTTTCCTGAATTCTAGGACTTGGTAGAAACATGCCCCAAGTGAATTACTCTGTTATTGTAAGGTAATGCAGCTAATGCTGCAAACCTGATTGGACATGAGTACAATCAATAGAGATAAGCAGAAGCAGCAGCCAGATTTCTGGAATAAATGAATTCTTGCAAACTACTTGCTCAGCTGCTCCATCAATGACAAAACTCCCATCGATTTCAGTGGGAAGTAGGATCAGGCCCTGATTTCTGACACTGCTGATACCACCAGTCTGTTATATAACAGGTGATATGAAATTAACTAGAATTTAAATATATATATATTTATTAAAAGAAGCCTTTTTCTTTGTCTCCAAACTTCCATGGTCCCCTGCCCTACAATTAATCATCTCTGTTAATAATCTTTCCCAAAACTGTAAAGCAACAGAGTAAAATGGCAGTGCCAGCACTGCAGTTCAGACCTCACAGCCCTCATTAATAAACTGGATATGGGCATTGGAATATTTCAGGAGTGCAGTAAGTTACAGACTAAGGACTTTCCTTTGGGTGCAATTTTATGTTCCTGCTTTACACAAAAGTAATGTATTTATTCCAGGATCTTTGTGAAAGTGAAAAAGAGAAATTAAACTCCCAGTTGCTCAACTGGCTTAGTGTAAAGATCAACTCCCTCACCTTATAGGTCAAGCATCCTGGGAGCTGGAGAAATCCTGATTTGTGCCTGAAACTGCTCCTTCCACAGAAGCAGGAGGCAAACACAGCCCTCAGCTATGGGCTGAACAGCCACTCACCTTGTGGACATAACTATGGAGAGGAATAAATGAGTGTAAACCTAGAACAAATAAAGTTTCTCTTGCTTTCTATTACTGCCAATGAAAACAAGTCCAGCCTGTGACTGCCCATCATTCTGTGAGTACAATGTGAAGAAGAGTGTAAAAGGAGAGAGGCTGTTACTCTACCCAGCCCAGCTGATGACTAATTGAATAAGAAGGGGTTGATGTAAAGCCACATTATCTTCTCCAGAGAGAAACAGAAACCCCAGAGAGAAGCTCCAAGTCACACACAGTTCAGAACTGAGCTTCAGAGCAAGTCTTGAAAGCTCTCTCCTCCCACTTAGAACCTCCCTCTGACTGGTCAAAAAGCACTTCTGTGGCAGCTGTAGAAATCCACCCCTTGGAAGATGAAAGATAATTCACTTTTCAGCTGTCCAACACACTGCAGTGACCAGAACAACCCTGGAGCTAACGTGGGGCTCCCAAGGAACAGGGTGCAAGAGGAAGCAGCAGTGGACAAGGGAACTGAGCACTGAGGGGATGAGCAGGGTGTTGGAGGAACAGAGAAATGCACTCCTTAGTGACCAGTCTTGTGTGATTAAGTAAATATTCACTAAAATACATTTAATATCATTGCATCAAATGCTGCGGATGATTAAAAACAAAGCAAACAAACAAACAACAGAACAAAAAAACCAAACCCCACAAAAAAATGCCCAAAACAAAACAAAGTCCAGCAAAGCAAACAAACAAACAAACAAAAAAAAAAAAACCAACTTAGGCCACATATTTCAAAATAGCTCTGCATCAGAAAAACTGTTTCCTAGTCTTTGGCAAAATCCCCATCAAATTCCTTAGAAGCTGAATTTGGCTAAAGATGAGAATTTCTGAGAATCTTTTAACATTCATCAAAAGATTTATACAGATACCCAACAGTAGAAACTTAAATTTTGGTGCTCGTTTTAAAGCCATTTGACATTTCCCTCATTCTTTTTATTGTTTTTCTCTTTTAAAGCTATCAGATCTTGCTAGGAAAAAATCAACTGGAGGCAATGTGAATGTGGAGTAAATGGGGTACAAAAATAGAGGCCAACAGCACACTTTGTACTATCCCTGGGGCACAAGAAGATGCGGCCAGCAGTGTTTGGATTAAAAATAACATTTTGAAGCAATATGAATAACCCAAACACATCAAAATGCAGTTATTTTAATTCACAGTTTTAACAGTTTTATTTCTTTCAATTAAACCATGATGTCTCTAGTCCATTACCTAGTTAATAATGTGAATTAGAGAATGCCAGTTAACACTGGTGCTTGAAATTTCTCTAAAAGTGTCCAGCACCCATTTGTCAGGAAAGTGCTGTTGCTTGCATGGAGAGATTCAGCAATGGTCTGACATGTGTTTATCACATCATGGGGCAGTTTTTGATTCTTTTCTTTCCCCTCTCCCCCCCAGAATAGGACCAAGTCTAAAAGCAATTTGACTGTTTCAGAAAAAAAAAATCCTGAAGGATTAAGCATGACCAGGCAATACTCTTAAAAACACATCTGGTTTAGTCTACATAAACCAATATTCTGTTTAAGGCTTTGCTAAATGCTGTTCACTGCCTTTCCTCCAACACACACCGATTTTTGCAATATAATGGTTTAGCTCCAGAACAGGTGTTTTCTTTCAGAGAGTTTGTCAACAGCTTTATCTACCCTCTCACCCTGGAAGGAAAACCATAAAAATCTAATGGGATTGGAGGAAAAAGTACAGTTGTGAGGACTCAGGCTACCTGCAAAAAATATCTACATGAAAATCATGGAGATGGAAGGACTTTTTACGAAGCTACACTTGATCATTTGGGGGTTTTTGAGCTTCTGGAACTCCACTCTTGGTTATAATAGAAAACAGATATTTTGTTTTTAATTTATTGGGTTTTTTCAATGAAAGACTTCTTTTGAGAAAAAAATTCACAGTAGAGATACACTTGAGTGTGTAGAAACTGATTTTAATCTATTTTCTGCCATGATGGATAAAAGTAGTACCCTCCACTAAGGACAAGAGGATGCAGGAAGGGCTCTACATAACACAGTCCTGCACATGTGCACAGGAAAGGCAAAAGAATTGAGAGAAGAGCTTGAAAACCTTATGGCAATCTTTGCCAGGCTGAATTTGTGCATTTTGCAAATTAAGCTTATTTCTTCAGACACCCTATTTACATGCTGTCTCCTCCTTTGTAATTATTATACCCTTAATTATTACATACCCTTAATTATTATACCCTTAACACACAAACAGTTCCTTTGCCTTTACCTTTTTCTTGAGCAGGCAAGAAATTGCAATGGGCTCAGAGGTGTGGAAGCCACACATCTTTTCTGTGTGTTCATCTCTCCTGATGTTCCTCCTCTTTGAGCCTGAGAAGACATGGAGAAAATGGAGGAGGGATCAAAAAAAAAGCGAAGTTATCATTTATCTTCACCTCTTTGATTCTTTGAAACATGAGAGCAACATTAAAAATGGATCTATAACCTAGAGATTACCAGGAATTACAGAGAGTGGGTGAGAGCTTTCTCTCTATCACCCATCCTACAGCCTTGGGAGAGTTCATGCTGTTTCTAACCCTTGTGTTCTGCTTCATGAAGTCTCCTCCCTGTGCTTTTTCCTCCATAGGCTCTCAGATCCACACACACTCATTTTGCCCCCTGAACCAAAGCAATGACCCATTCCTTGTGATTAAATTAGCGTAAGTAATAAGATATCATAGAGCTGATTGATTTCCCCAGCAATAGTTATTAACCAGCTCAATTCAGAGGAAAGCAGAGCCATTATTCTAAACATTGATTCCTGGACAGGACTGCAGGAGAGGAGCGTGCTCAGATCTATGGAATGTGCATGCAAACAAATCTCAATCCAAGCCCAGAAATTGTGGGATTTTCCAGTCCCAGCCCAAAACACAGAATCAGGTTCCCCTCAGAAAACAAGAGATATGTTGGGTGATATATGGGACTATCTGCAACATGTGCTAAAGTTGCCACTATTGTGAATTTGTTTCAAGGCAGCAGAGACTGAAATTTGTTTCAACAAGGCAGCAGCCATTGGGGATTTAGGATAACCAAACTGAGGAGCTTCTCCTATTCTCCTATGGCTCTCTTTTCTAGGAACAAACATAGCTGGCACAGCTGCACCTCTCCCAGAGCCTTGGTTGGTCCAAGCACAAAGACTGAGAATACCAACTCACTATTCACAGACTTGCCCTCTCCTCCTCTGCACCCTCTCCTCCAGCATTTTTTGTGATCCAAACCTCCTGGAGGTCCCTCCTCCACCTTCAGTTTTATCCCTCATCTGCTCTCTGCAGGATTTCATGCTGCATCACCACAGCTGTATGTATGCTGTGCTACATCACCACAGCTCAGAGGACTGGGGACCAAATTCCCCATTTCACTCTAAAGTAGCAGTGTGGGCTCTGCAAGTCAAGAAGCCCAAATGGTTCTGTAGTATTCAATGTCCCAAGATAAAAGAGAACCAAAGTACTCTGGAGGTTCCTGACTGTGCCCAGAGCACAGGGCTTCCTGAGCCAGGATTTTGTTTTGTTCCACAGCCCTATACAGATTTTTCTTCTGTGACGCAATCCAGTAGTTTTTAAGCCCACGTGAACTTTACAGGATCTGTGGCATGTTATGGCAAAGAGCTGCGTAGCTTAAATCTATTTTTAACAAGTTCTGTTTGTTTTGACCTTTTTCAATGGTTTATCTCATTTGAAGCCCTCCTGGGCCTTGTAAGGCAGCTGGAGCTTACTGTGTGGAGGGGAAAGGTAAGTGTATTAAGTGACACAAAAATTACACGGTGTGGGTAACCTGAGGAAAGTAGACCGGTGTGAACTGCAGAAAAAAACCCTTGGTAGAAGTCAGAGGAAGTTCGTGGAGCCAGTGAATGAAGCAGTCATACATTCAAGCTATTAGAAACACTAAGTATCAACAAATAGCCCCACAGTAGTTCAATTTACTGCCATCAGTTTCAGTTCTGGTCCAAATAGCTCTCCCCTCTCCTGGAATTTGAAATGAGATGTATTACACTTTAAAGAATCTGTGTGAGTATATGTGTGCCTATGGGACTTTTTCAAGCCACTTATTTGTCTGAATGCCATTGATTTTTCTCCTAATTGTTATTCACTATGCTAATTTCCCTCACAAATCTCACATGCTATTGATCAAAAAGTAATAAACTCTCCAGCAAACAAAACAAGCATTATTGCAATGTTGGGAAAACATCATTTAATATCAATACCATATTTACAATTATCTTTAACCCAAATTTCACCCGCAATGCAATGCATAATCAAAATCAGAGAGCTATGGGCAAAAGGGTACATTAAAGACTCCCACTAGAATATTTTCTAGTAGATTATAAGAAGAAAGACTGAAACAGGACAATCTCAAACAGTTTAAGATATACAGCTAATGCTAGAAATAAATGCTGCTGAATAAAGTATATTCTCTCTAGTCCATCTCCCTTCTTGTTTTGGACACAGTCACCATGAAGATAAAACTAAAGAAAAGGCAGCATCAGTATCTGGGCCAAAATATCAACCTATGGAGAATCAGGCCTCATTTAAACTGTGGTTTTTGCATTTCATTTTATTCTTTTGATAAGGACACACTGGATTCAATCCAGTTTCTAGCATGTCTGCTGATTTTCCTCCCATTGAGTGCTAATGGTAGTAGCAACAAAGTTAGGAATTTATGATCATTGCAGTCCTGAATCTTGTTCCAAACATTATGAAATTCCTCAAACTATCAGTTTCCCTTTTACCCCCATAATTTTCTGAATTTTGCCTTTAATTTTCTTCATGTTAGCTTGAAAACTATTACTCCTTTTCTTCTCTACCATGCTTCCACAATGCAAACCCAAGGCAAGTTACTGTAAAGGCAAGGAACTCAACCTGGTATAAAGTGAGGACTGAGAAGAAGATCAGGCCCTAGAGGGGACCAGAAAACCAACCCAATTTTTAAGTCAGATATTTATTTATCTAAATAGAACACATTTAGGTCTTTTGTTTTCTCTATCCCCAAAGTATTTCTTGGTAGAAAATTGACAGTTCATGTTTCAGCTCACTTTGTCCATTTGTGATGAACTCAGATGGGAACTTCACCCTGCACTGGCTGTAGTGAACAGGGTTTGGCTGCTGACTGCAGACAAAAAGGCATCACTGGAAGCAGACACAAAATAAATCTGAAAGGTTGGAGGGTAGGGTAGCTGGAGGAGAGCAAACACACACCACTGGGTGCCAGGAGCACAACACATACTTGTGGGGAATTCAAAATCTGATTGAAATCCCACAAGATATCTTTATTTGGCACCATGACTCATCTTTAATTTCACCATGAGCATGGTGTTTCATATTTGGGTCTGTATCTTCAAAATTCGTAGAGCTCATGTGTTCCAGCTCAATCCTTCTCTAAGGGAATCTAAGGTTCCCTGTTATTTTCCTATAGTTTTCTCTCCCTGCCCTTTCTGGGGACTTTAAAATCTCTCCTTTACTAGTCCAAGCACACTCAGATTCAAGGATATTATTTCCAAGCTGCATATTTCCAAGAGCTACATGTCACAGAACGTGACGAACACAGAAATCTGTAGCGTGGGTGGATTTGTGAAAGAAGAGCTTTTGAGTGTGGCCTGCCATTCAACTCTGCACCTGGCAGAGAGGGAAAACAATCCCAGCGAGCCAACTCAAACAAAACAAAAAGCAGGAATGGAATCAGCAATCTCAGGGCAACTCTTGCCACAACCCTGCTAGAGTTTCACGAATCCCACGTTGCCTGCAGCTGGAGGAGCAGCCAGGTTTCTGTCACTAACCAAAGCCACCAGCATTTGTGTGGCTCTGGTCACCTCCAGAATGGGGATTATTGAGGTAACAGGCCAGCTCCCTCACTGGTGTAAAGTGGCATCGTGCCAATCATGACACACCAGCCAAGGATCCAGTCCACGATTTTTTGCATCTTAATAGGCAGACGTGGAATTATTTTGTCTCTGCAATTATTTCTGACTAATTCCTGCCATTATACCTCTTTGCATCCAGCACACCCCTGGGGGAAAGTAGATGATTTGTCTGCTGATATCAAGCTAAGTTGCCAATCAAAACAGGGGTTATTAATGTAACACTGAAAAATGTATCTAATTAATTTAATAGCATTTGAAGTCCCCATTCTGCTCCGCACACACCCACTTCAGTAGTATTTTGAAAATAAGTCAATTTTTGGAACAATCTGAAAACAGGGATATTAATAACATTCAGTAAATTGATGGCACACCCTTCCTTGGATGGCTATGTTCACTCCTCACTCCATTTCAAAACCAGATGTAGCGGAAATAAGCAACCCAAGAATGGAGAAGGAAAGATTTTTTGAGATTCAGGGAAAGACTTCCATATGATATTGGTGAAAGGACTTGATTTAGTGAGAAGATCAGGAAGAGTGAGCAGCAGAGAACAGAGCACATGTGTTCTTTTTTACCCTTATAAAACAGAAACAAAGAAACAGCAGGTAAAGAGAAATGAAAACAAATTCAAAACCAACTTTAAAAAAATTGGTTTCCTGTGCAGTTCACAACCAAGTTATGGAGTTGATTGCTTCATATAAATGATCACTGATTTAAGTACTTATAAAGATCCAAAAAGGATTAGTCATTGGCATTGATAATCAAAACAATAAGTTAAAATAAAAACTTGAAAATATGGTTGGACAAATGCCAATTATTAACTGCCTGAGATAAAAATACCTCACTTGTGCAAAATGCAATTCCCTGGTTATAGGGTATCATGTAGGGCTTCTTCTGAAGTGTCCTGGCTGGCTACTGATGGAGGCAGGATATTGGATCAGAAGGCTGATGGATCCCATTTGCTGAAACAACTCATAATTTCTTATTTGGTGATTCAGGGGGCAGTAGGTGAAGTACTGCAAGAGTGCCCATCAGACATGAGGAGCACTCTGAGCAGAAATTAGAAAAGGAGTAGAAACCTAAGGACAAAATGTTCCTTTTTGGTTAAAAGAAAATAATGTTTCACATAATGAGGAATGCGTGTGCTGCGCTGCTGCTCCTCAAATTGTGTCAAGCCATCATCTTGACCAAAACTTTCTAGATACCAGTTCAATTTCTGAGCCTTCCTTAAGCAATCACAGATTCTCAATACGAGTTGTTATTCACTTAAATGTGGTCAAAACAGTTTGTGGTAACTTCTGCTCTAAACATTCACATGTGTGTTCAGCCACTGAGGGTCACGCTCGGAGCTGGGTGCTGCTCAGCAAGGTTACCAGCACCCAGTCCCATCAAAACACTTCCCTCCCTTGTTGGCATGAGAGAACATTTTCTGAGATCCACAGGATCCAAGGAAAGGGGACAAATCCACTTCTTCTGACTATAAAGCACTAAATTCTGCTGCACAAAGCCACTGAGAAATCACATTCCTTCAATTTCCCACATCCTCCTGTCTCCTTTGCCTAGAAGCTGCAACATGCCCACAGTCACCCCTGGTACAGAGTGTGGGGTTGTTTTTTCTTGCTGGACCAACTTATTCTATTTTTCCACTCCAAATTCAGTCCTCCTTGGTCAAAAGTTATCTTCAACATAGTTTAATAGCAAGAAACATTCCACAGAGGCTGCACAGCATTATTTTGTTCTTAACATACTGGGAAATGAAGTGTGTGGGTTTTGGATTCTAGGATCCAGACCATCTGTTAAACCTATCAGAGGTTTGAATTCTAATTTGCTGTTGATTTAAAAATAGTCCCAGCATTACCCTGTCATTTTCTGTAAATTATATATTATTTAGTTTGCCATTTTTAAATATTATAGCGTCGTCTTCTCTCTTCTCCTATGGTTTAATTTAGATTCCTTATCATCTGTACTGGTACCATTCTTCCCTCCCAGTAACTGATCCTTGCCTCTGTTCTATGCCAGGGATCCTACCTCACTTCTCACAAGCTGGCTCAGAGAATGACACTAATGTTATAATCTGAACACAACTTTATAACAGCTGCAAGATGCCATCTCTGTATAAAAAGCAAAAACCAACAAAAAATTCATTTGTTCTGTTTATTTCATCAGTTTACCTGCAGCTACCACACTAATAATGTCTTGCAGTGTTACCACTTACATGACCAGCAATTAAGGCATCACTACCACTCTATTAAGCTGACAAGCTTTGGAAAAATTTTCCTAGAGAGTCACAATCTGCATTTTTCAGAGTAAAGATGAACCTCATTCTCATAGTTTACCTTTACCAATGGACTCAGCACATATCATCACGGACTCTGCCATGGCACTGCCTTCTCAGCCCATCCCACAATGTTAAATATGACCTATTTTCTCAGACTATATAGGATTTCAGTTTGTCTCTAATGAGGCTGCAAGAAGTTAGTCCTGCCCAATATAATCTTGGCTTTTTTCTGCTGGAAGGGCCATCAGCTCAAACAACAAAAACCTGATGGTTCAGTTGTACTGCAGATTACCTGGATGCTCCTTTGAGGTTCTTCAGAAATTCCTTTGATTTGTATTGCACACATCACAGGAATGGAAGTTACTGTTTTCAAGCTCTGTTTGCAGCAGGGTCCAACACAGATTCATCCCACAAACAGGGGCAGAAACTGGAAGTGATTTAGGTTGAAGTGAAACCTGACTCTGCAGCTGCCCATCAGCCCAGCTGAGTGAGGGATGGCACAGCAGGGCTTTGTGAAGGTCAGGGCTTTTTACATTTCCTTGTTTTCTAACCCCAGCCAGGAAAGACAGACCCAAAGTCCACATTTGACAGTCTTTCTGGAAACAGTGGCATACACAGATATTTTATTGCCTGGCACATTCCTGCCTCCTCACTTCAGACTCCAGCTAGGAAACAGCACTTGGCACAAACAGGAGTATGTGCATGATCTATTTTATTAATTATTTGTAAAACACACACGTCTAAAGCAGGGATTCTCAAACATGGCCAGTGTACAATAAATTTATTTCTCATTACTCAGTTGTATTTTGGTTTAGCTATCAAAACTGCAGCTGTCATGGATTTGTGTGGCTGCAGATGCGGCCACATTAAAAATGAATTGTGTACAGTGGGTTACATACATGAATTCACAGACTGAGCAGGGTGGTGGACAGACAACAGGTAAAAAAAGGAAGAAAAAAATAAAGAAATAGCAATCTGAAAATTCTTGGGAGTTTATTTAATGCTAAAGATGATGATTTTTTTTTAAATTCAATCCCAAACGAAGGCATCTTGGAGTTATCATCCTTGCATGTGCAGAGCCAGCTCTAGCTCTCAGGCACACTGAAACCAAACTCAACATCTGTGTAACATTCACTGTAAAGAACTGACCTACTGAAAACTCAGTTCTGTCCCTGACATCTAAGTTCTCCAATTAAAGATGTCTAAAAATTCAGGGATAATCACCAATAATCAAACCCTTTAGGGATATTATTAGATGCAAAAGCAGCCCCAAGCCCCTCCAGAACCAAAATAAACACTGCCTCAAGTGTCAGTACCCCTAAAGGTTTGACAAATTTGTCTCATGAGAGTTTATAATGATTTAGAATTCAAAAAACTTATCATCTCTGAAGAATTATAGATCTTAATTCTTTCAAATTGCAAAGATCAAGAGTCACAGTTTGGTCCTCTTTTCTAGGGCAGCCTTAGGAAGGACATGTTTGTTATTACATGAAGGGTTTTGAGGATTACAACCAAAAACTATCATCTACTGACCCTAACACTGGGAATGCCAAAAATTCCTGCCACTGAGCCTGTTAGTCACAGAACCTCTGGACTGCAGCAAAGATTGGTGCATCTCCCAGAAGTTCAAATTACCATATTTTTCCACATAATTTTAGATCTCCAGTTACAGATTTGAGGACTCTGAACTCATTCTCCAGCCACTCTGCCTTTCCACGTCATGGGAAACACAACGCAAGCTGACAGAAATGCCTGTCCACATTTAATGAAGATGCATTTGGAGTCAGGACCAAGGCTTCTAGGAAATGGACAACCAGGAATTCAGCAGGGCTGCTCCCTACTGTGCTTCTGTGAAGCTCTCATGACGAGACACATCCATGCTGACAGAGAAATTACCAGGGAGAAATCACCAATGGAGCTGTTGTTTCACCCTGTCTACTCCTCCAGGGAACTAAAGGCCAAGAAGGCAAACAGCAAACTGGAAGAACCCAACCAAGAACTGCACAGACTTTTGCAGAGAAACAAATAGGGCTTTGCCAGCTTTTCTGATGAGTTTTAATTCCTTCCACGGATCAGCTCAACCTTACCGTGGCTTTTTGGCCGATGTGCCAAAATTCAGTGCACACAGAAGGCTGGACCTGTGAAAGCCCAGCTTGGCAGGGTGTATCTGATGGATGCTGTGCCCAGGAGGCTCAGCCCTGTCCCCCTGAGCTGGGGTGAGCTCCAGCAGCCACCCCCAGCCCCATTCCTGGGCTGGCGTTTGTCTGAAGTCAGAGGCAGACACAAGAGGGCTGTGGCAACACACGGTGGTGGCCTCCAGCAGATTCTTTAAACCATAAGTGTACATTAAGACTTTCTTTTGGCCAGACTCTCCTTTGGGTGGTTTATTTTTACTACTTTTTAATTACTCTAATTGAAGGGGGAGTATTTCCCTACATTTCTGCCATTCGGCCGCTTCACCTCCTCCCACCCGCTGCTCCCTTTGAGTCTGTGCCTGCAAACACCACTGTTAGTCATATTTCTGTGTTAGGGTGAAGCCTGCCCGGGCCTCCCCCTTCCCTTAATTCTGTTGGAAAATACAGAACAGATGAATTTCATTAACTCCCTCAGCTTGTAGGTTGACACACCCCACGACTCGTAAACACAGGGATTAGCAAAGGCCTTCTAATAAACAGAGGAGCACAAAAAAGATCTGTCCACTATTTGTTTAAGGGATTTTGTGTTTACAAAGGAGAGGGAAGCATAGGGGAGCAAACCTGCTGTTTAGCCCTGATGGAAGGAGGGAGAATAGCTCAGAGCAAGAAGAAAAGCTTTCCTCACACACACTCAGATTTTAAGGCAGTCACCTCCACATAAAGGCTGAAGCCATGGCACCTTCACAACCCTTCACAAACTCTTGAAAAGACTGATCTAGAGCATTCTTTTTTTGCTGGAAACTACAGCTAAAACCCAGACCTGCACTGTAGTCTTGATAGGTAATTAACTGGAACGATTTAATTGCTTCAGTGGAAGCATTCAGCTGAAGAGCACAGAGCAGCACTGCCCATTCTGGCAGATGAGGGAAGGTGAGAGGTCTTTGAGCTCTGGGGTCTGGTGGAAAGGAGCAAGTTCTTAGAGTAACTCAGGAAGCATTCAGCACCTGCTTTGCTAACGCAGAACAGGCTTCTAAACCCCCTGCAGATTTTTTGCTCAACATTTGAGATCCGTTTTTCCCATCCCATTATTAATCTGCATATACTGAATTCTTTGGTTTCTGCAGATCTGCCTGAATATTTAAGCCCTGAAATAAGGAGGCAGAAAATGAGAGAGAAAATGAAGATCTGATTCCCAGATGGATGCTAAAACAGAGAGGAAGATGGGGGCACATAGACTATGTCATTATAATTCAGGATATTTATTTCTTGTTGTGCAGCCTTACCAAATAAGAATTTGGATCAGAAAAGGCAGGGTAGTTTGGGATTCAGTAGTGATTTCTGTGAATGACCATAATTATTGCAAGTTCTCAACACTGAAGCCTCACATTTCAAGGTCTTCCCCATCCTGTTATTCAGAACAATTTGCCTCATTTTAAATTTCAACTCTTGGAGGAAGAACCACTCTTTAACAAATCTAACACTGCTGATATATTGGAATGCCTTTTATTTTTAATGCCATCAGGATGTGCTGTTGTGGACATTCCCAAAAATAGTGAAAGTGAAGAAGTGTAAAACATAATCTGAGAGGTCAGTCTGTACACAGACACTTCTATGCATAACCTCAGGTCCTTCTGGCCAGGAGAATAAAACTCATACAGTTTTTTGTGTACATCTGTCTTTTCACTAATGCCTTTTGAATTTTCATCCTTCCCTCCTTCCCCCCCCCCCCCCAAATAAACAACTCTATTTCTCTTTTAAAAACGTTTTCATTTTCTGATAAGGAATCAGATCCTGAAAAGGTCAGAAGCAGTACCAGCAGATTAGTAGGTGCTTCCACTGATTGCAACTGGGTTATGCAAAACACATCTCATTTCCTTTGAGCTCTCAAGCCAAGGTTTGAATACAGAGAGTGAGCAAATATAGCAGCACAGCTGCTTTAAGCTTCCTCCAATCCTCACTCATGATGCACAAGTGGTGCTCCTGCACCAAACTGTGCTGAGATCAAAACCAGCTGATCCTGAGTTTATCAGGACACTACTGTTTAAATTGCACTTGAGCTTTTCCATTTTCCCCTGGTATGGTTCACGGGGCCCTTGTAAATCAGATAAAATGCTGGAGCAGCTAGAGCTAAGTGTTGCTGATGTGTCCCTGCACAATTTTTCCTGATGCTCTCCACTGCCTCGTGTGGTCCTGGGGGCTGCCTGCCTCCAGCTCTGCTCTAAAGGAATCATTTATCCCGTTCATTCCTTGTTTCTGTTGCTCAGAGATGGACACCTGAAACACCCATCACATGCAGATCACAGAGTGCTTATCACTCATTAAGAACAAATGACAGAAAAGAACTTAAATTGCAAAGCAAGGCAATTTAAATCATTCTTTAAGACTTGATTTAACACATTCAGCAACTCAAAACAACAATGTGGGCAGAATGCACTATTAAATTAATTCAATTTCTTTATCCTATCAGAGATACAGAAAAAGGTGGGTGTGAAGCTCTCACTAGCTAGATGACATACAAGGTTGAGCACACACACTGGCTCACCTTGAGTAGTTTCAGATCACATCCAGCCAGCTTAATTCATGGAAAAGATGGCAATCTTTAGTTCTGAGCTTTAGAAAGTGTGTGTTAACAACTGCATGGAAACTCTGAAGTGGGTGTCTAAGATCAGTTTCCAATCTCCTAACCCTGCCTGCTGCCTGTGGACCCAGCTCACTGTTCTTCCCAGCACGGGATGCGAGCCCATCCCTGCTGCAGGCTCAGGAGAGGTTTCCTACTGGCCTCATGTCAAGTCCTGATCTGATGATCCAACAAAAAGCACCCACCATCTGCAGTGTGTCTAGGAGCAGGTGTTAGCATCCAGTTCAAATTCCATGCTGCTTGGAAACTCCTTCAGCATCAGCTGCAGAGAACCTTCCTATAGTTAAAACCCTCTTTAGCTCACAGGACACTGCAGCACCAAGGTCACCTGCCCCAGACCACACTGGGAGTTTTCTGATGGCAGCAATGTATCCAAGGCTCTGTTGTGCTCCAGCAGCCACTAACAGGTCCTGCTTACAGGAGCTGCTGTTCTAAGCATGCAGTGATTTTGTCTCTGATACTCCATAACACTAAATGTCTCTGGTTCACCTGCCATGGTAGAGACAACAAGCAAAGCTGTTAAATTGCCCTCCTTGAACTTACAAACCTCTCCAAAGCAGCATCCCTGCACATGAGCAGCTTTGCTCCAGCTGAAACAGCTCTGCTTATCCATGTTAAGCCTGCCATGCAGGACAACATTTCCTTCTATTTTCTCCCCATAAAAAGTTAAATTATTAAAAAAAAAAGGAGGAAAAAAAAGAAAAGAGAAAAGAAACATTTCCTTGAGTGGTTTAGGTCACTCTGGATCAGTGAGGTTTAGCTTTAGTGTGTTGTGATGAAATATTAATACTGAGTCAGTGTGTTTATTTCTTCAAGCGTCTGGAGCCACTGAGTGTTTATGCCTCAAGATTAGCAGGAAGTGTGCCCATGCATAGGAGCCCTGTACTTAGAAAGTCTGAGATTTCAACATTTGAAGACTGTCCACAGCAAATCAGCTGCATGGGATTGTGTGTCAGCTCTGCTGTGAGACAGAGAGTTATTCCCATGGGATTTCAATCCCATAACAAACCAACACATTGTCAGGTTAATAGCACTGCTAGCAAGGCAGGTCTCAGTCCCTTCATTTCTGCTGCGAAATATTCAGACTTATCTGGAGCAAGCAAAATTAGGACATAGACTCACTAGCAGCAGCCAAGATGGTAAGAGAGAGTCCCAATTTATCCTTTGTGACAGCAAATAGCCTCTGGTCAGGTATAGCTTGCTTTAGGTTTCAGCATCTAAGACATTACCTGTTCAAAACAGAGAAAGCCAGTTCTCCACGTTTTAAAGAAATAAATGAACTCATCCTATGGTAAATGGACACAGATGGGCAGGTTATAAAAGCTTCCCTCAGTGCCTGCTGTAAGACACAGCAGCAGCGCTGGGAGAGGTGGGGCAGGGAGAATTGTTTGCACAGAAGGCTGGGACAGGAGGGCTGAAGGAGTGCCAGGAAATCTATAGCCTCTCTCAAAGGCAGCCCTCACCACTTCACTCCATAAACACCAGGGACAGGAAGCCACTTGCCTTTCCCATTTGAAAGGTTAGAAGGGTTCTAAAGGAAGGGCAAGCGTAGGAGCAAAGGCAAACGTAGAGGAAAAAGGATACTGCAATGTCCTGCCCCAGTTTCACTGTGTGGCTGGGGGCAGATCCACTTCCCTTGTTCCTACAGCAAGTGGAAACAGGATTTGTGTTTTGGCTGAGAGTTTCTCTCGTGTCATTTACATGGGGCCATCTCAGCATTAGTCTTTTTAGGTGGGTGTTTCTCTAAATGGATGAGTCACAAAACCAAGGTCCTGGCCCCAGAGCAATGCTCAGTCTAGATTTCCTTGCTGCAGTTTTCAGTCTGGCACTGACAATTAGTGCCAAAGCAGCTGGAGCTGCTCAAAGGGAAATGCAAGTGACTGGACCAATTTGCCTTTGCTGCACAGGAGGAAATCCAGCTCAGTGCATCACTTCTCATGCCAAGCAATTTTCCTGCAAATAGTAGCCCAGGATGTCTTTCTGAGATGAATATAAAACATGAGCATGGTGAGAGGAGTTCCCAGACATGAGACATTCCTCTAATGGGACACAAGGAATCTCTGCATGTGCAGGTACTGGCTGGGGATGCTGCTGAGGAGGTGGCTCACCTGAAAGCAATGGGATGTGACCAAGGGGACAGAGCAAAGTCAGCACTGGCTGCCATGGCAGGGACACACAGGTGAGCTTTCAGAGGAAGGCTCAGAGCAGCAAAATCAGCCTGTTTGCTCCCATGTCTGTGCTCATGTTTGACATTCAAGCCTGACACAGAGGTGATGTGAACATCAGGTTCCAACTGGCTGAGCTCATGTCTAGTGGATTATTGCTGATGTTACACAGCAGTTTCCTAAAACACTTGATGGTGATTCAATACTCCACCAACTGCTATCTAGTCTATAGACACAGTTCTGTAGAGGATTTTTAATTCTAGTCCAATTATGTAAGAAAAAAAAATTAATGAGCCTGATTAAAAAATTGATCATCTCTAGTACAAGAAAGCCGTAAGTCAATAAATATTCCTTTCTAAAGAGTGGTGCCAACTCCAGAGACATTATACACACCTCAGTGTCTATTAAACTAATTTATACCTGTAGTATACAGCTGTGTAAATTTGAGAGCAAACAGAGATGCTGCTGGGATCCTACTGAACTGCAATCATTAAGACAACATTGTGGTGTTCACAATAGGGCCTGGTTCTGCCCTTTCTAGAATTCTTTTACCTGCCTGAAAAAAGAGGGCTGAGCCAAATATTGAGGTCTCTTTCAGTTGCCCTCCAAAAATAAAGATGTGTATGTAGACAGACATACAAAGAGATTATCTCTGCTTGACACAAACGTTGGCAGTGGAAGTAGCGAGACGCACGCACAGAGAGGAAAAAATAAATTAGATAAGTCATAATAGTACTACAATAAAACTATAAAGCAGGAGACTGCTCCAGGCATTTGACATGCATCTTGGCACTTTTAATGAGGGAAAACAAAAGATTCAACGGCATCCTCAGGAGCCTGTGTGTGTGTGAGAAAGGCAGGGCAGGCGGGCTGGCTCTCAGGGGGAGGGGGATGCAGGGGAAGGGGATGCAGAGAAGAGGATGCAAGGGAGGGGGATGCAAGGGAGAAGGATGCAGAGGAGGAGGATGCAGAGGAGGAGGAGGAGGATGCTGCTCACTGAGGCCCATCAGGTAGCTGTAAATCTGCCCCGGCGGGCGCTCCCCGCCTGGCTCCTCACGCTACATTAGGCTCGCTGAACTCCCTCTGGTTTATGGAGGGCTGTGGTGCTAAATGAGCTAGAACAAGAGCTGTGCTATCAGGGGATCTGGTGGCTCTCTCCACCAGGCAGCTCCTCTAAGTGAGGCTTTCTCCATTCCTCTCTTTCTGTGCCAGGAAAAAGTCAAACTCCCACCCCCCAAATTGGTGTACGAGTGATTCGCGCACACCCCAAGTTTCTGGGCCTGCATTTGGCATTCCAGGCTCCAGGAAAAGTGGTTTTTCTCTCAGCTGTCACTAAAATGCAGTTCTGTGACTTCTCTCAATTTGTTAGCCTATGTTTTGTAGAGAAGCAGAGCATCTGCAATTTCCCACCAAATCCCTGGCACTTTTGGGTGGGCAGGTGACATGGCAGCATTCTTTGGAAAAGCAGAAAGATGTGCAATCTACCTTAAACCCATGGCTGGGGCACAAGGCAGCATTCTTTGGAAAAGCAGAAAGATGTGCAATCCTACCTTAAACCCATGGCTGGGGCACAACCCTAAGCTGCTGCTTCCCTCTGGCATCCTCAGCCCCTCCTAGAACCAGTTTTCATCTTTTCCCTCACCGTTCCTCAGTTGCCTCCTGACCTTTTAATATTTCAATTTGACTCATTTTTTATTTTCTTTAACTAAAAGTCATAATTCAGCCGTTGCTGTATTATTTTCATGCCTTAAAAGACCAAGAACAAGTTTTGCACCAGTGCGTGGGCCATGCAGGAATATTGGTGGGCAAAAATCCAGAACCAAATCATTTGCCAGACATTCATAACATTTCAAAACATGTTTTCATGTCACACAGGGGCAAATATTCAAAATGTTTTAATGGAAATATAAGAAATGGGATGGGATGTTAGAGTAAACCAATGCTCTGTACATTTTTAATGTACTGAACATGGTTTCAAGTTACTTCTGGAAACTAAAAATGCAGCTTCAACCTTTGATTTTCAGAGCACTCCATTGTGGGACTCTAATTTGTCTGATAGCTTCTCAATTCTGAGCAGTATTATGAAAACACTTTAACAACCACACCACTGTCTGCATTAGGAACAGGTATCTGCACTGACAAAAGCACCCACAAAAAGGAAAACACAATCTGAACTCAAGTTACACAATGATCAACCTAGAACTAACGACCACATCTGAGAGAGTTCACTGTATTTTTGTCAAAATCTAACCAATGCTTAGCTATAGATGAAAAGCAAAGGGAAAGTTAGAAATTAGGAAAGAAAAAAACATTTCCTTTTATGACCATTGGCTCCAATATCTCGAGTAGCAGATGCAGCTCTGGTTGCCTCAGCAGAATTGCAAAAAGTAGATGAGACAAAGAAATGGGCCCAGAGATATCCAGGAAGGACTGGACAGACTAAACAGACTCCTGGAAAAGAGGGATGACTAAGGAGAGAGGTCAGCAACATCAGAGATCAGTAATAACTACAATTCCATCAATTACACTGGACAGTTATTAGGGAACACTCATTCAGTGGTTCTAATCCAGGAAGAACCTGATTATCCAATGAAACAGAAAGTTTCAAGCTGTAAAAGAAAGGATGTTTTCATCCTGTATGTATTCAAACTGTTCCCAATGGATGTTCTCAGTCCAAAAATATATGAGCACTTAAAAAGTATAAGGAATTGAGGGTTTCACAAGGGTAGGTGGGCCCACATGAAGAGTAACAAGTATTTTCTGGGAGTCTGGGGTACTCTGGAGTGTGCAAACCTGCCCTTGCTGCTGGAAAGGAAGGACCTGACTTGTGTTTCACATGGTTTTGGGCAGAGCTTGGTGTGATTGCAGGACCAGGGTAACCAAACACACCCCAAACTGCCTGGCCAGGCACCCTCAGGGGAAAGTCAGGCCACAGGGAGACACCTGAACTCCAGCTGGTCATGGAGGTTTTAGCTGGTCACCTCCTGCCCTTGCCACTTCACCTGAGAATGCTCTGACCTTGCTCAGCTCAGCTTCTGGGGATGGACTTCAATGGACACATATGGCTTTGTGTCCAGAAAAGCAAATGGCTAAGCAGCAACTCCTCCATAGCAGGACTTTTAGCACAAAAAGTTATATATATATATAAATATATATGGATCTGGACTCACAATTTCAAGACTAAAATAATAGTATAACTCTTTAATATATCTACCCTGACTCTGAAATCAACCAAATTTTGTTGATTCTGTGAAAGAAAAAGGACATTTATACAACTGTTATCCTAATATCCTGTAAAGGTTTTTTTTAAAAAAAATCAGTATTCAAGAGACCCAGGATGGAGAAAACCATTAAGGAGGTTTAGTTCTGGTTTCTTCCCACTCTCATGATGCCATTTGTTCACACAGAAGAAACATTCTCTACAAAAATCCAACTTTCTGTGTGTTCTGATGGCTATAATCAGGCTCATGGAGGGCATTATGATACCACCAGGACAAAAATACAGAAAATGATTTAGAGGCAATGCTTAGCAGAACATATAGCAACCCACCCTCCTGCTTCCTGACCATCTTGCTAAGAAAGTATTTGCTTGATTGCTTTAAGAAGTTCTTGGCCACACCTCATTTAACTTATTTTCCAGATCAATCAGGTCAAGCCCCTGAAAAATCCCCTCAGGTTGCCTTTTTAAACGTTGACTTGCTGCCTTTTAAGCAAACAAAATAGAAGTTTCCTTTTCAGCTGGCATGAGCTGGAGTCCAGATGCAGGGCTCCAACCCAAAAACAGCATTCAGCAAAGGACCCACATACCAAGCAGGATGACTGATTTTTGCCTTCACTTCCCCTCCCCTTTTTTTTTTTTCCCCTGCCTTGGGAAATATTTGGGATGCACAAGCGACAGCCTTTTTTAGACATTGCCTGCTCCTAGGGAGAAAGGAGTGGGTGAATGGATACAATAGGCCAAGAAAGTAGAGCTGTTTAATCAAAAGCAGTCACGAACAAAAGAAAGCCAAGGAGCCCAGGAGGATAATTATATTTCACACATCAATTAACATTCTTTTGCTGCCACTTAAGAAATCCCATTTAATTGCCCTGCCTAAGTCCTGATTGTATGAGATGTCGTGGAGAAGGTGAATTGGCTGCAGTGGAGGGTGCTGTGGTACAGAGAGCACACAAAGCTTTAGCAAAGTCTGGCTTTAACCTCCTTATCTCTCCCATGCATGGCACCAGTGCATTCCCAGCCTGCCCAGGGTCACCAGCAGCCATCCCAAACCTCATCCCAGCCACTCCACAGCACTTAGGGGGTCAGCTCTTTAAATTCATCTCAAAATAGCAGCTAAAGGCTCCAACAGAGCTCTATAAACACAAGAAGACACTTTCTCCCTGGTAAAGTGAAAGGCAAGGAAAAAGCAGCATGCCTGCAGTTAAGGCAGGGAACTCAGCCTTGGACAGATTGAGCAATTTAATTAAGATCATAAGAGAAGAGCTGGAAAGTGGCCTTGGATCTCTGAGTCTCAGTTTCTTAATAACAGGTATTTTTCTTTCACTGGGATCTCTAAATACTACCAAAAAAATAAAAGGAAAAAAAAAAAAGGGCAGCATCATCATCTTTCTTGAATGCACTTTCCATGAAAGAAGAGGGGCTTTGGGAAAAGGTCAACGTGCCCAGTGTTTGGCAAATATAAAATACATTTTTCCAATGCACAGAAATATTTTTTAAAAGTTTGAAAGCTAAGCAAATCATTTCTACTGGAAAACCCACAAAAAAAAAAAAAAAGGCAAGCCAAAATACTTTTTTGATTAATTATTGGAACACATTTGAGCATTGCACGGGTGGCAAGTCAACAGGCATCCTCTGCTGGTCCCCTGGCTCCCACCACAGGCATTGGCAGCAGAAAAACTCTGCCCAAACCCTTCCTCCCATCACACAGCAGCCCCCTCCTCCTGTGGCAAGTTTCTGTAGCCCTTTTTGTCTGGTGCTTTCAGTGATTAGGGTGCATTTTTCAGAGTTCATCCTGAAATCCCCTCTGGATTCCCGCGGGAGCACAGACCTGCCTGACACCTCGGAGCAGCCCCACTCAAAGAGCTAAGCCAGGAGGGCTCATATTGAGCTTTTTTCCCTCCCTTCCCCCAAATTCTGTTGAAAGGGACTTTGACTTTGCACTTTGATCTGCAGGAGCACTTCTGCTGCACAAGTGTTGATTTGACATCCAGCTCCTACTTCATCCATCTTCTTAACCAACAGTGCCCACAAAACTTCTCCATTTACAATAAGTCTCAAATATAGACTGGATAATGCATAAAATTAATTAATTCAAAGCCCACTGACACCAGGATATCTACAGAAACGCAGATTCCAATCCAGCCATACAGAATAATAATTTTTAAAAGTCTTACAAGAAAAAGAAATTAACTTGCCTTCACTTAGAGAGGATAATGAAAGCTGAATTGTTCCTTGTGTCTTTATGGGGTGCTGTATATCTGGTAGAGGAAAACCATATTAAAGATACAGCATGTTGTTATTTTTAAATCATGTGATTTTCTCTGTCACTAAGAAGTAACAGATTTTACTCAATAAAATAGTTAAAAATATATGGCTTGTGACAGCCACACACAGAAAGAATAAACAGGAAATCATGAAGATTTTTTCCTGTTCTTTGAAGTGGAGACACTTTTTTCACCTAAAAAAATACTACATTAATTTAGATTAACTGAAAACACTACTACTTTTTTGATTAATTGCATGATCTTTCCACAAAGTATGTGACTCCTTAGGCAGTCTTGCCATATGGACTTAAAAGTCTCCACGGATGGACTGCAGCTCCACCATAGATCTGTTTCAAATCAGCTCTCTCTGCTCAGTGTCTACAGCAGGAGCTATTTATGAAATGGGAGTTAGGAACTTCTGATTTGAGCACACTGATTTGTTTTAAAGTATTTAATTGTCATTAATTTTGACTTGCTATTGTCAAGTAAGAGCTATTATTATTATAATTATTAACTTTGTATTAACACAATCTGTGACGTTTGTTGTGACTAAAGAGTGTGGCTTTTAAACTAATTATAAAAAAAGTAATTTTTTTCAGTTGTAAGGCACATCTTTAGAGCTCAGGACAAGCATTATATAAAATTAAATTGAATTGACCAGGCCAGCTGGCTGCCCTGCCAACGTTCAGCCATGCCAGGCTCCCCCTGCCCTGCAATGGGTTGGCACAGGTGCCCAGAGCAGCTGGGGCTGCCCCTGGATCCCTGGCAGTGCCCAAGGCCAGGCTGGACAGGGCTGGGAGCACCCTGGGACAGTGGAAGGTGTCCCTGCCATGGCAGGGGTGGCACTGGATGAGTATTGAGGTCCCTTCCCACCCAAACCATTCTGGGATTCTATGAAACTGAAAGGAACCCTGGCATTGCTTGAGGAAATTAAAGCTAAAGATGAACTTTCAGAGAGGGTCACCAAAATGTTCCATTTTACTGGACAAACACACACAGTTTTAAGGTGACTAAACTAAACCCATTAAAACTTAATACCCACTAAACCATTAAAACTTATTTTCATATGTAGCCAACATTTTTGTGGATGCCATTTTACATCTGCAATTTCCTTAGTGAGACATGCAACTCCTTGTCTTACCCTATGTATACACCCGCCCCTTGGAGTCACAAACCTTGTTCCTGTTATTTCTCAAAGCAGACTGGAGAGGCAAAAATGGAAGTACAACTTTTTATGAGTGCAAAGCCATGCCATGCAAAGCACAGGCAAGATTAATGCTGGCAAAGGGTAAAAAAAAATGAGAAAGAAAATAAGAAAAAAAAGGCAGAACATTTCTTTGAACCTCAAGTACCAGTGATTTGTTAAATCAGTATTGTAGTAGATTAGAGAGTGAGAGTTTCTAAACCTGAGCTGCAGCACTGATGCTGGCAGGAAATTCAGAGTAATGAGGTCTCCTTCCTCAGCACAAAGTTACAGGGTCTCTCAGCAGTAACACAGACCATGGCCAGCATGTCCAGCAATGTCCCCTTTATCTTCAGTGAATTTCAGTAGATCTGATCAATCTCTGTCTCTGTCCTCTCCTCAAAGGTGCTCAACACCTTTGAAAAAAATCTAAATATTTGAAATGAATGCATAACAAATACCACCAGGAGCTGGGGACCACCACAGTCCTCCCTGCCTTCAGTTCTACTTCACCTCCCCTCTCAAATATAAGCACAGAGTGACACAAACATTTGCAATCAAGAAAAGAAACAAAAAGCCTCCAAAGAGGCTTTCTGAACAGTAGGGAATTCAGCCAGACATGGAGCCTTTCAACTAAGGACAAAATTAATAAACCCATGAGACATTAGTCATATTTTTCCAAGCACTGTAGCAAGACACTTGGAACTACACTAATGAGGGATACAGAAGGAATGGGAGAGAAAAGAAGGATGGTTTAATGGCTGAAGAACTTCACTGGGAATTGTAATTTTTGTTTTCTATTTTCAGCTTGCTACAGACCTCTGGGATGATACCAAACCAATTAATGAATTTTCCCACCTGTTTTTTAAGCAAGATAATGGCAATAATTGTTCCTTTCCTGTGCCTGCATCTCTGTCCAAAGTCTCATTTTTCTTTTTGTTTTTCTTACAGATTGGTCTGCAAGCTCTCAGTCACACTGTACACCATGATCAGCACATCTTCAGTCAAAACGCTGTTGAATGCAAAGGTTTTTGATTATGCTTTTTTTTAACAAAAATGCTTAGAAATCAGTAATAATCACAATTCAATTTCTCAATTTATCACTTTCTGCCTAAAATCTGAATTTTCTCTCCTAAAATCTGCTTCATTAACATACTTATACAGAATAAATTTTCAGAACAAACCTTAATGAGACAAGAAACCAACCACCTCTAGTCTTGTTGTTCTTATTTTTAAACCCAAACTGGTCTCTTATGTGCACAGCTCCTGTATCAGGGTGTTTCACCCTCTGGTTTGGAAAAGCCTGGATTCTCCTCACTCCTGGCTGTTCAGAGGAACAGCCATGGGCTGCTGTAGTCAGCTCAAGACCAGCAAAGGCTGGCATTGCATGCCAGCAGCCTGGACCAAAGCCCAGTCATGTTTGAGCTATTAGAGATCTTAGAATGTAAAAAGAGACAGCAGCAAATGAAAAGAAAAATAAATAAATAAAGGAAAGTGTTTAGAGGAGGGCTGGGAAAAGAAAAAATGTGGGCCCTACTGGAGATTAAAACTTTGTTCGGTGTCCAAAATTCAAAAGCAGCTCTTCTGCGGGTTGGCTCCTGCTTCTCTACAAACAAGCTGGCCCTGCTTATAACCTGTATTAATTTATACAGCCCCCAGCAGAGCCAGAGCCCATGCAAAGCCCTGCCCTGCTGTTTGCCCAGTGTTCCAGACCATGAGGAGGGAGCTCTGCTGGGTCACTTGTCAGGGATCTCCTTTCAGCTGCTGGGGACACCTCTGTGTCACCCTGCTGCTGCAAGCAGTGTCCCCATCCTGCTGGGGACAGCCCCTCTGGAGCCCAGCACTGCTGTAAATCAAAGGCAACTCCGGGGTTGGTGAGGGAGAGTGTTGGAATTCAGGACATCCCTCTGGCTGTCCTGGATTGCCAGGACCCTGCCAGGGGGCTCAGAGACCCTGGCACAGAGCCCAAGACATCTGTGACTTTGATTATGACCCATGGAAACAATTACCAACTTTATATGAAGATCTGCAAGCCATGAAAGTCCAAGTAGAATAATAATTAGTTTGTCACAGGGTGAAAAATAGATTTTTTTGGGGTTTTTAGAATGGGGGTTCAGGGGGCAAGATGGAGGAATCTGGGTGTGTCCAGCCCTTCTCCTTCTTCTTCTTGGCCTCCATCTTCTGCTGTGATGTTGGCACTTTTGGATTGGTTTAGAGTAGAAGCTCCCTGTCTAACATAGGTGATAGGTATTGGGAAGTTATGGTAAATAATGTACATGTAGTTTTTAGTATAAAAAGATAACACCACCCCAGGGGCGGGCAGAGTGCCTCTGACTGTGCTGCTGAACAGACCTCAGCAGGCCAGAGAAAGAATTTTATAGATAAGAAACAATAAACAACCTTGAGAGAACTGAAGAGTTCTGACTCCTTCAACAGCCAGGCTGGGAAAAGAGACTCTAACACACCTCAGGGTCACTGTGAACAGCAAAAGCCCTGAGAGGAAAGAGGATGATGCATCTGACTCCATGGATATCAGAAGGCTAATTAATTACTTTATTACACTGTACTACATACATTTCATCTAAACTGAATCTGCCAAGCACTCACCCTGCACTGAATCCCATGACTGTCACCCTACAGTCCCACACACACACACACACACACTTGGCCCTGACAGGCCAAGGAAACAAAACATCCTCACTTTGGGTAAACAATCTCCATGCTGCATTCCAGTTTGGCACAGCACAGGCACAGCAAGTGATAAGAATTGTGTTTTCCCTTTCTCTGAGGTTCAGAGAATGTGAATCTCAGAAGTCCCTCAGAAGAATTGTGCCTTGCTTTTCTCTGTGAAGAGAAATGTGGCAACGCGGCGCAGCAGTGAGGCATGGCCGGAGAAACGCGCACAGGAAAGGGATGGATCCCCCTGCCTGCTCCCCCACACATTCTCTGTTTGGAAACCTGGGAAAAGCCATTTTCACACACACAGCCTCACCAGAGTGAATGCAGTGTTGTTCTGATTAGCCCCCATGTTGTTGATGTGTTTTGCTGGAACAGATCTTTATTCTGGGGGGTCACCTGTTGGGTTGTTGGCAGTGCGCAGGGAGCGGAATTGGGTTAGGGACAGCTCTGCTCCTGACAGCTTCTCTCTCTCAAATGGGAGCACATTCACCTCTTTATCAGGTAACTCTAAGTAGATTTAGGCACCTTATAGCCTCATCATCAGGCACAGGCAGTGCAGCTTGTCTGAGTGGCAAGGCTGTAACACAGGCCCAGCATCACGAGACTGATTGCCTGGAGAAGGGGGGAGCTGGGGAGTTCTCCCTGCCCTGTGCACAGCCAGCAGAGGATCAGGCCACTTGCTTTAAAATAACCCTACAGGTGAGCAGCCTCTTTCATTCCCTCTCTGCCCCCAGAGGTTATAAAAACACTCCCACTGATGCCTAGGAGACACCTTACAAAGCACCAGTTCTTTTCAGAACAGAGGGCTGTTTTCTCTATCACTGGTAACTTTCTGCATCATTTTTTCCAGGTTACTCCAACTCATGAGCACCTGCAACGTTCACACTGCCCCTGTCCACAAGATTTCTGCTGGGTTTACCCACAATCTGTTCAGTTTTCTGAAATGCTGGTTCTTCTCGTTTTCACTTTGTTTTGTTCTGGAGCTAGGAAAAGACTCATTTCTTGGGCTCAGGAGAGAAGTGTTCATTCTTAAGTAGGTGAAGCCACTTCATTTGGGGCTCCAGTTACTGCACTGACAAAGTGAGAGCCAAATCCACCTTCCAGATTACTGCATCACACGTGGCCTTTATGGAAACCCAGCTACATCCTCAAATTCAGACATTATCAAAGATGCTCTAAAATAATATCTTTTCTGATATAAAGACACTTGAATTGTTACAAAGCCATGACAATGCCTCAACATAAGCCCCCCTGCCTGGGAGGCAGACAAAGACAGACATTCAGTGATCCAGCAGGAAGCAGAGTGAGCTGGATGCAAGGGCTCAGGGTATGAAGTCAATGTGCCTTGTGGCTCCTGGCACACATAACCAGGGCTGCATTTGCATTTATGCAGCAGAGAGCACATGAGCAGTTCTGCTTAGTCCTAAATTCCACAAAAATAATTATGGAGAGGAGGGGGAAAAAGGAGAGTCACCACACTGTTCTCTAGACTGATTTGCACCCACTGGAGCCATGAGAGGAGATCACACCAGGGCACACACTCCATGTGTGCATGTCTGAGACACAGCCCCTAAACCACCCTCTCTGAAGCAGCTCAGAATATCCCAGGAATTCCTGGAGCTCCAGCAGGGATCAGAGCTAACACCAGGCATTTTCAGTCTGCTCCTCACAAACTTTATGTTTGGTTTTTTTTTCTTTTGTAACCATGTTTCCAAAACCTTACTCACAAACTTAACCCTTTGCCAGAGCAAGGATTGTTTTTATTTTAGGCTTAACAAATTATTCAATTCCACTCAGTTCCAACAGAGACACACAAAGTGTGAATAAAAAACTGGGGATAGCCAATCTTCTGGGGTACTGGAAGTTCAGGTATCATTCTCTCTAGATTTCCAGGGTAAATTTTTATTCTATAGAACCCTGGCCACCTGCTGCCCCTCTAGAAGTCACTGCTCTGTAGATTGTGTCCATGCCTGCCATATCTGCAGGAATGTTACACTACACCAGGGCTTCAAAATTATATATAAAAATATAGATTAAAATAATATATATTGTATTAGATAATATTTAGTTAACTCCCTTTCTTCCTTCCTAACTTCAAAAAGAGAATTATTTTTAAGACCATTCACATTCAAAAATACAATTTATTCCTACTTGTAATTAGCAGCTTCCTCAGAATTTACACCACTAAAGAACTTCTAATGCTTATTGAAATCTTCTGGAGCAGAAGGAGCTCTGGAAGATTTCTGCCCTCTCTCTTAGACCTTTGCATTTTTACAGGCCATAAAATTCACTTTGTTGATGCAATTGTGAGTTTGGAGACAGCATTCTGCAAAACTGGATTGACAGTGCAAAATCTTCTTCTGTTTTGATAAGTAACTTCACAAAAGAAATACTTTTCCCTTTCAAAAGTAAAGCTTCATAACAAGAACATAATGCAAAATGCTACAAAGTTAATGGGAAAGGCAGATCTGTGATTAGCAACTCCTTATGAAATAACTTCCAGCATCAGCTTGGAAGAAGTAATTCCCTAAGTAGCACAAACTGCACAATGAGATATCATTAAGGGCATAAATGGGGCATAACTTCAATACAGATGCCATCAATATATGCAGTTCTTATAAGAAATTAAAGAAAATCCCAACCTTTTTTCCAAATGTAAATGTTGCACTGCTCTATGAGAACTTGAGTTGTGCAGAAATTCAGAGCCTGGGTTGGAAATACTTTGTAGTTGTTAGAAATATTTATTTTGCCACTTGGGAAGCATTGCACTGTACGTGTGTGTGGTTTTTTCCTTACTACAGCCTGGGTTTCCAGAGGTTTTTTTACTCTCACATAATGCAAGAGAAATTGCTGGATGGGCTTTGCCCAACATTTTGGAGAGGCCATAATTTTTGACAGTCACCAAGAAACAAAAATTCCAGCCTAATAGGTATTTTTTTCCAAAGACCCTAAAGCTCTGCAAACAGTGTCATAATGGAAGATGTTTTGCAACCTTAACTGCAGAGTGGTTGCCCCTGGCGCCTGCAAAGCTGCACAGACCTGCAGGGACACACACAGGGAAGAGGCACTGGAGATTGCAGTGGATCTTTTTTCCCCCTCTCTTTTTAACTCAAATTATATGCTGTAGTCCATGGGATGAGTTCCCTGGACAGAGCTGTATCTGAAGGAAACTTTGTCCTCATACTGCAAAAGGAAACCAAAAATAGATGCCTTGCCAGTCTGGGGCTTTCCTGGTAGCCCACTTGTAATGAATGTACAAAAGGACATGGTGGCCTACTTTTAAAAGTATATTTCTGCCAAGTCACAAAATAATAAGAGAAAGAATGTATGGTATAACCAAAAAAAAATATCTTTAGGTTGTGGAAATTATGATGGATGACATCTCTTGCCCTTGTTGCCTATGATCTGTTTGAACATATACAAGACCTTAATTACAGCCTTGAAATAAATGATCAGGCTTAAGGAATACTCTTGGCCCAAATGGAGGAGCAATCCAGGCAAAGGAGCAGAGCTGGATAAAGCAGAAGTGTCAAGGTACTGGAGGATTAACTGAACCTGGGAGAGTGCCTCAGAAACACCAACATTTGTCCTGTTGTCTTTTCTGGTAGGCAATGCAATCCCACATCTCCAGTATTTATTAATTCATCCTCCTTGGCAGCTCAAAGGCTTTCCCTGATCATATACTTGCAAATCTGAAAGCACAGTAAAAGAAAACAACAAGAAAAGACCATGTTCCTCAATAGGAAATACTGAAGCCAGCAAAATTATTCCATATACCTACCCCTTACAAAGCCTAAAACATCCTCTATCTCCCTCACAAAGTCAATGCTTTTACCTCAAGTAAAATGTGCTGAACCAAAAATGGCCAAACTGTCCTTAGCACCAAAAGAGTCCCAGGGTACATTTCACCAGAGATCCCCAAATTCAGCCTCACAGATGGAGGTACAGAGATGCCACCAGGATTAAGGTATTTGGTATTTTTACCAAAACCACGAATCCCAGAACTGACTTTAGATCCCAGACTTGCTTAGGGAACCTCAAACATCTTCAGGATGGTTCCACACTCCAACACTACCAGACTTCAGCAGATTTTGAGTTTTGCTTCCCACTATGAAAGGTCAGGCATAGCACTGGATTTTCACAAGAATAGCTGAAATTTGACAGCAAACTTGTAACTCTGTGCTTACTTCAACAGGGACACAGAGAATGTGCAGGATGTTGAATGGAGCTTATAAGGAGATGTAAGAAATGGTGCACAAGGGCCCAGACTGAAAGGTCACTGTGAGGAAACAAAACACAACCAAAAACTGTCTTCACACCATGTGCAACCAAGCCTTGCATTCATGGCCATGCAAATTTAAATAGTGTAGCTGGGCTGCCAGAAACATGAGTTAATTTGGTGACCAGTGATGAGATGGATATCAGTAGAAGCTAAAGTTGGCTGGATTTCACTATACACAAGGCAATCACTGGAGAGGCCCTCTCATTCCAGATTTACTGACACAGGCAAATCTCCTTAGTTCCCTCCACTGCAGGCCATTGCTGTCCTCTGAAACATCAAGTTTTGCCCAGGGCAGACATCAATATGCAAACCAGGGGTGGCAAGTCCAAAGGCAAAACATGTGGGTGCCACAGAATTGTGTGTACACAGAATGCACATACAAATCAGTATTTCTTTTTTCTTTTTTTTTTTTTAATTTTGCTAACAAAACAAGCTCTTTAAAATAAGAGGTGGGAGAAAAATCATACCAGAGGAGTACTATGAACACCTCCTGCAACCCCCAAACTAACATGGGTTAAAGAATCCCACCTCTGGTGGAGGAAGACTGTGCTTCCCTCCTGCATAAGTAAATATGGTTTTGGGCAGCACCTTGAGGCTGACCCACAGGCTTTTTCTAAAAAATCTGATCTGAAGTTCGAATCCTAGTGATGATGGATTTATCACTTCCCTTGGTAAACTGCTCCTATAGTTAATTATCCTTACTATTTAAGTTACGTCTCATTTCCAGTTTCAAAAAAAAAATATTGCTGAAGGCCTCATAATATTTTTCTACAGCGTCTATATGCGTGTTTTTGTGTGTGCACACCCACACACATACTTGTTTAAAATAATCCCTCTTTAATTCCTAAAGAAGTGTTCTTTTTTCCACATGCAATATTATGTTATCACTGGATCTGAAAACTGAGATTTTAATTCAGAACTGCTGCTGCACTGATATGTAGTTGCATGGCAAAAGATTCCAGTTCCCTACCCCAAGTCAGGCTTCCTAAGGCAAACTGACAGCAAGCAGTTGGATTTCCCTTAGAAAAATAGGAGTTGCAAAAGGTCTGTGTTTTCTCCTACATTTTTTGGCACAGAATTGAATGCATGTGTGTATTTCATCAGTTACTGCTGCATGGTTTACATTATAACTATTAAAAGGCTGGCCACTGCTTATAATTATCAAATGTAGGCTTATAGACAAGTTTACATCCAAGTTATGAGACATCTTGAGAAAAGACTCTCCAGCCAACTCACGGTCAACATGAATTTTTCTTTTTTTCCCAAACATTCTAGAGTTTTCACAGCTTTTCTTTTGTGATCCTGTCAAGCTACTATTATTAATATTCTGAAAACTTCTGAAAAGGCTGGAAGATACGAAGCTGTATCGAGGAGGCTACATGAAAAGAGAGCTTGCTTTGTCTCTACTCCTGCAAAATTTCTGCTGTCCAGCTGCAGTCTCTCTCACAGACTATGAATCATATGCCTAGAAAGAAACTACATATCTGAATAAACCACATTGGGTTACTGTCTCTGTTTGGTTACATATTAGGTAAACCCAACCAATCAAAGCTCATCAGCTGACACAGAAGCCAGTGGAATTAAAACACAGACATACAAAAACTCTTGTAAATTATTAGTAAGGTCACACAAGGCCTTAAATATTGAGAAAAGCAAAACAATCTATTAATAACTGAAAGCCTGATAAAGTTTCTGCACAGTCTAAAAGAGAAGAGACAACCAAGAGGTAGAATTTCCAAGTTTCTGCGGTCAGTGAGTTTTTAATCTGATAGGAAAATGCTTGCATGTCTCCATGTCCCAGGACAAGCAGGATCCAGGGCTGAGAGACAGTTCAGCTGGGGGTAAATGTATTAAAGGATTATGGACAAGGAGGAAAATAAAGGTAAACATCATAAATTATTCTGGTCATATGCAAAGTGAGACGTGTTTTTATGCAACATTAGAAGCAGATGAGTTGGCAGCTGTGACCTGACTGGTCCAGCCTCTGTCATTTCTGCTGCTGTTTGCATCAGACCTCTGGGATTTGTGCTAGCAGGAGACCAGGAGCCCTGTCTGTGGATCCAGAGCTGCTTTCAGGACAGAACAAGCTGGGTGCAGGGGACAAACAGCAAAAGGTCTGTCCTGCTCAGCCTCCAGCAGCAAGATGAACACCACACGCAGCAATCCTGAGGTGCCCTGTGTGCTGCACTGCCAGGGGCCAGCAGGATGCATCCCACAGAATGCCAGCCTGCCAGAGCCCACAGCCAGCCCGATGGAATGGGATCATCCTGCTGGCAGCTGAACAGTGTCTTTGGGAAAACTATGGCCTTGATGTGCAAGCAGAGTGCAGAGTAACCTGATCCAGTCACAGCTTGTGTCATCTCAGGTCAGAAATTATAGAGAAAGAAGAAACTGTGGGTTTTGTTTGTTTATTTGGTTTAAATATGTGGCCAGTGCAAAGATCTGTTGTTAAATGGAAAACATTGGTTGAGAAGTATTGAAAAAAGAAACAGTCCCAAGAGAAGGGTCCTCTTTGCCACAGTGTAAAATCCACAGGTCCCCAGTCCCCTTTGAGGCTGTATCTGAGCAGGTTTAAACTAGATTCTCCACAGATCCCAGAAAAACTGCTTTGTATTACATCCAAATCCCAGCATTAGTCTGTAGAGCTGCAAGGCAGAAGCTGGTTTGCACTGAAAAGAAAGAAATCTCCCTGCACACCAAGTTATCTGATAGCTGTCCTTTCAAGAATATGTAAACTTCCTGCTCAAGCAGCATCTGCTCTGGCCACTGGCTGGAATGAGACACTGGGCTGGATGAACCTGGGCTGGTGGCACTGATCCCCAGTGGCTCTGGAGAGTGCCCAGCAGAGACACTACTGGGAGTGAGGCATTTCCCCATCCAAGTGCAAACCACATGCCAGGAATGAAAAAACAACTTCAAACAACCACACTGCATCCACCTTTGTGCTTTTGGAATAAGAGCCTGGCTATCAAGTATGGGCAGCAATGGCTGTCAGCCCTGCTGCTCTTCCCATTCTGAATCACATCTCATAATTATTTAAGAGACATCAAAGCCCTGTCCCACAGCTCATAAAATACTTCCATGACTTTTGGAACAAGGTTTTCTTGATGTAGTGGATGGTTCAACACTGTTGTGTCTGACCTGCCTCAGGGCCTGAATCCAGTTCACTGCCCAGCTACACACCTTGACTCAGGAGATTATTCCTGTGTGCCAGTACCTACACAGGTCTTGGAATAGCCAAAATCTGCCTGGGCTTTCAGCACACCCAAGTGCACATGGATCCCCCTCCTTGGGGACCACTGTGCATTTATGTGCCTGGTGCAGTAAAATTTCTCTCATACCATCTTTTGAGGTGTTGCTACGAAAGAAGCATTGGGTGGATTCCACAGTCAGGAATTTTCATAGGACAGCACTGGCACTAAATGTGATTTAAAGACAGTGAATCTCTAGAGAGAAAATAGGAATGCAACCTGTAGGGCCTTAGGAGTGCATAGAAGTTCAAACCAGCTCTTGAGATCACCCAGCACAACCGAGTGTAGCTGCTGATCCTCAAGCTCTGCACGGATAATCCATCTCTCCACCATTGCAATGGGAACTTGCAAAGGAGCCCCAAAGTGAAGTGCTGAATGTTTCTCACATGAACACCTCAACTTCATGACAGCTGTCAATCATCCTGAGACACCAAAGTATCAATCAGTCCAACAGCTAAACAGGGATTATGAGATACAGAAGGTGTCCTTCCCTCCCTGGCAGACCTGCCAAATCAGATAATTTAAATGAGAGTTTTGCCAAGAACAAAAAGCTGGTGAATGCCACAAAGTCCAGCCAAACAGCCTCAGGAATATTGAATCCATGCCTTGAATGGCTACTGGCATTAAAAAGCAAACACAGCCCTTAAATACAGCAGCTGGATCCGTGCTGCTGGGTCTGATGCACAGTTTCCATCACTCTGTGTAAAATGCAATGCAACTCATGGCAGCTTTAAATGCAGGGAAGGTAGAGGAGATGTCAAAATGTGGTGCCTTTTTCTCCCCATTTGGAAATATAACATGTGATGAAAGGGTGCTCAATTACTCTGAAAACTCAGCCTCCAGTGTAAATTCAATTACTTTTTCCGATAACTGAATCAAAGATAGGGCTTCCTGTTTTCCAATTGCAAAGAAAGTCTGCCAATGAAACAAGTTATTTTTAACTTTTAAATCAAGTGTCACAGAAAAACACCACATTTCTCAAGTTCCTCTGCTGTTCATTATGTATACCAAGCACCCATGACTTACACCTTTGCCCCACAACATGGATAAGGAACAGAGAATCATCTCCCATGGCCAGCTTGGCCACTTCCTTGGTTCCAGAGGAAGCAGAAACTCTTTCAGTTCACCCTCATGAACATTTCAGCCTCCCCAGGCACAGGTGTTTAATTGTTTTTCAGGGGGTTTTGATTTGGAATTGAAATAACAGGAATAAATCTAGTGACATTTTAGAATGGGATATAAAACCAAATGGAAATAATTATATGTCAATGACAGACTGATCTCTGTCCTTACTTTCTTGAGGCACAAATTATGGCCAGGATCTTAGTTCTTAGGCCCAAACTTCAAATGCTATAAACTCTCACAGATCCATGCTGACTTGCCCTGGCAGAAGACTTGGCCATTATACATGTGCCTGTGACTAATACATTTGAATGGAACTTTGAAGTCCAAGCAAACTGAGGGAAAAAACAAAATATTACAGTAAAGGCACCCAGTCCGCAGACCAGCTGAACAATCCTCGAATGAAATCCAGAAGAAAAAAGTTTGGACTTAGTCCATTCTCAGCTCCCATGGGACTGGAGAACAAGCCACAAATGCCAGACTGCAGTTCAACTCTGCTTTTATCTCTCCCACCTTGTTCCCATTCTCAGAACAGCACCAACAAGATGATGAATGTTTTTCTGCAGTGACCCCTGCTCCGTAGAAACAGCATGGCAATCCCTCCCACTCCTTTCATTCCCAGCCCCTTTTCTTCTCAAGAATCACTTTGAAGGTTCATAACGTTCAGCCCTGAAGGCAAGAGGGTTTTTCCAATGTAAATTTCTTTTGGTCACTGCAATATGAACAGAAATCTTGGGCATCTCTGTTCCATGACAGGGTTTTCATATTTCCTTTGCCTGCCCAGCTATTTATCATTTTCCAATAATCCCATGCCCTGGAGACAATAACACTCAGCAAATGGCCTTAGCTCCCCTCCCCCTGTCCCACACACACAATAATGTTTCCATGCCTGAAAGTCTGTCCGTCAACGCTGATCGGAAAGAACGATGTTTATCTCTACATATGGCAAGCCACAAAAGTTAGAGATGGAAAAAGATCTATTAGATCATTGAGTCTGAGGCGCTGCGAGTGAAGGACAGAGCCCCCAGAGAACACAGAGTTGTTTTTGAACAGATGCAATAAATCGTCCTGCACGATGTGGTGGCCAACTGAGATATTTCACATCCTTGACTTTGAGGTAGGAGATGCTGCAATGGGGAAGTTTTTCTCCTTTCCCAATAGAGTCATGACAAAAAATTTGTTGCTGGTTTCTGCTAATATGTTCTAGTTTCCAAAAGACAGACCAACCACAACCAGAATTCTTCCGTCACTGCCTGATCCTAATTTAGTTAAGATACTTGCTGAAGTCATCAGCTGGACTGTTCTCAAATGACCCCAAGCTAGGATCACATATGGAAATACAGAAAAGCAATGTGTTGCAACAATCCAACAATATCCTTCCAATTAAATCTTAAACTTTGGTGGGTTCAGTCGAACACCACCTCTTTGCCCTCCTAACAGTCTCTTGTTTGCTTAAGGGTTCACAGTCAAATTCAGCGCTCTGGAAACACCCAAGGTGCACCAGAACCAAACCAAAACTGAGTCTCTATTGCATGGGACTGGGAGGACACAGCCAGAAAATCAAAAATAAGGAAGGGCAAACATATCTCAGAGTAATTCAGGTGTCTAAGAAAGCCACTGAAACACATCCTGAGAGTCACTCAGCCCATGAACATTCATGTCCAGGCTGGTTGTACCTAATGGATCATGGCTGATAAGGATCTTCAGGAAAGGAATAATATCAGCACAAAAAGTAGCTCCAAGGTCAGAAGTGTGGCTCTGTGTTTGGATACAGTTCCAAATAGGTATTAAATTGCAGAGCACATAGACTAGACATTCATTATTATCAGCTTCATTAACATATTTTAGAAATTAGAAAGTTCAGTTCAATGTTAAATCTAGAGCTATAAACAGTTTTATAAAAGTGGGACACCTCATGGAAATGAATCCCACCTTCCAGGCTTGTGTGACATTGCATATCACTTTATCCCAACAGGAGACATGAGTAGGGACAAGGCATGGACATGCAGCTGTTGACACTCTGGAATTCCTAAATCCAATGGCTCACTGGCTTTAGCTGCACTGGAATGAATTGGCACATTCTGGAAATGCTTTAATTGTTTTAATTGACACATTTTTCAGCAATAATTAAGAGATAGGTAGCAATGGTCAGAGTAACCTACAGCAGTTGCACATCAATGTATGCCCATGTAAAGGTGAAACTCCTTTCACTCCATATGGAAATCCTAGCCAGAAAATAATTTTAAAAAGGCCTTAAGTAAAAGTGGATTCTGAAAACATTGAAGAATATCCATCTTTTCAACACAAGAAATCCAGATTACTTAGCAAACAGGGACTATTGCTGATGACTATTCCTTTTTCAACACATCTTGTTTTGTGCTGTACTCAGGTTTTCCAGCATCCAGTGAATAAATGCAACATCAGAGCATCACAGTCTTATTGCCTTCCACACCCAAAGCAGACCAATGCAGCCAAATATTTTTATAATACAGGCAACAACAGTATGTACATTAAAAAATAAAGAAAAATATTGCTCCACTGGGGATATAGAAAATAAAATGTGTGTGGCAGATGTAAGTCATGTCAGCTACCAGAAGGTGCTCAGATTTGAAAGCAATGAGAGTAACTACTAACTAGGTGGGGAGTTTGTCAGAGCTAGGGGATGTTTCACAAAAACTCTTCAGAATATTCATTTTCCATTTTGTGTCTAAACCTTGATTCAAGATTTGAATTTATATATTGACACACTGGATCCCAAGAATCTGGTCCAAAATTGCTCTCACATCTCCCCCTACCTCCACCCAAACACTTTTTAAAGTAATATTGACACAACTGCAAGTAGGAGCCTTTCTAAATTAAAGCATCTCTTTATAGCCTGGGCACACAGTGGAGCACTTACAAGGCTCTGTGAGGGACATCAAATCCATCTTGAAAGACTGTGGTTATTCTGTCTGTGGTATTAGCCCAGTAACACAGTGCCTCTCTGGAGCTTGTGGAGCAAGCACCAGCAAATGAAGTGCTCAAATTGCATCTCATCTTGCAGCCCAGTCTTGCTGGGTTAGATTGGCAAACAGAGGAAATCCTTCAGACTGTGCCCCAACTTGTGTCTCCAGGACAGAGCTTGGGCAAATCACATGATTTGTTGTTTATCAGGATGAGAACATCAAATACTGGCTTTGCAGTTTGCCCTTGAAAACCCAGAATAAAGTTCAGCTGGTCCATCTGTGCTGCCATTGAAATCCCTCAGGATCTGCACATTAGGAACAGGTTTGCTGCAAAGCCAAAGAACTAAGATGACATGAAATACTCCAAATTGAGCCTTAAATATTCAGTATCAGATACACTCATCCCTCAAAAGACAAGATTATTCACAGCTTTTTAGGTCTGAAAAAGAGCAATGAAATGCCCATGCTTCATTCCCATTTGGCACTGCCTGATTCCAGCCAGGAGCAGAACCACGGGGGTACCACAGGTAACTTCTTGCACTCAAAAGTGGCCTATGGAAATTCTCATTAACTTTTCCTTTAAAAAAAAGAGCAAAAGGAGACACTTCACAGAAACAAAGAGCTCATAAGGGAAAAGGAAAGGAAAAGACTACCCTCATTTGGAACATTGCAGATGTTGCAATTTTCCTCTGAATTCACACATTTTTTTTCTCCCTTACATTTCATTTTTACCACGTGACAGTTTATAAAGATCTTAATTTTCAAAATAGATAAAATGAAATAAAAAAAGATAATAACAAAAACCTTAAAAAAATTAAATCAAGCAGAAAGACAAAGAAAAAGATAAAATAAAGATGTATCCAGCCTTGAAAACCCAAAGTTTCAAAAAAAAAAATTACCATTTTTTTTTTAAATTAGGTAACAATTTCAGTTTCAAAAGCCGCTTATCTTCCCTTATAACAATTGCAAAAGTTGCTTGAAGTCACAGGATGATGAAAAACAAACAAATAAACCAATCAACCAAAAAAACAGAACCAGATCTATTTCTTGTCTCTCTGCCTGGCCCAAAAAACATAAATAAATACCTTCTGAGATTTTCAATCTAGTTTTACAGTCCCAAAAGACTTGAACCATTAAAATATTATGTAAGTTTTTATTCAGACCAACTACTTTGAAGTCCATCTGTTTATGTCAGAGTTGGCCCCAGCAAAAATCCGAGAACAAAACACACACACTGTGTGATACTGAAATCAGATCCAAGTGTTCTTGGTTGGCCCCTTTTCTGCCATTTGCTGTGAGTCCATTAGTCAAAGCCACTCTCCCAGATGGTGTGGGGAATACCTTCCATGCTATGGAATACCTTCCATGCTATGGAATACCTTCCATGGTGCCCCCTCCAGACCTCAAACACAACAGCAGCCATGAGAAATTCATCTCTGCCCCCCAAAGCAAGGAAAGACCAGCAGTGCCCAACCTACATTTCTCCTCCATTCCTGTTTCACGCTGGTACATCAATCTGCTTTCCAGCAAATGTCCACCAGCAGCCAAACACATATCCAGGAGAGTTTATTGTTTTGTGAAGTGCCCATGTTTAGTGTTTGAAGTCAGTTTAAACTTTACTGTTTTAATGCCTGGACTGTGAGTCATTCTTCTTTACATGGAAACTGATGGGGTGAGGGTGCAGTTACCCATCCCACACTATCCTCCTTGGTGTAGGCTTTTGGGTTAATTTCTCCAATTAGCTTAACTGTGTCACAATAGAGACTCACAGCCTCCTCTTTCTCTAACAGAATTGGGTGTGAACTGCAAATTCTGCTTTTTTCCAGTAATTTTCCCCTTCTCCCAAGTAGAACTCTACGTGTCTCTATCCTCACACACGCGTGCCTCCAGTCACACACACACACACGTTTGCCTTGGGAGGATATTTCAAACCTACCCAACCTAAATAAGGAGAACTTTTAAATGTATTTTCTTTTCCCCTTGATGTGGTGAGATTCACAGGCTGTGGAAAAAGAGGCTGGGACAAGACACGGTTGCATCTGGAGCGGGGGAGGCATTCTTTCTTGTGGTCGTCTGATGAATTATCAAAGCCGACTTGTAAGGAGTTTGGGGCCCAGAACTTTAAACAGATAGAGATTTTCCTCTCTCCTTCCCTTTCTGTCTCCAACTGTCCTGGGGATTTGACTGAGTCATGTTACACTCGCTGTGACTTCAGATCAGTTGTATCTGGCTTTAATAATGCCTTTATTTTTATTGCTGTTATTTTTGGCTGCCTGGGTACTCTTCAGAGCACTCCCGGCAGAGGCAGCAGCCGGCACTCGGTGATGGGAGAGATGAGAGGACAAGAGGGATGCAGAGATGGAGATGTCAGCAGGGAGCCTCAGGGCCAGCTCTGAGCTCCCATGGAAGCCCAGTCAGGAATGCCTGGCATTCCCATCCCTTCAAACAAGATCACTCAGGGCTCCCCAGCTCAAACATCTCCCAGTGGGGCTGCACAGGAACTGAACGGACGTCAGGACACTGGGGAGAGGGAGGGTGGGGGAAAAGAGCTCCTGGGACATGTGAAATACATGTCCAAATGGGGCAGCTCTGGTTCAAAGCAAAACAAACCCAGATTAGGTCAACCTCAAAGGCTGCAGCTGACGGGAAATCCCTCTGGGGAGGTCCAGGTGTTGGGCAGGGAAAAAAAAACCCAAAATTTCTCCCACCCTTCTTTTTCCCCTTTTTTGGTAACCATTTTTAGAGCCTGAAGTTACAGGAGCATGCCTCAATGGGAACATGGAAAAAGGGAAGGAAGGAAGGATTTTCACAGGTCAGGTCTCTTCCACTACATTTTTTTATATTTATTAATTTATTTCCAATAAAAGAGACAGTAGATCTCCAGCTTTTTATAGGAGTGCAAATATGAAGCCAAAGAGTTTCCTGACAGAGACAGAGAGGGAGGGAGAAAGAAATGGAATGGCTTATTAGTGGCTACATTTCATCTTTCAAAGGAACATCTTGGAGGCCATCCCAGAAGGATCCTGCTGTGTTTCAATAAAGTGACTCTGGGGATTGAAAGCCCAGTCAAGGCACCTAAAGAACAGAGCCAAGAGGGCAACCAGGACCATTAGGGATTTATTTTATTCATGACAGAATATACAGGGGGACAGGGGAAGGCTGAAGAAACACATCTTGAAGGCTGGGATACTATAGAGGGCTTTAGGGACTAAGGCTCCTCACCCATTTCATGAGTAGAATATATGAAATATATAAATGAGTTCTATACTTCCTTGTTCAAATCAGTTCCACTACTAAAACCTTAGATCTTAGTGCTAGGGATCTCTGAGAACAGGCCCTGGAAGAAAAACAAGTGGCTTTTATCTACAAACATAACTTCATTTCAGTCACTTACCAAAAATATTCCATTAGCATTCACACTACTTTTTCTTCTTTGTGTCAGCCATGCAAAGCAGAAAGGCTGCAAGACCTACAGAATATCCCCAGAAGCCAAACTAACACATATTTATAGAAGAGAGAAGGGGAAGTTCAAGACAGGAAGGAAAATATAAATTTTAAATATCTTCTTGCAGAGCAGAAATGACAACAGGCAACTCATGCAGCCATTTCTAGATCACATATAATGAAAAGTCACACAGCAGACAAAGAATCTTCATTAAAATAAACCTAAATATCAAAATTGATGTTTGTGGCAACAGATCAGGCACTCATAAACAGCTGCTCACTCCAGGTTTGGGTTGGACACAGGAATTTCCCAAAGTAGCCTGAAAAGAACAACTTCTTCTCATTCACTTGTCCCCCAACAAGCACTTAATGCAGTTATACTGTCCCTTCAGAATTATTACATTTTAAAAAACCCTTCAAGACTTATAATCCCCCTCCCTTCTTGGAGCCTCATCTGGGTCCCTCACCTGGCTGCCACAACCCAGCTCTCCTCAGACAGGCTGTGCACATGGCAGGGGATGGGGACTTTGCCTGGATACACAAGCAGAGGCAGAGAGCAGAGATTTTCCTGTGGCTCACTCCCCAGGCCAGTCTGAAGGAGAGCAGAGGGATCATGGATTGAGCTCTTCCACACGCCCTGCACAGGAGATGCCACTGCAGCCTGAACACAGCAGCCCAGCCTGGAATGTTTCTCTCCAGATGCTCAAGCCTCGTTCCATTTTCTGTTGATGTGTTTGCATCAGGCTGGAAGCCCTTTGCAAAGGCCCCTTTCAAAAGTTAGGGGCAGCATTTTGCTGCTCTCTGAGGGCATGAGAGAAGTTCTGCTGAGGGAACTCTGAAATCATAAATACAGATTTTCAACCCACAAGGCTGACTTTTCCTATTTACTTCCATCTTTAAGGGCTAGCACTGGTGGGAAGAATACAAAAGCAAAAGAGCAATACAGCACAAAATAAGCACTGTGATGCACCTCAAACCCAGTGCAAAGACTGTACAGGTGTTTGTGCATGGAAGAATGAAGAAGTCAAAAAGATAAGGAATTCAAAATCTATAGAGCTCCAGATAACTGTCTGGAGAAGCACTGAAGGAATTCCATGGTTTAAGAGCTTTGTAGATAGTGGTTAATTCAGATGCAGCTATAAGAGGCAATTATCACTGTAGTAAAAAAAAGAAGAATCTACTGAAGACCTTCTTATACAGCAGAAACTCAGCTGCTCTCTCAGCCTACTTGGCAAGAAATAACATCTCAGCAAGGAAAAGGTTCATCTTCTTTACCCTGAATATGAACTTTTGTACCTACAGAAAGTGTATTCTTTACACATTTTTATTTCAAAATAAAAACAAACAACCTTGGATGCACAGAGTTCAGTGCTGAAACAGGTAAATGGTCACAGCCAAAACTGCATTTCAGCAAATCCTAATAGTCCATTTCCGACTTGCAAAACTTCCTGAGCATCTTTAATGAAAAAAAAAAAAAATCATAAGAAAGGTAATTCATAGCTGCTTGGCCTCGATAAGTTTTGGAAATACTGTATATTTTTGGAATCCAGCAGGAAAAACTACATTTTTCTTAACTCCTTCCCCTTCTCCCATATAGATTTATGTTTAAGTTAGGAGTTAAACTTCAACAATTAATATATTTTGTCCATTCATGATGAGAAAATCTGTGCTGATTTCAGACAGAGAGCAGCTGAAAACCTATCAAAGGCTGGTCAGAAGAGGGAGTAACTTAAGCCTATCACTTTGAATCTTGGAATGATTTCTGAGTAACAGCAGGCAAAAATTATCTATTAGGATACTCTGTTTTGTTAGCTTGGACTGTGCTTTTTTGGCCAAGCTGCAGTACTAATAGTACAAGAAAGTGCCACAAATGCAAAAGAAACATTTTTCCAATGTATAAGCTGGCTCAGGGATTAAAACCTCTACCTGAACTGAAAAAACTGAATCAGATTTTATCCTGTGTTAGCCGAGACAGTGAACATTAATTCTTGGTCTCTTCACAGTTTTATTCAAGTAAAACCCTCTCACGTTGAAACCATAGATTTTACATCATCATACACGTGTAAAACTGGTTATTCTAAAGTTTAAATCATGTTTCAAATCTCTCTTACCAATGTCCTCCCCACTGCAGGGCTGTTTAAACAGGTGTGCAGACACATTGATAACAGTTTCCCCCAGGTAAGGAGATAAACAGTTTTTACCTCTGCACAGGAAAGTGCTGCTCATGATTTACTATTCACCAGACAGAGCTTTCATTCTCAAGGAGTCTAATCTGCTTTTCCAGCTAATTCTAGGAGCTGGGAAGGTCTGAGCCAGACAAGCATCAGATGTTTTACAGAGAAACTCTGCCCAGTAAAAGGTAGAACAGAAGGTATTACCTTATTAGAAGTTAAGGTTTTGCTTACTGAAAGCCAAGGAAGTCCAAAAATTGAAACCCAGACAAAGTCCCAGACACAAGCCATGTGGGGTTCTGAATTCCAGCCTCATTTTCCCTTCACCAGAAATAAGCTTATGCCCTGCAGCTCCAGCCATAGCTGAAAATGTTAATAAAACAGTTTTTCCATTCCTATATGCTAATTCTTGTCTCGAGATAAAAATCACTGGTCCAAGTAAGAAGGAAAGAGCCCTGTGCCACCGTGGCATGCACTTTGGCAGGCAGAGCATGTGTGTGGAGGAAGAAATAATGCCAGAGGGGCAATTCAAACTTGGATCTCTGAAAAGCAAGGAGAGCACCTTTAGCCCATGCAACCTCAGGTTACAGAGGAATTTGGGAGTGTGGGGGGAAGAGGGTAACAAATTTTACAAGGTCTTGCTGCCATTCTGACACACAATATATATTTCTTTATAATTCCAAAATGTTTTATGGGGTCATAACGTATCTTACCAACCTTTACCTGGTGCTTTGTGCCAGCAGTGCTCAAACATCCTCCCAGATCAGACACAGATGCTGCACTGCCTTGGAGAAGTCTATTTACTGAATCAGTAATTACCACATCCTACAGCACCTGAGTTTTCCTTGGAGCTCTCCCAGCCACGTCCTGCCCATAGCCTGCACTGCTTAGTTGGTGAAATCTGACATGTTCTTGGCCAGCAGCACAGCAGCTTTGGCTGCCTGTCCAGAAAGATTCAACCTGCAGAGAGAGCTGAGCCAGAAAAGATTTCTAAATAATTTGGCAATTTCACTCCGCCTGTTACTGGTTCCTTCTCGTGTTCTTTTTATGCAAGGAGAAACTACACCAGACTGGCTTGGTTATTTTTGTGTGGCAGCTGGGTGGGTAGGGGAGAAAATGCAGCCTGTGGAATAGAGAGCACTGCTGAAAATCTGGCTCTTGGTTAACACACACACACACAGAGGCTCCCATATCAGATAGCCTGCTTCCAAGCTGCTCTCTGTAGAAAACAAGAGTTTCTCCCTGGCAGAAAACAAAAAATATGCAAAAGAAATCAAATTATAATAAACAGAAGAAAGCCCCAGCCCTGAGGAGCAGCTCAGCACTGAATGAAAGGGATTGCAAGCTGTTTTACATGCTTTTCTTGTCTTCCTTCCCTCTGTTGTCATTGGTTGTTTCGTTGTTTGCAAGGCTGGAACAGAGGGGGGAAAGCTGCATGTCAAGTATTGAAATTTCTCTTTGAAGGTCCCTTTTTCAGATGAAAAAAGGAGCTTCAGACAGAGCTCCCGAACCCCAATTCGACCTTCAAAGTTTGACTAATCCTTTGTCAGAGTGGCATTTGCCACTTAAGGCATAAAGCCCTTTTTAACACTCAGCTCAGGAGCCTGTTTCCATACCTCCCCCCAAAAGCATAACCACAGCAGACTTTCATTCATGGTACAAGTGTGGGAAGGGGTTGTTTTGTTTGTGCTTTTATTTGTCAGCAAGGGGGCCAGGAATTCAGCCCCATGTTCCAGGGAAAAATACAGAACTTGTGAAGCCTGAGCTGCTGTGCCTGTGCTTCAGCAGGGCTCAGAGGGCGTTTGGGGTCAGGGAATACTTTGGTGTGAAGGCAAGGGAGTCTGTTTGCAGTCAATACCCACTAAAGAGCTGTCATGGGGCATCCTGGGGGCTGAAATTGTGGTTGGTACATGAGACAGTCTGGTGCAAAATCTACAACCTTGACAGATCTGGTATCTCACCAACCTGTCACAAGAAGGAAGCCACTCATTTACATGCTGTATAATTAAAAATGCAAATTATCTTATTCAGAGGGTTCAGGTAGTTGGGGAAAACGAGAAATACATATTGCAAAGGGTGAATTTCATACAGTAAAACATGCTGACTGCTAGCATGAAACAACCCTTTTGGAAGGCACAAACACTTAGGAATAGGGGTTCATTTTTATTTTTAATCTTAGATTTCATTGTGAATTGAAATGGATAGAATGCTTACCCAGTCAGATCTTAGCCAGATCGCTGGATTTCATCCTAATACTCTTGCAGGAGCTGCTGCAAGGTCTTTTCTTGCAAGACTGCCAAGAATGGCATATTGGCAAGCAACAGCCAGAGAAACATCAGCCTTGCCTGCAAGAGCAGCTTCTGTAGCCTCAATAAAGAGCAGTGGGGATGGCAGCTCTAAACCACCATAACTGGGGACAGCTGGACACAGCCTTCAATTTTAAGGCCCAGACTGAGATTTACACTTAAAAATTCCAGATCCATAAACTTATTGTCTTAACCACTTTGCCAGAATATTTTCATCGAGTAAAACATGAGGGTTGTGTCCAAATGAGGGCTGTGTAAGGATGTGAGTTTGAGTGCTAGCAGAAACCCAGCTGAGTTCAAGAGGTACCCCAGAAATACACCTGAACACTGACAGGATGCAGAGACAAGGTAAGTTCCAGGGATTCAATTCCCTCTCAGGTATTTATAAAAGCCATAAAATAATACTTGTTGCAATACCAAATAAAATATGAATAATTCTTTATCTGACTGAACGGATCTGTACTGTTACGCCTTTAAAATGTTATAAAATCCACAGATACAAACTGCAAGAGACATTGAGTGTGGAGGGATTCCAGATCAAAACCAGGAGAAATGTTACAGATAAGTATTCTTCTGCAAGTGAAGAAGTCACATACATTTTGGCATTCCCAGTGTGTGCTTTTCAGAGAAAGTACAGCCTGTTCCTACCCTACCAAACTGAAATCTATGCAAAAAGTGAGGAAGATTTTTAAAAATTGAGAACAAAAGCAAGGAAGATGTGGTGGATCTCAAAGGATTTCCTTCAGGTCAGGAGTCACCTTGGAGTTCTGATTTAACAGGAAATTTTAAGTCTGAAATATAGACCATAACATATTTTTGGATGAAAACAACAAACATGAACCTTCACCCACAGCTGCAACCAAGTGTAAATTCAATCTTTGATGAAGTTGAAATTTAAAAAGTGAAGGGGCTGGATCCATGCGCCATGGGGCACCTGGAAGCCACACTGAGCACCAAGGAAGCTGCAGTTAGAAAGAGCCATTTGTCATTTTCTGTCTGTCCTGTAGCAGCTCTGCATTGCACTGAGGCTCTTCTGTGCCTTGAGCTACAGCTCCATTTACAGAGCCAGGGAACCAACCAAGTCACAACATCTCTGCAGTGACCTTGGCTCCCAAATGCGGGTATTAAAGGTAAGAAAAATCCATATATTTTAATAAATGATCCATATAGAGATCAATCTTTATGGTCTTTAAAATGACACCACCACAAAAAGCTCCCTTCCTAAGCTGCCAAGCTGAAAGCTGCAATCAGGAAACATCTTAGGGAGAAGATCAGGGTAGGCAAAGCCTCTTTTTCTTCCAGTGGTTACAAGTGACACATTTAATGAGCAAAAGACCCCAAAACCAGGTTTGTTTTTGTGGTGGGCTTTTTCCTGGGATTAAACTTGTTTCTAAGATGAAACTCAGTCTACACCACCACCATATAATGACTTCAATATTTACCACAATAACAGAATTTTTAAAAATTATAGAAGTAAATGTGGGATTCTCCATCCACCCCTTTTTCTATTCTTTACAAACTTTCACTCCCAAACAAAACAGGTTGGCTAATCCTTCACACCTGCTTGGGAATAGAGAGAAGAAAAGGGTTGCAACATCCTATGGCCAAGCATAAGAGAAGCACAGGAGTGATAAGAACATTTGTAAGCCATTAAAAATTCACTGCTACAAAAACCAACCCCCTTGATGAACAGGTATTTCAAGTTTCCCATCTGTCTGCATGGAATATGGGAAGCAAAGTGACTAAAGAAAGTCAGGAAGCAGCGACCCAACACTGAGTAAAACTATTCCTGCCACTGTGCACTGATGGACAACCCTTAGCAGAGATGCAGGGAAGGATCAAAGTGTACATTTTTCAACAAATCAGTTGCAAAATCTTCTGTAATACATCAGAGGGAGGTAACAAAACATTTAGAGATAGAGCTGGAAAGGTCTGTTTTGTTAGCAGCCTTAATTAGAGGACAAAATTTAAACTATCTTCATGAAATTCTTAGAAAAGGAGTTGATGTTTTCAAGGGTTGCAATTCTATAACAAGAAAATTACCATTATTAATGCCCCCAAGTTTACACTTAATTCCCTTTTGCTATTTTTAAAATCCTTTTTTTCATATTGTGAAAAAACCTAAGGCAGAATTTAAAAGGAGTTTTACATACCTAAAAACAGCCACCTAACACCCCATTCAAATTGTTACAAGTCACATTTGATAGTGTGGCAGTGGTTTTCCAAAGTCCCTCTCTGCAGTGCCTGATGTTTCTGAAGGGCTGCTCTGGGACCCTGCTTTGGGGATGGTTGCTGTGCCTTGTCCTGCTGCTGCCATTTGGTGATTTATGGTTATAGGCTCAGAGGACTCAGACACAGAGCAGATGTTGTTAAAGGTAAGACAATGAGCTTCAGAGCCTAACAAGAACAGTGTGGCCAAGAAGATCTGTTCTGTTTGGTCTCTCTTCTTTGCTGGACTCAAATATTTGCACCTGAATCCTTCCACTGGCTCAAACCTTTTCAAGGGATTTCCTGGAGATCTCCTGTTAATCCATGAACACACAGACACTTGGAACCCATGAGGGGAGCCAGTTCATGAGCTCCCAATTCCAACTGATTTTGTCTTAATGATGGCAACTTCTCTGGGCATGTCTCAAGGAAAACATCTGAGTCCTTTTAGTTCCATCTATTCATTGCACTCTGCCTGTCCTTCCATCAGAATAAAGGATCTCACTGCAGGACAAGCTAAAAATCCTTTTGAAGATTCCATCCCAGAACTCTGACAGCAGAGTGTGGCAGCTCTTCTAAAGCCTTCAGGTTCTGATGTGCGCCATATGGGAAAAATTCAATCACCTGCTCTAGAGAAAACTTGATTCCTCCTCTCACTCCTAAAATATGACCATGCAAACCAGTGCATGTTATTTTATTACTACAGAGGATTTTCCTCATCCTCTTGGAATTTTTTTAAAGTAGATTTGGAGCACTTGTTAAAGGGTCACAACATGGCATTTTATAGGTTTGCCTTGACATTGAGAAAGAAATGATTTGCTGTTTACTCCATCCTGAAAACATTCAGAAGTAAAATTAGGATAAATATATGTACTATTTACAAATGTTTATTTACAGCATTAAAAAAATTGTGTATCTATGAAAAACATTATAAGGAAAGACAATAGAAATATCTACTACATTCCTAAATGGGAAGTCTAAATCTGAGACTTTTCTTCCCCTTACACCTAGGAGTAGAGGTTGTCCTGTTCACTCTTTTTCAGGTTATCTTCTTCAAGTTGAACATTTTTAGGATCTATATGTTAGTTTATAGTTAATAGTTTATAGTTAGTTTATCATTAATAGTTCATAGTTAGTAGCTAAGCCCATTTCTGGAATCTTCAAAGTAGCTGAAAATACAATCCTTCCCCTAAAACCTTTTTTCTTCCCAGTTTTCTCCATTCCTCCTCTCCAAGATCAGTTTCTTGTTCTGGAGAGGGTTTTCTACATTTTAAATACAAGCTACTGTACATACATGAGAATGTGAAACACAAGCAGCAAATTAACAGCAGAACACCCTCCTTGTTCTATTTCTTCTCAGAAAACAATTCCTGCACAAAAGGCCACAGATGCATTTACACAACCCCAGAGCCAAATGGCCACATACACCTGTAGAAAACCTAGTCAGAGCTCCATTCAATAAAAACTGCAAGCAACAAGAAAAAAAAAATCAAGGCAGGAGTAAGTAAATAGAAGAAAAGGAAAAAACCAAGTCTCTCACTCACTCTTCCTATCTCAGTCTAAGAAAGCTCTGACAGCAATTGCTACCAATCCAAATTATTCCTACACAAATATCACTGAAGTATGAAACACAAAATAAATGTAAGGGCAGAGATTCTCCAAGCCAATCAGTTTGGGAGTCCTCTTGGAAGGTGGAGCTAATCTAGGACTACGTGGTAACTTTGGAAACCTCAGCCAAAAAGCGTAATTTATTTTACTTTAAGCCATCATGACTATGCTCAATAAACAATCAAATCTAACCTTCCAAACTTTAGAAAGCATTTTATGAACACATCCAGGAGCAAGGGAGGCAGAAATCCATATAATCATAAAACAGAGTAATTGAACCAAAATCCCCACCAGACCAGCAATGCCACGGGTCCCACTGAGCAAAGCCTTCTAAAGCAAGGCTTCCACCAGGACAGACACACAAGGAATCCAATTCCTCAGTACAGTAGAGTCTCACTCCCTAGAACAAAACAAGTTACAAGGGATCATTTAGTGTTACAGACAATCAAGACTGAAAAATAATTCTATTTCCTTTCAGGGCGTGAACACAAATTTTGAAGCAACCCATCAATTCCAAGACAGAAGAGAAATTCTCTTAACTTTGCATTTACAAACTCTGCATGATTTGAAATTGAAGAAATGACCAGGGATTCTTTTGCCTGTAGCACTGTTAGTTTCCCCATGCAGGCATAAATGATGCTCATCAATAGAAATGTGATATTTCCAAGTATAAAAAAGCAACATAAACTGCACTTCCTAGGTCTCCTCTGGTTCCCATTTAATTTCTTTTGTCTAATGTAAACTCACTGGGCTATGACTAACAGCTAACATATAATTTCTAATTGTATGGCATTATGTTATGTTAGTACAAAAACATTATGAGAGCCAAGAGAGAGACAGAAGCAGATCGTTCAGTCTTACTGGGATAGACAGGAATGGAAAAACACCATCAGTACCAACTGCATTTGTCAAGGAAGCAGATTAAAAGCCAGCTTTAATGGGAAAAATTTCTTCCTACATTTTGCTTTCCTGCTTTTTAGATCATAAACTGTTACATAAACAAACTAAAATATGTTCACCTTTTCAAGGGCTTCTGAAAAAGCAATTGGATGATACAGGCCATTACTATCTTATTCTTTGGGAGATGTTCTGTATATTTCTACAGAAATGGCCTGAAGCTTTAGAGAGATATAAAGCCTGAAGCCACATGATTAGCCATAGAACCCATTCTTGCTGCAGAATTATGTTCAGATTTACATTTGAAAGAATTACGAGCCAGAGTCTCTGCAAAAAAAAAGGAAGGAAAAAAAAAATCTGATTTACACCCTGTAGAGATTTCCCTCCCTGGGGAATAAAGCAAAGGAACATAAATCAAGAGTAAGGCCATGTAGAAGTACTCTCCTGAGCCTGCAGATAGTCTGCAACAATAGCTGTGAGAGCTGCCATCAGCCCAAGCCCTCCCATCCCACTGTGCTAATCAGGAGTTCAACACAAATTAAATGGGAAATGGGACAGACAGCACTGGCTTTGTTTGTTTAGGGCTGCCTGTGGGCGATGCTGCTCTGAAAAGCTGAGCTGGGCACCTTGTGCCACAAAACCCTGAGCTGGGCCAGGGCAGGCAGGTGGGAGAGGAGCCCAGCCCATGAGACACGGAGTGTGCCCAGTCCCTGGAGGGCAGACAGGGAGGGGTGGGCAGAATGGGACCCAGAGACGAGCAAAGACAGGGACAAAGTGAGAGCAGCAGGGAGGGATCCACAACAGGGTCCTTGAAGGAGGATGGATGGAATTAGTTGAAATAGGTACTTAAAAAGGACTGCCTTGACCTTGTTGTCACACAGACAGCAAATGAATTACTGAAATCAGAGCAAATCTGGAGATCTGTCTGCATGAGAGAGCAAAGAAAGGAGGATTTGTTTATACTGTCCTTAATTTAATCTGTTTTAACCCAAGTCAAATCTGGATCTTGATCTGAATTTATGCTGTTTTAAAGCATCCATGTACTTTCTTAGCTTGTGCTCCAATAAAACACATCTTTTGCAATTTAAAATATTTTTCTAAAGAGCTGACTTTAAGGAAGAGATAAAGCCAGGCCCACCTGAGAGCTCTGGCAAGCTTAGGGTCCTGTTCAAGTAACACACATTGCCAGTGGCTGCTGCATTAGTGTGGGCTTCAGATAAAGTTTCATGAAGACACTGTTTGATCAAGCAAAAGCCAAAACAGTCTATTCAACCTGTAACCATTTAAGTACCGGGTAGAATTCCAGTAAGAAACTGCAAGGAGTGCAGGCAGAGAGTCATGGTGCTGTGTTAGGGGTATTGGGTTCACTTCCAGCTCTCCAGAGAGCCAACTGCATGATCACAGTGAGAGGAATGGTGGATTTGTCTTTGCAAACAAGCTGTGGGTCTGCTGGTACACAAAACAAGCACTGGTAGATAATAGAAACAATGGGAAGGATTCCACTGGTTGATGAATGGAATAAGATATTTGCTTTTACAAATAAACTGATAAATGAAATTAGACATTGAAAGACAAAAGAAACAATGGAGAAGAAAAACCCCTAAATTCCATAAGAATTAAAAATCAAAAGGAAGGGTTATAGATTATGGGGGAATCTTTAGTATCAGGCATTCCAGGAAGTCTGTACCTCTCAAGTACCTCAGCAAATGGGGAGAGAAGGGAAATGTGGCTGGGAAATTGGGATAAAAAGGAGGCTGTGTCCTCCAAAAATTCAAAAGATCCCAGGGGAATGCCCCATGGCCTCTCCCTTTATTCGAATAAAGTAAAAGGATTCCTCTGTCTCCTTTTTGGACATAAACCTCTGATGTTTGTGGATGAATTTTCCTAACAATAGCCTGCACACAACCCCTGGCAGGTCACCCCACCTTCCTGTGCTTGTGCTTCCCTTCTCACACAGCCTATCAGGCCCATTCCTTACAGCTGCAAACTCTCCAGGACAGCATTTATGTTTTGTCATGTATTTGTTCAGAATTTGATATAAGAAAGCTGTAATCCCAGCTGGGGAACCCTCACAACATCAGAGTGCAAACACTGGGCCTGTGCTCTGCCTTGGCACAGGCCAAACACCATCCACAAACCTGTACAAATCTACTCTATGATTCTACTCCATTAATTTTTGTCAGCCAGGAATCCCACATTAACCAAAACGAAATCCTAAAACTCCATTCACCTGACCTTTAATGTCATTGCACCTGGCTGCACCCAATCAAAACCTTCCAGGGCACCATAACCTTGATACTATTGACCAGCATTGCTCTGATTTAAATTTCAAACAGCCTGCAATTTGGATTCCTTTTTCCCCCAGCTCTGAAAGCAAACATTATGGATTTTATAGGGAAGAAGGCCCCAGCCACACACTTGATTCGCACAAACTTCGCATACGTGAAAAGGCAGTCAATACAAACAGAATTCATTTTAATTAACCTTAATATGCTGATGAAAATGGTGGGGAGTTTTCATGAGCAAATAACTAGAGCCACATACACAAAAATATCTGCTTTGTTAATTACTCACACACAGATTCAATAATACAGTCGTGGTTAATTACAGTCCTTGTTTCCAAACTTACATTGTTACCATCAAGTTGAGGAGATGCTTCAGAAAACAAGCACGTGGCCTTTTTTGGGTTAGGTGGAGTAGAACCTAGTGCTGAGATTTTGATCTTGCCCAAGATCTTCAATTTTCTATCTAATCATCAAGCCACAGGTTACTGTTTGGGATAGGAAGAAACTTTCTGCACTTCCCCAGCCTGGAAAATGCACTGGAAAAGTTCCCCCTGGATCAGAAGCAGGCTCAATGCAGCATCTCTTTGATAAGTCCAAGGAATTCAATTCAGTCGCACAAAATCAGGAGCAACTACTCCAAAAGTGGTTATGCTGACAAAAAAAAAACAGAGAAAAGAGGCAACCAAGAAACCAGTCTATGAAAGTACTGTATACAAAGAGAAGGCAAATACCAGCAAGTGAATTAAGATCCCTCTTACTCAATTTAAACCTATGCAGACAGATTCAGTGAGGTCTGGGTACAGAATCTCTTAATGGACATGCTCCAGGAGAAGAAGAGGTTACTCCTGAAGGAGGCATAGTACTATAATGATTTCCCTGTTCATTGCTGCAAAAACATCCAGCCAAAGCAGACACCTAAGCACAAACAGGTCGAAGGTTCCCCAACTTTTATAAAAACCAAAGCCAAAGAATTGTAAACATCTGCATTTCAAATGTCTCTGCCTCCATGAGGAACAGCTCTCTCTCTCTAGGACTTACCTAGGCCCAGCCAAAAGAGCTCAAAATGAACCTGGTGTGGAAAGGCAGAAGGAGTGGAGCAATTGCAAGAACAAACTCTTTTGCAATTGTTTTTGGGAATACGTGGGGCCTCATTCTGAAAAATCGCTATGAAATATCTGTGTATCAGCCAAATTTCTAGCTAGGGCTGAGGCTTTTAGTTATTTCCCAGCAGCAGAACACAGGGAAAGGGGGAAAAAACTGTTCTCTTAGGTTTCCTCAGCACTCTTATCAGCACAGTGAACACATGCTGCACAAAGAAAGCAGATCCAAGACACAAACCCGGGTATTTAATGTTTGCTCAGTTAGAAGAAAAATATTGCCAAACCAATGGATTCGAGAATAATAGAGTTATGCCCTGAAAATCATGAGATTTGAGACTCCTTGTCTTTGCTTTCTGTTTTTTAATCTTCCAGGGTGCTTTTGAGTTACATATCTATATTTGAGAGCCTGCAGGTCTGGAATTTATTTAAGGTGCAGCTAAGAATCTCATTAATAACATGAACCCAGGAATTGGGCTTTGAAGAAAATATACAGGTAATGCAAAATTTAAAGTAATGACAAGTGGCACCAGTGCATACAATATCAATATCTTGCTAATGGGCCCATAATTGGTTAATGAGCTGAAGCCCACAAGAATAATGGGAAAAAAAGGATCAGAAATGTGACTGCAAAGAATTATATCAAATTATTCAGAGTCACAGCCAGTTTACTTCCATGATGGTGGACTGGCCTCATTCCAATGTCCCAAGGAGTACTTTAAGGTGGGTAAATGCTGTATAATCTGCTACATAACCAAGCAGAAAGGAGATTAAATGGACACTTCTGTAGTTAAGCTAAGTAAGATGTGTTCTTAAGATTGTACACCAAACCACTACTTATTGTTTAGTGGGATAATTACAAATAATGCTATTGACAGTTATCATTCCATCATATCCAAAATCTAGGTGGTGTTAGAGTTAGGCTGCTAAGATTCCAACAGCTAAAAGATAGACAAGCATGTTATAAACTGCATTTGGCAAGGCTTCAAAACAAACCAGTGCTGAGCAGGAACAGAGTGAAACTCCCTTCTTGCAATATCTTCTTCATGTTTGGAACATATCTGACATATTTCAAGTCTATTTTCATTAGATGCATCACCTGACCTGTATAAACACTGCTGCCATCTGCCCTCCTCCCTGAAATTATTGACTAAACTTGGAAAGTGTAGGAAATAGCACTGTCAAAATCCAGACTTCAGACTAAAAGATGCAAATAATTGTGCCTTCAATAGTCTGCCTGATACTGAAAATCAGTACTGCAAATAGCCTGACTTTTCTGCAGAAACTTCAATGCAGAAGTTCATGAGCACAAATATGGAAAGTAAATTCCAGTCCTTGCAGCAACATTTCCCTCTATTTATACCTTAATAAATGGATTATGGAAATAAACATTTACCTGACACTTGTCATTAATAGAGGTTCTCTCCTTTTAAATTGATTGAGAGCTTTAGAGTGAGAGGAAAAAAGCACAGGGGGATGTACAGCAGCGAAAGTTTGGAGTTTAATGAACAAAGCCACTTATTCCCTCTCAAAGGCAGAGTGAGGCAGGGAGGGAGATGAAAGCTCTTGTTTCATTTTATGTGCAAAACAGAACAGACATCTCCCATAGACATGCTAATGAAACATTGATTTGCTGGGGTGATGTCTCTTACCACAGGGCTCTCCAGCGTGGACTTCCAGGAGAAACGATTCACAATTAATTAACTCCTTTCACAGATTATCTAAAATCTAACTTGGGCTCAACCCCACTTTGTGATAATGTTGGTTTTGTTAGTAATATGCAGATCAATGAGCATAAATATATATATAAAGATGTATTGCAAACTTTTATATATACACAAAGCTATCATGCATTAAATATAACATATAAAAATAGATTATATATAGCATACCAAATGCACATTTGTAGCCATATAATTCCTTTTCTGTAAACTCATACATAATTTTCTGCCAGCAGCTCAGCAATCCCATGGGAGATTTCCCAAACTTCCAGCACTTCAGGACAATTCCTGACCAACTCACCTAATCTCCTTCTTCCCACAAGTTAATATCAAACCAGCACCCTGGTTTGATAACATGCTAACAAACATTGCTCCCCACTTTCCAAACCACCACTTTAATGGCTTTTCTCAGGCACGGAAAAGAGACTGGCACTCATCCCTTAATAATAATAACAGCAGCAAAAACAACAATAAACCTATTTGGGGGGAGAGATAAAATAAATATTTAAATAAAAATACTCAGGGATTTTGTTTATATGCTTTCAGAAAATAAAAAGGGGGAAAATAATTGAAAAATTCTCTTTTGGTTAAAAAATAATTGCACATACCCCATAGATTGTTTTTGCTGTACATGGACTATATGGCAGAGACATGAAAAACCAGACATCCCATATCAAGGGGGTTTAATCTCATTTATCCCATGCCTAACAGATCCTCAGTCCAGGACTGCTGCCTGGTTGATCACTACATGAAATTCTGTCACAAAGATGGGTTTCCCCTCATTAGTGGGAACCCTTCTGTAAAGGGCTCAAAACAGAGCAGCAGAACAGCTTCATAAATGGTTTATTAGTCAATATTGGAAGTGGCAAAAAAAGTAGCTCACAAGGGCAGCAAATGTTATATTTTCAATTGGAATTCCAACAAAGGCTGGTTAAAGATCGTTTTCCCTTAAAATTTGTAAGGAAATTAAGGAAAGAAATTCTGTGGATATTGTCTTTCCAAGCTTTTTTTGTTCTGGTTGAAAAACAATTGTTTGGGAAATAAGAAAAATGGATGAATTGTTTTTTATAATGCAAGTATTTAATTTTCAGCAATAAGAACTCCAGAAGTGGATAGTTCTTTCTTGTTTAAGTAAAATAAACCTTTTTCCTTAAAACCAAATAGTCAATTCTCTGTGTTTAAAGTCCTGTGACAGGGCCTTTTAAAGGTCTTGAAAGAAGTGGTAGATTTAAATTGTTTTTTAAGAGATTTTAACCAGGCTCCAGATGACTTTATCCTTTTTCTTTTGGGATGCTCAACAGAATTATGAATATGATATAAGAAATAACTCTTAGGGATATTTTGATTTAAAATAAAAACTAAAATTGCTTTTGAGTAACAGATCTGGAGGATCAAAGGCCTATGGAACATCAACACCATAAATAATGTTCAACCTACTACTCTTTAAAGATTTTAACTGGAGAATTTGAAATAAATCTCTAACTGTACACACACGTTCCCTCTCTCCTTCCTCCATGAATACCATTAACGTGAATTTCAAGCAAGGCTCACCTTCACAACAGCTATTATTGACATGGGGTAGATGATCAATACAGAGCAGACTTGAAGCTCATTTTCAGAAATTGATAAAAGTTCAAACCCCAGAGGGGTGAGATGATTTACAGCAGAGGTTAAAGCTACTCATTCGACTTTTCTCAAAAGCAAGGGTTTTCTAGATGCTTCCAAATATCTGTTTTTTCCTTAAATGCCTTTAAGTTTGAATACAAATTAATTTTCCTTCTTGGAATTCACAGAGTAGAAATTAATTTTGCTGAGAGTATGTATCAAGCAGGTAACAGCACACAAGACAACTTCCTTTGTATGACAGGTGCAAGAATCATGGAGCTGGATCTTACTGCCAGCATCTCCCAAACCCATCCTTAGGGCCAGGTTGTCCCATTCCCCTCACTCCTGGCTGGAGTTTGTTCCACACCCTCCTGCACTGGCTCTGGTGTTTGTCCTGGCTCACTCCCCACCAGGAGCCTGGGAAGTGCTGAGATGGAACTGAGGTCCAGCAGCCTTCCCATCTCAGGTCCCATTTCAGGAGGTTCATGATGAGACAACAAGATTTGATACATTCCTGAAGCACATAAAAATAAACATGGAAAACAGGAGCCACCAGCTTCCTGTAGAGCTGGGGATACACACAGGACTTGGGCTCAAAAACACCAGATGGGAAAGGCACTTTCTCCAAGGAATAGAGCAGAGCAGGGACAGGAACACACCTCCCCATGAGCAACAGGCTTCCCTTTCCAGCTCAGTGCAGCTTCTCACCCACCCTCATCTCCATCCCCCGAGGGAGCAGTCCTGGTTAGGAGGCAACAGGAGCAGGAGGCTGAACATGGCTTTCCTTCCCAGGCCATCACTAAACACCAGCCTCAGCAGAGGAGTGCTCTGGCTGAAATAATCAAAGAAAGGCCAGTGCAGAGCTCCTGTGAGTCCTGGCCCAGCCCAAACCCTGATGTTGGTGTTGTTATTTAAAAGCAGCAAAGAGCAGGTAGGGCAGCCCCACATCCGTCACAGCAGTCAGAGGCCATTTCATTTTGTATGCTTTTAATTATTCCATTGACACCCTTGGACTTGATAACTGCCTGAATTTTCCTGTCAACACTTTAGTCCCAGATTTTCTTCGTTCAATCACAGTTCTGAATTGTGTTTTTTCTCCACCCACACCCCAACTATTTTTTTGGCTTCTAATTCCCTGAATACCCTGCACTGTTTTAAATTACACGCTCATTTCAGAATACTTGGACTATTTATCTCGGAGGCAAATTTCAGAGTCATCTGAAATTAATTTCCCAACCCCAAAGATCCTGGGTACCAGCTTCCAGCTCAGCCATGGAATTTCCTGGTGGTGCTGCCTGGTTTGGGTTTCTCCACACCTCCAGAGAGCCACCCCAGCGGCTGTGGGGCTGCAGGGTGCCCTCCCTCCTGCTTCTCCTCCTGTCCCACTCTCCTTTCCAGCAGCAAAATAAAATCTACTTTAACTCATTTGGAGATGTTAGTATAAGGTAAGCTATATAATTTTAAAGGTTGAATCCAATCTTGGGATGTGAAAGTGTTTCAAAGAGCTGAGGGATATGCAGCACTCAGCATAAAATTCAGCCTGGAGGGTTGTTACTAATTGTTTTGCCAAGTTCATTAATGGGCATCAGCTTCCCTGGATGTCCAGCAACACAAGTTTTGGAATTATCCCAGGTGGTTTCACCTGGACTTTGGGCACCCTCACCATCTCTAATGTTAGGGCTATGGACAAAAGTAAAAACATTTCACACATTCCAAACACAAAATGAAAACTTTCTGCCATGAGAAATCTTGAATTTTATTTTGCATGTCTGTAAAGAGTCCAATCTGATGGCAGAAATTTGAAATTCCCTGCTGTTTTGTTAAGTATATCAAAACAAGTTTCAAGTGTAAGAGAAGTTATGGCTTTTAAATGCTCAAAATCTTTTCAGGCAAAATTATTTTTCTTTAAAATCATTTGTTCATGTTAAATCATCTATGACATCAAGTTTAACATGCTTTTAATTTCAAGATGGACACTTGAAATTAAAAAAATGCCATAATTCTTTTTTTTTTTTTTGGAAAAAAACCTTCAATGACAGTTACCTCAAAAGCTTGTAAGACTTTTGTAAATATTTCCACCTATAACTTGTTGGAAAGCTCAATGTTATTTTGGGAATAAGGATGGGGAATACAATGATTTTGCAATATCAGACCAACACATAAACATTTCCTGGTATTTTACTGTGACTGAAAGAGGTTTTACTTTTTCAACCAGAAACTGAAGTTTTCCAACAACTTTTTAATTATTGATTTTTCAGTGTTTTCTGTAAGAAAATTACTCTAATCTGGTCCTGAAATCACTTCAGGATGAAAAAAATAAATAAATGTCAAAAAATAATAAAAGTTACATTACAGTACTTAAGAAAGAAGCTTTTATACATCTAAGACTGAAGGCAAAGCTCCCAAGAGGCACCTAATCACAGCTGACAGCTGAAATCAATCATGTAATGCTACAGGATATTCATCAGCAACCTGACATTACCTGTTTGATGCACACCTGCCAATGGTGCAATGCAATACTGCTGTAACACCCTTAGAGACACTGACTGCAGCCTGGAACCCCCAAATCCCCTGTCAGTGACAGCAATCTGGGAAATCAGCTAATTTTAGGGCTTTTTCCTCTGCTGACACCCTGCTCCACTGCTCCAGGGGGACTCAGGGTGGGACAGATGTGCCCCAGCTGCACCCAGACCACACCACAGCCTTGTCCCCCTTCTCCCAGAGAAAGGAATCTCCCTACAAATGGGTCACTGGAAGTGGTCCCACTGTGCTCTAAAGCGCTGATGTCTTGACCATAAGAGACCCACAGAGTGCAGGTTCATTGTTGGAATTCAGGACATCCCTCTGGCTGTCCTGGATTGCCCAAACCCCTGCCAGGAGACTCAGAGACCCTGGCACAGAGCCCAAGACATCTGTGACTTTGATTATGACCCATGGAAACAATTACCAACCTTATATGAGGATCTGCAAGCCATGAAAGTCTAAGTAGAATAATAATTAGTTTGTCACAGGGTGAAAAAATAGATTTTTGAGGTTTTTAGAATGGGGGTTCAGGGGGCAAGATGGAGGAATCTGGACATGTCCAGCCTTTCTCCTTCTTCTTCTTGGCCTCCATCTTCTCTGTGATGTTGGCACTTTTAGATTGGTTTAGAGTAGAAGCTCACTGTCTAACACAGGTGATAGGTATTGGGAAGTTATGGTAAATAATGTATACGTAGTTTTTAATATAAAAAGATAACACCAGAGTGCCTCTGTCTGACCTGCTGAATGGACCTCAGCAGGCCAGGAGAAAGAATGTTCTAGATAAGAAACAATAAACAACCTTGAGAATGAGAACTGAAGAGCTCTGACTCCTTCTTTGACTGCTGGGCTGGGAAAAGAGACTTTCTGACACATCTCGGGGTCACTGTGAGCAGCAAAAGCAAAAAAGAGTTCATCACCAGACCTCCAATATGGCCCATTCACCTCCAATACCCTGCCCCACGTGCACTGTGCTGCCCATAAATGACCCTGCTGTGCTGGATCCTCACCCTAGAGCTGGAAATATTGGTATTCTGAGGTCAGGAGCTGCTAAAAGAGCTGCCTGGAATCTCCAGGGTCAGACTGCTCTGGGAAAGGAGTGGCAAGATAGGCACGATGGATGAGAGAGCAGGGGTAGAGGGTAACACCAGGTCCAGCTACACATTGCAGGAGAGGCAGCTGGTCAAAGATCTTACAGCATTTCCCTGTGGATAAAGTGATTTAATTGAGTTACACTGCCATAAGAGGTTGGTTGGTTTGTTTGGGTAGGGTCATGTGCTGTTTTTTTGTTTGGAGGTAGAAAACAATGGCATTCAGACTGTGTTCCCTTTGATCTCTGCCCTGGAAGGATTTCTATCTCTCTCTCTCTCTCTCTCTCTCTCTCTCTCTGCAGATTTCCCAGTATAAAAGTTAGAAGCTGAACCCTAAGAAGCCAAAATGGAAAAAGCTGCCAAAGGTTCTAGTAAGGACACAGTGAAAATCTTAAAATTAATTTAAAGTGCAACTACCTGAGCTCAGAATTAGGTCCATGTTCCATAAGCATTCTTTTACAGGGCAAAAACATTCATATTTTTTAAGGAAACAGAAATAAAATACGAAACCTATTCAGAGGAGGCCAGCTAAAAATCAAGCACAGAGGTTGAAGGTGGCTGCAAAACCACCCCTCCATAAAGCTGAGCTGCTGATGTTCATCATTGCAGAGCTGGGTCCTCAGAACTCAGCTGAACACAGGAGCTTCATGAAACTCTCAGCAGCTCTGCTTTGCCACCAGCACATTAAATTATAAAAATAAAACTATACTGAAAAAAAAGCTGGAAGGTGAGGTACATTTCAACCTTCCTTAAACTGTTTCTATTGCATTTATTTAAACAAACTGAAATTTCACCCTGCCAGCTGCATATTCAGCTGCTGTGGCAGCCCAGGCATGCACAGCCTGGCTATTTCATGGTGATGTTTTGTGGTAAACTCTGCTTTCCAATAAGGGATCCACCATTTCCACTTGACAAACGTGGGCTGTGGGATGTACAGATGAAATGGAACCCACAGCAAACTCATGGTGCTTTGATGTAAAAGCTGTCAGCCTGGCATCAGCTGACAAAAACAGCAGCAGGCACGTATGGTTGGGTCTAAATCCTACCCTAAATACCCCAAGGAAAGAAAAAAGGTAAGTTGAAATAAAGCAACACTTTGGTAGTCATCACAAAATACTTTGAACAGCTGGAGCTCCTAAGTACCTCCCTGCTCCTTTAGAAGGGCTGAAAAGACAATTTAAAGCAAAATATACTGTACCTAATAACTGCCCATTAAAGGGTGGAGGAGGGTCAGAATCCATGTCTGCCTTGATGTCCTGGTGAACAAAATCTTCTTGAAATCCCCACGTGTTTTCCATCTGCCCAGGCTGAGCTAGGTATTTCTGCATGGTTTGGTTTTCAGAGGGGTTTTTTTTGAGGGAGGGAAGAACTCCTAACACATTTTTTTAACATTTAATTCCTTCCCATTACCATTTTCATAAACAAAGGTTAGAGGCAGTAAAGGGCAAAGAATCTTCAAATGTTTCTAAAGCCTTTAAATGCTGGCAGTAATCACCGCCACAATTAAGTGAAGAAATAATGCCAACTTTCAGGGGTTTTGGTATCGATGATCACATTTTTCTGAGCCATAAGGCTGATGCTGAAGAGACAAGAACCCCCCCTGCACTGAATTAAGGTTGTGGCCAATTTAATGAAACATTTAATACCTCCAAGGTCTCAGCTTTTCAGGAAAATTAGGTACATTGCAGCATAGGTACAGTAGGGGCATAACTGTGTTCCCCTTGATCAATCAACTGGAGCATATAAAGCTCTACAAAAAATTATCTTTACATCCAGCTCACTTGCATTTATCCTAGCAGGACACATTAGCTCTTACACATCACTGGTTAAACCACCTCCATTGCTCCTGGATCAGAACTGGCTCCCAGCCAGCTGGGGCAAAGCACAGGTTGAGAAGTTCAAACTTATCTCCTTCCCTTCAATTAGCAATACCCTTCAGCAATTATTATCTCCTAAAGAACAAGGCAAATCTTCCCTGCAGCTTTTTCCTCCAACTATTCCTACTTGAAGAGAGACTCAGCTGAGTAAATGAAAGGAAACTGAGGGCACTGGTAAAAATCCACTTCACATATAAACACTGCAAAGAACCAGCTGGCCTTGTTAACCAACAAGTGACTCACATGCCTCCATGCTTCAAGGCTACATTTAAGATTTCAAGAACAATTGGATTTTAAACCCAGATTAATAAAGACGACCATTCATTTCCCCTCTGCAACAAAATCCCCATGCAATTAATTAGAAAAACATTTTCCCCAAACTGACACATCCAACACAAAGACTGCAGAGAAGGTGAATTCTTCCCCAGTAACCCAGAAGCAAATGACAGGCTGTAATTGTGGATATTTGAGTCCTTGACTTGAGTGTGCGTGAGAAAAGCCAGTAAATCAGCTCATGCTCACCCTGTTGCTAAATCAAAGGCACACGAGAAGGCCAGGGCTGGAGTTTTGCTACACTCCAGCAAGAAAACAACTCCAGCAGCTGCCACAACATCGGTGAAGAGGGACACCAGACAGCCCTACCAGTCCCACATGGGACAGAGGGCCAGGCAACTTGCTTTAGAGGTGTGATTATGTTCCAGCCCAGAGGAGATGGAGAGTCCTGAGCTCTGTGCTCATCTACTTCTTTCTATCAGAAAAACTAAAAACAAAAGCCCAAAAAATATTCTGAAAAGACCTCAGTGAATCAAAACATCTCCGCAAGAGACAGATTTTGTTCTTAAGAGTATAAAATAAATTATTAGTACAAAAACACCCTTATAACAATACACCATCGTGAAAAGGACACCACTTCATGGGCATTTCAATTGTTAAAACAAAAAATCAGATTGTCCAAAGATTATCCAGTCTTAGCTTTGGAAAATCCACACTTTTCTACTTCAACTTGCTCTTCACATGTGGACTTAGGAACGAAGAGACCTTACACCTCATGTTCTCTGTTCTTCCTTTCTCTCTCTCTCCATTTCCAATCCACCTCCCCCAAAGCAGCACTTACACAGTGACAAATGAAGCAATAATAAGGTTAGTCATTTAACTCCTTGCATCCTACTTAAAAACCACCCTAATTACTGTGTAATGGGTCCACAGAGGCAGAAGAGTCTGGGTGAAATCTACCCGGAGGGGAGCTGGTATAGTTCATCTGTCCATTCCCTAATAGCACTCTAAAGTTCACCCTTATAAACGTGTCACCTCGCCTATAATTAAGTGACTGGTCATTAGGTAACATATGTGGTACCTGTGGGTCACATATCAGTCAGCTGGTGATGGATCTTCATCCAGGAGCAGCTGCAGAGCTCTGTGTCACCCAGGCAGTGCTCCCCGTGCCCAGCACCCCCACAGAAGGGTTTGGCTGGGTGGGTTTTGAAGCAATAAACCCTCTGTTTGTGAAGGGTGAGACCCCCAGGGGAGGAGGGAGTGGAAGGACTGTCACAGCTCAGCCTAAGCCCTGCAGATTGATGAAAAGCTCTGTTTTTCCTTTCTATCCTGCAGGCATGCTGGTTCCTAAAGCACCCTTCAAACTTTGCTGACAGGTGAATTTCCCATTCACGCTCTGCATGAGTCAAGATTGCTAATTAATATATTTTTATAAACTACAAGAGGACATCCGCTTCCCTGGTCATATTTTAAAATAAATAAATCAATACCAAGTTATGCTTTTTAACTCCTCCTTCATCTTTCATGGTCGTGCAAGGACAAGGTGGACAGAGAGGAAAAGCATAAGCCGGTTTTATCCTTGATTTTATCAAGGAAACAGGAAGAGTCTAGAAGCTACAGCTGAACAAACTCCCACATAGCTGCAGGAGCCACACACCCAGGCTGATCTGGCCATTCATCAACGTGGGCACAAAGACAGATAAATACAACCAGTTTCACTGAACCCCCTCCTCGCCTCACTCTGAGCATCAGGAGGGGCTTGATCAAGGGTGATACCACAAGTGCAGGGCATTTGAGTCAAGTTTTTCCTCAGGCTGAACAAGAGCACCAGTTTCCAGCAGCTTTTGTTGCCCCCAAGAGACTGAAAAGGACAGATCACATGAAGTCCTGAAGTTCAGACTAGAGCCTCAGTAACCCTGAGGCTCAAACCTCTTACAAAATTATGCAGTTGCTTCACAATTTAGAAGTTCTCTGAACTGGCAAGAGAAAGAAAATTAATTTCCTTGAGGAAGGCCTGCAAAGGTGGGCAACCAATTTTATCTGACTGTAGCCCTGCCCTGTGTTGCACATACTGCTTTCAAGGAATTTATTGTTACCTTCTGCATTCTTGGATTCAGTAATGCAATGAAGAGCTGGACCACACAGATTTCCAGATGGTAAATGAGATTTGAGCTAAGCTTTTCTGGGTAAGTAAATTATATAGGAAATGAAAAAAAAAAAAAAAAAGGAAAATAAAATAGGAAAAAAAAATCTCATGCCCACAACATTTAAAGGTTTATAATTGCTGGTTATTATCTGTAAGGAGTGTGCCCAAAGCCATGATCCTATGGCAAATAAAACAAGACAAGACCATGAAATCAGCCCTCTGACCTCAAATGATGAAATGTACCCTAATTCCCACAAATATTAACCTCCCATGATGTCTTTTCTGGCAGCGCACCTCTGTTTGATATTCACAGCAAAAACACTTGGGCCCCCCACAGTTTTGGTAGGACAGGAAATAGAAGATTTGGCAAAAGCACTACATTGGCCAATTAATTCCAAGAACAAAATTCCAAGCCCAAGAAGAGGCAAATCTCCATCAGTGACTAATTCAGCCCATTGGATTTAGAGACAGTTAACTAGGTGTAACTGGACATGTACACACACACACACATCACCATTTTCATTATTTACAGAATAAAGCAAAAACTGGCGTTTCGACTTGAATAGCATTGCAAAGATTTCGCCCCCCAGGTAATTTTATTGCTTTAAATTCTGCAGTCAACAAGGGGATGAAGTCTAAAGAAATACACTATTCTTTTACATATTTTATAGAGAAAATGCCTGCCCCTCTGGCCAAGATGAGAATTTATATCCCTAGACTTGCACTCCTCACCAGGCTGTCCACCCCTCATGTTTTTTAACTGCATTTCAGTCAAAAGTTCTTTATAACCAGATCCATCAGTTTCTGGCTTTTTTCACACCAAGAGAACATCGTGCTGTTTTTGTACTCTCATGTTTTGCATATTTCACCACATTCTCAGGTTCTTTAGTCAAAAACAAAGATGAGCCAAGGAGAGTGACATGGAACAGTATCTACAAACACTATTTGTAATTTTAACCTCAAGCTCATGAAATGCACAGCTTAAAGCTGCTGTTAGGATGGCTCACGGAGGGATCTCTTCTCCCTGGTATGTTCTATTTTATGTCAATACCATAATTTGAAATGCTGTTTGCAAACAGCAGAGATGACTCTTTCATTCTGAGCTATCCCATAAAGAGCTCCAATCTTTTTACTCAGGGGGTGTTTTACTCTACAAGGCAGCTCTGGGTCTGGTATCAATCACCCAGTGATGGATGGGCATCCCATGCCAGGGTCATGTGTCCCTGCAGTGCTTATTGAGCTCCAGCACCTCATCCTCCCTGGATACTGATGGCTGATCTATATGACTCAGCTCCAATCGAAACTGTGATTTTTCACTGCTAAGGACTCTTCCATTTGACGTGTTTGCACTGAGACTAGAAAGGATCAAAATGGTGCACAGAAAAACAGCCCTCAAATAATGGGATTAGCTGACTACTGAGTGCTTGCACCACATAAAATATAAAGTGGCCCCCATCTAAAGAAAATAAAAAGAGAGAAAGAGGAAAATAAGCAAAAAAGCCTGTATGACAGAGTCAGTGCTGCTCACTCGAGAACACATGACATTATTCAAACACATAGTTGAAACATGCCATTAGGACAATTCTGCTTCAAGAGTTTGACAAGTATTTGGCACACACAGGAGCGTGACACAAATTAAACTTCCCCCTTGGCATGGCCAAATGGAAGTCATCAGTTTAAGGAGGATGTAGAAGTGCAGAACAGGAGAGAGGATGGGTAAAACACAGAGAACCAAAGTGGTTTGAAAGAAATTGAATAAACAGCAAATTCATTTACTGTCAGAGTGGAGACTACACTAGGAAAGATTGCTCACAAATTTTAAGTGGGCAGGGATATGAACCTACATGAGAAAGGAGAGAGGAAATTTGGGGAGGAGATTCTTAACAGTTCTGGTTTTTTTCTGTATAACTCAGTAGGTGCATGATACACAATCAAAGGATTAAACTGATCTCAAGAAATCATGTACTAAACAAAAATGGAGCTGACTCCAAAGGAAAAAAATACACTGGTTTTAGACAATTTGCCTTAGGTTTTATCCCTTATTGGATGCATCCATAATAGTATCTTTTCTAACTCAATAAGAGAAATCATTACTCAAACTGCAATGGCTTCCTGTGCCAGTAAGATGGTCTAATTGAACTTTTTTGGCACTCTCTACTGCAGACAAAACACAGCACATGCTCTTCTCATGCAGCTGCCATGCCCTGAGAAATATCTGAGCTGAATGCACTGGAATCCCAACCCCAGAGCTCTGTTTAAACCCAAGGTGGATTTCCTTACATACCTAGGAAAGTGATGTGGTCAGATCTGAGATTTCAGCTGACAGTAATAGCTGGCTTTATACTTTCCCTGTGGTTACAGCTGTTCACCCTGGTCTGCTGCAACACACAGAAAATGGAGAAACACGAGAGACTGACACAAGGAAAGGCAAATAAAGGAAAACATTGTCCTTGTGGAGTGGGCATGGCCAGAAGGATGTTGGGAGTTGTCTGGAATGGGACATAGAGGGACCAGTTCTTTGCTGCTTGCATCCTGTCCCGTTACTCCTCTGCAAAGAGGATGTAGGTCATTACTCTATTTACACAAGTAGAGGTGACCACACAGAGACAAGGCAAGATATAATACAGCCTTCAGAAATGAGGCTTCTGCAACTCATTCCCCACTTACCAGTAGCTCACTGGGTGGTCTTGAGCCATACACCAAAGACACAGCTAATACTCTTACACAGCAATTCCAGCATCCAGCACTCCACAGCAACATATTTGCCCTTTCTTAGCTGAACAATACTTTTAAAGTATATTTGGTCTCATTAATGTTTACAATCATTTTGCCTTTGTTTTGATTAAAGGGAATTTTTTGTCCTCAATACTTATAAGTGCCTCAAAAAATACCATTGTTCTGTGGAACAGGAATATGTCATTGTTCCCACTTTGCAGAGCTGAAGAGCAGATATACAAGTCCACAGCATTGTGGATCTCTCTTTCCATATATATGACATACAGAAGACCTTTTGCAAGTTTGCATCCATGAGCTGGCAAATCCTTTGAGAACTAATGGCTGTCCAGTGTTTCTCAAAAAGAACTTGAGTTCCATAACAGACACCCTGTGTAAGGTGACCCTACAGACCACACTTCTGCTTTTTGTCTCAAACTTGCACATCTGACAGTTTAAAGAGCACTTTGATAGGATTTTTCCCCCTGTTTTTTGCTGTGGTACCAATCATAGAACCAATCTGAGGGCAGGTGTTTATTTTATTTTTATTATTCTGCTAAGCACAGCATTCTCTACAACCTTCAGGGAAGGGGAATAGGGAAGAATAGCATCAACTTCCAAGAAAATATCAAAAGCTAATAACCATCCTTCTGAATTTTAATCCATAGCCAACCCCAAAATAGCTCACTCCATACACACTTTGCACTTTTGATGAGGAGAAAAGGAGGTGCTTCATTCCAGAATCATCTTTAAAAGGGGCTCATGTTAATAACGGTGAATTAACACTGATTCTTAAAGATTACACTTTTCTCCTTAAAATAGTAGTCAAAAATTGACATTATGAAGTAATTCAGGATCAAATAATAGTTCTCATGTGAATGCATATTTCACAGAAGTTTCCTTTTTAGTTTGCCCTGTAGACTAAATCATTGGAGAAACAATTTTCTAGAAAAGATTTGTGATCATGTCCTTGACTGTGGATGGCTCACAGTCTTTGTGGCTCCTGATGTGTGCAGAGCCAAGAGAATTTAGGCACAGCCATTTGGTGCCTGAAGTCACCATTCCCAGCTGACATCAGGACCTTAATCCACTCCAACACTTCAGCTAAGTGGCCATGCAGCCCCTGCAGCACCACAGCCACTCAAGGCAAATAGGTGAGATTGAAAATGTCTTCTGCACCTCCACATTCATCCTGGGGAAAATCTGGTTTGTAATTTGTCTTTTCAGTCCTTCAGCTGCATTAATTTTACTGGGTGTGAAAGCTGTGAGTATTGTTTATGCAGCAGAAATTACCAAATAATGAAGATCTCTACAACACTTTCAGATTTTTGGAAGCCCGTTGGCACAGAATCAAAATGAAACACAGCACAAGAGTAAAAATAGAAATTGCAACCCATAACTACTTAATTTTGACAGGAAAGGCTAACATGTTTCTTAATAACTTTACAGCTTTGAAAAACACCAAAGGATTTGTAGTCTCTGCAAACCTGAGTTTAGGTAAATTACAGGCAACTACTCTGCTGATCTGCTTTTACTTTCAAATTCTTTATATAGGCCTATTACAATAGGTTGAAAAATAAAATAGTGTTAGAGCTTCACTGAAATAAAAGTTTAAGATTCCTTTTACTACTTTACCTTCCAGTTTTAATATTTCCTAATCTTTATATTTATCTCATCTTTCATATGCAAAGATGACAAAAAACACCTAAGATGTAGATTGGCCTGGGTTACAGTCATTATCCAAATGGACTAAAAGCTTTTAGATCATAGTTACATGTAATTAGAAAATAATATTTATGTTATCTGCAAAGAAACTGATGGAACCTGGACCAGGATGGTCCAAAGAAAAATTTGTATGGAGAAGAAACAGGGTAGTGCTACCCAAATAGTTAAGACTACTGTGCAATAGTATTTTTATATGTACAAATAAATGAGAGAGCACAGCCCCTGACAAAAACAGATTGGGCTCAAAATAGACAAAACACAAGCATAGCTTGGTTATAATTATGCTTAGGCCAGCAAGACCCAGGCACTCTGTGCATCGTGTAAACATCAGGCAGTGGGATTTGTTTATTTTATTCTATAAATGAAAACTAGATAGTCCTAGGCAATCTGGGGGGATAAAAATTAAATAAAATCTACGTTTGAGTTTTGTTCTGAATGGATTTTTATGCTAACTGTACAAGATCTCTAGTGACCCCCAGCAATGAGACCAGTCTTGTCTTCAGTCTCCTCAAAGAGACAAATTGCATTAGTGCAGCACATAACAGTGGCCTGATAAATTGGCTTTTACTTGACTAAGAGATTCTATGCAAATGTGAATAATCCCTGCACAGAAGAGAGAAAAAGGGCAACCCTCCCCACAGCCAAGACACATAATTATACTCACATTAAAAAAGTACAAATAGTTCAATTTCATATATAAAATATGCATAAAGTTTGGCCAGGGAAGTTTAATTATTAGTGATCTGCTAAGACCTTGAGAATACCCAGAATCCAACAGAAAAGTGGAACAAGTAGCTGAGAACAGGCCTGGAAGGGAGCCCTCAGGAACCTCACCCGTGGGTAGATGTGGTCTGCACTCCCTATGGCCAACATAACCTCCTCCCTCCATCCCAGGAGACCCTTATCCCACCACCATGAAATCCTTTAGAGAAAACTAAAAAAACAAAGAGTCATCAGAAAAAGATTGTCAGGGATTTATTGTGGAGGAACATCACCTTTTTTGCTGCTGTTAAGAGATGCTCAGAATTTGAGCAGTTTGGTGGAGACATTCAGACACCACAGAGCCCATTCTAAATGGGCTTCAAGACATTTCAGCTGCTGCCACAAACCCAGAGGTACTTGTAGAGAAAGCTGGGAAGTCAGGATGTTACAGCCAGCCTAACAGAAGAACCAGAGATGCTTCTGGAGCAGCAGCAACGTCAACATCAGATGGAACATGGACCAATAAGACTTTAACTCAATTTTTGATTAAGAGATAGAAAGGATTCTAATGAGAATGAGAATGAGACTTCTCATTAATCTTGCAGATACACCACTTCCAAGAGCAACCTGCCATCCTAGGTAGCTGCACCCTTCCTGATTTGCTCACATTCCATGGTCTGCTCAATGGCTGTTTACTGTCCAGGTACAATTCTAAGGAGCAGGTGAGCTCTGGAGCTCTAAACAGTTTAGAGATGTCAGTAAAGGCTCTAAGATGACCCTAACACAGTTAAGCTGCAATAATCCCCTGAAGTGTTTAAGTGCCTTGGGTCAGCAATAAGCTGCTCTCAGGAGTTAATCAGGAAGGCTGTCTAATTAGGACAATGAGCTCTTCACCAGCACATCCCAATGAGGAAAGCCAATTATACTCTTAAAAGTCACAAACTTCTATAATCCCAAGAAGTCAAACCATAGCATTTGCTAAATAAACCAGACACACCCCAACTAACCTACACAAGCCTAGTGTAGTTTATGTTTAAAACTGTTATTTAGTGCTGCATTTTACACACAATTTCTGATCTTGCATTCTGTGTGTGAATCACATGGCTTCATCAGGGTTTTTTTTCAGAATGCAGCACAGGCTCTACACCACCACACTGACCAGGATTGCCCAGACTGATTGCTTCCTTTAATGAGAAATCATCAGCCATAGATTTTATTAATAATTCATCAAAATTTCAAAACTTAAAAAGAATAGAACAGCTAAAGAATTTGAGATTTTTTTTAATAAAAAATCCTTCTTTACATATCACAAACTACTTTATAAAGCCTAAGTTTCAAACTGCTCTTCTGCTATAACAATGATCCACCATTGAGTACTTTTTTGCACCACAAGAGTACTTTAATCTATATATTGTTCAACTTCAATTGAAATTTCACTTTCTAATTCAGACTAATTTTCATATTATTTTGTGTTATTTGTTCAGAGCCAGATTATAAGTAGAATCAAGTCAATGGATCACAATTCAAACACTGGAACAGGCTGCCCAGCAAAGTGGTTGAGTCACCATCCCTGGAGGTACTGAAAAGTGGTGACCTTGGCAATGCTCCATTGATGGTTGGACTTGATGGACTCTCAAACATCTTTTCCAACCTAAATAGTTCTATGATTCTACAAATTCAGCTCCTATTTATTCAAAAATCTTACTAAACCAACCACTGTATATTAGAAACATTTTATAAGAAATTGTTTGAGTAAGAATGCAGGGCTAAACACAGGCTTCTCAAAACCCATGTGATATCAGCCTATTGCATGAGCAAATCAACAAGCACCATGTTTAGTTGCATAAAACTATTTTAAAGCCATTTCCAAGCCTGCAGGTTGAGTTGCACTTGTGATTTGGGAATCAGCCTGCACATGCAATACATAAGTCTGGTCCTAATTTTCTATTACAATTTGCCAGTATAATGAGAGTAGATTCATAACTCATTGGCACATGATTCATAATGGAAATGTTAGAATAGCTTCAGTGTGCTGAGGAGTATGTTCAGGTTACTGGTGTTCAAAGCACCATTTGGGGGGTGGGAAGTTTAGATACTTCCCACCACTTCGAGACTTTCAGGCAAACAACCAAAAACACGATTCAGGCAGGGTTGGCAGAACTATCTTTGCTGACCCAGAGCATAAGGAATTAATCAGCATCATGAGAAATATGCAAGTACAGATTTAATAGAAGGGAACCAGCCATTTGTTGAGTCTGCTGGGTTTATCACGTGTACAGACTCCATCAATGGACACACATGCGTTTTCTGGTTTTCTTTTGTTTTTACAGTCTCCTTTCTCCAAATCAGAGAACTAAAATTAATAACCTCAAAACCAGCTTGAGTTGCCAAGAGTCTTTCCTGGCTTTACTGTAAGTCTGGGACAGAGAAGATTTAACGTGAAAAAATTCAGGTTGGGAATGACCTTCTGCACTGATTGACTTTAGTGGAATGTAAATGATGGGCAGTAAATCAGGAGACCTGCACACTGCTCAGTGAATCACACCATTCCCTTCAATCCCATCTAGAGGGAGAGACATAAATCCTCCCAGTTCAAGCTGGGCCAGGAGCAGCCCTTTATATTTCCAATTAAAGATGTCCTGTCCTTTGCCCAGCACTCAGTTGGGACACTGCACATTAATATGGCAATCAGCAGCCCAGCAGTGGGACACAGGGACATCACTGTCTCTGCCATGGCCATCCCCAGGCTTCCTCCCTGCTGGATGGAGCAGGGTTTGGTGTGACAGGCAAATCCCAAGAGGTGAGAGAGAACCCTTCATAAGAACTGATTTTAATGCCACACTGCCAGTTGGCAATGGATTTTGGTGATCAGGGCTCTCACACCAATCCTCTGGGGCTGCAGGCTGGGTGCAGATGCTGCCCACCCCAAAACAAGCACACAAGAGTCCAAACACAGCCTCATGGCTTCAATACCCATCAATTACCACCATGTCACTGCCAAATCTGCAGCTGGGAGGGTCTGTCTTATGGGAACAGCTTTGCTCTTCTGTGAAATCATGGGACAGCACAGCCCCATGGCTGAGAGCCCTAAGGGACATTCACAGCCACCACCAGCATCCCTCTGAGCCCCCTGGTGATGGCTTTGGGGTCCTGGAAGGGGACTGCCTCTGCATGAGAGCCTGCCAGCACTGACCAGCCCTCCTGCTGGGCCCTGCATGTCCCTTGCTACCCTGCCATGAGATAAAGGAACCCAGGAAAAGAGGAAGGGGCCAGGGAGCTGAGGGTGGTGGCCACTTTCTGCACCAGTTTTGGAGATCATCCTTGTGAAAAGGAGTTTCAGCACATGACTAAAAGACAATAAAACTTCACAGGCAACTACAGGGAAAGTGACTAATGAGACAGAGTCAAGTTAACAAACTGGCGGGTTTAGGTGCTGGAAATGAGGCGTGGACAGGCATAAAAGGTCCCATCACAGTGAGGACAGGCTGCCTAGAAACAGCAGTTGGGAAAATTATTTTTGTTGCTGTTTTCACTAGTTTGGCATCAAACTGTTATCCACCCAAACAGAGTTGAATGAATTCTCTGCCTTTTCTAAGTCCTCCTCTAATTCCTTCTGCAAGAATCAGGTTATTTAAACCACCTCATTACTCTGATACAGCTGCTTTTGCCCAGAGCTTTTGAAAGGAGTGGATGGAAAGAGTGGACATAGACCATAACAGTGGGATTCAACACAGTTAGGAGCTGAGCTTGGTCTCTCCAAGCTGCATTGAATGTAGTTCAGCCACAGGTCCAGGGCTTTAAGGCTTGGTGCTATCAACAATGGACAAAATGTGGGTATCTGGTAAATCAGTGCCTCTCTCCATGGCTGAGCTGAGGATTGCTAACTTCTGGCTTAAATCATATGGACAGAGAAAATGGATGCCAGTGACTTCTCTAGAGAGTGGGTTAGAGTGATGCTGAGGGTGGGGCAGTGGTTTATCCTTATTGCAGACCAGCAGGCATGGAGTGTTTTTAAAAACATGAGCTTTTCCCCTACAGTAAGCAGATAAAACCTGTTCTACCTGCAGAAGGTGGTGCCTTGTAACCAGTTTTTTTGTTTGTTTTGAAGGGGTTTTTTGTTTTGTTTTGGGTTTTTTTGATGGGGTTTTTATTGGGTTTTTTTGTTGTTCTTGTGTTTGTTTGTTTGGGCTTTTTTTTTTTTTTTTGTTAACTCCAAGGAGGATTTACCTTCCTTAAAAAGATGAAGAGTAAAATCCTGGATCCAAAAGCATCTCCTCCCGCACTGGCCACCTTACCCCACCCTGCTCTCTCCAGCACTCCATAGCTATTTTTAACATCTCATTTCCTCACATTATGGCAATTTACATACTTAAACACATCACATTATCGTCCAATATATAAACAAAGTGAGATAATGCACTGTAAAGAGACTATTAAAAAAACCCTGCAGATACACACACAGGAGCTTTTGGAAATCAGGCAGTTCTTTGAAGCAAAGCAGTTGTCCTGTATCAGTAATGGGAGGATTTCTCAGCAACACTTTACAATAAAGCAGACTTAATGAGAGCCGAGCAGTGGTGTAATTCCTGTAGAATTGCATATTGAAAGCTACATTCATACCCAAGGAGCCCATCAGGACCAGTATTGTTAGCATGAATGCTGAAGGAATTGCAAAATGAATTGCCATTTTGTTATCAAGTGCTTCCGATTGGCTCCATCCTGCCATCTGTGCCACTGGGAGGATGGGAAGCAGCTCAGGTCCGAACTTGGGATCTCAAAGGTGGGTCAAGGGGAAATTTTATGCTGCAGCATCCTCTGCTTCTCCACTGAAGAAGTTCAGTGCACCTGCCTTCCTCTCACTGTACTGGGAGGAAAAGCCAAAACAGAGAGAAAGCCAAAACAGATTGCCAGGTCCTGGGAAAGGCAACTTTTTGCCCTTCAAGTGAAGGGGCAACACAATTTATTGATGAGCCATGCAAAATCTAGGGATAGATTTAGAAAATCTAGGGATAGATTTTCTAGATAGAAAAACACCACTTAGAAACAAGAGACTGCAATTTATCTGTCTCTTTTGGGGCTCCTGCAGCCTTGTCTACTTCCTGGTGTTGCTACAGTAAATGTTGTAAGGAGTAAAAACTCAGAAAGTTCCCCAGAAAAAAAAAAGGAATGTGCAGTTCATGTCTCATTTAGCTCTACAGAGAAAGAATAGATATTAAAACTATTGGAGTGATTTAGAAGCCTAAATTACATTCCCAAAACAGGCAGATCACACAGAAAGTCACTCAACACTGTTCAAAACCCAGACTTAGCTCATATATGTGCTTAATTATTGTATAGACATGCACAAAACCATTTTTTAAAGTTTTCTCTATTTTTAACTTCTGTTGGAATAGTCATGATAAAAGAAATCTTTAACCAAAAAATGTCTTTGTTTCATCACCTTGTTCTATAACTGAGGTACTGACACTCCAGTGAGTTAGATTTGATCTCTCTACATCAATTCCCACTTCTGTCTTTATTTACAATTCCCTCTCAGCCTTCAAGATAAAGAATTACTGTATTATTCATCTCCTTCTGTTGGTATTGCCACATTGGGATGCTTTCCAAGGAGCAAAGCCTATTTTGACTCTTGGCACAGCCCTCACACCACAAATAACCTGGAAGCTGCAGAGCTCACACGCCCTTGGAGCCCAGGAGTCGCACCGAGAGCGATCCGTGTGTGCACACAGGAGCAAACCGCAGCACCTTTCATCCCCGCTTCTTTTCAAGGTCTTCCAGCCCGACACCTCCCATCCTGTCTGTCTGTGCCAGGTTCAGCCAACAGCCTGGGAGAGGCAGTGCTGCCTCCTTCCAAAGATGTGGCATCCAGCTGTGAGGGACCGGGGGAAGGCAGGAGCAATTCCAGAGGTTGGTGATGCCCAGGGCACCTCCCGTCAGTGCTGGGGCTCTGAGGGGTTGTGCAAGTTTGCTTTAGGGTGTGACTTTTTCCTTTTAACAGTTTCAGAGCTCTAATAATGGTGGGGTCAAGGACATGCTGATTTCATTTGAGAGAAACTGAGGCTCAGAGACAAAAACCCTTTGGTCTAGAAGGGTTTATACCCACAGCACTTGACAGGATGGAGCCAAACAACACAGACTGGAATGAATTAATGACAAATGACCTTGTCCTCACAGTCATGCATCCAGGTTGTACTTTGACCATGCCAAAGCCATCACTTGGCTCTGTCCCCTTGCAATTTCTTTGTGGCTCGCTATAAGATCCATGCCAAACTGATCCATCTCAGATGATGAACATGTACCATGCAAATGTTGCTTATAAGTCCAATCCCTGACAGTCAAGTTATATGACAGAGCAGAAAGAACAAGTTTTTAAAAATTAAATTCTTTACATTTACAGTACTATAAAAAAAAAGTTTAAATATTTCCAGATCTACCAGAAGAATTATTCAAAATAAGTTTATAGGTCTGACTCTCCCATACATCACTCTAAATCAGAGGGGATTTTGCTAGACCTGAATGTAAATAATTTATGATCGAATGGGAAATACTCTTCATGTACCAAAAGCTTAACAATAGTTCCCTCTCCAGAAAAAAGGCCCCAGTTTAGCAAAGCACACATTTAAGATCACAACTATTCAATTGAAGCATCATGTATTAAATACAAAAAATTTAGTCACCTTTAGGAAGGCTTGGTTGTAGTTCCAGCACTGGCAATAAATAAAGGTTCCTGTACTGCAGGCATTGCTCCCAGCCCTCTGCCTACACCCACAAACACTTTGCCAGCAGTACACACAAGGGAAGGTGTTCATCTTCCTTTCAGCTTCATTGCAACTGAGAACAACTTGATCCTGCAACACTGGCTCACAAGAGCACTTGTACAGGGCTCCAGTGAAATGAGAGGTCAGGGAATGCTTTAGAACGAAGCTCAGACTTAAAGATATTTGTGTGATAATTTGAGACAGATAACCCTTTCCTGTCAGTCAGCTTTTCCCTCCTAAAAAGGAATTGAGCACCATATCCAGGGGGTGAAAGAGACTGACCCTTCTATTTAAAAATGTTAAACCTTTTAGCACCATGTCTCTACCTGTAAAGTACCTGGACTGTACCTAATATGAGTCCTACAAATACAGCAATGATTCAATAAGGGCCAATTGACAAAAAGCTTCAATGCCCCCCCTTATTCTTTCCTTTGAAATAAGAGAGGGAGACAGGCATCTCTAAAATTCTGCATTTCAAAGTTATCCTTTTTCCTTTTGTTGGGTGGTGGCAAAATCAGACTATTTAAAGAATTGTCTGATGATATTTTAAAAGGCTTTGGTTACACCGCCTTGGGGAGTTGAGTAAAACAAAGGTAATTCAAAGATAGTGCACAGGTTTGTGATCTGTCTCAGCTTGGTTGCTCTTGCCCTTAATTGCATGCATCCTTCTTGTAGGGATTTCAAAGGAAAGTTCAGCACCTGAAACACTGATCCCTGCCTCTGCATTGGGAGCAAGTTCTAACCCACAATTTATGCACGTGCAGCTCAACTGAGCCACTAGGATCAGCCTCAGGTACACACCACAGGCCAGATGTGCTTGGGCACTCCCTGAAGGAACCCCTGGCAGCACATCCTGCCAGGCTTTGCTCCATATTACTCCTCAAAACCAGCATGCACATAAAATACATGAAAGAAATCAGGAGACACACGTACAACCTGGTGTCCAAGCCATAAGGATCTCCAGCCTCTTTGCTGTGTCCCATCCCCGCTTCCCATTGGAATCCTGACCCAGTTGCTGAGCACAGAATTCATCTCATCTGACTGAAACAAATAAAATAGGGACACCTACATGCAGGTACATCATTGAGTTCCCCTTCATGATCAGTAGGGGAAAATGGTGTTTCCAGAGCAGTTATTTTCTTCCAATGAGGAACAGAGTAAACCCCAATATTCCACAAGTGCCTGCTTCACAGTGCTTCACTCTGGCTGTGAAGGCAGCACCAGCTCCAAGCCTGCAGTTTAAATGAATCCCACCCCTGTGGACTTGGGCTGGGCCTCATGAGAGCAAGTAAAAAACTCCCATTCTTCTCAGTAGGCCCCAAAATAGGTGTCTAATCTACCTTATATCTTTGGGGTTAGTATTTTGCTGGTTTGAAGCAGGGCGGGGGGGGGGGGGGGGGGGGGGGGGGTGTTAACATGTTTTTAATTTTCAGCTGCTTTTAGCAGTTTAATGATTCCTTCAGCCATCATCAAAACACAATGGAATCAGTCCAGTTCAGTGCTCCAGGCCTGGGAGCTCTGCACCAGGCTGACTTTTTTACAGCTCCATATCCCCTCAATTCTTCTGAAGAACAGACCCCGCTATGCTCTGCTTTCCTGAATTTAGTACTACAATCAACTCTTACCTCTCTAGACATCAAGACAACTCATTTAAGCACAGGAAATGTTACATATTAGCACTAAGAGAGGACATAAATTTTCCATTCCTGTTTCAAGTAACTTGAGGAAATACAACATATTTTCCATCTATAATGCATAGTTTGAATTCAGATAAATGAGGTAGAACATTATATATGCCTGTTCCACTAGCAAAAAAAAAAAAAATCCTCACTTTTTGAAGCTATAAAAAACTACTGTTGCCAAAACAATAAAGAAAAATCCAACTTAGAATTCAGCAGGCACACTTCTGCAGCCTTTCAGTGCATGGGCCAGAGCTTTAGACCAGGTCCAGTTGTGAGCCAGCACCAGGCTCAGGCTCAAATCTGTGCAATGATGAGACACAGCCAGATGTGAGTGGTGACACTAACATGCATGGTGACACTAGCATGCAAACCAGTCCTGCTCTGAAGCTGGAGAAAAGAGGATTTTTGTTTTACAACACCCTCATTAAAGTACCTGAAGAGGTTTCAAGAAGATGCTGGATTCTGACAGCAAAGGCACACACATCATGAACAGCACTGTCCTTCTGAGGCAACAGAGCTCACATCTTCCTGCTATTTATCTTCATTGCCATAAGTGGAATTTCCTTATTTATTGAGGTGGGGAGATCTTTTGCAGATAGTTAGGAACTGATCTGTAATGTACACACACAGCATTTGAGCCTTAACAGTTAGCACTGAGAAAAACTTTTACATTCAAGAAGTCTTCCTGCACGCAGGCACTAAAACTAAGTCCAGCAATTAGCAGTGCAAGCTATGTTCTGTCCTAATCACAGTTTGAGGAACCAAACAGAATCTATTTTATGGTTCAAAAAACACATGTCTCTTTCTTTTATTAATCATTACATTTTTCACTTTTGGTTGGCCCTTATCTTCCCCTGGCCTATATCACTTGGCTGACAAAATTTTCATTATTTAGAGTTTTCCTCTAGACACAGGACTGCTTTGCTGCATTTGAAACGCAGCCAGAGAACACTCAGCATGGAGACCTTTCACAAAAGGTGGTTTTTGCCAGCTAGAAGGGTGGAGATGGCTACATTTGAGAGTTTTTGTGCTTCCTGAAGTGCCTTTTCACCCGCAGTGTAAATGAGTGGTGACCTTCTGTTCTGATCCACAGGTCTGAAGCAGAAGGGTCCTGCACATTCTTATAATTTCCGCAGGAACTGGTGGGATGCCAAATTCATTTCAGCTGCTGAAGGAAGCTGCCATACCTCAAGTTCAACAGACTTAATAGCCTTGAGCTCACAACAGAGAGCTCAATGCTCAATAATTGCATTATTCTGTATGTTGGATGGTGCATAAAATGCATTACACCAATATTTAGGCTATCGTGGACCTGACTAACCCATCAAGAATTGTGCCAAAACAAAAAGAAGTTCGACTTTGAAATGCCCAAACTTGGCTCTGCACCAGTTAGAGCACAGCTAAAATAAATAAATAAAATTAATCTAAGTTATCTGGTTATTTAAAACAAAAATAAACCTGAAATGATTGTGATTCCTATGTATTCTGCTCTAATACTTAATGAAAAAGAGTGAAAGTAAAACCAGAATGTAGTTTCAAAAGAAAAATCAAGAATGTTTCACTTGAAAAAATCACAAATAAATCTTTGTACTTTGCTTTCAAACTGAGATATCATGAGAACAATGATAATTCAGCAATTTATTCTGATTTGACAGAACTGAATTCAGGTGGACGTCTACCAAAGCTTGCAACAAGTTTGTATTTTATCTTCAAATATCTTCTTTACAGCATCCTCTGCATCTATCAACCCCTGACCACCATGAGAGTTATTCTCTACAGTCAGAAGTAAAATAGGAATCAAGCTGCATATCTCCATATTCTGTTCAATCAAAAGGCCTCTGATTTTAAAAGCTTGTATTTTACAATAAATTTACATTCCAAATTAAGTAATGCCCATGATTAAGGCATCATCCTGCAGTGATAACTACACATCAAATTATGTTCTGTTATTAAATTTGATGAAAGTTTTTCCTTTTTGATTGGTGCTGTCCATGAGGCAGAATTAGGAATGCCTTTAAAGGAGCCCCTTTCAGAGTAAGAAGTGCCCCTACTTCCTGCCACACAGTCTGTGTAAAACCATTTCTGGGCACAAAAAGTCAGTGCTGTCAGAAATCCTGCCCGGACACCACAAGTATAGAATACCTCAGAACCAGACAATAAAATCACTTTGAAATCACAAACTGTTCACCCAGCTTTCACTGGGAAGTGACTGGGAGGGCAAGCAGGCAGTGATAGCTGGGGCACTGCTGAGGGCAGCCCTTGCCCACTGCTGGGCACCATCTCCACCTCTGCTCTCAAAGAAAATCCCTGCGCTCTCCCACCTGTGTTGGGTGGCCCTGGCCCCCAAAGCTCACTTGGCAGTTTCAAACCTCTTCAACCTCCCTGTGATATAAACCAGCCTGTGATAAATTCAAATCTCCTAAGTCCAGAAACAAAACCATGTTGATATGGGCAGATTGTAACTATGAATATTCAAAGTATCTCCCTTTATTTCATAAAGGGCCTCAGCTATCTGATCCAGGAGAAAGAAGAAGAAAATTTTAATTTTTTTTTCAGGTATGCCATTCTTTTATTGAAAAAGTTGTCTTAGCTCTTCTCATATCAATATTTAATATGTTTACTTGATTACTGATGATAAACTGATCAATTAAATGTTATCCCAATGATATTGAAATGCTGTTAACAGGCATTCCCTCTTTCAGGACCACTCTGCACTGCAGACAGCATTGCAAAAGAGGCAGCAAAACAACAATTATTTCAAAGGGAAATACTTTCCACGCACCCCAAAAAGGGAAAAATATAAAAATCCTGGATATTAACACCCAGTGATGTTTCCAACCAGAAGCATATTTTCATTCAAATATTGTTCTTCCTACTGCTGCAAAATGTGCTCAGAAAAAAAACCCATGACAAATGCTTGTAATATTTACAAGATGTCACAGCAGTAAAGTATTAATATATTTCCTCCTTGCAGAACAACAGTGTACTCCTATTTCCATAGAAATACGCCCTGGGTTTATCAGAGCCGCTCGCTGTGTGCCGTACGAGCCTTTCCAGCACACACTCTGCACCCAACTCTAACTAGGACTGCTGCCAATACAATTTGTACTACAGTAATCTATTAGATTCAGCCAGGCTTGCCTGAGCCTGAGGGGCTGAAACAGAGCAGCTACACTGGGAGTGTTTTGTACAAGCCAGAGCTGAGAGGGAGAGGAGGAGGGCGATGCCATCCCAGCGTTGTGCCAGGCTGGGCTAGCACTGAGCCCTGCTCATCCCATGGCTGGGGACAGCAGATCACAGCATCTCCCCCTCACTGCCCTGCAGAGCCTCCTCACTCTCCTCATGCTGAATCAGCTCCTTTCAACCTCCAATTCTTCCTTAAACTTCACCAGAGCTTGAGCAATTTTGCCTCCACTTTCAAATTATCTGAACTTCAAAATATCTGCTGGGCAGAAGCACGATTCACCATTTCACAAGTCCTACATTTGCAGTGTCTCCTTGCCTAATCCTCTGCCCTTCTGCAGCTCCATAAGGGTGCTGAGAAAGCAGATACTCCAGTTGCAGATGGCCTCAGGCAAGCCTAGGTTGGTCGAGGTCAGTCACATCTGGCAGCTGTGTTTTGCCAGCCCTGCCTTCCTGCTCGGAGGCAAACAAGCAGCAGCTCACTCCTTTGCTGGCCTCCTCCCAGGCCAGGCTCCCTCTGAGGAGCTGAAGGTCTCCTTTCCATCCCAGCCAGTCCTCAGCTCAGCTTTCCTCTCATAGCTCTTCCCCAAAGCTTGGTGTTGTCTTAGGTGTTGAGGACAGGGTTGCTGAATTTTCCATTTTTTTGGTCTCTTTTCTTAGTTCATACCAAGGTGTAATTATTGGCTCCATGAGGCAAACTTTCAGCCCCAAGTCTCTCAAAGCCCTGAGATAAAACAAGTGACACCAGTTTCTGGGGATTAGGGATGAAGCCACACAAACTCAGAGTGCTCTCTATCTGGGAAAACAGCAAATGTGCACCCACTCTGTGCCCCTAACATCAAAGAGCAGAACACAACAACTGAGGCTTCTCCCAGCACTTCCAAATGCTTCATGGGCCAGCACTTGCTTTTACTGTTATTCTTATGCTTCTGAAATAAACAACATGGAAAACCCCAATGCTAATTGACAACAGCTTACACAATGACAGCCAAATTAATGAAGCTTGAGATCAGAGTGGAAAGGTTTCAATTATCCACATGTCCTAATACAAGGACAAGGCTTGGAGTACCCTGAGCCTGCCTGCTAACCAAAGCTTCTCTCCCAGTATCCCAAAGATGACAACTTAGTTATTATTAGCAATTATTAACATCCTCCCAGCCTTTAGAGTTAACAGTTTTACCTCTAAAGTTACCATTAACACTTAATGTTAGAAACTAAAGAATTTCACTTAAGTTAGATTCTTTTATCTGAATGAGTCAGCCTTAATTTTTCAGGTTTGGGCTTTCTAATAGCTGAAGTTTTCATCATTGCTTGACTGCTGTTTTCATTAGCTGATACTGTTGAAAGTTAAAATACACTCAAGACTACAACATTCATTTTACAAGTCTTCTTAAGTAAGGTTTGGGTGTGTAACCTGCAATTAGACTAGAAAATGCACTATAAAGTGAATTTATTAGCATTTGTAAAGGGGAAGTCAGAATGATCTGACAGCTTTTTTCCCCTGTTACTTCAAGAAGTGAGAATTTACTAAAAATAGTGTGAAGTAAGGAAAGAGTTGAAAGGAACATGAAAAGGGGAAGGCAAAGGGAATAATGGGACCACATAAATATTTTAAATACCTATTTGTATACCATGCACTCCACAGAGCTACCACATATTACAAGGTTTCCAGCTACAATGACATCTGACCATGCTTCCCTTTGTCCTGGAGGGAACACACTCAAGTAGTGCAGAGTTTATAGAGGCCAGGAATGAGCACAAATACAATCCAGTGACCTCCACTGTCCTTGTCACTGACATGTGATATTTATGCATGTGAGGCTAATCTGAAGCCTCTCTCAAGCTCCCATTCATCATTAGCCCATCAGATGCTGACTAGACCATATATCTCTACCTGGATGCTCGCTAATCTTTGACTATTAAACAGGGATAAAACACAAATTTTATACTGAGGGCTTGTCACTCAACTATTTGGATCTACTTTGTGGCCAGCTCCTTTTGTAAGGAAGCTGAATGTAGCATTCACCTAGGGCTTGTTCTGGGCACAAAATGCTGCTCAGCAAGAGCACTCACAAGGCAAATTCCCAGGTTTTATACACCAGCATGGATCTGCTCACTCCAATGGAGTCATGCCAGATCGTACCAGCTGAGGATCTGGCCACACATTTTCAAGATACTCCATCAATTAATTAAGCTTTATAACAACCTTGCAAGGTTCAGCAGTACAAAGTGAAGTGGGAAAAGTGCAAGAACTCCAAGCCAACGGCGCACAAGGAAATGCAGCTTCCCAAAGGGCAAATGTCTTGACTGCCTTGCTTTTTAACTGTACATTCCATCCTTCCTGAGTCAAAACCCCTCTCTAAGCTCCATAAAGCCAAAAATAGTTGAAACATCAGGCTGCAGCATTAGGAATTAAACCTGTGGGCTCTGTACCCGTGTGTGAGATTGTGCAGGAGCTAAGAGATCAAGTTGGGCAGCTCAGGTTGTGTTAAGTTCACCCATCTGCTCAGCCTGGCCACAGAGAGATGCTGAGTTGCTTTATATTCATTACAACAGTCAAAGAATTATCTGCTATTGAGGACAATAACTGCAATATTAGAAATTAAATGCTTACATTATTATGTTGTTTTTCCTAGCATTTAAAAGAACAGGGCAGAGTCAGTAGAAATCCTCCTGCTTCCCCCATGTGCTTGCAGAAGGCAGCTTGACATCCAGAAGTTTTGAAACTCACAGAAATACCTCTTTTCCACACACTGTACTGAAATGGTTTGTTCTTATTCAGTAACACTGACAAAAACACTGAGACTAAGAACAAGTGAAAACAAGCTTACAATGGAAGGTTGGAAACCTATGAAACTACTAAGTTCTCTCCCTGCATGAGCAAAAACCATGGAATTTCACCCAATTTATAATAAATAAATAAATATTAAATAATTATAATAAGTAATCCAATTTATTTCTTGGATAAATCATCCAATAGCTCAGCTATTCCAAACTGTGTTTTATTGCCCTGTGCCCACTCAGCCTTAACCCAACTCATTGCACTGGAGGAAGGAGCAGTAACATTAATAACTTCCAGTTTTGCTGGACTTGCAAAGGGGCTCTACAGCCTGTGCTGAGAGGGCTTGGGAAGGCTCCTGGCATTCTCTCCTGCCTTTGCACATCTTCAGCCTCGCCCAAATTACCCCACTGTAGTACTCCCTTCCTCATGCATCACTTTATCCTGCCTAAAGTGGAAAAGGCAGCTTATTCAGAGCATCCTCCTAGGCCACAGATCCTGCCTGGAGAGATGAGTGAAGAGCAGCTGGAGCAAACCCCACCACCCAAACCCAAACAGCTCCCACACTCCTCCCATCCCTACCCTGCACAGTGCAGAGCAGGAGCAGCTCTTCAAAGGCACATCCTGAGCATCAGCTTGACCTTCAGCACCCCCGAGCAGCCTCAGGCTTTATCTGAAGGAGAAAAAACATCCCACCAAATTCCAATCAGAGGCTTTCAAAGCGTTGGCAGTTACAGAACAAGCTCGGAGGCTCTGCTGTGCCACAGGCAGTGCACAAGGTTTCCGGCTGTCGGGCCCAGTGTATAATAGGTCTGATTTATAGTTACCAGCATGGGACTTGATTCGAAAGCTCAATCACCGTGACTTCTCACAGTGGGGTTTGCATGCTGCAACGGGCCTCAAAATTGGAGAGGAATTTACCTCCCGCTGCCGAACATTACATAACAATCAACAGAAAACAAGCGGAGAGCAGCAGGAGGTCCCCATCATTAGCCTGCACAGTCATGTTAATGGAGATGTACACACACTCATCTATCTGCACTTATTATGGAGCTTGCCAGACTCTGGGATTACACTGCAAGAAGGAGTCTAGGGCACAGAGAGACAAGATACAGGCAAAGAGCTTCAAAACTCCGCTCAGCCCACTGAGATTTCCACATTACATGAGAGACTGGGGTCTGGGAGGTCCTGTTGCCACATTTCTCTTCACAGAGAAAAGCAAGGCACAATTCTTCCGAGGGACTTCTGAGATTCACATTCTCTGAACCTCAGAGAAAGGGAAAACACAATTCTTATCACTTGCTGTGCCTGTGCTGTGCCAAAGTAGAATGCAATATGGAGATTGTTTACCCACAGTGAGGATGTTTTGTTTCCTTGGCCTGTCAGGACCAAGAGTGAGTGTGTGTGTGTGTTTGTGTGTGTGGACTGTTGGGTGACAGTCACAGGATTCAGTGCAGAGTGTGTACAGGGCTAAGTGTTTGGCAGATTCAGTTTTAGATGTACAGAATAGTATAGTGTAATAAAGTAATTAATTAGCCTTCTGATACCCATGGAGTCAGATGCATCATTCCCTCCCCTTCATCGCCTTTGATTTGCGATAAGGTCTGAATCTCATGTGTAGCAAAATGGCTCACAGAGGTTTGGAGGTGTATGTGACCTTGCACTGTGCAAAATGCTGCTTTTCCTCTACAGAAATAACAGCTCTGCCTTCACCTGTCTGCCTCTTTCCAGCCTTGCTGCCAAGGCAACAGCTCCACCTCCACTAAAGGATGCCCACAAAGTTTTCTGAACTTCTGTCAGTATGGCCACATCGGTCTGCATCCCAAAATAATCACAGACTTCAATGCCAATTAGATGGTTCACATTAGACAAACAGTAGTCCCTGTGGGGATTCCTGCTGCCCTGGAATACAGAGAAGGACAAAAGCAAAAGTCTAACATAATTTAAAAAGCCATTCACATCAAAAGGACTCATTTTAAACATAATATTTTGGGTAACAGTAGCTTTGTTTTCTTATTATATATTGTCTTCAACATCACAAGACTACTTCAAAACATTACTAAATCTCTTAAGACTGAGGAACAAAACTGTTTCATTTGTGGGCTTTTTAAAGAAAAAAGTGCTTGAACACCTGATGTGACTTAGCAAAGGTGAACAGAGTCAGAGCAGAAAACAGCCACATCACATTTTCTCTCCAGCCACCACTTTGACTTTTATATATATTCCTGTTTCATTCCCAAGCCAGCAATTTATTGTTCCTCCCTCATGGTGTAAACCCTGCAAATTCATTCTAAAATTTGAGTATACAAGGTTAAGAAAAGGTCAAGACAGTCCAAGTCCCTCTATGCTAATTTAACATGAAGGAGGCAATCCATTTCCCCTTCCCAAACATGCATTAAATGCAGAGCATCTCTAATGGCCCAAGAGTTTTCTCCTTGATGTTTCAAATATTCTTTCTAAATCACTAAGCTATGGATCTAACTTGTGTTATTTCCTTTAACAAAATTAGAAATGACAGCTTTAAACAATCTTAATGTTATAATCAAATCAACAGGAATGTCATTAGCTTTCCCAATTGCCATTTTTCTTTTCTGATTAATATTGTGATTCCTGTAAGAAACACCCTTTTCTTAACCACTATAAACAACCAGTACATTAACCCCATGCAGACTGACAATTTCTTCCCTGTACTATTTACTAACCAAAGGAGAGGTCTCACCATTTCTCCCCTACCTGCTCAAAAATGTTCTGTCTTTCTCCCTGTCAATAAATTGACCCAGAAATATTTGCAAACTATTGGTCATTTTACATTTTAAAATGAAAAGCCCCCTGCAGATTCAGCCACAAATTGATCTGTTTGCACAAAGATCTGGAATGTATCTGTTGCAAGGACTAGACAATACAAAGACAAAACTGTCAACTGAAGAGCCCCTGGCTTATTTCTGAATATTTGTCTTTTAGACAGCTCAGAACACCAAGCAAGCTGCACTGTTTACCCATTTCAGACCCTCTTTAACCTGAATACTTCTATTAAGTTTGTATGGGAAAATAAACTGGTCGCACTGAGAGCTAGAGAACCATAAAGGACTAATACATAACTGAATTAAGAAAGTGGCCAAACACTTTTAGACTCTACTTTAGCTATGGTAAAAAGAGCTGCCTGCTTAGTGGATGTTCAATGATCTCTGAAAATCGTGTGTTTAGCTATAACATCACTAAATTGTTCTCACTCAGTGTTTCTTCCCCAGTGAATCTCCTTCTGGTTCTTATCCTATATTTGAACTCTTTGTATCTTTTGGGGTGAGAACACATTTCTTGTTTTGTTTCTGAGCAAGTCCCACCATGACTAGCAATTATTAGCACTAATAAGTGCTAGTGAAGAACTAAGACACAAAGATTACTAGCTTTCAAATATTTTTGTTTGTTTATTTGTTTAATCTTAGCGGGAAGAAATGAAGCAATAAAATGCTTCTCTGCTGATTGTGCCTTGTTTTCATGGACAAAGCCTCTGGGCTACAGGACAGTTTAGGTCAGAAACCCCTCTCTAGGCTAGTGAGCCTTAACCCAAACCAACCAAGTGACATTAACTCAGAAAAGCCAGGGACCTCCTGTTTCCATTTCAACTGGTTTTCCTCTGGAACATCATCTCCTTTTGACCATATTTTATGTTTGCAACTATGTGAAGCACCTATAGCTTAAAGAAGCAACATGAATCCCACCTAGAACTGCTTCTAGATCTGAAATGTGCATGGCAACAACTAACCAGAAACAAGGGGCAGCAAGAGATGTTCCCCTGCAACACGAGACACAGGGGCCAGCTTTCACATTCTGCTTTGTTATCCATAGTCAAACAAGTCAATGGATGGTGGAGTCCCTTCCTGCAGTGCTTAGGAGTGCCAGTGAATCAAAAAGGCATTATGGGAGACACTGTCATGGTTTAAAAATTAAAGTTAGCAATTTATAGTCTACCAAAATTGCAGCTGGAACTACGCTGTAAATTCTCCCATGCCACCTACTGGTGCCTTCTTTATCTACCAACTGTATTTTATAGAAGGCCACATAAATGTGGAGCATTTATGGATACTGTTCAAACTCATTTTTTGGTAGACTTAAGTGGAAAGACACGAGGTTCAGTCCATAACACAGGATCTCCCTGTTTAACAAAATAAAACCTTAAAAGATAATTAATTATTACTGCTGACAGCTTCAAGACCCCACAAAGACAGTGAGAAGCAACACGAAGGAATTCAGGACAGAAAATGCTGCTCAGTACTAATGCAAATCTGCCACAGGAAGGGCAGGGAAGCCAAACCACCTCACACACACCCCTCAAGAGATTATGTGAGAGCAAATCTCTGCATGCTGCTCTCCAGAACACAGCTCCTCCTGCAATCCCACAGCCAGGACTGCCCATGATCCTACTGGCATCATGATTACTTTCTTGGTTGAGCATAAAATGGAAGGAGGGAAAAAAAAATTGGTCTTGCTTAATCAACTCAAACTACTTTTTTTATTATTTAACATTAAAAATTAGAGTCCGTCCTCCCCTATTTAAAAAGAGAGCTGTCAGGTTCTGACCTAAGTCTAACCAAAAGGAGGGATGGGGAGGAGAAGGGGAGAGTTGGGAAAAATCAATGAATCTACACTAATAAAGGTTATAGGAGTAAAATTTACGCTGGATGCAAGTATGATCCTGTAGTCTTTTTATTTTTTTGGCATGCTGCCCCAGCATGATTTACGTCGAGATAACATGATGGAGCCTCCACCATTGAAAGGAATTAAATAAAAATGCAATAAAGGAGTACAAAATCAATCCGCTTACAGTTTTGTTTAATAAAAATTCATGAAGGATGGGCGGGCAGGCCCATAAGAAATACACCAGTTCAATGAGGGGGCTCTATCAAGCCCACAGCCATTAGAGTGTAGCAGCAGGATAGGATTATTGAACATTAGCATGAGTTAGCTGTGTGCCAGTGTGTTGAATATGCCTCAGTTCCCCCATCATTCCAAGCTCTGTCACTGCTGCCAGTCAATAGCGCATCTATCACCTGAAATAACGGCCAAGAAAAGTACAAGAGATGGGGATTTGACCTTGACTGAGAAGCTGATCCATGGGGATTTTCCAACAGGGGCAGCTGGTTTTTCAGTCAGGATGCTGGGACTAAAACCCCACAGTGGGCCCAGCCCGCCCCTGGACATTAGCAGGTTACAAGTGATTTCCCCAGCTGAGTTTGGGTCCCCAGCTGTCACTTCTCACAGCTGAGGGAAACTTTTGTCCTCTGGAGACATTTGCCCTATTGATAAGTTTGCATTTGTTTCCTTAACTACAGGCTGAGGCCTGAATACACAGGCAAACAAACATGCCCTGTGGCATGGTAAAAAATTAATTGCAAAATCCTTTAGCCACCCTGATTTTGTAAGAGGAGCTGTGAGGCTCAGCCTCACCCTTTCCCTCCAATGGGCATTTCAAAAACTGTTGCTTACAATCTTGACGAAATCATCTTGACAAAAAGAGGATTTTAGTCATCATAGATGAGCATTTGAGAACAGAACTTGGCCAAATCCGTGCAGCATTTCTGTGGTTTTCCACCAATTTGACCAATAGTGGACCAGAACTGAGCAAACCATCTCGTCTTCAGAACTTTCATTTGCTCTATGCTAAAATCCGCACACTTTTCAGGGTTTTTTATTATCACACAGAGTTCAAGTGAAAACATGGCTGAAAAAATGGACTCGTGCCTTGCATGAGCAAAAGCAAGCTTGCAAGTCAGGTGTGAACATTCCCACTGCAAGTGCTCACAAAATACTCTGAGTGTGCGATGTCACCTAGTGGTCAGGACACAAGGGACTGACAGGCATTTAACATTTTCTGCTAATTCCTCCACGAGCTGGAGGTACCTGCTGATACTTCCCAAGGTCCTTATCAAATAAGGACCATTCCATGCCAGGATGAGGTAAATTTAGCTTTACACACTCCTGTGATGGGATTTGGGCAGAAACAGTGGGATGTGACTCATTTCCTCCAACACCAGCAACTGCTAACTCCAAACTCCTTCTTCTCTGTACTCAAGTCAAGCCAAAAAAGTTAAACCAACCTTTTTCAACCACCAGCAGTGCTATCATCATGCTGCAAGTTCTGCAGACACTCAGGAGCTGAGAAAAGCACAGAACTCATCAGACTCCATAAATTATCCCCAAGTGTGCTCTCTCTGAGAAATTCCTCTCAGAGCACAGCTGGGAACAACTCCACAGCCTCAGCCTCACTCCAGCTTGTGCCAGCCACACTCTGGGCTGGCTGATCTGCCCACACCTTTCCCCCAGCAGAGGGAATTCATACCCAGGGAAGCATTTCAGCTTAGCTTTCCCTACACCAGTCTAGGGGCAGCTCAGCTGGCTGACTCTGCCCTGAGCATTTATCACACAGGAGCACAGACAAAAGGCAAAATGCTCTATTAGCCCATTCCTCCCCAAATGAAGCCTTAGGCCAAGCAAAACTGCCCTGCCAGTTTTTCCTGGTAGGCTTTTCTTTGCTGTTCCAGTATGTTGACTTGTAGGACAATAACCTCTAGCTTGTTTAACAACTTGTCCCTGCTGTGTAATTACACTTCTTTTAATTGGCTCGTGGGGTTTAATCATCCCCTGGGACTCAGCTTGCAGCGTTTCTCATTAACTGCCTGCACACACTGGTGTTCTGAGGGCAGGGGGATGTGCTCCAGAGCTGCACACGGGGGAGGCTCTCTGAGGATCCAAAAGGAAAGACTCACAGCAAGCTCCCAGCCCCATACAGACACACACACACACTGCTCTGAGCCAGCTACACCCCATCTGCAGAGTGCTCAGCCAGCTCTGCATCCCCAGGGAGAGGCAAGCCAGCCCTGCTCACATCCACTGTCAGCTCCTCAGAACAACTAGAGGAGGCAGAACACACCAAGGACTGAGAAAACATGGAGAGGAAGACTCCTGGCAGAGGCACAGAAGGGTGGATATAGGAGCCATGCTGAGCCCCTTACACAAGAAACTTCTTCCTCTGCCTCAACTGTTCCAACATTTCTCTCAGAAGTTTGCAAACTTCAGCTGATGTCAAAATGATGTTAAAAATAGATCTAAAATACTCCCACAGTAATATTAATATTTTTCATTTTATGCCAAGTGCCTTTGTGCCCTCCTGGAGCACAGGAGCGAGTCCAGAGGAAGCCACAAAGGTGATCAGAGAGCTGGAGCACCTCTGCCTTGGAGACAGGCTGAGAGCAATGGGTTACTTGGAGAAGACAAAGCTTCAGAGAGACCTTGAAGCCTTTTCAGTGCTTAAAGAGGCCACAAGAGATCTGGAGGGGAACTTTCTACAGAGGCAGATAGTGATAGGACAAGGGGAGAGTGTTTAAAGGACTAAAAGAAGGGAGAAGAGATTTAGATTGGATGTTAGAAGGAAGTCCTTCCCTGTGAGGGTGCTGAGGCCCTGGTGCCCAGAGCAGCTGTGGCTGCCCCATCACTGGAAGGGCCCAAGGCCAGGCTGGACAGGGCTTGGAGCAGCCTGGGACAGTGGAAGGTGTCCCTGCCGTGGCAGGGGTGGGATTGGGGGAGTTTTAAGGTCCCTTCCAGCCTAAAGCAGTCTGTGATTCCATGGCAGCAAGGTGGGCTGTACAGAGGAAGCCTCTGCTCAGAGGTGACTGCCACATCCTGAGCAAATGCTGCTCACAGGAGGATGAGCCAAGGACACGATGCATTGCAGAAAATGGAAGAGGATTTTTGACATTTGCTGAAGGAACAACACTAGGTTAAACTTGTACTGGCAGGGCCTTGAGATCCAAGTAGTTTTCTATTACTTCTCAGCCATGCTCGGCCAGTTTGTTTGATTTTTCCATCAGAATCCTGCAGCTCAGTTCACTTTACCAGAGGGGGAAGTTGCTGGGAAAGGGACTGAGAAACAAGAATCTGTCAAAGAGTTGTTTTATTTCCTACAGCACTGGCTGACTGACCAAAATCCTATAAAAAAAATAGAAAAGAAAAAAAGTCAAATTCAGGAAAAAGCCCTGAACGTGTCAAGGCTTTTGGAACAAATGGCACAATAGGTTTTTCCTGTAGCTATAGGCATGTATTTCTTCTTATTTTTTATTTATTTATTTAAGCCCCTGTAACACACCATTTCCCCCAAAGGGCTGCAAAGGTTCAAAGGCTTTGAGAGCACCAATAAATCATGACCACATAAATGTCCTGTAGTGAAGTTTGATTCTTATTTACCCGGGGTCTTTGGGCCAGTGCTCAGTCTGTGTTGGAGAAGGCAGATTTACTTCTCCTGAGATGCCCTCAATTCACAGAGTGCTCATCTTTCAAGCAGCACTGCTCCAGCCTCAGCTGCCAAAACACTTCTAGCTGCAAGTTTCCATCATTTGCTTTATCACACTTCCCTTTCCCCTCCCAGATGCTGGTCTAAACTCAGTTATGTTTAGAAATACCTTGTGAGTGGCCAGACTGTGAGTCAATGAATCTCTGTAAATCACTGCCATATGCAGAAGAATTTCAGGCTTTAGTGAGCTTTCTTCTTAGGCCACTTCTAGCCATGATTCCCTCTCTCAAATAACCCTCAGGACTGTGGCATGCTGTACAGCATGGAGGAAACCCAGCACAGGTATAATCAGGCTATGGGAGTGGGGTATAAGAAAAAGAGCATTCAAAACAGGGCAGAAATACTATTTTAGATGAACTGGATGCCCAGCTGGACAGCTAAGGTGCAGCTCTGTCCTGCAGGCAGTAAATCAGTATTTCAGTCTCCACTCCACAGCAAGGATGATCTGCTCATCCAACTCTGCTAAGAGGAAAGCAGGAGCAGCACCAGAAATTCCAGCAGTTTGATTAAAGCAAACACCTAATAAAGTAGCTGCTTCTTCACATTTTTTTCCTGTTAGGTGCCTTAGTCTAACATTCATTCTCTGATGTCAATGAATATTTACTCCCACTCCACTTTGAAGTACCCTTTTTAATTATTCACAGTTAGTACAACTGCAGGTATTCACCAGCAATTTGTGAACAGAGTCCATGTTAATTTTCTGGAAGCATTTTTTCTGACAGGAAACAGAACCAACACCCAGAGAAGTAAATTAACTACTCACATGCCTTAAAACCAAAAGACTACAGATGCAGATGATTTTTCAGATGTGTACATGGAAAAATAAGAACAAGAGACAACTAATTATAGCAAGCCATTTTGCTATAGAACCCTAAATTTTTTGAGACAAACAGAAAATAGTGTTCAAGCACCACAGAAACATCACAGTTCCGTGCATCATGCATTAGAGACATGTAAATTTGCCAGACTCATTAACCAAAAAACAACTCTTTGATTCAGTGGAATGTGACTGTGACATACACAGGTTCAATTGCAGAGGGAACACACACAGAGAATCTCATCCTCAGACAACAGCCTTGAACCCTGCAGGAATCTGCACAGCTCTGCTTTTAGGAAAGGCCTTTTGTCATTAATAGCTTAAAAGTGTTGAAGGGAAATGTTGGCAAAACCCCAGCAGCAGATTTGAGTTCATTCTGTAACCTGAAAAACAGGTGGGTGAATTAATCTGCAACCAAGACCACTTTGTTCCACCAGATGCAAAAAAAGCAAAGCCTAATTGGGGATCTAGCGTGCTCTGAATTATATCTATTTGACTTTGATTTAATTTGCCTTAGTTTTCCCCACTCTCTTTTGTCTGGAGAGTGCAGAAGCTCCTGGCCAGAGGACCTGCTCTTTAGCTTATAAATTTAAGGTAATGCAAATGCATTTCAGGCTGGTTTTATTTCTGCTCTGATTGGTTGAGGGTTATTTTAATAAATAAATAAAGGCAGCTAAACACTTGCTTTGTAGCCATATTTTCCAAGGGTTTTGGTCAGGGTGGTGCCTGCATTATCCTATGGTGTTGGTGTTGTGTGCTCTGGATGACAAGTTTATTGGAAAATGAACAAGAGCCCCTCTCCCAGCCACTGACAGCAAAAATCCATCTCTAACATAACAGACAGATATAATTGTTGTGCACCCTGTTAGACATGCCAAGTGATTGATACAATGCAAAAAGGAGTGGGGTGAAATTATGATGATCCATAAAGATCTTTCTGGAACAGAGAAAGAGGAAGAGAATCATTTTTAATATGATTAATATTGCAGCAGAGAGGGGGAGAAAGGAAAGAGATGGGATTTGTTCCCTGCTGTAACACTCTACTCCCAGGCAATACTGCTTAGCAGGAAAGCCTTCCAGCTGAGGGCTATGAAACAGTTATCACTGGTAGGTGATTAAGTTACTAATTCTTCAGGGAGAAGACATTTAGAGGCCCATATTAAAGGAGAGCGAGGCAAAATTACATTCCGTTTCAATTTAGTTTAGCAATTCTAGTGATTTAGTTAAATGAAAAGCAATTGTTCCAATTAATAGTATTGAATGTTATTCATCAAAAGTGTCAAAACAGCTGTGTTGGTGCATTAGTAACCTATTCTCTTGTCAGAGATATGGATAATTCCCCGGGATTGCACGGGGGGAATGGCAGAGCCCTGGGCGGGAGGCGCGCGTCCCGCGGCGTTAACGACTGCGGGGTCATGGAGCTGCTGTCAGGCCCCACACCAGCCTGGGAAGGACAGCTGGGGTTCAGCAGGGCAGGGGATGATCCCAAACACACCAATCTGGCTGCCACCCTCCCCAGTGCCATCCCATAAATGTCCTTGAGGATGGTCTGGCAGGGCAGCACAGCCCCGCGAGGGGCAGAGCAAAGGCAGCTGCTGCTCCTCTGCTCCCCAGCCCACTCCTTCCTCAGGGGCTTGTGCAGCAAAGGGTGAGACCTCCACCTTGCTTGGCCTAGAGCTGGTGCAGGAGCAATTAGGAAGCCAAGCCCCAACAAGTGCCAAGCACCATTTTGATCTGTGCTGAGTCCTCGGCAGAGACTGCAGCCCTGCAGTAGCTTTTCTCATGGAGCTCATCCATCAAAACAGTGATTAAGGAGCTAAGAGGACAAGTTTGGACATAACCCCTGAATACAATGGGGTAATAAAACACAATGCTGCTGCTGGCCTGGGAATATGACACTCTGGCACAAGACAGAACCTTCTATTTTGGGATAAACAGACCCCGGTCTGAACATGGCGGAGGGCATCCTGGAGCTCATTAATCTGTATGGGAATGACAGAGACAGGATAACAGGTCTGATAAGGGTTTCCTCCAGCCTTTTCCTCGCACCATGCAGGCCCCTGCAGCCACCTCAGCTATCTCCACTCAATAAGGCTTTATACACTTCCTCCCACGACCCATAATTGCCATCTCAGTGCAGGCGATAGTATCGCCTTCCTTTCCTTCCAAATTTCCAGAGCCCTTTTATGGGAGATTAGAAAATCCTGTCTTTTTTGGACTCTGCTGTTTGTTTTCTCCAGGAACCAAAGAAAAACAAATGCATGCCGTGTAGCTGAGTTGAAGGACAAGGGAAAGAATGATGTTAAGGGCTCAGCAGGAACCTGCTGCAGCCTGTGCTGCTCCCTACCCAGGGTGATGCCTTCACCCTCCTCAGGAACAAGAGAAACCATGGCCCAGTCCCATCCCACAGGGCAATGGTGAGATCCTCCAGGTCACGCCACAAGCCAAGAAATACAACAGTCTCTTGTGTCAAATGATGTGTCTATTTTTTTTTTTAAGGTAGTTAGCAGCTAAAATCAACAAAATTGTGGGTACATTCAAGGAGAAATTGAGTTAAGATACCTCAAGTGAAAGACAATTCTGCTTTTTCTCTCTGTCTCTGGAGGTACCTTTCAGGTCACACCAACCAGCCCTCCTCATGAAGGTAACAAGGCTTTGCAATGTGATTTTGCTTCCTCTTCCCTACTCCAGTGACTGCCAGAATCACACCCCAGCAGCTACCCTGCTCTAAAACACTCTGAAACAGCCCAGTGCTCTTGCTCAGCACAAACTAAAGTCAGTGCAGAGCATCACATCACACCAGCATTGCTGGAATTGAAATGTTCCTTAACAGAGAGGGAAATAATCTCTTATCTGTGCAAGCCAAACAGTTTGTTATCACCTGCTCACACTCAGAGGAGAAGTAAGGCTTGAGAAACCTGTAGCTGCAAAAACCTTCCCCAGCTTTACACATAAAAATGTATAAATCAAGTATCCTCACTAGGTTTGGCACTCCACAAAATCCCCTTTAAGCCCTAGCCTGGAACTGTACCTTGTACACAAGCTTTTATCATAAGAGCTTGAAAGCAGACAGAAAAGAGCACCTGAACTCCTGGGCCCTGGGTTTTGTTATGAGCTCTGGTGCTCTGTGCCTCAGAACAAGCTGCTGAAATGCAGCTCCAAGCCAGAGCCATGAACTAAATCCCCCCTTGCTGGTCCAGCACAGGGGAGGGGACACACAGGAGCTCCACACTCAGCTTCTGCAGAAGGTTGGAGAACTCTCATGTTAACTTCAGAGTGGGGGCCAGAAGAACAGAGAAGCTCTGTGGAGGCCTCCCCATACTACAATTCAGGTTTTTGGCATGAAGGAAGCTTATTTTTGGCAACTCTTATTTTCTCATTCCTGCTCAGGATGGTAGGATTTTAAAAGCCTGCAGGGCATAGAAGGTTACTGATAATAAAAGGGTGCATTTTAATACACCAGAATAACTACAGATATGCCTACTTTGGTGCACATGGCTCCATCTTAGCTGTATTTCAAACATGCCACATAACATTTATTATGAAAAATAATTAAAGAGCCCCTCATTAATTATTTGTATTACCATAGCACCTAAGGGCATTAATCACACATCAAGACATAGTTCAGCAAACACTGCCAGAACATGGTCTGCCCAAAATCAAAATCCAGGGCAATGAAAAGGAAACAACTGCACAGAAATAAAAGAATGCATGGGGTGATGGCTTTAGTCCTCTGCCATCAAATTACCTGCACAGCTCAGATGAGGAAGGTTTTTAAGAGAGGCTGGGTGAGGATTAAGAGTCAGTAATAAGTGATCAGAATATTGGGAGCCAAACCCAAGGAGAAGATGTGAAAGAAAGTGGACAACTTGCAGCTGTTGTGGTGCAGAGCCCGCAGAGACAACACTGAGCAGCCAGGTCCAGTTTGAGTCAAGATATGGATCAAGAGGACTCCTGGAAGGTCCTTTCCAGCACAGTCCTTTGACTTTACAACAGTTAAAATAATTTTAAAACAGGCAGGAAAGTTCTAACACCAAGTTTGTTAAAGAGGCCCAAACTTTCAATGTTTCATTAGAACACCAACATCATCCCCTCGCTCTGAGAAGCCAGGGCACAAATGTGTTGGGAACTGCACTTCACCCATGACAGCCCCCAGGCAACAAAGCAAAGCTTCAGCATTCCTCAACATCATTATCTCCTGCCAAAGTTAAACCCCAGAAATAAACAAATACCAGCTTCTGGTCATAAAATGGAGCTGAAACCAAAAATAAAAGCTCAGAGCCTGCTGAGATGGTGAATACTCACTGATACAGCAGGTGAGCTCTTCCCACATCTCCAGCTCCTACAGCAGCCCCAGAGCTCAGTTCCAGCACAGGCTAGGAGCAGCCACTCATTCCTAACCCCCATTTTGACTGCCCCATCTCTGGGAAAATGGGATGTGTCTTCATGTGGTTAGAGAAAACAGATGTATGTTGTGAAGTGAGCTGAGCAGCAAATAAAGCTGATCCCTCCTACCCACACAAGGCTTTGAGATTTTGGTGTATTAAATAAAGACAAATTTATGTCTGAAAAGCCACTGTTGCATTTCACATGCCCCATTTTCCTCTCAAGGGGAAGCTCTTGCATTAAATTATTGGGTAGAAAAGAACAACTGCTGCACACAGAGATGATAGTGAAAGATGAAATTATTGTAATATAGCATATTGCCAAATATGAAATAAACTACTGTATTTTCCTAAACTCCTATTTTATTTTGTCACTGTTGTTAGATTTGTTCCAAAATAAAAACAGGATTATACACAGCTGAATAATTAAGTGTTGTCTTCATTAAAGGAAAAAAAAAAGCCGTGAAATACCCCATTTCCCTGAGGGGAAAAAAAATTAAATATAAAACCAGAACCAACTTCCCATTCAAAACCTTAAAGAACTGTTCTCCCAAGCCTGACTGTACAGGAATGTGGCTAACACAGAAAGGATTTTTTTTTCTTTAATTATTTAGGTGCATTCTCAGAAGTTAATCAACTAATCTCCTTCTCGATTTCCTACACCAAGAAAAGGCCAGATGTAGTAATCTATTACAGACACGATATAATTGTACTGTAATCATAACAGAACAATATCTGCACATATGCTTTTGTTAAGCATGGGGCACAGCCTGACACTACTCATTAAGAAACAAATGGAACATTCAACCACGGCTTTCATTTGATCTTGCAGAGATAAGGCTCAGTATTGTTATTCCGGATTTTGTGTGTGTGTGCAGGACACAAAAGCATTCTCTCTCACAAATGAAAAAAGAAAATAAAACCAAAGCAAACAGGCCTACATGGGCAATTGAGCAATGGAACAGTATATTCTGCTATTATCACTCTGTAATAACTTAAAAGTCACTCCAAGCACAGAATTAACACCAAAAAACAAGGCTAAAACAGTTATTTCACCCTACTAGAGGCATGCTGGCCATTTTTCTTATGCACATCGTTTTTCACTATCACATCAATGGTATTTTACACAGCATTGTACTGACTGGTATTGTAATTTAAACCTTGTCTATGCCCTGTGTATGAAAACTCCTCAGCATAACTAGCAGCAATACCAGAAAGGGAAATATCAAACAAGCAGCTGGTGCTGCTTTAGAACTTTCTGAAGGGTGGGCCTGGCAGGAAAGCAGTTAAAAAGCAGCAACATGAAATTGCATATGATACAGCACAGTGATGCTACTGCATTATAAATAATGCTGAGGGATGCATTATTTATATGTCTAATATTGGGCTCTCTTATGAAGAAAGAATCTTTCTCCAGTTTGTCTCCAGTAGTAATAGGCAGGCAGGATCACACAGCAGAGATGGGAAGGAGACATGGCAATCCAGGGAAATTTGGGAGGCAAAACACAGAAAAACAGTGAGTGAAGCACTCTATTGCATTTCCTAGGTTTAATAAGGTGGAAATCTCAGAAGGTTAGGAGCTCACCCTTCATTCATTTAAACATTCAATAGGGGAAAAAAAAAATTGGATGTTTATTTGAGCCTTATCCCAAGTCTGTGCCCTCTAACAGCTGCAGGGCTAGCATGGAAATGCTCTGAGATTTCTGGCACCTCCACGTCTGATCACAGTTTTAAACCAAAACTGGAGCAATGCTCTACCCCATAAAGGTGTTTAAATTGGCTCTTGCAAGAGGATGGAGCCTCCAGCCCCACAGCGAGCTCCACCTTGTAACACACTCATTTTCTGTTCCTTTGTTGAATTCAGCACTCTGCACGGATCCAGCAGGAATGCAGCTGCTACAAGCACCTCTTTCCTCTCTGCACTGGAAACTCCACCAGCAATTTGTAAACAAGAGTAACTATGAGGGTGAAAGCACAAATAAACCTGGTGGTTAGCCCAGGTCAGAGCACCAGTGGGGCCAAATCCAATTTTTGGCACCACCAACACTCTTCCCTTCAGCCAAAAGTTACCAGCTGTAGATAAATGCCTGGAACAAGTTCTTATCCCCACTGGGTTTCACATCATGGTGTCAGATGTCCACCAGAGCCACCTTCCACTGCCATCCACACACAAAGCTGAGGTATGGACAGAGATGCCAGCCACCCATGGGCACCACGGGGCAAGAGATTTCTCTGGAGTTTGGGTGGACAACCAGTTTGGTCTGCAAAAAATAAATCAGTCCCAGTAGGTCAGAAACTGCTCTCAACATTGAGCACAGAGCTGTTGTGGAAGTTAATGAGCCCCACCACTGCCTAATCCAGCCCAGGCAGGGCCTTGGGGGAAATTCAAGTGCTCTGGTGCTTTGCTGCTGTTGTTGCTTCAGTCCAGCTTTACCTCATAAAAGCAAACTAGGCCTGAGCTTGGGACCGTGGTGCTGACAGTCACATGAGCTCATCCTGACAGCTTTCTTTTGTTCTTGGAGTTGCAGAAGGAAAAAAAAGGCTTGAAGACCAGAATGGGACAATGATCCCAAAAGATAGCTGGTGGGTGCTTCTTTTTGAAGTACATTTCAGGAAACCATTCACTCCAAACCCACTGTTTTGGAAACTTGCTTTCACAATCCTGTGCTCCGAGGTCCCAGATTGTCCAAATTCCACATACTATTGCTGAAAATGTTTTATAGTTCCATGTCTAACTGAACCAGCCTCCAAAACCCACCCTATTAAAATCCAGTAAAACGATTCAAAAATTTGGGTGACCAGTGGGAAGGAGCTGAGGTTCTTCTTAAAGATTGAAGGTTATCTTCCAAGTCCAAATATTTCTTTTGCATCTTTTCAAAGCAGTGTTTAAGCACATCTAGTCCCATTTTGGTTCTCCCCTACAGGTCTTTTGCTGCCTCTTCATCTTTGTTAACAAAGCATTTAAAGAGCTGGAGGTTCTCAGCTCAGGGGCCACAGTGAAGGGCTCAAAGCCTCTTCTTCCAACCTCATTCCTCAGAGTAGCACAGGTAAGCAAAGGAATTGGCATCATACCATTTAGATTCCTACAACAATCAGCAATTTTTCCTGGATGCTCCCAACTGAGGCCAAAACACCCCCTCACCTAAACCCAGTAACACGAGAAACATGTTCATTTTCAAGTGTCCTGGACTCCCCTAGCTGTGCACAGGAGGTGCAGACACAGGCTGAGCACACTCTGCAGCTTCCAAACTGAAAGCAAATTAGGGATGCTCAGGCTGTGTCACACAAATCAGTCACGAGACTCGGTTCACATTTCCAGAGGATTGACTCCTTCAGCTTGGCATAGACAAACTGTCTTTCCTGTTATAGGGCTTCTAAGAGGGGTGCAGAGCTGACACCACCTCATCCCAAGATGCAAAACTTGCCAGGAGTTCAGTTTTAGCCCACAGATTCAACTTTTTTGTCCCCTGCCATTCATGACCATCCTTGAGATGAGGAAATCCCCCAGTGCAGAAAGCCCAAAGTCAAATCACATCATGGAGCTTGGTTTATGCCAAGCAGAATTTCCAGATGAATTTTTGCAGTCCAATCCACCCAGCACTGCTGATCCCAGTTCTCCACTTTGCTGTGCAATTTCAGGCACAGCTTAAAGGGGAGAAGCCAAAAGAATCTAAAAATTAAAAACCACTTTCCCCATATTCCACTCAGCAGCTGTCATAAAGAAAATGCAAGTGGAGTGATTAATTCTTCCACTTATTCTGATGCAAGAGCATCAGCCTCTCAGATTTGGGCTTTATTACTATGCTCTGCCTCCCCAGGCCAATCCTAAGAGTCAAAATTTGACAAATTTCATACTGTGAGGCTTTTAAACAGTCAAATATTGCTTTATTATTTAGAACATCATTTTTGGGTTTTGTTTCCAGCTGTATGTAGTACTGAAGTTTGCATTAATGCCCTGCATTATATCATCCTTATCAGACAAGTTCCTGAGGTACAGCTGATTCTCCTTTTTGATTTTCTACAAGAGCTATTAAAAATGCTGACCAAAGAATATAGATTTTCATTAATATTTCCTCTTCTTTTGATCTGTTCCTTTGATTTACCTGACTCTACAATCCAAATAATCAGAGGAGTTCCTGTCTTTCATGCAACAAATGTAATGCCAAAATTTAATCAAGCCAAGCTTTTTGAGATGTGGGGGAAGAGAGGCAGTACATTTAAAGAGCTCTTCCTCACCCTGTCTCTCCAGATGGTTTTGGGAAAAGCAGACCCCAAGAAGATGCAGTTAATGGTGTCCCATTAAAGCATCCAACAGCACTGGTGATTTCAGAGGGCATTCTCTGCTTTGTGGGCATGAAAAACATTTCTGCAAACAGCAAGGCTGCTGAATGTGAGAACAGAGATTGAGATGGAGAGAGCCTTTTTCTTTAGGCAGGGGAAACAAGGTGCTGCTCTCGTGTTTTCTCCGTGCTGTCTCTTGCCTCAGTTCAGTTTTCTCTGATATGTTCTCAGGACATCCAGCTGACTGTACACTTGTTTTTCAACCCTGTTTTGGCATCAGGTTGCTGTCTTTATTCCTTTTGGTATTGTTCCTGCACAGGAAGGCAGGAAAACACTTTTCCAGGCTCCTACTATATATTTGTTTTCCCTTACCGTTGTTCATTCTGTTTGCACAGTGGTTGTTTTCCCTCATCTCTGATGATGAAATTTAAACTCTCCCCTAAGAGGAGAGAGATTTCAGGGAGTGGAAAATACAAAGACAGCGTAATGGAGCAAACAGAGGCTTTGCTTTCAGCACTCTTGAGGAGTCAACCTTGACCCCAAGATGCCCAAACAAGTTGCAGGTGTAACATGTGCACTTTTGGATTAAGCCCAAGTGCCCTTGTTTTTGTTCTATTTCCACATTAGTGAATGAGGGGACAGATGTGGTTCAGAGAAGTCAGTGCACCCCAAACACTGTGCTGCAATCACTCCAGTGCCATTAAATCACATCAGAACAGCTCTGCTCAGGAGTCCTTCAGCTGTTCCCTGTGATTGCTGCTCCAGCCCAGCTCCAACACACACTTCAAATATATGGATAACTCAGAGAAATCAGGGAATTCCTAATTCACCACCCTCTGCCTCAGAGTCAAAATTACTCATGGGGTCTGACATTAAAAAACACAATTTCCTGCAGGGTGGTGAAAGCAGCCATTATCTGTGTGTGACTATAGCTGTGTGTAGATACATTTCTAGATCTGTAGTTACTCAGCTTTTATCCACATTTCCAGTATTAACTTGGTGATGCAATAATTTGTATATGCAAATGATGGGGATATTTCCAGGAGCAAAGTTCTAACCAGGAGAGGTTCTACCTCCAAGGAGAGGTATGCCAACTAACATAGAGGTTTAGGTGCTGTGTGCAATCAAATAAAAGAAACCTGCAGCTTCCCAAAAAAGGGCCAGAATGGCTTCCAACTAGCTAACTACAAACAAGTCAACTTTTCTGATAGAAAGAAGAGTCTTCTTCCAGGTTTTCTTTTGAAATCAAATAAAGGAGTTCATACATACATAAAAATGGGAATAAACTAAGTAGACCTGAAGGCTCCTAATCCTCAAAAATCCTTGCCACATCACCCCTCTCAGTGAAAGCCTTGAAGCCTCAACCTTCAAGCTAGCACTCTTGGTTTTTTTTCACAGAAAAGGAGTTCCAAGGAAACTTCCCTGACCATCCAGGAGCAATTTGCAGCCACACTCAGACTATCTGCACTGGGACTGAGGCCCCTGCACACCTACAAAGCCCAGCACTCACAGGCAACAGCCAGCTTGACCACAGAGCACAGGCTCAGAGATCTTGATCCTTAAAATAATTTAATCATGGTGCAACAGCAAAATAACAGCTGGAGGTGCCTCTGAGCAGGAACCCCACACAAAGGAGACCATGGGCTTTTACAGCTTCACAGCCCAAGGGTACCAAATTCTGGAGTCCGCAGCTCCTGCCATGTACCTCCCCTGGCTGTGCCACAGGTCTGTGTCCCTGAGTGTCCCTCCTTGTGGCAATGTCACAGTTCTGTATCCCTGGGTGTCCCTCCCCTGGCAGTGTCACAGGTCTGTGTCCCTGGGTGTCCCTCCTTGTGGCAATGTCACAGTTCTGTATCCCTGGGTGTCCCTCCCCTGACAATGCCACAGGTCTGTGTCCCTGAGTATCCCTCCTTGTGGCAGTGCCACAGGTCTGTGGTACCATAGGCTTTTACACCCTTACAGTCCAAGGGTACCAAATTCTGGAGTCCTTGAGCATCCCTCCTTGTGGCAATGTCACAGTTCTGTGTCCCTGGGTGTCCCTCCTGTGCTGTGCCCCAGGTCCCTGTGCCCTCTGCTGTGCCAAGGCTCAGCAATTCTCAGCCTCTCTCCTGGGGCTCGCACCCAGAGCCCAAGTGCAGCTGACCTGAGCCCCCAGCACTGGATGGATCCCCAGCAGACCTTTCCTCCCCCAGTTTCCCCTCAAGGAAAGGGCTGGCACCACCATCTCCCCTCTCACAGAGCTGCTGCCTGTCCCAGCTGCACCAGAGCTGATATTCACACCCCACCATTTCCCTGAGCATCATCCATGTCCTTTGTTCTCACAAGGGATGACCTCATCTCAGACCAATTCCAACTGTTTTCCACAGTGATATAATTTCCATACCTAATTCCATATGGTCAGAGCAAGGTTTGAGCATGAATAACCTGGAGCCTGAAACCACAGAAGGGGACCCACATCTCTGGATGACTTCATAGGAGACCTCTGTTGGTCAGGGGCCTTTCCCCCATCCCACCACAGCTTTGTGTCTAAAAGCAGAAACTGCTTTTAATCTCCTATTAAAATTATGCAAGAATGAGCCCACAGGTTATTTTGGAGACATCCAGAAAGATCCCTGAACCATCAGTAAAATTCTAGGAATCAATGGCCAGCTCAGGAAGGCAAAGGAGGAAACATAAAAGAAAAATACTCCTCTGAGCATACCATTATTGTTAAATATCACCATTCCAAATGTAAGAGATAAATTTCCAAGCATTACAGCAGGTCTCAGAACCCTATTAATAGAAATTAGAGGGAAGTCTAATAGAAAAAGACAGAGAGGAAGACATTCTCTCCACTGCTCCCTGGGGAAGGTGAGAAAAGACTGAAAGATGACACTTTATCTCTTCTAATTCTCATGGGACCCATAATCACAGCATTCATTCAGCAAATAATAATAATAAATATGGTCTGAAGCGACTCCAGCTATTTCAGCTTTAATAAATGGGCTGAAATAGAGGCAAATTCAGATACAGAGAGCATCTTTTCAATAAAATCTGATAGGGTTATTAATAACATTAATGGAGTACCATGCTGTCTCCATTTTGTTAATAGTTGCCTTGTTCTCCCCCAGTCCATTCCCCACTCCCATGCACAGACACAGACAAACACACACACTTTTCTCTCCAGTGATGACAAATTCAGACTGTCAGCTTTCTGCTGGCAATGCATCCCAAGAATTAGTCAAATTTGACATGATTTTATTGTTTTATGGGAACTGCCAACAGGGATTTTTCTGCCTGAAGTACATTTATATCCTAGTTCAAATCAGATCCTGGCTTAGTTCATGGCCACAGAGAGGATAAGCCAGGAAACCTGCAGCTCCTCAAGGACAAAACAAGTTCTGGCTGTGATGGGATGCTTAGAGCCTTGCTCCAGGTACCTGTGCCTCTGTTTTGACTTGTCCCTTACTCTCAGGACAGCTTTTCCTTTCAGCTTTTTATTCCCCTACCAGGGAATCATTCCCAGTGCATGGCCACAGCATTTGAGCTGCTGGTCCAAACCCTTGCTCACAGTTTTAGAAGAGCTAAAAGACTGTCAGCAGAAGAACAAGTGCAAGCAGGTGGATTTGCCCATTTTATTCCTAATGGAGAGTTTAAAAAGGTTATCCTTGTATTTTTGTTCTCCCTTCTCCCCCTTTTTTATGAAATAAAATCTGACTTCTCTCTCACCATACCCCATGAAAAAACAACTATTGATCCCAGTTGTACAAGACTGAGGGTTCCTGATAATTTAAAATTCACCCTCTTTTATCCCATTTCACAGCAGTATTTTCCAATAGTCAGGTTTTTACAGACTTAGTGAGATTAACAAAAAAACATGTTCCTTTCCCTTTGCATGTTATATTTTCAGCTGTGACTTCCATAAAATCATTTTGGTTAGCAAACAAGATGGCTATATGATTAAAGAAATAAATGCATCTTATTTTCCTCATCCCCACCTCTAGATGGGGGAAGGAGCAGCCAGAGCCAAAGTGTTTTTTATCACAGCACTTCCCTTGCAAAGAAACAAAAAAAAAAAAAAAAAAAAAAGAGAAAAAGAAAAGAGAAATAGAATTATAGAGTTGCAGAGAAATGAAATGTTTGAACAGAAAATAATTTCCCTAACTTGTAGCCTGGAGGCATAACCTGTCATAGCTCTGCAGGAATTGAACAGTCAGGGAGTTCAAGTTTTTTGCAGCTTACCATAAACTAATGTGCTCAGTCATATCATCCTCAGAAGACAGGGATTTGAAGGAGCCACTGTATTTAGAACAGCAAAAGTGATTCTAGGGTTTAATAGAATTAGAGGGAGCCATCAGCAGCCAAACACAGATGGAGATTAGATGGAAGGTGACGAAAAAATTCCCAAACCACACGCCACACTAAAGACAGAGAGCTAAGAGGTAATTCTATTTTAAACTCTTCTAGAGACCATGGACTCATCAGCTCATACCCTACAAGAATTCACCTGTTTTACATAGTGGTACCCAGAATAACTGATAGATTTCCACATGAAACAGAGAGCATCACACTGGGAGTCTCTCAGTGTGGTGGGTCAGCCCCAGAGCATGCACTGCCTTCTGAAAGGGGGGGAGCAGGGAAAAAAAGCTCTTGAGGAAGAAATGAACTACTTTAAAATCTGCATTGAACAGATCAGGCAAGATTCTCTTCTTACATCTGCAGTCTCTTCCCCCTTGATCTTTATAGGCTTCTGCTGGTCTGAAATCAATGCAGAAAGCACAGTAAGGTGCAAGTCCTGGAGGCTACTCCACAAACAAGACTCAGCTGAACAAAATAAGTATTTTTCCTAAGATATTCTCTGTCCTCCAGCCTCATCAGGACCATACAAACACTGTGGAGTTGATACTGTCCCAAATGCTGCTCTCTGAACTGCTCATGGGTGAATCAAAAGCACAAGCTCTGCCAGGGACACAGGCTGGATTATGGATTGGCAGCACCTGCCTGGAAAAGTGCAGAGCAAGAGAAACACTGAAGAACCCCCAAACTGGCAACTGGAGGTTTGTTACCCATTCTCAGGCCAAAAATACTTCTCTATTTTTCCACTGTATTACACTATGAAAAGCTCTCCCATGAAGAAAGCAGGTCTGTACTGGGAAACCCTGAGAAGGAAGTCAGAGCTGACCTGGTGCCAGAGCTGCTCTCTGCCTTTATTGGCTCTGTTTGCTCTGCCCATGCTCCTATGGGACAAATTCCCCTTTACTGGGACTTGCTCTAAACTATCACAGGTCAGGTCTCAAATTGCTACAGGTACCCAAATCCTTGAGTTATCCAAGTGCTCTCTCCTTGGAAAAACACATCTCTGCCATCCCTACCCCAAAGTGTGACACATCCTCCTCGAGAGAAATAAAGTATGCGAGATCCCACTCTGATTATAATTCCATTTTTACAGAAAGCCCACACTGGTACCATCCTGACCCAAACCCACAGGTTTCCAGCCCTAGACTCGAGTCTGCAATAAAAGCAGTGCCTCTGGCACACCTGAATGCACCTTAATTGCAAGGTGGAATGGGTGCCCAGCTCTGGGTTACCTGTAACTCACAGGTGCTTTCCTTTCCCATCTCCACTGGGACATGGAGTTAACTTCATTGCTTTTAGCTGAGCTAATGTTCAAGTTAGCAGCTGGGACAATTTGTTCAAGGTCAGAGGGAAGACTTCAGCCATCTGCAAAGTGCACCCATGCCCTTCCAGTGCTCCTCTAGCATCCTACCACGAGATCTTATTTTCTCTGCACGAAGAGCGCTTCCTCAAAAGAGGGAGATCTCAAGAAATCAGCATTCAGAGGCAACACTGGGAGAAAGGCACTCACACAGAGCTGCCACACGAACAGCTGCCTCTCTGGCTTTGCCCATTTACCCCTGTGAACAAAGGGAGGAAGCCACAGCGTGACCTGCTGGGAGCAGGGGCTTCTCCGAAGCACTCCGTCTGACCCCGGGGTAATGAACAGAATTAATATGGCAAAGCCTCTAACACAGCACCACTTCCCAGCAGCACAGCCACAGCCTCTAATTGATTAGTCCATAAAAATCTGTGCACTAAATTGAAAGGAGCTGCACTAATTCTCTTTTATGTTAAATTTCTGTCTTTCTCCTTTATCGAATCCTTCGTCGAATGTCCCTTTTGCTGCCTATTGTGGGCTTGCTCTGGGCCTGTTTTCCTCTTGCCCAGATTAAGTACCTAATCAAAATCTTGTCTCCCTTAATGGCATAAAATTGAAAGATAGATATTGCACTTTACACAGCTGATTAAACACTAGAATGTGGCTAAATGCTTTACAGGGCTTGTTACATTAACTAACTCTGTCATCTGCCAGCTATCTTATAATTGCATATGCTCATGTTGCCACTGGTGAAGCCAAGGTAAGATTTCTTTTCCCTCCATTACCTCTTTCCAGTCTCCCTCCCTCCACATTGCCACCCACCAGGTCTGTATCAGAGAGGAGCTTCTGACTCCCCTGCAACAACCACCTGAAGAAAACCTGGTTTTGGTGCTGGTTGACTGTAATTTTCTGTATGTTCAACTTTCAGTCATTGGTTTGTGGCCATCTAAAGTGACTAATGTGATGGCAAGGCACAATAAATATACATTTTATTTCTGAAGGAAACAATCCTGCCTACACTTCTTGTCTTGTCAGCTTTAATGCTGAGCACCTTGTTCCATAAGGCTGGAGAAAGCAAGGATAGGAAAAACCCCCAAAAGTGTTAATACTACTTTGTTTAAAAACATACTTTAAAAATTCTGAACGTCCCACTGGCTCATCAAAGCAGGATCTCATGTACGTATCCAGTGTTGCACATCTTGGCTTTTTTCTTACACTGTAATAATGATGCAGATGGACTTTTTGGAAGACTTACAAGTCTATCCCAGCTGATTTGCCTTTCAGACAAGAGTTTCACCTTCTGCAAGGCATTCACAGAGAATAATCCCTAAATACAATCATCAACCAGATTCGCTTCAAGAGCGAACCAACCCAGAAAAGCTATTCCAAAAATCCTTTTGGAAGAAAGAAAAGAAATAGAGGTTTTGTTAAATGTTCTTAGGAGTTGTTAACAAGTGAAACATTCATCAGGGCTTGTATTTTGTTTGAGAATACAAACCATGTTGCCAAACACTCTGCAGGTAAGATGTGTTGTCTTCACCATCCAAAACAGACCTTTACATAAATATTTCTATATAGATTGCTTTAAAGCAATTGCCAAAACACTCCTCCCCTTTAATAAAGAAAATAGACTGCACATTACACCCAGCCTGTAAAATGTGGAAAGCTGGTTCAGTTCATGTGCATTTCCTCCTGACCCCAATCTTTTACAAAGAATCTATTTGTTAAGCAATAAAATAACCCATCATCCATTTCTGGTCCATCTGTTACCCAAAAAAACTTTTTTTCTTATTTCCAAATTCCACTGCAGAAGGTGCTAAAAGTCTCCTTTTGCCACCTCCTTTCTAATTCTGCACCTCCTCATACAGGAGCAGGACTCCAGCCAGGCAAGGAGGCTCTGTCTGGGAGTCAGTCACTCTGAGCAGCTGCATTCACAGCCAGCTAATAAAGCCACCTCTAAGCTCTGCCCTAAAAACACCCAAAGGCCCAATCTTCTTCCCATGGGCTCAGCAATAAGGCTTTACTAGGTGGGTTCTCCCTCCCTGGTTTACATGGCTGCTAAATCAAACTGAGCTGAAGCAGACATTACAAACCTGCTGGCAATTAATAATCGATTAATTGTTTGCTTATCCCACCAGGATTCTGCACCTTCCCATCTTGCATTTGGTTCCCTCCTGAAACCACACAAATTAGTTCATTGTGCCATTGTTAATGGTTCATAAAAGCATACTAGAGGCTATTATGAAACCTTTACTAAGTGCTTGTGTTAAATATTCATGAAGGCACAATATATACTTTAATAAGACATGTAGCAAGTTACAAAACTGAGCCCTGCACTAAACATTTACATCCCAGGAAAGATTCATTTGAAAGGAAAATATCCACAGAAAAAAAGGCACCCACAATTCTCTCCTAATCTTCCTTTTTCTTGATGTACAAGGTAATCTTGCCAAATCCTTTTGCCTGCAGTTTCACACTTATTAAAATTCTTTGGTTTAACAAACATACCAATTCCAAATTTCCTCCTGGAGGAGGAGAATATTCCCCTATACATGTAGATCCACATGCAACAGTAGATAGCAAAACTGATTGGGCAAGTTTCAAGGAAAAGCTGCAAGTTCAAGATTGATCTGCAGGTACCAAAGGTAGGTGGAAATTTACTCAGGAATCAGCCAAAACCCACCTCAAACTGGTCATTCAATACAGACAATTCATCAACAGTAAGCATTTTCTAAACAGAAAAATGAATGGCTCTGTGATCTGCCACACTATTTCCTACTGCTGACTTTTGAGCTGGACCCACAATTTAGAGTAGTTCATAAAAGCAAGACCAAGTCTGACAATTTTGCCCTAGTGCTTAGTGGACATTTGGCCAAAGCCACATTCCCCTGGCAGTCCTGCAATTCAGCACAACTGTCAAAGTCCTTCTAGCAGAGGCACAGCAATCCAGCAGGACATTAAATCAACTTACAGAAGGATAGGATGAGGAACAAAGTTTTACCATTTCTAACCAATGCCATCAATCCCTCACTTTCAGGATCAGATTCACAAAAAAACACATTGAATCCTTTATATGCATCTAAGTCCCAGTGCTCTGATCCCTGCCAAGCATCCACTTATCCCCTGGAGCAGGTTTGGGAGCCATGGAATTCCCATAATGTGCTCTCCAGAGCAGAGCACAGCACCTGCAGCAGTGAGCAACCAGCAATGTTCCATTCCAAGGCTGATCTGATGAGGTGCTGAACACAAGAGATGGGCTGAGTCACCAATGCCATGGCAGCACCACAGCTCCCAAGGACACCCCTGCTGCCAGCCAGAACAGAGCCACTGTGTCCTGCTCCACGAGGGCCTGGGTGCTCCAGCCTGCCCCAGTCCTGTTCCTCCTCCCAGGGCCTGAGCTGGTTTATCTGTTAACTCTACACCCCTGCAGTAGAACAAGGATTGCTGACACTTGCTGAACTTCACACCCACATTCCAATATTGTTTCTTCTCTCCTTACCCCAAAAAGAGTCACAGCAGCTTGTGGGGGTCTGAAGGGGATGGGGAGGGCAGCAATGGGGTAAATGATCCCGTTCAGAGTTCTCCACTTTTTGTTGTTTTGCAAATGGTTTTCCAGTACGGGAATATTCGGAGCACAGAAGATGCAAACAGCGTCCCTCAGTAGTGCTGGACATGTGCACCATGTGCAAAGCTGGTCCCAACCCAAGCAGGACAGCAACTACCAGGCTGTATCCACCAGTTTGTAGCCTGGGGCCTGTTCTCTTCCACAGACCCTCCAGGCAGTGGGGGCTGAGGAGGAATTGGACACAAAGCTCCCTGTGAGGAGCCAGAGTGCAAAGCCATGGAAGAGAAGGCCAAGCAGGACATCAGGAACTACAGCTGGGTTCAACAGAATAGTCCTGTGAGGAATCAGTGATGACTGAAAATGCTTAACTGGACAAGCAGGCACTGATCTACCCTTCTGAGATGGTTGCTGGGTTTATTCATAAGAAAACTAAAGTATGAGAAAGACATTACCAGAAAGGGCAAGATAATTCCTTCCCTTTAAACCCCTGTATCTTCTTTGCTGATCCTCACTTCTCAATTCCTATTCCATTTCTCCCCAGGGACTGTTTGATTAAATATATGTGAATAAAAAGTATCCATTCCCTTTTGAACTAGGTTAAATTAACAGTGACCTGAATCAGACCCCACAGTCCTGACAGCAATTACTTATCAATGAATCATTATCCATCTCTAAATACAATTCCTTGCTCTTTCTAGATTTCTTGAAGTGTATTAAAAAAAAAAAAAAAGTACGTTGCCTTTTTTGCCAAATTTCTTGAAGTGTATAAAAAAAAAAAGGCAGAAATATTTCTACAAAGTCAGGATTTTGCCAGGGATGTGGGATGGACACTAGACAAAGAACAGACATAAGGAGAACAGAAAACTGTTACCATCTTCTCACCTCCTTTTACAATTTGTTTTCACATTTCCTAAAGACAATCAGAAACTGAAAGTGAACTCAGATCCAAATGGAAACAAAAGACAAAAAAATGTCAACTATTTTACTATGGCCACAGTTGCTATTTTAACACTTTATTTTCTTCTTTCCTGGTTGTAGCATGCCATGGGGAAGTGAGCTCAAACCATGAAATGTAACTTTGGGGTTCCTAATTCTAATTCAGAGAAATGTTTTGCTGAGATTTTCTAAGATTCCTTTTTATTTGTGGACCACACTGAACAACAAGATCTCTTGTACTTATTCTGGAATTTTAAAAAAGCTTTTCAAGACAATGCCCATAAAACAGATGAAAAAATGCTATTATTAAACCTCTCATACCAGCAGATCTCAGGGCAGCCCAGAAACAAAGCAGACACATCTTTAGAGCAAGAGATTCCTCTCAGCTGGTGTCAGAGATTTGCTCAAGTGGAAATTAAAGGTCTTACTGCAGGATTGTAGAGCTGTTGTGCTGAATGCTCCAGCTTTACACACTGCAGCAAGATCTATTTTTCAAGCCCTGAGTGAACTTGACAGCTGAAGACATTTGTCCCACTTGCCTACAGTAAAGGAACTGCAAGGAACTCCTTGTCTTGAAGGAATTCATTCAGTCACATTTAAAACATAAAGGGGTTACACTGCCCCAGGCTCTGACACTTACCTGAAGCTTCCAGAGAGATCTCCAGATGAGCAAGGCAGCCTGGCCAGGCTGGAACACTCCTGGTCATCAATCCCAGCCCACCAAAGGTGCTTCACTTTGCCACGAGTTTCCACTGTTGAGCAGCTCAAAGCGAACTTCTGTGGTCCACACAACAGCAGCAGCTGAAAGGGAAAAAGCAGCAGCATTATTTAAAATGTCACAATGAAGTGTTGGTTTAAAAATACTGACAAGTAGGAAAAAAAATCCAGATAGAAGATCAGCACTGACATCCTTCCATTTCAGGTGGGACAGCCTCCAGAAAGGGCTACACCCAGGGCTAAAACGTGAATACTGTGACCTCTGTGTTCCTGATCCAAAAGTACAACACCTTTGTACTGTGCTGAATGATGAGAGACAGAACAAACCCTCTTTTCACACTCTTCCCACATCACTTAACCCCACTGACCTCAAAAAAATTGTTCCTAATCTCTCTCTTTCATGCTGGACATGATCTCAGAAGTGGACTGGGCATTGCTGAGTTTACTGATATCCAATTATAATTTGGTCCATATCTAAAAATGAAGATTGGCAAAGCTACAGAAAACTGAAGGTCTGCAAATCTTCATCATTTGGGGTCCTGTCTAGATTTCAATTCATTAAAGACTTTAAATTTAGAATGGTTTGGACATAAGAATCTCTGTTTTGTCCATCTATAAATGCCAGACAACCATTGTCCAAAACAGAAAGTGAGTAAATAAATAAATAATTCATATAACCAGAATTTAACCCTAATGAATTCAATCCCTTTTTACTGTAAAGGGAAAGTTATGCTTGCAGGCATAGTTTGGGCCTTGTTTTTAAATGCAGAGAATAGTAAAATAGATGCAATGTTTATGAATTATTAAAACCTGCACAAGGATTTCTTTTCCTCTTCCAGAGGTTCTTGTTTAATCCTTGTTCATTGTTGGGGGCTCTGGGGATGACTGACATTTACCACATCTCTGCTGTGCTTCCTTTCCCACTGACATGGGGGAAGAGGGAACCACACAGACACACAAGCCCTTGCAGATTACAAATGTTCCAAACTTTCATTTCTCCTCACTGCCCACACCCCCTGAACCAAGTCTCTTGCACAAAGACAGATAAATTCCCATCTGGAACAGTGTCCCAATATCATCACTTCATCTGTCACATGAATAAGAACTTTAATCACCTTGCAAGTAACAGATATTAAGGATTAACAAACTTGGGGTTTTGTGGTTATGGGTTTTTTTTTGGTTTTTTTTTTTTTTTTTTTTTGGTTTTTTTTAATAAAATAGTAACCTTGTTTTGTAGATGCTGTGGTGGTCAAGGGACATGTTTTGATGTAATGATACTATTTTTTCTTAAGAAAAAAGATAGTTTAGGGGGTATATTTAGGAACAGGGATTTAGAGATTTGCAACCTGAAAATACTTGAGCATCCCATCCTATACCAGTTTTCAGCACACAAATAGATCCCCACAGAGTGCTGGCAGCATTAACCACTCCATTATGCCCTGGACATTTACAGCATCAGCTGCTATATAAAACCTATTTCCTATTTTCATAGGGAACAATAAGACCAAAAATGCAGACACAAATTAATCACACTGTCTCATGGAGAATTTTGAAAGAATGGTTAATTCACTATGAGCAGCCTCATTACAGCAATGGTGGTCTGGGTATAAATGCCAGACAAGATTCCAGGTGGAACAACTGATCTAAGCAAAGGGAAACCAGTCAAATTTGGGACCTTCTGCCCAAAAGTGGTTGGTTATTTCCAGCCCCCTCTATATCAAACACTAATGGGAAGGTGTCACCCTCCCTGGTAAAGTCTGCCTTGTTCTAAACACCACAGCTCAGAGAAGGATGAGGAATCCACAAGAGCAGCACTTCCAACAGAGACAGAATTTTCCAGAAAGGGATTTAACAGATTTGAGAGTTTGAGACTAATTCAGAATATTTGAGGCATTGAGGAGTTAAGAGTAACAAAACAATAATTTGCAGAAAGTGGGGCCACAGTAAACTACCCATGTCCACTAGTACATCCCTAATTAATGTGTCAGTGATGCAGAGTACTTTAACAAAGCTTAATGTCAACCCTTTGCCTGTACTCACAGGGTGCACAGTCCACCTACCCCAATTCTAGTGCACAAATTGTCCCACCGACTGATAAAGTCCATGGTAAACCACATAAAAATACAGGAATGCTTTTAATCAGACTGCAAAAAGATGCTTGAAAGTTTACACTGAGAAACCAACATAAGCATCAGAATTAAAAACAAAGATGGCACAAAAAGAAATGCTTGTGAGCTGCTGCAGCTTTTTTGCCAACCAAACCTGGTTCTCACCAGTGACAGAGGGTGTTGCACCTTGTATTTAAAACACAAACCAAGCATAAAAGTACAAAATACCAAATGGGAGGAGAGAGAACCACAGCTTCAAACAATGAAGATAAACTGGATTTTTCATTAAATTAAGACAGGATCCAAAAAGTTCCCTGTATGAGTTGTAGCTGTAGCTCAGATTTACAGTTCTGCACTAATTGATGCTGCTGGGACTCTTTGGGTTTCCACTGGCTGGACTGAGCTCCGTGCTTGCTGCTTACAGCAGAACAAAAATACAGGAGGGTGATGCAAGAGCTGCAGCCCAGACCCTCCTGCATGGTGTCACAGCCTGTATTGATATACCAAATCAAGAATAATTTTGCATCAAGTTACAGGATATTATGCTGAGCTGAAATATTTAAGGAGACAATCTTACTTTACAGCTATTTTTCAGGAGTACTCAAAACTATTACTTAATAAAAGAATTACACTCTCAAATCTGTTCTCACCCTGAACAGCCCTAAGCTTATGGCAGCTCCACCTCGGCATAATGAAGCTATTAAGAATTTTTGTTGTATTTTTATGTAATTTCTACAATTTTCCTTGTCCCTTTCTTATTTCTCCTCCCTAATCACCAACAAACCCATCTCTGTACATAAACACCCTTTATCACTGTATTATCCGTGGCAAATGGTACTAAAATAAAGCACATCCGCCTTGCAAATGAAAAATAGAAACAAGCTTGCCGTGGTTTTAATGAATCTGTGTATGTGTAACATTTTCATTGCATAAAACCAACTATTAACTGCTCACTAGAGGGGTTAAATAACACATTTGTACCAAAATCTTTGAGATTGCTGGGTATTCCTATGGAAACTTCTCTTCAGTCTCCCCAAAAGATATTATATTTAAGTGTTCTTTTCATTTGGGTCATTTTTACCCTCATTAAGAGCATGGTTTTTCCAAAAAAACAAATCCACCACCATTCTTCTGCATGTTTAAACTGCTGCCAGAAAGCTTTTGTTTCCCTGTATTTATTAATAAGCTATCTCTTTAAATCTACTCTGCTGTGCTCTACAAATTGTAGAGAGCATACAAATGAGACACAAAGCAGCTGCCAAGTGTGTCAGTAAAGCTTGGCCTGGCCAGTAATAAGCAAAAACTATTTAATCCTCCTTAACACTTTGCAATCTATGCAAAAAACATTTCTAGGAGCAACATCAAACCCAAAAACTATCAGATAAAGTTTTGACAGTTAAAGAAGAGAGATGTAGAAGAGATCAATATTTTCCTTAGCTAACATAATCTATTTATGAGTTGCTGGGGATTGTTGATCAAGATTTTTTCAATCAAAATTTGTCCATCACAACACAAACTTTTGGGAGAACCAACTGTACTTACAGAGACAGTTTTTAAAGTAATAACTTTATTACAACTGAATGCAAACACCCCCTAAAGGGTCTTCCCAGAATTCCCACTTGAAAAAGAACAGAAAAAAGATGGAAAAAGCCCCATCACCACAACCCACAACAAACCACTGTAGTATGGTTTAAGGAGGATGATGCTCTACAAAAGCAAGAGTTTTAATTATGAAATGAGTGTACAAAAAGCTGCATCTTCCAAGTTTGCCAACACAAAATAACCTGCTTGGTTGACTGAATTTCTGCTCTCAAAACAGAAAATAAAACACCATTTCCAATCCGACATTTCACTTAAATGTAAAAAGAGAAAGAAAACCTTAAGTATTCTAAATTTTCAGTGTAAAGAAATGGCTGTTTACCTCACATTATACAGCTTGGAAAGCAAAGGGAGTTGTGAGTAAATCGAGTCAGTAACTGCAAAAGTATCTCCAGTTTAAGGAGGGAGCATTGGGTCATATTTGGGTTTTCTGCAATGAAATAAACCTCCCAAAGAGTAAACTGGGCAAATCACAAACTTATGCACTTCAAACATTTAACAGAAATAGTCATCCTGCTATAAACTTTTACCCAATTTAATGTTTTAATATTAATTTCCTGTGTGACAGTACCCTGGCCATCACCTTGAACAAACTCAGCAGTGTGGTAACAGGTTCAGTCCTCAGCTGAGCTGAGCTCTCATTTACTGCTTATTCCCTCTTCTGGTGAGGAAGACTCCTATAGGAAATTACACAATCTACTTTTTTACCTCACAAAAAGCCCAAACAAACCCACACTTTTTTTTTTCTGAAAGGAAAGTTAGCACCATTGTACCTGTAGAGGCACAATCTCAGTCACACGTGCCACGCAGTACTTGGAAAAGGATTCACCAGCAAAGCAGGGGGGTCTGCTGCCTGTGTCTCCTCCAGGCATCTTATATCACCTCTCATAAACTCCAGACAGCTCCCAAAACCCACACTGCTTCACCAGACTGAGCATGTTATTTCCCCAGCCAGCTCCAAGGAAAGCATTTGAGTTACAGACACATTTTTTTTTGCCACAGTTTCTCTTCTAAAACACAGCAAAAGCTTCCCAGGGCTATTGCTTCCAATTGGGAGGGAAAAAAATGAGCAGTCCTGAAACACAATACACCAAGGGTTCATTCATGGTGGCACAACAGCAAAATGAAGGAAACAAAACCCCAGAACAAGGCAGGGTTTCTGTTGCCCCCACAGATCCCCCCCTTTATTTGCCTAAAACCATCTGTATGAGATGCTGTGCTACTCACACACCTCCTCAGCCCAGGTTCATTTTGGCTGGGATTTGCAGTGTCCTATGAAGTGTCACTAGTTTGAATTGTGCAGCAAGCCCAGCTTTGCCAGAAAATATCCTTTCCATATAATTTCTGTGAAATGGAAGAATTTGTAGCCATCTATGGAGCAGCTTGAATAACTGGGAAGGGAACAACCCAGATGTGTATTGCCAAGTAAGCTGTGGACATCTCCCTGCTCCTCAGCTCTTATTTTGCAGTTCTCAGGTGATTTGGAGCAAACTTTTGCAGCTCACTGCATGTTTAGGAACAGTTGTTATCTGCTCCTAAGGTCCCATGTGACACACAGCTTCAATCTTCCTTCATTTGGTGGGAACCTGGGCAGCAGAATTCCAGGCAGTATGTGCTGAGCAGAAAATACTTGTGTTTGTCTATGGATTGCCATTGCTGGCATGCAAAAATACATCTTTGCACATGCAAGAGCCACCTAAGAACCTGCAACAACAAAATTATCCCCTAATCTTTTCCAGAAGAGATACCATGGCATTAAAGTCAGCAGCTTGGGATGTTTTTCTTCCTGGTGGGTTTGTGTCCCCAACCTGAGGTTTCCTCATGTTGGACATCACCATGCACCAGCTGTCCAATAAAAATCCCACCCTCAGTCATCCTCAAAGCATGAGAAATTAGATGCTAAAACTCACTTGTCAACTGACTATTTGGTGTTTGTGGTTGGATTTGTCCTCACACAATAATTTTCATCCTAATTAAGACTTCTGGGTGAATCCCCAATACAAATAAAATTAATTTGGGAAGAGTAAATACAGAGGAACAAATCACAGTTCAAGTGCACAGTCTCTTGGAGCCTGTGAGACTGCAGGATCTTGCTTGCAGATCATCTCAGCCAGCTCTAATCATTTATTTAAAAAGAGACTAACAGAATAGTCTGTCCTGGAGGATGAAAGCATATGTTAGTCTCAGCGTGGATTCCTTGAGGAGGGCAGCATAATTATCACATTCAGCACTACTGTAACTCAAACCTACTCTTCCATTTTCTCTCTTTAAATACCAAGTGAAGTGCATATAAATAATTTGACTGCACAAAATGCAGCTCTCCCCACTGAATTGTCACCAGGGCAAGCCAGTCAAAGTCAGCTGGACAAAGGACAGATTGGATGGTCCCAGCTGCTCTGCCCATCTCCATGCTAACGAGACCTCTGACTTTTGGTTTGCCTGGGAACTTTTGGGGTGTGGTTTAGTTTGATGTTCCGTTGAGAATTTTCTGATTTTTGGTTAGGGGGGATTTTTTGTTTGTTTTTAAACCAAAGAGCCTTCATCACAGCACAAAACCAGTGAGAGCAGCATCCTCTGGCAGCAGCTTTGGGAACCCCAGGGATCTGTGAAGTCCAGGCAGAGCACATCTGTAACCTGTCCAGATATTTTTGGTTCCTCCTACATACTCCAGGGTGGTGGTGGGCAGGTAAAGACAGCATCAGCTTTGCATATGGACATGAAGTGGCTTCCTCAGCTCATGGAAAGCAAGAGCCTGACACAATCCTAACACAACCCAGAAGAGAAAACTCTAAAACAGAAAAGAAAGCAATGCCACCCTTCCATGCTAGCAGAGGGACTCTACTCTGCAAATAAATTACTTGGAAAGAGATTTACTGAACAAGCAACTCAACATAAGCTCCCAGCACAGTGTTGTGACAGAAGTGGCTAATGTTGGTTTTAGAGGTATAAAGAGGAGCAGTAAGTGGGATTGATGAAGTGATTATACTTTTATTTATGACATTGGTGAGACCAGTAAAAGGCACACAAAGCTCAGTTGCAGCATTGCAACTTCGTAAAGAGTGTTGAGGAAAAACAAAGATGTGAACAACTGGGGAGGCAAATAACTGGGTTCTCAATGAGAGCTGAAAGAGCTCAATCTATTTAGCCTATCAACAAAGATTGAGAGGTAACTTGATTAGTGTATAAGTACCTTCATGGGGAGAAAACAAAGGGTATTAAATGGCTCATTAATCTATCAGAGAGAGGCATAACAAAAACTAATGGCTGGAAACTGGAGCCAGACTGATTTAAATTTAAAACTAGGCACAATTCTTTTTTTTTTTTTTTTTGTAAACACTGTGGGGTATTCTCCAGCTTTTGATACACTGAAATCAAGAAATAGATGCTGTCTGAAATACCTGCTTTAGGCAGACACAAGTTACACTGTAGTTAAGTACAAAAGCTGTTAGAATCAATGCTGTGGTAACCAGGAGAAATGCAACGGCCCACGATACACAGAGAGTCAGAGGGACAACCCAGGAGTCCCTCTTGGCCTCAAATCCCATGAAGCTATGAACTATGAAAAAGGCTTTTCTCTGCCCTCCTAATGCATCCAATCATTCTGATTTTCCACCTCCATTCAGTCACTGCAGAAACTCCTGTAAGTTCCTGTTGCAGAGATTCAGAGTAAAATCTGAACCCAAGTTGAACCATGTGCTGAGGCATAACCTAAGAGTTAATTCTTTTGCTTGCTCTTTAAAAATGGGGTTTGCATTCATGAAGAGCATTAGATTGATGACACTGATAAACTGAAAGGGGAAACAGAGGTAGAAGTGGCGAAAATAGGAATTTAAAATGGCTCGAGCACAAAAATACCTCATGCAGCACGATGCCTGCAGGACTATTCTGTCAATTAAAGTGTGTTCATCACTCACATTTTTTCTGCCCCAGACTTGCAATATATATCAAGGAAAAGGGCTGTTAGTAAGCAATTATGTATTTACCAGAGGAGAGTCATAGAACTCATATTTAAGTCAAAGATTTTCATAAATATGATCAATATATTTAGAGGGGGGAAAAAGAAGGTGGTGGCAAGCTACAACTTTTAAGACCTTCTAGATAGGTTAAACAACAGTATGTAATTTAGTTGAGCTAAATTGATATTTACTGAGTTAAGTTAAAACTGCACAAACACAGTATTTTCTTTGGCTCAGCATTTGAAATAATGCAATAATCTCTACCAGCACAAAACCCATTTCCTTTGCCATCATAAAATTTGGCTACCACACGGAACACTCCCTGCCACCTCTGCATGGAGGATGGGGCACTGCAGAGAGGATACCCAGCAACACAGGGATTCCCAGCAGAGCTGATGGTGAGAGAGCTCTCAGATTTCTCCCAGCCTCCAGTTCTGCCAAGCACCATCAGCACAGGAACACCCAGTTCATGGGCACCCAAGCAGAGCCAGGAGGTGCTTCCTGCCCCCATCTCTCCCTTGCTGCTTCCTCCTGGAATTATCAACTGTTTGCATTTCTTTCACAATCTTAAAATGTGTCTACCACACTGAACACTCCCTGCCATCTCTGCATGGCACTGGGATGGTCTGCATGGAGGATGGGGCACTGCAGAGAGGAAATCCAGTGTCACAGGAGTGGATATCCAGTGTCACAGGAGTCTCCTGCTCAGGGTGGGGCCACAACAGCACAGACTCTTTGCACAGCCCATCAGATAATGCTCCTCCTGCCCAGGGATTCCCAGCAGAGCTGATGGTGAGAGAGCTCTCAGCTTTCTCCCAAGCCCCAGTTCTGCCAGGCACCATCAGCACAGGAGCACAGGCACCCAAACAGAGCTTCCTGTCCCTATCTCTCCTTGCTGCTTCCTCCTGGAATTATGAACTCCTTGCTTTCAAAGAGGGCTCAGTTCACCCAGGCTATCAGTGGAGATTTTGGGTCTCCCTGGTGAATGAGACTCAGCATGAATGGAGCCGGCTCTGGCCGCACGCGTGCTGTGGATATGCACCAACTGCAGGAAGCTGAGACTTCATTTGATCTGAAACCCCCCCCAGCCAATGCATTTTAAAGACAGAACCACAAAGCCAATCAATAGGGACCATTCAGATACTTGCTGTCAGCGGCTAAAAGAAAATGGATACCGAGAAAGCCATAACTATGATAAATTCAGGCGCTGCTTCTCTCTGACTAATGTAGGCACTAAAACACTCCATGAATATCCTGCTTTGAAACGTGTCATATTTCTGAGAGGCCAATCAATCTCAGGTTCTCAGTGGACCACATTAAAATACATTTGTCACTGTAAGTTTATGAAATATTGATGGTGTTTTTTAGGGGGGTGTTAGGAGGTGGAGAGGTGGATCAAAAAAATGGGGAGGGGGAGCTTCTTTAATGAATTATCTTTAGGCTAGAAGCAAAAGAAGAAACAAATGTAGGTGCTTATTGTGGATGAGGGTGAAAAACAGGAAACAGAATTGCTTACTGAAGAAGGACTTTTGTTGGATTAATAAGAAAGATCATGTGGGTGAATACTTTACAGAGGCACTTCAGTATTTCAAGCTCGATTTGAACTAGATTTATTATTTTATTAAACTTTTAACTTTCTATATTTGGTATCTAGTACAGAAAATAAAACCAGAGCTCCCTTAATGACAGTCACAGAGGGGAAATCAAAAGTGTATCTGTGTTCCAGGGGGGAGCAGGGTTTCAGTGCACCAGGCACTGCATCATATTTATGCCTGAAAGGGGGAACGAGCCCATATGTGCTAGCAAACCTCACCAAGCAGGCACACACACTTCTCCATGGAAAAGAAATGGAATAAAACACAGATACACAGAGCAAAACCACTTTTCCTACTGATGCATCTACACACACTCAATACCTGATATTCCTCGCTGCTTTTCACCAAGAAATTTTCCATCTCCAGGAATTTATGGTCAGAGTAAGTTAAAGACCAGAAATGAGCAAGAAGGAACTGGGGACCAAGGTGGAAATGGGAACCATGTCACACAGAGTAATTAATTTCAGATCATAAAGGAAGCCTGTTGCAGATCCAAGCTGGGAGCCCAGGGCTTTCCAGACAAGGCCACTCCACCTTTCTGTAGCCCAGCATGCTGAGCACCTAATGACATCCTCAGCTTTCTACACAAGTAGCTCCACTGAAGTCAATAAAGCTATTCACAAGTGTAAAGTTAAGCCTGAGCTCAAATACTGTGGGGTACTGTGATCTATGTTTGTAAATCAAGTGTGGAGCTAAAGCTAGTTTGTGTAAATAATTGGAAGTTGGGTCATTTTTCACCATTTCTGTCAATGCAAAAAGCAGTTTTTCAGATAAGAACAGCAGCAGCATTCACCAAAGGAACAAAAAGTAAATCCTCATATGCATTTTTAGCTCACAGATGCTAAACTTTTTGGTAAAGATATTATACCATGTCTCTAGGAAAAACACTCCTAGGCAATAAATAGCACATTTTGCTTTAGTGATGAATTGCAACAAAAATAAATTGAAGCAGAAGCATAAAATTTTTCATTTTTCACAAATCTGGAAAAATGTGAACTTTCTATTAGTTTTGGCCAGTGGCCCAAACATCTTCCCCTTCAACATTTAGGAAGAATTTCACTCTTCTTACTGAGATTATCCAAAGTGATACACAAGTCCATCCTCTATTTCCTTTGCCATAGTTTATGTATTTTGGCTATAAAAATTTGGCTGCTTACAAAGCTTTCATAAAAAAGCAGTTTTTCTACCTTCACCCCAGCAATTTCAGCCAAATTGAAGACTTCCACATGCATGGAGGGCAGAGAGAAGGAAGCATTTTGTTTCCCCATCAATTACAAGCAAGTTTAAACATTTCAGCATGTTCTAGGGAAGCAGAGTGATTTGCTGAAGAGTTTAATATTGAATTACACCTCCTGCTCTGCTGCAGCCCTTCCCAAGAACAGTAGTTCAGGTGCCTAAATCCCTAACTTCACCCCCCCAAAAGCTGCAGTCTTTAACCAAAGTACTTTTCCCACCATGAACTGTAGTTTCTACTATGAACAAGAGACTCAACATAACTAAAATTGTTTTCTTTTCCCCATCCTGAGCCTTATCTCAGAGGTTTGTATGCTCCACACACCTGTAGCACACACAGACCTTACTCATGGGCTGTGGCTCTGTTAGGTCAGGAGTTAAGCCAACAAATAAAAAAGGGAATTTTTTGAAGCAGATCTTTTGACACTCGATAGAAATAAAGTTTGGACTCAAATCTGGTGCCAGTGTGAGCCAGAGACCTTTGCAGTTACAGCAGCAAACACCTCAGGGCTGTGCTGACACTGCTCAGATTAATTACTAATATCAGCAAGAATTTGCAAACTTTGGGGTGTTTAGGGGAGCCAACAGCACCTGCTGGAGATGAGGTAAGAACATGGGGAGAAATATGAGGCATTTTAACAACCATTAACCAAGGGACATCCTAAAAATTCAAACCATTATTGTTACTGAGGTCTTAAATGCTGGGAACTGATCTTTGATGAAAAAAGGAGATCCAAGTACACAGAAAACACAAAATTCACATCAGATGTTCTAAACCTTCCACAGACATACAGTATTTAAAAGGTACTATCTCACAATTTGTTATAAATTAATTTACCATGTTTTAGTGACTACTTTTATTATCTATGTTTAAATTATACATTGTTCTCCCTCACATTCAAATTTCCTAGATCCTTTGCCAGATTCTGAAGACAAGGGTTGTATTTCAAAATTTGCAGCAGAGATTTCAAAATCGTGGATATTACAGCTTCTCTAACTTTTCAGTTCCTCATGAGACCAAGAATCTGCCATAAAATACCCTTAGCAATTTCCTACACAGCAACACAGATCAGTCATGGTTTAATATTAACAGCTAGAAAAAACAAATCCTACCCTACCTACCACCATAGCCAGACTCTGTGCCTATAGTATTGACACCTTGAAAAAGCATTTAAAGTTACAAAAATGTTGGTATAAAATTCAGTTTTCCAAATAACTAATTTATCCAGTGGGCATAAAGGAAACAAAACACATCCTGAAAGTCATTTAGTATTTCTGCCCATTTATTTGGAATTTTTAGACTTTCTGGCCAAGATATTCATATAGACCACTAAAGATGTGAGATAAGCCATACAATTAGCTTAACAAAGAAAAAAGAATATGGAAGAAACTAGGGAAATCTCAACAAATTAGTGACTATTTAAATACTGAATATTCTTCCTTTGTTCAGGAAGTGTCTGTCCTGAACGGAAACTCTCCTGTTCAAAATTGGTGTCATCTTGAATGCCAAAAAGGGAAGAAAAAGTCATTTATGAAACAATTAGAAATAAGGTTTCAGCCTTGGGGGTCTTCCTCAGGGCATGGTGAAACTGGGACACAGCAAAACTAAACAACATCCTGTTCTTCTTTAGCCTAAGGAAGGCCCCATGGCCAAAATGCCTTCTCTAATTTAATTTTGTACTTCTGACAAACAGGTTGACCCTTCCCCTGCTAATTACTGCTCTGCAAGTTGCCACTCTGCACCAAGTTTGTCCCTTCATTTTTAGAGGTCACACACAACATAAAGCATTTATCCAAGCCATCTCCAAATCCCACACCTTCGTTTCTGTCTGGAACCATCAGCTTTGAAATGTTCACTTTGGGAGAAGAGGGAAGCAATATAACAAATTCTCCACTGCCTTTCACTGCTGCCACATCAACTCTCCTGGGCAGGAGGATGAAATGCTACTGGTAGGGGTTTGCATGACTGGATATGACCAGTCAAGGTGCAGAGCAGTGGAGAATAGGACCCAGCAATTTGAGGATGTCATCTGTAAAAAGGAAGAATGGTTTCTGTCACACAAGTTTATTGCAGCCCAGAAATGTCTACAGTAACTGTGGGCATATAATGTGATGTGCAAGGCTTTTATGAATGAGACCCTTGTGGCTTCTTGTCAGAGCTGAATCTGAAGTGATGACAGGACATTTGTAAGTCTTTCCTGGGATGCTGAAGGACTTCCATAAGGGAACATCTTGAAGATTGGGCTCTCGAGGCTTTCATTCAAGAGGAGTCCTTCCAAAAGTTGTTGAAGGTTTTTGGTAGGGAGCAGCAGAGACAGAGACCCTCAGAAGCACTGGGGGACCAGAAGGGCAGGGTTTGAACTCTTTGTGTGTCACTCACAGGAATGAGGCCTCAGGGCAGGTGACAGGACATTGCAGGCCAAGTTTGGGGAAAAACAAGCAAACCCACACCTTCCCCCTGCTGCTGCTGACACTAGCACTGTCAGAAACATGGTAATCATTTGTCTGATGCCTAATTTGACTCCCCACGTACATGAGCAGTTGGTGCAATTTCTCTCCATGTGCAAGTTTACAAAAAGCTGTAAAAAAAACCAAAAAAAAAACCAAGGAGGCCACAGAGGGTCCCTTCTCCCAGGCATTGCTGAGAATGGGGGTGCAAGGTGAATTTTACATCTGCTCTGCTCCAGTTCACACAGACAGACTTCAACACAGCAAGCTCCTGCTGTGGCTGCACCACCACCTTCTCCAAGCCCCTACAGCCTGGTGTTCACACAGCCTGGGAAGCAGCTGATGAGCAAATTACTAATGCCTAGCTTAGTCAAAGGTATGGATACACTTGTACATTTTGTATTTTGGAGTTTTTAAACAGTAATTAAGAAGGCAGTCTATTTTAAGTTCCAATTCTTGGTGATCCAATCTGCCCCAAAAAGCTGGTAAGCATCTCTACCATGTCTATAGAAGAATTCTGCTACCAGCTTGGGACACAGAAAAAGCCTGTATTCCAATTTACCAGAACTACGGTCATAGGCAGAAACACTGCCAAACCAAAAATCATCTAAGTATGAAAAGCATTCTCTTAGCCCTTAGTCCTAGCACCTGGCAACAGAACCTTCTCCAGAACAGGGAATTTATCCTGCAGAGGCTTCAGCATGAGCTGTTTCAACTCAGATACGCCAGCTCCAGCATAGCTGCTCCCAGGAATTCTTACTCATCTCTCCCTGGTATCTTCAAAATACACTTGAGGATTTTTTTGTTTGCCTCTTTGCACCCTTGTGCTACTCTTTGGCTTCTCACCATTTGACATCAAGCTCACTGTCAGCTTGGCAGCATCCCTGTCTCCAAGAATGTCTGTATCTGAACTTGCTGGAAGCAGTACAGCATCCCATTCTCCTGAAATGGATGAGCCTGTATGAAAGGCTCAGTTTTAAAAAACAGCACAAATGAAAGTTTTCATCCCTGGTTCCACTGATGAAATCAGTGTGAGCCTGCTCATATATATTCCCTGTCTGTAAAATAAACCTAACATTTGCCACTGTCCTAGGGAGGCCTGGTTACAGGCTCATTAGTGCTCCTGCAGCAATTAATGTTTGGGTGAGAGACCTCAATGGGAAAACAAAGACACCTCTCAAGGGGGTACCTTTCTGCTGTGCCTCAGATGGAGCAGAGCAGCACCCACAGGGGAGCCAGACTTGAGCAGTGGGAGGGAAAAGGCAAAGAGAGAATGTGGCTTAAGAAAAATAACCAAAAAAATCCCCCACAAACAAACAAAAACCCACCACCAAACAAAACAGAAAGGAAGGGAGCTCTCTTGCTGTTAAAGGGTTGAAACATCCCTTCACCTACAGTTATGCTGTACTGATCATGTTATTAAATATGCTATTAGTATTATTTTTCTTATTTTGATTCACTTATAGCTAGAAATAATTGAAGGAGAAAACAGTGATTTTTTTTGGGGGGGGGAAGAGACACTTTGTTAATAACGAGAAAGAGAGATGAGAAGAAGCATTTTTTAGATAACGATTTTAGTTTCCGAGTTTTTAAACAGTAATTAAGAAGGCAGTCTATTATAAGTTCCAATTCTTGGTGTTCCACCTTTACAATTATATGTGCCTTAAATATCAGCCTTGGGATTGTCACTCTGGGTTGTCACTGTCTTATTTTCCAAAATGCTCAGAACTAACATGGTCTTTCACGCTCACTATGAGAGAAACACGGGGTTTTGAGGCAGGAGCACTTTGTCCAAGGCTCTGTGAGGAGCCAGTGTCACTCAGCCTGGTTCCAATCCACCCTTTGGTGGCATTTGGCACAGCTGTCCCCAGATCTCCCCAATGCCCCTTCCTCACCAGCCTCAGCAGACCCTGCTGGCACCAGGGCATCTCCACTGCCACGGGCCTGATTTGGTTTTAAACAAGGTGCCCGCCCTTTAATTGAAACTTTGGGTATGAAAAGTTGATTAAGGCAGACAGCACAGCAGAGAGCACAGAGAGCAGTGCAGGAATTGCCCTCGGGCTGATCCTGCCCAGCTCCACATTAGGTGCTGTTACATTTAATTGTTGCTGAAGACAACTCAGTGCTTAATCACACTTTAAACCCTCCCTGTGACACGGGTCCTTTGTTAGAGACAGATATTCAAATAAATTTGCAGAAGCATCTGAAAAGCAGGAGCTTTACAAGCAGAGGAAATTACCAATGCAACTCACAGGACTGAAAGATTAAAGCCAGGAGAATTCAAGCACTCATTCATACAGCAACTCTATTTTGTAATTTGATTCACTGAAGACTCAGAATTACAACTGACCAGGAGCATCAAGTTCAATAATGAAAGTAACATTAAAAACTGTAAATTCTTCAGGGACTTTCAGTGGATGCTCAAAGAGCTGTAATTACACAAACAGTAATTTAAAAGAATGAAATGCTGGCCAGAAGAAATATCATTAAAAGATGAAAATAAAAAAATTAAAATTTTAAAAACTGAGAACAGGGGACTAATGGAATATACAGATTATCAACAGACAATAAATAAGCAACCTATTATAAAGAAACAGCACCAAACCCCCCATAGTCAAGCATTCATTCCCTGCTAAATACAAACATCAAAACTACACTTAGAGACACTGAAAAAGCAGGAGTGTTTCACAGGTACTGGAAAAAAAGACACTGATGTGTGTAAGCCTCTCCTAAATGCCACAGCTAGATCAGAGAGTGTAACAAAGGATTGTGGCTCCATGGTTTGATCAGATGACTTCTCATCAAGGAACTGAATCATCTGCACTATCTTCAGCTGTCTGCCAAAAGTAAAAAAAAAATTAAAAATAAAATTAAATCAACAGGTCAAGATAACAGAGACCAAAGGGTTTTAAAAGAACCAGTGCACTGTTAACTTTTTAATACATCACAGCAAACAAGCTCGTAAATGCCAAAAGTTGCAGGATTGCCAACATAATTTCCATTTGAGAAGAGTTAAGGATGACTCCAGAGCAACTTGGACCAGCTAGTCTAGCCTTAATAACTGACAAAATAATAACAGATTTATTCATGGACTATCAATAAAGAACTGCAAACTGGAACTACAATTGTGATGTTTCATGGAAAACTGGTTTAAACAAACCACTCTTATCTTTTTTTGGCCAGATTACAAGACTGATTGATAGAAGCAGCTGTGATAATAAAGTGGACTTGGACTTCCCCAAGACTTCTGACTCAGCTGTACCTAAATTCTTCTTTAAAGCTCCATATTCTAGTCACCAAAGGGATTAAATAAATGGTCTAGAGACTGACTTCAAACTGGAGCTGTTAAAGGAGAGCTACCAGGGAGTACAGCAAGAACCAGTCTCAATCCAACCCTGTTCAGAATCCTACAGAGGTTGAAGGTAGCAACAAAACTCATGGTTAACAGAGGACAAAGACTGAAGCAGGGGAAAGTTCTGCTTTTTTGCAGGCTGATATCAATAGTTACCAGACAATTATTACAACAAAATATGAGTTATTGAGGGCAAAACTCTTCTAAAGAATATTATTCCCCCTACAGCCACATCTCCCACATGGCTGTTCAGCCTGCACCCTGATATTCCTGCAATTAAATCTGTTGTCTCTCAGGTTTGGGCTGTCAGTCTCCAGCCAGGCCAGAGTTGTTGGCACTTTCCAGCAGCACTGCCAGTAAACAAGGGCAAAACGAGTTCACACCTGACAGAAGAATCCCAGCAGACCTGCTTAAGCTATGAAAAATCCTGATTAATGCATTCACTGCTCACTTATTGAATGTGCTCTCATACAATCCTGTGTCCCCTCCCACAGCCTATGAGCAGTATTGTTAATTAGCAAGATGGAAGTAATGCAAAATAAGATGTCCTGACAGTCCCTGAAATGTTAATATTTAGTTCAAACCCACATCTCAAGCTGAATGAATGAAATGTCAGCAAGGTTGAAAGCAGCACATTCAGTAATAGATGTAAAGCTGGATGTAAACAAGTGACTTATGACTGAAACGTGGGTAATTGGATTCTGCTTCAAGTTCTCATTTTACCTTTTTGCACAACACTTTTCCTGTGCAACCAAAGCAGGCCAAGTGTCCCAAGTCTCCACAGGAGGCAGGTTCCAGTCTGGTTTTATGTCCTGCCAGGCCCTTCATTTAAACATCCTCTGATCCAATGCAGACAGGAATTAAACACAGCTGCTCTTCTGGTGAGTCCTAGCCTCATAAATGAGTGTTTAAGTGGTCTAATGCAGGACCATATTTAAGCCATACCAGGTTAGGTGTCCCCATGGCTTTGTGCAGCAGCATGCAGACACCAGCCCTGGCAACACGACAGCCAGCTCAGGCAGGAGCGTGCTGACTCTGCTTTTACACTGCTCCTCCTCCTCAAAAAGGGTCCAACACACTATTGTGAGCTGTAACAGACCAACTTTTTCTTCCAATGCACTGATCACAAGACCAGCAATCTACTTTCCTTGGCATATTAAAAAACACAGTGCAGACATTATGCCACTGGAGATTTTTGTGATCATTTCAGAATATAACCTAGTGTTTCCAAATTCCTCACTTCAAAATTTCCCTCTAGAAAGTAAGAGTAATTGCCTTCTTTTTACACAAATCTCATTGCTACAACACTTGAAGGACACGAAATTGCCCAGCATCAGTGCTGTTCTAGACATAAGTGACTGAACTTCCCTGGATTTTATGGCAAGTCAGAAGCACTACTGATCTGCCAACTTCTCCTGCTGCATTCAGTCACAACTATTCCCATCATTGCTGTAAACAGGTTTGGGGCTCATATTCCTAGAGGAGAACAAATCAAAGGTGTGGAAAATGGCAGGGACTGCAGGCTCACCCTGGGAGCTGCCCCTACCCCAGTAAGACCAAGGGGGTTCTCTCTCCTTGCCTGCTTTGTACCACAGGCCTTGGACCAGCCACCCAAACAGTTTCCTCTTCCTCCAAGTCCTTGCAGGCATCAGCCTCACCTTTAGAGGCTGTCACAGCTGGAAGCAGCCTTGAGGGGCTCTGAAAGGCAACTGTGGGATGGTGCAGAGCTGGGAGCAGCTGATGTGCTGGGCCTGAGAGCCACATCTGGGTGGGAATGCTCTGCTTTGGGAAGAGCTGCCAGGGTCAGGCTGAGCTCCTGCCAGAGGCTGGGGGAGTCCTCAACAGAAGTGCCTTGCAGATACTGGTCTGAAGGTGGCATCTATCAAAAAAAAAAGCTCATTCTAAGACTTCAGACCTGCATGTGTGGATGCACTTTGATGAGTGGTGATAAATAAGAAGCAGGTAAGTTCATCTGTTTGCTGCACGTGGAAAGCATTCCCACTCTGTATTGAGTGATGATCAGAAATAGATAAACTCTGCTGAGGAGGGCCCTCTCTGCCAGCATCCCACCTTTCCTCCCAGCACCTGTGTGCTGACAGCTTTTACTGCTGATCCTGAAGCTAACACAGACAATGCAACACCTGCTGGAACAAACTGCCCCATCCTTGTTGAGCAACCCATTTCATTTACTAACACTGCAAAGACTTCCACCAACAATATTACTAAAGTTTCTAGGATTATGGGAAGAGTTACTTGGTTGGGTTTTGTGGGGTCTTTTCTCACATTGCAAAGGCAAAACTGCAAAAGTCAGTGTGCTGTTCCACAGCTCCTCTTGCAAAGCTTTACCTTAGCCAAACATAGCCCACTTTCCAAAACATGCTCACCTTTGGCTGATGAATCTTGGGGTTTCCTTGTGCCTACACTGCTCTGAAGGAGAGGGCAGGTAGGTCAGAGGACTTCAAGGAGAAGGAACTGCTGAAACCATCGCTAAGGTCCCCATAAATATTCCCCATGGACCTCATTACACATTTGAGCAAACATTACCTTCACTCACACAGCTAAATTTCCTGTTTGCTTGGCTGATCAATTCCTCATCAAATTTTAATGTGGGGTTCAGGCCGTCCGTGGCAGTTTTAATTAGCCCTAAGATTGCACAGCGTTGGAGGCAAAGCTGAGAACCAGGGAAGTCGCCTTTGCCTCGATGGAGAGGAGGAAGGGGGTTGGGGAGGAGCTGCAAATGAAGAGGCCAAGAACCAATTAGCTCTTGGTTACTAGGCTAAGCCTGCTCTCTAGTGGTCACATCACACAGCAATACAGCATGGGGAAAGGCTGTGGAAAACAGAGCCTTGAAACCGTGGCTGGATTCCTCTCCATTAAATATGAGAGGGATAAAAATGCACTGTATATCCTGCTTGCCCCTGCTGCTGCAACTTCCAGCATTTCTTTCCCTGTAACCAATCCTGTTTTCTTCCCCCCCACTCCAGAAATATTAATATTTCTATTGGTGCTCTGTTTTGGCAGGAGAGAAGAGCACAATGAACTGCAGCTATTTAACCAAACACACGGTGCCCCAATCCCACAAACAGCTTTGAATGCTGAAGAACACACAGCCCATGCACCCCCTGTCCAGAGGCAGTCATCAGGAATGAGCACCAATGGTCTGTGGCTTTGGCCAGGAGTATTTTGACCTGCAGTTAGCTGCTGCAACCCTCAAGTTCCCTGCATTTTGTTGTCACTACATTAAAGCATCTCATTTAGCTGAGTTCGACCTGCATCCTTTGGCACTGAAGGCAGTCACATCATTTTGGTACCCAGTACAAGCAGGATAAAGAACCCAAGTATCCAGCATGATTTCTCCCACCCTTAATGTAAACAAGATAAATCATACCAACACTGCAATGTAAGTCTTTGATCAGTGGTGCTTCCATCAAGAAGCACTGCTGTGTTTCACAACCTCCTGAGAAGAGCTTTGTTTCCCAAAAAATACCTGCACATTGCACCACGGGTATGCAGGAGCAGTTTCCCACAGCAAATTATTAGTGAATTTATCAGCAGTTGCTGCTGCATGGCAGTACCTGCTCCATTCCAAACCCAGGCACAGCCAATCTCAGGTTTGTGTAGCTTGATAGGAGCTGAATTATACAGCCAAACTTCTCCAAAATTCATCTGATTCATATCCAGGCTGGAGAAGTGTAACTTACATAAGAATCTGTAAAACTTTTTGAAAAGGAAAAAAAAAACAACTGAAAAGAGCTGAAAGTGAAACAAATTTCTTATTTCCTTGCAGCTTGGGAATAGTTATTTTAAGTATTAGTCTGCACACTGCAACAGCAATGGATGTATTGAAAACAGCTGCTCATTTCAGACAAACAGCAAACTATACCCAGTCCTGATTTGCTTGAAATGAGAAGTTCTTTGAGACCCCATGAATAATATCAGCATCTGCAAATGCACCTATTTACCACAGAGACACTGTAGCATGTAAAGCTGCTGGTGCTGCAAGGAATAACCAGTCCCTACCATTTAGAGAACAGATACCAGGCTAACCCAGCAAGTGCACATTTTCAGCCTCAAAGTATGGATTTTAGTTGCATATATCCATTAATAAATGGTAAGATGTTCAGCTTCAGTCTGACAGGCAGAAGATTTGCACTACTACATGGAAAAGAGCAGAATAAATACTTAACCTGAGTCTAACCTCCCTGCTTGAAACCTAGATGCACTTAATTTAGCAAGTACAAATTAATTAGTATTATTAAAATAGCACTTAACACCAGGAACAGGCAGACTGCTAGTATTTAAAAAACACATTAGCTGGTCATCATATTCTCCCTGTCTAACAAGGCCTGGACCAGGTAATGTTCTTTTTGCCCACCTCAGGAATTACATGTTAAACAATTAAAAAAAAAAAAAAAAAAAACACAAACCTCTTTTCCAGTGCTGGGCTCTAAACACTAGAAGATCTTGATCCCATACTTTATTATAAAATCCCCTCAGTTTGGAAAAAAAATAAATTAAGGGGTAAGGGGCAAATCAGAAAGGACAAATATCATTTTACATATAGCTAGATAAAAATTGAGGAAGAAACATTCTTACCCAGAATTAATTTACAAAACAAATACGTATTTTTTATGAGCAAATGCACCAGGGAGAAGTTTTCTCATCCATTTCTAATTCTTTGTAAAATTTCCAGAAGCTTTATTGCTACAGATGATGTCAAGCAGCAGCAGCACTTTTGCTTTGCTTCCCTCCACCTTTCAGAGATAATTTTCATCTGTATTTGTTTGGAGTTTCCTTGAAAATAAAAAGCAACTATCCCCAGGCTTTAGTAATTGTGTTTAAAAGCAAAGGAACCCACATGTAAGTCAATAGAACTGTATTAGCTCCCACAGTAAGGTGAATTCCAGCAAGTCCAAAAAACTTGGATTCTCATGTCAACAAGTCTTTCACCTCAAAGCATTCTACAAGCCAGTTCTCATCTCAGAAACTGTACAAACCTGCATGTTCCAGGCAAAGGCATCCTCCCACAGCCCCTGGAGAGCAGGATTTGGCCTTTTATTTGCTGCTTTGCTCCCAGCCCAAATGCCACCACAGCTGCTGTACATCAGCACTGATTAAAGCCAATAATGTTCAAATACAGACTCCCACCTGCACCAGAGGGGCAGATTTGGGGGGTTTTAGTGGGTGGATAAGATGAAACACCCTGTTTCTTGCAAATAATCCTATGGGATGCTGATGGCTTTGGTCCTGTGCTGTTTGCCAGCTATAGGATCAGAAGTGGTGAGCCACAGATGTCAGAATTTTTAATAGTGATAAATGCACTACAGCCAGCTCCAGCTCCCACTGCAAACACTTCTCACTGAGCTATCACTCCTTCCCCCAGCCCAGAGCTCGGGTGCTGACAGAAAACCAAGGTTTCTGTGGCCCCACAAACCCAGAGCCAGCAGCAGGCTAAAGGAGGGGTCGTTTACCACAGGCAGCTTGCATTTCCAAAGGGTTTCCACTGTCAAGAGTTCTCCCCAAATCAATGTTATCAATCCTCCTTGTAATTTTACAAACTTCAAAGGGTTAAGACAGCAAGCACATTTATTGACTGGTGCTTCTTGGTAGGTTCAGTAAAGCATGACTGATTAGAGCCCCCAGTTCTAAAGAGCCCAGCTTTGTGAGGCTGGAATAAATGGGAGTCTGTCAATAACTCAGATCCAGGCATATTGACATAGTTTACAGCCTCAATAGGCAATTAACACTTTACAGTGGATATTACCCAGTGGCCTCCCCATGTTTTACTGCACATTTTCTGCCGTCAGCTGCAATATTGAAGGTTTGGAATAAAAATGATATTGGACCGACAGCACCTTTGTTCAGCTGCACAAAAATTTTTTTAACATCTGGGAGAGATCACAGTTTCATTCCTCTTTATTCATTCTCTCACACCCCTTGTTTCACTTTCTCTGTCATTTACAGTTCCTAGCCTGCATTGGTGAACTTAAGAAACTCTCTTAACTAAGTAATTACATTGGTTACATACCAAAACTCCCCAGGGAAACCCCAAAAGAGTGACAACCCCAGCCTTTTCTCCTACCATGGGAGATGCTGAGCAAGTCCATGAACAAATGCCTCTTTGGCACACAAATTATACTGACAAACAAATGAAATCATCCCAGAGCATTTAAAACAGAAATAGCTAAAAAAAGATTTCACAATCATCTCTTGTAGTCAGGTCCAAGACTGTATCCCACTTGGATCAAGAGAGAACTGCAACAGAACTCCTACCAGCTGCACATGCACAGGGAAAAGAGGAAAGAAATCCACAGGAATGTGTATTCTTGCTTGGCTTTCACTCTGTTTAGCCCTGGTGAAACAGGCTCAGCATTTTGACAGCACTTGGACAGTCCTTTAGCTCTGTTCCTCTGCAGCAGCACAGCTCAGGCTGGCAGAGAGCTCTGAGGGCACCCAGCCCACCTGTGACCCAGCTCTGCCAGCCCATGTCCCTGAGCACCACATCCACACCCATCTTGGTGGTGTTGTGAGGTCCCCAGGATGAGGTGAGAGATGAGAATTTGACTCCATGTTCTCAGAAGGCATATGGTATATTCTATATGGTATATTCTATATGGTATATTCTATATGGTATATTCTATATGGTATATTCTATATGGTATATTCTATATGGTATATTCTATATGGTATATTCTATATGGTATATTCTATATGGTATATTCTATATGGTATATTCTATATGGTATATTCTATATGGTATATTCTATATGGTATATTCTATATGGTATATTCTATATGGTATATTCTATATGGTATATTCTATATGGTATATTGGAATAAGAAATGCTATACTAAAACTATACTAAAGAAAGAGAAAGGATACCTCAGGCTAGACAAGAATGATAATGAAAGTTCATGACTGACTCCTCAGAGTCCAACACAGCTGATGGTGATTGGTCATTAATTAAAAACAATTCACATGGGACCAATCAAAAATGCACCTGGTGGTGAGCAACCTCCAGACCACATTGCCAAACAATCAGATAATTATTGTTTTCATTCTTTTCTGAGGCCTCTCAGCTTCCCAGGAGAAGAAATCCTGGTGAAGGAATTTTTCAGAAAATATCATGGTGACACATTTTCTAAATCCCCTCAGAGATGGTGACTCCAACACAGCCCTGGGCAGCCTGTGCCAACATCCAGTCACCCTTCCAGTGAAGAAATTTTTCATAATATCCAATCTAAACCTTCCCTGGTGCAACTTGAGGCTGTTACGTAGGATAAGAGCCTTGCCCTGGACGTCTGCAATTGCTGGATGTCCCCTTTGAATTTCTCTTGAGGGACTGAAATAGAAATACTGTGGCAGCTTTCTTCCCTCACCCTGTCCCTCCATGAAACCACTTCTATCTGCCATTTCCACAAGTCAATAGACTGTTGGGAGAGATCTAGCTTAGGCTTGCTACAGGAAACCAAGCACAACCTGCTCCAGAGCTGCTACTTGAAGAAAAGCACCACTTCAAACCCTCTGTGTTTAATGACTTTCAAAAATGAAATAAATACACAGAACAATGTGAGCCATATGCAAATCACATTCTTTCTCCCAGGCAGGCACAGTCCTGGAAGTCTCCTGGATTTGAAAGAGGCCAAGGGCTCATCAGGGAATAAAACACTGTCCAGCCCAAGCATGGACAGGGAGCTGTGGCCTTAAAGGATCATGGTAGTTATTACACCTACTAAAATTAAAAAGAAAAAAAGAATTCCAAAGACTAAGAAAACAAACCCCCAAAAGCTGCTGTGAGTTTGCACTGATGTTCTTTCTCCTGTGTTTGTGGGAGCAGGTGATGTCCCCACCCTGTTTGGCAGAGGCAGCCAGCCCAGTCTGGCAGCCTGAGCTGTGACCCTTGCGTGGTGCTCTGCCAGGCAGGGACATCTGGCTGCTCCTCTGATCTGCAGTCCTGTGGTTTCCTTTGTGATGTGGCAAAGCACATGGCCCCCAGTACTCTGTATAATTAATGTGAGGGGAAAATATGAGCAACAACAGAAAAAGGAAGAAAAAAATAAAAGAGCCCTCAAAGAACAGAAGATGTTCAGGGTCAGCTGAAGGGCTGATAAAATAAGGGTGTAGTACAGAGTCACAGGATGGGTTTGCCTCTATGCATTGGGGTCTTTAGGGGAGGAAGAGAACTCTGATCTCACCCTGTGCCACTGAACAAGTTCTCCATTTCTTGAAACATCTGTTTCACCAGTTTCTCATATTCTGCAGGCCCTGCAGGGCAGGGACACTGCTGTATTTACAGATAAAGTCTCTACTGGACCCAAAAGAATATAAAAACAATAATAAAAATAGAGTATAAAAACAAGCATAAAAAAGTCATCTGCCAATTGCAGCCAGCAGGAGTTACCATATCTGCAACCTGCTTGTTGTGTTTTGTCATACTGGGGTTTTTGGGACATTTTACTGAGGTGAGTGTCAGACTGACCTTATGGGGACAACTGTCCTGTGCAGGACAGCAAAGGGCCATGGCTCTCAAAGAGCAGAGCTGGCAAGCTGAGCTCCTTGTCCTGTGAGCCCCCAAAAGCCAAACTGCAGTGACACTGAGCTAAGAGCAGCCACCCTGGGTGAGGACCCAGAGGCAGTGGTGACATCAGGGGACAGGGACTCCAAAGCCAGCAGGGTCACTTCAGAGCCCTGCTGGCCTCAGATCTTGGTTCATTGCAATTGCACTGGTTGAGAACAAAACAAAAAAATAAAAAGGAGAAACAAAAGCAAGCCTTTTTCTCTTAAAGGAGAAAGGGAAATCCTGAAATTCAAAGGAACCTTCTCATGTGATTTATAATATTTATAAAAATCTGTTATCAGGGAAGTGTTATATTAATTTCTTCCCCCTATACACACCAAAGGTCATAGGTAGGGGATGAATTTCCACCTTTTATACTGTGAACACTGGACTGTTCAAATCTCTCCTATGACACCCTCCTCTGTGGGGATTTCATTTGTAGTTGTTAAACTGAGTGTCATTGAGTTGCATTAATGGACACTTAACAGGCTACCAAGTATTTTTTGGTAAGCCTTTATTTCAGAGTTCCCATTATGATTAATTCATTTTGCTCTGAAAGCAATAGCCCCACTTGTAATGTATTTTTCTGGTATTAACATGCCTCTGCAAGCATGTCCATAGGTGCTCAAGTGCAATTTATCATTAGTTAAATGAGAGTTAATGGACACTAAAAGTGCCACTTATTTTCTGAGTGATCCATTAACACACACAAAAAAAGGAGACAAAAGCTGGCCAGCAGATTCCTTTGGTAGGATAACTGAGAGCTCTGCTCTGCACATGTCAAATTTGTTTTGATACCAGGGGTGGCCTTCAAAGCACTGAGGGGTTGCACATCTCAGGTGTCTGAGTGCAAGCAGCTGATGTGAAAAAGGGGAGGAGAGGCTGAAAGTTTGTGCTGAGCACTGGGGAGGAAGGAGGCAAGAGCAGGAAATGATTGCCTGAATGCAGACAGACAGAGATGGTGTGGGTGCTGTAAGTGAGCAGTTCTGAATGCTGGGAAACTTCTGAATTCATTGGTGACTGCTTAGAAAAAGATCTCACATGAGTTAAGCTGGTTTTTACTGTAAGTCCTCCCATCACTGCTCAGCTGATATGGTAACAATCACACTAGGCCTGTTTTATCTTTCATAAATTATAAATATCTCAGTATTAAATCAAAATACTAATAAAGTGGTCAATAAAACAGTTATTTCAGCTTGGTAAGGAGAAGGAAGAAAGGATGTTTTCTTCCTGGTATTCAAACTGAAGTGAAAGCAAAGAACGCTAAGCCTTGTGAATCATTTTATCAAGAAATAAATCACTGAACCAAAGTTGGTCATGGGGCACAAGCTTCCTCACTTTATATCCCATAACATTTCTTCAGAAGGTGAGACACAAGAAACCCAAACACCTGAGTTTTGCAGCAAACATTTCCAGGTGCTGCAGCACCTGCAGGGACTCAGTTCAACCCGAGGATTGAACTGTCCCAGCAAGGAGCAGATGCCAAAACTCATGGAAAACACTGCCAAGCCTCTTATCAAAATTAATACACTTTTTTTTTTATTTACCCTTAAATTAGATGCCACTATTTCCCACATACAACCCCTCAAACTGCAGTTCATCTCGTTGAATACTCAAACTCAAGAAATAAGCAAAACATCCCCCAATTGTCAGTCCTGCATCAGCTTACAAAGGTCAACACTCAGCAGAGTCACAGAAATGCAGCACTAAGTCAAGTTAAAGCAAAATCAGAGCCTATTTTATCCATTTTTCCTTAAGAACAGAGATGCTTTGACATTATTATTTGACAGTATTATCCCATTTGAATGTGAAAGATGAACATAGGTGCAGACTGACATTATTTCCAAGAAGGTGGAAGACTCCATAAGTTACCTAGATATATATTATATACTTTTATATATAAAAATATATATTAAAAATGTATATAATATAAAATATATTTTATAGATATTTTATACTTTATATTATTATATTTTATATTATTAACATATATATTATAACATATTATGTTATATATATTTTTTTATATATGAGGGAAAAAGGATCACCAAGGGGTACCACACCCAGCCAGGAGGAGCAGAGAGAAGAGGGGATGTGGGTCTCATCAGCTCACAGGGAGCAGATGGAAGGGAGGTGCAAAGACAGCAGAGATCTGTGTGTAACAGAGCAAGGCAGAGCAACGTGGGCCACACATTTTGCTGCCTGTTTAATCCTTCCCACAGTTGTGGCCAGGCTCCCAAATTCCTGACTCCAGCTCTGTTCCTCTCTCAGATGAAGGTAAATGTACAGCTCAACAGAGCATGCTAAAACAACTTCATAAAACAACCTGGAAAGCAAATAACTGAAAGCATTTGACATTTAAAAACCTACTTTCATCAGTTTAAGGCAATTAGTTCAGGGAGATGATGATAAAGCAGTGAAGGTTGCTACAAGTGACAGCACTGAAACTCCTGACACAGATATGGTACAGATTGCAGGAATAAACACTTCCCATGTTTCAGAAATCACATTGTCATCGATGTTTGCAGGCCCTGAAATTAGCTGAAGCAGTCAGGAGCTGCTGGCAGCAGGCAGTTGCTTGGATTGGTTTTGTTTTTCACTGCAAGAATCTCCATTTGCAGCTTGAACTCCCTCACACCTGTAACAGCTTTCAGTCGAGCTTCCCTCTGTCTGTGGCCAAGGAATGTCCCCAAAGCTGATGGAACAGTCCAGGTCCCTGGGCCTTCTGCAGCCTTCCCCAGCAGCTTCTCAGCCTCAGGAGCACAGCCCAGGCTGCCTTTGTCCAAGGCAGAGCAGGCCCTCCCTTTTTGTGTCCCCTTCAGAAACACACCGTTTTTAAAACAATAAGAAAACCCTTAAATTGTCAGGCTTTCCCCCAAAATGTGTCTTGCTGTCTTCCATTTTGTCAGCTCTCTGTTATGGTGTGGGTAGATCAGAAATTAGGTATGGCACCTCTACCTGAAGGGGGCTCACTGACAACCCTGAAAAGTCCTAATTGGTTATGAAATGTCAGAAAAATCAAACACTTCTGCAAAGCTCCCAGGGATATTCCCTCTGTGGGGCCACCTCATCCATTCCCTGCAGTCAGGGTGTCAGGCACCAAGCTTCCAATTATCCCTTTATCCCAAAAGCAGCATTTGGGACAATCTCCCCTGCTCTGCTCAGTCCTGTGTGATCTTTTAAAATAGAATAGAGATGTTTGCAGCATTTTGTTGCTGGAGTAGAGGACCCATGCTCCAGGAGAGCCTCTCCCTGTGGGACAGGTCACCCCAGGACACAGGAGGATGGCACAGGGAGCAGGGACAGGTCACAGGGGAATGGCACAGGGAGCAGGGACAGTCACCCCAGGACACAGGGGGATGGCACAGGGAGCTGGGGAGGCCAGGCTGCCTCTCCCTGTGTCTCCACAGCCTCTGGAGAGCTGCTCAAAGCCAGCCCACTGCTTCTGCAGAAGGCAGCACAGGATGAGGCTTCCTCTGCTTCCTTGTGAAGGTCAGAGGTGTCCTGATGGACAGGAATTTTCCTCCCTCCCTGGCCCTGCACCTGGTTGTCTCCATTTGCCAATTATCAAATGAAGCAAAGCAATAAATCATCACCTCAGAGGCAAATCCCCTGCAACCACAGCATCCCAATTCTGTGGCACATTCCACAGTGAAATCACTGTGTGCTCACACAAGGGCACATTTTGTCCTCTTTCCTTCTGTTTCCCACCACTTTTGATGGTTCCCCTGTTCCCAGCACCTACAGATGACATCTCTGAGGCAGTTACTAGATGGGTTTATCTTTTTTTGCTTGTTTGGCTTTTTTTTTTTTCCTCCTTTGCACTCCTTAAAACCCTTGAGGAAGTAGAGTACCTGACCAGGATTTTTAGATTAACTCCCTTACACCAATCCCAAACCTCTCTTCTTCCTCCACAGAAGCAAACAATAGAAAAGATACTTCAGCAAGGCAGACAATTCAGTGGGTAAAACCCTAGGAGAGATGGAGCCTCAGCACCAGGGCTGTTAACTTGCATGATAAAAGTATTGAAACTGGTTTAATCTGCAAGATCTTTGCCTTCTGCCCACAGAACTCACTTCAGTTCACTGCCCCAGCTATATTCAGTGATGTTGGGTACAGGGAGAAATGTCTTAAGTTCGGAAAAACAGTGAGAATCATCCCAAACAGCTTTTAGAGGTTTTACTCCTAGGTTTTTCTACCATGTTTGCAGAGAGAAAACCCTTGGAGTAAAATTTCTAAACCCTGACAGTTCACTCATGTTCTGAATAGCCAGTATAAAGTTGGTTTTTATTATATTTCTGCATTTCAGAAGAGAGAATACAAAAGGCATTTTTGGCTAGTCAGTAGAAGAGGTGGAGAAAGTCAGTATGAATATGCAAATATACACAGATCACAGCAGAAAAAGTCTACAAATGAAAGATCAAACTCATGTTTCTCAGCTTGAATTTGTCTTTGCACTTTGACCTTATTGAGGCACAGTGAATTGCTTTCAACCTTGCCTTAGCAGCTAAGAAGGGTGAAGAAGTTTATTCTTTCTGTGGAAATGAACAGAGAAAGTCAACAAATACCAAGATTCACTTTGTCTCAATGTTACTGAGAAGGAAAAAAGCACAGGTTGTGGATATTGGGATCAGAGCCACTGAGTGAACTTGCAGCTGCAAATATGAAAGAAATTGGAACATGCAAGAGTTCATCAAATCATTTATAACAGCACAGGCAGAGCAAGGGAGAGTCCTTACAAAGAGAGGGTACCACAACAGAAATCTTACTGCCAAGGGCCATCATTACATCCAAGCAGTTTAATCCTGCACCAAGCCTTAATTTAGCCTCCAGGTTTGGTCTTTTGTCTCTGCCCACAGGATTTGTGTGCACAGTTGGCACATGTAAAGATGCCTCATATCCTTCTTTTAAAGGTAACAGAAAAATATAGTGGAGCCTCCAGTTCTATTTTTTTCCTCTCTCTTTTTGATGGCGAAAGAAGATCTGATCTGACTTTAAATTTGTCCCTTTTGTCTTCCTTTCCATATGGCTTGTTTGTGGTTCCATTATTGTGATATTCTCCCTATGGATAGTGATGCTTGGGGAATCTGGTAATACTTAACAAAAATATAAAAATAAAAGGATCCTGTCTGCCAAGCAGAAAGTAATTAAGGAACCTGGAACACAGAGGGCAATAAAGTTACTGAAGGAACAGTGTTCATTAAGCAAGATAAAGCACAGCAGGGCATGCAGCTCTGGCCCTGTCCCTGTGCCCTACACACCACCAGGTATCCAAGGGCTGAGCTGCACTTTGGAGGCTGCAAGCCAGGAGCCAAAGCAACAGAGCACTAATGAGAGGAAAGCCCAAACTACAACCTCTCACTTCTAAATCAGCCCTTGTTTAAATTAAAATCCAGCAGCTGGCTGAACAAATAATTCCCAACACCATTCTCAGCCTAAACTTGCTCCTCCTCAGTGTTATTCCAGCACTGTATCCTGCTGTATGAATTCTAGACTGGTGAAGAACAGCCCTCAGCAGAATCTAATGGCTCTGGGTTGGGGATCCTTTAACTCTGCCTGGCTGATACAGCATTGCCTCTGCTTCTGAACAGGTACCTGGACAAAACTGGGCAACAAAACAGAAATAAACCCCTTCACTCCAGCCTCTCTGTTTACAAGTTCAGCTTCTTCAATCATGCACATGGAAATCCTCATGTCTTCAGGCAAGTTGCAATAAAACAAACTCCCAGAAACTCCAGGAAACATTTACCCTGTAACATGACAGCTCTGATTCTGGGGAATGCCAGCTCCCACCCCAGAAGCTGCTGCATTTCACTGCTAATTGAAAAGATCTCCGGTCCATAGCAGAGACCCTCAGAATCATTTGGTTGTATTCGAAACTTTCTCTTAAGTGACAATGGTTGTCACTGAGTTTAGTTTTCCTGTGTTGCCACAACACAGGAAGTTGTTATTATTCCCACTTCCCAAAGAAAATTGTCTCATTCAGAGTCACACAGAAAGCATGTGGCAGGAATGGGAGGTGGAGCCAAGTCTCCCAGCCCTTGTCATACCCTAATTCCTGAACTCCTTCATCATGACCTAAAACATTTGGGGATTTTTTTCCCTTTGTTTCCTCTTCTTCCTGTCCTCAGAGTGTATTTATGTTGTATTTTGAACCTTTTCCGTTCAGTCCTTAAGGCCAGAAACATGATTTGAACCACAAGCACACATGACTCCAGGAGTTACCACTCTCTGATTATTTCTCTCAGCTCTTGCCAACAGGTTGCAACACCACATTTGTATTCCATACTCTTAAATGCTTATGGAAGCACTAGTATGCACATAACCAAAACCTTAGATTAAATTAAAAGTATTTAAACATTTGAGTAGTCCCACCAGGGCCAATTCCAAGTTGCAGCACATGTGATAATGCCAGAGTTTAACTATAGCCCACAATAACCTCCTCTAGTTTTCTGGTTTCAAATACTTTCCCAGGGGCTGCTGGGAGCACATGAACAGATGATGAAGATGATTTTGCTGACAATTAACTACACATTATCAAGGTTGCTTTTAGCTAAGCCCAAAAAGTGTAGCTGGACACTGATCCCAATGGATATCTGCTGCTAAAGGAGGCAGGACAGCTCCCCAAACCCATGGGGCAGCCCCACAGCAGCTGCATCAGTTTCCCAAGCACACCCAGCCTGGCCTGGTGCTGTGCAGCTGCATGGGAGCCAACAGCCACCTCCTGGCACAATGGCACTGTGGAGCCATCACACACACAGACTTATCCATATAACAACATCTCTTGCTTGCAGAGTTTAATGGGATTTTCTTCTGGTAAACCTGTTTGATTTAATCTTCTTGCAATCTAAGTCTAATTTTCAAGATTCCATTTGCTTTTGCTAAAGCATCCTGTTACCAAGTTTCTTATGTTACCTGAGTCCAAAGTCCATCACCTGTCTTGTGTCCCCTAGCATTCCAACATCAGGTCACACTCTCCACACATCTCCCAAACTTTACAAGATTTCTTTTTTTCTCATATGTCTTTCAACCCTGGAGTTCTTGTGTGCACAAGAAGTACCTTGAACTCCCTGAATTCCTGACTGTGCTGCCTTTGATCAGGCCTCAGAGTGTCTCACCTGAGTGAGAAAACATCCTTTTTCCACCTAAAAATCAAGCATTTCCCATTTAAATGACCACTGCCACAATATCTATATCTTACTACACAGCAAGAAGATGGAAATATGAGAAGAGTGTCTGAGCATATAAATAAAGCAGGAGTTTATCATAATTTATTTATAAAAACTATTTCTAATCTAATTCTTTGGATATTATCTAGGGGCAAGAGAGACGAGACAAAAAAATGGTTCTTAATCAGGAATTGCCACATGGAGTGGTTTTGATTAATATGCAAAACTTAGATTATAAATAGATTTATAAATAAATGATCAACTACAGCTGCTGCTTTATTTATCTATGGACTTGCAGAAAATTTGAAGGCTGAATTCTGATTAAATGAGAATCACCACTAATGGTGGACTGGCTGGCTCAAAGGGACTGGTAAAGCAAAGTGAGAATATATTTGCATAGCACCTTTGATTCAGAAGAACTCCCAAGTGCTTTGCAGAATTAATATTATATTTTAGGGGTCACTTCATCCATTACTGAAATGCAGCCTCTGAGGAGGAGGGAAGATAACTTTCTGCATCTATTTCACCTTTCCTTGAAGATCTCTAAGCACTTTGCACACTAATTAAGCTTCCTATTGTATCTATGCAATCCACTCCTCCTGCCAGTTACTGAACCAGTAAAACCTAAAGTACCAGGAATAAAACCAAGAAAAATCCATCAACCTGATAAAACTTCATTTCACTTCCTGATCATCAGGCTGAGGTCAGCTTGTACCTCAAAAAGATGAACTCAGCAGAGTGGCAGCACAGATCTCAAACCACAATGTAAAAAACTTAGTTTTGTCACCTTATTGCAGGGGTTCCACACTGTTGTCTCCTTATCACAAAAGTTCCATACCTCCTTGGCGTTTCTCCTGGGCAGCTCCTCAGAGCACTGACTCTTTCTCCCTCACAAAGCAGCCACTGACTCCAGCTCCCTTCCCTCCCACCCACCCCACTCTTTTATAGCATCTTCTTCTCATTGGTCACACCTGTGGCCTGTTAAAGTCAGGCCTGTTCCTAATCTTTGATAATTGGCCCAGCTGCAGCTCCTTAGGGGTGAGATTACTTTCTACACTGTCTTTATTTTCTTGTATTCTATCCCCCTACACTTAGACCCATTGTGTCCCGTGTCACACCACACAAACTTCTCCTCTAAGAGCACTCCAGCATCCCATCATAAGCAAAACCCCAGCCCTGAGGTTTGCAGCCCTTCCTGAGGGCCTGAACTCCTCACTGCCCTGTCCTGCTGTGGAGTCACACACATCTCTGGGAGACTGGAGCTCAACACAACACTTCAGGGAAAATCTAAAGACCTCAGGGTTTGCAGATGCAACACTCAGCCCATTCCCATCTGTGCCAAACCTGGGCTGGACTCCCCCAAATCCATCCAACACAGGGCACAGGGGAGAAATACATCCCTGAAAGTGCTGGTGAGTGGCTTCAGCCTCTTCCATTTACCTTGCCTTTTCAAAATAAGAAAGGCAAAGCATTTCTTTTCATATGGCAATGCTGTCCTGCCAAGACAGTTTTCACAGCTGAACACTTCCCAAGGTGCCAGTTCTGCAATTCAGGGCCTGGATGTGATCCCCTGAGCAAGATGGATGGCTTTAAAATAAAGGCACTGTGAGATGTACCAGCTGTCCAGGTGCACATTGGATCAGCTTGGCTGAGCCACCCCTCCTCCTCCTCCTTTGCCTCCCTCTGAGGAAGGAGTAGAAACTCATCCTGTACAGGAAGAAGGCTCTGATGCCAGGAGAGACACAAGAGCCCAGCAGAGATGTGGCCACGCATAATTCAGATCTCGTCCAAGTGCGAGGCTGCTTTTACTGTGTCTGAAATAACCTGCTGTTATGTGGCAAGATTGTGTGACTCCTTTTAAATTCTCTTTACTTGGCCACCTCATTTATGATTTCTTCACCCCATCAGCCACTAGCTAAGAGGCAGAAAAAAAGGCAAAATTAACTTTTTTTCCTCAAATAAACCAAGCTCAGGCTCCAATAACACCCCACCCACTGTACACACTTCTTCTATGCATTCATTCCAGGTTTCCAGATATCCCTGGAAAGGGATTTCATTCTAAACCACCCTGTTATTTAGCAGTTTCTGTTTGGAGTCCAGACCATGAAGATAATCTTTAAACACTCCTTGCAGCCAGCAGGGCCATCTTGAGCAATGGGCACCTGTGTAGCACTTGCTATTTGGGGACAGCTGGGCTGAAATTCAGCCACACCACAAAGAAGGGCACCAATGTGGCTCCTTGCACATTGTGCAGATGCAACCTTAGCATCCTTGAAAGGAGAAGATTGGTTTCTACACAGGTTTTCTTCTCACAGGGCTTTAGGAGACAGCACAGACCATATCCAAGGTGTTCTGGGGTGAGTGACATAGATCAAACTCCATTTAGTAGAAACCATACAGCCCCATTTCCTCTCTCCACCCAGCAAATCAGCAGTGTGGACAGTCTATGGACTAAAGAGAGCAGATTTTACCACAGCAGTAATAGTCTGTCCAGAGAGAGCATTACCCCTCACTGCCAAATTAGAAAAACGTTGAATGCGTGGAAATGCCTTTTAAATAAACACTTGATAACCCTGAATAAAACTGTAAGAGAGAGTTACTGCAGATTTACTACCCAGGAAAGCAAAGCTCTTCAAGGCACAGCCAAGAGCTTATTGCTTCTTATTTAATGCTGGTAAGTGCAAGGGCTCCACAATCCCCCAGCAACCTGGGTTAAAGCAGCTTAGCAGGAAAATAAAATAGGTGTCTACAGATGTGGAAACCCAGGGCACTGGGAATATTTCTCTGTTTGCTCTGGGGTGCCCTGACCCCCAGGGCAGCACTGACTTTGACCCTCATTCATGGAGAAAGTTTCCCAGACTTCAAGACAGACTGGAATCCACAAAAGTGTGAAATAGATTCTAGAGAGTAGTGTAGGTGTGTCACTTGGTGAGAAATTGAGGTTTAGGGATTTTTTAGTGTGTTGTGGATGGAAGCAAGATGGAGGGCACAGGGTGTCATCCTGGGTTTCTTCTTCATGCTTCTTCTTCCTTCTTCTTCATGGGTTTGGGTGGCATTTTGTAATTGGGCAGAAAAGTCCCCATTGTGGGTTCTGTGGGATCAGCTATTGGATTAAAAGGGAAAATAATCCAGGTGTCAGCTCTTAATTGGATAGCTTAGTCTTAAAAGACCTTGTACCAAGAGATTGTTGGCCATTTTGTGCCTTCTGATGAAAAGCTGCAGAACTCACAGCAGTGACACTGTTTTACTGATAAGAAATAATGAACACCTGAGTGTGAACATGAACTGCTGTCTCAAGTGCCTTCAGTCCAGACCCAGAGAAACCCACAACTCTGACCCCCACACACAGAGGGCTGGGGGAGCCACAGGTTGGCCACAGTGGCTGTGAGTTGCTGTGCTTGCTGTGGGTTGTGTGGGATTTGCTGAGGGCTCTGTCACCCCTCTGGAGAGGCAGTGCCACCAAGCAGCTGCACAAAGGTCCCTGCTCTGCCTGGGGACATGAACTGCCCAGGCCCTGCAGCTGCAGGGGTGACCAAATGTTGGTCTGTAAAGAAGAGAAAAGAATCATTTAAGGAATGACAAGTAGCACTCACTGGCTAACAGTGACATGAAGATGCTGCTGCTGGGTTGTCCAGCTTTCCTGGTGATTTTTCTCTCCTCCTAAAACAATGGGCTAAGCCTTGCTTATCTCTTACATAAGCATTAGATGTTTGCTGGACACCATTGGAGTTATTAAATTTTCACCCCCTTTGCAATGCATATTCTGGAAAACACTCCCAAGACACAGGTCCAAGTTTGTGTAAAAGTGATTGTGCCCTTTGGCTTCAGCACCTCCCCTGCTCTTCCCCAGGGAGCACAGCTGTGAGGCACATCTGCCTGGTGAGAACACCTCTCTTCCTGCTGCCTCTCTGGGAGGAAAGGAGCACCCTCGAGTGCACCAGGTGTCAGCCTGGCCACCTCTGCTGTGAGGATGCTTAAATTGCACTGGGGTTTTCTGAAAATGTGTGCTTGGCAAGGAGGAAGGAACGGGCTGGCTCTATTTACACTAATGCAGGTTTCCCAGCCCAGCTGCCCAGCCACCTCGGGCAGCAGCCCTTCCTGCAGGAGCACAATGGGGATGTTCACAGCCCCAGGGAGGATTCCACAAATGAACATTGACATAAAGGTCCTGCCCTTGCTGATGAGCATTGATGTGTTGTTTTCTGTATTCACAGTTCTTGGTGATGGGAAAACATCTACAGGGTAATTTTGTTTTCCTTCTTGAGGAGTCTAGCAGGGAAGAGCCTGGTGCTTAAAAAATAAACACCCACCAAAAATCCTCACTAACTCCCTTATCATCTGTATTCACTTGAACAGGTTTCCTTCCCAGCAGCCCTGTAGCCAGTGCCTTACATCCTTGGGAACACCCAGGGCGCTGGAGATCAGAAACCCTGAGAGCAGAGCAGAGCAGCCCTGCCACCATCCCTGGCAGCAAATGGGTTCTGATTCTCCCACTTCTCCTCCTCCAAGAAAGGATGAGTGAGCAGGTGTTGGGAAGGATGAAAGTTTGACAAGGAAGTCTCACAGATATGTGTGCTTAGCAGAAAGGTTTTTGAATGTAGAATATGAAGGAGGAATAGAGATGGAAGCAAGTTTTGATATAGAAGAAAAGAATTGCTGGGCCAGTCTCACTGGCTAACCAAGGAGGCAAAGGCTGTGTTAGTTAGAAGGGGTTTTTATGGCTTAGAGCAAAGGATAAACCCACCCCAAACAAGAAGATGTTTTTACCAAGCAGAAAGAGAGCACAGGCAAACAAGGCAGCAAATGGTGCAAATAGAAAAAAGGTCTCAGAATTTTCCACTGCAAGAAAACTGAAAAACAACTTCTAGCTTCAACTGTAATTTATTAACTTTTAGTGATTGGAGAATAGTAACATGAATATGGTCATTATAGTAGTTATGCTCCAGATAAAAGTTAAGGTATAGATTGGTTCTATTGTGTTAAGATGCTCAGCAAAGAAAAGTCTATAATGCATTGTAACCAAAAGAAAAGTCTATAATGCATTGTAACCAAAACCAAAGGGTCTCCAGGGCTGCCTGCAGCTGGAGCTGACAGCTGTGGGCACAGCTCTGTCACCCACCACCCTGGACTGCTGTGACACCTTGGATACAATAAACTGCATTTTGTATACAATAAACTGCATTTTGCATAGAAAAAACTGCATTTTGGAGAGCCCCTGGAGTCCCACACCCCTCATTCAGGCTCTCACAAGCAGGTCCAGCCAGAGCAGTCTCAAGGGCCCAGCCACTTGAGTATCTCAGCTTCTCCACCCTCTCCAGCCAAGGCAGCTCTTCCCATGGCACAGCCAGCACTGGCTGATGTTTGTTCTGTTTTAGCAGCTGCTGCTTTATTGAGGAGCCAGCAAAGTGGACTTTGGAGACCTTTCCTGCTCACACTATTAATGTACAGTGAGCAAACTTCGGGGTAATGGAAGAGGGCAATCAAAGGAATTTCCCTCCAGGCTCCCACTATTATTTCCTATCCAAAAAATAATATTAAATGTGGTCTACCATTGTAGTAATTAAAGAGATAATGTGCTGTTTTATGTATTATTGGATCCCTCACACAAGGAAGTGGAGTTATATTCCTGGATGCAAAAACGTGGCAAGTATCCCTGAAAGACAAAAAGTTAAGCCATTTAAAATATCACTACACTGTTCCCCTGGTTCAAAAGGTGCATTATCACTCAAATGAGGGTGTAGCAACACCTTCAAATCTTTAGTAATTTATGTCTTAATCACTGTGCATGGCAGAGATGGAGCTCTGAGGGTTTTTCAAGTGGGGAAACTGAGGAAAACTGAGGGGAAGAAAGAGGGTTTTGTTGGGATACTACAGTGGGCTGGTGACATCTGGGACAGAACATCTTCCCTGAATGAAGCTGGATCTGGATTCAGAAACTCATGCCCAGGGAGTTGCCAAATGTTGGTCTGTAAAGAAGAGAAAAGAATCATTTAAGGAATGAAAATTAACACTCACTTGGTAAGCAAGATTCTGCTGCTGGATTGTCCAACTTTCCTGGTGATTTTTCTCTCCTCCTAAAACAATGGGCTAAGCCTTGCTTATCTCTTACATAAACATTAGATGTTTGCTGGTCACCATTGGAGTTATTAAATCTTCACCCCCTTTGCAATGCACATTTTGGAAAACACTCCCAAGACACAGGTCCAGGTTTGTGTAAAAATGAAAATACATCCATGGAGCCCCTGGCACATTCCAAGCAGGCTGCTGCAGTTGTTCACACTAATTCAGGGAGAAAGGAGGATATAAATTAGCTACTGGTGTAGAATCAGTCTGTGCATGTTATTACAACAACAGCAACACCCCTGCACTCCATCTCCTGAATCAGTAAATAAACCCCACTCTCCTCTCTCTGATACCAGATATATTGTCTTGGATTGCAAAAAGCAACTATTGAGACACAAAACTACAGAAAAGAAAAGGCTTTTCATTCACAAAATAACTTCTTATACTGACATTTAAACTGGAATTTGTTAACAAGGAAGAATAAAGGCTCTGAAAGACACAGCTCCCCTATTTTCATAAGCAAAAAACATCCAAACTTAAAATTCTCCCTGTGCAATGCCTTCAATTAATAATGTAAAGTATCTGCCACTAATTATAAATCCTTTTTATGGATGCTAAATGTGGTTCCTATCTTTTCTCTCACTTCATCAGATGCCATGAATTGAAGGCTGTAACAACATCCTGGCTATTGCTTTTTTTTTTCCCCCACACAGAATCATATCCAAATTTTTCAATGTTTTTTTAATGTTTCATTTCTCTTAATGGCAAATGAGGTTTCAAAATGTAGAGGAAGTATTGAAAAGATATTGGTGAAACAACAAATTGGAAAATAAAGGGAGGGAGAAAAATGAAGAACTATCTGCAGCATATTATATAAGTAGTAGGGGAAAATATTTGGAACATGAAGAGAGAAAGCTTTTAAGTGCTTACAGTAGTGAATTCTGATGTTTTACAGAATTCTCCCTAGAAGAGCAGGGGGAAATTATTAATGGATGTCCAGCACAATTCTCACTTATAAAAACAAGGACATTTTTACTGCAACTTAAAAAGAATTCTAATTTAAAATGTTTTAAATTCAAAACTTGTTAGGATCTGTCTTTTTCAATTATTTCTGCAGCAAAGTTTGTTTCAATTTGACTGAAGCAGGCATTGCAACACTTGGTCATTTTGCCATCTCTTCAGGGACCTTTTTTGCTTTCTTGCCTATCAGACTTGCACAAATGATGCCAGATCCTTACCATGCTCAATCATTTCTTTATCTGTGCTGCAAAAGTTGCAATTTTCATCCTGCAAGTTTTTCTTGCTCATGACTTACATCTGTAGTGATAAAGATCTGTCTTTAAAAATTCAGCCAAAATCAAGCAAACAAGTGCAAACCCTACATTCAAGGCACTATTGTTGCCTACAAGGAAACAACAACCACTGGTGTGGATTTTTTCCTTTTTCCCCTGCAAAGTTGCATTAAATTTACTGATGTGTGATGTCCTCAGTTGTGCATCCTGCAAACCTTCTCTGAGGAGCTGCTCACACATGGACCATCACCTTACAGTGAATAAAAGGCATAACACAAAAATCTTCCTCTTACCAGTAGGATCACCCTGTGAATTTTGGCTCTCTTGATTTAATGTCCAAATCCATTGTCCTAAATGTGGATTTGTACAGAATTACTGATGTATCTAAGACCAAACCAACCTCTAGATTTTATAACACAATTATTATTATTATTTCTTTAATGCTTTTTTATTGCTTTCATTACCATGACCACAATGGTAAGGAAGCTTATTCACCTTTTATACTAAACAAATATAAGCACCCTCCAAAGCACACCAAGGGAAAGCTGAGTTTGGGTAATTCAGCCTCCAGATCTCTGGATGAAGTTCCCAGAGTGGAGAACAAGCACAGAAAGTGCCATAATGCTTTGAGAAAGCAGATTAATATGCAACATCTCTTTTATGAGTGCATCTCTAGTCCTGGTCTTACTGAGCTCAGATGTTTATACAATGTCTTGGACCATGGTCAGGAAGCCCTCTCTCTGCAGGGTGGACAATTTCAACCACCCAAAGAGACAGAACAAGGGAAAAACCAATAATTACTCCCTGGTCAGTGAGGAAGAGGTCCAGCCTCATGTGCAATGTCATCCAGGATGTCCAGGGCAAAACTGGGAGTGGGCTCCAAATTTTAAATTTACAGTGCAAATGTTAATTGCAAAACTCTATTTTAGGGTCATGTAAAGATTGAATTGATGAGCCAAATTCTGACAGTTTGTTCTGTGTGATTTTCATTCCTGCTCTAAATCACTGGGTGCTATGACACTCAAGGTAGAACACTACAGTGGTAGTTAAGGGTTGTAGTAAGGACCCATCCCACAAAAAGAAAATTTAACCCACTTCTTCTAAATCAACGGGGAAAATTGTATTTTTAGGACTCATTTTGAGCTGACACACTGCACTGAGGTGGCTTTTTCCCTCTGCAGCTTGTGTGCAGCAGCTCAGCTCTGTCTGTTTTCCCCACCAGCTGCTCTGCACACAGCACCCCTGTCAGCAGGAAGGTGCAGAGCAATGAATGAAGAGTGATGATTAACGAAGAAAGAGGGTGAATATTAATCATGGAGCCAACATTTGATGGGAACACTGATGGAATAGTGGTCCCACTGGAAGTTGTTAGGAGTTGATTTTTATGCCCCAGGGCGGTAGTTTTAAACCAGGGCTCATGATGGAAGAGAGGTGGCTTGTAATGTATTAAACAGGCCATTGTGGAAAACCTGCCTTCAGCCTCCCCCTGCCCTGGCTCCTGCTTTGCTGAGAGCTGTAGCCCAGGTCTGCTGGGCACCTACATTCCCCCAAACACCCCAAACTGGAAAGATCCAATCTTTGAACAGCAGCAAAACAGAAACAGGACAGTTCCCTTTTCCCTTGCTGAGCTGCAGGAGAGCCCTCACCACCTCAGGTCACATCAAGAAATGCTGATGCTGCTGGTTCTCAGCACCTTTTCTGTTGTTCAGCACCCTTGTACTACACCAGGAGAAAGAGGAGAGTCCCTAGCTGGGTAATTCAGGTTTGAACTATGGCTATTTGCAGCCTGCTCCAAACCTGATGGAAGGCAAAAGGAGTCACAGCTACATCATGAAGTGGTGTAGTCCAACCCCAGGCTGGAATTTTCTGTATCTCAAAATAAAAACTGCACTTCCAATGAATGCCACAAAAGGGATATATCAAAAAAATTATGTTGGTGTTGTTCCAAAGGGGTTTTATTTGAGGGAGGAAGGGATATGTAAAAGAAAGGAGGGCTGTACTCAGAGCTGGTAATCAATTGCTGTTCATTCTGTTGAGGTCAACAGAATTACCAGGTTTCTCAGGGACAGCTCTTTGGGTTCCCTGTGGTGTTCCCTCCTCCAAACTCTATCAGTACTCCAAAGGATCAGAATCACAGCACACAACACCTTTCCTGAACTTTGCTCCACAAATTAATCCATACCATAGCTCCTAGCAGGAAAATACCACATGCCCAGCAGCTTTATGTACAGACAAGGTTAATTTTTCTAAATAAAAGTCTAACTTTAACAGTACAGAGAGCTTATATACTTACAGCAAAAGGTTAGGCAGAGAATGGGTTGGTTATGCATGTTATACATGCATTTTTCTGTAGATTTAGGCTGAGGTCTTTCACCTCCCAGCAGTAATTGCTTTCCCAAAAAGGAAATGTGTCTGCTCATGGGATGCAGCTTGGCTACCCCTCCATCCATGTGTCTCACAACATGAAGGAAAAGGCAAAGCTGTTCCCTTGATTTCAGCTATGGGAGTGCAGTTGGCTACGGTGCAACAAGTCACAAAGAATCCCAAAGGCACAAAGCAGAAATTCTCCCAAGAGCACTGAGGCCAGAAGCAGCTGAACAGCAGAAGTTTAATCCTCAGTGCTGCATTTTATCCAGAACATTGGGCCTTCAACAACCCAGAAACCTTCAGGTGCATTTTCACAGTTAGTTAATGCTGTTCCAGGGCTGGGGATTTGCAGATGTGCAGATTATTTGCCTGGGAGCAAACCCGTGGCCCCTGCTCCTGTTTTTGCCTTGCAGTTCGCAGGGTATCCCTGACAGGATTGCTGCTTTCCTGCACAGCAGCTGCTTGTGGCAGCAGCCACAGAGGGGATGGCTCAGGCAGCTCTACCCTGACTTCCTTATAGAAGTAGGGGCTGCCTTGCAAAGGGTGAGATGCTCTGCAGCTCCCCTGCATAAATAACTTCTTAATGCATCTGTCATTTCAGGTGTCAGAGCAGAGACAAGGTCAAGCTTGGAGAGAAATCAGCCTGCTCCATCCTTGACCCATCATTCATCACTGCATTTGTCCACAGCCAAACAGCCCAGCTGGTTAACAGGGAAAATACCTTGGCTGGGCTCTAAAAGGGTCCTGTTTCTGCTGTGGAGAAGTTTATTAATAACACTCTGCAGAAAGCAGCAGGAGTTTTGATGGACAGCATTGCATGGACATTTTTCAGTGGAGAAGTTAAAATCCTGCACTGTGCACCCAATCCCAGGGCTGGGGGAGACAAGAGGTTAATTTTGCAGACAGTAAATGGTGACTGTAAGTTATTAGAGATTCACAGTGGTGGGGATATATGAGCTTTGCCTTCACCTTCCCTCTTGGGTAAAGTACAAGCCATCCTGGCTGTGTTAACTCTGCCATGCCATACAGGTGCCCCCTCATATCACCAGTGTAATTAGCACTGATTTCACAGGATAAGCATTGGTTATTAAAATACATACCTGAATTCATGTTCATTCATATAAATTTCAGCTACCTTTACAGGTAAGACTCCTAGTTCCTAAGGAAAAAGAAAACTTTAAAAGGTGAAGCTTTGTCCTTAAGGCAAAACATTGTGTGCTTCAATCACTCTTATGAATTGCTGGCATCTGTGTGAGGGTTTGGGATTTTGGAAGGGTGAGGTGGGAAGAAGGAATATATGATTTCTCCCCTGAATGCAGGACAGACAGTGAAAAGTTAGGAAGAGTTGACCTCTGAGGTTCATTGGTGAGGTGGTTGCAGCTACTTTGTGATGGCTTCAGTGTGCTCACAGCCTCAATAAATCTTGTCACAGCAGTAAGTGCAGAATGTGGGACATAGACACAGATTTGGTACAGACCCAGGCTGACCTCTAAGTCTGACTCCTTTCAGCTGAGACAGCTACACCTGCAACATTTTAAAAAATTCTAATTTTTATACACACAGACATCAGTTAACAGTTTATGGGCTCAGACACACAGACAGATTCCCACAGTCTAAAAAAGTTTCCAGCTCCCACCTAAGCCATGGTAAATTGTCACTCTAGAACATGAAATAAAATAACGTGGACACTGGACTCTCCAAGGTAAAAAAGAGAGAAAGTTTAATTCTGACTCCAACATATCTAGATTTTCAAAAGTGACAGTAGATTGGAGGATGACAGTGCCACTGGACAAAGCAACAGTCCATCAAATTTCTCCTCCTCCATGAAAGAAAGCAAAACAATGAGTTATTTACAGAAAGTGCATGAGAAAGTTACAAGAATGGAAACATCAGAAGGCTCAAAAACTTAAAAAAACAGGGTGACAGTAAATGCCCCTGTAGGATCAGCATGACAGAGCAAGAATTTTCCACTCAGTGCAGCCTCCCATCAGTGTGAGCTGAATGAAGCTGTGGAGCTGAGGCAGCCCCGAGGCTCTGCCAAGGAGCACTCAGCAGTGTCTGTGTTGGTGCCCTGTGGCAGGAGCAGGCTGAAGTGTGATGGGTTACACTGGGGTTACACACAGAGTGATATCTCTGCCCCTGCTCCTGGGCATTGCATGATTTAAATGAAGTTTTTGGCATTTCTGCAGCTGGTGATCAGCTGGCACCTTTCAGGGGCGCTGCACTCTGCTGTGCACCATGGTGACAGCTGGATGCAAAGTTGGTTCTTTGGCTCACCATGCTCTTTCCTCAAAGATTTTACCTCCATTTGCTTGCATCAGTTGTATCATGCTGGTGTTCCAAGAGCCACAGCATTTTGAGAGGCAAGGTGACCACTGAAATACTCACAGGTACAAGCAGCTTACCCAAATTATCAGTAACTGCTCTGCCTACTTAAAATAAATAGCCTTAAGAATGCCAGAGTGGTGAGATTTTCAGTGAAATAGATGAGATCCAAAAGTCCTGTGGGCAGTGTTGGCTGAGGTGTGTGCCCATCACCTTTGAGATCCAAGGCTGCACCAAAAGCCCCCTCAGTTTAAGGAACGAGTCTCTCATGCTCTGCAGTATTTGTTACCCCAAATCTTACAGCATTCCTCAGCTAAGTTCCCATCATCTCTCTCCCAGTGCCAACTCAGCAGCTCCATTAGCCCCTCGTTTGTTTGCTGGGAAATGTGCTCCTCTGCTTTGTTTCTTTGGACCTAGCATTTTTTTTTTTTTTTTTTTTTTTGCTTCTTTCCTCCCTCCACAGGGTGACAGCTATTTTATCACCTCCAACAAGAAATGCTGAGCCTGTTGTGCAGGCAAAACATTTGCAAAGGGGCAGGGGGTACACAGAAAGCAGTAGGAAATTGATAAGGGCTGTAAAGTAGCTTTATAAAAATGCAGACAAGCCTGTTCAGGGCACAGAGCACCTGCACCTCTGCCCCCGGCAGCGCTTCCTTCAGATGCTCCTATTGTTTTCATTACTATTTGTGACTCCATCATTAATAAATTACTTTTTTTTTTTTTTTTTTCCTGTTGGCTCCAGCCACCAAGGGAGCCAGCAGGTGCACCACTTTTACAATTAGCCCTTCGTAATGCATGCTTGGCAAGAAAAGTTGTCCAGGAGCTGCAGAGTTTACCGAGTGGATTCTGCTCGATGGCCACAGCTCTTGGAGCAATTAGAGAAGAATGTGCAGGAAAGCACCTCAATGCATCTGCTCATCTGGCCAAAAACTTCCACAGAGAGGCTACATCCGAAACTTTTGAGTCTTGCTCATGAAGCTGGGACAGAGGGAGAATGCAGAGCAATGAGAGCAAGCTATGGCTTTTTAAAACCATCATTTCTAGCACATATTACACTTTCCTGCTTTGATTCCCCTGTACTACATGGTTCAGATAAAATAGAAGAGAGGAGGGACTGAGAGGCTGGTGAAATTGTCTGACTTTGGTTTGAGAAGGGGCAGTAGAGCAGCAAACTCAAAAAGTTCCTTATTTCCTTCTCTCAGTGATTCAAGTCTGCTCACACCAGGGCTCTGCTCTGCCACAGCAGAACTGTTCTCTTCAATCATGCTGGGAAAATTATGGATATCCTGAATTCCTTTTCTCATTTGATATGACTTTCTAAACACCATCATATCTGCATTTTCCTCAAGGGTGGTGCAGTGTTTAAACAGCAGCTAAGGGGAAGGGGCTGTGGTTGTCTTTGAATGGGTTAGGTCAGGGACTGTCAGCTCCTGGAGTGCAGGTTATTTCATTTCCACTGAGCACTTTTCCCCCATAGAAAAAAAAAAAAACACAATAAAAAAAAAACCCAAACAAACAAAACCAAAAAACCACAAACAAACCACAAAAAAAAAAAAAAAAAAAAAAAAAAAAAAAAAAAAACAGGAAAAGAAAATGCAGGGGAAAGAACATAAATTATTTGGTAATGCCTAAACAAAATAAACAGAAAATAAGAAATCCAAGAAAGAGTAACTTACCACAGATTCCAAAGCCAGAGAAATTGTGTGTCTGCTTCTGGCAGCTTTCCTTCAGTCCTTGTGATCTTGGGTGTTTCCCACAATTCTGAGGACAAAATTTGCTGGCATCTCTGTTAGAGAGAACCAGCTGAAACACATACTAGGAGCAGAGGAAAGCAGAAAAACAAATATTACAGATGGCATATGTCAAAAACCTCCAAAACCAGGGCTTGCACAGAGCTGGCCCCATTGACTCTGCTGTGCTGCCCTTAGAGCCCAGGATGCCCCAGAGCAGGAGGAACAAGGCCTGCAGCAGGCACAAGGGGTAAAATCTGCTACACAACAGCCTAGAGACTGAATCAAGCTTTAAATCACAAGTCCCCTTCAAAATCCCTTTCTGTGAAAGGCAAAACTTGATATTATATTCATCATTTCCAAAAAAGTAGCCAAGATCCTTATTGTGTGTTGTTAATTTGAATGGGAAAAAATTTTTAAAAATGCAACTTTTTCCCCCCTAACTTTGCATGATTGCAAAGGCAGAAACTTTTTGAAAAGACTGTCTTGAGAGATCTGGAAATCACCATGAATTCAGCACAGCAACACCTGAGACAAGAAATCACTGCCAATGATTTGGTGTAGAGATCCAAATCTCTGGTGAAATCTTAATCACTGCTTGATCAGGTCATTGTTTGTGACCCAACAAGTGTTCAGTCTTAAATAGAGTAAAATAATTCTGACAGGAGAGGCTGCAGAGTTGAGCCAGTAGCTCTTATATCAAATTTAATGGATGGAGACAGCATGGGAACACTTTGGGAGGGGAGTCCCACCTGAGCCCCAACACCAAACCCACAACACTCAGTTCATGTTTGGTGTTGGTTTTGTGCCTTCCTGAGAAAAAGGCTCATTGTGGTGAAAAATGGCAAAATTTCTCAGACTCAGGAGCCTCTCAAGAAGGAGAATTTAAGGCAGGATCAGTTAGAGAAGTGTTTAAATAGGAAATTAAATGAACACTTGACTCAGAACCACAGAAAGAGGTGGGGCCAAGCTGATGTTTTCTGTGTAGCTGAGGTGTGTCCTCACTGCAATCCAACTGGCATGATCGTGGCCTGCCTGTGATATCATCATGATTTTCCTGTTCTCTGCAATTCCAGGGCAAATTGGCAATCAAAGACAAATTTCCTACTACAGGTTTTGGTCTGAGGTCCATAGCACCAAGGTGGCAGCTCCCACCTGCACTGAGTCCATCCTGCTCACTGCCTCCCCCAAAATGTCAACAGCCTGAAATTACTTACAGTTTTCTCTACCTTAACATTGATTTATAACAAAATGCAACTTCATTCAAGTGCTTAAAGCAGATTCTCCTGCCCAGACTTTTCTAATTTATGCTCTTTAAAAAACCCCAAAAAATAAAGAATATTAATCCAAGAGGGAGGAGAAAATCAGAGTTCAGTCAGAGACAATAGAGGAGGCAACCATAAAAAAAGAAAAAAAAAGAAACCTAAACAAAATCCAATGAATACAAAACTGAAAATTAGAAAATGAAGTGCAATGGAATCATAGCATGAAAAAGTCAGAGGAGTTGAAATCAGAGTATAGTTTAATTTCAGCTTCAAAATCAGTTCTTGATACAGACAAAATGAGTCACCTAGCCCTGATCCTGTCCACACAGCTTTGTTGAAATTTGCTAAATTAATCACACCTCAGAAACTCTGTTTTCCCTATTTAGAGAACATGGGGATGTTTTCCCTTTTCCCCCCTCCTCATTTGCAGGATTAACAAGGCTTCCTTTGTGTGTTTGCTTTGCCTGGCTGTGAGCAGTGAGCAGGAGCCCTGCCCAGCGCCAGGGCTGTGACAGGGGTGATGTTCACAGCCCCTCTCTCTGCCCTGCCCCACTCAGTGCAGGCACTCACTGCCACGTGTCTTGCTGAGGCCACATATTGTTAAGCCATTAGACTTTCTCCTGCAACCAAAACACGGAGCCCCTGAGCTCCTTCCCTTTGCTTGACCTGAACTATGGGTTCTGCTCGCAGTAAACTCGATCACTGTCCTTTCTCAGGCTGCTATTAAACCTTGGCTCTAAGCAGCCAAGAAATTAATCTCTGGTGCCCGACCTCTCTCAGCCCCAGCGAGCTCTACAGCAGCTCTGCACAACCTTTGATCCCCATCTGCATGGCTTCATCCATAAACAAAAGTACCTTGTGCAGTCCAGTGAACACAGCTGGTCCCTCACTAACAGCATCTGAAGAGAGAAAAAGAAAAAGAAAAAGAAAAAGAAAAAGAAAAAGAAAAAGAAAAAGAAAAAGAAAAAGAAAAAGAAAAAGAAAAAGAAAAAGAAAAAGAAAAAGAAAAAGAAAAAGAGAGGAAAGAAGGGGAAAAGGGGAGGGAAGGGAAGGGAAGGGAAGGGAAGGGAAGGGAAGGGGAGGGGAGGGAAGGGAAGGGAAGGGAAGGGAAGGGGAGGGGAGGGGAGGGGAGGAGAGGAGAGGAAAGGAAAGGAAAGGAAAGGAAAGGAAAGGAAAGGAAAGGAAAGGAAAGGAAAGGAAAGGAAAGGAAAGGAAAGGAAAGGAAAGGAAAGGAAAGGAAAGGAAAGGAAAGGAAAGGAAAGGAAAGGAAAGGAAAGGAAAGGAAAGGAAAGGAAAGGAAAGGAAAGGAAAGGAAAGGAAAGGAAAGGAAAGGAAAGGGAAAGGAAAGGGAAAGGGAAAGGGAAAGGGAAAGGGAAAGGGAAAGGAAAGGGAAGGGAAAGGAAAGGGAAAGGAAAGGGAAAGGAAAGGGAAAGGAAAGGGAAAGGAAAGGGAAAGGAAAAGAAAAGGAAAGGGAAAGGAAAGGGAAAGGAAAAGAAAAGGAAAGGAAAAGGAAAGGAAAAGGAAAGGAAAAGGGAAAGGAAAGGAAAGGGAAAGGAAAAGGAAAGGAAAAGGAAAGGAAAAGGAAAGGAAAAAAGGAAAGGCATGAAGCTTTTCAGCTTGGAAGTTTTATGTCCTGCTGTCAAATCTTACCCTTAGATTTCAAACAAAAAAAAGCAACAACAAGAAATTAAATCAGAACGTCCTGTCTCTGATCTGCATTTTCTGGGGTTCACATATATATTCACACTGTCATGAGTGAAAACCATTGCTTTCTCCACTTGCCAGCTCCTGTGTTATTGAGTGAGACAGTGGCACACGTCCCTCTCCCCTGCATATCTGGGATGCATGTCACTCTGGCAGGATTGCCTGTTCCTGCAGAGGGACTAAATCATTACACGTTTGTTAATCCATCATTCATCCTGACAGCCAGTGCTGCTTGCTGACAGCTCCGGGCAGAGGACAGCCACCAAACCCTGGTGAGCTTCACATTCAAATTCCAGCTAAAGCATCAGCAGTTCAGGCAGCTTAGGTCTGCCTCTGGAAGTTTTATTTTAATGATAGTGAGCAGGATTGCTGCAGCATAAACTGCTCTCCACACTGCCGAGGACCAAACAGATGGGAAAAGCATTCATGTGAAAGCCATACCCATAAAAATAAGTTGGGCACAAAGGAGGTATTCTTATCAATTTAAAGGTGAGGAATAAAGGCTAAAAGTAATAAATGAGTTTTCTTGAGGGGATGCAGAATATTTACAGGAAAGTAAGAACTGAGCCTCAACTCTTAATCTGCTGCCCAATCCCTTTTCTGCTAAAACTTGAAAAAGTCCAAGAGAAATCATCCCCTCATGCTCTGCCATGTGGGAGAGCAAAACTGGCTGCTTCCCTCTGAAAAACCCCACCTTCAGGTGGGCAGAAATTCATCTCTGATAAGGTCTGGACTCACACACCAATGCAGGCTGGCTTAGTATAGCTGATGAGGCACTTTGGGACTCAAACAAGATGATTTTTTTCCTAAATGCAAACAATAGACAATCTCCTTCTGTTTTATAACACTCTTTTCTTCTCCATATAAGCCATTCAGCAGTCAGCAATTGACTGTTTTTCAATTTTAGCAATAATCAGTTTATCTTTTATAATTTTCAGAAGTTCTCAAGAGACTCTCCCCTCTCACTGAGCACGAACACACAAACACTTGACTTGGCATTTGCCACAAGTAAGGAGACAAAAGCCCACGCTATGGGGGCGGGAAAAATCATTGGAAACCTTGTCAAATAAATCCCCTTGGAGAGTCCCATTCCCTTCTGCTTCTCCTCCCCTCCAATTTTCATGCTCCTCCGTTGTGCTGGAGACTGAGTCAATGGCATATATGGTTGTGCTCTGACCCTGGGGGTGCAGGGGTGTAGCAGCAGAAACAATAACTAAATCATACCAAATTTTCCAAGTTCAGTATCAGTTGTGCATACAAGGCAAAGTTAAAAATCCTCCTCCTCCGAAGTTAAAAGTCCTCTCTCTGTTGTGGAAGACCCCAGACAGGGAGCTGCCTGCCTTGCCTCGCTGCTCCATCCCTGCAGGGCTCCAGCAGAAACTCAGCTGCAGGAAGGAGTTCTCAACCTCAAGGGCAGCTGTCAAGCCCAGAAGGGAAAACACATATGAGATCACCAGCAAAACTATTTGGGCAGTGCTGCTATCAAGCCTTTTAAAGAGCAGCCCTCAGTTAATTCCTTTTAGAGGTCTTTGTTCCAGCATCTCCCTTCTCACAGCTCCCAGCCAGGAGCATGAGGAGACATGATCCTTCCCATGGAAGAATTGCTGTCCACAGCTACTTCTGCTCAATAAGCTTTGTCACAGACTTGAGACTATTTTTGGAAGCTTTAAAAATATCTAAGGGGCACCTTTCGTTTTTACTCAGACACAGCATCTTTTTATGTTTAATAGAGAGATTTAAAAAAAAAAATATTTCTGCTTAGCATCAACATGCTTTTCTGTTAAAAATAAAACAGCTGAGCTAGCGAGAAGATTTGGGCAGGAGGAAATTCTATTTATAGAAACTTTTACAACAGTTATCACATGCTGATAAGGATCGTTGTGAACCACAGGCTCCAAGGAGGGGTGGTGTGGGGATGAACCCGACACGGGAGGAGCCAAGGCAGCAGCACAGAGGAGACAAACAGCTCTGGTCATGCCCTGGTGGGGACAGCAGCTTGTTCTCTGCAAGCTGGGACAGGAGCAGCCCTGGACAGGACACTCAGGAGCACTGCGAGTTCTTCTCCAAAGACTTGAAAGCCCAGGAGCTGCAGAGGGCAGTGTAAATTGCTGCTTTCACACAGCCTCTTTTTGCATTTTATGCACTGACTGGAAAAGGATCTGCTTTGTATTGCTTGGTGGTGTGGCTGGGCAGTCATGGAAAAGGAGAGAGACCTCTGTGCAAAGAAGAGATTTCCTCCATGCATCCACTGTCAGACTGAGCCTTCCTCAATCAGTGCCCAGAAGTAAAGAATAATCAGCATGTCTGAGTTATCAAGGTGGGGAGAAAAAAAAAAGGAGAAAAAATGGTCAAATTTTCCTCTCCATTATAGGCCCATCAAAAATTACAGCCTTCAAACCATGAACAATAGGAAGGTGGGAGCAGATCTGATTTGAAACTACAGAGCAGATACATGGAGATAATAATAGAAGTGAAATAATGGCAGGGGTGTCAGAGGAGTGAGTCAGACCAGCAGGCTTCTCTTCCAAGCCCTGCCACCAGCTTGCCACACGACCTTGAGCAAGTTCCTTTCTCTGTTTGTGCTGAAAATTTCTCATCTGCAAACCTGTATCTACCTAGCTTGGAAATACCTGGGTTTGTAGGTATAAAACATGGCATGAACCAAGTGCTGCTGTCACATTGCTACCCCTGGTTCAACATTTCTCTAATAATCAAATATGTCTGGTAATCAATGACCAGAAACTTCTGGAAAAGACTGGGTCAAGTCCTGGTTCCTTAAAAATCCTCTTGAAGCAGGGGGAGCAGGATTTTATAACCAAGAAATAAGGCATTTTCATGTCCTTCTGTAGTTAAAATAACCTAGATTGAGCCTTCAGATGAACATAATAGATTTGATAGCCTAAAGAGATAACTTCTGAAATTTCACCTTAATTCTCAAGCATCTGTGTGTTCCCAGAGGAGCTCCCATTGCAAACAGGGATGTTACAAAAAGCAGAGTTTAAGGCATGCCATCCATTGGCAATCAGATAATGGAAATCTTTTTCTTGTAAAAAATAAATCCCTGCTCATGAGGCAACCTTACAGGGCCTTATTTGGAAGCAAAGTTGATTTTAGAGTAAAGCTGAGCTACATTTTTGTTTCAATACCAAGCAACAGAAAGAGAAGTGAGAAAGAGAAGCAAAGAGAAAGAGACAACCACCCAAAGAAGATTTTCACAGGAATTACTTTCTCATTTCTGGATTCTTTACAGAACTGCTCTTTTTTGGGCTCTACCAATTGGAATTTCCCCACAGATGATGGTCAAGGATGTCTTCTAATGGTCCAGGGGTTCTCTCCTCAGGTTTTTCATGCGCCTCTGTAAGAAAGCAGAAGAAAACAAGAGAATAATCCCTTCAAATTTGCTCAAATTCTGGTCAATTTGGTCAAATTAAAATAGCCTACCAATAAAAACAGACTACAGGCAATATTGGATTCTCCTTTGTCACTGTCATATTTTCTGAAAAATCTCTTTGCCAGGATTTCTTCTTCTAGGAAGCTGAGAAGCCTCAAAGAAAAATAAAAACAAGAATTACCTGATTCGCTTCTCCTGTGTTTTGCTGCTTTGGAATGTGGTTTGGACATTGTTTACCAACTGGTCATTGTTTGATTGGTTTCATGTGAATTGTTTTAACTTAATGAGCAATGGGGGTCAGGCTGTGTTGGGACTCTGGAAGGAGCCACCAGTTTTTCATTATTATCTTGTAGCCTTCTGTAAGTATTCTTTCTGTATTCTTTAGTATTGTTTAGTTTAGTATTCTTTAATAAAATATAAATCATAAAATAATAAATTAGCCTTCTGAGAACATGGAGTCAGATTCATTCATTCCTCCCAACAATGGGGGACCCCAAAAATACCACACTCCTTGATGGGAAAGACAGTGTTTTTGCAAGTACTTTACTTAGAGGGGTCCAGCAATTTTCAAAAAGAAAATCACCTTCCCTCACACTTTCCAAAATGCTGAGCCACCCCAAGAGCTCCCAGCTCCCAGGCAGGAGCAGTGCCCTGCCCTGCCCGCACCACTGCCCATGCAGGAGCCTCCTGCACACTGAATAACGTGTCCTACGGGGTTCTCTAAAGAGTCCTTTGATGTTTTCCTGAAAAATACCCATTCCTTTAAACTATGGCTCCTCTTCTCCTGGTGCTCTGCAATGGGACTCGTTTTCCAGAGGCAGCACCTCAGCACCAAAGTGCTGCTGGCACCGGGCTACCATTTGTGCTGTAATTAAATTGAATCCATTCCTTGGCTTGGCTTTATCCCTGAACAATACCAGCATGTGAGCAATCCATTCTCAGGGCACTCATACATCACTGGGGTGAGCTCTGGCCGTGATGTATGGGCGCAATCCATCAGAGTGCACTCCTGCTAGCAGGATCTATGGGCACCATACATCATCAGGGTGAGGCTGAGTGCTGATGGATGGCTCCAAAGATGGTACCATGCAGCACTGGGCTAGGCCAGGACCAGGAGGATAAAGGTTGGCACCAATGTTACCTGATTTCCCAGTGCTGGCACTGAACCAGCCCTCCTGAACTGCAGTCTAACTTTAGCTCCTTATTTATTTATCCTGAGGTACTGGAAGCCCCTCTCTTGGGATGCAGCATCCTCCCAGAGGTCCCAGGGGTGGTACACAATTAGCAGGAGGATATTCTCAGTTTGATGTGAGGGCTTCAGCCCATTAACACTAATGGCAGCTGTATGCTGATGCTCTGTATATCACCAGAGACAGGCACGAGCTCAGCCTCACACCCACAGCAGAGCACCTGCAGGACAGGGGGAATAAAACCCTCACAATGCTCAGAAACCCCCTGAAACCCTCCTGCAGTAACTTCACTCTTTTCAAACATTCACCCTCTTGAGAAAACTCGTCCAAATTTGAAACATAAACCTGTCCAGCCTGTGCAGGCAGAGCATCCCATGTTTATCCTAGACTGGGGAGAGCAGCAGTCTAGAAGTGTGGACTGTGACCCCACTGTGAACAAAATCCACCATTCCCTTGAAGCAAGCCATGAGAGGGAGCATGACTGCAAAGCAGAGCTGCTCTGGGGCCTGGGGGGATGATCAGGGCAGGGAAACAGAGGCACAAAGGAGGAAAAGAGGAACATTTTCTGCCTGAAAGTCCTTCAGACCTGTGGTGGTGTTTGCAGGGGTCCCAGGATGAGGGAAGAGATGAGAATCTTGACTCCATGTTTCAGAAGGCTGATTTGTTATTTTATGATATTTATTATATTAAAAGAAAATGATGTATTAAAACTATACTAAAGAAAGAGAAAGGAGACATCAGAAAAGTAGCAAGGAAAGGAATGGAATGATAATAAAGTCTTGTAACTGCTCAAAGCCTCGACACAGGTGGCTGTCATTGGTCATCAAGTAAAACCAATTTCCCATGCTGGGTAAACAATTCTCCAAATCACATTCCAAAGTATCAGAACATGGAGAAGCTGAAGCTTCCCAGTTTCTCAGGAGAAAAGATCCTGGCGAAAGGATTTTTCAGAAAATATGTCTGTGACACAGACCTCCCTTTTGAAAATGGGAAAGTTAAAGTATAGAGCAATATGAGGGAGTTTTAGGGATATTTGCTCAGGGGGAAAGTGGCCAAGGAGATCCCTCAATGAGCACAATCGTGCATCATCCAAGTCTGTGCCTGAGCCACTGCTGGGGACAGCAATGTCCTGGGGAGCAAAGGTGCTAAAACCAATCTCTGTGCTCCTTGTGGAGTCACTCGGGGTCTCCCATAAAGCAGACTTACTGCTCTTGTGAAAGAAGTAACAGGTATAATAAAATACAGATATCCCAGCCCCGAGGGGCACTCAGAGGACTCTGGGCCGAGTCACAGCCTGTCCTTCCACCCCTCAGCTCCTCAGGGCAGGATCTGACCCTCAGCACAACCAGCCACCACCTCCTGGGGCCACCACAGGGACACAATTGTCCTCACACCACACAGGGAAGAGCTGGCACAGTCTGGGGCACAGCCAGCCCTGCCTGGTGCACCCAGCTGCCCTGAGGGGTGGCAAGTTCAGCAGCTTTACTGAGAGCCAAGTCTTGCTGTCCTCAAATATATGGGCACAGTGATTTCCCTCCAGGTGTACCTTAATAAAAACCAGTTCAAAAAGTCCTAAAGCGTTGACTGAAATAATTTCTCAGACTCTCAATCTAGTCTTTGAAAACAACCTGGAAATGACATTCTCATTAATTACACCCCATGTACCTGGAAAATGACAACATTGCCAAGCTCTGAGTGCAACAAGAAAACAGAAAACAGCTTGGGCAGGTGGATACCAAGCACAATCTCATGAAAAATTCCTTGTCCTCATAAAGGGGAGGGGGGCCAGAGCCCAGTGAGGAGCAGCAGCAACACTGATGGCAGCAGATCATTTGTGCACTGGAGCCATAGCAAGCAGTGGCAGCAGCACCTTCCAGTCACACCCAGAGGGAATTTCTGACAATATTTCCCCTTGTGAAGGCAGGACAAGCTCAAGCCAGACAAGGCATTTTTCTTTGCTCACTCTGTGAGTTCCTATCAGTGCAGTGGGATTGGTTACTGGAGCTGGGGGGTTTCCCCACCACAACACAAGGCAAATTCAGGGGTCTGCCCCTTGCTGACCCCTGTGCAAGTCAGTGGGAAGTAGATGTAAACTATAAACACCAAAAAGTGGGGAAAATATTTGGTGTCTGCTTCTACTTTGACAGAAGACTGAAAATTCATATATGAAGAACATGGAGAGAAGCAAGTCCTCTAAACTGGGGAAAAGTCTGGCTAGACTTGATGAAGGGGGTAAAAAAGCCTAATAAGAGACTCTGACATGCCAATGAGGGACTTGGAAAACCTTAATTTACTTGTCTGCAATGGACCTATAAAGTTCTCCAGACCACGGGTGAAACGAGAACAGCGCTTACTCAAAACTCAGGAGCATTCACAAGAACTCCAGCAGTTGGGTTAAATCTCACTGAGGCTGGAAAACGTGCTCCCTTCCCTGGGGCTGTCCCCTGAAACAGCAGCGTTTGTGCCCCAGCTGGAACCTGAGATCCCCAGCAGCTGGGGCTGGCACAGGCTCCAGCCCAGGGCTGCCTGCAGAGGAGGGAGGGGAGCTCCGGGAGCACTGCAGGGATGGAGAACACAGCCAGGGATGGAGAACACAGCCAGGGATGGAGAACACAGCCAGGAATGGGTAACATGGCCAGGGATGGAGAACACAGCCCAGCCAGGGATGGAGAACACAGCCCAGCCAGGGATGGAGAACACGGCCAGGGATGGAGAACACGGCCAGGGATGGAGAACACAGCCAGGGATGGAGAACACAGCCAGGAATGGGTAACATGGCCAGGGATGGAGAACACAGCCAGGGATGGAGAACATGGCCAGGGTTGGGTAACACAGCCAGGGATGGAGAACACAGCCCAGCCACAGCCAGGGATGGAGAACACAGCCAGGGATGGAGAACACAGCCAGGGATGGGTAACACAGCCAGGGATGGGTAACACAGCCAGGGATGGAGAACATGGCCAGGGATGGGTAACACAGCCAGGGATGGGTAACACAGCCAGGGATGGAGAACATGGCCAGGGATGGAGAACATGGCCAGGAATGGGTAACACGGCCAGGGATGGAGAACACGGCCAGGGATGGAGAACATGGCCAGGGATGGAGAACACAGCCCAGCCAGGGATGGAGAACACAGCCCAGCCAGGGATGGAGAACACAGCCAGGGATGGAGAACACAGCCAGGGATGGAGAACACAGCCAGGGATGGAGAACACGGCCAGGGATGGAGAACACGGCCAGGGATGGAGAACACGGCCAGGGATGGAGAACACGGCCAGGGATGGAGAACACAGCCCAGCCAGGGATGGAGAACACAGCCAGGGATGGAGAACACAGCCCAGCCAGGGATGGAGAACACAGCCAGGGATGGAGAACACAGCCAGGGATGGAGAACACGGCCAGGGATGGAGAACACGGCCAGGGATGGAGAACACGGCCAGGGATGGAGAACACAGCCAGGGATGGAGAACATGGCCAGGGATGGAGAACACGGCCAGGGATGGAGAACACAGCCCAGCCAGGGATGGAGAACACAGCCCAGCCAGGGATGGAGAACACAGCCAGGGATGGGTAACACAGCCAGGGATGGGTAACACAGCCAGGGATGGAGAACATGGCCAGGGATGGGTAACACAGCCAGGGATGGGTAACACAGCCAGGGATGGAGAACATGGCCAGGGATGGAGAACATGGCCAGGAATGGGTAACACGGCCAGGGATGGAGAACACAGCCAGGGATGGAGAACATGGCCAGGGATGGAGAACACAGCCCAGCCAGGGATGGAGAACACAGCCCAGCCAGGGATGGAGAACACAGCCAGGGATGGAGAACACAGCCAGGGATGGAGAACACAGCCAGGGATGGAGAACACAGCCAGGGATGGAGAACACAGCCAGGGATGGAGAACATGGCCAGGGATGGAGAACACGGCCAGGGATGGAGAACACGGCCAGGGATGGAGAACACGGCCAGGGATGGAGAACACGGCCAGGGATGGAGAACACAGCCCAGCCAGGGATGGAGAACACAGCCAGGGATGGAGAACACAGCCCAGCCAGGGATGGAGAACACAGCCCAGCCAGGGATGGAGAACACAGCCAGGGATGGAGAACACAGCCAGGGATGGAGAACACGGCCAGGGATGGAGAACACGGCCAGGGATGGAGAACACGGCCAGGGATGGAGAACACGGCCAGGGATGGAGAACACGGCCCAGCCAGGGATGGAGAACACAGCCAGGGATGGAGAACACAACCCAGCCACAGCCAGGGATGGGCACGCTGCTGCTGCTGCTGCTGCTGCTGGGAGAGTCCATAAAAACCAACCCCAAGTCTGCTCCTGGTTGTCCAATTCTCCTGGGTACAACCAAGTAGGACCCTCGTGCTCCTTTAGTAGCAACAATAAAAGCTGCAGTAAGAGAAAAAAGCTACTTGAGGAGTTTCTCCTGTCCCTGGAACAATTCATAAGTGATCCCTCTTTTCCTTCTCTTTGTTTTTCTTGTTTCTTTTAGAATGACTCAAAGCAAAACCTGATTTCCATGAGACCCATATTTACCTGAAAGCACAACCCACGTTTGTTCTGAGCCCTGAAAGCATCACCAGGCAGGGAGGGCAGAGGCAGATTCCTGCTGCCAGAGCCCCCAGTGGCATTCAGAGAGGTCACAAGCAGGAGCAGCAGCGCTGGGCACCCATCACGACACCCAAACCCAGCAGCCACAGCAGCTGGGGCATCACATGGAGGCTGCTGCAGAAGCTGACACAAGGAACCAGCAGCTCTGGTGGCTCCACTGGTTTTTCTTGGCATGGTTCTGCCACCTTCTGCCCTGCAGAGGGAATAGCCTGGTTTCATTCAGGAGCTGTTTGATTTAAGAACGTGCACCTCTGCAGGTTGGAGTTGTGCAGACAGGCTGGGTTCATGAGAGAGAGAGTGAAAACAGAGCAAAGTTTCAGAAAGAAAGTTTATTTTGAAGTATTTCTTACCATCTGGTCAGCTTATACTTTTAAAAGTTCAATTATCTTCTGAGATAAACTTACTAGCCAAATTAGGAAACTAAATACAATTATTAAAGCATAAGAGAACAATTTCAGATTTGCTTTGAGTGCCAATCCAAATTTAACAAGCCCACAGATCCTGATGGGTAATTCCAGAAAGATCCTTCAGCTTCCTTTCAAACTAGAAGAACAGATGAATGCCTGGTATATGATTTACATTTATTCTCATGTTTTTAATCAAAACTTACACAGTTGTTTTAGCTGGCCAAAACCAGAACCAGGATTTTATAAAAATGTATTCAATTTCTCCATGGAATTGAGGGATTTGAGCAGCTCTGCTATTGAAGTGCTGCACAGTGTGCAACCCAAAGTCTGCAAACCTGGGAAAAAAATTCCATGTACCCCAGCATTTTGCAGAGTGATCTTTTATCCAGATGCTCTCCCAACAGCTAAATTAATCTTCTCGAGAAATTCTTTATGGAAAAAAACCCTTCAACTTAAAAGAAAACTTCCTCTAAACTCTTGCCAAGGGTTGATGCCCTCTGATTTTACACAACAACCTGCAGCATTAACACGTCCCCTGGTGTTCCTCACCCTGACACACACCCAGTGTTGGTCATGGATCATGTGGTCACACCCAAAATGATCATTTACCCCACTGACTTCCAACAGGAACAACATATCCATCAGAGGAGACTCAAAGCTAAAATGATCAAGAGCGAAAAAAACATCAGGATGCCACAACACCATTGGTGAAACTTGATGGCAGAAATGTCTCACCTGGAAATGAAACACTTTTCACCTTTTCCTGTGCACAACGGGGGCTCCTGGACAGCACAGGTCAGTGCTGTTAATCAGGAGCAGAACAATTGCTGCCCACCAGGCAAGAGATGCTGATTCCTTGGGCAGGGAGGTGGTTCCCAGGCTCAGTTTGTAGATTATTGATGCTGTTGTGTTCAAAGGGCAAAGCCCAGGTGTGAGGGTAGTGCTGCTGGCTCTGGTGGTGCTACTGGGATAGACCCACAGCTCAAAGCTGCCCTTACTTACAAATTCCCAAGTCCTGTATTCCAAGGAAAACCTTCAAAAGCATTGAAAAACCTTCGACCTGACAACTTTCCCCCAGCAGAACTGTTCCAGGAACAAAAAGATAGCATTTAGAGGAGAAGGTGCATTTGAACCCCTGATGGAAAGCCACTCTCCTCTTGCAGCAATTTTTGCTGCTGTATTTTCGTGCAGGGGTTCAGAAAGGTTTGATTTTGCAGTTTAGCATGTTGAGGCCTCTCAGTGCTCGCTGTCGGAGGGTGCCGATTACCCAGCTTCATTCATCAAAGTGTCACTTTTCTGACAGCCATTAATAAATATCCTGCCAGAGCCCCTCACACCTGGCAGCCATGGCACACTGCAACACGCCGCTAACCTAATTTGCTAATTGCTGCTTTCCCCATTAATTTTAGTCTGTCTTGTTTGGTGTTGACACGGAGGGAAAAAAAGAAATAAGTGTGGGAGAAAAGCAGGCAAGAAAGAAAGCATTTGGTGATTTCTGTTGATTTGCTCATTTTTTCCTCACCCTCCATCACCTTTTTAGTCTGGAACAGAAACTTCTGTTGCTGTTGTTGTTGAACTGAGCTTCATTTTGCATCTGCCCTGTCTGCCAGAGGGCTGTGGACAATCCTAATTTTGGTGCTGCTGGGTGAAGGGTTAATAGTCCACACCCCCTTTTTGTCATCCAAGCCCAGATTTTAGTGCCTCAGTTCTGCCAGACCTCCTCCCTGACCCCCAAAGCAGCCCACACCCAGCCAGAGGCTGCACCCCACCGAGCCCAGGGGTGCTCAGGTCTGGCTCTGCCAGCCCTTCACACCTGCCAAAATCCCTGCTCTGTTAATTCAATTCCTGGCCACTTTTGAGCAGAGATCACTCCGTTCCATTAATCATGTGATTCTTTGATAAATCTCCTCTTTAGGGCTGAGCCCAGCCCGAGTCCTCTGAGGCTGAGCTGGACTGAAACTCAGGTCTCCAGCCGAGGTCAATTAAGACGAGGAGCACCAGCCCCATCAACCCTTCAGGCAATGATGAATTGTTGTTGCAGTGCTGGTAAAAGTCTCCCTGCAGGACACTCACCAAGCTGTTGTACTTGGACCACACATTGGGATCCATATGCTCCAAAGCTTTCCTTTGCCTGATTGGATCCAACAGCCACGTTCTTCACCCACCTCTCCAGCTGTGGTGGCTCTGCCTCCTCCTTCCAGGAGTGGGGCACCAGCACACAGGAGAGCAGAGGCTCTTCCCAAATGCCTGTCTGAGGAAGCATAAAGGTTTCTGCAAAGGTTTCCAGATCAATCATCCTCTTCTTTAATCAGTGTAAGAAATGGTGCATCTGTCACAGAAGTAAGAGCTGTGTGCATCCTCCGGTCCCCTCAGCCTGCCAGCCTGGGGTCTTGTTTCAAAGGCTTTTTAAAAATAACTTTAAAATCTTAAAATATCTTTAAAATACACTTTTTGAAAGTGTAGGATTCCTGATCCCTTTGGGCAAGCAGAGCCTCCCTCTGCCAAGACCCCAACCACACAACATTTGCAATGAGACCAGTAATCCTCTCTCAGCCCAAGAGCCTTGGGCCAGCTTCCACTGTCAGCCTGTGCTGGATCCAAACGTTTCTGTGTCTTATAAACACCTGGGAGAGAAGAACACGGATGAAAAATGCAGGCAGATTGCACCTTTAGCAGGGACTTGCAGCCACTCTTCCAAGACTGAATATCCCTGTCTCAGGGGTAATTCTAACCCTGGGGACACGTACCAGGAGCAGTTGCTGTAAGCTGCTAAGAGATGTTAGCAAGGAAAGTTTTGCTGCTTCTGAAAAGAGTTTAGTGTAAACCCAGTGTTTTTCCTTTAAAGCAGAAGAGAATATAAATAGACTAAAACTGGATCATGTCACCAGAAGGGTCAAAACCAGGAATAGTTTGTGTTGTCTCAAAGTGTTGAGTATGTAGGAAAACTACTGCTTTGAATCAGCATTTGTATGACTGCTGCTTGGGGACCAGCTCAGGTCTGGAAGCAAGAGTCAGCCTAATCTGCTAATTCAGGACATTGGACAATGTTTTTTCTACCCCTGAAACACGTGTGTGTCCTTTTAGCTCTTCTGGCACTCAAAGACTGTACTGATATTTAATTTCACAGTGGCACAGCACTCCTCACAGCTGGCAGAAGTGTAACCCACAGCTTGCCTTAACCCCCTGGTGGGATCTTTCTGTGTTTCACCTTTACCCAGAACACCTGGGCTGGTTCATATTCACCTTGAAAGGTCCACCACAGTGTTGGGCTGCTGCTCCACAAGGTCCCAGCTCCCAAGGAGCTGAAGGAGACCTGCCACAGGCAGAGCCTTCAACTTCCAAGGGCCTTAGAAGTAAAATATACTATCCTGTTCCAAGTGAAGTTAAAAGGGCCCAGTAAAGAGTAACAACATTTCAGCTTTTAGCCAAAAGCTTCAATTCATGGTCCTTTAAAGTTAAATTTATTGCCTCCATTTAGCAATGTCCCTGTAAAAATCCCGTCTGGCACAGAAAAATCCGTGAGCAGCTCAGCAGTGCTGTGGCAAACAAAATATTTCATCCCAGGGATCTAGCTATGCATCCATCTGCCTTTATTTAGGTCCTTGTGTCTGTTTATTCCCTTCTGTGCTCAATGGCTCCAAGCAATGAGGCAGCACAGGTTATCCCACTCCCCATCCCTCCAGCATCTCCTGCTGCCTGCAGAAGGGCTGACCACCAGGAGGAAAACACCAACACATCATTTCTCCCTGTGCCCGTGACCCCAGGGAAGTGCACAGCTCTGTAAAACTCCCTGGCTCTTTCTCCCAGTGCAGACAGAGCTAGAAAAACCAGACAGGGCAGAGCACCAGCAAAATGATCAATCAGTGTGAGATCTCCTGTTTTTCAGAAGCCAGGGTTACCTCAGGGCTTTGACTGCTGTGCAGCATCACCCCTGCCCTTTAAAGATCCAATTCATGCTCTTGCTCAAGCCTCAACATGCCCTGTGTTTGCCATAAGTGCTGTCTTGGACACTGAAACCAAAGGGAGCCTTTCCCAGGGAGAGTTTTGTCAGAGCTGGTGTATTTGGTGTAAAACATTTTGTTCAAGAGCACTTTCTGACAAAAGAGAACATAAAGGAAAATATTTTGTTGAAAAATACCAGGTCTGTTGGGGAGGAAGTCCTTTCATCTTCCATCCTCTGGGTTGGTTTTATTGCTGTGAGAAGCCATTTTACTGAATTAGTATCATAATCATGGCAGGGTAATGGGGGTACTGAGCACTGCAGCAGGAGCCAGATCCCTCAGCTGGTACCCACCAGCATGGCTCCATTAACTTCACTGGAGCCAATTTATATCAGCTGAGGATCTGCCCTTTCGTTTTTACTACACAAAAGCCAGACTACAAATGGGAGAAACCTATATTAAAAACAAATATCTTCAATCACAGCAGCAGGAATGCAGAAAAATATTGGCCGAGTCAACTTTTATAGCAATGTTTTCTTTCTCTCTTGAGTGCTCAATTTTGAACACTCCCCTATAAAATTTTCCAAGCCTGGAGCAACTTCCTTCCTTCCTCTGGTAAAAACCCACCTCACCTGATGGAGGCAACTGGAGATTCTCTGCTTCTTTGCCCACCTTGGGGAGCTGGCAGCATCCCCACATCGAGGCAGCTCTGGACAATTGTGCAAATGGAGATCAGGCCACAAACATCTGCTGCTCCTGGGCTTTGTGACCCTTCCCAGGAGGAGGAGGTTGCTCCACCAGCCCCCTTTGGAAAGCCACCAGGTCCCCCAAATGAAAGCACTCTGAAGAGTTCAGGGCCCCTCAGCAGCCTTGCAGTAAGTGCCTTTTGTTCAAAGCCCAGAGCTGTTAATTAAAGACTGGTGATTAATGATTAAACTCCACGTGGTTCCCATCTCAGGCTGAAAAAGTCCTAGGGATGCTGACTTTGCTGAAGGCTCCAGTGTGAGGTTCTGGGACTTGAGGAGCTATTTATAGAGAAGTCCATCAGAGCTCTGAAAGGAAGTGCTCCTTCCACATAATTAAGAGGAAAAAAAAAAACCCATTCCAAAAAGTAGAAAGGTCAAATATTCAGAATAGGTAAACAAGCTCTCTGCCTGAATAAGCCTCAGCCAGAAATGAGAGAATATTTCTGTGAGCAATTTCCCCAAATGGCTGTTTTCAGCTCTTGGACTCAGGTTTCTATGGCAAATATTCTCTCTTTGGGAGTTGAGAATTCATTGTCCATAAAGCTCCTGGATCCTTACCTGTGCTCATGAACACAAAGAGCTTCCCCAGGCAGGATCTGACACCCTGCTCAGGGCAGTGAGTGCTCAGCTGCTCTCCAAGGGCTTTGCAGCTGCATTTGCTGTGCAGAGCACACTTAGGTAAGCACAGGTCACAAAAGCTGTCCCACCTGGACAAGCACTTTAGGAATGACACAGAAGGGCCCTTTGCAGTCCAGCTCCTCAGTCCCTGAAGCTGGTGCAAGGTGCTTGGCTTTTCTGAATGCTGTTAAATTCAAACTACTATACAACTTTCTTAAATACCCTGAAAAAGTTTAAAACAAAGCAAGGGCTGTCCAGGACTATTACCAAATTGGTCTGCTCTGTGGCCAGCTGGATGCTTCAACCCTTCCTGAATTACAACCTGAACACTTCAGGGTAAGATCTGGACCTCCCAGCCTCAAACTCTCACTTTGGACAATGCCAGAAAGGTAACATTTGGCTTCTGCTGCCCTCCACTGTGAGAGAAGCACGGCAGGGCAGCACAGAGCCACGCTTAGACCTGGCCCAGCCACCCAGCAGGAGAGAAGGAGGCTCCAGACAGAGCCTGCCTCAGCTCAGGGGAGGGAAATTCAAATCAGGGGGATCCTTTTTTGACATCTGCACTACCATGGCTGAATTCTGTTTGAAGTTTTTAAAACTGTTTGAAGTTTTATTACTATAAGACATTGGACATTCAAACACTTTGCTCAGGTCCCTAGACTGGGACATTGCTGACCAGTTATAGACCAGGTGCCTTTTTTGATTATGAACTCTCACTCTCTGACCACATTCAATTAGAGAAGGCTTGATTTATGCTCTCTGTGCTAGGGAGCAGCCTCTCTTCTTACCAAAAGGTATATAAACATGTTTTGACAGCTCCTCATTTGCTTCAGTCCAGCATCTGATTTAGTGCAGTCCACAAATGACAGGAACAAAGAGCCCTGGGAGTGCTCAGACCCCACCTCCTGCTCAGGGAGGGTCCAGTGCTGCCCCAGCTCAGCCGTGCTGGGGTCCCACAGAGCCCCTCTCCTGTGCTCTACCCATGCCAGCAGTCATCTCCTCATCAAAGGCACTTGTGCTGCTCAAACACCATTTGCCCTGCACGAACTCACACTGATTTTCCTGACCATCATCTCCTCTCTTTGAGCCCCTTTCTGGAGATGGGTTGCAAGAGGAGAAGCTCCATGAGCTGGAGATGCTCTGCCTGAGCTGGCTGCTGGCTGGTTCTGCTCTCTGCCTTTCCACAGCCTTTCCACAGCCAGCAGGGACCTCCCCCAGCTCACCACAGACACCAAACAGCCACACAAACCTCATTTGCTCACTCATTCATCACCTTCAAGTGAATTTCATCTGACCCCATAAACACAAATACATCCAGCTTCTCTCAGAAGTCCCTAAATTGTTGGTTTTCCACCCACTTTCTGCCCCTTTCCTTCCCCAGTTTATCCTGACAAGAACATCATGTACCTTTTCTTTGGTTTCACACCACTACTGTAATCCATCCTTCTGCCAAAACACTGCATTTTCAAAACCTGAGTTAAAACAAATGAACATTCCCTTAGATAAACATTGCCAAGTCTGAGTCCCACTGCCAGTGTTTTACATTTTCAGGTCTCCCTGAGGAATGAAAATTCTAAATTGTGGTTTTGAGGGGTTCTCTCTCCCTGTCCTTCAATCACACTTGTGGGTAGCAAGTTAGACATGTTTATGTTGAAAATCTTGGTAGGAGTTCTCAGAGCCTAATTATTCCCTATCAAAGTATAATAAATCCTATATAGTTTGTATAGGCTTCAGGAGATTGTAGATTATCATTTTTTGATAGCCAAAAAATGAAGATACATGTATGGGGTGTTTTCTAATGTAAATGGAAAATAATTGAAGGCAGAGTCAATGCAGACCCTGTTTGCAAAGGCCAATAAAACATCCCATTTTTCCTCCATGGCATAAATTGTGAGAAAGGACTGTTCTTCAGAACTGCTCACACCACTGCCTTTCTGACAAGCACTCAGCCCAAAAATCCCACTCTAGATTTCCCCAAAATTCTTTTCACAGCATGTTTTGCACTGCTGTCTCTCAGCTTTCACGGCCTTTCCACCAACGTGTCCTACCAGAGCTCTAACACATACTCCACATGTGCCTTCTCCACCAGCAGACACATTTGGCTTTTGGCTGGTGGCTGCTATCACTTAACCACTGTGTGGTTTCAGAAATGTCTTCTTAAATCCTCCTAGTAAAGGGGTGGCACTTCTCCTTCCCTGTGCTGTTACAGGGCTGGAATTCATTAGATGCTTTTCTCTGCTTTGTTTTAGCCTGTGCAAGAATGTGTTTGCTGCTCGGTGCCCCAAGCAGCTGAGGGAGGGCTGGAGATGTGACACACTAAATTAGAGACCCATGGAATACCCAGAGATTGCATTAAAATCACAAAAACTGGGTGCATACCCTCACCCATCCATAGTGATGGCTCTCCAGGAGTAAAATATAAAGTGCTTCCTGCAAAGAAATGGAGCCATTAGTGGGTAATTAATGCAAGGCTGGAATGCTAAAGCACTGTCAGTAATATGCCTTTTGAAGTTTGGCCACAAGAGGAGGGGGGAGAATCTCACATATCAGTTTGACCTGGCTCAAAGCTCCAGCCAGCAAAAGGTTCCAAATGACATGAAATAAAGGTTTTAGCCTGGAGGATATGGTCACTTGTGTGTAAGACCTCATAGCCACAAAATTAGGCAGAAGAGCATTCCCCCTGCCATTCTCAGGAAATCAGGGCTTAGGAAGACCCCAAGGTCCTCACTGCATTATGGAAAAGTCAAATGAAAATGCAAACTATCTGCTTGTTTTTAAAGATGACAGTTTTCTTGGAAGAACTGTTTTTCCCAACAAATAGCTCTCTTCTACCTGGTAATGGGGTGATCCATCTCCCTCCACTCTGTGGACCCTGGGAGAACAGGACATCAGCCTTTGGACAGTAAATTTCCAGAGAAATTTGTGGGAAAAAAGCCCTCGAATCTAAGGTTCTACCTAAATAATATCATATATAATCATATATAGCATAATACCATAATATATATTATATTATATTATATTATATTATATTATATTATATTATATTATATTATGTTATGTTATATTATGTTATATTGTATTATATTCATATATAAATAATATCATATCTATCATATATAATATAAAGGTTCTACCTTTCAATAACATCAAAAAGTGTCGAAAGAAAGGTATGATCACATACTGAAGAGCAAGTTCCTAATACTCAGAGCTAGAAAACCCTGCCTTGAGTGGTGAGAAGAGCCAGAGCTCTCCACAGCCCACAAAGCCAGGGAAAGCAAGCTTGGGTTGCACCACAGCTTTCAAACTGATGGTAAAAAAGAATAAAACTTCAAAAGACATAATCCTATGGTCTGTTATTCTGAAGTAAATCCAGCAGGGTTGTGGAAATCAGGAGTGGGTAACTCCAGATTTAACTGAAAGAAGTTTTGCCTGATGCATTTAATAGTTGCAACAGAACACAAACATCTGGGTCCAATTCCCCTCTGATCCGAGCCCTTAGTTACCACAACTGTAAAATACCTTTTTCACTGGAGAGAAAACCAGCATGAAGGATCTTTTTGTGCTGACAAATGCCATTACAATAAAGCATCACCTAGACCCTAGCCCAGCCAATTCCCTTTGTTCCCAATTTTCACAGGCACCAAAGGCTTGTCCTCACTGAAGCAAAGCAAGTCAGTAACGTGACAATGGAAGATAAATGTCTAATGCAGGAACACCAGAGGAAAGACTTAGAGTATGATTGTAACCACAAGGATAGGTGCTTCCAGAGTGGGAATAATTAGCCCTTTAATTAAACTTATCTTGCTGCTAGACAAGAGCAATGCTCAGCAACACCTGGCCTGGAACATTCCCATCTCTGCAGGCAGCAGATGGAGAGCACAGACACAATCCACCTCCCTCCTACCAGCTCTACACTTGCCTGTGCCAGTAATTAAGGGCTGGGACAATGTCTGAATTATTGTGAACATCACCAGACATTTCCTTGTCTGATTTGCCCTCATTAGGTAAAGCTGCACTTTTCTTTTTGCTGATTTTCCTCTCATCCCTTCCCCACTTTCCTGCCATCCTGCTGTTTCATTCCTCCGTTCCTATCCAGGGCAACAAAGAAATAAACTCAGATTTTGCAGCAGCTTGCAGGCAAGTATTTCCTGGGGACTTCAGCAGGGCTTTGCTGAGACAAATCCATCCAGGTGACAGCCAGTAGAGGCCTGGAAGTGTTAGCCCCCGAGTTAACTGCTTCCCTGACCCCTTCTTGGTGCCCTGAAGGGGAATTAATGGAGATGTCAGGCCTTTGGGATCCTTTTCACATCCCTCCTGAAATCATTACAACATAATGACAGAACAGGGGCAGGTGAAAAGTTTAGCTGCTCCCATAACCCTCCTCCAAGAGCAGCCTGCTTGGGAAAAACAGAATGCAGGAACAAATCAAGTATGTTCAGCAATGCAAAATATGTAAAAGTACACTCCGTGTCCACTGATTATAATTTTTCCATGGGTTTGGCTATTTGAACCCAGATAAACTTCACTTTATGAATCCCACAGTAAGTGGCTTCATGTTATAGCTATATGTCATATGAAAATGTGAATTAGTTTGCTTTTATTAATTCTGTGACCTGATGAATTGTTTTGACAGCTCTCACTGGTGAGAAACAGTGATGAGCCGTTCCCTATTTAGTTTCTCCTGGCAGCTCAGGCTTTTATGCACCTCTGTAACAGGCAGGTTCCCTTTTCCCAGCTGAAGGACCCAAAGTTCATGTCTTTATAAAGAGTTACTAATTATATCATACATTTGATCACCTCCACTGCAGCTTTTCTGTTCTAACCACACACTTGAGATGAGGACTAAACTCCCACAGATTATTTAGAATTTGGGCACATCAAAGTCATCCACAGTGAGTAGACAGCAGAGCAATTTCTATGGGAATTACTTCCAGCATGAACATCTTGCTTAAAGACCATTACTGAATAATAATAATAGTAATATTAATAGCAATAATAATAATAATGAAATTTTAGGACTGATTTTCTCCATCTCCTTTGCTTTGCATTTAACAACATGCAATTTTATCCAGCTCTTCATCATCCACTCAACATCAAGAGATTTCCTAATCCTTGATCCAGTGCAAGGCAATAGTTAATCTCAGTATTTCCTCCTTAACCCTCTCACTGGGACATGGCAGGACTAACCCCTGACAAAACAGCTTTCACAGAACCACACTCTGCTGGTCTGAAACAGAAGGTCACATTTTAACTTAAAACCCTCCTTAAAACAGTCATAAATTCAGAGGTGTTGGCCTTGTGCTTGTTGTGGGTGAAACTCAGCAAGCTGTAGAGCATGTGGGAACACACGAATTTTAACCTTAAATCACTTGAATTCTAGGCCATGGCTTACCTTGAACTAGATAAAATCAATCCACTTTTCTCAGCAGCTTGGAAAGGCTTCCCAGTTTGCTTGCAGTGAAATATTTCCCTGAATTACCCATGCAGGGGTTCCAGTTTTGTGTAGGTATATCCTTTATCTGAACCATTTGATCAAGAACACAAACAAATTAAAAAGATATTTGCAATTCTCCTGGTGTAACAGTTTTGCACATGCCACGTGCCCACAGCACCCATCAGAGCAGGGCTGTGAGGAGCAGACAAGTTTGAATACAAGGAAAGCTGCAGCTGTGATTTCTGTAATGGCATCAGCTCACAGGGGACTCCTAAAATCTTGGGAAGTCAGTGTTTAGTGGCCTTCAAATTTAGATTTTAAAGACAATAAAAAAACCTCAAACATTACAATAGAGAAATATAAGACTCAAGGTATTAGAATTGGTTGAATAATAATAAAACTGGACTCATTAGTGTGTTCCAAAAGAAGCATGCCAGCTTTCTGGGGTGACATTAATCATGGCTTGCAATTATTCACTTGAAAAGTCAGCATGAGAAAATGAAGCTTGATGTTTCATCCATTTTAGTACACATTCTTTCTGTAAAAAGTCATCCCAGAATTTAGTGATTATTATTCTGTTGTTAGGAAAGGTTCTCTCATCCCATGGAGCAACACTGATTTGGAGTCTGTTAACATTAACCAAAAGAGGAAAATAATTTTCTAAGGTGAGCTGGTCCAATTCCCAGAAAAAAGACAACAGACATAAATCACTTACCAAAAAGTGAGCACTTTTTAATAAATGGAATAACTTCTACCAATCAAAAAAAAAAAAAAAAGATGAGTTTGTACCTGATTCTTTCATAAGGATTATTTATTTCACTTGGATTTCTATTTTTCAGCTGTGAGAGTATCACTGTTCATAAGCCAGAGCATAATGACCAGAGAAGTGACCTGTAAGTTTGTTTTGTCTTTCCATTTGTTATAATATCCTGCTGAGTTACATCCATAATTTAAAAGAAGTAAGGACCACTAAGCTAAAAGTAGAGGAGGAATTTGTCATCACATTTAATTTTTTGGCAAGAAGTGGACAGGAATTCCAGGTATAAAGAAGTGGAGGGGGGAAATGAAGCAAGAAGTAGGGGGACTTACCCAGCACTAAACTGGACCACAACATGACACAGGAGGAAACAACAGCCACCTCCAATCTCAATGGATCTGTTAGAACAAGCACAAGAGAAATAAATACAGCTTGTGTCTCTGCACAGAAATGGTAAAATATTTGGATTTTTCTGATTGTTTGAAATTAAGGGTAAAGGTGGCACGGATTTCCTGGTGGGTTTAGGTGCTGCTCCTCTTTACCTTGCAGCTCATCTCCTCTCCAGCTTGCCCAGAGTAGCAGCTCTGCAGGCAGCCCTGAAGACAGCTGAGACACACAACTGGAGGGTTGGCCAGCCTCATTTGCATATGCAAAGTAGTGGAATCAGAGCTTATTATTACTAAAATATTACTTGAGATGTTTGTTAAATTCAGTTGTAATTTTAGGCAGTACCTTAACAAAATCCTTTTAAAGTTGTGTCCAGATGAGCAGAAGTAAATTGATTCAAATCCTGGGTGTCCCACCCAGTGTGGAAATGCCACAGGAGAATTCCTCACTCTCTTACAGGAGGCTGGAACCATTTGAATCATTTGAATCATCCCTTCTCCTTGTCTGCTCCTGGGATAGAGACAGGCACAGTTCAGATAACATTTATGCACCAGCAGCTGGGAATATTGGCACCCCCAAAGCCCATGAACCCCAACATTTTTACTTCTCCAACAACTTTGGCTGGTGCAAATGCTGTGCAGGTGGGTCAGCAGTTATTTTCTTGAGGGAAATGTTCCTCACAGGGCTATCCAGAAATGGGAGGAAAGCCTCAAAATGTAGACCTTTCTTCCAAATATTTTTCAGTTTCTTTGAATCATGAATCCTGGCAGAACATTCCTGTTTTCCTTAGGACACAAATGAAGAGATGGAGACACAAATGAAGAGATGGATCTGTTCTCCACAGGTTTTAGGTCCAAATACAGCTGTGGTTCTGAAAAGTGGAGAGGAACAAGCTGAGGCTGATCACTCAGTGCCTGTTAGTGCAGATGAGAAGATGGCTCTGCCTGGCAGTGGAACACAGCTCCCACAAAAGGCTTTGCCAGAAAACCATCATTGCTGGCATAAGGCAGGACCCCAAAAAGATGAAAAGATGTTGTAGGAAAAGTAAAGGAAACATCTCAGTGCCTGAGCACAGCCTCAAAAGCAGCAGAGGCCCATCAGCAGGACAAAGATGCTCCTGGCTGTAGAGAATTGCACCAGATTCACTCTCAGTTCAGATGAGCTTTCTCTCCCCATCCCCTTGCAGAGATGTACAAGAGCAGCCATGCAAAAAAACCACAACAGAAAAGGAGAAAACCCATGGGACTAAAGCCAGCACTGCTGTGAACATGAACATGAGAGCTTTGGTTTGGCAAAAGGTCATTTGTTGATGTCCACAATGGGTTTGCCCCTCTCCTTGGAGGTGAAATGGGGGATTGCTCCCTCTCTGCCATATTTGCTCCCTGGGCTTCAGCTGTGAGGGCTCCTGGCCTCCTGCAGCCCAAAGAGGCCTTCTGCCCATGCATCCACAATCTGGGCACAATTAGGAGCACAAATTGACCAGTAGATCCTTTATTAATCTGCTCCAACTTCTATGTGAAACACCTCATTCCACTGCTTTGGCTACTGGCCCCTAACATAACAAGTTACATGGGACTTGTCTCATCAAAATATCATCATGTCTAAATAGAGGATCTGTCTGAAGCACAGTGAAAATGAGTAATGATCACAATTATGGGCCGTATAACAGTCCAATAAAATCTAATTAAAATGATCCACATCCCATCTGCCAACAGCACATAAGCAACACCAGTCATGGGGGGGTGGGCAGGGGAAGAGAGTAAATAACACTCTCTTAATTTTTAAAATATGAAATATTTCATGGTGGAAAAGCTGTTTGCATTTTATAACTAGCTCCAAACTGTGCTGCCAATGAACTTCTGTGATGATTGGAGATTCATCACCCTTAGCTTAGGAGAAGTTTTGGGGCTGCTCCCTAGGAAAACAAAAGTCATATAGTGGAACCACAGAGTAGTTTGGATCAGAAAAACCTTAAAGATCACCTGGTTCCAGCACCCCTGGCATAGACAGGGACACCCTCCACCAGACCAGGTTGCTCAAAGCCCTGTCCAGCCTGGCCTTGAGCACTTCCAGGGATGGGGCATCCCAAAAAGTTCCCACCAAGTTTTTCAGAAGAGCCTGAGCATTTTGACTTTAACAAGGTATTCACCAGCACCCTCTTTTAACAAAACCTGATTAAATTGCCTTTGTGTTCTCTTCTGATAGATGGATGGAAAGAGGAAAACTTCTCCATCACCCTCCATAACATGGCTAGGCTTTCTGCTTGGCTCTCCAGTGCTTTGGCCTGACACAAGAGGTGGCTCCTGAGGCTTTCAACCTCTCCCTTGCCCAGCTTTCACCCAAAAATTGCTCAACTGAAATGGAACCAGTCTGAGCAGGCCTTCCTGCACCTCTTTGCACAGAAACAGATGCAAAGGAGCAGATGAGATCCTCCCTCCCAGGCTGGAAGCTGTGGAATCATTTCTCATGTGGGCTCAGACTTCACCCTGGTGTTTTCAGTCATAAGTGCTCCTGATTACTCATAAAATCTTCCTGAACATATCCTGCTGCTTGGTTAGCACCCAGTTCTTGAAGTGCATCCTTGAGCACCTCCCTGGCTCTGCTCCCCCAGGCTCCACCTCTCCTGAGGGGCACACCTGCCTTCCCCACCCTCTGCTCTTCACATCCACAAAAAGTGTGCTCTAGCTGCCAAGCCCAAAATAGTGATTTCTAATCAAGGTTAAGAATGTTCCCTCTTGAAATTTTATCTAGTAATCAATTCTTGTGTACAAATTCGTGAACATTTCTATGCCAACGTACCAAAGCCATCCAAAATTTTAAGATTCCAGAACGGGAAGGGACTCACAATGAAATTTATTTTCTTCTAGCAGAATCCACCTGGGATGGAGTCCATTTTTTGCATTTTGTATGATTAGTCTCCATCCATCTGCAAAATGTTGTCACAGCTTCACTCCCAGCTGCCCCAGAGCTGCAGAGGTTTCATCCCTCACTGGTTTTGCGTGGCTGGGGTCCATTTTCACCCTGTTGCACCAAGGTAAAGCAATTTTAACTTGGTTCAAATTTTAAAGGAAGCAGAAGGGGTCCCAGCTTTGCTTTGGCTATGGTTGCCCAAATTATCTAACCTTTGACTGGGGAAGAAGTTCAGGAATGCAGAGCCACAGCAGTCTCCAGCAAAAGTGTTGGGATGAAATGAAAGAGGAAAAATACATATTACACACATCACCTCTGGGAAACAGTAATCACAAGTTATTAAACATTCTGTCAAAGGCTCTGCAGAGTCCTTTTCTTTCCTGCCCAGTTTGTTAGCAATAAAGGCAGCTTGCTAATGTTTGCCACTTTCAAATTCATAGTTTACTACTCAAAAGGCAGCAAAGGTACATTATATTTTCATAAAAGACTATGAAGTTGTCCAATCTTCAGAGCTGCAGGAGGACTAAAACCCAGTGCTGTGGCACAGGTCCCTTCATGCATTATGGATACAGAGATTTTACAATTCCAACCACAGTTCTCACCTTTCCCATTGCCTGGATCTTAGGTGATGCTTTAGGAGATGCAGCAGCTTCTGAGACTGACAAACACAGGTTTATGAAGGCAAAAGGATTGATGGACAAGGCATCCCAAATGCCAGCATGGTATTTAGGGCTTGGATTTCTCCAAGAGTCACTCCAAGTATTCAGTGGTCAAAAAACCTATTTCCTATGTTAGAAATCACTGAGATTTTCACTGCTAGTTCTGAGTTAGTAACCTATGAGAAAAATAGGTAAATTTTAGGAGTGCACTTGGTATAAATATCCAGTGAGGATGGACAGGACTTGGGCTTCCAACCCCATTGTGCTTTCAGAGCCAATTATTTCAGCCAGATATCACAGCCTACAGATTCACATCAAATCTTTGGATCCCCCCCATTACAACAGGTTCTCATTAGGTATTGTGAGTATATTCCTATTGCCTTGCTCTTGTGGATTCTCTGGAGTCTAATAAGGCTCTGTACTATTTAATACAGGTTTTCCTGTAGCTAGAACCCTGTAGATCTGGGAACCCTATTTTAATGAAACTCCTAGCAGGTTAACCTCTTTCAGACCAACTGACAGAATTTGTTTAAAACAAGCTAAAGGAATTGCCACTTTGCCTGCCTGCAATCAGGCTTCAGCCTTTTCCAACCCTCCAGACAAAATCCTGCCTCTGCATGTTCCTGAAGCCAGCCCTGCCTGACACGTTAGAGCAGCATTTCATTTTTTCCAAGTTTAATGCAGACACAGAGCAGTTTCTTACTACACACTGAACTCCTCCTATTGGCTTGAGAAAGGTTTACTTAAATTCTTCTGGGGAAATTGGAGCCCATAGACACAGAGCTTGCCTCTCCATACACATGCCAAGAGACATGCCAAACCTCATCACATCCAGCCTAAGAACTCCCATTTGAAAATTAAAGGCAGGTTCCAAAAGCTTTCTCTTCCTGAAGGATGGATTTTGCTATGTAGTTAATTTTGCAAGCTTTGAAATTTTACTCGATGTATCCCCCTTTTTCTAATATATTGAAACATCCATTGACAACTCTTTTGATGCTCCTTTTCACTTGAAATTGAATCTTACTCCCTGTTCTCCTCCCTCCCCTCAAAAATCTTCAGATTATCTCCAAAACTATACTCCATACACTGGAGAAATGTAAAATAATTCCATATCTCCACTCTGCTCAATATAAATATTTCATTATGAACAGGTCTGCTGTAAATTGGTCCAAGTATGGAGAATAAGAAAAATAAGTAAGGTAAGTCCACAGCCTACACATGGAGTGGGCCAGAGCTGGGTATGAGTGAAGGGAGGGAAAGGGGAGGTTTTTGCAAACCAAAAATCTGCATTTCCAAGTGATGATGAAGATCCCCACATTGCCATATAAAAATGCCTTGTGTGTCCCTCTGCAGCCAAAACCATGGGGGAGCTCCTAATGCCTGGAAAAGGCTGGAAAGGCTGAGCAGTGGCAAGGGAAGTTTATTAAATCAAATGAGATTCAATACCAACGTAGCTCACTGCTATAGATCCTGAATCCAATATCCTACATGAGACAGATAATGATATAGTCAGTGGGAGGTCCTTCCAAAGAGGGGGAAAAGTACAGCTATATTTTATATTTTATATTTTATTCTCTTTTTTTCATCCTTTTCTATCTTGGACCTTTGCACAAGGGAGGGGAAGTTTGTGTCATTTCTACTTTTTCCCTGCTTAGAAAAAAGAAAACCAATTTTGTCACATACACATACAAGAGACCAAAGCCAGAAATTCACAAGCAAGTGGCATTCCATCAGGAATTTGAGAATTAGGCTAGAGAGAGCTGGAGATGAAGTGTGCTGTGTTCTGGAGGTTTTGGAATTAATTTGTAGAAATTCAGTATTCAAGGAAAAAGGCCCAACTTCCCAGCTTCTGTAAATGAAACCAAAATAACTGAAGTCAAATTAATTCCACTGATTTACCCCAAATTCCCTGGCTTATTTCTGCCCCATTCATAACCAGCATTATTCAGTACATCCACTCTGAGTGGGGACCTTTAAATAAGAGCAACAAATTCCCATTTTTTTAACAGACATGAACACGACCCTGTGTCTCCTTAGGCACAACTTCCATCCTTGCTCTTTGGGCATAAAGCACAGGAAAAATCCAATTGCAGGGCTCTGTCAGGATGAGCTCAGCAACAGCAAAACTCAGTCACCTTGCACAGTTATTATTAACATATGGGATAGATTACACAGCTATTTCCTTCATCTACCCAAGCATGGAAATCTTGGATATTGAGATTATGGACTGATACAAGTAAGTCGTGGAGCTACTGACCCTCACTGCACCAAAGGTCTGGAACAGATACACAACATCTCACAGGAGCCTGCAGAAATCTCCTGGATGCCAAAAACCAGTGAATCTAGCTGGCCATCAGATAAATCAGCCAAAATGCAGCACATAAATACAAGTTATTCTCTGGGTAGCTGAGTGAAGGATGGGGCCCATTTAATTAAATAAAAATAAAGTCACCCTTTCAGCAATGTTTCATAGACATATTCCAGTGACAGACAGTAAGATTTCTGTAAACTGTACAGAATGGTTTTCCCTACCCTACAAACAGAAGCACCTTTAGAGTTAGATTTTCACTTCAGCAGACAGATATAAGCTCTGGCTAGCACAAGCAAGAGCTCTGAAATCTTTTCAGAGGGAAAAGCAAGCACAACTCCCTGGCTGCTTTTGCTGATTTGTACAGAGAAGCTGAGGCTTTTCAACCTGCCCCTCTTCATCTTGTCCCCAGCCCCAGAGAGATGTCTTCCATCACAATTTACATTTTTCTCATTTGTAAGTTGATTATTTGGCTTTAAATTCAGTCTTAATTGAGAGCAGAGGGCTCTGTGTGTGATGCCTCTTCAGCACCTTTGGAGAAGGAAGAAGGAGCTTTGCACCTAACTCATTCTCCACCCCTGGCTCTGGAGCCATCCCCACTCAATTGTGCAACTGAGTTGTAAAACTGCTGATGAACTTGCAGAATTTCTGGCTCAGCCAGAGGAGGAATGACCAGGATGGTTTTGCTACGTGGGACCACAGCTGGGTGATCCTGCCACTGCCCAAAATGGTCCCTTTTATCCAGAGGTATTTCTCCATTTGACTGTAAGTTAACTAAACCAATGAATTAACAAGTGATTTGGAGGCTGTGTGAATATATAAACATATATCAAGAGCTGCCTCACAACATAACAGAGAAATTACCTATTTTCAAACATCCTTTATGAAAAACTACAAAATTGCAAAAAGGACTGTCCATATCATACAACCAGTACCTAAATGGGATCTCAGACCCCACACATTTCATTATCATGGGCTTGTTTTTAATAGCACAAACCCAATGTTCCTATTAATGCCTGTCTACATTTTGTTTTCCCCCAAAAAACTGTATTAGGATTGATATTGCAGCAGGTTCTATCAGCACAAACACGTCTGCCCAATGTCACATCAATACTAACAGGGCTTCTAATGCTGGCTGCTGTCTTATGGGATATTATATAGAGGGTATAAATATTTATATATGACGTGTGTTTGTGAATACATGGCCATACACAGGACCAGCCAGACCCAGTTAATCAGAAGGTTTGAAAACTTCATTGCTTTCAGATGAAAAAGAAAATGATATTAACATATCAATGGCATATACATGCTGGGAGAGTGATTACCCTTTACATCTCCAGGATATCCAAGCACCCACACAGGCCCAGCTATGTGAACACCCCATCTGGAATATTCTGTCTCAGTCTCTCTCATTTCTCCCCTACTCTCTCCTCAGACTTTCTTCTCCCTTATCTGCCTTTCCTCTTTAGCCTCTACCATCCATCTCATTTCTCTTTCCATTTCCCTTGTTCATCCATCTTTCTCCCCTCCCTTTTGTCATTCATCACTCCCTCATCCTCTTTTTTTTCTCCTGTTCCCTCTCTTTCCCCTCTTCCCCTCCTGTTCTCCTTCTCCCACCCCCATTCCTTGCTGCCTGCTTTGCTTGAAGTTTCCACCTTGTGGGTACTGCTGACTTCACATTTGCTGTGGTGTGAACTTCACATCTGTGAGTGGATGACAGGAAAGATTAATAACCCCATGTTCCCCTTCTCCTTGACTGTGGGCCTTTCTAATGAATAAATATATAAATAATAATAAAAAAAACAGAGCTAAAAATCATCTAAATAGAGACCCAGAGCCTGGGAGAAAACAATATTTTGCTGAATCTAGTATTTAAAAAAAAAAAAAAAAAGGTAACAAAAAAAGCCCCACAACCTCTAATGATCTTTAGTTTACATACTCGGCAATTTTTTTCCTAAATAGTTTATGGGAAAAAAAGAAAAGTTAAAGGCAAAGCAACGAGCCCTTTCTCCTGAGCCAATTAAAGGAAAAGTGATTTAAAAGCAGTAATGCAGAAGATACAGGAAATGAATGGGACAGAAATTTTGATGCCCCACAAAAAGTAGATTTGGTGTCAGCACGAAATCTCTGTCAGTACCAGAGCCACAACATTGCAGCAAGGAAGGCATTTCTGACTAATTCCAACTTTTCCAGGCAAATTAAAATCTCTGCCTTTGCCTCCAGACCCATTTAATCCACCCACAGCAATTTACCCAAAGATAGTTCACATTTTGGTCAAGTCCTCATTTATAAGTTGTTTATTAAAATTCAGTCTTAATTGAAAGCAGGGAGCTCTGTGTGTGATGCCTCTTGAGCACCTCTGGAGCAGGAAGAAGGAGCTTTGCACCTACCTCATTCTCACTTTAATCCTCATCTCCCCCTCAATATTACAAAGAGCTAAACAAGGTCTTTTATTCTTGAGGGAAGAAGAGACCCCTCACTGGCCAGAGCAGGAGGAGACATTTCACCTGGGGCTGCAGGGCAGGTCTGGCAGAGATCACAGCAGCAACAGGTCCCAGGGTGTCACATCTTTGCCCCCAGGAAATCCCATGAACAGCACTGCTACAAATCCTGCTGCCAAGAGCTCCAAATTCACCTGGAACTGATGCACAAGCACGGGAATGTCCAGGGCAAGAGGAGAAATGATTAAATCAGGAGCTCAGCTCCACTGTTTGCTCTGGGGCAAAGTTGTCACTGGCTTTGCTGAGCCCTGTGTAAAGGTGAGGGGCAGAGCAGAACCCCAGCCCCTTTCTCTCCTCCCCCATTCCCATTTTGGTGCATTTTTGTCCAACACTGCCCGAGGGAAAACATCCCCTCCCTTCCACCCCTGCTGCCCAGCCCCAGGGCTGCCCCACACCAGCATCCTGCTTTTTCCAGGTGGGGTTTCCAGAGCTGGGGGGGGGAATAAGCCAGAAATAAATGTTTATGTGCAGCCTCAAGAAACAAAAATACTCAAGAGTACAAAAGTGCTCATATTTAAACTCTGGTTCAAGCTGTGCTGCTCCTCCAGCCCAGCCCAGCCCACCTTTGCTGCTTTAGAGGGAGAACATCTCACCTTGCCCATCCCTCAGAGAGGAGCAGACTTGGTACCTGCAGGAGCCAAATTCAGGGTCTCTCTGGCAAGAAAATGCTCAATTTCTCATCTTTAGCTCAAAGACCTGAAATTAAATGTGGCAGCAAAATCCTGGCCTCAACAACCTTGTCTGTGCAGCAAAACCTGGTTGGTCTTTCTAAGGTCATCTGTGGATCTAACTGGGTTATTGGAATAGAGAAAAATATTTTAGACTTTCTAAAAACCAGTAATGTAGTAAATAGAAGCTACAATTTATACAATAACATGTTGTACATTTATAATGCATATTATACATAAATAACATTTATACAATTATACAATAACTGTAAATAAATGTATTATTATAACTGTATAACTGTATTTATAACAGTAAATAAATGTATTAACTGTAAATAAATGTGTTTTATGTAATAAACAAACACATGTATAATTGTATCAATATATATAATAAATATATTAACATGTAAATAAAAATAAATATAAATAAAACCTAAACCAGGCATGAATCATGTCTCTAACAACACCTGTACACAGGGGGATTTTACTCATTTGAATTTACCAATAAGCCCCATAAAATCAAGTGGGAAAACCCTTAGAGAAAAGAAAATTTTTAAAAGATGACAGGATATCTATGTATGTCACATACACAAAATTTTTAGATGATAGTACTTAAATTTATGTTATTAATGGAGAAAAATCTTTGGACTAATCCTGCAGTTTTTATCTAGCAAAACTGCTGTGATTATGTAAAGCAGGATCATGCCCAGTGCAGCCAGACTTGGAATTCTTTTCTTGCACTCCAATTTTAAAATAAAGCAATTTTTTCTCTCTGGAAATTTTTGCAATATCCATGAATAATAAACTGCTCTAAAATGATAGTGACCTTCAGGTTTTAAATTTGAAAAGAATTCTAGCTGGAAGAAATAAACGCAGTGTAAATAACCACTGGATAATTAAATTTATTTTTAAACAGCATCAAAGTTCAGAAGAAAGAGAATACCAAAGAATATCTCATACAGACATGCATAAAGGATGTGTCTGTATAATTAGTTATCTAGCAGTAACCAAAGTCTTTTTTATACAGATTGATTATTTTTGAGATTGCATCTTGCAAATCTGAACTAGAAATGCTTTTTGTGCAGCGTTCAAACACGAAGCTGCCTTTTGGTAACATTACAGGCTGAGGAGCCTGAAGAGATATTTAATTTAGATTGAACAGGACACTTATGCCACGGTAAATAAATCAGTTTATTAATGAAAGTCTTTCCATTGATGTTTAATGGCTATCATATCTATGGAATTGCTGTAAATCCAAAATAAATGTGTTTAATAAACAATTGATATTTGTTTATAACACAATAATTTTCTTTTTGAGTAAGAATTAAATGTCTTTTAGGAAATGTTAACTTAAAGCTTTACTAAGACCTCTGAATAGGAATATAATTAATTACTCTGTTCTTGAGAAAGGGTAACAAATTAATTGTCAAAATATTGTAATGAATGTTGTGAAACCCCATAAATGAGGACTTCGAATTTTTAAGTACAAAGAAAAGATAACACTTCCCAAGAGCAGATTAAAATTTCTACATTATAATTATTACATTTAGCAGGATTTCTTTTCCTAGGTTTTAATAATTCTAAATTCTTTTTCTTGTAATCCAATTGTTTGATGACTGGTAAAAGAAAAAGAAAGGAGGGATATCTTAATTTTCTTATTTCTTTACAGCTACTTACAAAAGAGCTGCTCTTGTTTCGACAGATTTTCCTTTCCAAAAGCAGTTTTCTGTACTACTGAAAATTCCCAAGTTCTTTTTCTCTCTGATTCCTTTAAAAGGCACGTTTTCTTTTCAAAGATGGGGGGAAAAGAAAGGATTACAGTTAACTCATTGGCTTTAATTGCCAGCATCTCCCTTCCCATCGGGAGGGCACTTGATCAAAATGCCAGAGATAAATAAATGAAGACATCCATCAGATTCCTGTCCCGGCTGTCATTTTTTTTTTTTTTTTAATTTATTTTTTTTTTAAAGAACTTGGGAAGTGCCTGTAATTCCCATCCTGAGGGCTGGCCTGAGTGCTGCCGGGGTTTCTGCAGTTTTTCCAGCGCTGAGGAATTCCTGTTTGAGCCTTGCTCCCAGGGAAAGCTCGGCAGCAGCTGCAGGAGAACCAGGGATGCAGCAGCTGCCAGAGGGAGCTGGGGCACAGCCAGAGTGGGATCCTGAGCGTGCAGGGACCCAGGGAGAGGGCAGGAGGCTCTGGTCTGTGTGTAAAAGTGGAGTAGCTGCTGATACAAACCAGAAGTGCAGGGATGATCTGAAGGTGCAGGTGGTTCAGAGGCAGGAACCACCGAGAACGCCCCTGCTCCGCTCAGCGCGTTTGGCAAAATTGATGTTTTTCTACAGTGGGAGCAGAGGAAGGGGTAAGAGCAGCAGTTCTGTTTAAGGAGAAGTGTTTTACAGAGGAACTGGAAAGGTCTGAACCAAGTGACACCTCGTTTTTCTTTTGCTCCCCACTCAGGAAGCTGCAGCCTTGTCCACCGCTGACAATTATCTCTATTAATGACCCAAAGCACGGGCAGACCTTCAAACTGTTCTTTTCCTAACATTTAATAAAGAAAAAAAAAAGAAAGAGGGGAAAATAAAAAGGCAATTGGTGTGTTTCCAAGTCCTTTCAGGCAGCTATTGGAGTTATAAAAAGAAATCATGCCCACAGCTAAGTGCCCAGCAAAAAAAAAAATAAATCCACTATTTCCTTGAGTTAGCAAATGGAACTGAAACAAGCAGTGCTCCCACACCTTCCTTCCACCAGCTGTGGTGACTTTGGACACAGGAGCCTCCTGGCACGAATATTTTTGAAATTGCCCAGTTTGAGAGATCTGGATTTAGAACACACAATTCCAGGTTGCAGCAGTGGGTGCTTCAGCCCTGGGTCAGGCTGGAGGAACGGTCAGTGAACCAAAAATCCACAGCAAAGGCATCAGCCACAGAGAGCCCAGCACATCATCAACAGAGGAGCTCACACAAACACCAGCCTGCTTGGACAGTTTGCAAACAGAGCGGGATAAATGCTCCTAATGAATTATTCAGGATGTGGTCAGCTCTACCTTGGGCTGGATTCGTGAATTTCTCTTTGCTCCTCCAGAAGTTCCCAGCCCTTTGCAGCAGGAGCTTTTCCACACCAGAGGCTCATTTCTCTGGAAATCTCTGTCAAGTGGTTCAAATTTCTAATAAAAATGTTCATTTCTGCAAAGCAAGGGAGCAGATTTTCAGTAACTGATATGGCACACTCCAGCCTCAAAGAGTTTCATAAACATTTTACAAAATGTTCACTTGGGTTATTCAAGTAATTAACAATATTTCAGGAGACTATTGGCTACCAGAATCTCATTGTCCTCTCTTAATGTGAGCTAGAATGTATAAAATATTTTTAATTAATTTTTTTGTCATTTTTAACTATGTACATGCACAGCTACTAAAACCAAACTCCAGCAAGTCAAAAAAAATCACCCTATCTATGCAACACAGTCATAATTAAACACTCAGTCCCTGTCATTACAGCAGAAAAGATCTGACATCCCCAGCATCAGTTCACTTGGAAGAGAAGCACATTGAAGAAGAGAGATCACTCTTTTGAAGGTAAAAAAAAAAGAGAGAAAAATAAGGAGAAAAAAAGAAGGAAGAAAACACGTCACACAAAATATTAATTTCTTTTGTTTCTGTAGAAGTTCTATATAATTTAGCATCGAAAATGCTTTTCTTTTAATTAAAGAACCCAATTCTCCTAATTCACTGCGCTGAATTAAATTTTACCAGCTCACTGTTCATTGATTATGAGGGAAGAGGAGCACTTCAAAACATCATTTATTCCCTTAGCCATGAAGGAAAGCCAGTGTTCAGTATTTGCATCTAGAGCTGGGCAGGTTCGAAAGCCTCTCCAGCACAGGCAGGGTGTCAGGGAGAAGAATGCTGTGGGCTAAGAGCATCCCTGCAGCCTCCCAGAAGAGAGAAAAATGCTGCCCTGGAACAATCACCAGAAAATAAAAATAAAAGTTCTGAGTTTCAAATGGAAAAGTAAATAACTTCGACCAGCAACAATAAATTACATTTTATAATTATAACATCTATAACATTTACAATTTTAAAATGAATGTAAAGATTAAACTGAGGGAAAAAATAATAAACCCCATAATTTCGAGGTCTCCAAACGGGTTTTTACGGTGACTCAAGCCCAGCCGCAGTGGAAAGCCCCAGAGCTCCATCTTGTGGTTTTTCTGCTCTGAGGCCGGGAAAAGAATTAAAAATAAAAGTAATTTTGCTATTAACTCACTCCAAAATGCAATTTCTTTTGCTGCCATCACACATAGAAGCAAGGCAGAGAAAAAAAAATCAGCCAACATACTATTTTTGCTCTATTTTGCCATGCAATGTTGTCTCCTTTTCTCACTTAAGGAAAAATTCTCTGCTTTTTCCTAACCCACAGCCCATTGCAAAACCATTGCCAGCAGTAGGACTGAAATTAAATAAACCTGTGGTCTGGAAGGGAAAGTGGCTGGGCTGGAGAAGGGCACAGAATGGAGCACAGGGGCCACACAGCTCCCCAGTGAAAGCAGCTGGCAGCTGCTCATCACCATTGCTGCTCTTTCCTCCTGAATCCCAGAAAAAGAAAAAGGGGGATACTTGGGCATCCCCTTCTGCATCCCAGACTCTGCAGCTCATTTTAACATTTCTTATTTGCCATTTTATGGCATCTGCCTGTACAAGAGCTGAGTTCCTGCAGGGATGGCTCTGCATTCACCCCCTCCTCTGCCTCCCACCTGCAGCTTCTGCATCCATCACAGCATTAAGGGTGAAGTTGTAGTGCTGTGGGCAAAATGAGAGATATGATAAAAGGGAAATAAAAATGAAGAAGGCTCACCTTGTTCATCTGATGGAGTAAAAACTTCCAGCCCTGTCATGGAATGGGGCTGTTTTAATATCACAACATTGAGTTTTGCTGCTTTGGAGAGGTCACAGATAAAGCCAACATCTGCTCCTGTAGATTTCTGGAATGTGTCTCTGAGTTTCTTAATTCTGAGGTGGCAACAGGTAAATCCCAACTTAAGTGGTTTTTTCCCCACTCTGAAGTAAGATCTTCCTTAGGAGGTTATTGATCTGTTTCCCACAGGAAACCACACTCAAAATTCACATCTCCACTCTGTTCAGCCCAATCAGAGACCATCCCTGAACACAGATGTTTTTGAGATGCTCATAAATCTTTGAACCTCCTTAATTTAGTATCAAGCCTAAAAACCAGAAGTGAGATCTTTCAGAAATATCTCCATGATGAGACAAACCAGGCAGCACCAGGCCCAAGGTGCACTGTGTATCATAGCCAGGTGTCCCCAGTGCAGTGAAAAATGTGCTCTGGCTCCATGACTCAGAATGCTGAACAATTGCTTTATTAAAACTATACTATATTACACTGATACTATAGTATATGTCATGGTTTGATGCTGGGGTGCAATGCCAGTGCCCCCATGAAAATACATTCTCCCCAGTGTCTGCTGTGAGATGGGACCAGAAGTAGAGCAAAGCAGGCTGAAGCTTAGAAATAAAAAAAAAAAAAAACAAACTTCATTAACCTACAACTATATGTAAAAAGAAACACACACATAAGTCAGAATGAAAACCTTCCAAAACACTCCTTGCCCCACCCAATTTCCATCACAGCACAGTGAGACAAAACCTTGGATTCTCAAACAAGTTTCCAAGCTTGAGCCTGCTTTGCTCTATTTCTGGTCCCATCTCACAGCAGACACTAGGGAGAATGTATTTTCATGGGGGGCACTGGCATTGCACCACAGCATCAAACCATGGCACTGTACTAAAGAGATACTATCCTATGCTATACAAAAGATACTAAAGAAAAACCCTTGACTGTCTGAGACACTCAGAACACAGCTTTGACCCAACTGGCCAAGGAACCAAAACAACCCTCAGCAGAATCCAATTAACAAATCCCTTTGGGTAAACAATCTCCATAACACATTCCACAGGTGCAAAACAGGAGCAGTAAATAGAGATGAGAATTGTTTTGTCTTCTTCTCTCTGTGCTTCTCACTGCCTTCCCCAGGAAAAATCCTTTGGAAGTTCTGCCTGCTGCTCTCAGTGAGAAGAGCTGTGGCCACATAACTGCATCCTCTCAAAATTCCCACCATGGAGGAGAAATGGCTCCATGGATCTGCAATGACATGAAGTGCCTGGTGCCTCCAGATGTCCTGTTTGAAACTGGTCCACTTGCCACCCAGGGCCACCACCATGGGGGATGCAAAGCCAGCTCTGCTCCAGCCACAGCTCACTCACACCCCAGGACACAGCTGGGGCTGGCATGGATGGAGCCCAGGTCATTAAACTGAGCTAAATATGGACCTCACTGTGGGAGAACCAAGGAGAGAAAGGTAGTGATGGACTACAAGGAGTAGGCTGGCAGTGAAACCTCTCTCCTAATATTTATTACCTGCACTGGTTATGTTGAAACCACCCTGAGAGTCAGACAAAACTCATATTAGGGTTGACTGAATCAAATCAAGGTGCTGGGGGAAAGGAAAGCATCCTGCAGGCTGAGGTGAGGAGACGTTTCCCTGCCAGCAGGTACAGCAGGAATTCATCCCTCCTCACCTCCACCATCCTGCCAGGGCTGAGCCAGAGCCTGCAGAGGTCTCAGCTGTCCTTGGGAGGCTGAAGGGTGGCCTAGGAACAGCTGGCTCACCCACAGCTAAAAATAATCAGCCTCTTCCTAGATGTGATAGGAATCACATTGTCAAGTTCAGGGGAGGGCCAGTGGCCATTTCCCCAAACCCATTTGTCTTTTGGCACTAGGGCTTGCAACCTTTGCTCATCCTGGGACAGGACTTTGCTCCTTCAGGACTTCCACTGGCAATAATGTCACTTTCCTGGATTAAAAAGAACACAGTGTATGAAAAGGAGCAGGGAGGAGCAGAAGGATGGGAGAGGTTTGAGAACCTCTGCAGAAGAGCCGAGGCCACAGAACCTTCAAGTCCACTATTAAGGGGAATGAAAGCAAAGCCAAGAGAAGGCAGAGAGTAGTAGAGATCTAAGGGGAAAAGAGAGGAGCTCTCAGAGAGGGATTTTAATTTTAGAGGAAACATTTCAGAGCTATGAGGCAGAAGAGCTGGGGGCTGAGCAGGCAGCCAGGTGGCACCAGGAGAGTGTTTGCCAAGGCTTGGGAGGGTCATGGGAGGGACAGGAAGCTAAATAAATCTAAACTTTTCAGCTATCCTTGTGGAGTATGAAAAAAAAATTAAAAAGCAAATCATATGTCAGACAGATGTAAATTTGGAGTAAACATGTAAATAGGATAACTAAACCATGTACATATCAGAATCTCTTTTTCCTCAACTCATTTATACAACAGGCTGTATTTATGTTTCAAAATACTTCCCATCAAAATAAACTGAGAGGATACAGAGGTTGAGTGACACCTTATTTCTCTGTGTTTGCATTTTTTTGCCATGCAGGGCATAATCTGGTTCTTAGGGAGTTAATGCACCTGCCATTCCAGTGCTGACAAGCAGTTTTTCAAAAGAACATGGAAAATTTTTTTATTTATTTATTTATTTATCTGAGGAGCCCTGAAGATTGTACTCAGGAGACTTCTTGAGCACTGCCAATAACTAGCAGGTACCAACACATGTACATTTTTGACTGCACCATGATTGATGGTGCTTATTTGTGGCTTGCTGCCTAAACCTCTCCTTTTCCTTTCCTTTCTGTCTCTCTCATTTGGGCTTTTTCAGTGTGTGCAGGTTGGTTTTTTTTAAATAATAAAGACACTTTAGCCATTTGGGGCAGGGGGAGAGGCAGGGGAGGAATGATTTATCTGGTGCCAGGGTTATCTTGGAGCTGTTCTATTCCATGGAGATTTTCTGAGCACTGAGTGGTCAGGGGAGTGAAACTGAGACCTGCAGGCATGGAGGGGTTTGGGAGTGTTTGGACACAAAGGGGCAGATGCCTGTGGGAGCAGTGATTGAGGGGAACCCATCTTCTGAGCCTGGTCCTGCTCCCACAGCCCACACCAAACTCCTCTCTCCAGAGCTGAGACCCAGCCACTTCCCATGGGCAAAAAGAACAGACCTCATTTCTCCACCCTTCCTTCTCCATCTCCACCTCCTTGAAGCAGGATGGGGATGGGAAGTCCATGTGGGAGACATGAGGCTCTAAAAACAGGAGAAATCCGTAAAGTTTACTCAGTGCAATCTCTACTTTCCTGCCCATCCTTCACAAAACTCCATCCAACAACTGAGCTTAACAGGCTCACAGCAAACCCAGACAAACCTCTGAGCTGGATGCTGCTCCTCCTTCAATTCCACACGTCACTAATTGCTTTTATCACTTTTCCTAAGCCCCTCTACACCTGCATGGGACACTGGGGAGAGGCAGAGCAGGGTTTCCATTTCCCTCACACACAGGTTAACCAGCTACTTTCCCCTCAAAGGAAGAGAATTGATCTGATGAAAGCTTAAACATGAACTGCCTGGCAAGAAGACAGGAACAGAAACAGGTCTACAAGGAGATCCCTCTGAATCCAGGCAGAAGTCCTGGGTTTCTCCACGTGGGAGTGATTCACACCTGAGCATGGCACGGCCCTCACACCAAACAAGAGCCAGAGCCCGGGGAAGTTCAAAGCTCTTGACACCTCATCCAAAATTCGAGCCTGTGAGGAAATTAAAAGCCAAATGAATTTCAGCCAGAGCCAGGGGTGCCTGTTTCTGGCCTTTTTTCCAGCACCCTCCCTGTGTGCACGCGTGGCTGCACAGTGAGCTCCAGCACGGAGTGAAGCAGCCAGGCCTGATGCTGGGCTGGTGTCTGCACCTGGCTGGGTGTCAGCCTGAGCAGAAAACAGCAGCAGGGGGGTGTAGGGCTCCCTGTGAGCTGGGGGAGGCCAGGGTGTGCCAGCTGAGAGGGCACCTCCCCGGGAAAGGCAAACAAAACCCTCCTGCTCCAGGTCCCAGCTGTAGCCAGCCTGGAGCGCCTGCCCTCTCCTCGGGCTGGAGCAGCACCGCACACCGGCTCCGAAGGGAAAAGGTGAAAGAGAGGTGATTTCCCACCTCATTGACTTTAAAGAGGCTCTGGGATTTCGGGGCTGAAATGCAGAGAATGTGCAGAGCAAAGGGAAAGCACAGGCTGAGCCCCACTGGCTCTGAGCGTTGCCAGAGCAGAGGAAAACTGCAGGGGACAATCAGAGTGGCTGGATGGATGAACTTCATGCCAGAAGAGATTCCAGGGCCAGCACGGCGCCTCTAAGGCACCAAGCCACAAAATGTCACAAAACCTAAGCAGTAGTACCACATATGCTCACCACCCTCTCAGCCTTCAGCCCATGCACAGCTGCTCAGAAGGACCCAGCATCATCCCCTGACTCCCCAGAGCTGCTTTTCTCCAGCCCAGCAGCACTGCAGCTTCAGCTGATCAGTAAATTAAATCCCACTAAAGCTCTGGGCATCCTCACAGTGAAAGCTGGTAAATTCCCACAGGGTAAATTCCACTCATGTCAGGACCCAGAACATCCCTCTGGCTGTCCTGAGCAGGGGGCTCAGAGACCCTGGCACAGAGCCCAAGATGCCCCTGTGGGTTTGATTAGGACCCATGGAGCAAATTACCAACCTTAGATGAAGATCTGCAAGCCACGACGGTTTAAGTGGAATGATAGTGAGTTTATCACAGGGTGGAAAAGTAGATTTTGGGGTTTTTGGTATGGGGGTTCAGGGGGCAAGATGGAGGGAACTGGGTGTGTCCAGCCTTTCTCCTTCTTCTTCTTGGCCTCCATCTTCTGCTGGGATGTTGGCACTTTGGGATTGGTTTAGAGTAGAAGCTCACTGTCTAACATAGGTGATAAGTATTGGAAAGTAATTGTAAATATTGTACATGTAGTTTTTAGTATAAAGACATAACAGTGCCCTGGCGGCAGGCAGAGTGCCTGGAACTGCCCTGCTGGATGGACCTCAGCAGGGCAGGAGAAAGAATTTTATAGATAAGATACAATAAACAACCTTGAGAGCGAGAACTGAAGAGCTCTGACTCCTTCTTCAAGCATCAGGCTGGGAAAAGAGACTTTGGAACTCTTCTCGGGGTCACTGTGACAACCCAGAGATCCTGACACACTCAGGTGCCTCAGTTAACGCTGCTCACACCCTGCTGAGGGCTGTGCCTACAAACCCCCCCTTACACATCATGCTGGCACCATCCCAGCTGCCTGACCCTCCCAAAACCACTCCAAAATTGTGCATCCCATGGGCAAAACGAGATCTTTGCCCTTGCACCCACCGGGAGCAGTGGGTGCTGTTGGGTCTCTGCCTGTGCCCCGTTGTAAAATTCCCTTTAAACCTGCGGTGTTACCGAAGGTGGGTGGCTGCAAAATGGTCAAACAGTACCATCTGCAGGGAACGGGAGAGGTTGCAGCAGGTGCTGGTGGCCAGCATCACTCCTACCCCAGCCCAAGTGGGCTCTGGTGGGCTCCAGCTCACACAGCTCAGGCACAGCTGCCTTCACTCACTTCAAAACAGATTAACGGGAAGGACATTGAAAAACAAAACAAAAACAAGGACAAAACAGGCTTAACACTTGGGGAAAACACACCCAGCAGGGCAGGGTGTACCCAGCTGCAGGAATCACCCCAGTTCTCACCCTGGCTCCTGTAGGTGCCCCCAGCACTCTGGGGAGACACAGGTGAGAGCAAAGCTGAGCTCAGCAAAAGGGACTCAGAGCCAGGAGAGCTGACTGGACATGAGCACAGGATCTGGAGCCTTGTGCCCTGGATAAGTACAAGAAAGGAGATTTTTCAGGAACAGAAGGTGACACTCAGATGTTTGAGCTGTGACCAGCTCATCTGGGCTGTGACCCATCCACAGAGGACTCCCAGCTTTCCTTTAGCTGCTCATTTGTGGTGCTTTCCCTAAAACCACCACCACAGTGAACCTAAATAGCTGCAGCCCCAGCATTTACTGCACATTATGGCATCTGTGAAAGTGCTGACAGGGACAGCTGACAGCCGCTGCACAGTGTAATTCACACCATAGCATCATCTCCCAGGCACTCGGGCTGCTCACTGGAAAATTATGCCATGCTTTTTTTGGAAATCCAGTGCCAAATTATTGATAAACAGCCTGAACCAACTAATGAGACCTCCAGCAATCTTGCTTAACTTTTAATTATTTTTTTTTTCTTTATCCTGTAAGGTCTGTTTCAACCCATCAAGTGTCATGGTTTAACTGGGCAGCAGCAAAATGCCCCACAGCTGCTCCTCACTTCTCCCATGGGATGAGGAGAGAATCAGAATAAAAGTAAAACTTGTGGGTTGAGATAAAAGCCATTTAATAGGACAAGGAAGGGGGGAAAAATTATAAAAGAATATACAGACTGGCTCTGTATACAGGTGCTTTGCAGTGCAATTGCTCACCACTCCCTGAGTGATGCCCAGACAGTCCTAGAGGTGGGGCTGCTGCCCCCAGCCACCTTCCCCCAGTTTATAGACTGAGTATGAAGCCACTTCAGCCAGTTGGGGACACCTGCCCAGCTTGTGTCCCCTCCCAGGTTGATGTGCCCCCCATCCCTTCCTTCTCAGGGCAGTGTGAAATGCTCAAAAATCCTTGGCTCAGTGCAAGGAGCACTCAGCAACAGCCAAGCCATCAACATTGTTCTCTTCCTGAATCCAAATCCCAGCACTGCACCAGATACTACACAGCAAATTGACTCTCTCCCACCTGGAGCCAGGACACCATGTTACAAGTCAATGAATCCTTCAGCTGTAAGAAATGTGTTTATTTTATCACTCACCTCTGTCCCCCCATGTGAATAACTCCCTCTCTGTGTAACATTCCTGTGACTCCAGCCTGCTCTCCTTTGGATTTCTGTCCTGAGCAGTTTTATGTCCTAAACCCTCCACCAAGCCACAGCAGCAAAAAAAATTCAAACACTCAATAAAATCTTTTTAGTTTCTTTCACAACATAAAAAACACACCTAGAGGTCAGATCCAAACAGTGATTCACCTCTTTATTGGATAGATCAACACAAGATATTCCTTACATCAAATATTTCATGTTATCTACCCTGCAGCCTCTTGGAGCCAGGGACCATCCAGCTGTAAAACACAAGTGTCATTCCCAGCTTCAGTTCATAAGCACCACAGATTTCCCAATATCAAGTGCTATATAGGATTTTTCACAGCAAATCAGACTCTGCCTCACTAGATTTTAAATCCAATACAGGTGACAAAAAAATTCACAATACACATAAAGTATTCAAAGCCTGGGCTCTGCTGCCAGGTAGCCAAGACTGGATTAGTCCCAGTTCCATCTGGCACCTGCTGTCACAGAGGCAGAGTCAGGCTCAGGTGCTATAAAGCCACCACAAGTCAGAGGACACCAGTGCTGCAGGAGCCAGCTTCTTGTCCAGCTGGAAATCCAGTGCTGGGATTCACCCAGCTACAGTTCATAAAGCCATAAAGAAGAGAGCAGTCTAAAAGTTACCAGCCAGCTCCATTAAAATATAAGAGGAACAATTAAAAATAATCTGTTGCCTTTGTCACCTGGACACGTTTCTCTGTTATTTGCATAAGGACAAACATTTCCACCTCTGCCACTGCTTGAAAAGGCACCACAATCCTCACACTGTGCTCACTGCCTGGACTGCAGGCTGAGTTTCAGCATGCAATAAGCCACCAGAAACCTTGTGGATGGTTGGAGCTTCAGCTTGATGGTTTCTTCCTGCCATGCTCCTCTCTCCCTCTCATGCCTGTAAAGGATAAGAACAACACAGAGACTGCTCAAGGCTGGCTGGGGAGAGCAGGCCTGTGCATGTGCTGGCTGGGATGGTTCAAAATGCACCCACTGGGTCTGAAACTCAGAGTAAACCACAGAGGTGGGCCAAGAGGGGAAGGAAAAAAGCAGCTTATGCTGGGATTCAGTGAAACTCGAAAAGCAGCTTATGCTGGGATTCAGTGAAACTCAAAAAGCAGCCTGTGCTGGGATTCAGTGAAACCCGCCCAAACACTGACCCACCCCGAGTATTCCACCTGTGTGCCTCAGGAACCTGAACAGCAGGGTCCTTGTCAGACCCAAAGCAGCTCAATTTCCTGCTCCTGAGCCTCCCAGGAGCAGCAGAGGGCATCCCCCTGTACAGAGCCTGGTGCCAGGGCTGATGAGAGCGCTCCCCTCGCCCTTGTCACGGGGGCTGTCTCCTGGGTCCTCTGGGAAATCATGCACCAGAGCCAGGAAACAAAGAAAAATGGATGTTTAATTCACCCACAAATGAATAGACTTCTCCTCCTTCTGCAGCTTTGTACCAAAGTCTACTTCACTGTCAGATTGGATGCGCTTAAGTTTAACTCTTTCTGGTAAATGTACATTTTTAATGTACATAGGAGGAGGTTATCTTAACATTAGTGTATGCTTAGCTACAACTTCAAGTTTTGTTTATAAAAGAAGGTTTTGAAAAAGCAGATGAGGACATATTTTAAAGCTGGACATCAAGCCTGAATGCATTTTCTAGGAGCACCTTTAATAAAATAAGAGGGAATTGACATGATCTGTTGAGCCAGACTATAAATCTCCATTCCCAGTGAAAAAGTCAGCCCCATCCTCCAGCCTCAGTGCTCCCTGCCCCTCCAGCTCAGTGATTAAGGCAAACCCAGACCTTTCTGTGTCCTGGCCAGCTCTGCTCAGGATCACTTTGATCTCAGCCGAACAGGCAACAAGCAGTGGGGAGGGAAAGGAGAACCCCCTTACCTGGCTCATCCCAATTACAGAACTGCACTTTCAGAAGGCTTTAAAACCCTTTAAAAAGGCAAATCTACCTGTGCTCGCTTTACAAAAGCAAAGGTAATACAAAAACATTGTAAGGAGGATGAAAATCATGATGCAAGACAAGAAGGGGGCTTTAATGCTATAAACACACACAAAACCAGAGGTATGGGAATTTCCTTTCAAAGGAGCCAGAGCAGAACCTGTGCTCTGCAATTTGTCACTGCCAGTGACACACCCAGCCAGGCCACCTGGGGCTCCCCCAGCCCTTGATCCAGAGTTGCTGGATATATAATAAATGGATAATAATGGATAATGGACATAAATAATGCTCTGAAAGGCAGACAAGGACCTTCCCCCAAAACTCACAACCCACCAAGAGCTGCTCCTGGGAAGGAGCATGTGCTCAGTGCTGACTTTTGGGGGTTTGTCTTCAATCAGTTCACATTATTTTGACACAGTTTGCCTCTTGCTGCCGAAAATGACAGCTCCCTATATTGACACTGCATAGTATATTTATTCTAGTTTAGCACAATCTCTGGGCCGTGGCATTTAAAGCTACAGCCCATGTTCAATCTGCATCAGTTTAACATGCCAGCACCATATGGTTTTCTATAATCAGCTGCAGCATTGTACTTCAAACCCACTGCTGCATTTATAATATTATTGTATGCTGCACAAACACCAATATTTAGAAAGAAAAATGTCCTTTTTATTGGACTCCTGCTGATACCCCAGCTGTTAGCCAAAGCACGCAAAGAGTTTCTCTTCTTTTGCGTGCAGAAAATAAAAAAAAAAAAAAGCCCAAAGGGTTTTTTTAAAAATCTTACATCTGAAAGGTACATTTTGTCCTGCCCCAGTAGTCTGTAGGACTGAGTTAAAATGTGGGTTTTTATTAGATGAATTGCATCATTAAATTACATTATAAAAACTAAAAATGCACCATTAATTTTCAAAAACAATAGTAAATACATCTCATTTCTGATACATGATTCTGCATTTAATTTTTGCCCTGGGCCACGTTTTTCTAACAGGCTCACTGTCTTCCATTATGCAGACTACACAAATGGAGCTAAATTGCTGGAGTTGTGGGGAAGGAGATATTGGTCAAATGTCTAATGTGAAAATAAATGAATTTCTAATCAGCTGTTGCAAAAAGAAAAATTACTTTTTGATCTCGGCTCAGCCAAGCAAGAATCTACCTAGCTCAAGTAATGAGATCCAATGGAATTGTGCAGGATGCAGAGAGAGACAAAAGGCTGGACAGACAGACAGCCACGGCAGTAAATGAGGTTCGTGCAGTCAGTTCTGTGTGAGCAGCATTTCTTAATTAAATGCACAAAGAAGTTTTCCCCTGAAGTGGAGCCTCATTGCTGCAGGGTGTTCACCAACAATGCAGCTGCTCCCTGAGCACCCATGGATCCCTCAGGGTGGGGGTGCTGGAGGGAGTTTGTCTGTCTGCACGGCCATGGGGGAGCAAGGGGGGCAGCAATACAGAAACAACCACCCCAAAATGTTCTATGAGCCAGGAGCAGTTAAAGCAAACCTTGCAGAAGGTGCCCAAGCCTGGCAGAGGCCAAGGACGTGCCTGTGCTCAGTGGCTGCTCTTGGCTCTTTTCTCCCTGCTGGGAAAGCTCCCTGTCAGCCAAGCAGGAGTGAGTTCCAAACCAGCCCACAGCACAGAGCTATAAACATCTTCTGGCCAAAACTGCCCTCTGGAATGGCTCCTGTGCCCCAAAATGCCCCAAATCTGGCAGGGGTTACTGCCAAAGCCAGCTGGGTGGCCCCATCAATCTCCTGCTCAGGTGGAAATTCAGTGGTGGTGGTGTCCCCACCCCAAAGGGCTGTGTTTGCCCTCCCAGGGAAGGCAGAGCAGGAGCAGAGGAGCTGCTCAGCCAGGCTCCTGAGGAGCTGGCACCCACAGCAGCCACAGCTCAGAGGATTTTTGCTCCAGATTGCTCCCATGGTCTAAATGCCCCTTAGTGGCTACAGTCACATGCTTGAGGAGCATTTCCCATTTCACTTGGTTTTAGAGGAATTTAGGTCAGACACTCAGAGATGTGAAATCAAACCAAAATCATAGAATCACAGAAGGGTTTGGGTTGGAAGGGACCTTAAAGACCATCTAGTTCCAACCCCTGTAAGTGGAGATAGCCAGTTTTGTTCCATTAGTGCCTCCCTGATCCAAAGCACAGCCCAGTTTTAAGGTTGCCCAGAAAGCCCCTGGCTGCCAACATCTCTGAGCAACCAAACACAAAGGAGAGATCACTGATGGTTTGGAGATGGAAATGAAAATGAAAATTGAATTGGAAATGAAATGGAAAATTGAATTCCTTCAGAAGACAGGCAAGGAAGACTTGAGTCCCAGTTTTGAACAGCCAAGTCCATCAGAAGTGTTTCATGAGTCATATTTCTCTGCCTCCACCTACCACTACTAAAAATTACTGGATTTTTCAGTGGTAGGAATGAAACCCACCCAGTAAAATTGATAAAAGCTGTGGGGATCAGGACTACAACTGCAGTATTATGTAGCAATGTTATAAGATAGTTATGGCTCAGTATCCTTTTACACATAAAGAGGTTGAATCCTGCTTTTTGTAGGAAAGGCACAGAATAACTGCACAGAATCAGAGCACTCTGTAGTTAACTATTGTGAATAGTTTATTATTTATATTATTAATACTTTTTGGTAAAGTAATGATGAGGGGCCAATGCAGAATGAGCATGGAAATCCTTTTATGGTCTCAACAGAGAGGCCAGGCTGCACAGGAGGAGGGAAGGGAGAACATGGATCAAACACCAATGCAGTCCATGGTGTTTCTTATATTTTGTGCTGTTTTTATGGAGCTAGGATAAATAAAAATTAATGGAATCCCAAGAAGAGAAGATGAGAATCAGAAACCAAAAAGAAGATAAGAAAAGGGTGAGCATGGAAAATTTAAAGAGATCTGCCACCGTGTTTCTTTTTTTTTATCTGAATATTTATTTTTACTAGGAACTCACACTGGTGAACAAGTCAGATGTTACTGGGAGCTCTGTCTCCCCCATCAGCCAGATGAGTGATGGTTCCTTATTCTCTTTAGTTAACAACAGCCTCCTGCTCTGCATCCCCCCACCATGCCAGGCAGCAGCACAAGGCACCATTTTCATAATCTGCTAATGGATGAAAAATATTTACCACATTACCCTGAGGTAACCTTGTCAAACCACGACAGGAGCCACATTGCCCCACACGTCCCCATTTGAAAACTTCTGTGCCAAATTAATTAACACGCAACAATTTTTCAGAAGGCAGTGGTGGGAGTAGAAAAGCACAGAAATGCACGTGCCTGCCCTGTGAAAATGGTCAGGGTTAAAGGGAAGGAGTCTTCTCTGCACCTGGGTGAGAAATCTTTAAAAAGAAAGGAAAAGCAACATGTCACAGCTTCCCAGTCCCAGCAAGGAGAGAAGGAGCTCAGACCAGAGAGCCCTCCCCTGGCTGCCAGCTCTACTCACTGCTTTAACAAATGAGTTCAGATGTTAAACCGTGAGCTACTCACTGGAAAATTCAGAGAGAGAAGTAGAAAGTGGTGGTTTTGCCCCAAAATGGTCAATAGCCTCTGACAGCAGCACTCTGGAACAGCCTGCCCTGAGCACCTGAACCTGCCAGACCTCCTGCCCCAGGGAGGCTTCTCTGGGTTAAGGCAGAAGCCGAATTCAAGGCAATTCTCTGTCTATGAAACCTTCCAGCTGAAGGTATTACTCAAATTGATATATTCCTGGGGGAAAAAAAACAAAAAAAAAAACCAAACCAAACCAACCAACCAACCAAAAACAGCCCAAAAAATACCCACAAAGAAACAAACAAAAACCAAAAAAGCCCAAAAACCACCCACAAAGAAACAAATAAAAACCACAAACAAACAAAAAACCCAAAACCAAAAAATACCTGTTACAAATTATCAGTGTTCTCTTCAAATTAGTTTTGACTTAAATATCTCAGACTTGCTCTGGGGACAAGGGTTACTGAGAGGCCCCCAGAGGTGGCAGGAAGCAACCCAAGAGCTGGGACAAAAAAAGCAAGGATTTCTATAGGGAATGAGGAAAAGAGTGGCCAAGGCCATTTCTGTGGGCTACCAAGGGACCTATGGGAGCTATTACAGCTGCTGCTTTCTGGAAAAGACATTCCAAAGTTTTACTTTTAGCTAAACTCCCCACCTGCCAATAGAACCAGCTTAAACATTTTTGATCCTGATAGCTCTATTTTAGCATTACCTTCTCCTTTTGTGCTCATCATATCCATTTATAATACATTTTTCCCATCTTTTTGACACACAGAGGTTTCCATTCTAGTAGCCTTGCCAAGCTTTTGTCAATTTGATCCCTTTTAATTTTTTTTTAATCATAGATAAATTAATATTGCCATTTCCTGTTATCCAAACTGATAATAGGGATAATTATGGATAAAGTCCTAGTGAAACAAAATCAACTTTTCTTTTCTTGAAATACACAAACCCTTTCCACCAGGGACATAAAACTGCCGTACACTCAAAGAGCCTAAACCCCCTGGGCCAGAGGCCTCTTGCACAAGGCAAGGCTCTCACTGCAGGCACTGTTTGTCCATGGAAGGATTTGCAGAATCCAGCCCTTCCAGCTCATATTTGAACAGATCCCTTCCCAAATTCCCACGTCACTATTGCACTTTAGGATTTTTGTTGATGCAATGCTACCAAACACATAGAGCTGATTGCATTTCCTGAGCAGCAGCCTCTAGATCACTGGAGAGATTTTTTAAAGCAGACTCTTTGTTTTTAGAGTGCATATTAATTACCCTTAAGCAGGTGCAAAATCAACCTGTTCATTACTGTTTCTTCAAATCCTTAATGGTGGTTGCAAGGAAATAAATCCAGTTAATGCAATAAAAGGATTTATTGTCATCTAAATTTATGCCAACAGTTTAATCATAACACCTTTCCATCTGACACACTTCCTCGAGAACAATTTGGCCCACAATTTGTCAGCAAGAAAATGGCCTTGTATAAATGCTGGGAGAAAATAAATGCTAATACATGGCACAGTCTTTCATTCTTCTAATTGCCCAGGGAGTTTAAGGGAGACAGACTTATTTACTCACGGTAGGAAGTGTGCCGTAATAAATTATCACTATTACGAGCCCGAGTTAGTCCCTGGCAGTGACAAAAGCAAGGGTGGAAGGGAAGCCTGGGGAGGTGCTGGCATCCAGAAAAGATCAGTGCTGGGTGCAGGTGTGTGAGGGCACAAACAGCCACTGGACATCCCCACTGGCAGCTCCAGTCACCAAGGGGTTAATGATCAGCATCCACACAGGAGCCCTGGAGACATCCCTTGCATTTCAGAGGGATTCTCACAGGCTGTAGGGGAGCATCCCCCTCCCTGCTTGCTCACTTGCTGAAGGATTCCTGACCCTCTCCAAGCCCCACACCCATGGCTGTGCAGCAGCATCCTGGCAGCTCTCCTGGCATTGCCTTTGGCCCAGGCTGGAGCTCCCAGCCCTCAGGGACACGGGGAATGCCACCCTCTGCTCAGGATCACCTGCACCAGTGCCTGTTTGCAGCTTCTGCCTCCTTCCCCCTGGGCAGGCAGGAGCCAGGGCAGAGCTGAGCACAGGGATCTCCTGGGTGCCACAGCCCACAGGGCTGAGCTCATGTGCAGCCCCACATTTCTCTTCACAGAGAAAAGCAAGGCACAATTCTTCCCAAGAATATTTCTGGGATTCACATTCTATCAACTCAGAGATTGAAAACACAATTCTTAACATTTGCTGTGATTGTGTTTGTGCAAAAGTAGAACACAACATGGAGATTGTTCACCCAAAGTGCTGCTGTTTTGTTTCCTTGGCCTATCAGGGCCAGGAGTGTGAGTGTGTGTGTTGGAACTGTCAGGGGACAGTCACAAGATTCAGTGCAGTGTAAGAGCAGTGTGCAGAGTGAGTGCTTGGCAGGTTCAGTTTAGATGTATAGAGTAATATACTATAATAAACTATAGTATAATATAGTATAATAAATAAATTAATTAATATAGTATAATAAAATTATTATAATAGTATAATAGAGTATAATAATAATAGTATAATATAGTATAATAAATTAATCTCCTGGCATTGCCTTTGGCCCAGGCTGGAGCTCCCAGCCCTCAGGGACACGGGGAGTGCCACCCTCTGCTCAGGATCACCTGCACCAGTGCCTGTTTGCAGCTTCTGCCTCCTTCCCCCTGGGCAGGCAGGAGCCAGGGCAGAGCCTGAGCACAGGGATCTCCTGGGTGCCACAGCCCACAGGGCTGAGCTCATGGGTAGCCCCACATTTCTCTTCACAGAGGAAAGCAAGGCACAATTCTTCCCAAGAATATTTCTGGGATTCACATTCTATCAACCTCAGAGATTGAAAACACAGTTCTTATCATTTGCTGTGCCTGTGTGTGTGCAAACATAGAATGCAACATGGAGATTGTTCAGTTCACCCAAAGTGCTGCTGTTTTGTTTCCTTGGCCTGTCAGGGCCAAGAGTGTGTGTGTGTGTGTGTGTGTGTGTGTGTGTGTGTGTGTGTGTGTGTGTGTGTCAGGACAGTCACGAGATTCAGTGCAGTGTGAGCAGTTGTGTGCTTGGCAGGTTCAGTTTAGAGGTACAGAACAATATAGTATAATAAATAAATTAACTATCCTCCTGCTATCCATGGAGTCAGATGAATCACTCTCTCTCCTTGCTGGGGCCATCAAGCATTGCAATACTCGTGGTGAGGAGCAGCAGCCCCTCCACATGCAGGGACTTCTCAGCTCCACTGGTGAGTGGCTTGAGAAGTTTATCTGCCCACAGGCTCTGCAGAGTGTGAGCAGTGAGCTCACATTGGGAGCTCTTTCAGATGACACCAGGCCCCATAAATAACAGCAGGTGCCTCAGCAAGCCAGCAGGGAGGTGAGGGAAGAGCAGAAACCAGACAAACTCAATGTTCCCATGCCAGACACCTCCTCCTGGGGTCCCTCATGAATGCCAAAAACCCCAAGCCTGTCCTTGAAATGAGATTTTCCCATTGCCGTAACAACAGGCCGGTGTTGGCACAACACAGACAAGCCTTAAGTATTTCCCTCTCTTATTATTATTACTTTATTTTCTCTCTTTTTCCTTTTTTTTCCCCCCCACTTCTTCTGCTCGTGTCCCTCTCTACAAAGACTCCCTCATTTCTCTGAAACAAATTGCCTGCAGCTTGCTTTCCCATACATCACAGAGTGGGGACCAGGCCTTATCAACACTGCTCTGCTTTTCCCATCTATTACCCGGTTTGTTTGCACTTTTATCCCATCGTCCTTGCACAAGGGAGAAAACATCCATCATCCATACATCTGCCAGCTGTCACAGGGCTGTCAGCACGGTGACAGCCAACATGACAAAACTGTTGTAACACTGCACCAGTGCTGGGGCTGAGTTGAGATTAAACAGGCAGAAAAGGAGAAAAAAAAAATGGAGGAAAAAATTTAAAAGTAGGTTTAGCTACAGAGAGCAAAAGCAAAAGCTTAGGAAATGCACTTTGTGCAAAGGGAAGAGGGGAGTGAGGAGAAAGCAGCAAAGAGGGAGGTGAGAGAGTGAGCAGCAGAGTGAGGTTTGTTTTAAAAGAGGTTTCAGAGAGCTGGTAAAGCAGAGAAGCTGAGCTGTGTGTTTGTTACCTGGCTCAGATGAACGTCCCTGAAACACAAACGGGGTGCACAGCACTTCACCCTGTGCTGTCAAATCTCCTGCAGGAATGGGGCTCAGCTCAGGGGGTGACACAGGAGGGACACAGCAGCCCCCACACAGCAAACCAGGGTTAGGGATCTTGGCTGCTGCTGTGGTTTCTCTCTCCAGCACTTGGAGCAGAGCTGTGGGTCCTCCTCTCATGGCCATTTCCTTCCTCACAATTCCCTTGTAGCTGTGCAGAGGGAGCCCTTCCCAAACCTCTGAGCCAGGGTGGGAGGGCTGTGACCCAAACCCTGAGGAGAACACTTTTCATTGAAGCCCTCCATGCCTTTAGCATGACTACAGCCCCAGAGGCATGAAAATGCTTTAGAAAGCTGGAGTTAACTCCTTCTCATCAGAGCACAATTATACCAACATAAAACCTTTGGCTAATCCAGCTATGCTCTAAATTTCACAACTACTGTCCAGCCATGGCCTGCTTTGAGCTCCTGGAGGGATCAAGGCATGCTGAGCACATCTACTCACTCACTACTCTCTATTGTACCTTTTCCTCACCACCATTCAGAACAGGGAGTGCCTCACCTCTGCCACCCCATCAGCCACAATAGGAATAAAAAGCAATTATAAACCCTCAGGATGCTCTTGTGGCATGCTGATCCTCCATCCAATCACCATCCATGTGGCCAGGGGCTGATCCTCAGGTTGTTACAGACACCTTCCCCTGAAACACTCAAAGGGCAATGGCTCAGAGACAGAGAGCAGCTCTGGTGTGTTCTGGACAGAGAGAATGCACAGCACTCCTAACACCAGGAGTGCAGAGTCCCAGCCAGCTGGAGTTCAAACCTGTAGATATTTCTTTTCTGCTGATATAAAAATAGAGCTGGAAAAGTTGCCCTTGTTTATCTTTAACTCATTTATTCACAAAATACAGTCTGAAGTCCATGGTCTGGGAATATTAATTTAACAAATGGAGAATTTAGCTTGCACTTTTCTTTTTCTGCAACTCTCTTTCAGAGAGTTTTGTTTTGCAACCAAAACACCATTCCCTCAGGGATATGTCTTTACTGGTTTCATTTTTTCAGGACTTGTGAGTGAAAAGTGCTGAATTGAGCTTTAACCTACTCTTGATGCCAATGAAAAGAGTTGCAGCTCCAGCCTCCCAAATCTGCAGCACGTGAAGCCAGGCCCACTCTGGGAGCAGCACCACGTTCCCTCAGGAAGGTTTTTTTTTGTCCAAAATCAATAATAAACCTGGGCTTCTCCAGCTGGAAATGGGATGGCCACACAAGACAAGGGTAGGAATCTTTAGGCTCATGGGTGCCATGGGGCAGGTGAAGGGATGGTGACAGAGCACAGCTCCTTACAAAGCACAAAGTGGGGCAGCAGGGGAAGGGAGGCAAGAAAGGAGTCTAAAAGCAGGAAAAAAAAAATAAAGAGGCTTTTATTTTCCCCATCACACCACATGTTAGAGTGGGGAAGTAATGAATGTACATATGTTCAACTCAATAAATTCACAGAGGGAAAAATCCATCAAGGGCCATTAACAAATGTGTTCCCTTTAGCTCATAAGTTCCCATATAATAGATTGTTGGAAGGATATATTGAGGGAAATATGTGCATACACAGTTATATCATTCCACTTCCAGCCACAGTGGACCACAGGTCTGAGTCAGAACAGTCATTTTTATACCAGTTTTCAAGTTTCTTATTTATACTATATATTTTTTTTAAATTTCTTAGAAACAAAAATTATTCAATTTGCTCTAAAAACAATCTTTCTTCCAATTTACAAATCAAATATATAATCCAAATCTCTTCCGAGCCCTTAAATATATTGAGGTGAATAAAAAAGGAAAAGCAAAAATGGAGATCATTCAAAACTGCAAAGTCCAAGTCAGAACAGAGGTAAGAGCTCATTCATTGACCCTGTCAGATTTACAGTTAACAAAGCTCTTGTTCAGTGTTTCCATCTAAGCAAGGCCATCTCATCTTTTACTTTCTTATATTCAGGGATATGCAGAGTGGGTCAAAGTGGACCAAGAAAATCCACTTTTGTTTTGAGAACAAAAATCCTATTTATTAAAAAAAAAAAAAAAAGCTAAATAGTTTTATCATACCCCAACTCATCATTGATTTAAGCAAAACCAGCTCATTTTTTTGCTTAGATTCCATGGCTAAACAATCCAGTCCAGATGGTTTAGCCATGGAATCACTAACAAAGGTTATGGATAAGAAGAGGAGAACCTGGATAATCCCTTTCCCCATGCCCTGGTAGCTCCACTTCCTCAGCAGCAGGAGGCTCAAACTCAGCCAAGCACTGCCAACATTCAGCTCAGAATTCAGGGTTTCTTCCCATTTCCCTCTGGTTTGGGACTACACCAACCATAATTTAGCCAAGGCAGTGCCTGACACTGCAGCTCTGCAGGAAATAAGGATTGTTATGGTTAAGAAAGCATGGAAAAGCTTGTGTGTTCCTTTCCCCAACTACTTTCGTGTTTCTGCTAAATAAAAATCCATTTTTATTCTTAAGGGAGCTGAGCGGAGAGATGTTGTTTTACGTCCTGCTTTTTGCCAGTGATGATGTATGTCCCTTTTACAAACTTATCTCTGGGTTTTTGCTCAGTTTATAAGCTAGGAGCAATCTTTCTTTCCTAAAGCTTCCTTCTCTCACAGTCTGGAGGAACCTTGAGATTTCCTGCTGGTGATTTAAAAGGCTATAATACGCGCAGGCTAGATTTGTTTTAGTGTCCATAAAACTCAAAAATTTCATAAAACAATTGGTGAAAATAAAATTACCAAAAAATGATGTACTGCCAGCAGACTGTATAATAGTTACGGGGGAAATGGAGAATATGATTCACTGGGGTATAAAAATGACAATGTATTTATTGCAGTGCAGTGACAAGAAACTAATTTGTCCCTTTTACTTTTCAGACAGGACTTGAATTCTGATTTTTCTCCTTTCCTTCTGTGGCAGTGTGCACACAGGCTGGGGGGACAGTGACAGCTGTGGCCACAATGCCAGTTACTGTGTCATTGCAAGGAGAAATGAGCTAAATACTCGTGGAAACTGCAGAAATGTTAGCTACAAGCAAACACCTTTGACTAAAATAATTAAGTTCAATTATTTAAGGCCAGAAATTGGTCTATTTGTGTGGCTGAAATAGAGTTAGTTCTCCCAAATTCATTTTCTCTTCTTTGTTAAGTCAAACCTCTCCTGTGGCTCAGATGTTTTCCTCCTTAGGCTTCTCCAGCAGGAAAAACAAGCAGACTTCAAAAAACTCAGAGTAAAGACACTACCAGCCAGTGAGGAATTTGTCTTGAGGAACCACACCTTTTTCTCACCTCAAATTGTGCAATATTCAGCTCCTTCCCACCCTGCAACCTTTGGACATTTTGCCCCTTTTTGCTTTGGAAAGGGGAACTGGAAAACTTCATTAAAACACAGATTCAGAATTAGATCTGGAAACAGGGAAAGGAGGTTTAGCCCCTGAAAAAAAAATAAATAAATCATGCAATGTGAAGTATAAAGCAACCAAAAATGCATTTGGTATTTCTGAACAGAAATTTCTTGGGGGAATGGCTACACAATAAAATTCAAACGCTGCTACAGAAAATCCAGCACGAGGAAGTGGAGATCCCTGGCACAATCAAGTAAAACATGCTGGGAGTGTCATCTTCACATCCTTTTTTGAGGGGTCTCTCTTATTTCAGCTGTGCTACCTTGTGTAAGCAAACTTTAAAAAAATCAGATCCTGGAGAGCAAAGAAGTTCCCTCAAACCTTGGGCTGCAGGGAGAGGCTCTGCCCATGCCACAGCAAGGGTTATTTATGTCTAAATATCCCTTTCCTATTGATCAGAGAGGTGAGCACCATGGCTCTGCTCATGTCCCAGTGACTCTTCAACTCCATATCATAAAGTGCTTCTGCTGGCAGTCCCTGCTCTGGAAGGCCCCAGAGAGAACAGGATTGATTCCAGGACTGTATAAACTGGGTTTTACGAGCCAAGCAAAGCAGCTGAACACACTGCCCAGGTCATTGTCCTAAAATGCACCATAAAAGTGCTCTAAATTCTCTCTGTTTTGGGGATGGAGTGGAAAGCTCACTTCTTCCCCCCTAGCTCGCACAGGTCTCTGAAGTTAATAAGTTTCTGTGGTTTATAAAACCCCAGAATTGGATTTCAGCACCATTTCAACTTGTTGTTTCATTCTGTGCTATTAAACATATTTATTTTTGTGAGCCCCCTTACTCTCCTCAGCCCCCAGAAATAAAGGGCCCATCCTGTCGTTTGTTCCTGGCCCATAACACCATAACTTGGGTACTTGGGTCCCTCCAAATCTTGCCAAGAGCTCCTGAGAGGGGCTCTGGACCAGCTGAACATGGGCTGATTAGAGGCTGATGGTCTGGGGCTAACTCCAAAAGTGGGATCATAACCTCAGGAAATGCAATCACTGTCTGACAGCAGCACTGCCTCTGGAAAAGGCCCTGCACACCAGCCTGAACACACATTTTCCTTGGGAAATATGGCATGGTTCTTAGCATTTCTCCAATTTCCATTCAAATCAGCGAGGACAAGAGGAAGGGAATCTGCTGGCATCTCACCAAGCAAAGCCAGAGCACTGCACCCACCTCCTTGTCCCCTAAACTCTGTGATTTAGGCTCATGTTGGCCATTTCAGCACTGCCACGGACAGCAGAGCATTAGAGCCAACTCCCTTGGGGTTGGAGTGGCAGGAAGAGATGGATCATTCACATCAGGTTGAGAAAAAAACATTCTGCTGAGCACAGCTTTGTTGTAGTAAGGTAGAAAAATTATAAAAGAAAGGTCTCATAAAATTAAGCCTGCTCTGTTAGAGCAGTGGCTAGCAGTTTGCAAACTTCCATGTGAAAACAATCCTGGTGTGAAGAGTTTGTTAACACAACCATCTATTCCTAGGTGAAAAACAGCTAGCACCTACATAAACATTAAATCTGTCCCACGAAAATCAGTAAAGAAAATATGTAAACAATTTAAGCATAGAGAGATTGGATGGACAAGAAAAATACCTTTTACTAACCAATAGAGTAATTGGCAAGAAACCTACTAACCAACTGGAGGCAGAGAGGAGGTCTGTAAAACTGTATAAAAAAGGACATTCAGCAATAAAAAAGCCTTTGATACTTTGCTTGGTGTGTGTCCTAGGGTCATGTTGTGATGCTTGCATCCCCAATTGTGCGTTCTGTTTATGCTGGATTGTGGCATTCACATTTTCTGGAAAAATCCCTTAACCCAGGACTTTTCTTCTGGGAAACTGAGAAGCCTCAGAGAAAAGGAAAACAATAATTATCTGATTTGCTTCTCCTGTGTTTTGCTCCTTTGGAATGTGTTTGGAGATTGTTTACCCACAGGTGATTGTTCCATTGCATTCTGCTGGGAGTTGTTTTCACTCTTTGGCCAATCAGGGCCAAGCTGTGTCAGGACTCTGGAGAGAGTCACCAGTTTTCATTATTATCTTTTTAGCATTCAGTAAGTATCCTTTCTCTGTTCTTTAGTGTAGTATAGTTCAGTATTCTTTAATATAATATAGTATCTTAAAATAATAAATGAGCCTTCTGAGAACATGGAGTCAGATTCATCATTCCTTCCTTCATCTGGGGGCAACTCAAATACAACAGCCCTCCTTTGCTTTTTAGCTAGTTTAGCTAGCTGAGGCTGAGAAGTTTTCCCTGGACTGTGGAAACCCAGGACACAGGGAATATTTTTGTGTCTGCTCTGAGGTGCCCTGACCCCCAGGGCAGCACTGACTTTGACCCTCGCTCATGGAGAAAGTTTCCCAGACTTCAAGATAGACTGGAATCCACAAGTGTGAAGCAGATTATAGAGAGTAGTGTGGGTATATCACTTGGTGAGAAATTGAGGTTTTGAGATTTTTAGTGTGTTGTGGATAGGAGCAAGATGGAGGGCACAGGGTGTTGTCCTGGGTTTCTTTTTCATAGGTTTGGGTGGCAGAAAAGTCTGTATTGTGGGCTCTGACTGGAAATGAGTGGAAGAAACATCCTATTGTGACTGGCCCAGAGGCCCCATGTATTTTGGGCATAGATTACCTCCAAAGTGGGTATTTCAAAGACCCAAAAGGACTCAGGTGGGTGTGTGGGATAGAGGCTGTAGTGACAGAGGGTGTCAATTGAACACCTGGCCTGGGCTGTCCAAGAATCCATCCAGAGTCAGACATTCCTGTCTGTCTCCACTACGACACAGTTTAAGATTATTTAGGCAGAGAATCTGGTGTTTGACATTTCAAACCAGCTTGGAATCACAGAATCACAAAATCTCTAAGGTTGGAAAGGACCTGTTGAGAGCACCAAGCCCAGCCACTAACCCAGCACTGCCAAGTCCACCACCAAACCACCATGAGAGGCACCACAGCTACTTCTGCCTGAGCTTCTCCCTCATATAAAGGCACTTCAGGACTGCCCATATTTCCTCCTCACATTTTCTCCTCAAACAAAAGGTGCCAGATTTTCCTCTTACCAAATTGCTTAGCAGACATGTTTATTCTGTCATTGTCCTGGAGATTTTTTTCATTTATCTGCTAAGTTTGATTCTATTTTCCACCTTAGTCCTAATGAGATGAAAACTTAATTGAGGCTCTTTCCTCAGCTGTAACCTGATCAGAGAGCAGATCACACTTGGCATGGGTCGCTTTGCCAAAAGTGACTTACAAACTGGGGGGAGGCCTGCAGTCCTAGCTTGTGTATGAATTGCCATCCACACTTGTTCTAAAATTTAGGGAGGAAAAGACAGTTTTTATAATTAATTAATGCAGCTGCAACCCACAGAAAGCAAGAGTCAAAGAGCTGACTGTTGCCCACAGAAGAGGAGTCCAGGTGAAGCTGATATCCTCCCAGCTACTCTGCAAACACTGCAGAGCCATTTATAAAAGCACCTGCTTTGCCTGCAGCAAACCAAGCTCCTGACCCTCACCAACTTTCAATCCTGTCGTGGCATAATCCTTACCCAGCTAACAGGCATAGGGGAGCTATTTTGTGACTATTTCTGGGCAAAGCAGGGATTTAGTCACCCATTGTTCTGCTTTTTTCCCATGGTGTTTAGATGGTTTTGATTTTGGATTAAGGATTTTGGTTTTAACGTTTGTTAAATTACAGGTGAACCCCAATAAACCTCCTTGTACAAGAGCATGAAGCTTTCCAACAATTAACATTTCCCTGAGATAAAGCAGTTTGGAGTATTTTAGAGGTAAATTCAGTATTTCTCATGGCTGAAAACAAATCAGTCTGTGCTAGCATGTCTCTTGCTCTCCAGAACAACAAAAATAAAAGCCCAGAACAAGATAAAATTAAGTTTAAAGACATTTGCACAGCTCTCAGCAAAAGTAGGAGAGCTGACTTTAAAGCCAGAGCCAGCACTGACCTGTGAGGAGCCCTGGCAGGGCAGCAGCATTGGTTCCCCTGTTCTCTTCTGTCCACACCTGATTCTCTCCCTTCTCTCACTGAAGAAAGTTTCAAAATTACATTTGTGTTTTTTTTGCTCTGCTGGCCAAGGAGAGCATTGGTGCAGAGCCAGGTGTCATCAGATCAGCACAAATGTAGATGCATACAGTTTCTGTATCTGATGGAGGAGTGGGTAATTAGCACTAAAGCAACCAAAAGGGGCTTATTAGCAACAATCACACGTAGTCCCTGCCTCACTGAGGTGCAGAGTATCTCACAGTGGGTTTTTTAGAGGTTTTTAGCTTTCCCCTACATGGACTCTTCAAGAACTCTTTTGGTATTACAGCCATATAGCCACAGCCCAGGCACACAGGCAGATAATTCAGTGCAAGTGGAACCATTGCAGGGAGGCAGGTGAGGGAGGAAGAGCTGGGGGTGACCATCCCAGGCAGCCCCTGAGCCCATCTGAGCCCCCTGCTGCAGCTGGTGAGGCCAGGCAAACCAGCTCAGGCAGGAACATCCCCATCCCCTTCCTCTCACTGCCTCCAACACTTTTCCTGACACAGAAATAACCAGCAGCCTGTGGCAGGTCCATCCATGGTGGGTGCTCTGCACAGAGAGGTGCAATAATGAAATTCCCCAACACTTGGCTGCCCTTTCCTACTCCCTCCTCTCCCCTCCAAGAAGTTTCTTTTCAAATGTTATTGTATTTGCACCATTAATGTCACCATCTGAGCTCCTCAACCTGCACACAGCAGCCCTTAGAGCGTGGATTTATTATCCAAATGCCAAGAGTCTTGTTATCTCTAATGAACTTTGGGAAGCAGGAGGACTTGTGCATGATGGTCTGGGTTTATTTACCCAGCTGGCATCTTTTAACTACTGAAAAATGTTACCCCTTTAAATCATGCAGCCCCAGATATATGTGTGTGCTTAAAGCTGGTAACTCTGCTGACACAACACGTGGTGACCCTTCCCCAGCACAGCTGATGACTTTCAGATATTAAACAGGATCCAGTTTCTTAGGCTTTGCCTGGAATCATTTTCATGGCCAGAAATCTGAATTATGCTAGTCCAAAGAAAGGAAATCTGTGAATTTGCACTGGAGATGAATTTCCTAAAAAAACAGGAATACATGCATGTGGACACTGAGATAAGCAAGCCATCCACCTCACTTTGCTACAGAAATGAACTCTATATTTTGATCAGCTAATAATTTCTCCCATTCAAACAACTTGCTTAATTTAACCTCTTTGCAGCAGCAAGCCTTGCTATCCCACAGATCCCAATTTCACAATATTTGAGGCAGCTTTGTGATTGAGCAGGTAAGTGACACACTGGACGTGCCACATCATAAACATTGGCTTTGCTCAAAAAACTGTGAATTTAATACTTTGGTTCGCACATGCAAACTATTAGTTTGGGATATGGAATACTGCTGCACACAACTTTAAACTTTATAGAAGAAAAAACTTTCATACCAGCAGGGTTTTATAGCCCCAATTTTCATGGGAAGTACTTGACATAGAGGCGTGAACACAGCTGAAACAAATTCACTTAAGATGTTACACACTTCCCTCAGATTGCACATGTGTTTAAGGGTTCTGCTGGGCTATGGACCAAAAATCCAGTCACAGAAATCCTTCTTGTTCGCTCTGAAATTTGGTTTTAGTGCTTCTGGCCCATCCACACACAGGCTGAAGTTTCTGACAGAGGTCTGCAAAAGCAGAGTTAATGTTCCCCACAAAATTCTCCCATTTACATGGTGGGGCAAGGCCAGCTGCAGAACAGATAAAAGGTGGTGGGAAATGTCCCATTCCAGCCATACCCCTCCAAGGTCAGCCTGTTTCTATTTAGAAACCAAAACCTTTAGAGAACAAAAACCGTTCTGGAGAGATGGCAGGTACCACAGATTTCTCACCAAGTGAAAGAGGAAAACAGCACTTCTGTGAGCAGAAACAGCTCACAGAGGAATTCCTGTGAACAATTAACTGCACCAATTCTGTTTTCTTCACAAGTGTTTACAATCCAGCAGGCTACTCTGGTGCACTGCAAATCTGCAGCTACCTCTGAATATCCATACATGGCTGATAAAGCCAAAAATAACAGAGACAGAAAAACTAATTCATACCATTTTCATGCCTGAAAGAAAACAAACAAACCCCAAAACCAGCACTGGTACAGTTATGATTTTTGGATTATAACAGCTCTTTCTTGATCACAATCATCACCCAGCCACCACTATATCCAAGCACTCAAGGTCTCACCACCTCTTGCTCAACCCTTTAGATACCAAGGTGCATTTCCTCAATTCCAGTAGCAGAAGTTCCTACAGCCACTTCCAACTGGACATGAATTCACTATGAGAAGTCATTTCCAAGCCCAGCATTCTTTGGCTTGCATTGGATGTGGAGCAAGTGAAGCATCACAGGAGGAAAGCAATTTCAAATATTTTTGTTGTAGTTGATGGTAGCTGCTTGCCAATTCTTTACATTACACACAACTTTCCAAATGAAAAAAGAAAATACAAGTGAACACCTCCATACATATAATGATGTGTATATGAATGTATTGTGAGTGTATTGTCCACCCTCCAAAAATAAAAAGAACATAAGTAGCTCAAAAATTAATTGAGCTTTTTTAACTTAAGTTTTTCCATGTCTTCTAGTCCCTGAGTCTTTACAGTGGAGCCAGATCCCATTTTAAAGCCATTCTCCCAAACCACAATTACTAGAAATGCTTAAAACAAAAGCCAAGATTCCCTTGCAGTCCCTTGCCTCCAGGAGCTGGGATAATAAACACAAGCCCAAATATCCCAAGGCTCAGTAAAAGCACAGGAACAAGCAGCACTGTCTCCATTTCAGTGTTAAAAGGCACCAAAAGCCCTGGTCACTAGAGGGTATGAACCAAACCCTACAGGATCTGTGACTGGAGATCTGTCCCATGGTCAGGGACCCTCCCAGATGGGCAGAGGCAGCTGTGCCAGCTGGGTGGGAGCTCCAGAGGCTCAGCTTGGCTTTGGATGAAAGATCCAGGCTGGTCCTCTATTGGACTTCATTGGACAACTTCAAGAATTCTGATTGGTTTTCTTCCAACTGCTCAACTTCTCTTGAAAAATGAGAAAAAAATAAAAGGAGAGAGAGAGGAAAACACTGGGGAAGTGTGACCGTGTTCACAGGGGTCTTAGGATGAGGGCAGAGATGAGGATTTGACTCCATGTTTCAGAAGGCTGATTTATTATTTTATTATATATATTATATTAACTATACTAAAAGAATAGAAGAAAGGATTTCATCAGAAGGCTGGCTAAGAATAGAAAAAGAAGGAATCCTAACAAAGCTTTGTGGCTCGGACAGAGAGTCCAAGCCAGCTCACTGTGATTGGCCATTAATTAGAAACAACCAACATGGGCCAATCCCAGATGCACCTGTTGCATTCCACAGCAGCAGATAACCATTGGTTACATTTTGTTCCTGAGGCCTCTCAGCTTCTCAGGAGGAAAAATCCTAAGGAAAGGATTTTTTGTAAAAGATGTCTGTGACAGGGGAGGATTTAGAACAAGATGGGTATCTGGGAAGAGTTTAAAAGCCTCAGCTAAATGCAATGGGAGTTGGCACACTCAGGTTTTATCATCAATTTTGCCTTCACATAAAGTTTTACAGCTGCAGATGACCCAGCCAGCTGCCCTGTGCCCCTTGCCATGGGTGTGCAGGAGGTGCCTGCCCACTCTGCTCCCACATCTCCTGCCTCTGCACTGGTGATTATTGACCCAGCTCAGGGCTGAGGTGAAATCCTCACGTCAGCTCACTGTGAGAGAAGAGCAGGGGCAGCAGGGATGGGGATTTCTCCATTTGGGATGTGCATTCAGGACTAAATTCTGCACCCTGGTGTGACAGACACTGGGCCCTGAGCATCACCTCCCACCACAGCCAGGGATGTGCCAGGGCTCAGCCACATGAAGGGACTGTCCCCACTCGAGCTCTCCTGTCAGCTGTTCCCTGACTGACCTCTGTGCCCACCTAGCAGAGCTGGAACCATGGTGAAACAGCTGCCTCAGGCATGATTGAGATGGACTGGGTTCAAACCAGCTGATTGCAGGAGCTTGGTAACACTACTCTGCTCACTGGTCTGAGAGTGGAGAGGAGTGAAGCCATTGCCCAGTAAAACCCTAATGGCTCTCCCTGGCACTGATGGTGTGTCCAGCAGCATGAACCCCCTCCTGATCAATGACTGACTTCAAAGGACAGCCCCTTCCCTAGAGGATCTCCAAGACCACCACATTTCACAGGATTCTCCTCTCCACTTTAAGAGGAACAATCACAAGTTAGGAGGAGGCCATTGCTGCAGCACCATCCAAGGGAAAGAGCAGAGAAAGACAGACAAGAGCCCTCCCAGCTCTGAGCTGCAGGTCCGAGTTTCAGAGGCCCAGCTCATGGCATTGGGAATAAACATCCAACCCCACAGACTGGGTCACCCCCTGAGTATCCTCAAAGTGCTAAAAATAAATCTGAAAAATAAAAGCTCCTGCTGGGCGCACCAAAACACAACAGGCATCAAATTGCATTAGAATGTTTATATTGAGGGAAATTGCATCCTGCAAACTTAAATTATCTCTCTCTTCCCTCTCCCCTCCCACCTGCCACAGCCCATTTCCTATTATATTTTTCTAACAAACCAATAGATGCTTGAAATCATGGAAAGCCATAAAGAATTGGAATCAAATTAAGTCTACATTCTAACTGCATTAGGTGCTGTCAAGCATAGTTTACTCACTCTTCACAGTTCTATCTAGAGGCTAAACAATTTTGTACCCTTTCTCTACTAATCAAAACTGATTACTCTGATAATGGACCCCTGACGCTGAACACTTTATGAAGGTAAATTATTCCATATCGAACAGGAAGGGGAATGGAAAAATCACCCAGAGATAAATAGGCCTAAAGATGCATATATTGATCTCCCACTCATTCCTTCTCTCTCTCTCAATGTCTCTATGGCTAAAGGTTCAATCAATACTTCCAGTGCTGTAATGCCATCTTTTATAATCCCATCATAATTGGCCATTCCCATCGCATGCCCTCGGATTGGCTTGGGCTGAGTGGGGCCTTTCAGAGCTGGGATCTTTTGTTCCTTTCCTTCCCAGATCAGGAACTGAAGGAGCAGGTCAAACCTGGCCCCAGAGGTCTCTGAACCAGGACCTGCCTGCACCCCAAGGCAAGGGGAGAGCAGGGATGCTCAGCCATGAGCTGGAAAGGCTGGGAAATTCAGCCAACAATCCTCCCATTCCTTCACCAAGGAATTGCTCAAGTACAAGCAGCTCTTATGCTTGAACATGTTGATTTTTGATTGTGAGAGACAATACACCTTCACTCTTCTGGAGCTTCAAAACCCTTCCTGTCCCCAGAGGAAAGGATGGCTTTGCTTTACAAGGTTTAGCAGTTAACAGAACAAGCTGCTCAAGGGGAAAGAAATGCTGCTTTGATGCCTACCCAGCATGAATTCCAATAATTCTGGACTATTCTGTCAGAGGACAAAGAACAGGGCTACTCTGACTCCCAAGCCTCAGAGGCCGCCCTGGGGTGGATTCATGGTTCTCAGGGGTCAGGGTGTTACAGAGAGCACAGGGCACACACCTCCAGAGGGGAAAGCTCTGTGAGGGAGGTTGTTTTCATTGTGGAAAACCTGTATTGGGTCACACTGCATTTGGCTGTACTGGTTTCCAAACACCCTCCAAAGCTTTGCTTGAGATGCCACCAGAACAAAGTTGTGTTCCCCTGGGGTAGGAGCCCCTCTGGTTTTGATGCACGCCCAGCATCTTCCTTCTCATTCCCCTGTAAGGAGATGCTGTGCTTCCACAGAAACCAGGAGCATCCCAAAGGCTGGCTTCAGCTGCTGGTTCCACTGCTGCCTCCCCAGGGCAGGGGCACAAGTGCTGGACTGTCCACCTCACTTGAACTCTGATAAGTGGTGGAATCCTCTCTGTCAGAACAGCCCAGGACACCCCACAGCCACAGAGGGCAATATGAGCATGAAATTCTCTGTATTCACAGGTTAGGGCATGGTATGAGCTTGTGCAGATGTCAAGAAGCCTCTTCATGGGAATCAGGTGGCAAAAAAATAAGTAGAGAGATAAAACAAAACAGGAAACTGCATAAAAGCATGTGCTCCACAGAATAAAAATGGGCCTTGATAAAATTCCTGAATTGCATCTATAAATATCCCACAGAATCCCTTCACTGCACCTATAAACATTCCACATGTAACTCACATGTGAGACAAGAGCCAGGTTTTAAGTTGTGGAGCTTTCTTTTTGCCCAAGATGTTTAAGTACCACACAAAACAAGGGGAAGATTTGTGGCATCACGTACAAATTCTGCTAGGCAAGGTACAAACTGTTCTTTGCTACCTGGATGTGGCCAAAGGAGTCCACTCCCCTTATTGATTCAGGAATTTAGATTGTGGCAAGTGTTTAAAGGCATCACAAGGAACTTGGTGAAACACAAACAAAAATTAACAAAAGCTGGGCTGAACTGATACTGAGCTAAATCTTCTCTTTTGGCCCATCCAGACTTCTCATTTGTGTGCTTCTCAATGAAGTAGGAATTAACACCCCACTCTGCATCCTCACAAAATATCCTGTCCTTTCCCCACCCCTGTAAATCTCCAGGAGGCCAAAACATTTGCATTTCACTAGAACAGCATCCCTGACCCCAAATTACACCACAGGGAGGATCCCTGTGGGAAATCAGCAGGGCCACTCTGGGAACCTCTGGATCAAAAGGGGAAAAAAGCAAGCAGTGCTTACATGCTCAAACTTGTAAGGCTGGAAGACTCAACAGCAAAACAAGTTACCAACTTTTCTATCACATGGGGAAATGGGGAGAGGAAGAAGTCAATCATTTTCTAAACATTTGCAAAAGTATTTCATAAACAAACACCATTTTATATCCTGCAAATGTAATCAATTTTTCACTCCAAAGTTCTTAGTCAAGATTTTATTTTGGGGCTTAGCAATCACATATTGATTTAATTAAATTAATCTCTCTCTGCTGGCTGATCTGACCTTGTTGTCTGTAAAATGGCCAATGTCCCAGTTAAATTTTGCAAATGTTTCCAATGGTAACCCTACCCATTGAGAAAAAAAAAAAGCAAAGAAAAAAAAAAAAGCAAAGAAAAAAAAAAAAGCAAAGAAAAAAAAAAGCAAAGAAAAAAAAAAAGCAAAGAAAAAAAAAGCAAAGGAAAAAAAAAGCAAAGGAAAAAAAAAGCAAAGGAAAAAAAAAGCAAAGGAAAAAAAAAGCAAAGGAAAAAAAAAGCAAAGGAAAAAAAAAGCAAAGGAAAAAAAAAGCAAAGGAAAAAAAAAGCAAAGGAAAAAAAAGCAAAGGAAAAAAAAAGCAAAGGAAAAAAAAAGCAAAGGAAAAAAAAGCAAAGGAAAAAAAAGCAAAGGAAAGAAAAAAAAATGGAAAGAAAAAAAAAAAGGAAAGAAAAAAAAAAAGGAAAGAAAAAAAAAAAAAGGAAAGAAAAAAAAAAAAGGAAAGAAAAAAAAAAAAGGAAAGAAAAAAACCTCCACACCACTGTCTTCTGGGTTTAGAGTCTTCCAAGAGGAATTTAAGGTGCAGTTGTTTCTACTATCACAGACACCTGATGAATCCAGCAATTCCTTTAACCCCTCTTCCCTACAGCTGAGCTCCATAAATCCCTTCTCTTCTTCTTTCAGCTTCCTTTGTGGACTCTTCTCTTCCCCAAAAATGCCTCCTCTGGGGGCCTGGCAGTTCTGAGCTGAAGTTATTGACAGCAGAAATGCTCTCAGGGCTCTACATCACCACCACTGCAGGCACCTCACTCTCCCCTCCCTTAAAAATCCAGTATTTATTTCATCTTCCTTTCCTGCTTTGCTCCACAAGGGAGAGGGGCAAAAGCCAGAGGAAAGACAGAAGCCAGGGGAAGTTATCTTTCATAAAACAACTAACAAAAGGCTGGACTTTTTCCTTTTCTTTCCCAAGTAGCTCTGTTTTCCCAGTATTCAACCACAATAAAGGCAGGTAAAAGTGCACCAAGATAACAGTTCACGGTGCAAAAGCTGGGATAACTAAAATAGCTCAGTAAAATAACCTAATCAGACCCTCTCTGTTGTTTCTGACTGGTTCTGGGACACTGCTCTTCCTAGACACACTAAGCACTGGAATAAAAGGGCATTTCAGCATTGAAGAGGGCAGGCAGAACATTCAGTTCCTAACTCACCTATTTCTGAAGTGTGTGAAACAGAAAGACTTTGCTAGAAGATAAAAATAGTAAACCAAAGGAGCTATTCTAATTTACAGGTTTTTCATTGCACAGATGCTCATGTCTAAGAATTATTCACTCAAAATCCACACACCTGCAAGGGAGTAGCCAGACCTGTGTCAAACCTTTGAATTGGGTATTTCCCAGCAGAGAACAACCACTCAGGAACTGCACCCATTAAAAACAGGGGAGGTGAAAAGACTCTCCTGATCCCTTTAATGAGGAGAGGAAAGGAGAGGAGGTTTCTTATTTAGCATTCAATATCAAGACCCAAAAATAAAGTAATTCCTTTCCCCCCTGTAGCCAACCACCCAGCCTCATTCATCTCTCCTGCTGCCTTATCCAGGCAACACTTTTAAACACATTTTTAAACACATTTGCTCTTTTTACAGCTACTTACATCTCTTCTTTCACACTGTCCTCTCACCATGAGAAGTCTTTTTGAAGTCTCTTGGAGTTGGAACATTTGGACAGTTCCCAAAACACAGCAGTGCCCAAACATCTTCTTATCCAGCTCTGGGGCAAGTTTTAGTTCCTGAGGTGGTCAAGGACAGCTGCAGGTTGTACCTACACCAACACAACAACCTGACCTGAGCCTGTTTCACACAGGAAATGAGAGCACCAAATCCTCCAGGCACAATTTCAGGCACTTCAAGTGGGAGGAGGCAGGGAATAAGTTTGTGTTAATTTAATTATTGCTCCTATTTGAAATGCCTGTGTGCTGGCAGAGGCCTGTCCTCAGCTGAGCAAGGAGCACAAATCACCTGATCTTCCCTGTGAGAACTGACTCAGGCTTGTGCTTTGGGGTATTGGGGCAGATGTGCCCAGGTGTCACCACAGGTGACCAGACTGACCCATTTAAGGGCCATCACCCAAAGCTCAGGTGCCTTCTGCAGGTTCTGTCCCTCCCCAGCATCACAGGGGATCCTTTTTTCTCTCCCTACAAAATCCACTCAGTTTTCAAATAACACAGCAAGCCTCGTGCCTCTGCTCTGTGCCTGCCAACAAAGCTGCTTTGTCTCCTTTGCACTTAACAAGACAAAGAAGATGGTTAACAAGAACTTTTGCAGATATGTTTTATTTTTATTTTTAAGACCTTCGGAAGCCAACTCATCTGCTCTCATGGGCTTCTCGCTGATACATCTCACTTTATTAGTGACTTTGGCCTTGAGTGTCTCAGCTGTTTGATCAATACTGCAGGGGGTCAGTGATATTTTCTCACTTTTAGTGTCTCCCTGCCTTTAACTTTGTCACCTGATGAACAGCACTACCCCTGGAACGCTTATCTCGTATCGATTTTCTCCGGGCTCCTGCTGCATTTCCAGCTGTCCCACCATTTCCCTCCCTGTCACCACATGCCCATTTAATGTTAACTTATCCCCTTTCTCCTCGGCTTTTCATTCTTACGGGGTCTTTTGCCTCCCCCCTCCCCTGCCCAACAGCAGATTGTCAAAAAAACAATTTCCTTTTTTCACCTGACTCATTGTTATCCTTCAGCCGTTCATTGTTTGTCAGCCCTGGCTGGGCTCAGAGAGGGGCTGAGTGGAAGCAGATGTTGGAAATTCCCCTGTCCCCTGCCACACCACCCAGCCTGGGCTGGAGGGCTCAGATTTACCATAGAAAGTTTGTCTCCCTCACCAATAGAACTTTTCCTCTCAGCTGCATAGCTCAGAAAGCAAAACAAAATTATCTTTGCACAGCGAGGTAGAACAAACAGCATGATAAAGTTTAATACCTTCTAAATGGTACCAATTGAAAGGCCAAAGCTGTTTTGGGGAACGCTGGAAAGCAGAGCCCTCCTTAGGGCAGGGAGTGTTTAATTCCACTGGAGCTGGCCCCAGGATGGAGGAGTCTCTCCAGCCATGCCTGGAAGCAGGGAGCTGCTTTCGAAAGTAGCAAGGTGCTGCCTGAAAAGAATCAACTCATTCCATTCCCAGCATCTGAGAAATTTACCCACAAAGAACCACTCCTCCTCATTTCCAGAGCTCTGGCCTTTCTGCCTTATCCACCTCACATTTGGTGAGGGCAGAGTCTGTTCACCTCTTAAGATGAGACTGAGAAAATAATTTCTAGTGAGAGAACGTTAGAAACATACCTCAATTTGGAAATATCTAAAAGCAAACCAAAGTAACTCATCTAGAATTAAAAACAAAACAAAAAAGAATCCTAAGATCTAAACCAGTATTCCTGATTTTGCATCCCAACAGAAAAATAAAAAGCAAAATAAGTTTCACCTGATACTTGACATGTAAAAGTTCAGTTTATTTATTATTCTTATTAAAAAGAAGCAATGATTTAGTTCTATTAGTCCTATAATTTAGCAATGATAGTTCTATTTTCAGTCCCATAGGTGGGAATCCATTGGTTTCAGCAGAGCAGATCTAACAGTTTCCATGTTGTTTTCCCTGTTACCAGCTCTGATCTTCAGCCTTTCAAAGTCCTGAGCCTAGGGCTGGAGAGATGGTACAAGACAATTTCTTACCTTGTTCTACTTTTAATGCATGTCCTTGGCTTGCATTGCTCCATTTTTAGGCAAATAACACAGTAAATCTCAGGGAAACTATTCCACTACCTGAATTAACATAGGAACTGTCCTCTGCAGTACTTAACCCAACATTCTCCTGATTTTTACCTTTTGAAATGTATATTTTGAATTAACACACCCCCCGCCTTTAACAGCTGAGTATCCTACCATGGGTCCAAATGCTGCCAAGGAGATCTGGGGCATGAGCAGTGAGTGGGGCTGGATCATTCCCACATCCAAGAATTACCCTGAAGGGAGAATTCATTTGTAGCCCAGCCAGGTGAAGCCCTCATTTGTAGCCCAGCCAGGTGAAGCCCTCATTTGTAGCCCAGCCATGGCTGAGGCAGCTGGGGCTCGAGGTGGAGGAGGTGGTCACCCCCATGTAGTGAGCAGCAGAACATGCAGGAGAGCCAGGGAACATTTTTGACCAGGAAAGGGTTTCACAGGAGCTTGTTCCTCACTGGGACTGTGGGAAAGGAACCACAGGCACACAGCACACTCTGCCCAGCAGGACAGGCAGGGCCCAGGGATGGAACAAGGGTGCAGTGGTGCTGCTGCTGCCATCACCTGCCACCAGGGCAAGGATGCTCCACAGGTCCTGGCCTCCCAGCTCCCTTCTGCAGCAGCCACCCAGTCCCAAAGGAGGTTATGGACAGGTCTCACCCTCTCCTTTTCTCCTCTGGTGGGTGAGAACAACACACACACACACAGGACTGGGGGGCAGTTTGTCCCTGTCCTGCTCATGAGAAGCTTTCAGACCCCTGGGGTCTTCCTGCACCTTTCTCTGAGCCATCCCAGAGGATGGAGCTGCATGGCTGAAGGGCCACCTGCAGGTCCCTGTCCACTGAGCCTGTTCTGAGCAGCTGTACCCCCTGCCCACCCTCTCAGCCCCTGCCATTAGCCCCTGATTTCATGTCCACGTGCTTTTTTATTCATCTAACAGGTTTATCCCTTTGTCAGGTGCAGCCTCACGTGGGAGGGCTGTGCTGGGACATGCACAGCAGGATTTATTGTGCTAACAGGTTTGTTCCTGGAGCAGCTTTTCACTTCTGCAGGCTCCCAAGCAGAGGGAGGCAGGAGGCTCCTGCTCAGAGCGAGCCTGCATTGCCCTCCTGCGGCCAGCACCCGGCTGCGGAGCCCGCACATTAATCATAGCAGCAGGAGTGTAAAATTCAATTTTACCTCTCCATTCATTCTGAGATGAGTTGAAGGCCGGCCTTGTACATATAAAGCACACTTTACTTCATCAGAGCCCTGGTAACAAATGGAGTGTCTTCTTGGGGGAGTTTAACCATCAAAAAGCAGCGCGCCGTTTAATTCCACGCGTGCCGAGGGTCAGAGCAGGAGCTCTTGGCATCAGCAAATGCTTCAGCCCTCAGCTGTGCAGTAAACTATGTTTTAGAGATTGTTCCTCAATACAAAATGATCAGTCCATTTATCTGCTAAAGCAGCCTGTCTCTTTGTTCAGTCTCCCAATAATTTTTTCGCTGACCTGATCTGGACAATAAACCAAAGTCATCTTAAGATATTCACTGTTCAATTTGTTACTTGAGTGCCTCTGGGTCTGGCTGGCCCTGCTGTCAGCATCCTGGGCTCCCCAGCCTTCCCCACTGACCCCAGTGCCTGTGCCAGGCATCCCTGGTCTGCCCCAGCTCATGGGGCCAGGCTCTGGTCCCAGCCCCTGCCATGTCCCAAAGCTCCAGCCAGATGTTCTGTCCCGCATCCCTCCCACACCAAACACACCTCAGCACTTGTAGAAGGGTTTGGGGCTCTCTGTGAAGCTGCTTTTGCACAGCTGCAGCCACAGTCTTTCCCCAGGGTGCTGTGGTGCTGGTTTCTTTTTAATGAGGAGGAGCTGATCTGTGCTCAGGGGGCACCCAGGTTCCTCTGTGCACCCTGAGCCCTCTCCTGGAGCTGGTGACCCACCCCAGTTTGAGTGAATGCATCTGGGCCAACATGCAGGCCAGGAATTTATCACTAATCTCCTGCCATAGCTGGAATTTTACCTGTTTTGCAGCAGTGTGGAGCAGGAGCTCACCCCCCTCACATCTCTTTGCACACTCACTCGCAAAGGCAGTGAAATGGATGGAACTCATGCACAAAGCACTGCTGGCCATCAGCACTTCACTGGTGGCTGAGCTCTGGCTTTCAGTGTTAGAACTGCTTTGCCTCTCTCTACATCACTTTATGATGAAGCTTTCAGAGACTCAGTTCCACAGGAGGTTTCACAGCACCTCAGAGAGCTGAGCTGGCTCTGGCAGCACCACCTCAAACTCCCTTTTCCCTGGCCACCTCAGGTATCTCAGTTAGCAAACTGGGTGCCATGCACCTTATCCTTTGGCATCAGCAGTCCCTCTGCACTGCATGGAGGCTCAGACACCCACCCTTGGCTGTGGTGTCCCCTGCAGGAGCCAGACACCCCAAAGTCAGCCCTCACAGCTCCCTGACTCACACTCTGAGCCCTTTCATGCAGGGAGCTGTAAATAACTCATGCAGGTTTACACTACAGCGATGAGGGATTTAATCTTTAAAGATGTTAAAAGAGCTTCCAAACCACCAAACTGTCCTGGCTGCACAGACAAGACACTGCCTGGAGAAGCTGCTCCTCATAATCATTAATTTGGATTCCCTTGCCATTTTTCCTGGTGTGTTTGCCCCGAGTTGCTCACGAGGAGCTCCATATCATCTGTCCAGCATCACATAAGCAGCAAGATCTTAACAGCAGCCTGCTGACTGCAGCTTTCTCACTGCTTCCCACCTTCCCAACCCTTCAGCCAAAGCAGCACCAGCCTGCAGGAGCAAATGAGAGGTGCTGGAAGTCTCTAGAAGGATATTTTCATCTCACTGCAAAGGCCCAGTGAGTTGGACTCTTGTGGGGGTGTGTGTGTGCAAAGCACAGCTTGGGGAGCCACACCTCAACAGCTGGGCAATTATGGCAGTGCCATAATCTTAATTTGTCTTTTTTTTTCACTGAAAACTTGCATTTAAAACGTTTTTGATCTTTTTTCCCAAGGAAGATCCTAACCCTCTCTCCATGTTTTGAAGTTTCATCCTGTTTCTTTCACAGTTTTTTAAAAAGAAATGGAAGGGGGGAAAAGCTTCCTTTGCAGCTCTGCTTCTTTCTGCAGTGGAAAAGCACAGCAAGGAGAGGGATGTGGCAAAATACTTTCTGCCACTCAGCCAGAGAGAGTGAAGTGAGGAAAAAAGTGCAACTGAACTCAAGCACAGCATTTAGAGATCAGTCAGCACTGAGAAATATCAGATGTCAGCAATCTGCTCCTTCCAGCTTTACAAAGAAGAGTTTTCTCTCAAACCATCTCAGCCAGTTTTGGCGACAGAACTCCAAACATGCAAACCCACTTGCCAAAACCATTTTTGCCTTCCAGAAAGCGTCGTGTTGGTGGGTGTCAATAAATCTGACAGACACTGCAGGCTCCTACTGCTGTGGGAGATAAAATTTCACCCATATTTACACTTCAGTAAAATGAACTACAAATGGATTTACCCAGAGAGAGACAAAGTCAACAGCGAAATTCACATGTTCCAGTTCCTTGTTTCCAAGCAAAAAGTGATTCCAGAATAAAAATCTGGAGGGAGGAGGAGAATAGTCAATGTTTATCTACCAGCTTCAGTAAAAATACACCAAGCAAATATAAAATACACCACTCCAAAGTGGTGGATTCTGGAGTCCTTGAAGGTGTTTTTTCCCTGGAGAACCCACCTGGGGAAGAGCTGGGATGGTGACAGGCACTGTGCCTGCCTCTGTGGCTGTGCCCTGGGCAAAGCTCTGTCAGGCTCAGCTCCACTCTCCTCTCGCTGCAGCTGATGCAGGAATTCTGGCAAAGCCTAAAACTCCTGTCTTGCCAGAAGTTATTGCTTGCTTAGGTACAAGGGCTCCTGGAAAGTTTCCAAACCCTAATGGGAACTTCACTCAAATGACTGAGTAGCGGGTTCCCACATATTTCAGCCTCCCCAGTCCCTGAGATTTCCTGCTACAATACATCTTCCTTCTGTATTCCACTCCTCACTCTCACAAGACAACCCTTAAATAGACTCAAGAGGACTTGGTGACAAAGGGACAAGAGTTAGGAGGTGTCTGGGAGCAGCTTTTGGATGGAGAGCAGCAGCTGTTCTTACCAATGTGTACCAGCCCCTGCTGCCTTCATTCCCTGTTCAGTGGTGAGTGCTTCCCTCTTGGATATCCTCACTCATCTTCACAAACCTTCCTTGTGGCACAGCACATGCTCAGGAGGCCTCCAAACGGGGCTGAAATGGAAAGGTGGAGCAATGAATCACACCAAGGGCACAAATACCCCCAGAGTAACCTGCCCAGAGTGGGCTTCACACTGTCACTGCAAATCCTGCCCCCCAAATGGCACCAGTGGGGACATTCTGAGCAGGGGGTCATGAGGCTTGAATGGGACCATTTGCCATACAGAATTCACAGAAAATTACCCTTTTCCACATATATTTTGGGGGCAGGATGAGGAACAGAACATAACATGAGTCTTGACAGCTGCTTGGAAAATCAGTGCTAGGGGATGTGGAGATCTTACAATCCCCATGTGGGGACCCTTGGCCAGCCAAAGGGGCAGTGACAGCCTGGATCCTCTCTGCACAGCAAGGGAGATGTGCCCTGCTGCCAAAAACAAACATACACACCCCACCAGAACTGTCTCCTTCTCTCCATGGTGAGCCCTGCAAGGCAGATCAGGTGTCCAAACCCTGCCCTGACTCCCTGCCATGGTGGTGCTCAGCCAGGCAAGCTCTGAGGGCAGGGTTTGTACCAGAAACAGGAATTTCCTCCTCTGGAAATGCCCCAGTGCAGCAGCTCCCCTGCACACAGCTGCAGGGGGAATCACTTTCTGCTTCTCTAGCTCAAGCAAGAGGCTTCAAGGCTTCTCTGATGGATCCCTCACTCTTGTAGCACCTGTAAAATGCAAAGGGTTAAACCAGCAGCAGCTGCAATTGCCAAAAAGACAGATTTTGAGTAAGACAAGACTTGTTCAGCAGTGGTGCTGCAGCTCTGACACACCCCCCTCCATGTGCCAGGCTGGCCAGCATCCCCAGGGAGCTGCAAGGAGCCTTCCTGGTGTCCTGGCTGCTCTGCCAGCTCCTAATGGCCACCACTATTTCACAGTGCCCAGGCTGGATTTACACCCAGAGCTGCCTCTGTGATGGATGCCTCCCACCAGCACTGCCCCATCCTGTGCCAGCACAGCAGGGCCAGGCAGGTCCTGCTCCCTAGGGCAGGACTGAACACAATCCTGGCTCTTCCAGGTCCCAGCAGGGTCTTGCACAGCTTGTGAAAGCCTGGAATCTCCCCAGACACCAAAGGGAGAAGCAGCAGGAGTTCCAGAAAACCTGGCTCGTGGAAGATGTTTCCTGACATCAAAACAGAATCATCTCTCTGTCACAGGCACCTGCCATAAACAATCTATTTCCTGGCTGAAGGAAGCCAAGAAGCTCTTGTGATTTGCTGCTCTCTGTCCTGCTCCCTCCTGTAAATTCTGACTTTTCCAAGCAGTACAGGATGGAAACTCTACCAGGATCTGGTGGCTGATCCCTGCTCAGGTGGGAGGCCTTGAAGGGAGCCCTGCAGGCAGAGGCTGCACAAGCAGAGCAGGATTCACTGCAGAGACACCCACCCATTTCCATCAGAAAATGGGAGGGCACCAGAAACAGCCCAAGGACAGGAAATGTCCTCCTCTGACTGCTGCTGCCTCAGCTTTCCCCCCCTTGTGCCTCTGCCTGGGAGGAGAGCACAGGGAGCAGCCTTGGAGCAGCTGGGAGAGAAGGAAGCAGCCAGGGTGGGATGTGCAGCTGCAGCAGCTCCTGAAGCCACAGTGAGTTCTTCAGCAGGGATTTCCTGGAGTGGAGCTCCTGATGCTCTGTGCACTCCAGGAACTGTAAAGGACAGTTCAAATAATCTGCAAGACAAGTTAAATGCATTTAGTTATTTTAAATTTTAGCTATTATTCTAGAAAGGAGCAAAGAGGGGTTTTCTGGGTTTTTTTTTTTGTAGGAAATTTTTAATTGTTCATAATTGGCAACACAGCCAAATTCAACCCCTGCATCTCACAGCCTTGCACATCCACAGCCCTGCAAACCAGTTCTGGAATGGAGCAGGAAGATACTCTGCATCCTCTGAGACAAATCACATCTGCCACAAACAAAACAGGGGGATTTCTTAGTTTGGTTTGGGGTTTTGGGCTTTTTTTGGGGTTGTTTTTTGTTTGGTTGGTTGGTTTTGTTTTTGCATTAAACTGTTAATTTTGTTTATTGCAATAGTGGCTAGAATCCAACAGAGCTCAAAGATTCCTTGGTAGTGAATATGAGGTGTGGACAAACTGCCATTTTCTATGACTCACAGTATAAGTGAAAGAACCCCTCCAGAATGTCCTGGTTGGGAATTTTGGGGTTTTTTTAGGACAGTTTGTTTGTTTGCTTTTAAACCAGCAGGACATTCAGCCCCCTGGGCTTTTCACTAATCTCTGCACCTCAAATTCTGCCTTTATCCCACAGCCACCGACAGCTTTGTCCTTTACCCTTTGTCATCCCACTTACCATTAAACTAATTAATTGTTAAAACTGAAGAATAAGGGAAACTTTTGAAGAATTGGCAAATTAGTTTTTGCCCAAGGTACTTTTTGAAACCGGTGCCTGCCATCTACTGGCACTTTTCTCAAAATGCAGCCAAAACCTGGATATAAGAACAGTTTTTCCACAAGCTACTTACATTCATCTTGCAACTTTTTGATTCCAAAGTCACTTACTCTAAGTGCTGAGTTGGGGTGTCGGCTTTCTTTGCCAGTTGTTGGTTGTGTGATCACTTGATAGAGATAACATTATCAAATTAGAGTAATAAAGCTGTTTCCAAGTTGCTTTGAGTAAAATTTCCTGAACCCAGTGACAATTACCAGAATCTTGGGATAAGCACAGTTATCCATGACACTGATGCTCCCAAAAGAAGGGATTCTGAAAGGTTCCCTGCTCTCTTCTCTCCCTCCTTCCCTACAACCAAGGCTCCCAACTTTTAATTACTTGTCTCTTCAGATTAACCAGAGAGGGCTGTGACTGTTTTCCCATTAGTTTATCAGAATTACTTTTACTCCACAAGATGGGAAACATATTTCAATTAATATTTTCTTGGCTGAATCTTTTTCCAGTTTAATTTGATTTTCTTCTAGAGCTGACAATACTAAAGTCCTGAGTAGAAACACTGACAGCACTTCCTGAGGGGCTCGAGGAGTTGCACTTTTTTTTTTACCCCACAATCATTTGATGTCAATGGGTAGTAAATTTACTTTTTAAAAAAATCTGTCACCTTGCCAGCATTGGAATGACTTCTGTTCCAAGCAGTATTTTGATTCAACAGACTGACATTTAAAACTCATTCTCTAAAAGCCAGGGTTCAAATCCTTAAATGTTCCCTAAACTCCTGACAACCTTCTTCAAATGACTCCAACCTTGCCCACAAGAGCCACACCAAGGCACTGAGCCACCTCCTTACACCAAGCTAATTAAAGCAGAATGCTCTCTACTTATCTAGCAGGGAGCTGGAGGCCAAAGCTTTACAAAATAAAGAGATTTTCAGGGGTTTTTAAAGTTTTCTGTCTTCCAACACCTTCCAAGGGCCCACATCTCTGGTGCCAGCAGTGTTTTCTCTCTAAAGGTGACCTTAGTCTGGATCCTAGTAACACTTGTTCTTAGCCTGCATCTCTAGTGTAGGGTGTGGTGATAACTCAGTTTGTAAAACTGCTAAAAAGTTTCAATTTTGTTTGTTTGTTTGTTTATAAAGACCTACTGCACTCATTCTTACCTAACCATGATGGTTTGCAGCGTGTGACAAAGCTTGCACACCCCTGGGTTCTGACCTCAGCAAGACCCACAATCATTCCTAGAGGAAATTCTGCAGCTGTGCAGCCAGGTAAAAAAACATCTGGACAAGACAGGTCTCCAGAGCCACCCAAAATTCTCAGAGCTGGCAAATGCAGTGGCCACCCTCTGCCAGCCCACCCAGCACCCCTGAAATCACCCCCTTCTCAGGCCCAAGTGATGCATTCCCAAGCTTCCTCAATTCAACAGTTTTATTTTTCTTAAGAATACTTCCAGAGGACAGAGAAACACAGACAATTGACAAGTCTTCCTATTCACTTCTTTCTCCGATCCTTTAAGAGAAAAAAACCCTGCAAATGAAATCTTTTTAGTGAGTTCCAACATTGCTCTCAGCTCTGTCTAGGAGACAGTCCCTGCCCCAAGGAGCTTCCAGTCTAAGAGAGTGATGGATACAAAGGTGAGGAGGGGCACAGGGACAACAAGGAGGAAGGTGACAGAGTTTTCATGCTGCTGGTGCCATTCCTGGAGACTGGTACATGTGTTTGTGCTGGCAGTCAGGATGGACACACTGAGGAGAGCACACAGTGCACGTGGCACAACGTGCTCTCTCTGCAGGTATTGGAAGGGACAAGGTAAAGAAGCTCTCAAGAAAGTTTTCAAGGCAGTCCTGTGATGAGGAAGGCATTTTTTCCATGTAGAAATTTTTGCCTATTTACATCCCTTTTTTTTTTTTAAGAAAATAAAACGGTTAATATGCCAAAAAACACATTCATCAAATCAGTTGAATTACAAAAATAAAATTTTCAAGCGATGTCTTTCTAAAATAAATAGCAATAGGTAAAAATGGAAAATGGAAATAAATAAATATGTGTATCCAAGCTGTCTTGTTAAAACACAAACAAGCATAATTGCTTACTGAAAAGTAGCCATGGAATCCCAATTAAAGCAGCAACTGTTCAGAGCATCCTTCTCCTCAGTAACAGAGGAAAACAAGTCCCAAGCAGCAAAGAACAGATTTGTAATAAAAGAAATAGAAAGAAAGGACTGTGTTCCTTATAGGAAAGTATAGAACATTTCCTTCTTTGCTGATCAACAGAGGCTAAAAACAGAGTTCCATGATATTCCCTAACGAAATTTACTGGTATTTCCAGCCAGTGGAAGGTCAACATTTTTTCTCTCAGAGGATAAAAAAGAAAAGTAAAGCCCTGTCTGTGAACTTGATTGATTGTGAACATACATCTTTAGTCCCCTGATTGAGCAGAAAATTAATCCATCTTAAAAACACTGAGCTGCCCTTTCTCCCCCTCCCCAAAGAGCAACTCCCACGAGCAGAACCCAGACATTGGGGTCCCAGGGAGTGCTCAGCACAGTGGGCTGGGCCAGCTCAGCCTCGGGCAGGACACTTTTACTGCTTGGGAGCACAAGCTGCACCAGTTTGGGATGGTCCAACAGGAAATCCACGTTTCCATGGCAGCACCTTGCATTTCAAGGGGTAGTTGATTGCCCTGAGCTCCTGCTGGCAGGAGCCAGGCTCAGGTTGGCCGGTGTAAGTCACAGTGCTCTGGGTGACAGGAGGCAGGGTACCCCACTCCCCACGCTCATAAGGCAGTACCACTCCAGGAAATCTGTTTCTTTCTTGAAGGTTTCAGGTTTTTTTTGTGGTCCTGTATGTCCTCTTACTTTTTGTTTTTTCTAGCTATTTAAAAGGAGCAACATGCCCAGATTAACAAGAGAGGTCAAGTAGGCAAAGATTAAAATGTCCACAATGCAAGCTCTAGGTTTACAATGTACTGGTCATGCATAAACCCCTACAGATCCTGGCAGGCATTTAAACATTTAGGTTGATGGAAGATCAAATTGCTAATGAACTGACTGCTGAATGGACTGTAGCCAGCTTGAAATCACTGGTAGGTTCTGCTTCTGATGTCACAATAATTGAAGTTATGTCAGTGGTCATCTACTTTAGCCCTTTTTGCTTTCAAGGAAAGATGCTGCAAGAAAAGAAAAGACCAAAAAAAACTGCTTAGCAGATACATCAAAAATGAGGGGAAAAAATCAACTACAACACTTTCTATCCTTAATCACAATTTAAATACAAATATCCACACCCATCCAACCTCTGCTTGTTACTGACACAACTAAAATAAACCAATTAAATAAAAACCCACACGTACCCTAAAGTGATATTCTGGCTTGTAATAAAATAACTCCTAATTCTTCTGTACTAGCTGCAAGCATAGGAACAATTTCCCACTGGAAGTAAAAATGCACAGAAAGATGTGTTTCCAACAATACATCTGCAAAAAGCACCAGGAGAATGTCCGTGAAGGACAAGATTTTAACAGCTGTATTAATCCTGAAGTTGCACTGGATCTTTGGAACCTCTGTGCCTTTAAAGACCTACAAATGTGCAAGGAAATATGAAAAGAGCTCTGCAAAACTTGGAATGAGAAATAAAAGACCAAGATCAAGCTGTAGAAGAACGTTTTTTAACAGAGTCCTATTCAGTGGTAATTGGTTTTTAACTTGACAAAGGAATAAAACCTTTCCTTCATAGCACAAAGATGTATCCTTCAGTAGAAAAGGGGTCTGAATATCTGTAAATTAACATGAACCTGTGTGATTTGTAACAGTTCACTTATTCAAATTTCACATGTATGACTGAAAGTTTTACACAAAAGAAATATTTCTAATTTTCAAACATTTTATAAGGACACCCAAGATTTTTGGCTGATATGGATAACTGACCAGGCTGGAAGAGAGAATTTTCCTCCAAACCAGCACCATCCTTGAAAGCTACCATTTATTTTAGGATGAAAGCAATGATTAGATCACACTGCAAACTGACTTCACTTGATCAAAAGGTAAAAAACTTGGTAAAAATTGGGTTTTGATGTAATTTCCTAGAATATCTAGAGCAGTAGTAGCCCTGAAGAGCATGTTCCCTCATTCTTTGCTACCACCTACCTAAAGGAAAACCTCACCCCAAACTTCAGCCCATGGAGAAGTCACAACAGGATTTGGTGTGGGTGTGGGCTGCAAAATGTAAATGATGTGCCAACTGTAAATATGTGAGTCAAAGGACTAATTATTGCAGGAATAGATTTGCTACAACATTGGCTCAGCTCCTTTTTACACCATGTCTGCAGATCATCTCCCAGCAGCTGAAGGCTCTGCCCCACAGGGGTCATCACTGTCTGACAGGAAAAAGGCAGAAAATATTCAGCTACTTAGTAAGTCCATTTATAGGTAAGAATTGTCTGGATAATTGAGATTAATTATCCAAGATGAGCATAAAAAATTTACTCTCTTGAGTCAATCACAAGAACAGATGCCAAACTGTTGGGAACTGTAACCACAGAGGTGTCCTAAGGTGCTCCCTGCACCACAGGAGTCTCCATTTTGATAAAATCCCAAGGAAGTGAAGAAAACAAACATTAGATTCTCCAAGAAGCCAAATAGTGAAGCAGATGTATGAATTAGAAACACATCACCTGTTATGCAAAAGCATTTTTTCACTCAGATTTTGGAAATATTTCATTAATTTAAAATATAAAGCTCAGTAGATATTAATGTCCCATGAGAAAGTCAAATAAAGATCAATTTGGTAATCTGTACAGTATTTATAGGCTATGTGGTACCAACAGATCCAGCTGAACTAACATTTAGATAATATTTAATGACCAGTGAATAAGTCTGGATTGACAGATTCACATGGGACAGTCAATACAGGTTGGTGACAACTACTAAAAGATACTTATAAATAAAAGGTATCAGTATCACACACAGCAATTTGCAATAAATTTGCCATTTGACATTTGAACAAATCAGAACTGATTTTTCTGCAGTAAACATAATTAATGCTCAAAAAAAAATAGGCTCAGGATTTTCACAAACTTTTGCAAAGCATGCAAAGACTCTCCTAAAATTATTATGCAAAGTGCAACCACTGCCTACCTACAGTGCTGCTCAGGGAAATGCTAACAAGGGCCTGTATTGAAGTGTAGTAAGTGATACCATGGTAAATGTAACTTCACCAGCAAATTGATCTCATTTTGTAACTCTGAGATCCATTGGCTGGATCATAGGGAAAAACATTTCATGCATCAACTTAATATCCTCTTCCTTTATATTACAAGCACTACAATGACTAGAGGCAAGCTGATTTCTGTCCCATCAGAGCAAGCAGAACATAACCCCTCAGAAAGGTCAGACACAAGAGCTGCTGAGCAGCAATGGTACCGTTTGGCCTTTATGGCGATTCCGTACCGTTCCTTGCTGGTAAAAGTGAGGGGCCAGCTCCAGGAGCCACGAGGATTCCACAGCTGTCACATCTCTCATGTAGTATTTAGCAGTCTGTATGACTTCATTGTAGACTACCCTGGGAGAAAGGAGACAAAAATGAATAGTGTTTGCTGTCAAGCAATGAGGGAGAGCTGATTAACACATATTTAGACAGTTTCACATACATGATGGCAGAGGTGGCACTTACAGAGTGACAAGAGAGTCCTTAAGCTGTAATTCAGCCTCTTGCCTCTTTCTCTCTGGTTGGTCCACATTAAAAAATCTTCAGATTGCCATAAAAACAACTTCACATACTACCAGACCATATGAGTGCAAGGTATACATGAAAGGTTTCTTATAATAGGGTCAAGGGGGACTCACAAGTGATGCTTTGGAAGACAGAATATGAATTACTCTGTGATTTCATAAAGGGAAAATGTCCAAAGCACCAAAACCCTGCACCCACAACAAGGAGGGCACAAACCCCAGAGTGACTATCTCTGGCGCCAGTCTGCAGACAGGTGAGACAAGCATCAGAGGAAGAAATCAGCTTTAACTCCTGCCAGAACATCTCCTGGGGAGAGATTTAGGAACATCCAACCATGTGGACTCATCCCCACTGCCAGCACAGTCAGGTTGCAGCATGGACAATCTATTTCTGAGGTCACCTTCAGTAGGTAAGGTCATTTTCCCCAAGAAGTACAAACCCTTGCACTGAAGGGGCAGCTACCAAATCCTTAAATCATGATCTGCCTTCTACATAGAGCAGAGCTGCAAACACCTGAGGTTTGTGGTTTCTCATTAATTGTTATTTAGCTCTCAAAAGCAAAGAGGAAAGAGTCCAAAATTCTCTTTGCCAAATGCATCCTGAGACATGGCAACTAACACAGCTAAAAATAAATCAGAGGAAAACAAACAGAATGAAAACACATTTCCTGTACACTTGTAGCAGAGAGAACTGAAGCCCTCAATAGAGGATGGTTGCCCAGGCTGCAGCAGCACTGAAATTTAGGTTGCTGACTAAGTTAACCCCTGTGTGACAGGATGACACCAGGCCAAGAATATCCCTCTAAGTTTCAGCAGCAGGCAGTGCAGGATGGAAGTTCAAACACTTCAGGCTAATCATGCTGACCTGAGAGTTCCACACACATTTCTGTTTGTTATCTGAGGACCTTTGACCTGCATATGGGATGATCATATCCCAGCTAATGGGAAGCACAGCCAGTTCTTTCCTCAATCTGCTGGACATCCCTAACTTTTCACATCATGCACTTTATGTGTAAGCCCTTTTTCTGCAATCCATTTGCCATTTCTGCAGCACCTGTTTGTGGTGGTGTTTGTGGGTCCCCAGGATGAGGGAAGAGATGAGAATCTTGACTCCATGTTTCAGAAGGCTGATTTATTATTTGATGATATATATTATATTAAAAGAAAATTATATACTAAAACTATACTAAAAGAATAGAAGAAAGGATTTCATCAGAAGGCTAGAAAGGAATAAATAATGAAATCTCATTACAGACTCATAGAGTCCAACACAGCTGGCTGTGATTGGCCATTAATTAAAAACAATTCACATGCTGGGTAAACAATTCTCCAAATCACATTCCAGAGGAGCAAAACATGGAGAAGGTGAAGCTTCCCAGGAGGAATCCTGGCAATGGTATTTTTCAGAAAAGATGTCAGTGATACCTGTTTGATAGGATATTTCCTTAATAGGCTTAATAAAAGTAAATTAACCCCAGCTCTGTTTAGACACAGAGACTACTTGGAGAACAATCTGCAGTGCAAGATGCCCACTAAACAGGGTCACCTGGCTCTGCTTTCCAACCTTTGCAGGTTTCTTTGACACTCAACATCACTCTGTTCCCCTTCTTTATTTGGATACTCCCAAAAAATGTTGCAAAGGAAACACTACTTGGATTCTCCCTGTAGGAACTACGACCTTCTACATCTATTCCTCTACTGATGGAGAGAAACAATTCAATTTAGATGCTGCAAATCCCTTAAAAAATCCCCAAAGAAGAGGAAGCAGCTCTAACTTACCAGCGTGGAGGTTTCTCTGCATACAGCACTGAGCTGGGGTGGATATGGAGCTCGTGGTCATCACGGATAGTCCTTGAAAACAAGATAATATTTCAGACTGTGCCTCTCTTTATTGCTTAACATTTGGTTCCTTTCTGCCCCAGTATGAAAAGATAGTTCCTAAGTTTAATAAAAGCAAGAATGAAAGGGCTGGAGTAAATTAACAACAGTTGCATTTAATGAACAGATGAAACCAGGCTTAAATGCTGGCGAAAAGAACAATCAAGAATTTGATGTCCTAGAAGAGTTTTATCTACATTAAAAGAAAAAGCAGCATTTCAGGCTTTTCCTCAGTGCTCTGGGAGTGCTACAACACTACTGCACTACAACTGTACTTGCTTAACTTAAAGCAATCTAATGACTACCAGTAGCAGCTTCCCACTATTAATATTTTTAGTTATATTTGCCAAAGAGAAGAGATAAACACTGAGGCAAGTTTCCAAACACAGAACTTCCAATATTTAGTGCATTGATTAGCACATATTCCTAATTGCAAATTAGGAGAAACATCTGCTTGTTGATTAAACTTAGATTTATTCATCAGGGCAGCTTTCCAACCAAGCCCCAGTTATAGTGAAACTGTATATAGTCACCTGTAAGCTCCTGTGGAGTGGAATTTAGCTGCATTAGCAAAGAATCCAGAAACTATGCACCTCAAAACAGGATCTGGATCACCTGGAAAGAAGATTTTTTTCTGTAAGATCAGTCAATGGAAAGGCAAAAATCCCTAAAATACCACTTAATAATCTCAAACTTTTCAGAGTGCATCAGGCTTTGACAGCAAAGGCAGGAGAGCAGACAAACCCTGCAATTCCTTTTGACTTCAGTTTCACAGCAAAGCAAAAACTGCTGCCTAAAAAACGAATGTTGCCACCTGTGTCTCCATGAAGAGTCCCTAAAGCAGCCCAGTGTGACAGCTGAGCATTGAAGGCTGATTTTTCAGAGCAGGTAGAGACAAGTGCTAAGAACCAGTCCCAGTACCCAGGCACACACAGCACAGCTGGAAATCACATCCCAAAGGCTGAACAGCACTTTGAACAAAAATGGCCTTTTTGAAAAGACAAAGAGGGAACAGGATGACCTATTTATGAGTCTTTTGGAAAATCTGTCCATTAAATAGATAATCAGTGGTTAAAACTTTTGCTGGAAATCTCAACTAATGAAGGCTGGACTAAAATTTAATTGTACAAATAGGCTAAAGTACTTTTCTGCAGCCATTTTTAGGAAAAAAAATCTGGTCTAAATTAGCATTATTTTGAGGCCAGGATAAAAATACTCCAAAGGTTACAAGAAAAGCAGGGAGCAGACTGACAGTTTGGAAACTACCTTCACTATGTATTGGACAAGAGCTTAAAAAAAAATCACCTTCACTGGACTTCTTTGGCACTTTAAAGCGGACGAGAAGTTTTTTCAGCTGCTCTCTTACAACAGAAGCTCTCACAAGCCCTTTGTAGTTCAGAAAGTGTTCCTGACACCACTGGGAGCTCTTGCTGTGCTGTACAGTGAGAAGAGAAAAAAATCTTAATGAGATATCATCAGCAAAACAAACCCAATCTCTTTTGGATAGCCTTGTTCTGTTTTAATTCTGGTCTACTGCAACACATTTCTTGTGGTTTTCCCTGAAAATTACCTATTTACAGAGCAACTAACTAGGGTATGTAGCACTAGTAACTAAAAACCATGTCTCAAACAACTTGTAAATAGCAGCAGAATAAATGCTGTGGGGTATTTTCAAACAGATGTGCTTCATTTCTTCATATGTGGTGAAAGAGAAGAGCATCAGTCATTCCATTTAATTCTCTCAGATCATAAACTCATCTGTTTTCAACCTCAACATGTAAACAACCTTTTCAGTGCTGTTTTCATTGGTCTTCTCTCTGCAAAGGGCTGTTTCTCCAGAACCCAGCACTCCCTCCCAAGAACTTTTGCATCTGACTGTTTCTAAGAGAATTACACAGATACAAAATGTGAAGGGCAAAATTTCAGCTGGTGCCTGCCTGGCTGCTTTGTGGCTGGGGAAAAAAGTCATGTTTGAACACTTGGGTGGTTGTACTGCTTCAACTCAGCACTGCAGCAAGTATTTTACTACAGAAGTGGTTTATACCAGTAAAATATACTTCTCCCAAATAGGTGTAGCAACTTCAAAACTAATAAATAAACCTCAGCTTACAGAGCAGTACTAAGGTTGGTGTTAGACCTCAGGGTATGATGATCAATGAGTTAATTTAACACCAGAAAAAAGACTGCTAGATTTAAATGCAGACTATCATCAGTAAAACATGAGAAAAATATTAAATTCACTGGAAATTTGGACATTTGTTTTTCCCAAGCCCCAAGACAAAATCCCTGTCTCCTTGAAAACACAGTGGTCTACCCATAAGATTTCCACGCTGTACCCCAACAGAATTCTCTTTTACTCTCTGTTCAGAGGAACTGTGGAAGGTCTGTGGCAAATGGTGACCAGAGAGTCTTTTAATGTAGACTTATCACTTGATAGGCTTGGTAAGTCCTCAGCTTTGAGGACTTTTTGTATCCAGAACTTCCAGATTCAGAAGTGAGAACCTCAGGTTCCTCCCACTCCTGCAAATCCACATCCACTTGAGCTGACTTACTTTGACAAAGGCTTCATAAACATTCAGCATGGTCAGATGATCACCTTCCTCCACAGCAAACTTTCTGTGTTGCCTGGCCTGCAGAACAAGAAATACCATTTTATAGGCAGATTGATTCTTGCTGAAATCATGTCTGACATGCCCAGTTCCCTTCAGCTCTGTGTTTCCTGGGGACTGTTAAATTCTTATCATCTAGGGCAGCTCCTTTGGGCAACAGCAATACTTTACTAACCCCCCTGAACTCAGGAACACTCTCAAAACTGAAACTGGAAAAATGAACAGATGAGAATCTCCATTCATTAAAATCAGACTATTATGAATTTGCTACATCCTTCCTGTTCTGTTCATCTCAAAAGGAAATGGTGTGTGGGAAGGTTTTGGGGGAGTTTTTTACAAACCCTTCCACTGACTAATATTGTTTTATAACCTTTCATGTTTCTGGCCCTCACAAATAGGTTTTTAGCACTACTAGAAGACTCCCATGTTCTCCTGTTATTTGGTTTCTTCTTCTACCTACAACAAACAGATACAATTCCAGACCTTATTTTATTTTCAAACAAAGTTGCAGTTTGTAATAGTCACCAGTAAAATACTTGCCAGAAGTCCAGAAATGTGGAACCAACAAACAGAAAAGGAGACACAACTGAACTCACAGCTTGGTTTTTTTGATTTGGAGGGATCACAAAGATGTTTTGAATCTGCATCATGGCAGCAATTGTCAAAATCTCTTGGGAGCAGCCAAAATTTCCTAAAGAGTAAATGAACAAATTCAATAAAGGAAATCTTCCATTCAACTTACCACCATAGAGAATAAAATGCAAAAGAGGCAGAATATGTTTTTTATAGTATTTAAAACAAAAATACATAAATTCCTAGATTTTTTTTTTAGTATAAGAATGAATGTTCTCAGTGGAAAACTTAAGAGATGAATGTTAGACTTTTTAGACTGTGAAATGTCTTAGACTATTTAATAGAGATTAAATGGATAAAATAGAGATTTTAACCAATTCTTTTCACTGCAGACCACACCAAGATGAAGTATAGTTTGAGTTTAGCAAATGTCTCGCCATGCATTACAATTCCATGACTGAAACTGGTGGAGAAACTGATCTTTCTCCTCCTACCTGATTCCAGAAGCATCTTTGCAAACATAGGATTCAAAGGAAACTCTGCTATTCTCATCCCAAGAGGCTCTGTTAACCGGCAGTGCATGTCCAGACCTGCAGCACAGGAAGAAATGTAGCTGGGACACAGGCAAAACAGCACAGCAAGGCTTCTTTTACACTTTAACTGTACTAAAGAGCAGAATTACAAGCTAAAATATGGCAAATGCACCTTAGAGTAGCTAAGTGTATATTGCACTTAGCTTAAAGGCAATCCATGATACCCATTTACTCTCCCATGGGTCACCAGATTTATTTTTCAAAAGTATTTGAACACACAAGTTTTTTGATTTTGACCAAGTTTCAATCTTATGTCAATAACTGTAAAAACCTGCAATGCAAGTCAATGCCATGGCCAGAGAGGATATTAGCTGTTAGACCTCTGATCCTTTTTTTAAATATTTAGTAACATCTTTGTTCATGGGGATGTAGAGCAGATGAGAATGAAAATGGGGATAAATGTGGAGCAGGCATTTTTGCAGGAACAGGAAGCACTGCTGATGGTAGGGTGTCATTTTTCTAAGCACATCTACTTAGGTCATGGAGAAGAATAATGTATTATTATCTAAACAAGAGATGCACAGCTGATGAAGCTTTCCTACAGTTTAGTTTGCTTCAAGTACCATCCACTCAACTGCCAGCCATGTTCCAGCTGTAGCCTTTTCCCTGGAGATGGCACAGGAGGGAGGCCTGACAGCTTGATCTGTGATGGCCAGAGCAACCCTGCACATTTACCATTTTAGAGCTTTGGCTCCCTCCAGTCAAACCCCTGCAGCAAGGGTGACCCATGCAAAGCACAGGTCACAGCCTAACTCTGAGCTTTATGCTGAGATTTCAGGGAAAGATTTAAATGGAAAAGCCTTTCCTTTGCAAGAGGATGTAGAATAAAAAAAATACAATACACAGGGAACAATAATAAGGAAAAAAAGCTTGCTAAGAAAGGCAGCAAAGAGTAAAAATTGAAAGAGAAAACTTCAAGAGGCTAAGTTGTATGAGGAATGACAAAGAGGTAAAGCACGAGAGAAAGGCTACACAAGCAGGACTTTGGGGCACTGCAGGTTGCATAACCAACCACAGCAAAGAGACCTGAGGAAACACAGCCACAGCTCTCACATTATAGAAACACAATATTTGTCAGACTGTGTGCTGGTAACAAAGCCACAGCTGCACTGCAGCTCTGTTTCACAGAGAAAAGCAAAACCACAAATCAGGTCAAGGAATGAGATCTCCTATAACTCATGTCAGCATATCTGAACCCACAGATCCCTCCAGCCAGTGTTTATTTTATTATTTGATATGCTCCCAACTCATGACAATGTAGTGATTCACTCACACACCCCTACACTGTCACACAAAACCTACCAAGCTTTTCACACAATGTCACAGAGTTTTCCCCAGAAACAGGTACCAAAGGCAGCTTTTGTGAAATGGTGAATGAACATTTAAACACAAAGTCACAGCACCTGCAAAAATTAAGGTATGACAGCTTTCATTTGACTAGTGCCATAGGAGAAGTTTAAGTTCTAACACAACTAAGAGCTTAGATAGGTTTTCATCTACAGAACTGCATTCCTAGGCAGGAAAAAGGAGAAATTTCCATATATTTATGCACCACCTTCTACAGGTTCACCAAGCAAAAATTCTTTGGCTTCTGCTGCATCCTACAAATGTCAATACAATTTTGCATGATCTATATATGGGTTGTGCACAGATCTATTTGTAGTAATAAGCTTGAATATAGCCTGCAATGGATATTAGTTTGGAATAGGTGAAAGTTTCCTTCAAATAATCCTGGAAGCAATCACTGAATCCACATATATACAGGAAATGAAAGATCTCAGAAAAAGATATTAAAAATATTTTAATTAAATGTGCTCAGGAGAGATTATTCAAGTACCATGGCACTAAAATGTTTAAAGTAACAACCACTAGTGTGTGACAGGCTGAGGGATTAAAACTATCCTTTATAAACTTAGGCAGAGTGGTTGTTTCTGATAGGTGACAACTCTCAAACAAACCTTCAACAAACACCTGAAATAACCCTAAATATAAAGCCACTTTTTGCCTGCTTATTTACTTCTTAAATTATGCTTAAAACCAATAAACTCCAACTGACAACTCAGATTCTCAAAAAGGCATCAAAGGAGAAGGCTGAGGAGAGATAGTCCTGATGTAATCAGTTTGCACCACTGTAAAAATAATCCCTCTCCAAACAGTGATGTGTTTATTCAACACAGCTATCTTACCCCAGGAGCATCTGCCCTGCACGAGCTGGCACCGGGCTGGCACAACAGGGGCCTGACCCCAAACTGCCTTTTTGAATGTGGCTGCAATGCCAATGATGAAATTCATGTTCCTATTTGCACAAGAGAAATTTAATCCTCCCTGCACCTGCAAATGCTTGAGCAGCTTCACCTCTGTACTTGATATAAAATCTTCATAATAAACCACCTAAAACTTAACTTCACGTTAAACTTCAGCAAAAACTGAAGAGTGTATCACACACATGCACACACATTTCTTTCCATCTGAAACACCAAGATCAGCACTTCTCTGCTCTGCTCCAAAGCTGTACAGCCAAGAGAATAAGAGCTCTTTGAAGCTACATGAGCAAGAACACTTCTGCCAAAACATCACCCAGCTAATCAGTGAGTTTATTGAACTTTCCTCTCCATTTCCCTAAGGTGGTTTTGGCTGTGAATTCATCCTTGCAACACATTCCTGAGCCACTGTGAAGGTCCTTGTTCCAAGCTTGCAGAGGTTGCCAAGAACCAAGTGTCTTAAGTGAAACCCTCCATTGCGAGATGGAACTGAACCAGCACAGGGCACAATCCTGGCCAGGCAGAGTTACAGCTCCATGAGAATAAAAAGAGAGCAGACTGCCACAACTTACAGCACAGCATCTGTGAGTGCTCTAAAAACAGCCACAAACCTCTAGAAGTTTCCAAAACTTACACAATCTCCTTTATGCTGCCTCATGTTCACATTCTGGAGCAAACATTGTCAACTGAATTAGCTACAAACAAGGAGCTGAAGTCAAACACAGCTTAGTTTTGACTACTTGGCCTCATATCAAGTTTCTGTTTTGTTTAGTTTGTTGCATTCAAAAAGATTACACAGCTGTCCAAAAAACTCAACAATATAACAGTTCTTCCTATAAACAAAATTAGGAAGCAGGCATCCCACTCACCACACAAAAAGGAGTTGAAAACTGTGTATAAAAACATATTACTACAGTGTGATCTGAGTGTTAAAAGTAGCCAACAGCAGCATAATGAATAAAAGCAGAATGAACACACTTAGAATCAAAGACTATCTCAAATTGGAAAGGACCCACCCCTAAGGCTCAAGTCCAAGTCCCTGCTCCTCACAGAACCACCTAAACCCAAACCATATGCCAAGAGTGTTGTTCAGACTCCAGTGAATTGGAGAACAAGCTGTGATTAGTGACACAGAGAACAGAATTTTTTAAAAGATACTCTTTTAAGTAGCTTAATAATATAAAAGCACTTTGAATTATGCTCTCAAGATCTCTCAGACTAATCTCTTCTTTTCATTACAAGTTTGTGTGTATCTGTTGATTTGTCTATAACTGGCAAGTTCAATAGTAAAACTAGAGCAGAGTCTTTGCAAGTGGCAGGCATTTAAAAGCATGAAAAGACAGAAAGCTGTTCACTGAAACACACACACTGCCTTGAGAAACACAGTTCCAGTTCATCCAGGAGAAAATGTGCTGGTTTTAAGGAAGATCAGGGGTTTTTATTTGTGGCTGTATCCTGTAATCACAGCAAATAGAATCAGAACAGTTTGATTTGTTGTGGGTTTGAGCCTCAGCTGCAGGACCAACAGCACAAACATGAAGAGCATTACACTACAGCGGGTGTAGCCTTTCAGCCACAGCCCATCCTGCATCCAGAGCAGAGAACAGACTGGGATTCATTTAAAAAATTATAATTAAATTAGCTCTTAATAACTTCTGTCAGTAAAACCTTCAAAATCATGGCAAGGAGGCAGTTTGAAAACTATCACACTCTCTGGGAGGGTTTCATGCACAGCCTCCAGGGACTGAGCTCTCCCAAATTCAGGCATCACATTTGACTCACAATGCTTAGGAAGAGTTCCAGCACACACAGAGCATGATCAGATAGTGACTGAAACGTGTTAACAGGAAAATTTACAATAGACAGACTGTGCTTATCAAAATCCCACTAAGGAACAAAGATGCAATTCTATCAGCCTTGATAAATTCAGGGTTATTACAGTCAAACCTTTGCTTACAACTTTTTCTGTTTATATCTGCAAGTGTTACATGTTGCCATTGCTGGCTCAGTAACATGAAATAAAAGACCACCACACCAAGTCCTAGGTATCTAACAATTTACCAATTTATCTAACTGGATGCAGGTAAAGTTAGTGTCTAACTCCTCTACTGGTCTAATTAGTGTCCAAACTCCATTTTTATCTTCATACCACTCTGGAAGGACTGAAGGAACACAAAGAGGATCTGCCAGTGAAAAAAGCACCTTCATCAGCTCAGAGCCCTGTTCCTAGCAAGGATAAATAGCTGGTTTCCTCCCATGAAATTGCCAGGAAATACAGATAAGATAGCTATAAAATATTCATTTACCCAATCTAAATAGTGAAATTCTAGTTTAAACTCCATTGCTGCTGTTTGTTTGCTTATCCATCTGAAATAACCAAAAGAAAAGACAGTAAATCCAGAAGAGACTGAGGTACACTCTAAAAACCCACCAAGAAAAAGTTTGCCCCAGTCACACCTGTGTTTCTCCTTCTTTCTCAAAGCACAGTTCTGAAATGCAAATTTTATTAATGTCCCTCCAACACCAAATACAAATTAGAGGGTTTTTTTCACAACTCCTGCAATATAGCTCCAAATAAAGCAAAGCATTAAAATCTCACCTCCCAAAGCATACAGCAACTCTAAAGCTTGCACCATCGACTGTGCAGGGGGTGGCTGTGAAGAGAAAATGTGCATTGATTGAAGTTATCAGCACAGAACATGAATTCATAGACCTTCCTCTTCTGCAAAATCCTTAACTACCTACTCCCTGCTGCAAAATGAACAAAGAGCTCTCACACTCTTCCTTCCTTCCTTCATAAATTCAGTGCAAAGGGACTGCAGTTACAATTCTACAGAACTGTAGAAGTTTGTCTTTCATCTCTTTAAGACTTTCCTCGCAGTTTGTATTTTTAAGACTTTCCTGACTTCTCAACAATTGAAACATCAAACTCTGGAATCCAAATGGTTGTTTCTAAGTGGTCACACATATCATTTGCACTATTGATTCCCAGGAACACACTTTGCTGCCTGACAGGGCTACACTTTCCAAACCAGCAGGGCAATGGTGAATGGTTCTGTGGCTATCCCCAAGCCATGCCCTGATTTCCCTCCAGCCCAAGGAAAGCTGGCAGCCCTCAGAGGCTGGGACTCACCGAAAGGAAGGGGAACCTGAGCACGTTGTCAATCCCCAGAGCCTTGAGCTGCAGGATGACAGGGGCCAGGTTGCTGCGCTGCATCTCCGGCACCGTGGACTTGGGCAGCTTCTCAAAGTCCTCCTCTGTGGGGGAGACAAACACAGCTGGGCACTGAGCTTCAGCTCCCATTCTGTGCACTCACCACAGACAGAATCACAACCATTTCAAGTTTAAATTATCACATCTGGATAATTAACAGCTGTTAAAAGACAATCTCTATCCTAAGGATGATTTTCTCTAATTACTGTATTTTACATTACTTTTATTTAAATAAATTCAATGGTTTTGGCTACAGTTTTGATTTTGTAGTTTCTTCACAGAAATCTGGAAATGTTTTGTTTCTCTTCTGTTTCATGGTTTTGTCAGAAAATAAAAGGCAGGGTGCAATGCAATACTACAAAAAAAGCATTCTTTTAAAGAGACATGGAAAAGTTTCAAAGCAGCATGCTTTCAGTACAAGAACACTGTTTTTATAACTACTCAAATGGTTTAAAACATATCTTTTAAATAAAGATTTAGGATGGAAAAACAATTTATTTAACAATGCCTTTTTAAAATCACGTTCACTATAAAATCCAAGTCTGGAAAAATACTCCATGTAAGGATAAAACCTTCTACTAACCAATGGTTCTGCAGTAAAAAAAGGGCACATTCTACATTATATTCATTTCTACAGAACCCTTTTCTATCTCAAACCTTCCCTAGGACAAAGACAGTGCTGTTTCTCTGCTGTTGTTCACTCTGTGCACTTTCTTCTTTTCTTTTCTATTTTTCCCTATTTTAAAACACTTCTTAAAGCACTCCCTAGACCTTGAGCTCTTGAGCATGCAAAAATGTCTTCAGTGTAGTCACGGTTTCTCCAGTAAAACACTCCCAAAGCTATGTAAGCTTGGGATATTGTGTAGCACATATTGTCTCCTGATCCTTACTGGATACATATAAATTCAGAGCATAAATCATGGCTTGGTTTAATGTGGCAATTGCTGGCAAGCACATACACATTTTAAAGGAAAATGCTTCATCTCCAACATCTCAGAGCTCCAGTAAAACTAGAGGGGACCTGAAGCCCATCAGCAATGGGAGTGTTCAGCTGCAAAGCCTTTTCTCATTAAGCAGCTGAGAACAGACACTTTGATTGCAGCTCTCTGGACAGTGTGGGGTGGCCAAGAGATTTATTTGTAACAGCAATTTTTGTGCACTGCCAGGGTCATTGATTCAAGGGAAGAATTTGGGGTTGGCAGCTATTCCTAGGAAAAAAAGAGACATGAAGTTTTCTCTGAGTTACCTAAAGGATTTCCAGAGCCCCTTTGTTAAATGCAAGGTCTATAAAGACTTCAGTCAGAGAAGAGAGATTATAATAGTGGTAAGTATAAAAAGCTGAAACTGCTCAGAAACCAAAATCCTTGAAGAACAAACTTCTTAATAAGCTCACCACTTTTAAGAGCTGCATCAATATTTCATGTTTGCAACTGCTGACTCTACCCCATTTGTGCTTCTGAGTCACAAAAAGATTCAGTTTCTAACACCTAGCACATAAGAATGAGGTATTTCTAAACAAGCCAGAGGAACAACTGTGGAATCAGAAAAATAGAAACTTCCACAGATACTAAAGAGTTTGATTTACAGCCTCAGAAGAAGCTTAAACTGATGTAAAAATACAATACACAGAAAAAAATTAAAGAGAAAAATCATAAACTTATGTTTCTATAGTTGTAAGACTATGCCCTAAGTAAGTGAGAAATTGTATTGATAAGATAGTGAAGGGTTTAAAATGCAGGAGTGAGGTTACACAGATTATATATAAGTATATATATAAAATATATATATATATATATATAAGTGTAGAGGTTATACAGAATAAGCTAAGAGCTTAGAAATTATAATAGAAACATGTGTTTATCTACAAAAGCAGCCTGTTAGACAAAAGTATCCACAGTGCAGTAGAAGTAAAAGTGATAAGTTAAAAAAAACAAAATAAACCTTGTAATATCTGTACATTAAACTAGAAAGCATATAAATATATAACTAGAAAGTTATATATTATATAAAAATATATAATATAAACATCATACTATATACTTATATAAATATTATCTTTATATAATATAAATCATATATAAATATTATTTTATATTTGATATAAATATTATATTTGTGTAAGATGGATATTATATGGAATTTATATATATTCTATAAATATATAACTAGAAAGTTCATATATTATCTTGTAGCTAAGAAACTTGTGACTACTCTTAAACTATAACCAGCTACTTAATCTCAGAAATCTCACAACCTCTAAAACTAACATTTATCTAAATCATAAACGGTTCTTAACCCAAAAGTAATCCATTCCTTCATTAGTAACAGCAACCATAACAAATAACGAAGGGACTATTGTTCTTTCCATGCACGAACAAGCCCAGCCCTTTCTCCCTATCCCGCACCGAACGAGAAGCGCACGCAGAGCGGGGAGCCCCGAGCTGCTGACCCGTGTAGAGCCGGTAACACTTCCCGGAGCGGCTGCGGCCGGCCCGCCCCGCCCGCTGCTTGGCCGAGGCTTTGGACACGGGCACCACCACCAGGCACTCGATGGCCGTCTTGGGGTTGTAGGCACGCAGCTTCACAAAGCCACAGTCGATGACAAAGGAGATGCCGTGCACTGTGATGGAGGTCTCGGCAATGTTGGTGGCAACGATCACCTGCGGGGACGGGCACAGAGAGGATCCTGTGAGCTCTCAGTGAGCCCATCAGCCAAATACAGCCAGGGACATCTCAGCCATGAGAGCTCCAGGACATGCTCAGGAGCATAAAAAGATACAGTACAAGCAGAAGGAGTTGTCAGCTTGAAATAAGCCCAGTTTGTACAGCAGTTCTCACAGCTTCATAACCACTTTCTTATTCAAATTTATTCTCTCTTCATAAAAGAAGAGCTTGGCAGTGTTTGCAGAGAAAATCTTTGGCAGTGTTTGCAGAGAAAAAGATTAACTGACTGTAAATCAAGTGTTCTTGTGTAGCAAACTACAAAAAATGTGTATTTTATGATTGGCTTTTCGCAAATAATATATATATTATATATATATAATATATATAATATTCAAATGAATATTATATGTGTTGTGTTAAAAAGTAATGCTGTATTAATTCTCTTAAGTAGTGTGTTAAATATAGTTTTAGGTTATAACAAAATGTTAAAATAGAAACTATGCTACGTAGGATACTGTTTTCCTAAACAAAGGACTCGCACTGAGATAGCAGCCACAGGACACCTCAATCTTTCAGAGAAAGAGAATTTATTGCCCCATCATCAGAAGAAATGAACTTCTTCCTGACTCCTCAGCCCTGAAGACTCTGTCAGGATTCAGAGGAAGAAGCTGACACTGCCCAGATAGAATCCTGTGTTTGAATGGAATTTATCCATCATGTATGAGTGTATGAATATGCAACAGGCTGTTGCTTTTAAGGATTAATCCTCTGTTAACGGGGGACCTTTTTTGGGCTTATGCTGCCCAGAAAAAGGTACTCGGACTGTCCATAACTCTTTGTTTCTATTGTCTCATATTGTCCTAATTCAAATTGTCCAAATTGTTATTACTCCAATTATATTACTATTTTTATAACCATTTTATTACTATTAAACTTTTAAAATTTTAAAAACAAGTGATTGGCGTTTTTCACAGAACTAAGAATGTTTTCTTTCTGCTTCTCAGTTACACTGAACTGTTCTTTGTACACTCTCAAAGCTGTGTAAGGTGAGGTGGGAAGATGTAAAGCTATGTAAGGAATGAGGTGGGAGACAGGAGGGGAACAGAGCTGATTAGGAGTTTCACATTCAGCATTCCTGCAGGGATTCACTTATATATGCATGCCCTAAAATAATAAAATAATTGTTCCCAGACAACAGTGGGAAATCTAATGTTTATTTCACCTGAAATTAAAAAGTAAATTTTGAAAGTGTAACTGACTAGAGAGAAGTATTTATATGAAATGTTCTTCAATGGCAGATGAATAATTTCACTTGTCAAACCCCAGCAGGTACAAGACTTACAAGTCACCTTGGTGTAGTTTTGTCAGCTTATTTCAACCCCAACACAGGCTCTGCATAAGCAGAAAGCACTAATCACATCCAATTATATACTTCTGTGACATTAAATGTCTAAATGAGACTTTCAGAAGTCAAAAAAAAAAAGCTTTTTTTCCCACTAAAATCAAGTAAGCTTGAACTTGTTCCTTAGATGAAAATACAGCACTTACCCACTCTGTCACCAATTTTTCTACTACTGGTGGAAAACAGCCATGGACATTTAGATCACAAAAAGAAAGAAAAAAGCAAAAGCAGAGGAGTTCAGAGGGTAAGAAGACAAATACAAAGTTGTATAGAGACGCTTAAAAATTGCAGAGTTGATGAGGCACAGAGGAGAGTTGGAACTGACATGTCTAGGAGTGATCAAAGATGAAAAGGGAAGCCAAGGAACATGTTCTTGGTTCCCAGTTTGAAAGCTGGCAGGCACTGATGGGAGATGCAGAAAGCCTCCCTCCAAGTGCCATTTGCAATAGTCCCACGATGTGAACCTGATAAATGCAACCTGTGTGCTGCAGACACCCTTCTGGGTGGTGGAAATTGAGACAGACACAAGAGCTCACCTTCCTGACAGTGTGAGGGACTCTCTCAAACACTTTCAGCTGCTCGGGAGAAGGCAGCCCAGCGTACATGGGCAGAACACGGAGGTGCTTCTTCATCCCGGTGCGAGCGAGGGCCCGAGCCTGCTCTATGAGCATGGAAACCACAGTCTCCACTTCCTCCTGCAGCCACAGCAGCACACAGTGAGAGGCTGCACTTTAACAGCACATTCCTGTCACCTAGATACAGAAACTGCACCAAGTAATACCACTGTCATTGTCCAAACTCCAGGATTTTGACTAGCTCACTCCATGCTGTAATATTCTTAAGATAAATTGCTATTAGTAATAAATAAATAAAGTTTTATATACATGTTTGTGTTCACTGTTATTTGAGTCAATGTCATATCACAAAAACATGAGAAAATCATGGGGTAGGACTGAACCAAGCTTAAGAGGAAGTAGGTTAATTTTCCTGTCTATCTCAACTGGTGAGAGCAAAATGGGAGGCCAAAATATTTTGGCAGAGCAGAATGATGTGGGCCTGGATCAGGAATGGCACAGGAACAGCATTGACACCTCCTGCTCAGTTTCATGTTTAATCTCAGCTGTGGCATCTCACTCTTAAAGATAGAAAACAAGATGTTCAAACATTGCCTCATGAAAATGCAAATTCATTATTCCAAAATGAAATCAATAAAGGGGATGAGGAATTGCTTTTGAAAATATGCAAGATGTTACTGAAGTTCTTCAAGGTAGCTCCTCACTGGAGAAATGAGTTGCCTCCCATTTGCTCTTCCCAGCTGCAAAGTGAGCTGACAAGCATAAATAGAGCAGAAGAGACCAGTACATTTCCATCTCATGGCAATTTGTTTTTCTGTCAAACACTTCAGATGTTAAGCCTAACAAATGGAAATTCCATTTGCCTTAACTATTAATGATGACTCACTGTCAATTTAACAACTGGGTATATGTGACTTGCACCAGCAAACCACACAGAATTCCACTCACTAACAAGGCTGAGAAGTACAGCATTAAATGACAAAAACTACCATCCATCACTAGCTTTGACAAATTCAGGCCATATATTGTCTTCACATCTTTGGGACTGGCCTAGTTTTGCTCCCATCAATAGAGAAATGTTTGTCATCTTTACTGAGAATAAAGTAAGCACAACTAAGGAAAGCCTCAGGAGACTGAGGCAGCTTTGCAAAGCTCACAATACAGCACTGTAAATAAAAGGAAAAAAAATAGCTTATATCTATACCTGGCCAGTTAAAAATGCCAGTATATCACCATCATTCTCCATCTGGTGAATTTTCATTGTAGTTTCCACAGTTGATTTTATATAGTCAGGAACAGGGCTATGGGGAGAGAAAACAGCAGAGACATGAGCAGGAAAATAGGTACAGACTGCTCCCCTCCAGCAGGGACACAAAACAGAGCAGCTTTGGGACACCAGAGCTCTAATCTAGACAAAATGATAGCACAGTTGCAGTGTCACTACTGCCCAGACCAGACAGGAACACACCTCTGCAGGTAAAAGATGTCCACTGGAAACGTCCTCCCCTCAACAGTGAGGATCACACTGGTGTCTTTGCTGGGGTCACCGGTATCATTTTGATTAAAGAAATCCCTGAATTTCTACATTAAAATAAAAACAAACAGTTTCAGGTTGACATTTCAAGGAATGGAGAGAAAAACCTAAAGACACAAGGAAGTTAAATTACTATTACTTGGATGTTTACTTCATTAATTTGATACTGCCAATTAAAAAATGTGGAAGTTTGATTTTGTTGCCTTCTATTCTGTCTGGGGTTCAGGCATTTAGCACAAATAGCATTGCATGTTTATTACTTTGAGAAGTAAAAATTGGAAAGGGAAATAAAATTAAATTAGCAAAGTCAAAGCTAAGAAGAACTTAGAAATAATTGGTGCAAAAAGGTTTGTGCAGGGCCTGCATATTCTCATCCATTTTTGGGTGAGTGAGTAAATTTTACAGCCCTTACTGAACACCAAGACCTCACTTTGTAAAAGCAGAGTTAGGCATGATTTATGAAAGTTTTTGATTTATGTATTGTGTGACACCTTCATAAATTTAGATATATTGTCATGAAGTATTTTGAATAAATAACAGCAAAAGATGGAACTTAAGGACCCATATAATTCATATCAACTTTTATGAGCATTGTAGAGATAACCATCAACTCTCTGTATTAAAAAATATATTTATATAGTCACACCAATCATTTTGCTCCTATTAACTCATTTTAGATTAACTGTCATCTATGTGAAATATGAATTTTGGCAGTTAAAATTTTGCATTGTAATGTACAGGATATACAGCAGTGCAAACACTACCAGCACACTACCAACATTCATGGCACATGGTATTTGTCATTAAAGGAAATGTCTGTGTGCCCACATCTTCAGTGCCACATGCAAGCTCTCACCACCACATCTTATTAAGGACAGAGCAGTTAGGAAAAGGGCAGAAGAGGAATGAACATGATATAGGAGATGGAATAGCTGCCATATGAGGAGAGACTGAAAAGGCTTTGTTTGGGGAGCATAAGGTTGAGAAGACACAACTGAGGTTTACAGAATCAAAGGTGACAAAGTAAATGTAAAACTGGGTTTGGGGGTGGTTTTTTTTAACACAAATCCCCAGTACAAGAACTGGGAGATCCTTGATGAAACTAACAGGTTTGAAAGAATTAGACTAAGTACTTCATTATACAGCAAGTGGCAAACTCCTGAAAATTACTCATGGTGTCCTGGAGACTTAGAGATTCAAAGACAAATGAACAAACAGCAGGTCCATAAACACACAGTAGAGGGAAACAGCAGGAAGGTGCTGACTAATATCTGTACTACAGCTACTGCAGCTGCTGAGGCAGCTCACACTGAACAGACCCACAGCAGGCGCACAGCCTCATGTGCTCTCCCTGAACAGCATCTCCTGTTGCTGCTGCTACAAGCAGAACACAGGGCTGGGTGAAACACTGCTCAGCTCTAAGAGTTCCTCTGCTCTTCCTACTCAAAATGAAGTTCAGGATGTTTTAAGTAAGTTTACATAAGTGTCCACAGGCCATGAGTCAATCAGGGATGTTGTAAGATCTCACTGAAACTAAATCTATTAATTTATCATTTAGTTTTACTTGTCTATAGTTGCCTCAGGTTATTTCTATCAGCAAAACTGAGCTAAATGTCCCTTAATAAATTAAGCCAAAAGAACATAATTTCATAAAGAATACAAACAAGGAGAAAAAAGATATCAATACATAAAAAGCAGATTCATATTTAAATTCACATCCAAAACAGTTTGCTAACAGAACATGAAAACCAAACAGAGCAACTGAACTACAGCAGATTTTTTTCCTGCAACCACTCCAGCAGCACAGAGGACAAGCTGCACATGAATAGCAGCAGTGGAGCTGTCACCTAATGTCACCTCATTTCAACCCAAATCTCTGAGCTGTACCTCTGCATCCAAGGTGGCTGAAGCCACAATCAGGCGGAGATCCCCACGCTTCTTCTGAACCTGGGAGAGAGACCAACAACAGCCAGAGCTCAAACTGCTTTCTGAAATATAAGACTAGAACCAAGATTTAGAGAATCCAGATTACCAGAAACCTCTCTGTAAAACTCCTTTAAACTACAAGACAGGTGATGAATGAAGCAGCCATATCACCACACAGGTCTAAGAACCCAATGACTGTTTAAGAGTTTTATGTATTTATTTTAAGGGCATTCAGTCAGTTATTTTAATTTACTCTTGATTTCTGGTAGGAGTCAGATCTTTAGTAGGCTGAAAGTCAGCAACAAGCCCCAATCAGATCACTTCACATGATCAGCAACAGCAGAATCAACAGTGTATTTTTGGAACTATCAGCTAAGGAGACATTTCAGCATCAGGGGAAAGAAACAGAGGATCCTCAATGTCAGATGACCAAAGTAAATAGCTGGGTATGTACAACAGGCTGCAGGATAAATGAGGAAGCAGCAGTCACACTCCCTAAATGAGGAAGCAGCAATCACACTCCCTCAATTACCAGCCATCAGGATCAGAGGTTGAATGAAAAGGATGGAAATTAAAACAGTTACAGAGGGCTGTATTAAAATCACCAAATTAAAATTACAGCTTTACAGTGAATTAAAGAAGAATTACCTTTTTTAGTAAGCCAATGGCAATGTCTGTATAAAGAGTCCTTTCATGAGCTTCATCCAGCATGAGGACACTGTGAAAAAAGCAGAAAGGTAAGGTTTCAGAAATTACTTGACTGACACTAGAACCAGTGTCTCCCTGTCCTCTAGGAACAGCATTATTTGAAATCTGCTGCTGGGCTGTTACTGTTCACAGCCACTTACAGAACTGGGGAAGTTAAAAAAGCTTGCAGCAGTGAAGCAGGGAGAAAAATGTACCTGACATCACATGGGACATTACACACTGTTCTCTAATCAGGCTAGTTTTTGGAAAGGAGTAGAAGAAAACAAGTCTATGTTTACTGTACTGCATAGGTTTTCTGGATATCACAAAAGCCTGTTTGTTGTTGGCTTGTTTTATTAGTATAAGGAAGAAAAAATAATCTAGAATCAGGAAATTAAACAATTCAGACTCCATAAGGCCCTCTTAGCTTTTGTCTCAAAACTACAGGATCAAATCCTGTTGGTTTTGGTGTTGCAATGATCAACTAACAGTATGTTTTGCTAAAACCAGTGCTGTTTTTACAACATAAAAATCTCAGACTTCTACAATAATTTTCACTTTTTTGGTATTTAATTTATAATAGCCACTAATAATTTATAAAAACTGCTATCATAATAGCTTGAAAAAGCAGGTTTTTACCAAATTGCACTCATTCTACTTTTTCTTACCTGTATCTTGTTAACAAAGGATCAGCCATCATTTCCCTCACCAGCATACCATCAGTTAGAAACTAGAAGTAAATGAAAAAAAAGAAAAGTAAAAAAATTCTTGTTATATAGTCTCCACTAACTGTGATTTTTATAGATGCTTTTGCCTGAATGTTTCCTGGCCTTTAATCTTCTAATGATCTATCAAATTAGACTGTGATGGCAAATATGGTCTTGAACTAGGTAAGAATTGATGGTAAAACCCTCCAAATTTCCAACTCTAAATGAATAATCATGCTTTAAAAAGTTAAATTCAGCTGTATTTAATGAACAAATATCTCCATTTCTTTCACTGTAAAAGGAACCAACCTCTGAAAAAAAAAATCACAAAGCAAATGGTCTCATTCATCATCACTGCTATTCCAGCACAACTAAAGCAAATCCTCTTCTGCAGAACACAAGCAACACTCACATTGCTCATAGCACTGAAAAACAGCTGCAAAGTTGCTATTTAATCCACCAAATTATCTCTCAGCCTACTCATCTTGGGTTTTCTCTGTGCTTTTAATCAAAATCTATTGTTAGAGGAGGATACTTTCAATCTGTGATTCACTGCAGCCTTTCCCTATGACTTTGAGTGACACACAGGTCACACCAGCGCTGTACCAACACCTGGCCATACCCTGAAATTGTCCTCTAGATTTAAAATGGTGCTTGTTAGACTATCAGAATGGAATAGATACTCATTTTATTAAGGTTTGGATTGCCACAGCCATTTCAAGCACAATTTTGGGGTACCCACTTGGGAAACCGAAATGTTACCTATTCTCTTGAGTGGGCATCACAAGGTTCTCATTAATTTTGCAAAAGAACTTGAAGAGTTTCAACCAATCCCTTCAGAGCAACCACACCCTGTTGGTGTTTCACCTTAATTCTTGTGGCCTGTGGGTCTGTGCAGTCATCAAAGCGGATGCAATATCCAACCTCATGTCCCAGCACTGCCCCTCTTTCATCAGCAACTCGGCCTGCAACCTGGGAAAAGAGATCCTCATGAGCAACCAACAGCTCAGCACCCTGCAGCCTTGTGTCATGGCAAGCTACAAAGACATCTAAAGACACAATGAAACTCCACAATACATGAGTTAGTCCCTGTAGAATTCCAACCACAAGTTAGTGGCAGTCATTTGAGTGACACTCTAGCCCATGCCTACAAGCAGTGAATTCATGATTTCAGTTGGAATCTTATCACCCAAGAATTCAGGATAATTGTCAATCTGGGTAATGCAAGCAGAAGTGCAGGAATTTCTAAACTATGCTTTATATCTTTGCAGCTACCTAGCTCTATTTCTAACAACCCCCATGCTCTAGATGGGAGAGCAGATAAGTCACCTATTAAAATAAAATATCATTTTCAGTTCGGGACAAAGCAATAAATCATCAGTTATATTTCTCATCTCCTGTAACAGCCACAGTCCAGGCAGGCTGCAACAACAGTCTCAAAGAAAAACCCTGCTGTGTCCATGTACTAAGCCTGAATGGAATAATCTTTCTATTTTAAGCTTAAAAATGACGCATTGAGACATGAAAGGGAAAAGAGAAGAGAGTTTGCCGTGAGAAATCATTGCAGCACTCACAACATATCCTGTAAAACTTGTGCTCTGTCAGCTGGATGCCCTATGAAGGAGAAAAGGGAGGACACTGCAGGCAGACTGCCCAAAGCACAGGATGCAGAGCAGTGCTAGAGACTGTCCCCTTAACCAGGCTGGATCTGGTCAAGGAGTACTGGATTCTACAGTATCTACTGAGGTAAATGCTGGTGTTGTACATACCAGTTACTATATTACAGAGGACAGGCAAAATGAGGGTTATAAAATGGCACCTCAGCTCTCTGTAGAAAAAGAATGCTGCAGCAGAAACTTCACCCAAATCAGAGCCTGGCAGCAGTTGTGAAGACAAAAGAGCAGTGGATGCTTTCTGTGCACCCTGCTAACAGAGAGAAGTCATTGCCCTCAGCATCTCCTTTTCCCCTTCACAGCACATCCAGATGATGTTATGCTCTCCAAGACAAAATATGTATATGCAAATATCTCTCACAATAAAACTGTTTCTCCTTCTGCCTGACATTTTTATGAGGGGAAACAAAAAAAAAAAACCACACCCCATAAAAACAACAAAAACCAAACACAAAAAAATATTAAAAACCTGGTTATGAATTGCTAGAAAGAGGTACACAATCTCTTGTTTCTTCCACTGGCTGCATAACTATATGCAGATTTACATCACTGTTTCACCTTGTGAAAGAAGTTGAGGGTCACACAAGCACAGTTCTAGTCCTGAGTCAATCACAGCTCAGCCCTAAGTTCTGCACACAGTTCTGCTGACATCAGTCAGTTTTACTTCAAAGCTTCTACATCTGCAGTTCTGGAATGCTGGAATGCTTGTCCAGACCCACTAGTCAGGTAGAATTCAGTGTGTAACACCAGCAGCTCTTAGAGAAAGACAAGCAGAAACATCTTTTCCTTCAGGAGCTTGTGCAGATTCCTGCCATTCAACAAAACCTGCTGATACACTGGAGGTTCTAATGCCAGCAGACTGGGGAGATGGGGACACTCACTGAAACTGCAGCGACCCGACGAGGCTGTGTCACCCCAACAACTCTGCCCTCAGCTGTCCAGCCAGCTTCTGCCAGGTACTGCAAACAACAGTGGGGAGAAGAGAGACACTGTCATGCTGTGCTTACACCAAGGTGTTAGCTCCTCACACTTGGTGTTTTCACCTGGTTCTGCTCAATATTCCATGAATTCCCCCTGATTTCACCAACCCAACAGACACTTACTTGTGGAATCTGTGTTGATTTCCCACATCCTGTTTCCCCAATAATCACCAGGGTCTGATAGTTCTCCACTAGGTAAAGTATGTGATTTCTGAGCTGAAAGAGAAGATGACATTTAAACATAAAAAGCAAATAGTACAAAAATAAGAAAACTATTAAAATAACAATATTTACATATCTGGCAGACACAATAGCTTCTTGTTACATGGAGTTCACTGCCAAAAGCTAAAGAGTCCTTTAAAATCTATAAATGACATGTACAGCATATAGTAAATAACATCCATCAACAAAGCCCTGAGAACTGTCAGTTACAGTTGCCAAACAGGACAATAAATTCCAACAAATAGAGAGCAAAGCCATAAAATTATTATTTATGTTGCAAAGTGATTTTACACTGCTCTTTCAAAAAACAAACCAAACAAACAAAAAAAAACCCCACAAGAACCAGGCATCATACAACACATTTAATACATCAAAAAGAACTCCTGTACCTTAAAAACAGGCAGCTTTTGCCTTTGCTGTTCAATGGAGAGGGAAGCATAAGGGTTGTAGATGACAGTGACAGCGCTGCTCTCAGCAGGGCTCTGCCTCTCCTCTGAGACACTGACACCAGGACCTTCTGAGCCTACACAACAGGAGTGAATTTTAACTGGAACAACACACATCTGCCTGGTGCATCACAATACAGCCAAAAGAAATATGTTTCGTACAAGTAGGAATCATGGGTGGCAGCATTTAAAAAAAAACCAAACAAGATTTCTGTGAAAGCAATTGAAATATTACCTAACAATAAACAAAGGATATGCCCCTCACTTCAGCTCTGAATTCACCTCAGGAACTGAAACTTGATTTATTCCTGCTGCAAATTATCACAAAGCTACTGACAACTGAAACTGTGGAATCACACAAGGGAACTAGAGACAAAACCTCATCTCAGTAACAGAATGGATCATCTCCAGCTGCAGATTCAATCAGGAAAGTCTGAGAGCAAAGAGGAGGATTCCTCTGTTTTGTAGGATTTCCTTGCTTGCACTTCTCCCACTGTTGAAAGGTTACTCCTTTTCAGAGCTGCCAAGCAGTTCTACCACAAATCAACAATTATCAACATTATTTCCAAGGTGCTTCTCTCGGAGCTGGTTTCCCCGGTGTTAACCACGGTTATTCCCACCCATGGCCAGGATTTTGCTCCTCCCTCAGAATTCCTTGGGATCCCCCTGCACTCTTTACATCCCCTGGAGACCCCGGCAAAGGGCAGCACACCCACCCTACAAACCACCCCCCTCCATCCCCTCCCCTGCCACCCCATACCGGGCAGCACCCAGGGGAGCCACAAACACCCCCTGGGCTTCGGCAGGGAGGGAACATTTCCATTGGCAGGGAAGCCATTTCCCCGCTGCCCTCGTGGAATCATCAAGGTTGGAAAAGACCTTCACCATCATCAAGCCCAACCATCACCCCTGCACCACCACTGTAATCCCTAAATCACCCAGCACCGCACTCTGACGCCTCTTAAAAACCCTCAGGGATGGGTGACTCCATCACCTCCCCGGGAAATTATTCCAATGCCTGACCACCTGAACAGTGAAATAAAAAATTATAATACCTAATGGAAAAAATATAATAGCTAATGCCGAGTCTCAGTTTAAGGCTATTTCCCCGGTTCTCTGACGGCAGAAGGGACCAGCTCAGCACAGCCTCCTGTCAGGGAGTTGTAGGGAGCGATGAGGTCACCCCTAATCCTCCTCTTCTGGAGACGAAGCAAACCCAGCTGCCGCTCCCCATAAGACACATTCTCGAATCCTTTCACAGCCTTGCTGCCCTTCACTGCAAACGCGCCAGCGACCCCAAAGAGCCGAGGGTGGCAGCGCCGCACCCCTCACCACGGCCAGCCAGCTCGGAGCTCTGTCCCCCTCACCCCTCACCACAGCCAGCAGGGCTCCATGCTCCATTCCCCGCACCCCTCACCGCGGGCAGCCCGCGGCGGGGCTCCGTGCCCCGCACCGCCACATCCCGCACCCCCACATCCCGCACCCCCACATCCCTCACCCGGCTTCCAAAACTTCACCGGCCCCACGGGCGCCGCCATCTTGGGGTGAGAGGGCGGCCGGAAGCGGCTCCCACGTGACGCGGCCCGCGTTGCCATGGAGACCGCACCCCCCCGGGCCCTCCCCTCACGCGTAGTGCCCGAAGGTTTTGGCCCATGGCAGATCCGCCCTTCTTCCCGTGAAAAATGCGTATTTTATGATTGGCTGCTCGCAAATATTCAAATGAATATTATATGTGTTGTGTTAGAAAGTAATGCTGTGTTAATTTTCTTAAGTAGCGTGTTAAATATAGTTTTAGGTCATAACAAAATGTTAAAATAGAAACTATGTTATGTAGGATACTGTTTTTTCCTGAAGAAAGGACTCACACTGAGATAGCAGCCACAGGACACCTAAATCTTTCAGAGACAGAGAATTTATTGCTGCATTATCACTAGAAACGAACTTCGTCCTGCCTCGCTCAGCCATGAAGACGCCGTTAGGATTATAAATTGACACTGACCAGACAGAATCATGTGTTTGAATGGAATTTATGCATCATGTATGAATATGCAACAGGCTGTTGTTTTTAAGGGTTAATCCTCTGTTAACGTGGGTCCCTTTTCGGGCTTATGCTGCCCAGAAAAAGGTACCTGGACATCTGTAACTCTTTGTTTCTATTGTCTCATACTGTCCTAATCCTAATTGTCCAAATTATTATTACTCTAATTGTATCACTTTTTTTATCATTTTATTACTGTTAAACTTTTAAAATTTTAAAAAACAAGTGATTGGCATTTTTCACATTCTCTCTGCCTTTCTTCCCTCACAAGGCAAAGATCTGCAGCCGAGAGACCCCGGAGTTCCTGTTAGCACTTAGGAACAGGCACTGCCCAGCAAACTGCAGTGCAGTGGGTGGCTTGGCAGTGGCTGGCCGAGGAGCAGTGGACTATAAGGGAATAAGGTGCAAACTGGCATCAGGTTTGCACCTTATTTTCTGGCACAGAAGCTGGGGCTGTCCCTGGATCCCTGGCAGTGTCCATGGCCAAGTTGAGGCTTGGAGCAACCTGGGATAGTGAAATGTGTCCCTGCTCATGGCAGTGGTTGGGATGAGATCAGCTTTAAGGTCTTTTCCAACCCAACCCCTTCTGTGGTCACCTGGGGGAGCATTTAACGAGGTCGAAAGATCACTGCCGGAAAGTCCCTGCTCATTAATTAATTAATTAGAGCTGATTCCCTCTCCAGTGAAGGATGCCTCCACAGCTGCTGCACTTTACACCAGGCAAGGTATAAAGGACAAAAAAGAAAATTATCACACTAATAGTGAATAGATACAGCTGTGCCCCACCACAGGCTGCTTACAGCCTGTTTAAACTACAAACACAGCCATGAAAGCCCATGGAAGTTAATATTGAATCAAACTTAATGTAGGCTTTGAGTTAATTAAGTAGAAGCTAAAGGAAATATAAAAAATTGAAAGCCCAAACTGTTTCTAGTAAGTTTAGTAATACTGTCATATATTCATGCTTATGGGAAAGTAAAAATCTAATCACATCTTATATTCTTATAACCTCCCACACTAGCAGTGCAGTTATGGTGATTAACACAAACTGTACCTCACAACACTCTACCTCCCTGTTATGCTGAGTAACCACATGTAAAAGAGGTTATTAAGTTATAATTAAGATGTTCTTTAACGTTCTAAGTATATGTTTCAATGTACTTTTGATACTGAGTCCACACTATCAAAAATAAACACAACTCACAGTATTTTGTATCATCAATATATTAGTAATCGTTGAGAAAAAATCCCACATGGAAAGAGCTGCCTATTAAAGTAATGAGATGAATAGCAAGTGGAGAAGTTATGCTTGAGAAAATATATACAGATAATTATTATGAAAATAAGACTTGCACAAACAGTATTTTGCATAGAGTCCAACATTGTATGGGGTTTGCCTTTATGGAAAATAGAGCTAAGAATAAAAATACATCTTTCAAACTTCTTTACATCTGGATGGAAGTTAATAGTACAAAGCTATGAACTATTGAATATTTACAGATTAGGAGAGCCAGAGTGATTACATTTCCATGATTGTCAGTGCAGAAGAAAGAGGGCCCAGATTAGCTGCATACTAATCAGTACATTTTTGCAATGTACATTTCTGCAAGCTCCATCTGTCCAGTTTAATGTCACCTTGCTGCTGTTTAGCTGAAACCCACGTGAAATTCCTCTGCCAAGTTTTAACCTTCCCCTCTGAAGCCCAGAACCCACAAGACACTCACACAAGCACATATCTGAGTATTTTGTAGTAGAAGAGCCACAAGATAAATTGAGAAATGATAAACCTTTGTTTTGGCTAATGAGTATCTGCATTGGCAGGCTGCTGTAACTTCAGTGCCTCAATGTGCAGCTGTTTGTGAGGATAGCTTATTCTTTTGAGGGTGATTTTTTTCCCTCTAGAAATGAATGGATTAAAAAATAATAATATAAAATTGAGCTTCCAAGAGACCTTAAAAATGGTTCTGCCACTGACTTCTGTGTCATTGCATTTCTGGTGAAATTAGGACTTCTGTGAAGAGGCAGCAGCTTCACAGATTTCAGATCTACTCAGCTTTTCCCACACAACCAGACAGCAGCAGCAGCCACAAAGATAACACAAAGTCTGTCTGGTAATGCCAAGGAATTGGTCCTTTAGAATATTTTCACTCACACATTTATTGCATGATGTCCAACAACCCAAGCAGTCTAATATAAACGCCATTTGAAATTCAGTCACACTAAAGCCTTGTTTGCTGACACATTAGCTCATTCTGCCTGCCAGCATAGCTTTGTATGAAGAAAATGTAACATTGGAGGAGTAGTAGTGTGGTACTGACCTACTGGTTTCTAGATTAGGGTTACTCCTGGTTTGTGTCATGAACCAGTTGGAGGAGAGTTTGTACAAGACCAAGACTGATTTCAGAGCCTGCTTTCATCTTGGAACAGACTTTCACGCAATATGAATTTCAATACCTAGATTTCTAAACAAAAAAAAAAAAAAAAAAGGGTTGAGCTACTGAGCTATGACACTGCCAACCCATGCCAACCCATAAGTTTAAAACATGCATGAACAGGTTGAGAAATGAAAATTTAACAGAATAGTAGAAGTCATAATGTAGTAGTAGAAGTAATAATGGCTGTATAGTATTCTTCAAACAAAGCCACAATTCCAGTCTCACTTTCTCTCAGTCTGAGGTTTCTTTCCCAGCTGCCCTCACAAACACACTGCAGGACAGTGCTGGGCAGGGATGGACGGACGTGGTTCCTGAGTTTCTGCTGCTTGCTCTGCATGGACATGCAGTTCATCTCTCTATGATCCAGTGTGGCCTCATAACCAGGGAGCCATTCCTCTTAGTCAGCGGGGGAGAGGTGTGCAGCGTGTTATTTGGGCTGTACAGGGCCTCCCTGGAGGCGTGCAGCCAGCTCCTCTTCCTCTTCAGATCTCCTACAAATGCTCTCAGATACAAAAATTCCATTCTCAGGAAGTGTTCCCTGGTCATGTCTCTGGAAGCCACTGTTATCCTGAACAGCTGGTCCCACACCCTGTTCTTCTTGCTGCTAGAAAACTCTTTGAGGTTGATAGGCTTTGACCGTGAATGAAGAATCCGAAATTCCAGGTCAAAGTGTGCAACTGCAGGGCCTGACAGGATCAAAATGTTACTGCTGTTCAGCTTCCCATCTGTCCACGTGAAACTAGCAAAGGAAGGGTGAGAAAATTATGAGTTAATTCCAAATAATCAGTAAAGAAAGTATTCACTGGAAATTCTCCTTCATCACATTTAGTTATGTTGTTCTTACAACCCAACTGATGAGCAGTGGGTGCTTTTAAGGATAAAAGTTGGTCATAAAATCTGATCAGTTTTCCTTTCTATGGAGAGAAATCATGTAAAGCAAGAGAAAGAAATTGGCACTTGCCTGTAGGAGCCTGTGGTCACTCTAATGCCATCAATCAACATGAACTTTTCACGGACTTTTCCAATGATTTTGGTGCCCGACCTGGTGCAGTACGTGCGCCCCGTGATAATCCGAACCCTCATCAACTGTTAATGACACAGCAAGAGTCAGGTGCACTGCAAAGTTCAGTGATTGCATTAAAGGAGTAACACAGCAACAGCCATCCCTGATGAACTGTGCACTGGCACAAGAGTCACCCACAGGGAACAAAGTGAGGATTTTGTAGGCAAAGAGGTGACATTTAGGGGCAAACCCATAAACTGACCGTGCAGAATGGGACTGTGAAAATTCCTGTCACCTAATCATCAGGATCCAAATTCCACAGACTCCTGAGAACCTGCTTCTCTCTCATCCTTCAAAGTCTCGACAAGCCCAAGCAACTCCAGTCATGCTTTAGGAGTTGGACATTCCTCCTGCATTTCCTTGAACTTTCAATTAGTATTTGTGCTCAGAAAGCAGCTGTGACATCCAATTACAAAGGTTTCAGATTTTCTATTAATTACTATCTTATGTAGGAATAGTTAAATCTTCCAAGATAGAGCTGGAGCTACATAACACCCGTTTTAAGTTGTGGCAGCAAGTATAATAATTTCTTCACTTCACAGCTTAAAGATTACAGCCATAAGATGATCAGTTCCCTATCCCTATAAATATGACAAGGCTCACCTTTTCCTGCTCAAGGTCAACTCCCAGATCCTTGCACATTTTTAGAAAATGGGAAAATGAAGACTGATCTAGAAGGATATACACTTTAACTTGCCGTTGGCTACAGGCTTCCAAGAGGTCTGTGAAGATATCAGTGTCTGTGAAGAAATCCATAACCAGGGCAATCATCTAAAATGAGTTTCAGAAGAAACCATTAGGCTGTTTCCACAGCATTGCAAAAGAGATAGCACATGAGAAATTTGAGTTTCAAATTAAATATTCCCTCCTGCCTTTTTTTTTCAGGTGGTTATGGAACATGGTACAGTCTTCTGTGATAAAGAGTATTCTTCCTCACCCTGAGATAGAACTAGACCCCTGGTTTTGCCCTATGTTGGGCAAATTTGATCTCTTCCTAAGCAGGAGGTTGTTTTCTTGAGAACAGATGACTTTTCCTCAAAAGCATTGCCAGAAGAAAAAGTTGAGCTTACTTCCAATACTACAGTTTTCCCATCTTCCAACATTTCAAATATAAAAAGAAACAGTAAGAAAACCCAAAACCACCAGTGTCTGACTGCTCTTTATATCTCAGCTCTCTGTTTGAGATAAAAGTCAGGTTCATCTTCACCTTACTATTCAGATTCTCATATTTCAAGTCAAGATCTGAGTAAAACATCCCTTGAGAGCCAGCTCCTATCCCCGCAGATCTCCCCCATGATCTGAACCCCAGAATTTGCCGTGGATCCTCTGTAGGATGGGGAAGCAACGACTCTTTCAGAGAGCCGGGAATGGGCACTCCGGGTGCCAAATCCGAGAGAATTCAGCGGCACCCTGAGAGCCTGGACCCGGTTTTCAGCACTGTGGGAGTGGAAAAAGCCGGCAAATGATGAACCCGATTAAAAAATAACTACAAAAGAGGGCGGAAAAGACATGAAGCAATACGAAACAGCAGAGTAATTAAAAACGGAAGAGTATGTAAGTAAGAGTATGTAAGAGTAAGCGGGAAAGGACGAGGCGGCCCCGGGAAGCCGCGCAGCGGGAGCGGACGCTCCGCGGGCAATCACTCACACTCACTCATACTCACTCACTCACTCACTCACTCTCTCTCACTTTCTCTCACTCTCACTCACTCACTCACTCACTCTCACACTCACTCACTCACTCACCTGCCGGGCGGAGCGGATCTGGCGCCGCACCGCCTCCTTGCAGCCGTAGATGCTGTCCCCGCAGCCGGGCTGGAAATGCGCCTCCACCCGCGTCAGCCCGCGGAAGGCGCCGCTGGCGAAGCCCGGCCAGCCCAGCTCCAGCGCGGGCGGCTCCAGCTCCGAGCGCTCGGGGAAGTAGGTGAGCGACGAGGCGTCCAGCGAGGCTCCGGCCGACGGCTCGGCCGCCGGCTCCGGGCCCGCGGCGGGCGGCAGCGCGGCCCGAGCGATGTCCTGCACCTCGGGCTCCGACAGGAAGGGCGGCAGCTGCTCCCGCCGCAGGAAAGCGCGCAGCGCCTCGGGGCCGCCCGCCACCAGCTCCTCCAGCGCCAGCCGCTGCGCCTCGCTGTACGGCCCGGCCGGCGGCGGCCAGCGCCCCGAGCCCTCCTCCAGACACTGCGACGCGTTGGCCATGGCCGGAGCGCCCCGGCGCTGCCCCGGCTCTTTATAGCGCTCCTGCTCCTTCCCCGCCCGGCTCCGCTCCTCCCGGCCGCTCGCCCACGGCACAGTCACGGGTGGCACAGCCCGCAGCCTTCCCCACGCCCAGGGAAGCGCCAGCCTCGAAGGAGGAAGATCAGCCCAGCCCGCATCAAAAGGCTGCTCCAAAATTTGGAGAGGGCAAATGGCCCCAGCCGGAAAGGACCAAGCGGCGACGAAGTGACTTAGTCACCCCGATTTAAAATGCCAAATAAACAGAAAGCAAAGCTCAGCGATGATCGGGTGAAAGCCCCCAAGGCAAAAAGGAGTTTATTTGTAAACTGTTTCTTGTTCCTGTTAGAGTACCTTAACAGCTGCACGGCATAATAAAGTCAAAAAACACATAGAACAAACAAGGTAATTTTACATACATTCAAGAACTGCAGGACTTGGGCTCTTAAAAATACAACTCGATATTGGCTTTGAAGGTGTAATCTTGGCTCCCTCCATGCAGCTTGGTTTGGTGCCAGTGTTCCAGATCCACAAATCAAGCAATAAAGTACCTTATCATTTTGAACAAGTGCAGACAGAACTTTTCTCGCCACCTCCACCTTTAGTGAAGGAGTGACTGCTTAGAAATCCAAGCAATAAAAGTAGCTAAGCCTCATTGTCCTTAGAGATTTCAGACAGAAATTCCAAAGTTAGATACTTTCAACACTTGCAGCCTTTTTGAGTTATGGATATTTCTATTCATTCATTCATTCATTCAATATTCGAGCTAACAGCTGAAATGTGCCATCTACTGGACACACATGCTCCTGAATAAAAAAATACATAACCCAGACTCTGATTTGATTTGGCAGAATTCAGTGTGGTTGGTCACTGAAGTACTGAGATCAGGTCTAAAGAACAACAGTACAGGCCAGATCTCAGGGAGAGACTGCTCAGGTAAGAGACCCAGCAAGAACAGACATGCACAGAAATCTGCAAACAGTCACAAAAAGGCTTTGCAAAGCAACCAAACATCAGGTCCACTCAGTATTGGAAGTATCTTCAAAAACTAGAGTGGCACTTCAGCTCCTCAAACCAAGTTAGTAGTGAAAAAATTATGAGCAGGAAAGAGTATTTCAGACAGCAAAGTTAAAAAGAGAAAAATGTTTATTTATTTCCTAGAGTTACTTGTAAATTAACATTACCCAACATAACCCATAACATTCTGTAGTGCATTTGTCAGTTTACTTTTGAACAGGGGCTTTGTCACATGCCCTCAGTGATTGTCTCGCCTTGGAGCCCACTGCAAAGAAGGAAACACAAACACAAACACACACACACACACACACACACATCTATTTATATATCTCTAAACAAAGGCACCTGAGCATGATCAAACCAGAGGGATAGTTAGCTCATTCTGTTTCAGGAGGCTTAAACAAAGGAAAAATAATACAGTTGAAGATAACCTGCAACTGTTTCAACCCTCTTTGCAACTTGAGTGGAAGAGTAACATATGTATCACAGAAGTTAGAATAAAATCAGCTTCATGGCTCTTTGTAAAAGCTGATTCCTCTCCTGTCAAAGATAAAGTAGAAATAAAAGTCAGTATTGAAAAAAAAAGATTGAGAATTCCTTGATATAATATAATTCTTTGATATAATATAATTCCTTGATATAACATAGATCTCCAAAGCTACTCTGAGCAAGTTCAGTCTGACTCAGATTTTTCCAAGTTTACATAAATTAAAACCAGGGCATTAGCAATCCTGGAAAGCAGTAACAAGTTCCGTTTTGAAGTTAAATACCCAAAATTAAAATGATCTTCACCTCTAATCCATACAAGAGGAACCTCTAAGTTGTTACTATATAATGTCTCTTTTTCATCACTTACATTGCATACTCTTAAACAAAGTGCTGGAGAGTGGTGTATTAAAAAAGTATCAAAGAAATAAAAGTGCTGGACAGAAATGGAAGAATTTTAGGTACAAAGTGACAGCAACTTGAGCCCGGGCTTTGCGTGGTGTGTGGTCAGGGCAGGAATCATTTACTGAGGGAATAGAGCGAGGCGTGGCGCAGGCTGTGCAGGCTGGCGCTGATGTCGCGCCTCTGCTTCAGGCTGCCCCCGGCAGGGACCTGGCTCAGGTAGGTGGCAGGGACACGGCCCCGCCGGGACAGGATGGCCACCATGTGGCTCAGCTTCGACCTGATGGTCGAGTAGTGGAACTGCCTCTCTTTGTGCAGTTTTTGGAAATACTGTGCCCTGTGACTACTGGAATAATCAAAGGAGCGGAGAGAGGATATTGAGCCTGTAGAGCTTGCAAGAGAGCACTGGGATGATGATGAAGACAATGATTGCAGACTAGAGCTGGATACGGCCTTTGAAGACAGAAAATACTCTTCTTTTGAAAACTTTCTGGGAAGGAGGGGTGTTTCTGTGCCCTCCTCTTCCTTTGTCTGTGTCACTGCAGTCTTCAGCAAAATGGATGTCTGAGTGCCCGTCCCTCTGGCCATGACAGAAGCCTGAGTGCCACTGTCTGCTGTGGCAGTGCTGGCCTGAGTGGCTGCATTGCATTTGGTCACAGCTGCCATCTCTTCCCATGGGCCAGTTTGAGTTGATGCACTTCTCTGTTCCACTGTGCCCACTTGATTGCTGAACGACTCCTCTTCACACAGGCAAGAAAGCTGCAGGTTGCAAAGCTTTCCTGAAGGAGTATATTCAGTTTGATCTGCTTTTTCCAGCAATTTCTTTGGCGTGCTAGACAGTCTGGCAAATTCTGCTCTCAAGTTGCCTTCCACAGTATATTCTTTGGAGGATTCTGTTCTGGTCAGCAGGTGATCAAACATGCCACTGTTCCTGCAGCTGGACGGTCGCTTTGGGCTGATGGGCAGTGACTGGGCATAAAGAATCCTGAACTGGAGGTCAAAGTGTTCAACCACTTGACCTGACAACACCAGCAAGTTGCTGCTGTTCAGCTTCCCATCAGACCATGTGAAACTGTTGAAAACAAACCAAGCCTCACAGTTAATCTCCAATGCATTTCAACAGTGCAGCTACAGACAGCAAGACTCAGCTTAAAAATGAAGGTAAGGGAAGAAGTCAACAGGGTATTAATTTCTGCAGAAAGAACTCTATTTAGCCATGGCCAAAAGTTGAGTAAACCAGTTTTCCAAAGGTGTTTTCAGATTGGTGTCAGCCCCACTTGGACTCAGCTAGTCCATGTGCCATTGGCACTCATTAACACAGGGCAAACAGCAAAATTAATGCATCCTTTTGCAGCAAATCCCCATTTCTACAGCTTCACTGGGCACCAGAAGACCCCCAATACTTGCCTGTAGGAGCCTGTTGCCACTCTAATGCCATCAATTAACATGAACTTCTCCTTGGCTTTCCCAACAATTTTGGCACCTGACCTCATGTAGTACGTGCTCCCTGTGAGAGTTCGAACTCTCATCATCTGGTTCAGAAAAGAAAGGAAAAAAGTGCCATCAAATTTAAGTTAACTTCCAAAAGCTTTTGATTAGCAATTTTACTTAAAAGCAGCTAAGCACAGTATGGAAGATAGGAATGAAATGAACTTTTTTATACAGTCTGTGTATGAGTATTTTTAGTCACACAGTGCTAAATTGCTGTTAGATTAGGTGACAACAGTCAGTTCCAATTAGTTACTGCACAGGAAGGCAGGAGTGCTTTTCCCTCTCCAGAGAAACTTACTGCACTGAACATAAGCCTATCCAAGCCATAACACAGCCATGTCCATTTATATTCACAGCAGTAAGCAAATCACCTGGCTCACATCACCCAAACCCTCTTAAAAGAAAGTATTAGGAAAGAAAGCAGATGGTACCAGAGCTGTACCACCCTTCAGCTTCCCACGTTTCTGTTTTGCTTAGCAAGCAATTCCTTGAGCCAAAGAATAAAACTATTTAAACATTGCAAAATTAAATCCCTGAAAATTGCTGCATCCTCAGGATAGGGATCCCAGTGCACACAGCAAATGGGGCTGGTACACATCAGGGTTGTAGCTCCTACATATGGGCAGCAGACAGGTTGCTTTGGCCTTTCAGGGCAGTCTGATGCTTTATGGAAAGGCTTCTTTGATATGCATACACTGCACCACAAAAATAAAAACAAACCACACAGACCCCTTTAGTACTTACACTTTCCTGCTCAGGACAAACTCCCAAATTGTTGCACATTTCCAAGAAATGGGGTACAGAGTCCTGGTCAAGGAGGATGTAGACAGGGACTTGGCGGTTGTTATAGGCATCCTGAAGGTCACTGAAGATCTCAATATCTGTGAAGGAATCCATCACAAGGGCAATCACCTGCAAGGAAAGCCACACCACTTACTCAAGGGACTTATTTTACACAAGACCACTGCCTCCCCAAACCATTTTCTCTTGCTGTTATCATCAGGGCCTCATGCATTTCCTTGTCCTGCTGCACAGGCTCTAGCAAGCTCTAAAAGATTTCTATATTCCCACAACACTCCTGTAAATTCATTGTGCCCCAGCATGCAAAGCATAGGCCTGAAGAGGTTATTCCTCTGTCTGCTGCTTTTGTACACCTTCACATTCTCCTTTCCTACACAACCCCCTGTAGTGTGGCTAGGCTGGGGAAGCAATCACAGCAGAATCTGACAAATCTCAAGATAAACCATCTCCACACCTGTTCTCCCAGTGTTTCAAGCAGCTACAGGAGAATTAGCTCAAATGGCCTCCTTGCTGTCAGAGCTCACAAACTCCAGCTGATTTCCAGACTCTTCCTGGTCTTACTGAGTTTATATCCCTTACCTTCACAGGAAGTCCCTCCACTCACCCAACAGTTCTTTCAAAAAGGCAAATCCTAAAACGGGAATATCACATTTATGAACCATCTCTCCAGCTAATTCAGAGCCACCTCACACACTGATTTGGTGCTCGAGTTTTCACCCTCCCAAACCACTTCTGTGTAGGGACACAAAGATATAAAGGATTCAGCTCTATGACTGAATTTTCCACTTTTCTATTAAACCAGCATAAAGAACAATGAGAATGCAACCAGTGTGGGTACCTGGCACATGCTCTTATCAGATGGAGGCTGCTACAGCACACCCAAGGTGTATAAGCATGCAACACAGCTGCTCTGTGTGTGGCACAGCCTGTACTCAGAGGAAACCTTTCCCACAGGAACGGGCTGAGCTCTGCATTCCCACTTCTCTCCTGCTCCCTAAGGCATTGGTTCTGTTTGGCTGAGTTCTGTCATATAACATGCACAAGCACATGGGTATTTCGAGATAAAGTTACTTTATGTTGGTGCTTCTTGTGTGTGTTCTGAGTTTCTTGCCACTCAATCACTTGTATAAGTGTTGAAGAAGATTAAAAACCAATAAGATGCTTTTGACAAGACCAGACAAGTGAGAAAACCACCCTGAAAACAAAACAATTCACACTAAATCCTTGGGAACAATGATGCCTTCAGATGACAGCTCAATTCACAGCACGTTTGAGTTCTAGTCCCAGAATTAGCAGCTGAAAAAGAAATACAGTTTTGCCCAAAATGTTTAGAGGAAAGAGAGAGAAACTTTTTCTCCAGTCATCCATTCAGGATAGCAAGGACAAGATCACAGCACTCACTTGAACTAACTGCATTTGAGTGCATTAATTAGGGAAGAAATTATGCTGCATCTGGAGTTTTCCCAGTCTTCACATTAACTTGAGGAACTCAGAAATTATTGAGAAGTATCACATGGAATCTGACATTCAGTAAATCTTAGTGTGTCAAAAATGCTCATTTATCTCCACCAAAATTCTCCCTGGATCAGGCACAGCCACAAACAGGGCAAGAGCAGCTTGCCTTGCTCTTGGCTCAGAGTGAGAGAAGGTGTTTGCCAGGATGCTGCAAGAACAATATTACAAACAAGTACAGCTTTTGGGGGGGAATGAATGCCTTTATGGTGTTCACTCGAGTTACCAGACTGGTCTCATATACCTGTAGGGATTGTTTGAGAACAGAGCTTCCTCTGGGACCGTTTCTGGCAAGGAGCCCGTCGTTCATGTCATCCTCGCACACTCCCTAAGCTCCTGCCCTCGCAAGGGAGTAGAGCCTAAGCTCGGTTGTTGATTCAGGGTGTGCCGTGCACGTTACACAAAGAGACAGAGGTTGCTTCATCTGGCCACCCAAAAAGGAAGCTACACATTTAAATTTTAGCTGAGCCAATGGAATGGCTGCTAAGGAGAAGGGTGGTTCCCGGCTGGGATTACAGTTGCAGGCTATAAACTCCGGGAATGCAATGAGTTACAGGGAACAGTTACAAGTTCCTACGCCACGTGGTTTTCAAGCCATAGTGTGCGTCAGAACAAAAGCGTTCACTCCTGTAGGGAGAAAGTCCTGTCAAAAGCAGTTCTGTACGTCACTTAGCGAGCTAAGGAAGGAAAATACAGTCACGGTGTTATATTTATAGGTACCCTTCTCTTATAGAAGAGGCTTTTTCTGTGTCACACCTTTAAAGGAAGTTTCTGCAAGCGCACCTGTGTGGCAGAGGTGGGGACTCTTGAATAGGAGACCTTTTGTTCCCTGAAAGCAGGGACAGCTGGATCCAGCGGCTATGCTGGATCACCCAGAGCACCCGGGAAAGGGAGGGCTCGCAGATGCAGCAGAGTGCCACTTTTTCTGCATTTTCGAGCTTGTCCTCCTTAACGACGCTGTCTGCTCGACAAGGGTTTTAAAGCCACTTGGCTTTGCACGGTGCCCCATGGCGACACGCAGCGGTGCCGATTCTTGATGCGCTCGCAGACCCAGGGGAGAAGGACCCCGGGCAGGGCAGGACAGGGCAGGGAAAGGAAGGGAGCTCCTCGGGCACTCACACTCACTCACTCGCTCACTCACTCACTCTCACTCATACTCACTCACTCACCTGCCGGGCGGAGCGGATCTGGCGCCGCACCGCCTCCTTGCAGCCGTAGATGCTGTCCCCGCAGCCGGGCTGGAAATGCGCCTCCACCCGCGTCAGCCCGCGGAAGGCGCCGCTGGCGAAGCCCGGCCAGCCCAGCTCCAGCGCGGGCGGCTCCAGCTCCGAGCGCTCGGGGAAGTAGGTGAGCGACGAGGCGTCCAGCGAGGCTCCGGCCGACGGCTCGGCCGCCGGCTCCGGGCCCGGCAGCGCGGCCCGAGCGATGTCCTGCACCTCGGGCTCCGACAGGAAGGGCGGCAGCTGCTCCCGCCGCAGGAAAGCGCGCAGCGCCTCGGGGCCGCCCGCCACCAGCTCCTCCAGCGCCAGCCGCTGCGCCTCGCTGTACGGCCCGGCCGGCGGCGGCCAGCGCCCCGAGCCCTCCTCCAGACACTGCGACGCGTTGGCCATGGCCGGAGCGCGGCTCCGAGCCCGCCGGGATCGCTTTGTGCAGAGTTTGAATCCAAACAGCGCGGCCGCCGCTGGAGGAGCCTTCCCCGCCCCGCGCCGCCGTTGGCTCCGGCAGGAGGGCACCGCCTCCGCCGGGCGGGACCGGGACGGAGATCCCGGCTGGGGACAGCCCTGCTGCCCTTCAATGGAGCTCCCGGCTGGGGACAGCCCTGCCAGCCTCCAGTGGAGCCGGGACAGCCCTGCCCGAGCCCTCCTGCCCTTCAGTGGAGCCGGGACTGCCCTGCTGGAGCCCTCCCGGCCTTCAATGGAGCCAGGACAGCCCTTCCCGAGCCCCGCTGCCCTTCAATGGAGCTCCCGGCCGGGGACAGCCCTGCCCGAGCCCCGCTGCCCTTAAGGGGACGGGCAGGGATCGCGGGGCTTTTGCCCTGAACAGAATCCAACCCCTCTGAGAAGGGCACTCGTACAGCCGCGTGCTAACAAATGCTGGAGCTAAAGCCTTGAACGCTCCCATGGAAGGCAGGCACAGGTTTGGCTGTCCAGCTTGTCTCCAGCTCCAACTGCTGCCACTTCACAGAATCACGGAATATTCCGTGCTGGAAGGGATCCCCAAGACTCATCAAAGTCCAATTTCTGGCCATGCACAGGGCAGCACCAAGAATGCCACCATGGCCCTGAGAGCATTGACCAAACGCTTCCTGAGATCTGCATTTGAAACCAAAAGTTACACCCACCCACTGCCTAGATTTATTCCTCTAGATCTCCCCCGGTTGTAGACAGCTGAGAGGCAGAGAAATATAACAGAGTGCCAAAACTCAAACCAACCAACCAAACAAACAAAAAAAACCCTCAGTGGCATGTTTGTATTATTAAAGAAATTTAATATAATTTTTAAATTAAAAAATTCAATCTCTCTATTAAAGACACTGAGTCAGGTGCTAATACTGTCAAACATACGCTTTTGGCATGAGTTTTACATAAAGTTTAAGATTTTATGCATTGCTTCAACATGTTAAGAAACCATCTTCATACTTACAGTAGCAATAAAGTCAATTCCATACAATATCAAATATCCTTTTTTAAAAAAAGTTTTAAATATATTAGACTCTGATTGCCAAAATGCCATTTTATACACAAAGCTGCTAATACAATATACAGTTCTTACATTATTTTTTTTTCTTCACATAAAATACATTTCATCAAGTTTTATCTGTACATGGTTTACTACTGATCAATGGAATTACGAGTTATTGCAGAAGGCTTGCCATCATCTCTTACTGTCCTGTACCAGGCTTATCCATACTCCTGCAACCTCACACTGCAATCTAAAGGCTGAAGACATGGTGGTGGCAATGCTAAGGCTGCATCTGCACTGTTTAAAAACCCGTGTGTCCCCTCCAGCTGTGGGTGGAGATCATTGCATTGGTGTGGCTTTGGGAACAGGTATCTTGAGCAGAGCCTCCTCTGCTACAGCTTCCGTGGTTGAAATACAGCAAAATGTTCTAGGTCATAATTGTGCCATGGCAGATGTTGCCCAGAGAGCCCAGTGGTACTTGAATTGTGTGAGGGAACTGAGAAGTCCATCGGCAGTTTGGCCAACATGAAAAGAGAATAAAGGTGAAGAACAACCAGGGGGAACTGTTCTGTCGCACAGCAAAACAAACCAAAAAATGTAAATGTGTTCTGGTGTAAGGGATGAGACCTTGCTGCCGCAAGCATGTTCTGGATTCTGCCTGTAGAGAACTGACACACCAAAGCAGTCAATGTGATTTGTTAAAATACAATGAAGCTCCTGTGCATTTCCTTTCTGTGTATTTAGGAAGAGAGAAGTGGCAATCATGAGAGAAATTGAAAGAGCAAAGAATAATGTCACAATCTGGCATGCTCTGGACTGTGATCCCCTGGCAAAAGTCTCCAAGTTAAAGATCAGCAAGAACTGTATAGTCACCACAAACCTTCCAGAGACGAGTTACCTTTAGCAAGTATAAGGCACAGAAATAACCCAGGTGTAGGGAGAAACCTCCCAGCAGACAGACAGTTCATCCATGGCTCACTGGAGACCAGTGCTATTGCCTTCTCAGGATATTCCCCTTTCCATGGTAACTGATTTACTTCCAGCAGGGATGATGGGGGTAATCAGAGCTCCAAGACTGAAGAAAAAAGACACTAGGCAGAAGTTATAATGTCATTTGGGAGCTTTTAAGGGATTTCAACCCCATGAAATAAGATTCTGCTCAATAAACTCAAGAATTCACTGCCTCCACTGAGTATTGCACTGAGTCATTATTGCTATTGCCCTGCCATGCTCTTCTCCTTCCCTACCAGGAGTTCCTCATCCAGGTGGTTCTTCAACCACACCTCCAAGATGGCACAGAATCACATCAGCTAGACTCAGTTCTTCCCAAAACTGGAGGGTTTTAAGATTCAGGAGCACCAAAGAAGTGAAATTTAATGGGCTGAAATCACATCATGTGGTATGTGAAACACAGATCCAGGTCTGATTTCAAACAGATCCCAGCAATGGGACTTAAGCCCTTATCTAACATTTCAGTGCTGAGCCCACCAAAGTAGAGACATTGTTTTGAAAGACACCTTTTTCTTTATCTAACACATTTCTTTCAACATGGAATGTAAAACTGCTCTCATCAACCACGAGAAACAGTAAAAATTCAGCACACAGGAAAATGTGAGGAAAAGGAAGGGTTATTCTCATGCAGCTCTGCCTGCAACAGACCTGTCAGTACATTCACATCCTCAGATCTTTGCACAGTCTCTATGAACAACTTCAACCTTTGGCTCACTGGTAACTGAACTGGGACTCTAATCTGGCCTTGAATCTGTAATAAGATATTTATTGATCTTAAAACTATTCAGTAAATCATAAAAACCTCAAATGCTTCTCTAATAAACTAAGACGTGCCAGTCACAACATGATTTCTAGGTTTTACAGATTTTCAGCCATATTAAGATCCAATGAAACTGCCAAGTGCCCTCTGCTCTGTACCTCAGAGCTTTCCTCTGGGATGGCCTTTAAAACACACAGATACCAAACCCCCACTATTGTTGTAACACTGCTAAATTTTACAGTGAAAAGTGTTATTCCTGGAGGTAGGCTGCTACAATGCCCATGTACAGAATCTGTGTTTTTATTCCCCCAAAAGCCTGTTTTTCTCCACAAAATAGTCCACCAGAAGCAAGTTAATTATCCACCTTACAGAATCCCTCATCCCAGACCTACAACCAACAGCCCTGCCAGTGCTGCACAGGCAGTGACCATTATATCCCAAATGTCACCACACAGAAGCATGAATCCAGTCCAGGCTATTCTTCAATAGCCTTCCAGCTCACACCCTGGTGCAGCTTCAGCCCAAAGCCAGTGGCAGGTAAATATTTGGCAGGGCTGTGAAATATATCCTGCAAGATTTATCCATTACTGCCTCTTGCCATTAATAACTCACCTGTCTGATTAAGAATGGATTACATTTGATCAGACACCACTGGATTCCGAGCTAGGATGATGAGTTCCCAGAGTTTTATTTATGTGAAATACCAATGGAAGCCAAAAAGCTGTTTATCTAAAATGGACTGGTTTCCTGCAGTTTTAACCCATTAATAGCTCTCAGTGAAAAGAAGCCTCCAACTACTTTACACTATTGCATTCAGTGATCTCCTTTTCATTTCCTTGGAATCAGGCAGGGTTCAATACACTTGCTAGCACAAAGTTGCTCTGAGAAGGGAAAGGGCCCTACTCCTCCTTTGCTGGGAGGGAAGGCAACATCTGGGCCCAGATTTTGCACCATACACAACCTAGTAGATAGCGGCACCAAAATTTGTTAGAGTTCAGAAATCTCATCAGGATGGATGTGGAGAGACAAACCTCACCACCATGGGAGAAGAGAGGCACCTGAAAGAATCATCTCCCCTGTTCTGAACAACAGCCAGGCCACGCTTGGTGTTATCCCAGAATAATTTACTCAAGGTAATCAGAAGTTCCACTGTCAACCACACACAGATGCAGTAAAGTCTTTCCAGTTACCAAATCATCCTCTTACTACTAGAGAATGACTTTAAAAATCCCTTAAGGTCAAGCACGAGAAGCATTTCCTAGTTCTATAATTAGCTTATGTTTCAACAATGGAGGGAGCCCAACTTCCCTGAATGCTTCAAGCTCTGCCTGTAGCAGAACTGGGGTTTTAAGTGAACCAGATCAACTGCTACCACTTTCTAGTTTGCACCCGAAACTGGAGAGGAAAGAGAATTCTATCTGCTTACAATTCAAACCATTGAATTGTCAGCTTGGTACCTCCCAGGTCCAAAGGTGTCACCTGCACAGTGTGGCAGTGGTGGTGACACACAACAGCCACCTCTGCTGCCTTGAGGAGCCCAGAGCCCTGCATGGGAATGTATCCAGCCCCAGCACTGGGGGATTTGATGGGGGGCAGAGGGTAGCACTTAACAGTCACTGGCAGCCTCAGTCAACTTTTTATAGCCTAGAAAAAAGTTAAGGCTGTGAGGATCCCCACAGAGGGAGAGTACATGTGAAAGGGAATATCGGTGTCCAACAGGTGCCAGATAAAAGGAAAATGGGTGGAAGGTGCATTTGCTCTTGCTTGGCTGAAGCACAACTACATGAGCTGGATTTAATCCACTGAGGCTTACAGAGACCCAAACAGGTTCATGTCTTCAGTATTTGGAATTTAAGCTGCCCAAGAAGACACATATTCATGCAGGCAAACAGTTATGTGTGTGACAGCTCCCCTGTGCAGAGGAATTAGAGATTTACAGTTATTTCTGAGATACAACTGAAGTGTGGCCAGTTCCTCAGAGCTGCCCCACACTCTCCTCTCACCTCCCCCAGGTACACAAAGCCTGAACTCGCTGCAAAGCCAGTGCCAAACCCCCAGGTGACCCCGTGCCAGTGTCTGTCAGAGCTCACATGAACTCCACCAAGACAGTGTTGGCACTGCAGCTGCTCTACAGCACAGAGGCTTTGTTAAGTGTCAGGCAACTCCCCCAGACACAGAGGCATTTAAACCTTCCTCTGCCAGCTGCTACCCACTGCTGACAGCTTCAGCAAGGGAGCTGGAAAACAGAACAAAACATCTCCTGTCCTGCTGCAGTGTTCAGCTACCACAGCAAGGGTCACAGTTATTTCTCAGCCAAAGACTGCAGGTTCATGCAAGTGTCATTCACATCTATGGGATTAGAAATGCTTTCATGGCCTTCCTGGGTTAGTGTTGGCAAGCCTTTCCTTCCCATCCCTCCTGAGCCCTGTGGTTCTGGAAATCCAGAAAAAATCAGAACACAAAGCATATTGCCCCTACTATCTGTGTTGAGCATACAGAGTAAACAAACAGAATCAATAGGAAAGTGAGATCAACAAAAGTCTTTTCAGTTTTAACAAATTAGGAGTCTAAATAGTACAAATAAGTTTTTTAAATTACTTATCCAATATAGACCTTTGTCAGTATTTTATTGCAGTAAAATTCTATTGCCAGGGCCCCTTTATTGCAACATCAGTTTTAAAGCCTATTGAGTGAAGCCTGTTCCAGGGAAAGTTCTGCTTCAAACCTGATGGCAGTCTGCAGTGACGAGCTGACAGAGCAGAACAGGACCCAGCCAGTGCACAGTTTGTGATGGTGAGCTGTCACTGCAAGGAGGTAACACCTTGCAAACTTCCTAGGTGCAGCATCTGTGCTTGCTTGTTGCTCCAGCCCAGGAAGTGCTGGATCCAGCTGTGTGGAAAACAGTTCTGTCCACTCTTGCAAACTTCATGTGGGGGCTGGATATGTGCAGCCCCCAAGAGTGACAACACAGGTCTGAACTGTCACCTTCCAGCTGCTCAGTGACTTACAGCAAGAGGCTCAGACACAAAGATTTGAATTCAGATCCTTTCTTTGTTCCAAGGCATCTCATGGCTTCCCAAGGATGGGGAGGCAGCACACCATACCTTCTTCCCCAGGGAGCAAGACTCAGGAGACTCTTTTGACATCACATTGATGTGCATCCTCCTAAGAGCCTTGCTCCACCTGCATTACTCATCCAGCTGCAATGGAAGTAATTGGCAGGGTAAAGTACAATTTGAGATGAACAAGGCTGCCACAGTCAGGATGTCCATAACCAAATTCTCCCTTTGAAATGCAAACAACCTGGCCACTGTGATAGATCCAACCCACATCTGCTGTCCACTCTGGGGTGAGACACAGACCAGACTAGGAAATCCTGCAGCACCCATGCACCTTCTCTTCCATTTCCTCCATGGGAGCTTTGAATTTCAAGAGGGGCGGATCCCCACTGGACACTGTGTAATACACCGAGGTCCCATTGGAGCCGTAGGGAGAAGTCCTGGATTCCATTAAGTGCGACTTGGCCTCGGCCACGTTCTCAGCAACTCCTGCCATGCCAGTGCTGAAGTGGGTGCTGAGGAAGGGGTGCTGGAGCAGCTTGGCTGCAGCTCGCTGCCTCTTCAGCTCCGACAGCGTTTGGTGGTTGTGCTCCTTGTAGGTGCCCCAGAGCTGCGGTGCCTCGGGCAGCCCGGGGCTGCTGTAGGGCAGAACGTGCCCAGGGTTGCTGTCGGGCTCGGGGTGCATGCTCCAAATGTCCCCGTTGGAAAAGGTGTACTGGTAAGGGCTGGCAGATGCCATCAGTCCATTCTGGAGAGGGATCTCGGTGTCACACTGGGTGCTTTTGTTCGCTAGCTCCGGGAGGAGGGAGGAGTTCTCCAGCACTGAGTTCTGTAACAGTGAGACATGAAAGAGCATTTTCTACCATTCCCCATAGCAGGGTTCATCCCTGTGACAACCTTCTAAGTCTGCTCACACTCAGCCTTTCTACCAGACAGGTGCTGCAGCACAAACATTGAATTCCCCCACTAATACTGTGAGACCCAATCATGACATGGAACCTTAACTCTGAAGGCCCCACAAACACACAAAAATATGTTTATCTACATAAAATGACAATGACTTAATTAAAAACAAGTCACTGCAAAGCATGTTTACAATGCTTTTGTGCTTACCAGCTTGTGGGCTTTAGAATGAAAGGCAGACACTATTTTTATGGAGCATCCTGGTTCATTTTTATCTCAAAACTACGTATGCAGCTGTACATCCAGAACAGGCTTTCCACTTGAGTGGGACATCCCAGTTTATACCAAATGAGAATTTGGTCTTTTGCTTATACCTGGTGGATGAGGTCTACAAATTTTTCAGCCACCTTCCACCCACTGTGACTGAAGCTGCAGCAGCAGCCCTCCTCAGTGACCCCATGAAAGAGAAGAGATTCCTTACAGGGTCTGTATTCTCCTGGTCAGACCGAGTCTCCCCAATTTCTCCAATGAGACCCGAGTTTCTTCCTTCTTCTGCTGCCCCCAGCTGCTGCCACACCATGGCCTCCTTCTCACACTCCTTCCTGTAAAGGTTTGTCCTGTCCGAAAGGCTGGCCCTCCTCACCACCTTCCTGTGGGACAGGGACAAGGGCCATCAAAGCTGTGAGCAGGACATGACATTTCCTCTTAGCCTGTAGCTCTTCTCACCTCCTCCTCCTCCTCACAGCCTCTCCCTCTGGAATGGAACGTGGATTCAGCTTCCTGGCACCCACACAAAGCAAAGGCACAGAGGTGGATACTGAAGGTGGGAGGAATTTTGAGGAGCTCTAAACTGGCACTGCAAATTTGTTTTAGAGTTCATGCAGGTCACCTTATGGACCTATTCTGCAACCAGTGGAGTAAATGTAGAAGGAAATGGCCCATGGGCTGTTTAGGGAGCTTTGCGGTGTGCAGGACTGCTTTGGTGTCTAGAAACATCTCACAAAGACCTCTGCAAACTGTGTCTCAGCACTGCATCTTGGCCATGTGACATACTACTAAAAATCTCAAGTTAATCCACTTGAAGCAGTGATTTCCAACACCAGTTTCAGTGGTTTAACAGAATAAATTCTCACCATTTGGTCCTGTGCTCTGGGCAGTTCTTAAACCACACCAGCACAAAACCATTTCCCCCCCAAGAATGAGCACCTCTCCCTAGTGAAAAAACCACACTTCAAAGGAGCTCTGCTTTCAGCAGCCAAAGTGAGCTACTACCTTTCCTTCAGAAAGGACAGATGGGTTGTTCTCACTGACCTCAGGGTGAGAATACACCTGGGTGGCCAGGCCAGTGGCCCAGGTGACCTGCAGGGCAGAGCAGAACTCACCCCCGGCTGCCCGTGCTGGAGGTCCTGCGGCTCAGGGAGGATTTGTGCCTCATCTGGGACTTCATGATCACATCGTGTTTGTGCTTCAGCTCCAGAAGCAGAACTTTGAATTCCTCCTCTTCACACAGATCTATGGCACACACACAGACCAAGCCCTTTGTCAGATATTCTCATTAACACCACGTTGCTAATTGTGCCTTCCTAGTTAGACACCCAGGTCTTTGGGCTGCACACAACAGCAGGGAGGCTCCCAAGCACAAGGGATAACAGAGGAAACACACAGCAGGAAGACCTGGTGCTTGGGATATGCCTTCTTCCTTCTTTTTATGAGCAGGAAGAAGCATTTTCTGTAGTAAAGTGGTGCTTCAAAACTTCAGTCTTGGTTAAAGAAACTTTGATTCTAAAATGATACCTAAAACATGATGTTAATGCTTGAAAGCACCATGGGAGAACTCCAGCCATTTCTTAAACACTTCTTTCTTTAAGCTTCATAAACTCACCTATTGGCATCTCATCCAAAGATGTCCTGGCACTCAAACTAGCCCCATGGGACACCAGCAATTCAGCCATCTGCATCTAAAGAATGGAAAGAAAGCCAAGTTGAGTTGATAGAGGTATTTTAGGCAATTTAGGCTTTTCTCCCTAAAGCTGAAAGGTTGGAATAAGATGAGAGGCAGGTTCAACTTGCCTCAAATAACTCTGGTATGTGTGTGATGTTAAACACTGTTCCCACCATCCACTTGCACTGGCATGCTCTGCCTGAAATTTCTCAGCAACCAGTTCTTTTTGGAGCCCATGGGATCTTCTCTGATGCTGTCCAGAGAGCCCAGCCCCAGTTCAGATTTATTCCATTTGCAGAGTATTCCACAGTTTGTCCAGGCAGGAAGAAATGCCACCCTCACACGTGACACAGCAAAATCCTTACCTGTCCCCAGAAAGCAGCAGCATGCAGAGGTTCCCAGCCATCCCAGTCCTTAACATCCAGGCTTGCCCCCTGGTCCAGAAGCACTTCAGCTGCATGCAGATAACCATTGGCTGCAGCTATATGCAGCTAGGAGATAAGGAACAGAGCATGAGCTGCCTGCAAGGACCACACATGGTTTTATACACCGAGTTTCAGAGGATTTTCTTGGATAATGCTTGAGCCTAGAGCTGGACAGGCAGCACATTTCACACTGGGCAGATGGCACCAGGTCAAAAGCAGGTTGTTCCTGTTATTAGAGCTCAGTATTGCCTGAATGTAATTCTGTTTGGAGAGGAAATTGCTTAACAGTTCTTAGAATAACTTAGATATATGGATGAGAAAAATAATGTATTCACATTTTAAATCAGGGGCTTTTAAGTGCTTTCTAATCTGTAGGGAAAGCACCATTAAAACACGAGCCTGCAATGCAGAACATCATCCACTCTATGCCAGAACAACATCTCCTCCACTGAAGTGCTGTGGATGTGATTTTTTTGAATCAAATTTACAGCCTGCTTTAGTCAGGACTAACTGTGCAATTGCACTTCCAATCACACTGTAATTATTTTCACCATTTGAAAGTCAGAAACATTTTAAACTTTGGCTACTTTAACTTAAGGGAGGATGATTTTTCAGATATTGGCTTCCAACTACAGCCACCACTTTGGAGACAATCAGTAATGGTCTCTTTCAGTTCCCCAACTTCATGTCTCTGAAGATTTTCTTAATTGCAGTCTGCTGTTGCATCTCTGAGCAAAACATTGACCCATGCACTGCTCTGAAGGGATTAACTCCACTCAGAGCTCCTCCTATTTCGGTTGTGCTAAATGAGAGAACCAAAGCTTCTTTTCAAAAAATTTTCATGAGGATGCCACCACACAGAGTTAAAACTTCATCGGGAAATATTTCCTGATGCTTTCTAGCAACTCAATTAATTTCTACATAAACTTTATGCCACTTTCTAGAGGCCACATAAATTAATAAGGAATTAGTTGGGGGTGATACAAAAGGGGGAACCCAGAGGTCTGCTTAAATGTGTATATATAATCCTTATTAAAGGGGAAAATGTGTTAAAAAATAAGCTGCAATAAAAACTTCAATCATCTAAGCTTACCTTCAAGGGAACCTGCCCTTCCCTTACACTTCTGGTATATGCTGAAGGTGACATTTAGATTAAGAAACTGGAATACACTGCCATGGCCTGGCCCTGTAATCAGTTATGTCTGGACCCCAGCATTAAATGACCCTGGTTGTATGAAATTCCCAGCACATATGACCTCATTACTGAACTTTCCCTAAGCTGGGACTGTTCTGAGACACAATTTGGGAGACACATTTGTGGGGTAAAAAGAGCTGGGATTGCTCAGAATTCCCAGTCCCTATGCAGACAAATGAGATGCCAGCTTGCTTTGTGCTGCACTCTTGTCCTGGGTGCCCACCTCTGCCCAGGGCCAGGTGCCACCAGGGGGAACAAACAGTGAAACTCTGTGAGCCAGACCCACACAAAGCAGAAGGGAGGCAAGAAGCCTCCAGCAGCACTGGGTCCTGCTCCTGGGAAAGCCAGAGGGCTCTCACATGCCCTCCACAGGACTCCAACCAGCCCATGAGAAGCAAGAGGTCACTGGGAGGTCTTGCAGGCCCAGCTCCCTGCAGGTCAGCAGATGTGTTATGTTCTGTGGGACTTCTCCTCTCAGTGACTTGCACCTGTTGATTTTGGGTAACTCCTGCTCCAGGGCAGGTTTCACAACCTCTGGGTTGAAGGAAAGCAAAACTGAAGCCGCTGCAGTTTCACTCACCAGCGTAGCACCTTGGGCATCAGTCCTGTTCAGGTCTTGGCCAGTGGCAAGTATGTCATGAATGTCACAGATCATGACCTGCTCTGGAGCAGCTCTCATCTCATTGATCCTTTCCTGGGTAATCCCTGTTAAAATTCCAGTTAAAAGAGGACAGTTGGAAAGGTTGAGTAAAATTCTCCGCTGGCTGAGTAAAATAAGATTTAGGATCCTGGTTGATATGACCCCACATCCTTCACCCTTGTGATCTTTGGGAATCAGAATAACCACACAGAGTCAGGTCCCAAGAAATTATGCCAGGAGCAGCTCTCTGCTTTTCTCCAGAGGCCAATCAAGAGCTGAGAAACAGGGCAATTTTTAGTACCACATTGACCCATTTCTGTATTTTACATAAACTCAGTCTCCTCACCTTGATAGGCCATGCAAGTCTCAATGACATCCAGGGTTGGCTCGTCTTCACAGAGGTCATATGGCATGTTGCCATCTGCATTGACTGCCAACAGGTCTGCTCCACTGCAAGGGGAAAACTGAGTTACACCAGCAAGGACCTCAGAGCAGACAGTGCCACACTCTGGGATAAATGCTTGGGAAAAACCAACTGGGATTTCATAGTTGCCCAAATGCCACCAAAGTACGAATGACAGAAGAAAGATTTGAAGCAAAGCTGTGGAGCTATGAGTGGAGAAGATTAATTCCAGGACTGGATGAAAGGCAGCACATTACACCTCCTTCCTGAATCAGTAATGCCCTGTATTCCACATCTGCTCCATTTTTATAACCTCCAAAAATTTCCTAACCCAAGAGGGAACATCCTCCAAGGGACACTTGACTGCATCCTCTTCTCTCCTTCATTATACAGTCATAGAAGAGCCAAATTTTCAACGCTTATGTCCCAGATGACACCACCACAGGGAGAAGCCTCCCTCCCTGAGGAAGAAGCAGCAGGTACAGCTGTGCAAGGCAGCAGGTTAACACTGCCAAAGCAGCAGCACTCTGGGAAAGGGAGGAGAGGGCTCCACACACAGGCACAACCATCTGCCCCAGGCAGGAGTCACCACAGGTGCTCATGACACAGCTCAAAACACACCTGGTTTCCTCCTCCTTGCTGGCAAGACTTGAGCTTTAGGGACTTGGTCAAGCACCCTGTGTCACCACTGGGGATCAAATCTTGCAGGAAGTTCGGTGATCACTAATTAAGACCCAGTGAGAAGGGTCCCAAGGCTCACCCAGGTATCTGAGTTACACAAGCACACTGCTGCCCTCATACACCAGTGGCTGCTTGACTGGGGCTGGAAGATCTGAGGTGCTGTTTAGGAGCTTGAGGGTGGATGCTGCTGGCTGCTCCTCTTTCTACCCCCCCAGAAATCACAGTTCCACAGGCACACACACCAGAACACAGGCAAAAAGGGGCAATTTTTGGCCCAGTCTCCAGAAGCTTCACAAAACTGAGCCTAGTCATCCAGGGTTTATTGTCTCCTGAGCCTTTCTGCTCTTCCTCCCATGTGACTGTGTTCCCAGGAAGAGGGAAGAGATGAGGATCTGACTCTGTGATTCAGAAGGCTTGATTTGTTATTTTATGATATATATTATATTAAAACTATACTAAAAGAATAGAAGAAAGGATTTTATCAGAAGGCTGGCTAAGAATAGAAAAGGAAAGAATGATAACAAAGGCTTGTGGCTCGGACAGAGAGTCTGAGCCAGCTGGGCTGTGATTGGCCATTAATTAGAAACAACCACATGAGACCAATCCCAGATGCACCTGTTGCATTCCACAGCAGCAGATAACCATTGGTTACATTTTGTTCCTGAGGCCCCTCAGCTTCTCAGGAGGAAAAATCCTAAGGAAAGGATTTCTCATAAAAGATGTCTGTGACACTCCTTCACTCCCTTCTCCCCCAAGCAGGAAGGACCCCCATGAGCAGCCTGAAAGCAGGGGAATCACCACCACTGCTGCAACCTCCCAAGGTCCTAAACAGCCTCAGTTTCCATCCACAGAAGCTGTGGCTAGAATGAGACCCACAGAAAGGACAGACACCAAAAGCCACCTACTGCTGGATGAGGATCTTCACCAGGTTGATGTGACCACAGGTGGCTGCTGCATGCAGTGGAGTCCACAGCTCATTGTCCTTGGCATTGACATTGGCCCCGTGGCTGAGGAGGAGCTTCACTATGTCCTCATAGTTGTCTATGCAGCACTGGGGAGGAAGAAATGCAGAAACATTGGGGTTTTTTAAACTTTGGGAACATGAGGGTTCATACCTGCTCAGCTGTGAAATAATAAAGGGCATCTGGACATGGAGACCTACTTTATCCTGCACTGCTTGGCAAGGAGAGTTAAACACCAAATTGAGCCCCAGCAGGTCAAAAAGGCAGAACACCTACACTGACCAAAGGGTCACTGGTGTTTTCCAGGGCCTATTCTGGCAGAACCAGCAGGGAACAAAAGCAAACATGCTCACAGCTTCTATTCCACTGGGTCTTCCATATTCAAGAGCAAACACAGCAGAAATTCAATGTAACCAGTAGAACCACATACCAAGGGATGAGCTGACAAGCTGACATTCCCTTTTCTTAGGGAGAATCCCACACACTGGCATGTGATGAGCTAAAGTCTTCTCAGGAGCTCATGCTACCTACCACAGTTATCTGGGGAGGCACAAATTGGATTCCCAGAATGATGGGGCACTTTGCAGGGCACTTTTCACTTCCTGAAAAAAAGCAGCTTCCTTCCTGCATTTAGAGTATAGCCCAGGAGGCCAGAAGGGCCTCAACCTCCTTCCTTTGGTGAAGGTGGAATTTGCTCTTTGATCCACCTCTTGTTCACCTTTAGACATGAATGTGCATGTGATAAAGATGTTAAAATAAGATTTATTCTTGTGCAAGAAGGCTGTTTGTGGTCTGTGCATTGCTGCAGACCCACACAGCTCAGCACACATTACAGGCTCTTAATGGGGCTGAATTCCAACACACAACAAACATTTCAGAGCTGAGTGACAAGGACCTTTCAGGTATTTCTACTCTGTTCATTATTTGTACATGGCAGTGGGGTTACAGTCATGGCTGACACACAGCCAAATTATCACAGAAGTGGAAGGAAGTCACATTCACTGGAAGGAATGCTAATGTGCCCACTGAGGGGCTTCTCTGTGCTCAGGGATTCAGTTAATTCCAGTGGATACAAAGCTCCCATCAGAACTCCCAAATGCACCTTTACAACCTCTCAGTGGGCAAGGTGGGATTCTCCAGGCTACAGAGCCTGGCTGGGAAAGCAAGGAGCTGTCAGTGTCTCTCTGAGTGCAGGATAACATCTCTTTGGAGAGGTGATGGTGGTGGCACCTTTTGTTCTTCCAGGAGGCAGTTTGCATTTTTAAACCAACATTCATGCAGCTTTGAAGAGAGCAGGCAACTGGCACAATAATCCAAAATCCCAAGTCAATGGGGGCATTCAGAGCAGGGAGTTCTGGCCAGAAAGCCCCGAGTGCTCGTGTGACAACCACGCCACTGTTGTTACAGGCAGCGGGGGCGGCAGCTGCCAGGCACGGCCAGTCCCACGTGCCTGAGAAAGAATAGAAAAACCCTTATGGAAACAGCACAGGGGCTCCAAGGAAGGCCACAGACCTACACACTACTCTAGCAAGTCTGTATTTCACTGGTGATCAGCTACTCCCATCTCATACTGACTTTGGAAGTCCCTACAGCGAGCAGCAGCGGATTCTTCAAGCATCTTGTGCATCATTTATTTAAATCACTTTCAAACCTCATGGATAAACTCTAAATTTGAGTTTATCTGTTATGAGAATTTAGAGCCCAGTCCCACCTACAAAAATTAAAGAGTGGGGGGAATTCTGTTCACATGTGAATTCCAGCCCTGACCCTGAGTTCTTATTATCACTGAATAAAGTCTGGGATACAGCAAGAAAAGGATTTGATCTCAGTTTGTTCCCCAAGAAACCAGATCACCAGCACAACATGGTGAAATTTCACTGCTTTAACAGAGGGAAAAAAAAAGAAATCTAAGAGGTCTCCCAGTTACAGCTGGCCAGGCTGGCTGAGTGGGCAGCAGGGGGGTGAGCTCACCTGGTGCAGCGCAGTTAATCCATCCTCATTGCACAGGTCGGGGCTGATGTTGCTCTTCAGCAGGTAACACACTGCAAGGCAAGCACACAGGAGAGTCAGAGCAGCCACCCTGCCACATCTCGTGCTCCCAGCCAGCCCTGGACAGGTTCAAGGCAATGCATTTCACACCATCAGTGTGGGCAGAGTGCTGGCTTGTCACCGCAGTGAGAGCAGAGCCTTCCTGGCTTTATCCAGCAGAGAGCACCAGCACACAATTTTCCCCCAATCTCCTTCCAAAGGAGACTTTGCACAGTTACAATTTTCCTTCAGTTGTGCTGGAGCAGTCTCCATTTTTGCCATGTGCTTCACAATGCCTGAGTGCAACCTCTGCACTCTGTGGCCCAGGAGAGCCCCAAAGGGGATTTTGGGGTCCTGAGTTACAACCATGGAAGAGATTCCTCCCACCATGAGAGGGATGAGGCTTTGCCTCAAGAAGTAATCCATGCATTCAGGGCCCTCCCACACTGAATACACCAGGGCTGCTTTGGACACTGCACTTGAGCTGCTGGGTGTTTGGAGAAAGCTTTCCAGAGGCTTCAGTTTTTAATCACTGCTTTGGGGGGAAAGGGTAACATTTATTCCATTAAAATGCAAATTTCTGAAACACATGTAAAGTCATTAGCCCCTAGGTGAAAAACTTGCACAAGGCAACAGCAACAAGGTTGGCAGAGGGCATAAATTAATAGCAACACCACAAACTCTTCAAATTCAACACTGCTGACAGATTTGATGTTCCATGCCCATTTTCTGTTGTTTCCTTGCTCGTTCCCTGTTTTTTCTCCAGAGATGTCACCACCTAATGCTTTTCCTACCTCAAATGTCACTGACAGCACAAGCCAGAGGTTCATAATCATCTCCCCAGGGCCAGAGCAGCAACAGATATTCACATCACATCTGATTTGATGGCAGGCATGCAAGCACTGAGTGAAACCAGAGCTGCACAGCCAGGAACCCTGACAGAGCTAAAAGGGCAATAACTTTCCTCAGAGCTGGCAATCAAAAATACTGCAAGGCTGCTCAGCCCAGAGCATCCTGCAGCCTCTGATCCCTGAGCTGCTGTCAGAGGGAGCTCTTGCCCCAGCACATTCACAGGGAGAACCATCTGCAGGGCTGTCCCTGGGGACAGAGCACTTCTGGCACGCAAAACAGAACATGGAAAACACACCCACCATGACATCAGGGATGATTTATGAGGCTTTGTTTAAAAGATCTGGAAAAGGCACTTGCAAGAAAGGCAAATTGAAAGCAAAGTGAAATTTTGATTGGAAGCCACTGCTCTGACGTTATCACAAAGGAAGGCAAAACCAGACAGAAGTGAAATAAAACATTTCACATCACAGACTTGTTTCACCAACTCAAAATGAATGCTTGGATTTACTTTTGCTGGAAATAATTTCAAGGCATTGACACCTGCTTGGTGAAACTGATACAAAAAAGGAGAATACAGCAAAGACAAAACTCACCCAGCACCACAGTGAATTCAAAGCCTTTTTTTTTTCCAGCTCAAAGGCCAGTGCAGGAAGCCCACGCCTACACTGGACTCACAGCCCCAACACTTGCATGCTGAACAGTAATAGGAGCACTGAACCTCAGCCAGTAGATCCAATTTAATGACTCTGCTTCTACTGTTTCTGGCCAGCCCTGAGCTCCTGCTCTCCTAATCCAAGCTGAGTGATAGACAAGTCATCCACCAGTGAGTCTGCTTGTCTCTTATTTACCTTGGATGCTCTGCCATTAGGGTTTTAATTCAATCTCAGTCAGTTAAGTGCCATTGTGTTCTAATGACACACAGCTCCATAATCATGTTTTGCCTGATTATGGAGATTTGGACAAGTAGATGCTGGCAAATTAACCTTGTAAGTGCTGTCTCTCCATGGGAAGAAGCAGCAGCATAAATCCCAGCTTGTTACAGGGTTTTGTGTCAAAGGCACTGTGATCATGGCTTGACAGAGCTTGTAAGAGGCCCTGAAGGGTTAAGATTCAGAGAAGTTTTAATCTTACCCTAAAGAAGCTTTGAATTCTTCCCTAACCCCTGCAGCAGCCCTCATGTTCCCAGAGCAGCTCCCCTTGGCTCCCTTCTGCCCTCAGGACAGGCTCCCCTTATTGCCCAGTACCTCCCAACACACTGAGGACTGACAGCCCCAAGGCACCAGAAAAGGGCCCAGAAAAGTCAGATAATGCAGCCAGGCATGGATGTGGTACCACAGAGTCCAGGCAAACAAGGCATGAAGAAGAGATCAGATGCTTTCTGTCCAGTCCTAAACTGAAGATTGCATTTCAGGGCTTGGGAAATGCATTTCAGGGCTCAGGGCAGCACAGGGTCAGGCAGCAATATGCCCCAATTCCTGCCCAGGTTCAGAGCAGAACACAGCCCCATTCCTGCCCAGCAGCCCAAGCTCACAGCAGAACACAGCCCCATTCCTGCCCAGGTTCAGAGCAGAACACAGCCCCAATTCCTGCTCACCAGCCCGGGTTCACAGCAGAACACAGTCCCATTCCTGCCCAAGCTCACAGCAGAACACAGCCCCAATTTCTGCCCACCAGCCCAGGTTCAGAGCAGAACACAGCCCCAGTTCCTGCCCAAGCTCACAGCAGAACACAGCCCCATTCCTGCCCAGGTTCAGAGCAGAACACAGCCCCAATTCCTGCCCAAGCTCACAGCAGAACACAGCCCCATTCCTGCCCAAGCTCACAGCAGAACACAGCCCCATTCCTGCCCAGCAGCCCAGGTTCAGAGCAGAACACAGCCCCATTCCTGCCCAGCAGCCCAGCAGCAGGGCATGGGGTGGCAAAGAGCAGCTCCATCACCCCCTCTTGCTGTGAGCTGCAGATGCACATGGAGGGAGGACTTGGACACCTTCTCCATGGCCACCACCCAGGAACAGCCCTTCCCAAAGAGCCAGGAAGAACAAGTCCTCCTTTCTGATAAACTTCAGGAGAAAATGTGCATTTGTGGGTTATCCAGTGCCCTAAGAATAGGAAAGGGGGGGCTCCTTTGTGCTGCTGAGCAGTGCTGGAAGCTGGACCCTCACCTGTGGCAGTACAGACCTGCTCTGCTGCTTCACACACAGCATCAGTTACAGCGACCTGAGCGTGCAAAATGCTTCTCCCTTCAAGCCCTGCTGGTGTCCCATGCTTCCCTGCAGAGGCCCACACCTTCTCCCCCACCTCCAGGCATGACTGATGCTGTCCAGGTAGGAAGCAAGCCCTTCACTCCCAAGGACACAGATTAATCACCCAGCACCAGCTGATCGCCGTCTGTCAAGCCTCAGCCCGAGCTGGTGGAAGCACAATCATCCCCATGCTCGTGGAACAGCACAGAAATGAGCCCTCTGAGAGCCCCTGAGCCCCACAGAAGGGGCTCTTTGGGGTCACATCAGCGTGTTGAGCAGCATCAGGCCCCACACTAACACCTGATTAACTTCTTAGGGAGCTCAGGGCCAAAACTGCTGAGCCCTGTCAGAGCTGCACGTGGGCAGAGGCAGGTTGGGAGCAGGGGCTGGGTGCCTGGAGATTCTTCATTACACATCCAGCACAAGTTGTGGGAAGCAGTTCCAAAAGCATGGCAAATGAAGGAATGAAAATGATGGCAATAAGAGCTGGATGAACAAATTGTTGTGAATAATTCATTGCAAATTGTATTAACTGAGCGATCACTCAAATGTATTTTCCATTATTCTCCTTGCTCTGCCTATAATTGAAACTCTCACACACCAAGATGGTGTACATTAATCTTCAATTTCTATTTTATCATTCACATCTGCGCTGTGTTAAATGGAAAAAGCTCCCACAACAGCTGTAAAAATACAGCCTCGGTTGAGGAGGGAGGCTCAAACACTGTCCTGGGGCAGCCTTAGATAGATTCTCCTCCCCAAACATAACAAACCACTTCTCAGGAGCTCCTCTTCCTCCCAGCCTCATTTATTCTCCCCAAAAACTAAAAAGCAGGGGAAAGGCAAAAACAACACTGCAAAGGTCTTAAGGAAAATTCAACACAGGGCAATTGACTCTCCAGCCTGAAGAGATGTTGCAGTGCTATCATTTTTTTATTGGTGTTACTTCCCACTGAGTTTACTCTAGAAACAGCTTTTCCAGAAAAGTTCCTAAACCAGATGAAGGAAAAAAAAAAAAGCCTCTGTTAGTGCAGTTTCCCCTAAGTCAATAAGCTACACCATAAAATCCTGGATACTGTTACACTCCCATCTATACCAAGCACTTGCATACCTCAAGCATTAATAACTCATAAGAGAAAAAGCCAGCTGGAACTGACATGGATATCATGGAGGGATTAAAAAAAATCCAACAGACACCTTCCTGATAGGAGGTCCTGATTCCTCCCAAAAATATATAATGGCAAACTGCCTTTCCTGGCAAGCAAGCCTACCTGTGTGCTCCAAGTTTACATACACACACAGGCCATTACTTTGCAAAAATCCACGTTTGTCTCAATCTTTTTTACTCAACAATTTCTCTTTGAAATCATCCAAACTCTTCATGTTCACTTTTTGGTGAACCAGGCACTTTCAGGTCACCTTTAAAAGGTGGAGTGTCTATGACAGTACAATAATTTCTGCGTGTTCACACATGACTTCACTGCATAAAATGAAGTTTCACTCGGGTTAATAAACCTTTTTTACACATTGCTCCAAGTCCCTTTCACCCAAATGCAGCTTTGGTCAGAGACCCAGGGTAGCAGAAGCAGCTCCTTGCAGCATTATTTGTAGTGACATACACGCAGGGGTGCTGGCAAATGTCTGCAAAGACTGATCCCAGCCTGCCAGGCATGGGGCTGTGGAGGAGCTCAGCTACTTCAAAGCTGCATGTTTACTGCTGTGGTTGTGCAGGGATATTTATTACACAGGAGAAACAATGCCAGGAAAACAGCACTGAAGCTGGGAGTGCTCTGCCAGCTCCCTAGCCCAGCATACAATGACACTCACATTTTACAGCATGTCTCAACTCTGAGCAATAACAGGATGAACTCACTCAGCCTTATCCTCCACTCCCTGCAATGTACAACTGATAGCCCATGCTGGCCCATTGATAAACTCCACAGCTCCCTAAAGCTTTCTGAAAGACAGAAAAACCTCTCAGAAAGCAAAATGCCACACTCAGCTTCAAACACAGAGTACACCTAAAAATAAATATGGCCCAGTTTGCCTGCTGAGCCAGTGACTGAGACATCCCATCCTGACTGATCACTGAGCTTTCTCAGGAAGGTTCAAAGCCTGTTAAACACTTCCCACCCAGTTTATAGCCAGGCACACACACTGCTTCTAATATACCCACAAAACCTGGCAAGTCTGGAGAGAGGCCAGCAGAGCCCCATCTGCTTGGTGCCACATCCAGGGCAGGCACTGCACGCAGCCACGCTCAGTCCAGGGGCTGCTTCTCTCAAGGAAAATCTATTTCTGACTTTGATGCTTCTTAGTTAAGAGGGCACAGCCCTCCTCAGCCCCCAGGAGCCTGTTTTTCACAGCAGGCTCCTCCTGCATGGTTGGGGGCCTGGTTTATACAAGTTTTATTCTGACAGCAAGTCAACAGGTTGTACATTTATTTAATGCATAGAGTCCAATTCTTTCTCCCCCTGTTTGTGCATGTTTCAATCCATTCGTGCTTTATGCTTTCACCCTTGCCCATCACTGCAGCACCACAGCAACAAGAGCAATGCTACAAAGGGACAACAACCTCCTACAGCTGCTTCTCAGGTGGATGGGGAGAGCCTGGCCCCCACCCTTCTGCATCCCACATTTTTCTTGTTCTTCAAGCTCTGATAATCCACTTAGGGCTAGTGATGATAAAGCATCTTTCCTCAAGGGCTGCCATCCAGCTGGGATTACTGGGATGAAGAAATGTGCAAGTTACCCATCTGCAGCCACAGTGCTTGAAGGGCATAGCAGAAGCAAAGCCACATTTATTTCAGTTGGGAAAATAAAAATTAGAGGATGCTGCCCTCTGACACAGCTTTCTAAGGATGTAGTGTCATGTTCAAAAGTATCCTGATCCTCTTCTCATGTCAGGCTAACAGTGAAATTGGTCCACACTGGAAATGTTAAATACATAAAGCAAAATTAAAGTCAAAGGTTACTTCTCTGGCTTCCCATTTGTCATCTGGTATTGGAAGAATAAATAAATCATTTTGGGATGGTTTTGAAACAGATGATGGGATTTGAAAGGGATGAGTGTTTTATATAACCTTTGGGCTCAGCTGCCTTCAGCAGGATTGCTGTGGGCAGGGAGCCAGGAAAGCAGATTCCCCAGTATCACCGTGACAGAAACACCTGGGCTGCAGAGGAGCCTCCTCTCTCTTCAGAGGCATTTCAGACAAGTTATTTGAACAGTTCTGATTTAGAGAGTACTGAAAAATATATTAACTCAGACTTTAAGAGGCATGGACCAAGCAAGCCAAGGCCAAGTTTCCCAAGGATGACTCAGGAGCCTGGCACCAGCAGAGCAGTGCTGGCTTTTGGGGTGTGAGAGCTCCCAAAGGGAATGGTCCATACGAGTCAATGGCCTGAGCAGGGAGCAGCAACACAGAGAGGGATGATGCACAGCCACCTTCTCTAGAAGCAGCTCCAGGGGCACCTGAACCCCCCTCTCCTGAGGTCACATCTGGAATTTTGGGTTTGGTGGGCCCAAGCAGGTGAGCAACACATCTCATTTGAATTTGAGCTTCAGGCAGAGCAGGACAAAGGGCACCTACAGAGCCAGAAACTCAAGCAGCACCTCCTGATCTCCTCCTCCTCTGGCTGCTTCCAGCTTTCTCCCTACAAAAAGCACTCCTTGGAAGTCATTACAACACAAGCAAATCCATTCAGACTACACAAAATCAACACTACACATGCCTTTTATCTGAGCAGCACAGAGGATCTCACTTGTACATGAGTTCAGAAACAACTTTTGATGTGTTGGACCAAGATCCATCTACTGAGACATGGAGCACTCAGCACCTGTCTGTACTAATCTTATTAGATATTAAGTCTGTCAGGGTACTAAAAAGGAAATGCATCATAAAAATTAATTGGCTTTAATAGAAATGACAACCTGAGAAGTGTTTAGATGAAAGGGAGCAGTGGTGTCAGGAGGAAAACTTCTGCAGCTGTCTGTGAAGAGCTTCCCCAGCCACATTAACACAATAACCCAACAGGTGATCAGAGGAGCAGGATTGCAAAGGCCCCCTCCAGCCTCCACGCAGAGCCAGACTGCCAGGATTTGCAAGAGGATACTCTGATGTGCTCTGTGGAGCAGGAAATAGCTCCTATTGCCACTTGAAAGTGCTCTTAGGTTCCAGAGCCAACAGCCTCTGCCCCCAGCTCGTGTTTCAGGCATCCTCTGGCCTCAGCTAAGCAGCTGAATGCTGACCTGAACCACAGGAACGTTTTTAAGAGTTTCAATTATAAAACAGGAAACTTTCTACTCACAGTAACGGAAGAGAGGCTGTGCTGGAGGGTGGGGAAATGCAGATCTGCTTCTCAAGCTGCCCTGAGCTCATGCTGAACAATTCCCTGCAGGTACAGCCTGCTGACCACATCCCAGGAGCCCCTGCCAGCCTGGCCTCTCCTCCTCTGCCCAGGACTCTTGTTCTGTGTTTCTCTAACCACACTCTGATCTTCAGAGAGCCCTGCTCTGCTCTCTCCATCTGCTCTGGCTGTCTCAGTACCTGCCCCACTCTGAGCTCAATCAATCCTGCTTATTGGGGGTTTTTCCCCTCCCCACCTCCAAAGCGGTCTCTTTTTGGTTTAGGATGAGCACAGAGGGGATGGAGATGAGTACAATGGGGATGGAGATGTTTCAGAGCCACAGACCCACATCACACCCTCAGGTCTGCTCCCATGCATGGCTGCACTCCTGCCCCAGGCGTGAATGCCTGCAAGGGTCTGGTGTGCCAGTGTGAAAAATGCAGATTTTATGATTGGCTTTTCGCAAATATTCAAATGAATATTGTATGTGTTGTGTTGGAAAGTTATGCTGCGTTAATTTTCTTAAGTAGTGTGTTAAATATAGTTTAGGTTATAACATAATGTTAAAATAGAAATTATGTAAGTGAGGTATTTTTTTAAGAAAGGAATGAGGTACTCACACTGAGAGAGCAGCCACAGGACACCTCAATCTTTCTGAGAAAGAGAATTTATTGCCCCATTATCAGCAGAAATGAACTTCTTCCTGACTCCTCAGCCCTGCAGACTCTGTCAGGATTCAGAGGAAGGAGCTGACACTGCCCAGACAGAATCCTGTCTTTGAATGGAGTTTATCCATCATGTATGAGGTGTATGAATATGCAACAGGCTGTTGTTTTTAAGGGTTAATCCTCTTTTAACATGGGTCCTTTTTTGGGCTTATGCTGCCCAGAAAGAGGTACTCAGACTGTCCATAACTCTTTGTTTCTATTGTCTCATATTGTCCTAATCCAAATTGTCCAAATTATTATTATTACTCTAATTACATTGCTATTTTTATAACCATTTTATTATCATGAAACTTTTTAAAATTTTAGAAACAAGTGATTGGCGTTTTTCACACCAGGACACATGCCCAGCTCTGTGTGACAGCAGGAGCTGCTGCCAGCCCAGATGTGTCTCACACCATTACCCACCTGGGAGACCACAAGGGACATGCCAGCAGTCAGAGTAATCTGCTAAAACCTCAGCTCCTTGGCACTGTTTCTAACTGGAAATGCTGTGCAGTGTGGGAAGGGAAATGTCTATAAAAGCACAAAATCACCTCCCCACAACCCCCCTTCTAATATCAGATAAAGACAGAACATAGTTTCACTTTAAAAAACAAACATTACAGAAAAAACTTTCCTGCAAGTTAAGCAGCAACCTGAACCTTACCAGAGAAGCACTGGCAATCCTTGGCAATCCTTTTGCTTTTGCAACCTGCAGTTATTCAGCAGGAAATTTTACACATTTCAGAGATTTAGATTTCAACAGTACCTTCCATCCAGAGATCTCCCAAAGTGCAGCTGCCTGTAGTGGAGTGAGCTCCAGGCTGTCTCCTGGATTTTACAATCAGTTCTTGCCTCGTTTCACAGCTGTGACATCTCAGCCCAAGTTAGACCAAGGCTCTGGAGGCTCAGGGACCTTTCTGTGCCAAGGTGACAGTGACAGTCCATGGCACAGCTGTGACACTGCCCTTGAGCCCAGGTCCCAGCCCTGCCCTTTAAGCACAAGGAAACTCTGCTCTCCCCCATCCTTTCTGTTGTTCAGAACTGGACAAAGCAGCTGAAACCTCAGTGCTAACAGCAATTTTTTTATCCCTACTCTCACATGCCCAAGTCCAAGTTTGCAATTTTTAAGTGCTGATCAAATCTCACTATTCCCCCAGACTTTCCAACCACTTCTCTCTGAGCCTTCATTTCAGCACCTGTCACCCAGACAAATCACACAGCCCACAATTTATTCCTTGTGTTAACAAAGCAGTGCACTCACATTTGCTCTCCAGGTCAAACACCTCCAATCCCAAAGCAATCCCCAAAGTCCAGTGTGCCTTGGTTACCAACAAACTCTTGTCAGAGAAGTCAGCTTTCTCTGTGAACATCATCACCAGAGGCATTCAGCACTGCAGGGAATCCAGCTCATACATGTGAGAGTGGAATCAAAAGTTAGCACCTGAGCTTGGCAGAAATGCAGTTTTTTCACAGCTACACTGGGGCTTGCAATAAATGAGGCAGAGACTGCAAAAAAGCCTTCAAATTTGGTCAAAACAAGCAGGCACACAGTCATACAGCCTTGCTCTATAACCTGACTGGGAGTGCTGTGCACACCTTGTTTTAATAATTATCTCATCTATTCTATTACACAAAGTTGAAAACTCTCTCAAACAACTTCTGCCACAAGTTCCATATGATTTCTGCTTGCCACCACTTGCAGAAGGAGAAGATGAGCATTCCCAGGCAGGGAGATGCAGCTCTGTGACTGCTGGGAGGCCCACGGGAGGCAGCTCCGGAGCTTGACAGGTCCTTCAGACCTTAGAAAGGCACAAAAAAGCCCAGCTGGCTGTGTTCACCCATCCCTGCCCTGTGCACAGACACCAAAGGGAGCCTCATGTGAACTCAGGACAGCTTTTGCTGCCAGCTCTCCTCTGCTGAGCTTGCAGCACTTTGATGCAGAGAAGAAAGGAAGTGAGCATGGGGCTGGCAGCACTTTCCTTTTTCACCTCACTTTCAAAAGCCATCTCCATCAGCTTCCATCTTTCATCTGCACAATACAGCCTGAACTCAGCAAACCCCTTCAGATCAGCGGTGGGCAGAGAGAGAAAAGCTCTCCATTTCCTGGCAGGGCAACAAGGATGCTCCCTCGAGCAAGGAGAGGTTTGGGGTCCAAACCTAAACCTGGAGCTCTGAGCTCAGGACTCTACCAGCCTTTGGGGCAGCCTGAGAGCCTTTTACTTAACATAAAGAGGAAAAGAACTGAAAATCTCCTCCAGAAAGTGCTTTACCTTAGTGCTTCAGACCAGGTCACTGGTGTGAGATGAGCACTTCAGTCTCTATGCATACACTGATTTATTTATTTTTAATTCATTGCTTTGTGTTTACATGCTGAGCTAATTATATGTATTATGCATTATCTGAATCTATTGTTGTAATATATATTAACAAAACACATAGTTCAAACCAGCAAATTAAAAAATACGTCATCCCTGCAGCTCCTACACAGGTTTAAAGCACCCCACTTATCAGAGCAGGATCTCTGAGCACTGAAGCCACAGCTCCTTGATGCTGGGAACAAGGAGGTACAGGCAGCAGCAGGGAGCAGAGACAGCACAATATATCCCACTTAGAATCATAGAATTGCTAAGGTTGGAAAAGACTTTGAAGATCATCAAGTCCAACCATCTGTTGACTTCTCTCCCTTCATCCCCGTGAGGGGACTGGGATAAAAGACAAGTCTCCATGTCAGAATTGCAGGTGAAATGCCTCCCCCAGCCTCTGCAGCAAGAGGCAGCTCAGAGGAATTCTAGTTTTCCTTTCTGCACCAGTGGAGAACAGCTTCAGTTTGCAAAAGTAGATCACATTTCCCAATAAAATGGCAGTTTGCAAAATAATTAACAGCCATTAAAATTCCCCATTAAGTTTTGCCACTAGCAGCAGCAGGACCATTCTCCTCCCAGCAGCAGTGAAAACTCTGCTTATTCCTGTAGTAAACCCAGTGCTGTTAATGAGCCATTTCATCCCACCCTGTTTGTTTCTGAAAGCTCCCTCACCAGCAGATCCCTCTTAGCAGGGAGTTTTTCATTACATATTTAACACTACAAGATCCTGAGTGCCATGGACCACCTTGGAGCTGTCACAGAGCAGGAATGGTGACACCCATCTTCTGGGCATGAGTGGCAGACTGCTCTGAGCTCGCTGCTCCCCTTACACCGAGGAGTAAAGGGGGAGTAAAGCAGCCTCCCTACTCTCTCCTGCCATGCTGCTTGAGGAGAACAGACTACATGACCAAATTAACTAAAATAACCCCAATTTTGAACATTAAGGCAAGAGGAAATGCAGGCTCCAGCTTTGCACCATCCCCCACCAATTCTGCAGTTTAATATTTTGACTGGAACATTTACAGGAACAACAAAATGCTTTAGTAGCTCAACGCACCTGGGTAAGTTCATTAAAGTAATTAATGCTGAAGTGGCTGCTTACAGCTCTGCTGCCAGCACTAATTACAGGCTGCAGAGGTGGATCCCAGTGACAGCAAAGGAGCTGGCATGGGCAGATGTGCAGCCCTGTGCCATCCCTGGGCTGGACCCTGCACTCCCCTGGTTCCTCCTGCTCCTAACCCCAACATTCAGCATCCCCAGCACTGAGTGTAACTGAGCAACTCCTGCAGCTTCTGCTGTTTTTCTGCAGACCAACACCCAGCAGAAGAGAGCTGGGGCATCCTCCTAAACACCTTTGTGAGAGCAAGCCCTTCATGAACAGGAGTAGGGCTGGCAAGCCAAGGGGACAGGGCCCTTGCAGAGGAGAGCAATCCAAGCAATCCAAGCGTTCTGGTTCCTGGAGACATCATGGACCATTTCATCTCCTGTGAAATGAAGTGGGAGGGTTGTACTCTCCCTCACTAAACCAGGGCTAGAACATTCCTCACACAAGAAGGCATGGGCAGAGACCCCCACAGGCTCAGTGTGACTTGTGCCAAGAGCACCTGTGTCTGTTTTGGGAGATGCAGGAGATCTGATCCTCAATGCTGGATCTGTGATCAAGCACAAGATCCCTCCCCAGCTGTTTCTGGTTCACCTTTGTCTGGGAAAAACACAGGTTTAAAGAAAATTATTATTTTTTCCAGTCAGTTGTTTGTAAGAAATGTTTCTGATACGTTTCCCACATTTCACAGGCTGAGGCAATCCCACTCCAAGCCTCCATCAGCACCCAATCAGTGCTACAAGAGAGGAATCCTGCTTCTTTCTGTTCATCTGACCACACAGAATCATTCCCAGGGAAAGGAGCCCACCCCACCAGAGCATCCAACGAGGCTGGATCTCACACAAGCAGCTGCAACCAGTACAGTTGTGTAATGGAAACCTGGCCTACAAACCCTGAACCAAATTCTGCCTGTCCCCCTTTGAGAAGTGAGCACGTGAAGGCTGCACACATCATCTGCCCTGGCTGCTGCCACCTCCCACAGCTGTGATCCCAGCTTGGCTCCACATCCCAACAGGACTGCTGCCTCTGCTCCATGCAGCACAGCTGGCAGGGGGAGGACTGCTGGAACTCAGGACATCCCTCTGGCTGTCCTGGATTGCCCAAACCCCTGCCAGGGGGCTCAGAGACCCCAGCACAGATGCCTGTGACTTTGATTATCACCCATGGAGCAAGTTACCAACCTTATATGAGGATCTGCAAGCCACAAAAGTCTAATAATAATTAGTTATATTTAGAATAATAATAATTAGTAGAATAATAATTAGTTTGTCATGGGGTGAAAAATAGATTTTGGGGTTCTTAGAATGGGGGTTCAGGGGCAAGATGGAGGAATCTGGGCGTGTCCAGCCTTTCTAATTCTTCTTCTTGGCCTCCATCTTCTGCTGTGATGTTGGCACTTTTGGATTGGTTTAGAGTAGAAGCTCACTGTCTAACATAGGTGGTAGGCATTGGGAAGTTATTGTAAATAACGTACACGTAGTTTTTAGTATAAAAAGATAACACCAGAGTGCCTCTGTCTGACCTGCTGAGCAGACCTCAGCAGGCCAGGGGAAAGAATTTTATAGGTAAGAAACAATAAACAACCTTGAGACCAAGAACTGAAGAGCTCTGACTCCTTCTTCGAGTTCTCAGCTGGGAAAAGAGACTCTTAACACATCTCAGGGTCACTGTGAGCAGCTCAAGCTCCAGGAGAGGACCAGCAGCAAAAAGTGAATTAAAAATGGGCCCTGATTGCATAAATTGCATCCTCTGTGCCTCCTACAACTCAGGGATGGACGTGGTTTGGTGGCCAAGCTCTCCACACACCACCACCCACTCCTGGTTGAAGGACACACAAAGGAGCAGCTGGTGAGCACTGGAGCAAGGGACACCCCAGCACACACACCCCTCCTGGAGCTCACAGCCTGCTGGGGACAGAACTGCTGTGTGGTGATCAAAGTGACAACCAGGTGACACTGAGAGGTTGGGACAGACAGCATTAACCTCTTAGCTGCTGTAGCCTTGCTCTCCAGAGCAACCCCAGCTCCTCAGGAGGGCTCTTTCTCTTCACAGACCCAATGCCAGATTGGTTTGAGGTGTTTTGTGATGCACAGCAGCATCAAAGGCATTAAGAAGAAGACTATATTGCACCAGAGAGTCTAACAAATAACTCACCCATAAAAGCAGAGATGAAAGCTCAGCACACACAGGCAAATCACAGCAGCTGGGAACTGCAGAGTCACCCTGGGAAGGGGACAAGAGGCAAAGCCATCTCCTCCTCCACCCCAGCACCAGCCAGGACAGCCCCAGTCAGGTGGGAACATGGACAGCCCTGAGCCCCAGAGCAGCTCTGCAAGGTGCACAAACCTTCCCTTGGGTTTCTGCTCTGCAGTAAAATTCCAAAAAGCATTAAAAGGGCTGTGAAAGGAGCAGGAGCTCTCACAAGGAGGTCCTTACACTGTCAGCAGTTTTGAGATGCTTTGCAACCATCTGATCCCTCCTTCCCCATGCAGCACATTTAATATTTAAATCAAGGAGTTTCTTCAGAGAGTGGACTAGATTTGAATTACAAGGTTTCCCAGCTCCCTGGCTGGAAATCCTTTCTTTTCCCACAGTCTTGCTGAAAATAAGGAGAAATTGGCCCATTCCCAGCAGTGATGGGCAGGGGCCAGGCTGTGCTGACCCACTGACCAGTCCTGCTTGGCCACACTCCTGGGCCAGCCCCATGTGTGCAGGGACACAGGGTACAGCAGCTCCCCTCACAGCTGGATAAAAGCTGCCCTTGGACCTATCCCAGGGGAAAAACCAGCCCAGTCTGCAGTCAGGGAGGGGCTACACGAGCCAGTGAGGAAGATGAGTTGGGAAGATGCTGCTTCACCCCCTGCTGCCTTTCCCAGTGGGCAGTTTGAGTGTGTCACACACACCAAAGCACAGTCAGAGCACAGTCAGAGAGGTTTTAGCCAGCACATGTAACCCCAGTGGATAACAACTCACTGATTTAACTCAATGGCTGTAGCAGCAGCCTCACAAACTGTGGGTGATTCCAGGAGTACTCAGGGCTTTGCTGCTGCTCCCATTTGCAGCCAAGGCCCAGAGCAAGGCAGGGACACTGAGATTTCCCCCAGCTACTCTTATCTTGTCTCACAGCATTGGAAACTGGGACCTACTGAGAGCAAACAAACAAGGCATGGCATTCACTGAGCTCTGCTGTAAATCACTGCAGGGACAGGCTCCTCATGCAGGAGTGACAAGGAAGATGTGTCTGCAATGGTTTTATGGCACATCAGCACAGAAAATGGTTTTATGTCCCTAAAAGCAGGTGATTAAAATTCCAAGATGTCACAGATTTTAATCCTGAGCTAATTTTTTTTCTCTCTTCTATGTTGTATCATACATCACCGCCATCAAGAGAGCAGAACTCTCAAAAATCAGATTTCCTGAAGCTAGAGAACAAGAAAATTATGTTTTCCACAGCAAATCAGTTCAACAGAGGCTCAATAAAACATGATTGATAATTAGTGTTTTCTTTTTGGCAGCTAGTAGCAATTGTCTTCTCCTTAAGCCTAGTGCATTTGCCAATTTAAAACTAATCTGTCCAAAAATGAAACAAAACATCTGCCAAAAAAATTCCCAGTGAATATTGGTTAAGATTTACAAAGTTCCACAGCAGAGTGTCACCTGCTACAGCATCAGACAACTCATCAGTAATTAGGGTAGAGCTGAGACAGCCTTGTGGAAAGAGCCATCAGGCAAATGGAAAATGGATGGGAATAGCTAAATCAGTTTAGATTTCCTTAACAGAGGGAGATCAAAAGGAAACTAACCCGATTAGGAGGGAGAGAGACACTGATCCAGATTCATGGAGCAAAGCAGAACAGCTCTAAAGTGATATTTATGCCTGTTTTCCTTTCTAGGGCTGCACAAAGCATCAGCATGTACCAGTAGATCTGGCCCAGATTTATGGGCTAAGGGTAGACCCTTTTTAAACCAGGACAGCTTCTCTTCTCCAGTTTACTTTCCCAGTTAAGCAACTGTCCAAAGAAAAAAAAGAAAAAAAATTAAAATAGGGCATAAAAAAAAGCCACCCAAATTCAATTAAATAGAGTGGGTGACAGTGACAGTCAGTGCCTGCTGGCAGTGCCATTCTCCTGCTCAGGGCACCTTGTCCTGCTTGCAGCAGGGCAGGGATGCACTGCCAGAGCCCAGCTTTGGGCACAGCCCCTTGCTGAGAGCCCCAGCTGTGCTGCCAGCACTGCCTGTGGCCAGGCCCAGGGCTCTGGGATGCCAGTGTGGCTCTGGGATCCCTGACCCAGGCAGGGCAGCTCAGGGCTGCTGGAGGGATGCTGCAGCTCTGAGCACTGCAGAGAACAGCACACCCAATCCCCCAGGAGCTCTGTGCTGCCTTCCCAAGGAACAACTGAGCCAGACCCTGCTCCCTGCACCAGCCACCACCTCCTGCAGCAAACCCTCCACTGCTGGCCAGGGCTCATTTCAGCTGAATGCAGCTGCTCAGTGACCTTGGGCTCCTCATCAGCCACCCCCAGCACAGCCACAGCCTCCCCCTCAGCCCCAGGGTAAGGGCCTTTGCAGCTACACCACCCTCTGCCAGGGTAAAAAGCTCCATGGAGCCACTCCTGCTGTCCCCAAAGCCACTCTGCTGTCCCCAAAGCCACTCCTGCTGTCCCCAAAACCACTCTGCTGTCCCCAAAGCCCACGGGAAGGACTCACTGCCCAGAGATAACGAGAGCACTGAAGCTCCCTGCCACCAGCAGGCTCAGAGAAGGCCACCCTGGCAGTGTCCCCAGGTGCTCTTGGCAGCCCTGCTGCTTTCCAGAGCTGTGAGTGTCCCAGGGGATGTGTGAGCACAGGTACACAGCATTTTTCCAAAGCAAGTACACTGCCAAGCCTGTGCCACTTGGTTCAGGTTAAACACTCGTGCCCCCAAGGCAGTGTTTTACAGCTCTACACCACAAATGTGCCCAGTCTAAAGAGGTTTTTGTGGCTGAGGCTGTGCCAGAGCCAGGGCAGGCTGCAGCACTCCCCCTGCTCTGACAGGGACACCTCCAGCTCCCTCTCACCTCCTCCATAAGCACTTCCCCAGCAAACCCTCTCAGAGTTCAGTGCTTCATCCCCATGCTGGCCTCTACCCCAGCTGTGCAGAATTCAGACACCCCAACAAGAGCAAAGGGATGCCCAAAATAAGAGCCCAAAGTCTCCTCATATTTTAGTGAGAGATTGTGGTATTTGCTGCCTCCCCAGGATGAAGGAGCTGAGAATCTGACTCCATGTTCTTAGAAGGCATATATTATATTATATTATATTATATTATATTATATTATATTATATTATATTATATTATATTATATTATATTATATTATATTATATTATATTATATTATATTATGCTATACTACAACTTTACTAAAGAAAGAGAAAGGATACAGACAGAAGGCTACAAAGAATGATAATGAAAACTTGTGGCTGATTCCTCAGAGCCTCAGCACAGCTGGCTGTGACTGGTCATTAAGGAAATACAATTCACATGAAACCAATCAAACAATGACCAGTTGGTAAACAATCTCCAGACTACAATCCAAAGCAGCAAAACACAGGAGAAGCAAGCAGGTAATTATTGTTTTCATTTCTCTCTGAGGCTTCTCAGCTTCCCAGGAGAAGAAATCCCGGAGAAGGGATTTTTCAGAAAATGTGACAGTGACAAGAGATAACCACAGCTGAGACTCTGCATGAGTCCCACCTTCCTCCACCCTCCTGCATGTGTCAGATGCCACCTGGCACCTCCCAAGGAGCTGATATTGGTTGCATGTCATTAGGATCTAACAGAGAAGCTGTTTTGGAACAGGGCAGAAACAACTTTGCCCACTGCAGTGCCAGCAAATGCCCTTCTTGTGCCCTCCAGTGCCAGGATCTTGGGTGCCCAAGCTGCTCTTGGCATGTCCCAGTCACACAGGGACAGGGCTGGGTTTGGAGAGCCCCTCTGGCTGTGGCACCTCAGGATGCTCCATGCAGAGCTCCTGGCAGAGGGAACAGCAGACACAGGGCAGCTGACAAACGAGGCCACAGCCACGGCACGAGGAGCAGCTTTAAACAGATGGGAGCAGCTCAGTGGGCAGCTAAACAGGATCCCCACTTCTTTCCTGTTCCACAGCTGGAAAACCCACAGGCCCTTCCTGCAGGAAGGCAAGGAGGAGGGTGGGGAGCCCACAGCACTGGGGTCAGCTTCCAAAAGTGGGAACTGGCTGTCCCAGGGAACCCCTCCTGCCCACAGCACACACAGGATGCTCCCACTGCTGCTGGGAACTCCTGGCTCTGATCAGGGTGATCCCTGAGGACTCAAAATGCCATGTCAATATATTTTAATAGCAGGGGGCAGTGATGAATGGGGTGGCCTGTGGAGCAGCATCCAGCAGGAAGGAGCTGAGTGGACTCTGGATCCTATGGAGCTTTAGGATGCTTGCACCAGCCCTGTTCTGGCCTGGCTGGCAGCTGATGGTGTCCGTGGCAGAGTTACCTGCACACAGCTTCTCTTTTGTCCTTGTGGCACCTCCAAAGCATTTCCATGTGAGCAGCAAGGGTTAGAGGTGAGGTGCTGCCCCTGCCATGGCTCTGGTTGCAATGATGAGGGCTGAGACACCATGGCTTGGTGTGTTCATGGTCTTTTAAGTTATCTGAGCTGAAGGATTCCCTGTGTCAACTGACCCAACCAAACTGATTGCAATAAAGGCAAAATACCCAAATATCTTCAGAGGTCTGTGCCAAAATGCTCAGGGATCCCCAGGAAGCCCCCAGCCAGTGGCAGCACCCAGGACAGCTGAGTGAGGAAGGTGTTTGTGGAAGCTTTGAACCCCACAAGAATGACACAGGGTGGCCGCACTCTGGCTCAGCACCCTCACCCTGCTCTGGGCACAGCTTCTCCCACCTCCAGCTGCAATCCAGGCTGTCACTCCCACCCCACAGGAGAAAAATCAGCCAGCAAATATTGCCCTTGAGCTACAAGACAAGTGTCTGGATGTAAGCAAAGCAAGAAATATTTCCTGTTCACTCGTTCCCCACAGGGTAACTGACAGATCAGTGCTGCAAACATTTCCATTACTGAGCACATGGCAAATCCTACAGCACTGATTGAGACAGTGCAGTGATGAGCCAAGCCTTGAATTAATGCTACAGATCCAGTGCTGACCTGTACTCAGATGAACCTTTCCTGGCTCTGAAGAGTGATAGAAAATTGCCACAAATGAGAGTAATTTGGGTCAGGGGACAGAGCAGCAGCTATTTCATAGCTATTTTACAACTTCATGATTGGAGTTATAAGAAATAAATTTCCTATGAAAGCACAAGGAATCCTCCTTAGGTGCCTTTTCAGATGAAATTTTAAACCCATTTGCCCTTCCAATAAAAGCAAAATGGACTTCCAGCACCTCTCCATGACCCACTGCCACCTCCCAAACCAGAGATGCTGTGGTTTTGGGCAGCATCCAGCAGCAGGTTGGAAGTTGGCTGGTTACAGCCTAGACTAGAATTTCATATCACACTCAGGTCTTGCATCAGTGTTGTGACAGCATCAGCTTCAGGAGGAAAGGAACCCCTGTGCTAACAACCCTGACAGGCAGGAGGATGTCACTGCAGATCCATGGGGACTGTCCTCCTTCTCTGGAGCTCTGGCTCTTTCTAACTCCTGCTATTTCAGGCTGTTACACCAAAATTTTAATTAAAACAAGAGGCCCATTTAAGCTCCCGTGGAGCCCTGCTCTAGCCTTGCTAATTAAAGACAAACTGACAGGATCTGAAATGATAAAATAAACCAGGTCTGAAAAGTTTGAGGGGCACAGGACGAGCCTGAGCTCTAAGTAGGTTGAAGCTTGCTCTCTGTGGGGCACTGTGTGCTGCCCAGCCCCAGGCTCCTGAGGGAGCTCCTGGTCTCTGAGGAGCTGATGGGCTCTCCAGAGGGTGAATCACAGCACCCCAGGTCAGATCTCACCTGTTTTCCCTGACAGCACACAGGATCTGAAGCCAATGTTGAACTTCAGGCAGATTGGGGAGGTTCTCTCCAGGTCCCTAACACCAGTGCAATGTTCTTTACTGCAGGGTTCCTGCTCCTCTCCAGCCTCAAAAGGCTGAGCTGGGATGGATTTCCAGCTGAATTCCTTGACCCAAGTCATTGGGCAAACCACAAACCCTGCAGCAATGAAGCCTTGGTGCTCTGTCTCTGTGCAAGGACTTGACTCTTCACTCAACATTACTGAATAGGGCAAAACTTTGCTGCTATTGATAAGGATGGGTTTGACACAGGGAATCCTTCAGATCAGATAATTTAAAAGACCATGAACACACCAAGCCATGGTGTCTCAGCCCTCATCATTGCAACCAGAGCCAGGCAGTGGCAGCACCTCACCTCTAACCCCTGCTGCTCACATGGAAATGCTTGGAAGGTGCCACAAAGGACAAAAGAGAAGCTGTGTGCAGGTAACTCTGCCATGGACACCATCAGCTGCCAACCAGGCCAGAACAGGGCTGGTGCAAGCAAGGAGAAGCCCTGACAGTGCCTTAGAGGTTAATTCCTGCTCTAGTCTCCCTCTTTTTTAGAGCTGAACTCTACAGCAGTAGCCCTTAGGACAGAAAAATATGAGTGTTGTTTTGTTTGGTGGGTGGGTGGCTTGGGGTTTTATTATGGAGGACTGTGGTTAACATTTATTTTTACTAATGGGATTTCTCTTGTCAGCCCAGGTAAAAGCAGACAAAGATAAATGAGACTTTGGAAGTTCCCCACTACATTTCAGAGCCTGATGCTCTTACACTCAAGGCAGGGACTTTTTTGCTGCTTTGAAAGCAAAGCCCAGCACAGCAGCCCAAACCACCAGGGAAATGTGAATTAAGGCCTGGCTTGAAAACCTTGGCCAAACTGAGAAATGCTGTGAACTGTTATAAAAAGGCATTCAAAGCAGGAGAAACAACCCAGAGTAACCAAAGCCCATTTCCCACATGAGTGGCACTTGCAGCCAGCCCACCTCATGCTATCCAGGGAACCCAGAGACCAAATCCAGCACCAAACAGTTGCAAATTGCAGGGACCTCAGTGGAAACTGCATCCACTGGCTCAGAGCTGCACATGGGCTCTTGTTCCTTGAATTAAAAGGGAGTGCAAGGTGCTTGATTGCATCTTGGCTCTTGATTACAAATGCACCAGCAGCCAGAATTAAACAGTTGGCTTCCTGGCCTATTTAGCATCCTTTAGTGCTGGGTTAGAGGGTGGGCAAGGCTTAGGGGGTGTTTTATATACCAGCATCTGATTTTTTTAAATTTTTTTTTTCTCATGACACTCTCAGCAAATGGTAACATTTCCCAAAGATCTGGCCAAGCTCCAGAGGAAAAAACAAGCAGTGGAAGTGTCTGTAGAAGCAGCTCTGCACTGGGCTATAAGGCACTGCCTGAACCAGCTGCCATAGCAACTGCTATTAAAGAAAGAATTAGAGCATTCTTCACGGAAGTAGGAAAACTCCCAGTCAATAAGAGTAAGGATGAGATGCAAAGCAAAAAAAAAGAAAAAAATAAATAAGGAGGATAAATATAAGCAAGTAGGAAAAATATGCACAACTGAATGAGAAGCAGGGCTCCTTGCACAGGTAGATGTGGAGATGCCTATAAATACACTAAGATACCTAACTCCACCCTCATTAGCAAGCATTTTAGATACAGTTGATCCTGCCTTGGGGCAGGAGGTGGATTACATGACCTCCTGAGGCCCTCTCAACCTCTATTTTCCATGATTCTAGGAGGGAGAAATCTACACCAGCTGAGCTGAGCTGGCCTCGCTCCAGAAAGGCAGGAATTTAAATCTGGAAAAAAAAAAATAGATTTAATCCACTTTTCAAGTTCTCCTTGACCAGGAGAAAGGGGCAGAAAGCAGAGCCTGCCACCACAGCTTAGAGGCAAGGAAATGCATTTTCAGCTGTAGCAAGGGTAAAGCAGCAACATCAGGTTTCACCCTGCAGGAAGGATTCACCCCCAAAAGTATTCATTTCCCCACCAACGCTCATTTGCAAAGAACAATCAGATAGGTGGCTGCAGACCTGTGGTTTTGGTTGTGGGTTGCTGTACAAAATACACTTGGAAAAGAAAATGATGCTGCAAAAAGCCAGTGAGCTCTGAGGAGCAATCAGGCTCATGTCCCACATCCCTTGGATCAGACCCCACAGCACAGCCCCAGAGCAGGACAGAGCCTTGGCTCTCAGAGCTCACAGCCAAGCACAGAAAACACAAAATTCCCCTCTGGATTGTGCTGCTTACTACACTGAAAACACCAGAGTCCCCAGTGGAGCTGCTGTTCATGCTCTCTGATCCCTCACTACTGGAGTGGGACAAAATATCAGAATAAATTATGTGAGACTCCATTTTCTTCATGTGGAAAAGCCTATTCTTTAGTCAGACAACTCATTTTATACTCTTTTTACAGAACTCGTGTGCAACTGGAATTGGTTAATAGTTTTGCCAATTACTCAATTGGTTACTAAAAGGTATTTTACTTGTCCATCAAATCTCTCTATTCTTAAATTGTTTACATATTTCTTTCACTGATTTTTGTGGGACAGATTTGATGTTTATGTAGGTGCTAGCTGTTTTTCACCTAGGAATAGACTGTTATGTTAACAAACTCTTCACACCAAGATTGTTTTCACTGGGGAACTTGCAAAGCACTTGCTGCACTTAAAAGAAATGACAGGCCAGCCATCAACCCAACAGAGCAGGCCTGATCTTATGAAACCTTTCTTTGATAATTTTTCTACCTGACTGCAACAACAAAACACACCATGAATTGGAAACAACACTCACCTGGAAGGCAGTCAAGCAGGCAAGAAACACTCTGAGTGCAAGAAAAACCCCCATGTGCCATCTCCTGGGGCAAGGACCTGTAGCACCAGCCCTTCCAGCTGTTATCCCAGTGAGCAGGAGCCAGATGTGCTGCTCCCAGTGCTCCATCCCACTGCCCCCCTCGTGCACACTGCAGGCAGTGGTGCCCTCAGCAGGAAACACCAGGACAACCAAGCTGGGAAGTTACAGGCTAGAAAGAGCCACTTGTTGGGGAAGATGGAACAGGAAAGCCTTATCAATATGATTGTCTGGCAAAAGATTTTGAGAATATGGAAAATATAAGCGAGATTGAAATGAAAGCAAGCTTTGAGATCCCTCAGTTACTGAACAACAGGAAAACAATGGTGTGGCCAGCTGAAGGTGATCCCCTTTTGATGGAACAACACCCTCTGCTTGCAGACAGGCCCAAGGCTCAGAGCAGACCACACTGGCTGGGCAGAAGGGGCCCAAAGAGGAGTTTTTAGGGTTCAAAATGTAACACAGGATGGTAATGTAATGATTCTTACAGGCTGTATGGAAATGCTATGGGATTTGTATCTTGTACTAGATTGGTTACTGAGAATTAGAATATTCAACACAGAAGACGATTTATGGTATTGTAATGGGAACCTTGCTCTCTAACTCTCTTATCCTCTTTTACTCTTCTTTGCTCTCTCATTTTGTCTTTACCACACTCTTGCCTTCTTTCTTTTACCACTTTTTTTCACCCCTCCCTTTCTGGGGCCTGCTCTGAGCTGTGCCTGGCAGCTCCCAGCAGGGCCCTGCACCCAGGCCCTTTGCAATAAACCCCAAGTTCCAGCCCTGGCTGCAGAGACCTCTGCTCTCCATCTGTCCCACCCCCTGAGGCTCCTACAGCCACTGACACATCAGCAAGCAGCAGCAGATTTGGAAATCCTAGTTTGGACATTTGGCAGCTCTGCAGACACCAGGAAACCAGCAGGCATGTGAGGCTTCCTCCATGTCACAGGAAGCAGAGCAGCCAGGACAGGGAAGGGAAGGGTTAAATGGCACTGATTTAGCACCTGTGGGCAGGGACAGCTCCAGGCACCTGGTTGAATTAAGGTCCCATTGATAATCTGCCTTGAGCTCACTAAAGTCTGACATGCCTCTTCTGAGCCCTCCTGTGGTATTTTTGGGGTCCCCCGTGGCAGGAAGGAAATGATTGAGAATCTGACTTCATGTTCTTAGAAGGCTAATTTATTATTTTATGATGTTATGTTTTATGTTATGTTACATTTTGTGTTGTGTTATAGAATGCTATACTAAACTCTACTAAAGAATACAGAAAGAATACTTACAGAAGGCTACAAAGAATGATAATGAAAACTCACAACTCTCTCTCCAGAGTCCAACACAGCCTGACCTTGATTGGTCATTAAGTTGAAACAATTCACATGAAACCCATCAAACAACCACCTGCTGGATAAACAATCCAATCAAACCAATCAACCAACCACTTGTTGGATAAACAATCTCCAACCACATTCCAAAGCAGCAAAACACAGGAGAAGCAAATGAGATAAGAATTGTTTTCCTTTTTCTCTGAAGCTTCCCAGCTTCCCAGGAGCTGAATCCTGGGCAAGGGGATTTTTCAGAAAATGTGAATGTGACAGCCTCCCTGCTGTGGTTTGGCTGGGCAGGGCTGGAGAACAGATGGTGACCTGACATATCCTACCTGCTGCACCTTGCAGCACAACCTGAGCAGGTCCAGCCTCTCCTCCCTGTTATTTTAGGATATGAAACAGAAAGATGTGGCTATTAGATTTTTTAAGGTTAAAAAAGGGGAAGTTTAATTTTGACTTTAATATTTATAGATTTTTAAAAGTGACAGTGAATTGGAGGATGACAGTGTCACCTCTCCAATGACACTGGACAAACTAACAGTTTATTAATTTTTTTTCTTTTTTTATAAAAGAATGCAAAACAATAAGTTATTTACATAAAGTGTGTGAGAAAGTTTGTTACAAAAATATAAACATCAAAAGACTTAAAAAACCATAAAAAATCAAAACAACACATCCCTATTGCCCAGATCTCCTTGGGAGGCAGAACATTCCTCACACACAGCCATATTAACACCATTAACAACACCAATAAAGCAAGGAAATGTCCAGTTTGTATTTAGGTGCACATGCAACCAAGGAGACACCGAGTTTCTCCTCCAAAACACACTGCAGCCAAATGTTGGAAGATGATTAAGTGGTTTAAGCTACCTCTTGTAAGAAACAAAATCTTGACAACAGCAATTGGCCAATTCCTGTTTGATTAAAAACCCCTTAAAACCAAACAGAATTCTTACTGCAGCTTGAATCCAATGTTTATTCATTACCCTGTAATCCTATTACAAAATACACCAGAAATATTTTCAGTGGTATCAGAACTGGTGGAAGGGAGCACACGTGTAAAAGCCAGAAAGTGAAATGATGTGGAAATGACCAACTTTTGGGAAATAAAAGAAGTATTTCTGATCAAACTTTTTTGTTTAAAGAAAAATTGTCAAATGAATCAGTGAAGTTGACTCCAGATTTGGGGAGGGGAGGGGCTCATCCCAGGAAGACCTGAGGTGGACTTTCAGTGTTAATTTTGAGACAGGAAAGTTGGCATTTGAATCTCTTACGGATATAATGTCCCCACTTGACTGAATTTCAGAGAGTAGGGGGAAAAAATTAAAAATATTTACTTGTTATGACAACAGAGAAAGTTGCTGATTCAATATTGCTCATGCTCCCAGATGCCTCTAGTTATCTGCCATATGCAAATCACCCCACTTTGGCATCACATCCAAACTGCATGAAAAAGCCAAGTTAAAATGTGGCCAAATACGTGAATCTGCTTTTGGAAGACATACCAACCCCCATTAACAAAATTAACAAAATTCATCATTGCCAAGGGCTCCCACATGCAGCTTCCTAAAGAGGACAGCTCTCATTTCCACACCCAGTGAGTTTAAAACTCAAGAAATGCCTTTGTTATTAAAAAGAAACATTTTCATTTCTGACTCAAACCATTCCCAAATACCCAGATAGACACTCAGACTGATGGTGATAAGAGATCTTTTCTTTTCAGAGCCCTTCAAAGGGCACAAAACCCAGGGGAAAAACCTTCTCAGACAGATAAATGCACTTACTCACAGACCTGGACAAGGAACCCCAAGAAAAAAAGCTTTGGGAGATTAATAATGTGGGTGGAAAATTAAGGCACCTCATAAAGGGTTTGAAGTAACAAGGGAACAGATCACATCAGCTTGGAAAGGTTAAAGAAAGCAATTTATAGACACTAATTAGGGCCTCTTTTAAAAGTGCCTTTGCAAATGACAAGGTTGGGTTTATTCCAGAGGTGCAAAGGGAGCGTGGTCGGGGATGCTCCCAGAAGGTGCATGAACCATGCTAGGCACCACAGCACAGGCACAGGAGGTTTGGGATGGCACAAAGGGAAGCAGGAGGGATGTGTTGATAGGAATAAGTTGCTTTCTCCCCAAGGAAATCTTCCCCACACAGTGAGCTCCAAGCTTATGCCCTCTGCTCTGTCACCGTTTCACCGAACGCCAAGTCCAAGGTCACCAAAGCTGAGCTTTCCTTCACCTTCAGGCTCTCCAGCCATGAGGATCTGCACAGTTAAACTCCTGCAGAAGGAGGATAACTGTGCAGATCCTCATGGATCTGCTGCTTTATGCAACTTTCTGGCTCTGATAAAGGTTTTGCTTGCAGGATGAAGTGCCAGGAGGTGGGAGCTGAAGGACTCTGCAGCGGGTGCCTGGGGGAGGCAGCTCTCACCCAAGAGCAGGAGAAACCAGGGCACCTCTGGTGCTGCTGGAAGGTGAATCAATCCTTGGGGTCTCTATTTATCTGCTGGCTTCTTGAAGGAGCCCAGCTCACCCTGAAGCCAATGCCAACACCTCCAGTTTGTGTCATTCAAGCAGGAGCTCCCACCACAAACAGCCCAGGTGTGCAAAGGGAGCTCCAGACAGCAAATGCCACATGTTTGTACAAGCAGCCACTTTACCCACCTCTGGGATCTGGGGTTTTTTTCAGTTTACAGAACACCAGCTCATCTCCCCCTGCTCTGGGGCTACTTTTAGAAAAGCTCAGTGATGTAGAAAGACCTGGACATGACAGCCCCGGCTGCTTTTGGGGCCAAGGTGCTGCCCTGGGAATGGCAGGACCAGCCTCCTCTCCATGGTTTCAGTCCATCACCTCACACAGCAGCCTCAAAGGGCAACAGCCCTCAGCAATTTCTTATCTTTTCAAATCCTTTGCCATCACTAGACTATAAAGCATACATACAACATAAAGCATTCCTTTATTGCATTATAAAGGAACTCTGCAGCCATCAGAACAGCCCAGAGGCTGCATCCAGCGCCACACCCCTGGAAGCTCTGTGTGGGCTGGGGGTCCTCCCTTTGCACCATCCCTTTGAAACCAGCTGGGACTGAGCCCAGAGCTGGGTGAGGATGGAGCATGTTTCCCAGTAAAATGGAGATGGTGTGGGAAGCCCCTCCCCAGCATTCCCATTCCCAGGTCTGGTCTGGCAGCTGGGAGTGCTCTGGGCTCCCACCTCAGGCTCACCCAGGAGCTGTGTGGAGCTGTCCCAGCCTGCCAAACTGAAGGTCCAGGCAGCCCCTGCAGCCCAGGGGCACTGGTGCCCTCAGCCTGGGGTCACCCACTGCCTGTCACCTCGCTGTCCCCAGCCTGGCTGCCTGCTCACATCTGCCACCAGCTTGTTTGCAGTGTGCTCCCTGCCCCTCTTCTGCCAGCAGACATCCAAGGGAGCTTTTAATAGCAGCTTGTTTGTGAACCTGGGATGTTTTGACAGATGTGTTGCAGAAGATGAGAGGAACAGGCAGACAGGAGCCATCACCCCCTCTCAGCTCCTGCCCACACTGATGGTCTGCAGCAGCCCCTGCCTTCAGTCCTGCTTGGCTACCACACTGAGACCATGGAGCCACAGAACAGCTGAGGCTGGAAAAGCCCTCCAGGATCAGAGTCCAGCCATTCTCCCAGCACTGCCAAGGCCACCACTAAGCCACAGCCCCAGGTGCCACAGGGATGCATCTTTGAAATCCCTCCAGGGATGGTTACTGCACTGGGCAGCCTGTGCCAGGACTGGACAATACTTTGGGTGAAGAAATCTTTCCCAATTACCAATCTGGGTGAAGAAATCTTTCCCAATTACCAATCTAAACCCACCCCTTGAGGCCATCTTGTCTTGGCTTTCCCATGACAGCTGGCACACAGTAGCTCTCTCAACCTGGGCCAGAGGCAGGCAAAGGACAGTGAAAGCAGCCTGTCCAGGACCTTGGGACCCCTGAAGAGCAGGGCTGGGTTCTGCACCCACCAGCTCCAGCCTACAGCACTCAGCTACCACCTCAGGAGGTGCCATACACACCAGAGCCTCAGACACCATGTGGACAAAGAGCCAACCCAGCACCCAACTCCACCTTCTCCTCACTGCTTCCATTGCACAGCACCCACCACCATCCCCTCTCCCACTTTGGGGGTGAGAGTGACAAAAATGAACAGAGAAGTCACAAGGGATGGGAATGGCACAGCCACCCAGAGGTGCCACGTGCCAGCTGCGCCCCCAGCTCCAACCCTCCTCACTCTGACTTATCAACTCCTTCATCATTTATATTTCACCTCCCCCTCCACATCCCACGTGGAAACAAAAGATGATTCATATATCAAAATAATCACCTGGGACCTCCAAAAGCCCACGAGTTTCCACATTTTCTTGATAAAGAATTTTGCCAGTTTGGCACCTGGGTTTGACTCTGTCCCCTCCTCCCTTTATACTGGTCCCACACCACAGAGGGGGCAGAGCTGGCACAGAACCTGCCCACACACTACTTTTAGGACTTAAATTAATTGAGAACAAAACAAATTCATTGTAAAAACTTGAGGCATCTGAAAAATCCAGCTACTTGGGAAGCACCTGTGCCCTGGGACTACTGTCCCTTGTCCCCTCCAAAGGGCTGGGAAATGGATTTTCTGTCAGAGGGGAGTGGCTGTGTAACATTTGGGTTTTATCACCAGCATCACCATTGGAAAGAGCAGCTGCTGGTTCAAGCCCACAACCTGGGCTTGACCACAGGAAGAGGTGAACAGGATTATGGTGCCAAAGGGGACCTGCAGTGATGGATTTTCCCTCACAGGATGAAAAGAGTGAAGCTGGGAGCTGAAAGATCAACTCTGCAGCTCCAGCAGTGAAGGATCCATGTCCACATGTGGTGCAAGAGCACTGTGCACAGGACCCTGCCAGCAGAGCACTTGTGTCACAGCCTGGACACACTGCCCATGACCCTCAGGGAGCACAGCCACCCTTCACCAGGCCCTGACCACAAACATCTCCACCACTCCTGCCTGCCTGCCTCACAAAATGACAAAGCATCTGTAGGACACACAGTGAGGAGCTTTCCTCCTTCCAAACAGCCCAGATCCCAAACCAGAGACAGCTGAGAGCAAAACTGCAAGGCTGGGCCTCTTGCAGGGCCATCACACCCCCAGCCACCGCGCTGAGCACAGGCACCAGCACCACAAGGAAGATGATAAAACTCTCATCACCTGTCCCAGTGCTGTGACCTGCCACTGGCAGCTGAACAGCTGGGTATGAAACCCAAAACACAACCTGCCAGCACAGGCAGAGGTGATACAAAACCCAGACCTGTCCCTCAGGCAATGCCAGCAGTCACAGCTGGCTGCACTGCTGGAGCCCTCCTAGAAAACCACAGCAGCTCAGAGTGAGAAACACAACGTGGGGGTACTGAGGCAGAGAGCTGGGGAGAGCTGTGAAACCTCTAAAGAAAGGAAGGAACAAATAAAAGCCAGCATTTCCAGGGCATTATCACAGATCTGCTGTCCCAGGGAGGTCACAAAGGCACAAAGAACCAGAGCCACAGCAGGGCTGGGCAAATGCAGTGACAGTGCCCAGGCAGGGCCACCACTGTCCATGCTCTGCTTCCAAACAGGAGCAAAACACACACACAAGGGCAGATGATGAGAGTTTGGTGCTGGTGTCCAGCACCAAAAGGAATAAAATGAAACTCTCATCATCCATCCCAGTGCTGTGACCTGTCACTGGCAGCTGAACAGCTGGGTATGAAACTTAAACCACAACCTGCCAATACCTGCCAGCACAGGCAGAGGTGATACAAAACCCAGACCTGTCCCTCAGGCAATGCCAGCAGTCACAGGAGTTGGAGCCCCACTAAAAGAACACAGCAGCTCAGAGTGAGAGACACAGGGCCACTGAGGCAGAGAGCTGGAGAGAGCTGTGGAACCTCTAAAGCAAGGAAGGAACAAATAAAAGCCAGCATTTCCAGGGCATTATCACAGGTCTGCTGTCCCAGGGAGGTCACAAAGGCACAAAGAACCAGAGCCACAGCAGGGCTGGGCAAATGCAGTGACAGTGCCCAGGCAGGACCACCACTGTCCATGCTCTGCTTCCAAACAGGAGCAAAACACACACACACAAGGACAGAAAAGTCTTGCTCAGAAACAGGGACACAATTTTGGGGAGATTCTTCACCAGACAAGACAAGGTCCTTGCCTTCCACCCATGTACCAGGCAAGGATTCACTGCCTCTTGTAGAGGGTGCTGGAAACCAGAGCAGCATTCTCTGGCAGAGATGCTCAGCTGGCCAGCTTTCCTAAGCACCCTCCTCTGCCACACCAAGGGATCAGGGAGATCACACCAGTTTTGCTGCCTTGCAGAGCACCAACCCCAAAGGCTGCTCCAGCTCTCCTGCAAGAGACATTTTCACTCCTCTGCACAGAAGCACTCTCTGGCTCCCCAGAGCTCAGGTTTTCCCCCGTGCTGAGGCTAATGGTTATTGACTTTCAGACATATTTTTTCCTCCTCCCTTCAGATTTTGTAGCAGAAGCACTTTCATCCACTTTGAAATGGTGCAATTAAACCAATTTGGGAACGATTTGCAGGTCTGTTCTGCAGGAAGCACTAAGCAAAGCTGTGCTTCCCAGCATTTTGGGGAAAAATTCATACACTCATGTAGCTCTGAATGCATGCCCTCAAGCAGGGAAAGTGAAGAGATTCACACTGACATGCAAATCCCTGTGACAGACTCCTCTAAAGCCACGGAGAGGCACACCCAGAAGGCAAGGAAGTGTTTCACACCTTCTGTAAGTAGGAAGTGTGAGAAGGAAAGAGATGAAAACTGCCTTCCTTCACCCAAACCTCAGTCACAACTCCTATCCTGGCACTCACACACCCACTCCTGATGCCAACCAAGGTAACACTGGGGCTTTGGGGACCTCAGAGCTGTGTCAGGGATGGCAATGCTTTAGAGCCCAACACCACAGCAAGGGCAGCCCATGGATGACACCACAGATGCCTTCACACCACCTGGAGCTCACGGGCAGCCAGACAGAGCCTGCCAGGCTCCAGTGCCATACCTTCCTCCACGTCATTCCTCAGGGAAGCCTCCAGCAGAGCAACGCTGGCTTCAAAGGACACTTTCTTTCTGTTCACAGCATTTCTCTTCTTTTCATGCTTCCTCTTCTTGTGCTGCATCTCCTTCTCATACTGGGCCCACTTTTTCAGCTGCTGAGCCCTGCGTTTCTGGGCTGCCCTCAGCCTCTCCAGCGTGGGCACCTTGTCCAGCAGCTGCAGCTCGGTCAGCAGGTCCACGTGGGCATCCATGGCTCCTGCCCAGACAGGGGACGGGGAGGATGGCCCAGGGGGAAAGGATGTCCCAGCACAGCTCCTCTGGATGGCAGCCTCCTGCTGCTATACCAGCATGCTGAGGCTGAGATGGGGAGGGCCCATGGCAGAGTCCGGTGGGAAGGTGGTGGGAACCTGAAAGGAGGAGAAAAGCAGGAGAGATCAGGTAACATCAAGCGCCTGAGTTCAGGCTGCTGAAAACACAACAGGCAACACCTCCCACCTCAAAAGGCAGCTGAGTTAACTGGGCTTTAATTGCTCTAATTGCTTTAATTGTTCTTACCAGCTTTGGTGATTTCCCTCGTCCCCCACTCCAAGCATCCCAGTAAAACCCTCTTGATTAACAGAAGTTCCACTGTACAGCTTGTTCATGCCTATTGCTCACATTAACCTTCTCCTAGGAGCAGAATAAAGTCTTAATGAGCAAAGACCTTCCACATATTGAATACCATTTGTCAGAGAACTTGGGAGCAGTTTGAGTACTGAGACTCTCATCCTTCCCCAGGCTGGTCCTCTGTCACGGACACATTTTATGAAAAATCCTTTTGCTAGGATTTCTCTCCTGAGAAGCTGAGAGGCCTCAGAAATGAAATGTAACCAATGATTATCTGCTGCTGTGAAATGCAATAGGTGCATCTTTGATTGGGCTCATGTGGTTGTTTTTAATTAATGGCCAATCACAGTCCAGCTGTCTCAGACGCTCTGGTCAGTCACAAGATTTTATTATCATTCCTTCTTTTTCCTTGCTAGCCTTCTAATGAAATCCTTTCTTCTATTCTTTTAGTATATTTGTAATGTATCATTTTCTTTTAATATAATATCTAATCATAAAATATAAATCAGCCTTCTGAAACATGGAGTCACGATTCTCATCTCTTCCCTCGTCCTGGGACCCCTGTGAACACCACCCCATTTGGTGACCCCGAGTGAAGACAAATTCCACATTTGGTGAGTCCCCAGAGGAACACAGTCCTCCCTCCCACCCCTGTTCCAGGTGTCCCCTCCCCACAGTCCTGCTCCAGTGCACACCAGCAGCCACCTCCCTGAGGCATTTCAGTGGGAGCAGCCAGGCATAGCTCAGAGGGGACCAACTGCAGTGCCCAGGGCAGCCACAGACACCAGACGAGGCCATTCCAGCACAAATAAACCAGAAGCCAGAGGCTGGACATGCCTGGGGCTACCTGCCAGGTGCCACGAGGCCAGGCAGGTTTGCCCAGAGGAACTCTACCCACCAGGAGCATCATCTGTGCTGCTCTGCCTCATCCATCCAGCCCCAGCTGAGGCCAGATGGACAGACCTGGCTCTCAGGTATTAATAACACTTAAACCACCTCAGCTCTAAAAAACACAGGGGTTGTGTTCATTTCTCTCTTCCCTCAGGTTTTCTCTTCACCACACACTAAATCACTCTGGGTTTGCTGTTCAGGGTCCACAAGGAATGAGAGCAGACAAGTTCACAGCTCCTGACCCTTGGTGTGACCACAACAGAAACCTCTAAGCAGGGCTACCCACAGTGACCAACCAGTCACCTGCTGCACAGCAGGAGGAAACACAGCCCAGGTTTCAAGAGATGTCAATTTGAAATAAAGCTGAAATCACAAGCAAATTGAATTCATCCTTTCCAATCAGACCTGTGCAAAGCACATTGAATGGCTCATGCAAAATCCAGGTAAGCAGCAAATAACCAGGTATGAGATGAGAGCTTGTGTGGTTCAGCCAGCTTGGAGAGGACAAAGAGAAAAGAAAAATAAAGTTTTGATGGGAATGGGTGACTGAAGGACTGAAGTATTGACAAACACCTGAGAAAGCCTCAATAAGACAGCTGAAGCTAAACTCTGCTGCTGCAAAAGAGAGGAAGCAACAGCTTTGTAAGCACTGGATGCAGAGAATCCATGGGAAAAGGAGCAGAGGAAAGGCAGCTGCACCCAGCTGAGAGCCATGGTAAGAATATCAAACCTCACCCAGGTGAGATCCATGGTGAGGACACCAAACCTTACCCATGAAGGTGAGGATACCAAACCTCACCCAGCTGAGAGCCATGGGGAGGACACCAAACATTACCCATCCAGGTGAGGACACCAAACCTCACCCATGCAGGGGAGGCAGGAGAAGCCACAGCTCCTCCCTGTCAGAGGGTGGAGCAGCCCATGGAGGAGGCTCTGAGGGGCTGCAGGGCAGTGTCCACAGCACTCAGCACACCCACCACATCCCAGGGAATCCTGCCTGTGGCTATCCACACCGACTGAGCACTGCTCCAGGCCTTCCACAGGGCTTTGACCTTACCTATAAATATCTGGGCAGACTGAGAGCGAGACAGGCCATTTCCTCCAACAGATAATTGGTTTGGGAACTGAAAACAAACAAACTCAGCCAGAGCACACAGGCAGGTCCAGGCAGCTGCTTTATCCAGCAAATGGTCAAGGACAGCTTCAGCAGCACCTGCAAACCTTATTTTGAACGCTTCAGGATAGACCTGAACAGAAAAAAAACCCTGCTTAATCCCACAAGAATTTAAGAATGCAAAAAATTGCTTCAGTTTTACAGGAACAAACCCAAATCCTTGCAAAGTTTTTCATAAGGGAGCTACTAACTCAAAATTCAACCTCAATTCAGTTGCTTGAGATGGAAAATACCAACTTGTGCTTTAGAATGGCACTGGAAAGCAAGGGAAGGGTGCCATGGCCCCTCCACAGCACTCACAGCCCTCCCTGACCCCTGCCCACTGGCTGGGACTCACCACAGCCCCCAGAAACCCCGCAGAAAACACATGAATGCACTTCCCAAGAAGCTTTCCTTTTGGGACAGCCATGTCCCCAGGCAGGCACTCAGCTGGAAAGCTCTTCAGCACCTCTGGTGAGCTCAGCTCCTGCCCCTGGCAGGCATTCCTGGGCAGTATCTCTGCTGGCAATCTCAGCCTCTGCTGCAGCAGCACAGCCTGCAGATCTGAGGGCCCAGTCACAATACCTCGAAGGAGGGGAGATAAGGGCAGGAAATGCCTCTCAGGATACTGCACAGGCACTCCCACCTCGCTCCTTTTCCAGGCCACTTCTGCCATTGTTTGCTCAAAGATGAACAAATATTTTCCAAAACATACCTGGAGCAGAAATGAGGACCTCACTCTGCAGGATTGCTAAAGCAGGAAACTTTATTTCAGTGTTTCACAAGACAGGCTGGAAGTTTTCTTGTGGGTTTAGGAGTGCACCTTGGAAAGTGCAATTTATAAGTAAAGGACAAGCGTGGCTGGGCCTGTCCATGTTTCAGCTTTCCTGCATCCACTTTATCCTCCAGCAGCTCCTCTGCTCTCACAACAGAAGAAATGGGAGATTCAGGGGGTCTGCAAAGGGGAGTGGAATGGGGAGGGGAGATCCACAGACATCAAGACATGTCTGGAAGTACCAAATGCCAGCATGTCCTCAATCCAACCAGAAAACCAACCTCTAAAGGAGCTAAAAGGGCACCCTGAGAGCTCTTCCTGAAGTGGACACAGCTCAGTTTCTCTCAGACATAATTCCCTACCACTCTCACAGACCCCAGAGCCCCAAAAAGGACTCTGTCCCCATGGCTGCCTGTTTTCCAGTGCCCTGGTTCCTTCCCTGCTCCTAAAGAAATGGCACATTGACTTGTGGCACAAACAGGTCAGGCTAACTATAGCACAGGTTGAGGCCCCAGCACTTGTTTACCTGCAAAGTGACACAGAAGTGCCTGTGTGGGTGTCTGTGGCTTGCAAGGCATCACACTTTGGTTTCTGTTTTATTTAAAGAAGCAGAGGGGGCAGGAAAAGAAGCACCTTCCTCGTGTGGGACTGAGCTGAGCAGTTTCCATGAGCTCAGCAGAAGTGGTGCCACCACTCTGAGCACATCCTGGCCCCCCCACACACACACAGAGCCCCTGGCCCTGCAGGGACAATGGGGGCATTGCAGGGGCCAAAAGGAAGGCAAGGCACTGGTGCCACCCCCTCCTGCCAGCACTGCAGCAGGGAAAGGCTCACTCTGACCAAAGATTGGCTCCTGAGAAGGGCACACAAGTGTTGGCCAAAACCATCGTGGGGATTTTTGGTAAATTTGCATTTCCTGTGTGTTTTGTATCACCTGACTCAGCCCAAGAGGACTCTCAAGGCGAGGTTACTCACTGCCAATGCAAGAAGAGACAGCAGTTCTGTGAAGTGGGGGCTCACTGAGTCAGGGGCTGCAGACTGTGCCACCAGCCCTGTCTCACACACAAACTCCTTCCCATTTCACTCCTTGAGGTTGGAACCTGCCTCCCTCAAAGGTCAAAACCAAAGGTACTCATTTCCTCCACCTGCACACACTCAGAGCTGCCCCCTGACCTTCCTATTAAGCATTCAACTTGCAGTTTGCCCTAACTAACACTGCTGAGGCTGGAGCTGGGTCTGGTAAAGCAGCCATGAGGCTGGAGAGGCTCCTCATCTCCTCATCTGGTGATGAAGCTGGAGCTGAGACCTGCAAATGCTCTGTCACCTCTTCCCAAGGCAGCACTTAGAGCACAGCATGACACTGATGCAGAACACAAACACAGAAGTCCTTCACTTAAGTGTCATCAACTGATTTCAGTTTTATTCCACTTTAAAAAAAACCAAAAAAACACCCACAAACCATGGAAGAGCGATGGTACACTTTGAAGTGAAAGACTGGAGATTCTTAGAAGTTTTCAAGCAAAGGGAAAGCAGAACATTTCAGAAGTGGCTACTCTGGGCCTAAGGAATTGTTTCCAGCCACTGGAGTGCTCGTGGTGAGGCACCTGCAGGACTGGGCCTGGATGTCAGGTGAGGTTTCTGCAGCACAAAGTCCAGGCAGTGGCAGAGCAGACAGGAATAGCCCTCTCCTCCCCACACCAGGCTAATCTCTGCACTGGAATTGGAAACCCAGCACCAAAGCCTCCAGCAGGGATCTGAGAGCATGAGCAGCCAGCAGAGGAGGTGGTGCCTGATTGATTTATTTCATTAACATCAACACCTGCACCGTGGCAAGGTGAGCAGCTGCCAAATTCACCTTTTCTGCTCCCTGGGAGGGCCAGGGCCAATCTGAGTGCTCCTGTCCCATGAAATGCAAGGTGCCCAGCCCACTGCAGCCCTTCTGCTGAACCCATCCTCTGGAGCAGGCACCAATGAAGAATTCCCAGGATTTTCCTTTGGCCATCACCTTCAGCACTGTCCCTGCCTAGGGACACAGGCCAGCCAAAGATGTGTGTCCTGCATGGGTGCAGAACTGCTGGCCAGGATCTTCCCAGGGGCTGGAGGAAGCAGCAGAGCAGCTCTTCACCCCTTGGTCCCCAATGAGGCACAACAAAAAGTCAAACAGAGCCAGCCAGAAAGGCACAGAGAGGAGGAGGGGACAGCCCAAGGGTCAGGCAGGAGCTCAGCCATCCCCAGGAGGACAAGGCTCAGGGGATGTGCCCTGGGGCTGAGCACACTCCAGGAGCTCAGGTCCTTTCCCTCCTTCCCACAGCCCAGTCTGGGAGGGAAGGGCAGCAGAGTCCTCCTCCCACCCTTCCCAGGGGAGCATCTCCAGTCATTTCCACGTCCCACAGAGCACAGACCCAGAGCAGCTCTGCCCAGGCACTCCCCACCCCACCAGGCACACCTGAGCTGCTCTCACCTGCAGGAAAATGGGAAACAAACCAACAACCCCTCTCTGCCCTGCTGATGGGAACAGGAGCCCTGTGCTGGACAGGAGCTCTTGGGGTTTGGGTGATTTATTTGTTTAATTAGCAGAGAGTTCATCAAATCAAGAGGGTCCTTCATGCTTAGACATCCACAGCCTAAAACTGTTTGGTTTTTTTTTTTATAAAACTGCCTCTGTCACTTCCTGCCTTTTGGGAAAACATTTCATTAAAGGACACTGCCCTGAGCCCCACCTGGCACAGCCTCACATACCCACACCAGGCCACTGGGTTTTCACACAAAGACACACACAGGGGTGACACCAACAGCACCACATGGCAAACTGGGAAGGGTTTCAAATCACAAGAACAATTCCTCCACAGAATCACAGCCCCAAACCACTCATTTTCACCTGCAATGCCACAGGACACAGCCCCATTTCCTACAGAACCATGTTTCCAGCCTCCTGAAGGCTTTCCTGTATTCCTGAAGCCTAAATGTTTATTTCTCCAGTATCACCCTGGCAGGCAGGCTGTACCATGTCCCTTGTCTGGGTGTCTGTGCATGGAGTGTGACACAGGTGGGCACTGACAGCATCTCCTCTGGTGGCAGGGCAGAAACCTGCCCAGAGCCCAAGGGCACATCAAACCCCAGCTGGACACACACCTCAGCCAGCAGCAAACCCTTCTCCAGAGCATCCACAGGGGAGCAGATGAACACAGATCAAAGTCACTGCAGGAGCCACAGCACCACCTCAGGATTGTTATTTCCAGTCCTGTGCTCCTGCCACAAGGTGCTGGTGGAACCCAGAAGCCCCTCAGTGCTGCTCTGAGAGCTCTGGCTATTGCCTCTGGTGGCAAATCCTTCTTGCACAGCGTGTGATTCTCTGTGTTGTGCTGTGAGCCCCACAGCAGCCACAGGTTAACCTCATGGAGGAGTGAAAATTATGAAAATTGTTGCTGCCTGATTTAATTTCACTGGTATCCTAGAAGTAAACAGCTCCTTTCCTCACTCAGGGTTTCAGCTACACCTTAAGCAGCAGATGCTCAGCACTACCAGAAGAATGGGCAGAAGAATGGGTCCTCCTGAGGGAATGACAGGGAAAGTGACAGGAAACATCATTTTTTAAAAAATATATATAAATAGATACATATAAATAAATATATTTATATAAATATATCATTATAAATATATAAATATATAACTATATATAAAATATATACATATATAAATAGATATTAAAAATATATATAAATATATAAATATATAAAAATATATATGAATTTCAGCCAGGACCCCTTAGGGAACACAACTCCTACATCTGCCCTGGAGTGCTGGTGGGGAAGAGCATGTACAGAAATATTCTGGATGAGATCTCTCATCAGAAATTGGGAGAGATTCTTGGCTTTCCCACAGGTTTCTTGTATGCAAAGTAAGTAACTTAATCTGTGCCCCAATTACCTTCTTAAAGGGAAGATACTGTTTTACCATCTGCAGCAAAGGAACTTTCATTGCTGCCTGCTGAAAATGTGGTGAAGTTGCATCATTGTAAAATATTTTTCTAGCTTGATGGAAAGCTCAAAATTTCAAACTAAATTCTGCTCCAGAGAACTAAAAGGATTTTGGTTTGGCTGCTTTATCTCTAATTCCAGATAATCTCTCTGTCTTCAATGAGTTCCTTCCCAGCAGAGGGAATAAAATACAAGCAAAAGAAAAAAAGTGAAGAAGAAAGTCAAAAAGATCTCTTTGGAGCCAACATTGGTAATAGAAAAATTTAGGTGCCTCTTTCTTTCCTCCTCCCAACTGTTCCACTCCTAACAATACTGGCAGTTGTTTGAGGAAAGCCCCTCAGTATTTTCACTATATATTTCCTGCAAACACCCAACACAGCACAATATACATTCTTTTTCCTAGCAATATGTCAACATGGGCTTCCTTAAAGAAATAAAAAAAAAAATTAAAAACCCTTTCTGTGCCAAGCAGTCGTCCCCCAGACCAGTGTGCAGTGAGGAGTGACCCAGACCTGGTGATGGTGCCCAGACACAGAGGGGATGGAGGAGGATGACTCCACCTGGGGGCTCAGCAGACACAGCAGGGCAGGGCTTTGAGCACAGCTCTCCCCCAGGATTTAGGAGCACCCCACAGCATTAGAGCTAAACCAGCTCAGATCTCACTTCCCTCCATGTGGCTCCTGGGCAGAGCAGCTCCTGGAGCCCAGCACAAGGCAGCAGCACCTGGAGGTGTTTCAAGAACCTTCCTCCAAAGCTCTGCAGAGCAAATGCATCTCTCTGTGCCTGCTCCAACACAGCCCCTCAGAGCTGCCACCTGTGAGGGATGAGCAATGCCATGGCTCACTCTCACAATTAAAGGGCAAATATTATGTGTATGTTAAGGGAAGTTTAATAGATTTATATTTATGTTTCAGCCCCTCCTTGCATTGTTATCAGGGGTGGCCTGGGGCATTTGGGAGGGTTGGCTTGTTATTATGGCAGCACCTGAGCTCCAATCAAGATGTAGGAGATGTCCACCACTGGGCAGTCAAGAAGGAGTTGATGGACAGAACTTTGGGAGGGGCTAAAGGGTTAAAAACTGGAACATCAATTTTTTAGATGAGCACATGGTGGGAAAAATCCTTTGCTCCCAGCGCTGTAATATTTTCTCTATTCAGTCTTCTGTTGTATTTTTGATACAGTTTTAATAAACATTTCAAAATGTTTGAAAGTGAGTACCATTTCTCACACACCTTTCTGCATTGAGCTGCCCTTGCCTGGGGGTATTTTCAAATCTAGAACTTCCATGTGGATGGTTTTCCCATTCACTAATAGTTGGGGGTTTCTTCTCTCCTCTCTATTTTTATTCCCTATCATCTTCCCCACCAGCCAAGCTCTACTCTCACTGGCCCTTCCTCCACATCCATGGGCAGAATGGGTTTTTCCAGCCCCAGTTTGAGGTGTAGCTCTACTCCAGGCACTGGGAACAACTTGAAGGATGCACTGGAGCTGTAAAAACTGCTCAGCCCCCTTGTACCTCCCAAGGGGGACACCTGGGGCTCCCATCTGCTTTCAGGTCTATCAGTGAATCAGTAAAAACAGACACCCTGGGCTCCTGGCTATGAAATTCCACAAGGAGAAGGGAGGGGGGCATTTCTGCCAGCTTGAACTTGAACATCTCCGCGGCGATTCTGAGTCGAGTTAAAAATCAGAAAGTTCAGGGCTCAATTTCAAAGGACAGCAGAACAAGGCACTCCCCTTTAGCCCAGTGCAGACAAACCCCACTCAAGAGCACTCACAAATTGTCCTGATTGCTTTTCTCCCTGAGCTGAGGGCTCAGCACACGGAACCAGAGCAGAGCTCTCCCCTCTGACCTGCCCCAGACAGCTCCAGGGAAGATGATGCTTGAAGACAAGGAAATTTTATTCCTCCAAGAATCCAGCACACACCACTCCCCTCTCCCCTTAGCAGAAAAGTGTCTGCTAACAAAATTTATCTGCAGCATCAGAGGAGCAGCAGGATCCCTGCCCTTAGGCAAAGAAAGAAGGATCAGAATGGGATTTCTGTGCAAACATGAAGAGAATCCCAACTTCCCTCGCACGAGAGCAGCCCCATCCTCTGAGCCAAGCAGTTAAATATTGAAGGAAAGGCATGCAGCAGCTCTGATTATGTGGAACAAAAATTAATTGAGGGCATAAGTCTCAGATTGGGCTCTCAATTTATTTTTTTTCCACAGCACATTATATGGGAGTGGGGATTGCAGTGCAGACACCTGCAGGGAAAGCAGCCCAACCCCATCTGTGACAGTGATATTACCTCTTTTTATTTGTTTTTCTGGTTAGAGCTTCCATTTTTTATCAACCCTGCCACAGACAGATGTGTGGAGGCTTCCAAAACTGCATCCCTCTTCCTGACATTTTCAGCTACACATTGAGAGATCTGTAATTTGGAAAACAACAATTTTCCCTCAAAACAGGGAAATTGAACATTTCCCCTTGAAAATAAGACAAGGGGAAAATTAAAAAAAAAAAAAAAAAAAGCAAACCCCAAGCTAATTTCCAACAGAATCTCAAAAACACCACTGGAAGAGCCCACACCCTTCCCTCAAGATATAAATTACAACCCTATTCACACCCCCACCCCGCTCTTTTTAACAGAAACCCTTCCATTGTTTAAAGCCCTTTACACATATTTTGGCCCAAGGAATAAAAAATAATCCTAGGAACAGCCCTATTCTGGCACAGCAACAAGCAAGATAAGTGCCTGGATTTTCCATTTGCAGCTCCTGGGCACCTGAGGCCGTGCCAGAGGGATGTGCCAGCAGCAGGGCTCTTGCAGGGTCCCAGCATGGACAGGGAGGTGCCTTTCCCTGGGAATTCCCACTCCAAGCATCCCCCATGCAGATGTGCACCCCCAGGGCTGTGCCTCCTTACAGGGAGTTACCATCCAGTGGGACTGCATTCCACAATTTTTATTGATTTTCTGGGGTTTTTGCCACCAGGAGAAAGCCCTGCCTTGCTGGTCCCTTTCCAAGGAAAGGTGTGATTCTGTCAGCCTTGTGGCACCACGGTGACAAAGCCAGTGATTGGCAGAATTTAAAAGCGTTTGCTACACACCTGACAGGAGGAATATTGATTTTGTGGGAGATTTATGAGAGGATTCTCTTCCCGACCATCTGATCCATCCATTTTAAACAGCGTTTGCATTTAATTACCACTAACAAAATGCTTTCAGCCCTAAAGCTTATGGACATTATTGACATTATAACAATTCAAATAATCCTCAAAAGGTCTTAACAAAATAAGATAAAAAGACACCCTTTTGACCCATCCTGCATCCATCAGGGAGCCCGTACAGCTGCTCAGGATCGTGTTACCCTCCTGCCTCTGCTGAGGGGGGACCAGCAGGGTGCCCACAGGCTCTGCTGGGAGAGTAAAGAGGTGAGACTTTGGAAAAAATGAATTATCCATGTGACAGTGTGGGATGCTTTGTTCCAGACAGCTCAAACATCTGGATTTGTTGTCTAGGCTTCAGCCCTTATACCTCGGTGAACTCCATGATGACTTCTTGACCTGAACCACGCACGTGTCACCAAAAAATTCATCCTCCAGTTCCCCCAGATTCTACAGGTCAAGGTTAGCCCCCAGCATGCAAGAAGGGGGCCCTGAAGCTGCTGACCCAACATTTACAGACCAGGTGAGGCCCCCTGCAGCACCCTATAGCTGCTATAGGGTACCAGGGCCAGCCCACTCACCATCAGCACACCTGCACCTGGGCAACCCAGGCTGCTTTCCCTGGAAGCCTGCAGGAATATTACAAGAGCATCTCTAGAAAAGTGGAAGCACAACACTTGAAGAGGACAAAGGCTCCTTAAGATGCAGATGAGCAGAAAGCTGCACGGGAAAAGCAGCACCGCCTCTCCCTGCCACGCTGCCCGCCCGCTCCAGAGGAACTCGCCTTATCTCACATGCGAGCCAGGAGATGGAAACGAAATGTTTTGCTAGCAGAATGCTAACAAAAGCTTAGCACGGCTCTCTGCGGTGCCAACATCGCCAGTTTCAGGCTGAAATCAGACTCTGGGAGCAGCTTGCCACTGCCTTGCTTGCGAGGCAGATTTTCTGTTGCTGAAGAACCTTATTTTTATCAAGCCTCACGTCACCATACGTGCCCTACTTTCTGTGCTTTCTGCATCTCCTCTTGGCCACAGGCAGGATGGTTGTTGGCTTGACTCGCTGCTCTGACAATACAATTGCTCTGACATCTAGTTTAATCAAATATTTACCACTTACTCGTTTGATAATAGGATTTCTGATACTTTAGATTAACTTGACTTGTGAGCGTGGAACCAGAATTGCTGGCACAGCTCTCCTCCTCACCAGTCCAGTTCTTACTTTGCTTCTGCCATCTCTGGGATTACCAACACAAGGGCTCTGCTGCCACAGGCCAAGGAGGACCAAGGAAAACCTTGGCAAACCTCAGGCATTGATGAGCCCAACATTCAGCCATTCTTCTCTGCTGTCCCAATGTGCAGTCAGAGCTCTCCAGGAGAGACTCTTCCCAAAGATATCAAGATTTAAGGGCCTCAGCTGGGAAGAATGGCTGCTCTTAGGTGTGGTGGTGTTCACAGGGTCCCAGGAGGAGGGAAGAGATGAGGATCTGACTCCATGTTTCAGAAGGCTAATTTATTATTTTATGATATATATTATATTAAAACTATACTAAAAGAAGAAAGAAAGGCTCTCATCAGAAGGCTAGCAAGCAAAGGAAAAGAATGCAATGATAACAAAAGCTTGTGACCCTCAGAGAGTCCGAGACAGCTGGACTGTGACTGGCCATTAATTAAACACAACCACGTGAGACCAATCCCAGCTGCACCTGTTGCATTCCACAGCAGCAGATAACCATTGGTTACATTTTGTTCCTGAGGCCTCTCAGCTCCTCAGGAGAAAAAATCCTAAGGAAAGGATTTTTCATAAAATGTGTCTGTGACACTTAGGGAAGACTTTCTGCAGGGCTTCCTGGGCAGAGGTGCCAACCCTGCCATTCAGCAGGTACCTCACTTGAATATTTGTTCTGAGAAGAAATGTTCTTTGGATGGCAGAAAAACCAGTGCAGAAGTCAAATTCAGGTAACAGGGGCACCTTAAAGCCTGCAATCTGATCTGCTCCAGCAGATGGTGGGGATGACCCTTCTGCATCCCACTGACAGCCCCAGAGCCCTGCTCCCACCCACTGCTTTGGGGGGCTAAGCAAAGCCCACCCAGTACAAAACCCACTTAACTTCAAATAGCAGATGAACTCTTGCTTGACACCTCACTAGTAAAAAGCCAAGTCCTACACAAATCCCTGAATCTCAGCTTAGCCCCACCAAGCAGAGAAAATGAAGGTATTGCTGGACACCCCACAGCCAGCACAGGGCCTTCCTTCCTTCCTTGGTCTTTCTCCTTGTAGGAATATTTGACCTTTGAGCTGCTGTGCCAGTCATCAAGCAGAATGTGTGCCCATGAAATGCTGCCAAACTCCAACATCACCACATGGAGCACCTCAGAGCAAGGTCTGATACTTGAGGTTTCCCATATGGATCATTAAGGATGCCATATCATCATATGGAGCAGCTGGGACAAAATTAAGGCAACTGGTCCTGATGAATGAAGCTGTGCATCCCCATCCTTCCCTCCTAGGCTCTCCTCTCTTCCAGAAATACCCAATCTGCAACTCCTGCCCCTCACTGCTCAAGGGCAGAGCAGCAAGACACAGCAGACCCTCAATTACAAAGCAGGACAAGGCCAACTCACAAGGAAGGTCTCTTGGCAACTCAGGGTGAGAGAAAAGGAGGGGGGAGTTGCTGCCAGCTTGTTTGTGTGCACTTAGAGTGGCATTCCCAACCCTGTAATTGTTGCATAATGAATTTAGCAATGGAGTTCAAGAGCAATGAATCATTCAGGCCAAGAAAGCATGAGTCAGCCCCCGAAGAATCAGGAGATGTTAAAATTACATACATTTAACTTGAGCTTGACAAATCCAGAGAGGCAATGTCCCAGCACAACTGAAACCACCACGGCAACATCCTCACTGCTCCTCCTGATGGATACAGGACCACAGCAGCACCAGAGCAGAGCCTTTGGCTAATTATTTTGCAAATAATTTACACCTGCCACCCCCTGGCCAGCCCAAATTATCAGCCCCAGCTCTGAAAAACCACCTGATGCTGCCTCTTAGCTGCTGCTCACACTGACTCACTGAGAAAGGTGGCGAGCCTGAGAAAAGCTCTTTGCACAATCCTGACTGAGCACTCAGGATGCTCATTTCACTGAGTGTCACCTGCTCAGGAGCTGGATGGGGACAGGGGAGGACAGCAGAGGTGGCTGTGGGAGCTGCAGTCAGGCTGTTGGAGCAAAGCACAGAGCTGGGGTGGGAAAGGAGCACGGCTCTCTGCGGGGGATGGAGAATGAAACAGAGCATGACAGAGGAGGATGCCTGAATTAAGGGGTGTGTGTGGATGCAGAGAAGACCTCAGGAAAAAGGAAGTGTTTTCCTGGCTCTGGTGGGGATCCTGCTTGAGCCATGCCCTGTATTCTGCATTTACAGGGCCTGCATAGATGGAAGGAAAGTTATCTTGAAGTGAGAGAGGGCGCGAATTCAAAGCAGAACAACTATTCTGGGTTAACTCCCCAGGTGGCTTCTTATTCTAGAGTGGCAGTACCTTTTTCTAGTTTAATTCACTGCAAAAATAGATTAGGCCAATGGTTCTCATCTGCAAGGCCATGGTAGCTGCCCTGCTGCTTTTAGAGCATCCTTAATTGGAGCCTGGCTATGGGGACACGAGGGGCTCTGGGATGCAGGTGTGGGATTCTCAATTTGGGAACATCACATTAACTTAAACCAGGAGAAAAACAGCCACCTGGAGGAGTGTCTGCACAGCCACAGGGCTGTCCCTCAGCAGGTGCACGGGACACACAAGGCAGGGGACAGAGCCTGCAGTGCTCTCTGCCCACCATAACCAACCAGCACTGCAGCAGACCCACAGCCTGCCCTTTACAGCACCCCAAGGCCTCCTTGTAATGCCATTTTTGTTTGAGGTTCCTTTGAATTTACCATTTATCAAGCTTCCATTTAGCCCCATTAATCACAGCCTATCAAGCTCTTTCAAATGCAAACACGGAAATGTACCCAGCAACTGCACTTCTCCCGTTTATCCTTCTCCTGCTGGAATTATGGAGGGCTACAAAGCAGGAATGCCAACCCACCTGTCTCATGCTTTTCAACCACTTCCCATGGGATAAATCAGCTGACTATTCTGGAAAAAAACAGACTGATCTCTTTCCCTGCCAGCCAGCAACATTCAAGGAGAGCAAACAATGTGTTGTGCAGGAGAAAGAGCATCCCTGTGAAAGTCAAGGGGAGAGGCAGATGGGCGGCTCCAGCAGCTCAGCACCTGCATCAGCACATGGATGCTGTCTCTGGGAGCAGGGACAGCCAAGCCACCTTTGTCACAGGCTGTGCATTTCCTAGCTGGGCCTCTAGAGCCAGGGATCTCACAGCTCACTTAATTCCCATCAAACGATACACCATTTTTTTTTGCTTTGTTTGGGTATTAAGGCTTAGCCTTCCTCAAGCTATTCATTCCTTTTCCTCAGTGCCCACGTGGCTGTTAACCCCAGCGCTGACATGCTTCTGAGAGTGCAAGGAAAAGCTCTGAGAGGAGGAGCCACACCACTCTGCAGGTGTCGTTTGTCCCAGACAGCAGCGCTGGGTCCTGACTCAGTGTCAGAGCCTCACTGACAAACCCCTGCCCACTGCTGTGAGATCCGGGCTGTTGCACTCATTCCTCTCACCTCCTCCATCTCACAGCTTTTCTGCTGCTCTTTGCTCAAGCCAAGCCAAGGAAATGATCCTGATTTCATCCCTGGGAGCTATCCTGATTGCAGGGGTGAGGTGCAGGTGATTCCCACCCACCATCAGTTGCCCCTGGTGCTGCTGCCGTGGCCAAGCACCCCGTGCTCCGTTCTGAGCCTGCAGCTGAGCAGGACCTGACCTAGGAGGGGGCTTTGCCTTAATCAGAGCTGGACTCAGCTTGCTGCTGGTACCACCCTGCACCTCCACCCAGCCAGCAAAGCACCCAGGCTCCACTGTTCTTTCAGGAGCATCACCTTCAGAAAAAACCCTTCAAAATACAATATCTCTCGATATATAAAGAAAAAACACGTTGGACAATAAAAAGTGACAGTCCACAACTGTGCAAGGCCTAGACAAGGCTCTGGCAAGCAGCAGAGCTGGTGTGGGGCAGCAGCAGAGCAGGGCTGTGGAGGTGAATGTGCAGGGGAGCGCTCAGGAAGGAGACAAAGAGAGACAAGCAGATTAATAGAAGACGACAGATTTCTAGTAAGATTGTGATAAGCCTCTTGAAACTTCCCTAAAGGATGAGCCAGCTGGCAAGCCCATCCTAGGAGGTGGTGTAAGTCGACTAACAGCCTTGCAAAAAGCCACCAGCTGACCCCTTTCACACATCCCTGCTCACTCCTGCAGCTGCTTCAGCAAGGAAAGCTGAGCAGGCCACACCTGGATGTTCTACCCTGGCACCCACCTGCAGTTCCAGCTCTCCTTGCAGAGAAGCCACTGGCCCTGAACTGTTCAGAACAAGCAGCGAGGTCGGGCTGACCGCAGCACGACACAGCTCACTGCCCTGCTCTGCTCTCCCCAGCTGGCACCCAGCACTGCCCACAAGGGGTTAACCCCAAGCCCTGTCCCCAGCATGAGGCCACGAAGCTGCCAGGCATCTTTGGGAAGTGCTTCTGGAAAGGGCTTGGCCAAAGCAGGGATGGGAATGGCAAGGTGATGAGAGGGGCCCCTGCATTATGCTTTGCCTTCCTTCCTAAATTCAGCTCTGCTAGGATCCCCCCAGAGCCAAGTCCTCCAAAAACACCACAGCCCAGTGAGCACCCTCTGAGGAGGAGGAAGACAGGGCTGTCCACAGGGGAAGGCAAGCTTGAAGTGTTAAGATTTTCAAAGGACAATACCTTCAAAACCTGCCCGAGGTGGAGTGGACACCACACCCAGGTATGGCCAAAAGAAGGAGCTCCCTGTGTCCCCTTGCCAGTGCCACAACAAAACCCTGTCACTGCTTGAAACTGGAGCTTTCACCTGGAGCATCTTCCTCGGGATAATGAACAGCAGCAGCCAGTTTATTTGGTATCAGGCAAGTTTTTCTTCTTAGGCCAATTAACTGCTGATATAATTTGCCCACCGAGGTCACTGAATCATCATTTAGCAGTTTCAAAGGAGATGAGATGAACTGCAGGCCAATTTCCCCCCTCCAGCTCAATGAGTGATTCAAAATGCAGTTAATGATAGTGGCTCATAAGTATCTGGCAGAGGATTTGAGAGAGCAATTTATTGCCCAAAAAGAGGTTGATCTCTTTCAGCCAAAGCAGCTCAGCTGGTGAAGATGTGGGATGTGATTTTGCCACCTTACTTGACATTTGTTAAATACTCAAGAGCTGCTAAACTTCAGTCAGACACAAGTAAAAGGAGAAAGGAGAAGAAGACCCAAAATCAGGGTAAGGAAGGTCACAGTTAAAACCCACTTTGCCACCAGCAGGCAAGAGACCTTTTAAAGGATGGGGAAAAGAACCAAGTAATAACCAACAAGACTTTCAGCACAAATCCTGCATTTTTGTGAGTTTATATAAAATAAAAATGAGACACCCCCTCATCCACAAAAGCTTCATTATTTGTCAACCTCAGGCTTCGTAACCAGTAAACACTGGTTGATGTTTTTCTTCTTGCTGGATGAAATGTGCCTAGAGGCAACAGGCATTTTATAAATTATTAAACCAAGGGAAAATAAGGTTCCAACAAAGTGACTGCAGAAGCACCGAGGAGCTGGTACAATTGGTACCAGCACATTTACACAGAGTCATTTTTCCTGCAACAACTGACTCAACAACAAGACATTGTTAGAAATGCACATCCTGGACACGTGGTCTTGATGGCAAAAAGAAGATGTGATATCTCAGCATTTCATCACATTCATCACTCTTATCTGGAGTTCAGCACTTTAAACCTTATTTTTCTTATGAAATAGTCACTTATGTTTTTCAGTCAGAGGGAAAATTAGTTTTTTTTTAAATTACAACCTCATGAGAGATCTCAGGGCATAAAGCAAAATCCATGAAAATACTGTAATAAGAGTATTATAATATCATCCACAGTTTTTTATCCAACCAATAGCATTGAGAAGGAAAGGAAGGAAAAACATGAATGAAAAAAGTATTCTTTACTATCAGGGTTTAATACATTACATCTATCACAACAAACACAACCCACCTCCAGACTAAGTTCTGTTCCAGCCAGAAAAACCCTTCTGCTTTCTGCCATAACAGCACTTGGCCCTTCCATCTGTGAAAAACCACTTAGCAGTAATGGCAGGGCTCAGGACAGCAGGTCAGGGGAGGCTGGGTCAAGGTGACAGCGAGGGCAGCCCAGGCAGCCGCTGCTCCCGAGGTTCCCTGAGGGTTTGTCAGGGAACAGGAGGGCTCAGAGATGGGTTTGGGGTTTTTTTCCAGGTTTGTGAACCCTCTCCTTTCTCTGATAATTTGTGAAAAGCCACTTTTCCAGCTATTACTCTACTGCAGCTTGAAGCATCTTCCTCCTCGAGCTCTTTTCACCGTGCAGCACAGATCTTTTCACGATAAGCAAGCAGAGAGATAAACCAGAATTTGGTGGCTCGTCAGTCAACCAAAACCATCTCTACCACCAGTGCCACCTACCTCAGGCCCTGGTGCTGGAGAAGGGGCTGAAGTTCAGACTGAAGTTCCCCGGGTCTGCCCGAGCCTGAAGGAGACTGTCCCCAAAAGCCCTTCACCCTACCTGAAATCAGCACTTGCGATGCCAATTTCAGCAATTACGGTTCCTTGTATTTACGCTACCTCGAGTAAATTTCTTCCACACCCCTTTCGTGCCAGAAGGGCTCGGAATTCCACACGCACCGAGCAAAACCCACCCACGAACATCCCAGAACACATCCCCATCCTCAGTGACCCGCGCTGCAAACACCGCTCCAACCCGAGCCACCAAAGCTGCGCGGACAGAGGGGGAAGGAACATCCTCACCCATGTGCCAGGGAAGGGGCCGGGCTGAGCCGTGCCGGGCCGAGCCGGGCCGGGCTCCTGGGCAGGGCACAGCCCGCTCCGGGCTGGAGTTCCCCAAACTCCGCCGTGCCTGCGGCGGGGACCGCGCCCGCCCGCACCGCGGCAGCCCCGCAGCATCCCCGGCCGGACCGGACCGGACCGAGCCGAGCCAGCCCCGATCCCCGCCCGGCCCCGGCCCCGCACTCACCGCGGAGCTGCGCGCAGCCGGCCCGGCCCCGCAGCACGGCGGGCGGAGGGAAGCGCAGGGAAGCGGAGGGAAGCGCAGGGAGGCAGCGGCGGCGCCGCGCAGAGCCGCTCCCCGCCCGCCTCCGGCCCCGGTTGCGGCCGCAGCTCCGCCCCGAGGAGGGGCCGGGGCCGGAGGCGGGCGGGGAGCGGCGCCCGCCCCGCAGGTGAAGGCGCGGAGCATCCCCGGGGATGCTGCGGGAGCGGCCGCTGCGGGCTCCGGGCAGAGAGGGATCGCCCGCGTGGGGCGGGCGGGGCGGTTTCTGTCGCCGGGAGGGGTAATTAGGATAAATAAATAAATAAATATTTTTTTAAAGAAAAAACCTCTTTGAATTTCGGTGGAAGGTCACACCCCTGCCTGCCTGCCCGCCCGGCTGCCTATGGATAAGATTCACCCCGACTTTTGGCTTAGCACAAGGATGCTGCTGCCCCCACTGAGCCTGGAAGATGTATATGTGGTTTAGAAACTGTTTTGCCACGGTTTTTGGCATATCTGAGCCTGGCAGCAGGTTCCTGTTTGCTGGGATATGTTCCTATATGATGGGGTCCCAGAGAATTTTTTAGGAGGAACAATACCCCCCCCCAATGCAGTGTAACATTGCTTTAAACACAGTGACTGATACCAAAACCAAATGCCATTCCTGAAGTGTGCCTTATGCCAATTTTATAGGCAGATAAGAGCCATTGCCAGGAGTCAAACAAGTCACTGGAGCTGGGAGAGAAGTCAAGAAGCCTCCTGGGCCAGGGAGTGGCACTGGGGAGCCCACACTCACCCACTGGGAGCAAAGCAGAGCAGATTCCTCATGCTGCTGTCAGATATTGTGTCTGGGATCAGTTGCGTTTTCCAGGGTGAAATGGGTTTCAGAAGGTTTGGAGGATTAATCACCATGGACTCTATTTCTCCTTGGGAAAGAGCCTCCTCCCAGGCTGAACAGATCCACAGGAAGCAGCTCTGACACCGAGCTGTGAGGTTTCACTGAAACCCTTCTAGCCCAAGAGAGGCCTTTAGGTTCAAAATGTGAGTCACTCCCTGAAACAGGACAAGGTGTAGGTAAGTGTTCACAGGTAACAAACCTGAATTTTTGCAACTGTACAGGAGTGTGAGACACCATCCACAGGGTGAAGGTCTGGCTAAGGTGGGAGCTTTCTCTGACATGTGACTGAGAACTCTGTCCTGAATTCACTTATTACTACTGCAACATGGCAGAACCTCAGTTTAGGAGTCAGCAAGTGACCCACAGAGACACGGCTGAACTGTAAAACTTGTTTATTGCTGCCTCTGTGCATGCAAAAATCCAAAACCAAAGCTGATGAGAAGAAAGTGCATCTGTGTTCCCCTCCTCTCCATATCCACAGAGATATAGGTGCAGGATGGATGGAATGGGAAAAGCTTTGGCCACGTTAGAGGTTAATTACAGCTCTGGGACTAGACTTAGATCAGCAGCCAGGACCTTGGCAGCCCTGGGCTGCGCAGGGTGGAGGCGGCTTTCCAAAGCTGAGTCTGGCAGCAGGAGCCTTAGCCCAGGGCACTGGAGAGCTCAGCAACTTTGCATCAGTCTCTGAAGTCCATAATTCAGTTGTCTGTTTATTGAAATTGTGTTGTAAGCACAGCTGCTTTCTGAGGCACGTATGGAAATGAAGGGGGAGTCTCATAAATGCCCTGGCTCTGCACCAGACCGGTGAGTCAGCGTAAAGAGCTGAAACGCAGCTTAACAGCTACATGATAACAAAAACCCCTAAAATATCCTCAAAATTGCTCTCCCAGCCCCCACCCTCCCTTTTCTGTTCAAATTTGTGTATCAGCATTGTTATTGGGAAGATAAGGAGAGCTACAACCTCAGCAGGATCTTGCAGTGCCCAGGGCCTGGGACTGGAGAAGGTGAAGACCTTCAGGGCAGAGGGAGGGCTGAGCTCATCTGAGAGCCTGCAGGCATCTGCATCATCCTCGTTTCTGCTGGCAAATCAAAGCCTTTGCTTCAGTTGCCAATGCAAAGATTTGGAGCTAGAAGAGAAATACAATGTTTGTTTACTAATATAGTCAAAATTCACGGCATCAAATTTTCCTTCTTTTTTCCCCCCCAGTACAAATAAAATTTTGTAGACCTAAGTTAAGGAAAAAAAAAGACATTTCAAAGGTGAACTTGCACAAAAAGCACCACTAAAACATCCAGCAGTTTCAAAGACTCAGTTCCTAGATTCCTCTTCCTCATGCAGCATTCAATCCAATTTCACAGGTAGCTGTGGTCGCTCAAACTCCTTTCCTCAGGGATCTCACTATTTGCTGGAAAGATTTCACCCAGGCCTTAGAAGGGGATTTTTCTCTTGTGCTTTCATAGTACACAAGTTGCTCAGTGGCCAGAGGAGCCTCCTGGATTAAACAAGCAGGTGGAAAGCTGCAGTGGCTGAAGGACACTGAGCAGTCCCTGTGCCTTGGATGCACAGAAGGAGCTGCTGTGGGCTGTCCTGGGAGTTTAAAGTGAAGAAATGAGGTGACAGCAGAACTCCTGCCCTGCTCTGCAGGCATGCAGGACACGTGTGGCTGTGGTCTCTGCTCCAGCATGCAGTGCTGCTGTCAGCCTGTCAAACACACAGCTGGGCACAGCTGGCCTGCAGCCCCACACAGGGCTGAGGGTGCTGCTGTGCCTTCCTCTCCCCTCCTCAGTTTGTGCTCCCAATCTCTGCAGTTTTAGTGCCCTGGCAAAGTTCTTCTTTTGTGGTGTCTCAAGGTCTCCTGCTGTGTTTATTTGACTGCAGCCCAGAGCTGCTGTCAGATGGAGAGCGAGCAGCCCATGTCCTCACTTCAACCTGCTGGGAAGGAGCAAGAGCTCTGCAGAGCAGAGGAACGTGTCCTCTCCCTGTCTGCACAGCCAAACCCCTCTGGGAATGCCCATGGGCACTCTGGCAGCACCCTGAGGGCTGGGGAGGAGGAACAAGGCATGAGACAACAAATGAAGGCAGAAGTTGGCCACGGCTGCTCCGAGCGCTGGGGCTCACCCAGGGCAGGAGGTGAAGCCAAGGGAGGCACAGAAAGCACTGGGAGGGTGCTGAGAAAGGAAAATGGGTAAAACAGAGGTGGGGAAACAGAAGGAAAAGGGCAAACTTGCAGATGAGGACAGGTTTTGAATGGAGATAGTGGGAGGAAATCAGTGGTGCAGCACAAGGGGAACTGTGGGGTGGTGGGAGGGGAGGAGTGACCCAGCTGTGGGGTGTGGGTTCTCCAGAAGGCAACAGCACAGGACAAAAAAAGGAAATGATGTTCGGGCCAGACAGTTGCCAGTGGTGAAACAATATCATAGAGAAAGATTCATGTGTAAGAACACTGACATTGATTATTCTCTGTTAAACAAACAAACAACAAATTCAAGGGCCTGAAAAGTGCTGATGTCATGGGAAAGCTCTCAAATGTCTTACACATGGAATAAAAACCAGAGTCTGACTTAAAAAGGAAAATTAGATGAAGGAAATCAGTAAGACAAGAGAGGACACAGGAGGGCACCAAGGGAAAGGTGAAAGTAGCAGCAGAATTGAGGGACTAAAAGAGACAGAGGAGTAGATCTGGGATATTCATGCTGATTTCAGTAGAAGGTCAGGAGAGGATATAAGAAATTAGCTGAGAATAAACCAGGATGCAAAACCAAGGTGCATTCATCTGGTACAGCTGAATTAAAAAGTGCTGTAGCAAGAAAAGTCAAAGGTAACTGATATTTCATGCTCCAGCTTCAGATCAGTAAAAAACATTGCAAAGGTTGGTGGGAGGGGCTGTGACCTTGAGGACATCACCTGCACCAGGAAAGTCCACACCAAACTGGGCAGTGAACTGGCACAGGGAATTCTCAACACACCAAGAAGCTCTCCAAGTGTATCCTCACCACTGCAGGAAAACTGAGACGTGGGATGGTGCCAGTGGCAGTTTGTACCTTGTAAATAGACCAAAAGAGGAAAAAGGATTAATTGATCAATCCCCAATATTTGTACAACACACCCTTATCACAGGCTGCCACTCACTTCTCTTGTGCAGGCACAAAGGCCAACTCCCAGCAGGCAGAACATTCAGTGCCAGCCCCAGCACTCAGCAAGGCAGTGAAGGCTGCACTGTCACACCAGGACTTTCCCAGCATGGTCACCTGCAGACATAAGAGCCAGGAGCAGGTCTGGAGAGGAAAACCTCTCTAAACCCACAAAGAGCCTGTGAAGGATTTCAAGCCTTGGCAGGAAGGAAAAATTACAGGCTGGTGGGCAAAGATCCACAGCTTGCAAGGTCACAAGTCAAAATCCCTGTGGTCAGGAGCTGCCTGCTCACCCAGGGTGAAGCTGTGTCCCAGCTGCTCCTCCTCATCCTCGGGCTGAAGGAATGGGCACTGCCTGCCCCACCTTGCCAGGGATGCCTGCAGCCAGAGCAGTGCCCTGGTGTCAGGTGAGCACATCTGTGGGGTCACCTGAGTGCCTGGCATGGAATCCTCTGGGCTTTGCTTTGAGGGAATTTGCTCTGGAGGTGGTTTCCTCCCTCACTGTGCACAGGAGCTGCAGTGACAAGCAGGAATTGCACTGCAGCACAGCACAGCCCTGCAGCTCTGGCTTTATCTCACATTTAACCCCTACCTCCTCTCCAGTGCCTCCAACCCCTGCTGGGGCCCCCCTCCTGCTGCAGCATGTGGGGTGGGTGCCATCTCCAGAACTTTCTGGAAGACCACCCAGACAGCTCCAAGCATTTCTCTCTGTCCATAGCTTGGGAGATGAAAACCTTTTACACTGCTCTGTCTTGTTTCCTTCCTCTCACCCTCACATGGCACTTCAGTTGTTACTCACCTTCTTCACTGCATTTTGGGGAGATTATTCACACAGATCATCTCAAGGTGCAAACTTTGCACCTGGCTGGAAACTTTGAAGGTCAGCAGTAAGCTGGTTTATGTTTATCACAGACCAGAACATGAAAGCACAACATTGCTGGTGCACTGCCACATTGGCAATAGACTCATATCAGGGGCTTTAAAGGTCACAGCTGCTCATGAGGAGGGGAACCTCAAAATACAGTCTCCAAAAACAGTGAATCAGAACAAGACTGGCTACCTGAAACCAGGCCATTCTGGACAGCTCTGGTGTCAGTGATGAAGGCTTTTAGGAAGAAAATATCACATCAGGCACAGCAGGATGCTTCTAAAATATCTCAGCACTGGGCTACTGAAAGATGCTTTAGCATTTAGATGAGAAAATGCTATTTTATTTGCAACTATCCCTTCTGATAGCATCCTTGAATCTCTCAGTTTCTGGCCTTGAGGAAATCACCCAGCCTATAATTCACTTGTGGAACAGGGTGGGCCTTCACCTGTAGTTCACAAAGCTGATGGAAATTTGGAAAACAATTGCCATGCTCGTGTTCTCCAGCCTGGGAACTGTGCCCAGAGAAAGCAGAGACTTACACAGAAACCCAGAGCAGAGCTACCAGGTTTGGTACCCCTGCAAAGTGGGGTCTGCACATCCTCAAACACCTGCAGCACCACTCATTTCTCTAAATTCTGGTTTCTTTAATTGTTAAAAAAGTCTGAGAATAAAGCCCTTGATCACAGGAACACAACAGTGTTAAGTGTAAATACAAAGAGCAACACTTTTGAAAGCAAATGTCACTTTTGCAGAGGGCTGTGGTTTAGAGGGAAAGTCAGGGCACTACCAGAGGAAAACCATGACATTTTCTACACAACCCTCACACACTGGTCCCATTAAAGGCCCTTCCACCTTCTATTAGGCAGCCATTGATTGGAATTAATTAAAATATCTCCTGTGCACTGGACTTGAAACTCATCAGTGCTTTGTCATTATCTGTGAGCTTTCTCCCCAGTTAAAGCAAATATTGTCCAATAATCTGGTTTGCAGTAAGTGTACAGAACATTTAGCCACAAAATACCCTGTGGCATTCAGGTATTTGACAAGCTGGAGGGTTTAAGGGTGTGCCTGGCATTTCTGTTTAGATACACAACTGTGCAATGTATTTTTTAATCCAAGCTCACATAGAAACTTGGCCTCAAAACCCTCTGGAACAGAAAAACAGCAAACACTTTTCTGGAGTCATAACCTCAGGCCCTTGGCTTGTTCTGGCACTTAACCCTTGAGGTGAACCAGCCATGCTGTCCTTGCAGCCTGCTCATTCACCTGGTTCTGCTGGCTGGGGTGCTTCCTCTTCCAGTTCCCAGGTGGGTTTATTTTCAGGAATGTGGAAATTTAGGGCACAGGGAATATTTCTCTGTTTGCTCTGGGGTGCCCTGACCCCCAGGGGAGCACTGACTTTGACCCTCATCCATGGAGAAAGCTTCCCAGACTTCAAGACAGACTGGAATCCACAAAAGTGTGAAATAGATTGTAGAGAGCAGTGTAGGTGTGTCACTTGGTGAGAAATTGAGGTTTGGGGATATTTAGTGTGTTGTGGATGGAAGCAAGATGGAGGGCACAGGGTGTTGTCCTGGGTTTTTTCTTCATGCTTCTTCTTCCTTCTTCTTCCTGGGTTTGGGTGGCATTTTGTAATTAGACAGAAAACTCTGCATTGCAGGCTTCCAGAGATCAGTGATTGGGTTAAAAAAGGAAAATTATTGTATTTGCTGGGAAATGTCCCAACAAAGGCAAGAATTATGAATCTGACTCCATGTTCTCAGAAGGCTCATTTATTATTTTATGATACTATATTATATTAAAGAATACTATACTATACTAAAGAATAGAGAAAGGATACTTACTGAATGCTAAAAAGATAATAGAGAAAACTGGTGACTCTCTCCAGAGTCCTGACACAGCTTGGCCCTGATTGGCCAAAGAGTGAAAACAACTCCCAGCAGAATGCAATGGAACAATCACCTGTGGGTAAACAATCTCCAAACACATTCCACATGTGAGCACAACACAGGAGAAGCAAATGAGATCAGAATTGTTTTCCTTTTCTCTGAGGCTTCTCAGCTTCCCAGGAGAAAAACCCTGGGTGAAGGGATTTTATCAGAGACTGTGAATGGCACAGGAAATAATCTCTATCCTTTCTTAATTAGATAGTTTAGTCTTAAAAGACCTTGCAACAAGAGATGTTGGCCATTTTGTGCCTTACTAATGAAAAGCTGCAGAGCTCCTGGTTGTGAGACTGTTTTACTGATAAGAAACAATGAACACCTGAGTCTGAACATAATTTACCCCAAATACCTTCAATCCAGACCCAGAGAAACCAGTACAGGAGCTTCTCTCCAGCACTCCCATGGCTCTGGTGCCTTCACCCAGGTCCTGCTCCTCTCCCAGGAGCCAGCACACACTTTGTCCCTGGAGCAGCACCCAGAGCTGCTGTGAAAGGCTGGCAGTGCCACCCCTGGCTCTGAGCAAAGCCAGCTCACAGCTGGGCCAGCTTCAGCAGGGTTTGACCATCTGGGAAGGAAAGGAGCACAAGGAGACTGTGAATGCTGGAGCTGCTGCTGCCAGCCCGGGCAGCGCTGCCCCAGGGAAATGATCCTGACAGGCCATGCATCTTTAATGGTGCTCTCTGCACAGAACACATTTGATAGCTGAAGGCACAAAAGCCTCAGCAGGAGTGTCAGGAGCCTTTGTCCATCTTTCAGAGCCAGATCCAGTTTCTACAGTTGATGAAAGCTCCCCTGTTAGTTTTAGCAGTGCCTGAGGAAGGAAAGCTGCAGCTTGGGCTTACAGCTGTGAGAGTCAGGGCTGGTTTATAGGGATTTAAACACAGATAGTCCATGCTTAGCAATTTCTCCTCTGAAGGAGGATGGGTTTGCTGGTCAGCTGCCCTGACAGTGGTGATGCTGTGCAAACACAAGACTGCAGCAGGAGCATTCAAACAACCTGGGTTATGTTCTCAGAGTTCCCCTGTCACTCATGCCCACTGTTTCCAAAAAGGAACATAATACCTTTGCTCTTTAAATCCACAAATTCACATTTAAATAATCAGCATTTAAGAACAGGGAGAATGAGAACAAAGCAACACCAAAAGATACATCAGGAGACAGCAGGAACTCAGCCCTTTATCAGAGTTCCCTGACATTCAGAATACAGGCTCAAGGTTAAAGTATCCAGCCTCAATTGAATATTCAGTATTACACAATGCACACAGCACTAAAAGCAACATCAGGATTCTTTTTTTCCCCCTGAGGCCACTGAGACCTGGTTTAATGTTGTATCAAGACACCCTAACAGAGCAGAACACACAGAGCAAACCCCATTCCCTGGCCTGGGAACACACAGGTCACTCCTGCCCCAAGCTTGGGTTTTATTTTGCAACCCCCCCAAATTTCCCCACTTTTATTGAGCTTTTAGCAAAGCAGATAAATGTTTTTTTTTTTCCTTTCCCAGTGCATTCAGCAGTTCATTTGGGCATGGCTCTGCATCCATTGCAGGTCAAGATGTTCCTAATTGCTTTCACATGTATTCCAGTTAACCAGCCCTGGTCATGTTACACTGCAAATGAAAAACCATTTCTTCATTGAAATCCTAATGAGTAGGGGAAAATCAATATGACAACTGCAGCAGGGGAAGTGATGATGACAACATACACTGTCCTACAGGATGTAAAACGAGGGGGGGAAATTGATTCTAATCAATATTAATTGGAAGTTTCCTGCTCTGATATTCTGAGTGCTTGTTGAAAGTCTGGTTCACAGTTGTACCACCTGGTCTGATCATGGGCATTACTGTCCCACAGAGTTTGGCTGTGATATCTTTTGACACAAAGATGAACTTCCAGGAAAAATAAATACCAAGAAAAAAAGGAAAAAAGAGCAAGATGATGGCTGTTTCACAAATGAGTTCTCCTCACATACTTCTCCATTTTACAAGACATAAAGCTGTTAATGTCTAGTTCCCATTAGAAGATTTGGTGCCTGACCAGGCAGAGTGCAGAGGGCTTTATTTCAAGTTCTTATCTAGGCCCAACATCCCTTCTTCCACTGCTGCTGCTTGTTTAATAATAACCACATTTATCCATGCAGTTATTCAGCTGCTCTAAAGGTCCATGGATAAAAACTCACAGCACTGGGGGTGAAGTTACCAAAAAGGAGCCTTGGCCACTTACATTACATAAACAACATTTATTTCAGTCTGGAAGCATTCCAGGTGTTGGCTCAGTAGCCAGGACAAGCACAGAGCTACCACACTGCTCAAGCTCCCAGGAAAACACAAGTGCAGAAAGGAAGATGCCATTGAAAAATGTAAGAGGACCCTGTGTGAAGTTATTCCAAAGCACACAAGACACTGCTAAATGTTGATAACTGCTTAGCATTAATTAATTTTTTTTAATTCCACCCACAGGTGAAGGAATAAAGCCCTGATGTTTGAAATGAGCACTTTTGAAGGCTCAGCAGAATTAATGCTGTAATGACTCAGTGCTGGTTACCAGCAGAACTTAAACTGGTGGGACTAAAGAGACCCCAGAGGGACAGGGCCAGCTCACAGCAGCACCTGGCTGTCCCAGGGCTCTGCAAGCCTAACCCCACTCATTTCCTAAAGGTTTTGGAGAAGGATTATTCTGGAGGAGATGGAAAGAAGGGAGGATTTGTGATGGTTAATCTATTTCTTAAGGAGCTACAGTATTTTCATAGTCATCAGAGAAATCCAGTTCTGCAGATTGGAGTGTGGGGAGAATTAGGGGTGGCTGTTTCCATGGCTGGCCATGGACAAGCTGCTCCTTGCTTTAAGGAGATGCTTTGGCTTTGGTGCTAAGTCATTCCTGAGGGGCAGTGTTTAAAGTGGGAGACCTCTGCTCTGCCTTGTGCCAGCAGACTGCAGCCAGCTCTGTCAGCTGGGATGGAGCCCTCTCAAGAGAGCCACCAAAGCCCTCAGGTGTGGGATTAAACCACCCCTCCCTTCCTCAGAAACCCCTGCTCAGCACATTGGGACACTAAATAACATATAACACAGAATGCTGTGGCTGAGCTTCTTTGGTAAGGTCATAAATTTTCTTGGTAATAATGTTTTAGAGGCATATGGGGGGGTGAGGCACCAGTGAAGTCACCAGAAACACAGATTTATATCTATTAAATCTATTAAAGCTGCAGTGAGTATTCACAGTAAAATTATTTTCTTGGCTGTGCCTTAAATCACATTCTTAACAAATAATTTTAATACCTGGACTACATCAGCATGGTGTCAAAATATCACTGTCTTCTATATTCCTATCTCTGACCATGAAACAGTGGGGGGAAAATCATCTAAATCTGAAATACAGTAGGAAAAGGAAAGGTTTCCAAAAGCAATGAATGCTGGTTTAAATCTGCTCCCAAATATCAACAGAAGCTTTGTCTTATTATCAGCCTGGACACTTATAAATCACCTCATAATGCCTGAAATACAAATTCTGCTGAGCAAAGGACAAAATCTTGCCTTTTCCCCTGGGTGCTGAGCTGTAAGTCCTCACTCAGGTGTGTATAAATATAAATAAATAAATAAATAAATAAATAAATAAAATACATACACCCATAGAGTGTAACTGAATTTTCAGGTCTGACTTATTTTAAAAAAAGCCAGTTTGCAGCTCTCATGGACACAGAGATATGAAGCTCACTTTGGAGGCACACCTGGCTTGGCAGCATCATCCCCCAGTCCATGGAAAAGCCCTGGGAGCTGCTGGCAGAGCCCAGCTGCAGGTGGGAGATGCTGCAGAGCTGCCCTGGGACTGCAGGCTGGAGGTGCCCCACTCCCAGTTCACACGTGTGGGAGGGATTGAGAAAAATCCTCTCCTGCTTCCTTTCACTGATTCATGCAGGCAGCTTCCTGCAGTTCTTAAGACAAGAATTAACAGAGTTAATGGGATGCTATAAATTCCTTATTTCTGGAAAGCTGATGCTCTCACTGCCTCTGCCCAGCAGCATTGGAGGGGAAAATCCATGGGGTGTCCTTGGGCTCTCACATGGATTGGGGGACCCAATTTAGAGATCACCAAGGACTCTGAATGACCTCTGGGCAGGCATGAGCCCTTCTCTCTTGGGCTCTCTCACTGCTCACAGTGACCCTGAGATGTGTTAGAAAGTCTCTGTTCCCAGCCCAGCAGTTGAAGGAGTCAGAACTCTTCAGTTCTCATTCTCAAGGTTGTTTATTGTTTCTTATCCATAAAATTCTTTCTTTGGCCAGCTGAGGTCCGTTCAGCAGGTCAGACAGAGGCACTCTGGTGTTATCTTTTTATACTAAAAACTACATGTACATTATTTACCATAACTTCCCAATACCTATCACCTATGTTAGACAGTGAGCTTCTACTCTAAACCAATCTAAAAGTGCCAACATCACAGCAGAAGATGGAGGCCAAGAAGAAGAAGGAGAAAGGCTGGACATGCCCAGATCCCTCCATCTTGCCCCTGAACCCCCATTCTAAGAACCCCAAAATCTACTTTTTCACCTTGTGATAAATTCACTATCATTCTACTTAAATTGTCGTCGCTTGCAGATCCTCATATAAGGTTGGTAATTTGCTCCATGGGTCATAATCAAAGTCACAGACGTCTTGGGCTCTGTGCCAGGGTCTCTGAGCCCCCTGGCAGGGTCTGGGCAGTCCAGGACAGCCAGAGGGATGTCCTGAGTTCCAACACTTCCCCTGCCCAGGGGGCTGCAGGAAGAGGCAGAAATGCCAGGAGGAGGGACACTGGAGATGTGTACCTGGCTGGCCCCTGGGTCACAGCCTCATTTGTCCTCTGACCCCCTCACCCAGTGCCACTGGACACCTCCATTTGCTGGGAATTTCAAAAGAACCCAAAGCACTCCTGTTCATGTTCCCAGGGCTCCAGCACACAGCAGAGTGAGCCCCCAGCAGCATGAAGCTCTCAAGATGTCAGCCCCCAGCCCTCCAGCTGTGCTGCCCTGAGGGAATCACCCATTTCCCCTCAGAGCCCTTCCACAGCGTGCCAAGGCAGCCCCCAAACAGGAGTGTCACCAGAACCACCTGGGATCAGACCCATCTGCAGAGCTCACAAGCAGAAGAAGAACTGAAATAGTTAATTTGTGTCCTGTACAACATCCTCCTGTCACAGGTGACAGTCCCAGCCCTCAGCAGTGGCACAGCCCTGCCAGGCTGCAGCTCAGTGAGTCCCCAGCACCCTGGCAGGAGCCCCAAGTGCTGCTGGCACACCTGGCTGAGCTTCCTCAGCCTGGACCCTTCACTTCAGCCCAGCCTGAGCACAGCCACAGCTGGAGACAGCCCCTGACTGCTGGCACTGAGCTCTGAGACCCAGACTCTGCTTTCAGCACTGCTGCCAAGGGTGCTGCAATGGATCTTCCTTCCCTGCAGGCCCACCAGGCTGTTGTCCCCACTGTGACAATTGGCTTTTTCCCTTCCTTCTTCCTGCCCTAATCACCCCCAGTGCCCAGCCTGGCCTTGCACAGGCATGGCAGAAATGGGGAGGAGGTCTGGGAAAGAGAGAGTCCCCAGGGGCAGGAGGAGCAAAGCACAATCCATCTACAGATTCTTCACAGCCAGCAGAGAGATGGGGAAACAGCCCTGATGCTGGTGATCCCTGGAGAGACGCTTCTCTGAGCAGCTGCAGTAGCAAACACTCTCAGAGCCATCATTCTCTTAATTCAATAGTAAGGAGAACATAATCTAAGATAGATCTACAGCTTTCTTCCCTGTCTGCTGAGGGAAACCTGGGCTCTTCTCCCTCAAGGAAGCCTCCTTTAAGCAAAGCCAAAGGGAGCCTGTGACCACTGCAGGGTTTCTGCAAGGGGCTCTGCTCACCAGGAGACAGAGACACCTGTGCTGCAGGAACACCATTCCAACCCCAGCCATCCCACAGGGCTAAAGCCAAGCAGGGAGTCAAGCCAAGGGTCCAACAGGAGTTACAGGACTCCTTGGGAACACCTGAGGTGGGATTTCACTGGGGTTACTCCACCACAGAAGGAAAAGCAACAAATCACAGGGACCTGTTTACCTCCCCTGCCCATCAATGCAAACCAACAGACCCAAAATTTCTGAAATCTCACAGCTGAGCATCAAACCCCTGTGAGACAAAGCTGATTCCCAGCTGGACAACCTCCACACTCATTATTCCATCCCTCTGAGCTCATCTCCTGCCTACCCACACCTCCTCCACGGGCTGAGCCCACCACCAGGCACTCAAATGCACCCACCAACACAGCACAGGCACAGCTGGGCAGGATCCCTTTTATTCTGCAAGGATTAGAAATGCTCCAACCAAATGTGCCATGCAATTATTGCAGTAATGTATAAAGCAGAGTGGAGGTGGTGAGTAGTTCATGGTGCCTTATTTAGTGGCAGGTGATTAGTTAAGTTCCAGGGTTGGGGATTTCTTTTTTTTTTTTTCTTTCTTTCTTAATCTTTCACTCTTCTGTGAAAAATTCAATTTGCCTTAAGGCAGTGTTGAGAGCTGATACTGACCTAATCCCTGAGCAGCTGGACCTGACCTGCTGCAAATTCCCACCTCTATCACAAAACCACATTCCTCTCCCTGACAGTACAATAGCCCCTGGATCTTTTTACCTTCAGACCCTGCTTAAAATGTGTGCTTCAAAGCACATTATATAATTGTGAATCAGGAGTCAGATCTGAGCCAGCAGGTGAAAATGTATTTGTCTTGTTCTGCCAGCCTGAAAAAGCAGCATTAAATATTTTCTGTAGCTCTTTCTTTGAAGGCTTCCAGGTTTTCCTTCGCTTCCCTTTCCTGTTAGCATCTTAATCTTTCTGCTCAGCAAAATTAATTCTCTTCTGTCCTGCTAGTGTTAAAATTGGCATCTCTGTTGATCACTCTTGCTCCCTTACCTGTGCACCTAATTGACCATTATCACTGCTAATGTCACCAGGAATCTGGGAGGGATTCTTAATATCAAAGTTCTCCTAGGGAACAGCTCAGGGAGGAACTGCAGGCAGAAATATGCATTTATTTCTTCTTCCAGCCCTGCAGTAACAGAGAGTTTGACATACACTCTCCTCCCTCTGCATTCAGAAGTTTGAGCAAATAATTTGAAGGTTGTATTCTCAAGCACAAGGGTGTTCCAACACCCTCCCAGTGACACCCAGCTGTATTCCTGAAACACAAGGGTAATAGTGGCCTTGGCCATGTGGGTGTCAGCATGCAGCCATGTGGAAGGAAAAAGCACAAACGTATTTACATGGCACCAAAAATGTGGGCTGGTGGCTCAGAGGTGAGCAGTGATGTGTGAGCAGAGCTGTGGCACATTGTGCCAGGGTGTGCATAAAGCACATTCCAGCTGCATCAAGCCATTAGTGCTGCATTCCCACCAGGAGAAGATGAAGAGAGGAGATAAATGCTCCCAGGCTCCAGGAGCTGGTGGCAGAATGTGCTGTACTGGAGATAAAGGGATGAGGTGTCAGTGCTGGCACTGTGAGCCCCGAGGGTGCACCAGGGCCAGGCAGCAGCGCTGCTGCAGGTGCTGCTGCACTCACTGCAGGGCAGGCATGCAGCCAGCAGACCCTGGAGTGTGCTGGTGTTCACAGGGTCCCAGGATGAGGGAAGAGATGAGAATGTTGACTCCATGTGTCAGAAGGCTGATTTATTATTTTATGATATATATTATATTAAAAGAAAAAGGTATATTAAAACTATACTAAAAGAATAGAAGGAAGGATTTCATCAGAAGGCTAGCAAGGAATAGAGTGGAATGATAATGAAATCTTGTGACTGACCAGAGTGTCTGAGACAGCTGGACTGTGATTGGCCATTAATTAAAAAACAACCACATGAGCCCAATCAAAGATTGCACCTGTTGCATTCCACAGCAGCAGATAATCATTGTTTGCATTTCGTTTCTGAGGCCTCTCAGCTTCTCAGGAGGAAAGGATCCTAATGGATGGATTTTTCATAGAATGTGTCTGTGACACTGGAGTAGAAGAGCAAAGTTTAAAGGCACACCAGGGCACCTTCCCAGAGCATCCCACACCAGTGTGCTGGACACTGAGTGCAGGAACGTAGAGCTGAATGAAAACCACCCACTCATGGAATGGGTTGGGTTGGAGGGACCTTAGGCACCACCAGTTACAGCCCCTGCCATGGCAGGGACACCTTCCACTGCCCCAGGCTGCTCCAAGCCTGTCCAAGCTGGCCAGGGATCCAGGGGCAGCCACAGCTCCTCTGGGCACCCTGTGCCAGGGCCTCAGCAACCTCACAGGGAGGAATTTATTCCTTGTATTTAATCCAAATTTCCCCTCTTACAGTATAAAATGTCTCTGTGTGCACAGCTCCCAGGTTTATAAACCTTTATGAGCCTCTCTGGAAGGAGTCACTGGAGGGCTGGGCATGACAGCAGGGTCATTGCTGCTTCTCTACAGGTGTTCTGCTTCCCAAAATGGCCAGAGAATGCAGTTCTGACAAAAATTGGAGAGAGTAGTGGAAAACAGAGCATATCTTGTGGAGCTCTGACAACCAAAGGCTTTTCATTCTGTTTTCCATGGAACAATGCTGAGAGGAAAAGGGACAACTCTGGAAAATCCACTGCTCCACCTGCACCTGGGTGTACTTGTTTGGGCTGGGATGGAGTTCATTTTCTTCCCAGAAGCTCCTATGGGCCTGTTTTGGGCTCCCAGGGCTTTTCCATGGACTGGGGGATGATGCTGCCAAGCCAGGTGTGCCTCAAAAGGCCTGGCCTCCAAAGTGAGCCTCAGTATCTCTATGTCCATGAGAGCTGCACTCTGACTTTTTATTAAAAATAAGTCAGACCTGAAACTTCAGTTACACTCCATGTCTTGTGGAGCTCTGACAACCAAAGGCTTTTCATTCTGTTTTCCATGGAACAATGCTGAGAGGAAAAGGGACAACTCTGGAAAATCCACTGCTCCACCTGCACCTGGGTGTATTTGTTTGGGCTGGGATGGAGTTCATTTTCTTCCCAGAAGCTGCTGTGGGCCTGTTTGGGGTTTGTGCTGGACACAGTGCTGATAACACAGGGGTGTTTCAGTTCCTGCAGAGCAGGGTGCCAAGGCTGTTCCATTCCAGCAGCCAGGAGCTCAGGGTGCTGCAGGTGTTGGGGGGACACAGTGGGACAGCTGACCCCAGCTGGCCCAGGGACACACAGCCCATGGGGCCTCATGCTCAGCACTCAGAGCTGGAGGGAGAAGAGGGAAAGGGGAGCTTTGGAGTGTTTGTCTTCCCCAGGCACTCGTGCTAAGGAGGGCTGAACACCTGCTGCCCGTGGGGAGTGGGGAATGAATTCCTTGTTTGGTTTTGCTTGCATGAGTGACTTTTGCTTCCCATATTAAACTGCCTTTATCTCAGCCCAAGAGTTTTCTCACTTTTCTCTCACCCTCACAGTGGGGCAGGGAGCAAATGGCTCCATGGAGCTGAGACCAAACCACAACACCAGGGAGGGAGGATGCTGTGGGCATGAAATGGAATTCTCTCTCCACATCTCAAGCAGGGCATTCTGCATTTTATATCCTGCATCCATCCTATCTAATGCCTTAAACTTCTCTTTCCAATAGCTAAATTATTTTAATAATTTTGTCATTTACTCATTTGAGGAAACTCTCTTTTCTCTGGAAAAATGATTCCATCGTTCTGTTCAGTAAGGCAGAAATTAAACATGATCATATTAATTATGGTTCCTCATTTAACATAAAGCTGTAATCAAATGGCTTTTATGTCTAAACAGTTGTGGCAGTGGTACTAAAAAATTGTGCCATTAAAGGCTTGCACTTAATTTCAAAATATTTGAATTATACATCTCAGAAGAAACTGATACCAGACTGAGAGAGGTACAACCTTTTTATTTTCAAGCAGAAGCATGAAGGTGCAAACCACTTTAAAAATAAACATACTTTTGCTTTAATTTCCAGGAAGATCTGAAATAATATATATATATTTACAACAATAATATATTTATATAAAATATATAAATTTATAATACATATTTATAAATATATATTTATAATAATCTGAAATAATATATATTATGATATAATATATTATATTTATATATCATAATATATTTATAATATATAAATATATGTTATATATTATAATCTATAAAATTATAATATTTATATATATAATATAGAATATTTATATATATCTTATAATTTATAAAATACAAGGGGTTTTTTTTTTAGATGTAAGCCACAGTGCCTTCTTCTGAAAGGAAGGGGCAGCCTGGTTGGACATTTTCTGACAAAGCCCGTGAAACAAAAATATGTCAAGGACATGAATTCTGCAAAGCAGGGAACTGGAATTTGTCACTTCTGGCAGGGCTGGACTCAGTTCCTACCAGCCTGGTGGGGACTGTTGGTGTCCGTGGCTCCAAAGTCAGCCTCAGATTTGAAGACTGATTTCCTGAGCCAGAAAACCCAGGAGCATTTCTGTCTGCATTTCAGGAAAACACTTCCTTCAATTCAGGAGCTGGAGCTGCTCAAACAGCCGCCTACAAGGAAGAAAAATAGGAAACGGTCAGGGGGGCTGCTCAGAACGAGTCACGGAGGGTTCCTTCTATGGGAAACACCAAATTGCTATTTTGAGTCCAAAATCACAGCAGTGGTGTTTGGAGGGGTGATTTTTGGGGTTGTTTTCTTAATATCTACTTTTCCAGAGCAGGGACATTGCCATGTGAACCAGCTCCACTTCCCACTGGCTCTGTGGCTCAGTCCCTGCTGCCAGCTCCTGCAGAGGGGTGTTGGAGAGCACTTGGAAGTTCAAGTTGTCCTGAAACAGTGACCATCTACTTAACCCCTCTGAATAAAGCCCAGAGCTTGAGATAAAACCCCTCTCTAAGCCCTGCTTCCCAGAGGGTAAGGGTGCACTTTAATACCTGATAAAATCAATTGTTGGTTGCTGTTGGCTCCTGTGACTGAAGTGACACTGCTTGTAAAACTCCCATCCACAGCTCCTAAATTCATAATTAAATACACATTTCCAAGCCCTCTGTAAGACACAGAGCACAACCAGTGCTTGTACCTATTTCAAATCCCAGCATGTAAAATTGCAGAGTGGGTTGAAGGTGATATAATGTTATAAAGTGCATTTTGAGTTAGGTAAACACACTTAAGGGGTTGATGGTTCCTGGGAATTGTCATCTCTGCTGCCTGGGGAATCTGTTGTGTGGTGAAAAACAGCATTAACTAAGATTCCTAGCATGTATCCAAGAGACTGGGCTCAGGGGGAGTTCAGATATGAGTTATTCCCTCCATTTTTGCATCATTATAAAAGCTGTTTTCACCCAGTACCCAGACAAATGGATCAGGGCAGCAAGGGGCAGAAAGAGCCTCCTGTGAACAGGAGCTGTGGTAAAGGGCATGGATGTGTCAGTTTTACAGCACAGGGGCAAACCAAGCCCTGGGGAGCTGGGGAATCATCCCTGGCAGCCCGGATTCAGTGCAGCCCCCGGGGGAGGGCGCCTGAGCAGAGCTCTCCAGGATCACACATGGAGCATCCCCACCTCTCCCAGGCATGAACCTGAAGCATGAACCCAGCGCAAAAAGCTCTGTATCCTCCTGGTCCTTCTCTACTGAGAACTCCAGAATGCCCAGTCGCATCTTCTCCCCCTGCCGGCGCTGCAGCACCGCCAGCTGCTCTCAGCCACCTTTGCTGCTGGCCAGGGACATCGCTGAGGCACAGGAGGGCGAGGCTGGGCACGAATCACCGTGGGGAAATAGATTTGTAAAGAATTCTTGAAACCTGATAGAAAGTTTACACAATTTTGCTACAATGTGTAGCAAATGTTGCTACATTGTGTAGCAAAAGCTCATAGGCTGAAAAACATTTATGAGGTGTTATCACCAAGAAATAAGTTAGTTTCTGATAGAAGAGAATTAAGTTCTACATGTCTTATGTCTTACCTTTCATCGAGACATATAATAGAATAAAGTATTCTATTTTGACTGATAATAGAATAAATATTTTATTCTATTTTCTCTGAAAAACTAAGAGTAATCCAACCCAGCAGGCCGGGGACTGCCCACAATGGGTGATGTGCGGTGCCAGGGCAGCGGGACAGCAGCCCCAGGCCTCGGGTGGATGAGCCCAGCTCAGCTCTTCCCGTTCCCAGGCCAGGGGACACTCCCGGGGCTGGATATCAAAGGCAAAAAGCATAAATAAACCCTCCAGAGGAGTCACAGCAGTTCCCACAACAAGAAGTTAGCAGCGGTTAACAAAGGATAAAAGCAAATAACCGAGCCCCCAGTTCCTTCCATCGGCACCACCCTGGAGCACGAGGGTGTCCATCGCTGCTGGAATCAAAGCCTTCCTCCCCATTGTTCCCAAGGCAGCCAGGACAGCCCGTGGCTGCCTGCCACAGCAGGGCTGGGTGAAAGGAGCCAGGAGCTCCTCCTGCTGCTGCCTGTGCTCCTCTGGCAGGGCAGGAGCAGAGCCAGGCTGGCTGTGCCCCCTCCCAGCCCCGCACTGCTGGGCACAGCCTGGGGCTGGCACAGCCTGGGGCTGGCACAGCCTGGGGCTGCAGGCTCGGCAGCATCCCCAGCCTGTGGCATTCCCACTCTCTGGAAGAATCCCTTCGCCCAGGGTTTTGCTCCTGGGAAGCTGAGAAGCCTCAGAGGAAAGGAAAACAATTCTGATCCCATTTGCTTCTCCTGTGTTGTGCTCACATGTGGAATGTGTTTGGAGATTGTTTACCCACAGGTGATTGTTCCATTGCATTCTGCTGGGAGTTGTTTTCACTCTTTGGCCAATCAGGGCCAAGCTGTGTCAGGACTCTGGAGAGAGTCACCAGTTTTCATTATTATCTTTTCAGCATTCAGTAAATATCCTTTCTGTATTCTTTAGTATAGTATAGTTTAATATTCTTTAATATAATATAGTATCATAAAATAATAAATTAACCTTCTGAGAACATGGAGTCAGATTCATCATTCCTGCCTTCATGGGGGTACCCTGCAAATACAATACCAGTCCAGGACTCCAGTGTGATGCTCAGTCCCACGTGGTGTTGCTACTCCAAACTCATCATCCTTGCTGTAATTTGGATGCTTTCACCTGTCCTGCCAACATGTGTGAGAGGACAGGGCTGTGGGATGGATCCCACTCCAGGAGCACTGTGTTCCTGTGTCCCTGGCTGTGCAGCAGTGACCAGCTGGGATGGTTTCCCATCCCCTCCCTGTTTTACACACACATCACATTGCTCCTATTCCTGTACTTCCCCACAAACATCTCCTGGAGCTCACTTCCAGGACCAGGCTGGAGGAACAACAAACCTGTATGTTTATTAAGGGAAGTAAATGACTGAGTCTGGACTAAACTATTTTGACTTAACCCCCTTTATGGTGTCTATATGGAGAGTTTGGCCACATTGCAGCCTGAGTTCTGCTGGTCTCCCCATCTACTTTCTGCTTTCTCTACTGGGAACTTGCTCCAACAGGGTCTCCATCAATGACAACACTTGTAAAAACCAAGCAGAAGGTAGTTATTGAATAGGGAGGCAAAAACTCTGCTCACCATTACCAGCAAAAGCAAGGTTTGCTGTCATGGACTATCTTTCAGGGAGACTCTATCCTAAATGGGGCTTTTCATGAGAAATCCACTTAGTATTCCTCTAAAATTCCAGGAGGGTGAAATCCCCCACTCCTTCATCTCATTAAGGATGAAAGAATGCCAGGTATGTGGCAGGAATCTGGGGTGAGAGGAGGAGTGGGGTATATTTTAACCAAGTTGTAGAATGGGAGAAATAAACTTAGCTAAGGATGAGGATATGAAATGTATTTCCCAGAGCTGAGAAGCAATGTCAGCCAGGAGAAATGTGCTAATGCACAGGGAACACAACTATGTTTAAAGGTCACATGTCATTGTGGATGTGCTCAAGAAAGCACTTTGGGAGCCTCTCAAGGCACTTTGCCTCTGGAGCACTGAGATTTTATCAGTTGATGGCTTCTAGATCAGGTGGCTTTATCTAAGTGTAGCAGACTAAATGCTAAAAGGCAGCAGGTGCTCAAGGTGAGGGGGTGACAGAGACCTCTGTGTACCACAGGGGACTTCTGGGCTTTCTAGTAGGGACTGAGTGATTTCTAAAATGTTGTGGGGAAACCCTGTGAAGCCTCCAAAGCAGAGCAGGAAGATCAGACCAACAGGACTGTTCTTCATCTGGGGCTGCTGTTCAGGTGCAGAAAAGTGTCACTGAGGCAGAACAGTTTTACCCATTAGTATTCTCCTTTGAAGGGAATGAAAACACCCCGAAGAACAAAACCTCCACATCAAAATGTTTAGTGGAAAGATAAGACTACCCAAAAACCACTTGCACAGACTGGAACTTGCTGCCAAGCAAGCTCAGACAAGGCAGTGAGTGCCCAGCCTCCCAGGCCTGTACAGGGCATTTTTTGCACTTGGCACAAGGAGCCATTTAGGAGCAGAGAGCACACTCCAGGGAGAGCTGCAGAAATAGGGTGATTGTTTGGAGAGAGGGAAATCAGCCTCTGCTGCAGCCAACAGCCTCTCAACCCTCCTGGGCACCAGGGCACTGAGCAAAGTGCCACCACAGCCCTTTGGGGGCTGCAGGTTGCCATCATGCCTCAAACCTTCTGCCACTCAGAGATCCACCATGCATCCTTGCCCCAAACCTAAATAAGGAAGGCACCCAATGCCCCATGGTCTCCCTGCTATCCAATACTCTATCACCCAGAATATTCCTAAAAAGCTCAAACAAGAGGAGCTTCCCAAAGGGTCTCTCTCCTCAAGGAGAGAATTCCTCAAGGAATTCATCAAGGAATTCAGTTGACATAGGTTTGAACAAAGCCACACTTTTTCCTTGCATGTTCTGATGCTCATTTGTCCAGCCAGACCTGCCACAAGCTTCCCTGGGGATGAGCTTCCTCCTGAGCTAACAGCCTGACTACTGGGAGTGCAGAAACTTGGATGCCTTCACAGAACATCACTGGCAACACAAAAATGCTTTCCCCATCAGCACTGCATATTCAGCTCCTGTCAGATGAAGGAAGAAGCTGTTTCATACTTCTCCTCAGTTCTGAAATAATTAAAAAGCTAAAAAAAAATATTGTCCTGACTAAACCCAGGAATTTTAAGAGCACAAAAGTTTCTCAGTCAGACCATAAATCCAGCTTGCTTCACGCTCTGATAGTGGGGAGCAGCAATTGCTTAAAAATAAAAGTAGACCTGCACAGAGTGAGTCTCACCATGCTTGACACTTCTGCTGGCTTCAGGAAAGGAGTGGTTTGAAGATTTTTCCACTTGGCACACTATGCATTGAGCAGATGGACCAAGTCTCCATGATTTTACTTGACCTCCTTCCTTTCCCCAGAGGAGCTGTGCACTCTGTGAAAGCCTCAGCCAGCATCACTCTCAGGTTGGCTCTGCTGAGACAGAACTGAGGGCAGAGCAACAGCTGTGAATTGTCACAAGCAAATATTGCTATGAGCTGGATCCATGAAAATGGTTCTTTCACCATGGACTCTGCTGCATTAGGAAATGGGAACTGAGTGCCCTGCTCAAAAAGAGAAAGAAAAGACCCCTAAGGGTGTAAAAAAGCAATATAACTTAAAAATAAACAACCAAAAAATCCGTTGAAACTGACACCTTGCTAACACGAGGGCTGAGATTGTGTGAACAAGGAGGGGGAAAAGGTGTTTGTCAACTACACACAGGAAGCTGAGTGCCTGAAAAGCAATGAAAGGAGCTGTAAATGTCTTGGCAAACCATGCTCAGGGTCTGAGCCATTTAAACCCCAGTTCTGTTGCAGCTGATGCTCAGGGAGCAGCTCTCCCCCTGCACAGAGCCGTGGGAGTGAGCAGTGGGGATCAGCACAGCTGCTTGTGCCTGGCATTCCCAACCATCGGCTGGAAATCCCACCATATGACTTTGGGGATAATGTTAAATCCATTACAGCATTCTCCTCTCCCCTGCTCATCCCACACAAGCTTCAAAACTTGTGGTTTATGACTGACTGCCAGAGGATCACTGTGGGCTGTCTCTGGAGGGATAATCCTAAATTTTAAGTGACACTTCACGGGCATCTTCTCTTTCTTCCGAATTGCTGTCTTACACAGCACATTAAGTATTCCAGAGATTAATAACTGGAGCAGAGAGTTCTAATCTTTGTGTCCTAGCAGAGATTTAGCAAAGAACATGTTTGAAGTTGCTATGGCACAGGAAGCATAAGAAGCCTTGAAGCCCCAAAGCGAGGCTTGTAGGCAGCTCCAAAGGAAATCTGGGCCATGGGACACGTGATGGATGCTCAGTCTCCAGGGCTGCTCACTGACGTGGTGTTTCCACCCAGAGCAGATCTTAGGGACCCTGAGAAAGGTGGGACCCAGTTTGAGCTCTCTTTTAAATAGACCAAACTCAGCACTGCTGTGAAACTGTACTTTCGTATTCTTTGACCTGAATTAGGGCATAACTCAATTGTATAACCAGGTTACAGTTGCTTTGAACTTCATTTACCAAGGACCAAATGGGAGCCACTTGACCATCTCAGACCTGGCAATTGCCCTGGGTCAGCTTGGAGGACACTGCCAGGACAAGCACAGCAATGGTTCTGAGGCTGCTGGCACAGCAGCTCACTCCACAGCAGCCATGCCATCACTTGCCAAAGGCTCTCACAGCAGCACTTTGATTCCTCTCCACAGCAGGATTATTTTTCCTCCTACTGCTCCTCACACAACCAAAAGTCCCATTAAAAAGAGGCCTAGCAGGTGTCTTTTGGCCTGTTCCCCTCTCAGGGGGCACAAACCAATGACAGGAGACAGCCCAAGCCCCTTCTGGCTTTGGAGAGCCCTGTGCTACTCACATGGAAAAAAACCAATTTCTTCTGCACATGGGGGTGAGAAAACCTTGCCACAAGTGTCCCAATGGTGAAGCTCCACCAGGACTCCAACACTACTGTCTGAAACAACACCATTGTGTCCTGCTGCCCTCAGCACCACACACTCCTTCCATTTCTCTCCTGCCAGCAACAATGCTCAGGTAGCACCACAGCAAATCATTACCAGGGAACTGAACTGAAATGGCCAAAATTCATCCCATTCTGCATCATTCATGATTTGCATGGTGCTGCTCCAAGCACCTGAGTGGCCACCAGCACACTCAGAGCAGCCTGTGACAGTGATCACCTGGTCCAAGCTCATCAGTGGCTCTGGCTACTGTGGCACAAAGTAACAAATTAACAACTAATATTCAGGAGATTATAAAATTCTGCTTCCTTAAAGCTGTTTAAGCAGCTGCTCTGGCACCTCTTTGTAGAATTAGACAGCTCTGCTTTGAATTAATGCAAGAGAAGTGGCAGGCACGATTTGGCCATAGATTAAAGTCACATAATCATGCATTACAGATGCCCTTTCAGGCCCTCATTCCGGAAGAGTTTTATGCACAACACTCATCTATTTAGCAGGCAACACCAAGTATCAGAATTATTTCCATACCTTGGGTAGTCCCTCTGCCTAAAGTAAAGCTAAAGATGGGTCAGAGAGGGGTCAAAGAGCAATGGGACAGCATTGACTCCAGGTCACTGAGATCAGAAAAGACACCTTCATGTGTAACTTGGCTGGTTTCAGCACAGCACGTTTTTCCACATTCTTTACCACCCACAGAATTCCCTTAATTGTCCTAAAACCTGCCTCCAGGCAGCCAGGGATAGGATCAATAATCCAAACTTGAGGTCACCTGGAGGCAGCCAGCTCCCTTCTCCTGCCCTGCCCAACAGCCTGTGAGGGGCAGGCAGGGGCCACCAGGAGCAGCATCCCACCCGGGACTGGCCAGTGCTGGGTGCCACAGGAACTGTGTGAGAGCAGGTCTGCAACACTCAGAAGAACACTCAGTGCACAGACCTCAATATTTGCTCACAAATGAATCTTTTTTAAAAAAATTGTAAATCTCAGTAATACTTTTGAATCCAAGAATCACATTGTGTGGCAATCAACTTCAGCATAAGCAAGTTCCTCATGTTCTTTGCTTTTGAATCTGCCAGATGACAACTTACCTTGATGCTCTGCAGTCCTTGGGGACACCAAACACCACCTCTACACCTTCTTTATATCAGTTAGTCTGGATATTTTCCCCATTGCCTTACCTTTTCCAGCTTTTGCCAAAGTGATGGAGTCTCCTTAGGTTTAGGCTCAGCATTCAGTATGGATTATTCTTTTGGGAAAGCAACAAATTGTTCAGTGGGACAGCTGAATTCACAGGCAAATTGTACAGCAGGACAAGGGCTGGGCTGCAAACCTTTGTTTTTAAGCAAAGTACAACCAATCAAACCCATTGTCATAGCTCTAAAGAGGTGGAATCACTGAAACACATAAATTAGTGGTAAAGCAAAAAGCTTTGCTTTATTGCTACAACAACTTCTGATCAAAAAGTCCCATCAGAGAGCTGCCCTGCTCAGCCTGCAGAACCACTCCAGGGCAGCAGAAGGTCTGGCAGTGCCTCTGGACTGTGCTTTGTGGAGGGTTGTGTCTGCATGTGCCCAGCTCTCCAGTTTCAGCCACAGCATCGCTATCTCTGACACCGATGGAGACAAGAAGCACCCGTGGTTATTTGGTGCTGGTTTAGCAGGAAGGAGATGGAACACGAGGTCTCGGCAGCCAGGGCTGAGCTCAGCCCCCTGGTGTCCTGCAGCACGACCTGCCCGACATGTCCCGACAGACGATTGTGACACGGGCAAGGGGGACACCTGCTGGGCTGCCTGCCTTGCTACAGCCCAGCTGCAATAAAAACCACCTAAAACCAGGACATTTCATTACATCCTAAAAAGCTGTAAAACACTCACTCTCCAAAACCCCTGAGCCTTACCAGGACAGTCTCTAAGAGGGAGTTTTCACCCTCCACGAGCTGCTGTGTGTGAGCAGCACTGCACTGTGCCAAGGACCGGGATGGGAGCTCAGCAGGCAGCGAGGCTCCGCCCTGTGGCTCGGCAGGAACCCTTCCCTGCAGCCACAGGGTGCCAAGGACACGGCTATGCCTGCTCACCGGGGTTCCCTGTGCCCGAGGCTCTGCCTGGAGCCTCTGCTGCCCGCGGGGCCTGCTTGGGAAGGCGGATGGGGACGTAGACGTTGGAGGCACAGTGCTCCTTGAGGTATTCCCCCCCTTTCTCCTCATAGTCCTTCCTGCTGATCCAGCCTTCCTCACGGTTCATGTGCTCCACTGCCCAGTCCCTAGCCCCATACCAGGCATCCAGGACAGGGCTGGAAGCAAGGCTAACCTGGATGGAAGGAAAACAGAACAACCATGTCAATTCAGCACAGGAAAGGGAAGCCCTTTTCACCCTGGTTACAGTGGTATGTGACACACACACCTGAATTTCACAAATTTGAGCTGATTACTCAGTGTCTCTCAGAAAGAGTAATGTTAGGAATGGGTTCAAGTGTGTTTTCACCTTGTTATCAATTCCTAAGCAATCAATTTGCAAATTTCCAGCCAAATGTGCTTTTGTATGCATGGTCCTTTAGCAGAAGCAGACTTTCCTTTCCCCTACTCACTATGCTGTCTTCACAAAGAGCAACTGAATCTTTGCTTAACCTGCACCTTCTCAGGTCAAAAAGTTGTTTGCAGACTTTTGCCTTAAAACCCTCTCCATGCCCCTGCTCTGCACCTCACCCAACTCCATCTGAGCACAGCAGAACAGGCTGCTCACATAAACACATGGCAAAACACACACCTGAAAGGATGACTGGAATGGCCTCATTTCCAGGAGTTCCTTCTGGATTCTGGCTTTCAGTCCAGGGTACATTGTATTTCCACCAGTGAGGAAAACATTCTGGACAAGGATAGCCTGTTGTTCCTTGGAATACCTGTGAAGAGCAAGAACAGGTTCAGCTTTTCTCAAGAACCTCTGCCCTGTGAACTGGAACAGCAGTGGGGAATGCTGGTACCTTGTCCCAGGATTCACTTTGAGAAACTTCATTTTCCTAGCACCAAAAACTTTCTTTGTTTTCTGGAAATTAAAAGGGTGGCAGAAAAAACCCTGAAAGTACTCAGTTCCCCATAAATCATCAACTGGATTTCTTACCTTTCAGAAAATGTGATGCCCAATGTTCATTCAATTCAGGGGTGATATTTCATCAATGCTAATTTGTCTGGAAATCTCCAGCAGGTGTGCCTGTATCTTAACTTTAATATGTTACCCCTGATTTTAATCTCCCAAAACCAGAGACTGCCAGCTCACTGTTGCAAGTGTTTGTTGTTTCCCTCAATAACAAGTTGGACCAGGGATCTCTAAAGTGGGGTCTGTGCAAAACAATCCAGTGAGGTGCAGGCAGATAAATTGATAAATACATTTAAATAATGGTTATTTCACCTTGATCTCATTCTTCTTCAATTTTTATTTTTGTGTATGTTTTAACACGTTCATAATAGTTTAGTAGTAGCTGTAATTTACAAATATACATATATTGGAGGTGTATACTTAAAAATTTATCATTGATGGGGTTATAGATCAAAAAACTTTGTAGACTCACTGACTTAAAACAAGCAGAGTTACATGTGGCTTTCAGGAAGACATGTCTAACCTGCAATTCTTGACTCCACCAAAAAGAACTATTCAACATATTTTCTCAAATTATTGCTAAACCCCCAGCATTTCAAAAGCTGGTATCAAATGAAGAATAGCTTGTTTGAAGTAAATAGTTCAGTAAACTCACCTCTCAAGGACAAATTGCATGGTTTCTGCTATCCCAGCCTGGTCCTCTCCTATCAGGGAGGGCTGGAAGACAATCTCTGGAGCCCTGATTCTTTCAGTGCCAAGGAAAAGCTGGTGGTACTCTGCCAGGTTAAACACGGGCTTTAAAAACATTGAGAAGTAGTGGGGAATTATGTTAAAGAACAATTATAGTCTAGAATAAGCAATGTTTCCAAACAACTCTGTACAAAGAAACAAATGGTAATGCTCCCACAGAGAAATAGCATTATACTAAAGGTTCCAAAAGGTCAGGGAAGCTGGACTTTTCCTATAATTTATTCTGCTTGGAGCCACTTAATTCTAAGGCTCAAGCTCACAAGTTGAAAGCTGTGTCCACTGGGATATCAGGCTATGGATCACAGACAAAACCACTTTTTTTCCCTTAATAACACAGCACTGCTACAGCAGGCACTGCCTGCAGAGTGAGCCAAGAGGGAATTCTCATCCTAAACCACCAGCTAAGATTGCCAGGATTTCTCTCTTCATGTCCTGTTCAGGTAGTTGAGGCATCTCTTCCAAGAGCAGGCAAACAATGTTTGCATGAGGAGAAATGTCAGCAGACTGGCTGGACAGCTGGGATGCAAACCCCTGGCACAAGGTGTAAATACAGAAAGCAAACCTGCACTGCAGCAACTGGCTTCTCAACCTCAGGCTGCTCCTCAGCAAATAAAGGCTCAAACTCATTAATACTTTCCACATCCTCCAGGGACTGTTCACTGCCCAGTGGATCCAAGTCAGGAGTCTGGAAACAGAGCAAGTTATGGTAGCTTAGCTCAAGTGTGATTTCAATTCTGGTGACACAGCTGGAAAACTCAGTCTCCTCAAATCTCAACTCTTAACACGCCTGAAGGCAAATATGCCCAGGAAACAGAAATACAGACATTCACACCAAGCACAAAAATCAAACACTTCCAAAAAATGTATCCCAATGCCAGCTCAGAAATGCAGGCCTCAGTCACCAGGCTGACTGCCAGGATCCCAGGCAGCCATGTCCTAAGCATAACAGCATATTAAAACTTAGTAAAATAGCTTTTTATATTGGTTAAAACCTGGTACCCTTCCAGCACCTCTAACTGCTCTATAATTACCACTAAATTCCCTATTTTGCTTGTGCAGAACTGGAAAACAAATATTTGCTAGCTACAAAGCTACCACACAATTTTTGAGAGTTTCAACTGTCTACTATTTGCTCACAGGGTGCACCAAATCCCTTTTTATTTTACACAGACATGAAGCTCTGTCCTAATGAAAAGCATCACTCAAAATCCTACAAGACTCCTGTTGTGAGGTAGGAACAGGTTTTTAATTATCTACATTTTTTTGTGTTACAATGTTACCTCTGGAATTTTGTTACTAAATATTTGTTTTGGTTATTTTAAACTTGAAACATTTGTTGCAATGCCAGGATGAGCCAAAATGACATCCTTCAAACATTCCTCAGTATCTATTTTATATCTACTTAATGAATTCAATTAATCAAACTGAAGTTTAGAAGTGTTCATTGTTACAGCAAAAAATGTAGTCTCATGAAGTCCTGTTAAATGCTTTTTTTAAATCTTGTATAAAAAGGAAAAAGACAAAACCAGAAAGATACACAGACTCAGGTGAACATCTGGTCTTACAAAGGGATTTTGTGATTATTCTAAGTGCTCTCTCAAGGCACAGACAAATAACAAAACTTGTGGATTCATTCTGAGGTCTGAGATTGCACCCAGCAAAGAGCAGGGGTGTGGGAGATGTTGGAATTTAGCCACAGTCACTGAGAAAAAATCACAGCTAACTGCTAATCTTTCAATTCTCTTTTTTCTAGAATATCTTCTTTTGCTAGAAGGCAGAAAGATTTTTCACCACAACAAGCCCATCATCTCCCTGAATTTTGCTGAAGCATAATTATTCTGATTCTTGCACTGATAATCATGGAATGGTTTGGTTTGGAAGGGACCTCAAAAGCTCATCCAGTTCCCCCCCTGCCATGGGCAGGGACACCTTCCACTAGATCAGGTTGCTCCAAGCTGGCCTTGAACACTTCCAGGGATGGGCTAACCACAGCTTATCTGGGCAACCTAAATAAGAATCTCCCCTCTGTGTTTCAATTTTCTGTTTTTCTCATCAGCTCATAGAGGCTGATAAAGCTAAAAAAGCTTTGTCTTATGTGACCTGAAAGGCAATTAAAAGCACATGCACAAGCAGCCTTAGAGCACCTCTGGGCAGCAGCTGCTGTGTGCTGGGCCTGTGTTAGTCTGGCAAAGCAGACAAGGAGCTCCTCATCTTCAAGACAACTCCAACAACCAAGTGTAGCAATTAATCTTTCATTAAGGAACCAAAACAGAACACGCAGCTTAAATCCACCAAAAATAGACAGCTACAATGAAGGCAGGGTTGGTTGTTTACCATTTAAGTTCTCTGCACCTGAAGGGGAAGAACAAAAAGGAAAACAAATACTTTTTTAACAAAAAGATGGATGGGTTGTATCTTTATCTCCTGTGTATCTTTAATAGAAGACTACTGAAAGTTAAGGATGGCTGTCTCAAGACATTCTCTCTGAAAAGAGAGAAGCAGTTGCCAACGTAATAATGACTTGCAATGTGTTAAAGAAAAAGCTTAGTTCATCAATGGAAGTCTGAAGGGACACATTTTCAAGCACAGAAGTTTAATTCATTCAGAGATAAAATGAGGATTAACTTGGTGAAAACATCCTACCTCTGGCTTGCTGTCCACAACATCTACTTCAATATTGACTTCTGACTGTAGGATTTTCTGCTTTGTCTGTTCAACAGACAGACTCAATTTGTTGATGTAAGACTGAAGCTCTTCTGCAGAGTCCATGTTCAGCTCCACCAAAGCTTTATGGAACTGATCCATCTGACCATCTTCTAAAAGTTCCTGTGGACAGTTTAGAGTTGGTTGTGAACAAGACAGGGCAAGGGCAGTCAGCAGTGATGTACAGACACTCTGCTTGCATGACTAGAGACTATGATGTGCACACTTTGACAGCATTTGAAGTATTTCCCAGAAGTGCTGTTCAGAAACTGAAAACACCCCCTGCATCAATAATCTCTATTAACTCACAACTAACCTTGGCAAGCTCCTATCAGGGAACACCCATGACAGTCACAGCTTCTTTACCACGATGTGTGACCTTCTGATAAAGCCCTGAGGACAGCCTGTCCTCCTCCCAGGACACCACACTGCACCTCTGCCTGCATTACCTGCACATAGAGCAACCTGTCCAGCCTCTCCTGGTCCAGCTGCAGCTTCTCCTCCCGGCGCCGCGCGTTGAGCTCCTGCAGCCGCCGCAGCTGCTGCTGCCTCTTCTCCTGCTTCTCCTCAGATGCCACAGTGCTGCCCAGCAGCTTGTTGGAGAAAGGCAGCTGCATCTTGTGCACATTGTCCTCGTAGTACTCTGGGCACCGCCACTTCTGCAGCTCTGGGCATTTGGAAAGCAAAGCAACTTTTTGTTCTGGCAGCACAAAACAACGATTTGAGTGTTGCGCACACCTCGTCTGAAGGATGAAAGGTGAGGAAAGAAGGCAAAAAAAGTGCAAGCACGGAATTTTGTCACCTCTTGGCAGCTGTTCCCAAGCTTGGCTGTCCCCTCTGAGTGCTGCCTCCAGGTCACAAAGCCAGTGCAAGCAGCTCTGAGTGCTCTGACCTCCAGGAAACACCGAGTACTACAAAGTGCAAGTCTCTTTGCCCAAGGGGAGGGAGAGCGCTCACACATTTCTAAGGAAGGCTCAAAGTGACAAATTTTAAAAAAACACTTTTCTTCAGGCACTACTTCGGATGACGTTTGCCATGGAAATTAAAAAACTTAATTTAATTCACACACAGTCATGAGAAATGTCCTGTGCAACTTTGAAAACCTTAAAGCAGATACAAAACACAGAAATCCTAACCCACTAAGAGGTTATGTTGGCATATAAAAGAAACAAAAAGCTCCTTTAAAATTCTTTTCCACTGAAACCATCACAGTTTTTACTCACAGAGAACTCTGAACCAATACAAATCTTTTCTTTGTAGCGATAGTAGTAGTTAAATTATATTTCTGGCTTAATTTTAAATATTAACCTGCTGTTAAACGTAAGGCAGGTTACCACAAAGAAAGCAAAACAGAAGGAGAATATTTCTGAAAGAATTCGAGCCGAGTTCAAAACAAGGGGTAGAGAGGACAAACTAAAAACATTGAGGACAAGTGGGGAATTATGTTAAAGAACAACAACAATCAAGTGAGAAAGTTTCCCAGACTTCAAGATAGACTGGAATCCACAAAAGTGTGTAACAGATTCTAGAGAGTAGTGTAGATGTATCACTTGGTGAGAAATTTAGGGTTTTGGGATTTTTAGTATGCTGTGGATGGAAGCAAGATGGAGGGCACAGGGTGTCATCCTGGGTTTCTTCTTCATGCTTCTTCTTCCTTCTTCTTCATGGGTTTGGGTGGCATTTTGTAATTGGGCAGAAAAGTCTGCACTGGGGGCTCTTTGGGATCAGTTATTGAGTTAAAAGGGAAAATAATCCAGGTGTCATCTCTTAATTGGATAGTTTAGTCTTAAAAGACCTTGTACCAAGAAATTGTTGGCCACTTTGTGCCTTCTAATGAAAAGCTGCTGAACTCACATGGTGAGAATGTTTTACTGATAAGAAATAACAAACACCTGAGTGTGAACACAAACTACTGTCTGAAGTGCCTTCAATCCAGACCCAGAAAAACCCACAACTGGTACCCCCAGAGGTGAGCAGTAGCAGGTGGTGAATGAGAGCTGGATTTACCTTCGATGTAGTCCTGGGCGATGTAGCTGTGCTCGTGCAGGATCTCCTCCATGCGGCTCAGCGTGATGGCCGCAAAATGCCCGGGGTACTTGAGCTGCAGCAGCCGCTGCAGGTACACGGCAGCCTGGCACCCCCCCAGGTTAATGCGCTTGCAGTTCTTGGCATCCAGCCTCAAAAATGCAAACAGACACAGCTCACACTCAGGGAATTCACAGCAAATCAAACTGAGCTCCTGCTTCCCCCCCAAAGTGTTGATTTTGAAGTGTAGATGAATATTCACAGGTAAGTATCTCAAGGTTCGGTTACCAGAGAATCGAACACACCTGCTTTTCTCAGGCAACAGCAAAATCACTGCTGTTTCACTATTTGAACTATTTATAACTGCTGGTTCACTATTTTATTGTGAAAGGTTCTGCTTTAAAAAAAAAAGCCCAAATATTAAATAAATTTGGCTACAGCAAGGAGATGTTCTGTTCTAACACAGAACGCATCCAAGGACAGGTTCACTTCTAAGACAAGTGGTGCTAAAAGTAGTTTTTTAACCTTTGTAACACTTAGGGGTTGGACAAGTGTAAAACTTGAATATTTATTACCAGATATAATAAAGCCATCTCCTGTAGTAAGGATTAAAAAAGATTAAAAAAGCAAAAAGAGACAGTAGAGCAATGCAGCAGAATAACCAAAATGGTAAATGCCTCCAGCACTGCAGAAGTCTCACACACAGAGCACTTCCCTTTGTCCCAAAGCTGCTTTAAAACCTAAATTACATTTGTTAATGCCCAGTTTCACTCGGGGCACATATCCCCTTCCCCCTTTGAAAGTACACATCAAGGCACAATAAACAACTAAAACACAACATTTACAAGAGCTGCCCTGCTTCTTCAATTCAAAACTCAACACAACTTAGCAAAATCTGCAGATCTGATTTTAACTCATCAGTATAAATTACTACAAGAGTTAATAGTGCAGGGCTGGAGGAAGTGGTATTTGCATCACTTGAAAAGCCAGTGGCTGCACCAGACATCAGACACTCTGAACTCACCTGCCTTCTAAGACTGGCAAAATGTGTGTGCACTGGTACCCCGAGGATATCACCAAACCACTGCAGGGCCAGTTCTGCCTCCTGTTGTGATAAAAACTGTACAGGCTGTCCACACCATAGGACACTTTTGGTACTTGGTAGCATTCAAAGAGGAGCTCAGACATCATTTGCCTTGAGTACAGAGGGTTGCAAACTGCTTCTGTCAGAACAATTGGGTGATCCACACAGCCCTGGGAGAGACAAGGGGAAAGAACAGTAATAAAGGTATGAAGGGAAAAGCCAGGGTTAGTTATCTCTGCTTCTTCTGTTAAGCATCAGCAAAAACTCCTCCAAAATAGGCATGAGAAAGCATTTTATGTGCAAGATATTAATCATGAAAGTTAAATCATATCTAGTGCTTAAGGGGGTAAAAAAATGTTAATGCAAATTCAATCAAAGAATAAACTCATGATGGTGGAAGAGAATGGACTTTTAAAGGCGTATATAAAAATCTAAGTAACCAAAATCCATGCAATGAGGACACAAATGAAAACCAGTGGAAGTTTAGTTCCACTCTGGGTAAAGCTTTCAAACTGGTGTTGCCATGCAGGTAATGGGCTCCATGGTCTGAGAAGCAACTCTCAACACAGCTGGGCATGCAGGTGGTCAGTAAACACTACTAATAACAGCATTACCCAGCCGTAAGTTTAGGGGAGTACGTTTAGATTAAATACTAATAAAAGATTCCTCTCCGTCAGGGTGATGAGGCACTGGCACAGGTTGCCCAGGGAAGTTGCGGCTGCCCCATCCCGAAGTGTCCAGGCCACAGAAATCTGAGCAACCTGGTCCAGTGCAAGCTGTCTATGCCCATGGCAGGGCGATCCCTTCCAGCCCGAACCATTCCGGGACCCACAGGCGGCTCCGCCCGGCCCGCCCGTACCTGCGAGGAGACGCCGAGGCGCTGGAAGACGTGGTCGAGGAGCAGCTCCTGCAGCTCCAGCTGGACGGGCACGTTGCGGTCGAAGGGCGAGCGCAGCAGCCAGCGCAGGGGCTCGGGGCTGCCCAGGTCGTTCCCCACCTGGGTCTCTGCACCGGCCCCGCCGCGGGCCCCGCGGCTCCGCGCCGCCAGCGAGCGGAACCGCAGCAGCGGCTCGGCGGGCACGGCGGGGTCGGGGCAGGCCCATCCCGCCCGTGTCTGGAAGGAGCCGTTGTCGATGACCAGCGGCGCCGGCTGCGGGCTCCGCACGGCCGCGCTCGGCTCCAGCACCGGGTCCGGGGCCCAGCGCGCGTCCCGGAACGCGAACACCCGCGTGGGCGCCGCCATGGCGGGCGCGCCTCCCGCCCGCGTCCGGCCGGCAACGCGGGCCTGCTCCGGGGTTCCGGGGCGCCGCTGCTGTGAGGCGCGGGATCGTGGAATAATCGAGATAATCTTAAACGGGTGTGCTCCATGTGAGGGCTTTGTGTGCTTCCAGGGAGAGGCGACCTAACCGCTGGGACAGGGAGCAGCCAACACAGCACAGAATCATAGAATGGACCTTAAAAGATCTCCCTTGGCAGGGACACCTTCCACCATCCCAGGGTGCTCCAAGCCCTGTCCAGCCTGGCCTTGGGCCCTGCCAGGGATCCAGGAGCAGCCCCAGCCTCTCTGGGCACCCTGTGCCAGGGGCTCACAGTAAAAAAATATCTTCCTGATATTGAACCTAGATTTCCCCTCTTTCAATTTGTAGCATTCCCCCTTATGCTGTCACTGCAGCTCCTGAGGAAGAGTCACTGCCCAGCCTCCCTCACCCACTGCAGCTCCTTCACCCACTGGCAATGTGCCATGAGGTCTGCACACGCCTTCTCCTGTCCAGGCTGTGGAGGAGAGCAGCCACAAGACTTTATTATTCATTCCTTTCTAGCTTTCTGATGTCTCCTTTCTCTTTCTTTATTATAGTTTTAGTATATAATTTTATTTTAATATATATCATAAAATAAATAAATCAGCCTTCTCTCTGGTCTCGAGGTGCTCCAGTGCCCTCAGAGCGCCATGGCCTCCCCAGGACCCGCTCCAGCAGCTCCATGTCCTTCTGCTGCTGCTGGAGACACCACAGCTGGGCCCAGCGTGTGAGGTGGGGTCTCACCTGAGCAGAGCAGAGCAGAGGGGACAATCCCTTACAGGATCCTTTGGGTTGGAAAATGCTTCTGAGATCATTGAGTCCAACCTATGAGCTCAGGCAACCATGTCAACAGACCAGGGCCTCATCCAGCCTGTCACAGACATATTTTCTGAAAAATTCTTTTGCTAGGATCTTTTCTCCTGAGAAGCTGGGGAGCTTCATCTTCTCCATGTTTTGCTGCTTTGGAATGTGATTTGGAGAATTGTTTACCCAGCATGGGAAATTGTTTTTACTTGGTGATCAATGACAGCCAGCTGTGTGGAGGCTGTGAGCAGCCACAAAATTTTATTATTCATTCCTTTCTAGCTTTCTGATGTCTCCTTTCTCTTTCTTTAGTATAGTTTTAGTATATAATTTTCTTTTAATATAATATATATCATAAAATAATAAATCAGCCTTCTGAAACATGAAGTCAAAATTCTCATCTCTTCCCTCATCCTGGGGACCCTCAAACACCACCACACCAGCCCTGGATATTGTCCTTCCTGGGCACAGGAGCCAAGGTGACCCTCTCCAGTGCCCAGCACAGGGCAGGAATCACTTTCCTGGTCCTGCTGGTCTCCTAAGACAGGCCAGGGTGCCATGGACTTTGTTGGGCCCTTGGACACAGCTGGTTCATGTTCAGCCACTGCCCACCAGCACCCCTAGAGTGGAACCTGCCAAGATTATCTTAAATTGGGATGTTCTTTGATGTAAGACCTTTGTGTGCTTTCGAGCCTAATGAGCAAGAAAGGAGATCTGATCAGTGGAACAGGCAGCAGGATCATCCCTTAGACAAGGGCATCAAGAGCTTTAAGGATGTAGCAAATGAAGCTGTTGATGTATGTCTATCTATATATTGCTAACTTGGCAAAATACTCAAGGTCCGTGTGTCCTAGAGGTGAACATGTTCATTATGGTGCTAAAAAAGACCCCCTGAGAATGCCCAGAAATTGCTGGGCTGATGTAACTTGCATGGAACTCACTAAGCAGTCCTAACTTCCAAGAGGGGCTGTGCTTGGAAATTCACTAACTCTGAATTTCTGTGTATAAAAATGGCAGGGAAAGTCCATGGAGGTGTGCTGGATTTCTGGAATAGCACTGAGCACCCTGGCTGGGGCAGCTCTGAAAGAAACAATGTCCCTCTCCAGTGTGCCATTATTGGCTTGTTGCACACCAGGTAACAAATCCAATTTTGTGAGTGCCACCATCAGCCTGGGGCTGGGCTGTACCCCTGCTCCCCTTCACACAGGGCCCCCCTGCCCTTTAAACTTGGGCTGGGAAACTTCCCCAGAGGCTGTGGCTTGTATGGAGGTGAAACCCCACAGCCCTGGGCCGTGCCACTTGCCCAGGAGGTCACTGGCACAGCACAGGCATCTGCCACTCCTGTGCCACCTGCCAGGGAATGGGGAGGGCCTTTCCCCCTTATTTCACCCCTCATTCCCTGAGAAAATGGGGTTCCAGGGTGGGATCCATCCTGCCATGACAGCAAGGATGTCCCAGGCTGGCTCAGCTCAGGAAGAGCCAGCGTAGACTCCAAGGGCTTCCCATGGTGTCACTGAGACACAATTCATCATTAAAATTAAACAGATCACAGCTTCAGCTCCTTTCCATTCCTCAGCACTGTAGACAAACTATCAACAGCCTGATTTCCAAAGGTGCCCCCAACCTGCCACCCCCACTGTGTGAAATGGGGACTCAAATATTAAGCATCCTTGAAGCTCAGGGCTTTAATGGCTTTTCTCACTTGTTTACCCAATGCACAGAGCAGGGCTAATAGCTTTCTTTTATCATGCAAAGGTGTTATTAATGTGAATTAATAAGAATTTGCAGAGTTCATTTAGATCTTGGGATTAAAAAGGCTCATTTCAAGGGGCTGTTACTACATAAAAACAAACACAGGCTCAGAGCAAGAACATTAAATGCAGGCAATAATTTGTAATGCACGTTTACATCACTGCTCTCTTCTCCTGAGAGCTACACAAACAATCTAGTCAAACAACCCTCTCTGAGGTAAGCAATAGATTATGGCTTTATTTGATTGAAGGAGAAACCCACAGCATGATGAATATCAAGTTATCAAGTCCATATCTGGTTCCTTCTTTGATCACTGCTGAATTCCTTTACTCCTAAGCAATGCTTTTATAGACACACATCCTATAAAATATGCTAGTTGCCTTTCTTGGAGGGAAGGGAGACAGAAGGGCAATTAAAATATAAAGGTTTATTTCCCTAAAGGATTAACTAATAGATGAGGATATAGAGAGTAGGCTAAAAATAGAGTCTATATGGGACATATTTGTGCTCTACATTGAATAAGAGCCCAGGAGAAGAATCTTGTAGCTGCTCATCCTCTACACCTCTCTGAAAGGCTGAATCTGTTTTATTCTCAAGAGGAAGCTTGGCTACTCAGTCTCAAAGTGGCCAAAGCACTTGGTTACCTCCCCTATATCCACAGTTTTAACATAAGCCTGGAAAGCTTCCTAACCTGTATTTATCCTCTAAATAGCAGCTGAAGAAAAACATTTGACTCGATTGGCCTTTCCCAGTTGTTCTTATCCCCTATTAATCCCTGCTGCTCCCTCCCCAGCACGGGGCTGTCCCCTTTGCTGATTTACCACTCCTTTCCTGTGACCACCAGCACTGCAATGAGAGTTATTAAAAGGTGTTAGAAAGGGGAGCACTCGGCCTGTTCTAAACTTAGAGTAACCTGAAGCAAGCCATGAGATATCCCCTGGTTCCTCTGGTGAACGAGCTGACCTTTCCTCTGCTTTTCTTCTGGTTCTGCTTGCCCTTTGTCATGCTGCTGATCATCGCCATTATCTGGCTACAGCTGCTGCTTAATGAAGGTAAGCTGGGCAGTTGATCAGGTAAAATGCTGCTGCATAAAGTTAACTTCCTCTTTAAAGCACTCTGCTGGCTATATTTAGGTTCATGCCACTTGTCACAAGAGGCAGCTAAAGGTTTTTTAGTACTGGTGGTAGCATTTAGAAAAACCAAATAAATTATTATGCTTTTCTGCTAAAAATGCTTATAAGACAATTAAACTGCTACTTACCCTTCTTGCACTCTCCCCTTTTCTCAGTGGTAATTTGATTTAAGAAGGGCAAAGGACAAGTAATTTTTATAGGTTTCTATTTCAAAAATCTCCCAGAAAGCAGGCCTAATCCTCTAAATCTGTGCATTTTAAATTCTGGCCTCACAGTTCTTTTGCACCTCTCCTTTTTGGAAAGGCATGGAGGGTTTTATTGGGAAAGCTGGTAAGGAATTCTTCTATGCTGAGGCTGATAGAAAGTTTTAAAGGGAGCAAGACATACATTTTCATTTATTTATGTATTTTTCCAGTTTGTTTTTCCAATCCATCCCTGATTCTTTCTTCTAATGTGTCAGTAACCAATAACAGGCTTTGGTTTAGACAAATAATAAGCTTGTTGTTGCACTTGTGAGGATAAAGCCTTGCTACTGTGGTCTAATACTGGAGAAAAAAAATCTAATCCCAGCTGAGGAAGTTCAAAATCAGTGACAAAATATCTATTTTACATAGCTGTGCCACATCCTGACACTGAAGTTGAGTGCTCAGGCTTTTGTCTGGACAGAGTAATTCTCTTGATGTTTTGAAGGAGATTTTTCAGGTTATTCTTGCTACATTTACATTCACAATTTCTGGCCTGTAGTGACTGCTCTTAGTACCAGGCCTCCAACTGTTTCCACAAATGCTCTAAATTACATTTTAACCAGTAAGACTAGACAACTTAATAAATTTTTACATACCAGCATATTTACAGAATAAGAACATTAAAGCTTTTCTCAGTTATAAAAATAAAAGTACTCTTTTTAATAACTTCCTAACTAATTCAGTCATATCCACTTCCTCTATGCTAGTTTACAGCAAGCACAATTAAAAAGGTAGTGCTTCAGCTTCTCCTTTAATAAAATTGCTGATTAGGAGCTAATTAGTTAAAATTAAACACTTGTAAAGGCCTTTTATTGTCTAGTTTGGTTTGAAAATCCTTTATTTCACCTGGAAAGAGGAACCTTGTCTAGCTCCTAGAGGGGATGTGCAAGTCTTGCAGCCATGAGAAAAAAGTCACATACATGTGTTGTACATGTTCTTTTTAAACCTGCTTCTAGCACAGATGCCCAGCACAGAAAAGACTGAGAAAGAATCTCCTGATGAGCCTGAATCTGACTCTGAAGATGAACTAACAGAGGAGGAAAACCAGAGTGATGCATCCAGTACAGAGATGCAAGAGGAGTCACAATCAAGTGGAGCTGTGGGAAGACTGAGGCCCAAGCCTGCTTATCTGAGCTCAAATCCTAAAAGCCAAAATCTTCTTGCTGTGACCTCAAACAGCTGGTCCCAGAGGCAGAAGATAAGATATTCCCATGCTGAAAAGAGCATTTTCTATAACATCCTGATGGTGAGTAGTGGGACCAGGCTGCCTCCCTGCCTATCTGCTGCTTTTGTGCCTCAGCTCTGACTTTTTTCACCTCTGCCTGACTCAGAGGCCTCTTGGGCAAGACAGAGCTCCAAGATTTCAACCAGGTTTCTGCCTGGTTAATAACTAACAGGAGCTTTTATTTTCTGCCTTCCCTATTTGTGATGACTCCTCCTGTTGTAGATGAGGTAAAGGCAACACAAAATTGCAGAATGGCAATCATGAATATGTGTGTGTGTGTGTGTGTGTGTGTGTGTGTATTTAAAGGTACATATGCATATTTTAAAAGTCCTTGAGAAGTGCATTTAAAATGGCAAAATTTGCCACTTATTCCTCTAAGATAAGAAGTTTAACTCAACCGTGTGTAAGAACTCTCCTGGTATTTATGGCTGGTACTATGTACTTTGAAAAGTTGCTTCAGATTTCTTACAGTGGAGCATGTGACTGAAAATAAGATGTATTTCACTTGCTCAATAAGAACTGAGGCCAGAAGTCTCTTTGCAAACACAGCAGCCCTAATCCTTTTAGGCTTTACACAAATCCCAAAAGATAAATTTCAAGCAGTGGAAGAGCTTCATGTCTTTTATGTCTTCTCTTTCCCTGTGCTTTGACTGTCTGTTCCTTTGCAGAAGGGGCTCACAAGGGAAAGCTGCTCAGTGCCTCCACTGTCACTATTCCCAGTCCTGTCTGCTCAGTTACATTGCTGGCAGTTTTGAATTGCAGCAACTGAGGTACCCACTCACATTTCCTTCCACCAGTTCTGCTGGAGTGCAAACCTTGCTTAGGCTGGACTAGCCAAGCACTGGAATCATCTTAACCTGCTGCAGTGATTTGACTAACACACCCTGAAGCTGGGCTTTAGCATGGCATCAGCAATACCTCAGTTGAAAGCATTTTTAAGACCATTAATACCACCAAGGTTGTACCAATTCAGTGTAGTAACAATTTATTTAACATTCATTAATTTTCTAGCTTTTCAAAAGCTAACAGTGCTAACAATGAGCTTGGTCTTGTCTAGGGTACCATTTGGTTCTCCTAGACTTTCTCATATGTACAACTATTGACTTGAACACAGCAGCTTGAACTTGTATTTTGTAGGATATAACATTTGTTTGTTGTGTTGGGTGGGTGAGGGAAGAGGACAAGCACTGGTGGTTGCAAAATCCTGCATATCCCACTGAAAATGGAGCCTCTTCCAAAGAAGTCATTGCAGTGACAATTAAGTTCTTCATTTTTTCCCCAGCTGCTGTGCTCCTTTCTTTCTTCTCTCACCTGGAATTTTGTCTGCCTGTTGCTCCAGACCTTTAACATCCTGAGGACTCTGCTGCTGCCATCCTATCTGGTTACCTACGTGTCTCAGCTGTCCACTTTGCTGGGTGAAAGAGCTGGCAAAATCCTGGGCTCCCTGAGTCTGGAGAGCAGAGGATTGCTGCTTTCAGTCCTGGGGAGGAAACTGCAGCTGAGCCAGGCTCAGAGAGCCACCTCAGGGTGAAAACAAAGGGGGGGTCCCGTGGCAATCCAGGTCAGCATTGGTGACAGCTACTGCAGCATGGCAGAGGGAGGGGAATTCTCTGAAAAAGAAACCACTCCAGACTAAGCACCTACTCAGCTCACCACAGCTGCTTTCAGAGTGTTGACTGCCTAAATGTGAAATGGATGACAGCTGCCAATTTCTTGAGGGGTAAGCTCATTTTTTTACAAGGACCAAGCACTCCACCAGCACCAGTGACTGTTTCTGCTCACCAACACTAATCTTTGATTTCAAATAAATAAGATCAAGGCAATCTCTCTCTGTAGTAGTTCTCACTGGATTTTAAATGCAATACAGCCATAGGATTATTATACTCATAGTTCAATTAACACTTTTCTCATCTGCATCTTGTCAGGTCTCAAAGTAGGAAACAGCTTTTCAACACTCAGGTCTAAGAAATGAAGCAGACCTACCTCCAATTAACAAGAAATAATTAAGCCCTCAGCGGATGCTGAGCACGCATGTCCCTGATTTCCGTTCGGGCTTTGTTTCTCAGCACAGCTGGCAGGCTGATGTAAGGTAGATTACAGCCGAGAGAGGCACTCACAGCAGCTCGATTTAACCAGTTATTGGAAGCACAACGAGGGCAGGAGCCTGTGATGGGCCATCGTTTTGTAGCCTAAGGGTTTATCGAGGTGCTGGGTTTGAACAGAACAGCTGTGTGCTCTTGTGTTGATGCACACGTCCAACACACTCCTTTGTTTTCAAGAGGATCTGAATTACAAAGTGATTCAATGAGCGCGCTGCCGCTTGTGAGAATCATTGTTTCTGTGCCCGTGTGCCGTGCCTGTCTCTCCAGAGCCTTACACGGGCACACCGTGCGACACCAGCCCGCAAAAATGATGAACCCTACCCTGCTTGTGTTGTGTTTGCTTTTCCCACCCCATTCCCTCAGCCCCGCGTAGCCAAATATTTATCCACGCTCTTAAATAAAACTTGTTTGCCCGCATCTTTATTTTCGCGGCTCCTTTCTTTAGAAAAGAAAACACAAAAGAAAAAGAAAAGCTGTTTGCCCAGGACATCCCCCTCTCCTAGGAAGGAGCTTCGGGCTTCTTCTCCAGCGGGGATCCCCCGTTTCTTCCCCCGTTTCTTCCCCCGTTTCTTTCCCTGCCTGTCAGCGGCGAGCGGGCGGGGTGGGATGCTCCGGGCAGATGCGGAGGGAGCGGGCGGGGAGCGGGGCGGGACGGGGGCGGAGGGAAGAAGGGTCTGCGCTCCCGCTCTGGCCTCCGCCGAGCTCCGAGCCCGGCCCTGGGCGGCTCCGGCCAGCTGAGATGCGGGTCGGGAGAACCCCCCGCTCTCCGCTCCTCCACCTCCTCCTTCTCCTCCTCCTCCTCCTCCTCTCCGGCCGTGCTCTGCAGCGCTGACCGCCCCAGGTGGGCACTGACCGCTCCAGGGAGGCACTGATTGCTCCAGGTGGGCACCGACTGCTCCAGGGAGGCACTGACCGCTCCTGGTGGGCACTGACCGCTCCAGGTGGGCACTGACCGCTCCAGGTGGGCACTGATTGCTCCAGGTGGGCACTGACCACTCCAGGTGGGCACTGACCGCTTCAGGGAGGCGCTGATTGCTCCAGGTGGGCACCGACTGCTCCAGGGAGGCACTGACCGCTCCAGGTGGGCACTGACCGCTCCAGGGAGGCGCTGATTGCTCCAGGTGGGCACCGACTGCTCCAGGGAGGGGCTGATTGCTCCAGGGAGGCACTGACTGCTCCAGGTGGACACTGACCACTCCAGGTGGGCACTGACCGCTTCAGGGAGGCACTGATTGCTCCAGGTGGGCACTGACTACTGCAGGTGGGCACTGACCCCTCCAGGGAGGTGCTGACCCCTCCAGGTGGGCGCTGACCCCTCCAGGTGGGCGCTGATCACTCCAGGTGGGCGCTGACCCCTCCAGGTGGGCGCTGACCCCTCTAGGGAGGCGCTGATCACTCCAGGTGGGCGCTGACCGCTCCACGTGGGCACTGACTGCTCCAGGTGGGCGCTGACCCCTCTAGGGAGGCGCTGATCACTCCAGGTGGGCGCTGACCGCTCCAGGTGGGCGCTGACTGCTCCAGGTGGGCACTGACCCCTCCAGGGAGATGCTGACCCCTCCAGGTGGGCGCTGACCCCTCCAGGGAGGCGCTGACCCCTCCAGGTAGGTTGATACTCGGCGCTGCTCGGGGGCTCTGGCTGTGCCCCACAGCCCTGGGGTCTGGATGCTGTGGTTATGCAGTCCTGAATTGTCATTTTTCCTGCAGAATTTGGCTTCTGCCCCGTTGGGGAATGGGGTTATTGTCTTGCCTGTACTGACATCTTAAAGCTGTCTTCCTGAGCCAGCATGAAGGATGTTTGCTGGTAGTGTCAAGGTTTTTATCTTTACCTTTTCCACGATGTGTACTTCAAACATGTTGACAAGAAAGGCTTCATCTGGCAGCTGCTTTGTTGGGGATGCTTCTAATATTGCAGCTGAAGCCCTGGGGATGACACCTCCTGTCTCTATGGGATTTCCCTTGTTTAGGCTACCTGAGTCTTTTAGACTGTGTTAGCCTCTGCTCAAAAAGAGACCCTGTTATCTTGAGGTAGTTGCCAGAATGCCACAGTTTAACTTAAAAATGTTATACTGGAACCATCACTGCAAAGAAGTGGATGAACTGAGCTGGGTAAATAAACAATCCAAAGGTCTAGGAGAATATTGCCTCTTGTACTACATGGTGATGTTCTAAAGCCTGGTGCTACCAAAGTGTATGCTTTGTGTAGTTTTTAGTCTGTGTAAATACACTCAGAATAGCTTTAGCTTGGCTGGGCTAGCAGTGTCACTGTAATAGCAGGGAGGTTGGTGCCAGCTTGCAAAAACCTGCTTGAGAAAGCTACTTTGAGGACTCCTAGTTTCTGCAGAGTTCCCCAGTACCACAGCTATGCCCATGGCACTAGTGGTTTAATCCTGGTTTTCCTGTCTTTGAGCTATGAAAAATAATGCACAAATAAATATTTGGCTGCTAAGAATAGGACTTTTGTGTGTGAATTTAGCTAAAAAAAGTATAGAAAGGGCATTTTGGTTCTGCTGTGGGTCAGTGCCTCTTGGTGTGTGAACTCAGCCTGTAGAATGGACCCAGACCTACAGATGAGGGGTCTCAGTTTGAACCCTGTAGACTTTTTATTGTGATCCACATTTCTTAAAATATTTCCTTTCCCTGAATCTGGCTGTAATGCCTGCCCCTGTGCCTGTCTTTGCTGGGCATTTGGAGCTCTCAGCATGAATTTAGCATGACCTTGAAGCTGCCTTTTAGTCTGCAAGCGCATCCATGAGTTTGTGCTTTAATTTCCTTTTGCTGTTGTGTGCAAAAGCCACTTCCTGGGCATCAGCAAGAGGGTTTGCAGCTTTGGATGCTGTAGTGGAGCTCCTGCCAGTGTGGTTGCTTACACTGACCACAAATAGTTTTGGATTTAATTCACCTGAGGGTCTCTTGTTCAGCTGGTGCATCATTTCTCGTATGAATCCAGCAGCCTCTGTCCCAGAGCTCTTCCATGCTGCAGCAGGCAGGTATTTTTCTCAGCTGAGAAGATAGCAAAACCTGGATTGAACACTTTGGAGCACAGCTTTAGTGAGAGTTGTCATTTGGTAGTTTTTTTGGCTGAAGTTAAGTCCCCTGGGAGGTGGAGGATGCATTTCTGTGTGCCAAGCTGTACTGTACATCTTTTGTGACATTTTGCACATCATTTAATCTCTCTTTTTTTCCCCCTCTTGTTTGTAAAGCCTTTACTTTGCAGGGGTGGGGTCTGTTAAACATTAAGATTCTGTTGGGAAGCATGTATAAAAACACAGATAACAATTTCTTTCTCCTCTGGGCTCAAAACTCTGGAAGATGTTAGTAAAAAGACTCAAACTCTAATCTAGTGTAAACTGAAGTGACCTAATGTGTTTTGATGGATTTAAGTGCTAAACATATCTCAAATCACTATGTCAAAGCATTTTTAAGGTCTTGCAGCATGTGGGGATCCCTAACTTGTCAGCAGGACCTCTCTGAGTAACAGCTGGGTGAGCTGTGGCTGTTTACATCCTTCTCCTGCAGGAGTCATGGGATGATTTAACTTGGTTGACATCTGTTTCCAGTAAAGAGGAATTTGGGTTCTTGGGTCCAAGCTGTATGAAGAAAAATAACACTGAATGTTTGGCTCAAGATCCCAAGAGGGCGCAGCAACAACAGCAGCTGAGCTCTTGGGTTAATCAAAACACATTTTTGAAGTCACTTTTTTAAATATGGAAAGGAAAAAACCATAACTGTTGTTTCTCACTTCACAGCATCTTTGATTAGTTGGATAGAGAGTTGTGTTACTTGTCAAAGCTTTATAAACTGCAGTGGGTGAGTGTCCAGCTTGCCTTAAGGAAAATATCACACACTAGAGTGCTGAAATGGGAGCCCAAAGAGGTGCTGGCACCTCAGTTCTTTACAAGACCCAGCTGGCCAAAGCTTTCAGAACCCTGCTCTGGCTGTGTTTGACCTGCTCCAAGCAGGAGCTTGGCTGAGGTGGTGCCCTGAGGAGCCCCTCACTGCTTGTGATGGTGCAAAGTGCTCCAGGAGCAGTGCCCTTCCCTGTCTGCACAGCAAAGGAGCCCCCACCCCTTCAGGGCCTCCTCAAACATCACTGTGTGACTGGCACTGGGATCCTCTCTTTTGGGTAAGGAGGTCACTAGGGTAAAAATGCAATACACTCTTAGCTTTTCCTATCCTTTACAAGTTAGAAACTACCCTACCTGACCATCAATATCATGCATTTTAGCTTCATATGCCTTTTAGGCTCCCAGTTCAGCAAAATATTTTCTTAATTGGGGATGTTATGGCCCATATGCTTCTATTCCAAGCAGTTTAAATGCTTTCAGTTGGAGACATAAAAATATCTTAGTTGTGACATGATGTTTGAGCCTTCCTGCTGCGGATGCAAAATCCATATGGCAACGAGGCTTAATTGAAACCTGCTGGAGTTACTTTTCTCCTGCAACACATTATATGAAATATTCTTTATGCAGCTGGCTTGAAAGGACTAGCCTTAATTAGATATTTCTAATCAATTAGTGCTTTTGGAAATTCTGTTCCTTTCCAAGACTCAGGATTTTGATCTATGAAAAGCACTTCAGTTTGATAAACTACATATGAAGTACAGCCTGTGTGATTTATTCATTATTTGTGCCGCAGACTTTAGGTGTAAGTCATCCACTACAGAGTTATTGATTGGGTGGGTAAGTCCTTCCAGGTGTGTTGTGTAGTGGAAAGCTTGTCTGAAATCAGAACTTGTTGCTTGAAGAGTTGGGTCTCTAAATTGGTTTGAGCTTCAGATGTTTGCAATATTTCCTGGTATTCGTTGCTGTTTGGTCAGACCGTTGGGTCAGTTTGCAGGGGAGTATGTTTTGTGATTTCAATTAAGATTGGAGAAAGAAATACAAAAGCTGATGTAGCTTAAAGCATACTCCCCAAAGCAAATTACTCCAAGAGTCTGGAATGTGTTGGTGGGAGGCTTCAGTTTTAGTGAGATGTTGCTCCGTGCATGCAGGAGTCCTTCCCTTCCTAAATAATTGTTTCCATCTGCATGGCTTATTCCATCAGCCCCCAGGGCTGCCAGTGCCTGGACTGCTGAGCTAATAAAATCTGTGTCTCTTGCAAGAATGAGGATCTTTCTCACTAAATATTCTGTGCCAGCTGTATGCAAAGGGAACTTTGCTCTCATCATACAGAAAAATAATAGGGCAGCCCCCACTGGGGACCTTTTAGAACAAACAATATTCTGGTATTTCTTTCCCATACTTTAAAATTTTTAGAGGGAAAAGTTTCAGGACCCTGCATAATGTCTGGTGAACCCATGATGAATTCACTAGTTCTCTGAAAGTTTAGTTCTTATATAATATGGAATTTTCGCCATCTGTGAGAACTCAAATTGAAGGTTGTGGCTTCTGGTCTGTGAGATGTCCTCATGAACACAGACACTCCCATCACATGGTGAAGTGACAATAACCTGCTTGCCCATTGCACACTGGTGGGTCAACAGTGGCAGCCTGGGCATGGATGAAGCACTGACAGGAGGCTGCAGTGCTTCATCCAGTTATCTCTGCTTGGGTCACCTAGGGAAGCATGAGAGATGTGTCATTGTAACTGAGAAACGTTGGAAAGGCATAAACCTGGAGTACTCTTCACTCCCTTGCCTCTGCACTTTTCTCTTTGAAGGCTCCCATTTCTGAATTAGATTTCAAGTGGTGAACACTGGAAATAAAGGTGGAATTTCTTGTGTGTAAGCCCTTAAGTGAACATGAGCCTGGAGCTCTTGCAAAGCCCATAGCAGGTGGCCAATATATAATGGAACTGGAAGGATATCCTCTTTAGGCAACAAATAAATACAGCTTTGCTGATGAAAGTTGTTTTTCTCGGTCAAGGTAAAGCTGGGACAATGTTGCTGTTTGAAAGCAGCGGGGCTGACACAGTGGAAGGAAATCCCTGCATGTTCCCCAGCGGAAGGTGAGGCATGCAGGGCAGTGGATACATCCCTGCAGCTGATCTCCCAGCCCCTTGTTTGGGGCAAACATTCCTCAGGCCTGGCCTCCCTCCAGCCTGTGCACCAGCAGGGTAAAAGGAGATAAAGGTAGCAGCTGTATTTAGCTGCAGTGTTTCCTTTGAGTAAGGGGAGAGGAAGGATCCCTCCTGGGAGCAGCCATCCCTCATCCAAGGGGTTTGGAGTTCATTCACTCCGTGCTTCCTACACTGCCTTGGCTGGAGCACTGCAGGCACGAGGCTGCAGGATGTTTGCAGGGCAGGAAGGGTTTGGAGCAAGCACAGAGCTGCCAGCTCCCCTGGGAGAATCCAAGGCTTGGTGAAACACCAGCACTCACCCTGGAAAAAGCTCTTTTGGAGAATGGCTTTTTGCAAGGCTCATTCTAGCTGTGTGTCCTGGTCTGAGAGAGGGACAGTTTCTAGCTGTGCCCCTGGTTGGAGAGGGGGACTCCTCTCTCCTTGATGAACTGAGAATGGATTATCTAAAGGGTGGTGATGGACTGAGAGTGGATGATCTGAGGGGTGGAGGTATTGGAAATTTGGTGGGGGGAGGAGGAATGTTTTTGGGAGGTTTTCATTCTGAGTTCTGTGTGTGTTTCTTTTTATATATAGTTGTAGGTTAATAAAGTTTTTTCTTCTTTATTCCTAAGTTGGAGCCTGCTTTGCTCTATTTCTGGTCCCATCTCACAGCAGACACCAGGGAGCATATATTTCATGGGGGCACTGGCATTGTGCCTGCATCAAACCATGACACTGTAATAATGTGTTAGATGGAAGGAAACTTAACTGGGGAGTGGAATTGGTAAATAAGATCAAGGCATTGCTGCTTTAAGGCATTCCTATGAATTCTGCTCGTGTGGTCTGTGCAGTTTTGTAAAGGATTAGCATCACCTCATTGTTAAGAAAGCAGATGGCAAAGGAAAAACAGTCTTTGTAAAGGTCAAGAAGATGCTAGCTGGGGGTCTATGAATATCATTTAACCCCATAAAAGTTCTTTTTCTGACACTGCCTCTAAGTCAGGCATCACAGCTCATTTGGATCTCTGAGAGTTCCAGGAGGATGTACCCTGTGAAGCCAGCTTTATTGCATGAGCTCATCAGGTAAAAAACTCAAACAAGGGCTCAGTCCCCTCTCAGTGCGATGGTAGCTTGTTAATTCTCTAATTAATTGGTTAATTGACAAAGTCCCTAACTCCCATGCTTATGAGGCAGCCAGTTTCCCATCTGATGGTGAGAATGCTCCTCCCTCCTCCTCCAGCATGGTACAAGTGTCACAGCAGGCAGCCTGGGAGCCTCAGCAGTGCTGACTGAAAGCATCTTGGATAAGGTGATGTATTTACAGCTTCCACCATGGAAGCTTGATTTCCACCATTCCTATGGGTTCTTCCAGTTATTACTGGAGAGTTTGTCATATCAGAAACTGCCCAAGAGCTGTTTTTGCAGAGCTGCAAGAGCAGCAGTTCTGATTGCCTCTTCTCCTTTGTCTCTGCCATATGTGTAGCTCTTGTTTTAGCTCAGTGGCTGCTCCCAGCACAGATCAGATCAGGCTGAGCTGTATCAGCATTTTTGGGGCCAAAACATGAGATGGAGTCAGGTCAGTAACCACAGCCAGGTGATGCCTGTGTCAGAAAATGTACAAAAGTTTGGTTGCTTACACCAGGGTTAAAACATATGTGTCTGAATGTTAGTTGGGTTAAAGCATTTATTCATCAAAATTACTAGAGCTGTGAGGTAAAACACAGTTGCTTTAATTCCTTTCTTGTGTGTTTTTAGGTTTATTTTTATGAAATCTTCATAGTTTTCAATTCACCTGTGAGTCCAGGTTGAATTTCTGCTTCTTTCACTTGGTTTTGACTGTGGCTTTTCAATGGCTGATCTATGTAAAATCTTCTCTTGGCCTTGGCACTGAGCACCGTGCAGTCTGACCTTGCTGTTCAGTTTACACCAGGTGTAAACTGAACAATAAAATTTGTCTTGCATCACTTGACACTGATGCCTGAGACTTTATGTCCCATCTCCTCTGTGGCCCTCCAGTTGGAGCAGAGGGTTTTACACAGCAAACAGCACGTGGGGATTTAGAGACGCTGCTCTAATCCCTGACTGACCTTTGAGATGATTTTACACCACCAGCCTCAGCTGCCCTCAGTTCTTCCTGTAAATCCTGCACTCCCAAGCTGTTTGGGACTGTCTGTAGCAAGCTCCTCCATCCCCTCACTGGCCAAACCTCGATCATGTCTGACATCTTCCAGTCCTGGTTTTCATAAAGACTCGCGTAATTAAACTTCGTCATTAAAATTTTGGAAAAACAAGCCCTCTTCTAATGAGTTACCAGGCTCTTGACTACAAATAGCTCTGTGAAAGCTGTGAGCTGAATTGTGCAATCAGGTCCAGCATCTCAACCAGTTTTGTTCCAGCTGTTGCATCGTTTAAAGACGAAACCAGTACAGACAAGCTCTGAGTGGTGACTTCAGAGCCAGGCGCCAGCAGAGCAAAAATAGTGGATGCTGACTTTTTTTTTCACTTCTGAGCCTTTAAACAGCAGTCCAGCTCTCTTCTCGAGGACAAATGAAGAGAATGCCCATAAATATAAATTATAGGGCACTTGTAATCTCTCTCCACACAGAGAAGTTTGAATTCTTCCTGCCAGACCTGTTACAGCTGAAGAGATGACAAAGTGGAACAGAAGCCTGTTAGGATAAGTGATGGCACTTTGGAGTACAACAAAACTGTTGCTTATGAGTGGAATAATTGGCACTTACAATTGCCTGGCTGCTAAATAAGAGCTTCTGCTACTTGACTGTATTAAATCTTCTTTTTATTTTGGAAATAACTGATGGAGCAATCAGGATCTGGGAAAATGCAGCTCCCCTGGAGAGGGGGTGTCCTTCTGTTCCCCTGCTTGGAGTCTGGTGGATGAACCCACAAATGGGCCCAGTGGCATTTCATTCCCAAGTAAACTCCCCATAACAATGTGTGTGGGGACCTATTTGGCAATTATTTTTCTCTGAATCTTGGAGTGTTTAGGTGAGTGGATTTAGGTTTTAATGTAATTGTTCAACAAGATAAGCTTCAATAAGGGGGGGAGGGAGAGGGCTGTCCAGCCTAATTTCTGAAGTAGTTTCAGCTACTCTGACCCATTATAAAAATTTATGAGGCCATTATAAAAGCCATAACATTCTAAAATCTGTCAAAACAAACAAACAAAGAAAACCTCCTAAATGAAACATTGCTTTGAAAACTCTATTTGTACTTAGTCCATGCTCAGGTGTTTCACTTTTAATCTTAACAAATATCTTAGGTGTGGAATTATGATCAGGTTACTCCTCTTTTCTCCTCCCCTTGTCTTACCATCCTTGCTAAAACCCCAGCTTATCAGTAGCTATTGTTGAGCTGTCTCATAACCTTGGTAGCTGCACTGATTGTGGGGCTGTGCCACGGGCATGACTTCTCCTGGAGTGGATGTTTGGCATTCTTTGGGCAGCAGCTCCTGCGGGATGCCACAAACTGACTCACGGTGAGCTCAGCCCAGAGAGCCCATCCCCTGCTGTGATTGTCTGCAGGAAATAACCAAGATGACAGCCTAATCGATCACATCTTTGGCCTGAGAACTGGGGCACCCCAGGAAGAAAGCCCAGCATCTCTGCCACTCTTTCTATTTGTTGCCCCATTGCCCCATCCCTTTGCCAGAAGGGAACAGAAAATCCAGCGTGCAAAAATCAAAATGAGGTTTGTGAAATCAGCTGGGGCGTGAGCTTGGGAACCGGAGCTTTTGCATATTCTTCTTCTGTGAAAATGAAGGGTGTTCCAAGTGCTCTGTGGAGGTGGTGCTGGGGATGAGCTGTGCAGAGTGGAGTCAGAGAATCCCTGAGTGTGCTGAGCACGAGGTGCTGGTCACTCTCAGCAGCTGGGGAGGGGACAGACTGACTGACAGACTGACAGACTGACAGACAGACTGCTGCTCACTGTGCCACCCGCCTCTCCTCCAGAGCGATGTGTGGCCCTTGTCACCCGGCTGCAGGGATGATAGGTCCCTGTGCTTGGAGGAAGTGAACAAGCAGCTTGCTGCTCATTACTCTGGTGCCTGTGACTGCTCTCTGCCTTCAGTGTCCAGCAGGAGAGAGATTTTCCTGCGAGGCACAGCCCCCTGTAGGTAGCAGGGAGGTAAACGAGGTCATCCTCTGAAACCCGCTAAGGCTTCTAATTTTACACAGCCTCCAGTGCCCAGAGGGCAGAGGCATATTCAATTTACATTAATTAGCAAGTCTTGGTTATTCATCAGAATAAATGTTTTTGAGTGTTAAGAATAGCTCCTGTCTTAGTGCTTCCTCCTATTGTTGCAGCTCTTCCTTGAGCAGTGGAAATGTTTTGGGTGATTTAAATTACATTTACAGTAGTAATTAGGTGTAAGCAACTTTACAGTTGACTTATCTGAATATACATCTGTTTCTAAAGAAAGCATGACTTTTTTTTTTTCCCCCTACCCCACCTCCTTCATTCTCCCAAGGCAGGACATTTTCAAACAGGGTGGGCAGCTGGAGATACTGATATTTATTGATACTGATTATTGATCCTCCAGCTCCCTGGGCATCCTCCCAGCAGGATGACAGATTAGCTCTTGTCTCATGCAATAAAGTCATGAGTGGAAACACTTTGTAGGGCCTGAGTGTTGCTGTTTCTTGGCAGCTCTTTTCCTGTGAGGTGCTGGTTTTGTCTCTCAGCTCAGGCAGAGCAGAACCAGATGTGTGGCAGGCCCAGCTGCTGGAGCTGCCACCTTACCCAGACCTGACTGCAGCTCACTCTGTGCCCCAGTCACAGCCTGGCTGCTGCTCCCTGCCAGACTGGCAGCAAGCTGGGGCTTGGATAATCTCACTGATTTGGTGACTCCAGAAACTGGAATAATCTCTTAATCTCACTGAGTCTCTGTGATGGATAGCTAGCACACTTGAGGATTTCCTTATGTGGTGGATTGAACAGGGATAAATGATTTTTAGGTTTTCCTAACACTATGTACCCTCAAAATAAACCTGAGATAAAAAGAGTTGAAGAAGTTTTCCTACTCCACATTGCAGTGTGTTACTTGCATTCATTTTTCAGGGTAACAAACTGATTTTGGGATGCTTGAAAAATGTCAAGCTGCCATAAGATCTTGCAATGCAGCCCCTGGATGTTTTATTCCAGCTGACCTGAAGGCTGATGCCCAGCTCTGCCAGGCAGCTCTCCCAAACTGCAGAGAGTTCCTCCAGTCTTTAGGTCTGCTGAAATTCCTGACTATCCAAAAGCATGTTGGATGTTTTTCCACCTCCTTTTGATCCTGAGAAAGTCAGGCCAAGTCATGTCAGCTTGGCAGGATGTGTGGATACCTTCAGAAATAACTGAAGTGGTGACGGTAACAGCGCTGGGTCTGTTCCCGTGATTCATTTGAACTAATTGGCTGCTGAGAGCATCATATGTCTCTTTGTCTCCATATTTGAGTAAGATTCAGCTCCTGTGATCCAGATAATCTTATCCTAGTGAGCTTGTCTCATCCCTAATGATGCCAGGAAGACTGTCCTGGAGCATGAAACACGCTGGAGAGCTCAAAACCAGAGCTGGAATATTTATCCTGATTCACTCTGAAAAAGCAGACTCAGCTGGCCTCTATTCCTCCACCTTTTTTCTCACAAGCACAATCTAGGAGATAAACTCACTGATTACTCCTCTCAAATGCCATGAATAACTGAAGGCCAGACAGGAGTGAAGATGTGAAAGGCTGTAGTGCAACTGTTATTATCCACAGAGATCAGAAACTTTCAGCAGTGCTGTGTACTCTTTGTGTGAGTAATCAAAGCTGAATGTACTCTTAAAGAATTCTGTCTTCATCTGGATGCTTTAAATTTGCTCAGTTGTGCAACAAGCCTGGCTGAGTTATTGCTACTGCATGAGAAACCTGAGGATGAAACTGCCTGGTACAAGTGTCTGGCAGGCTGTGTCTGTAAATTGGCCCATTAAAAAGGATGATCAGCTGGCTGCTGGAATTATTAAAAGACATTTAATGACAAGGGACACCACTGAGGGACAAAAGAAATAAAGTTATGGGCTGTGGTGCCCATCTATTTGCAGTGCTGACAGGTTAGAGGTGATTTTCTATCCAGGAGAAGGAATGGCCTGGAACCCAGCCCCTTGTTTCAGGGCAAGGTGTGCTCAGTGGGGAGTGGTTTGGAAAGGCTGAGTGTTTTCTGGGGAGAACAAAATGCTTTTCCAGTTTTGTAAAAACAGAAAGCAAAGAGCAGCCACATCTTTTCTTGTAGATGTTTTTGTTGTCATCCTTCCTTGCTCTCCCCATGTCTCACATCCTGAGCAGTGTGTGTGGTCACACATGATGGTGACACTTCTGCAGCAACTGCAGTCTGTGTAGCTGCAAAAAAGGATGAAAAAAAAATCTTTAATTTGCTTTCTGTGTGTTCCTACAATTTTCATAAGTGGGTGAATTGTTATGATGGATAGTAGGAAGGAATTGTTCCTTGTGAGGGTGGGCAGGCCCTGGCACAGGTGCCCAGAGCAGCTGTGGCTGCCCCTGGATCCCTGGCAGTGCCCAAGGCCAGGCTGGAGGGGGCTTGGAGCAGCCTGGGACAGTGGAAGGTGTCCCTGCCATGGCAGGGGTGGCACTGGGTAGTCCTGAAGGTCCCTTCCAAACCACTCTGTTCCACCTGCCTGTGTGTGATTCTGTGCTGCTGTAAAACCTGTGGTCTCTGGGTTTTGTAAGAACTGAACTTCACAAGCTGGCACTTTCTGTGGTTGATCTTTGAGGCTGGTGTAGGAGGAGCTATGTGGATAAACCTGAGTTTTGAATTACGGCTGGAGGAATGAATTTTACAGGAATTGTGGGTAAGGAGGAAAAGAGAGGAAATTCCCATGGATACTTTTGCATAGTTGATGTGGGGAGTTGTAAATGCCCCAGACCCAGCACCTTCCCAGTGCCAGCCCCAGGTCTGAAGCTGGGGAGGGAGGCAGTGTTCCTGCAGCAGCAGGGTGAGCTCCAGCAGGCTGGGGAAATAGCTGTGTGAGTAGGAACAAAACCAAGATGGGCTCTTTTATGATGAGGGATTGTCTCTAAAATAGCTCCTGTCAGAGGCAAAGCAGGCTGAGCTGTGGACCCAGCTTTACTGGGAATATGGCAAACACAGAGTGGGATTGCTACTTGTGCTGGATGAGCTTTGTGTGCCTTCACTAAAAAACTTAAATAAGTTACTCATCCCTTTAACTTTGGGATTCTGCTAGAAGAATGCTAGAAGAAAGGAGATGTACTGAAACACTGTAGGAGAAAAACAAGGAAAGAACAAAACCTGTCAGGAACGGCTACAGGGCATCCGCTTGCTTTAACCCTTTCCTCACTTGTGCCTTGCTTGTCGATGAGATTTTTAAAGAATAATCTGGATCTTGCAAAATATTCTCTGTGGGTGTTACAAGTTCACACTGCTCTTTCAACACCAGTGTCTTACATCCAGCTGGGCTTTACTCACTGCTCAATTATGGCAAGAAACGCTGAATTGCTTCTTTAACAGGCGCTCAGGTTTGGGGTTTTTCCCCTGCCCTCCCCACGTCTCCGGGCAGATATTTTGTTCTTTTCTTGATGTTCTCTTCGAGTACAATGCAAAGGAGCATTGTAGACTTGAAGAGAACAGAGGCAGACTTGACTCCTCCTCCCAGGCTGCGTTTGGGAGTTCCTTTTTCGCGTGGGCTGAGGCTCACGTTAATGTTTAGCAAGCCCAGGCTGCAGCCCAGCCTCGGGAACAGCTCGCTGCTATTTTCTGCTCTCTGGTGCTGCCTGTGGGCTGTCCCCCGTGCCCCAGCGTGGGTGGCTCCGCCTCGGGCAGCGCTGCTTGAGGGCTCGGCTGGATTTACTGTCACTCCTGCCGGGGCGGGGGGACACAGGCTGGGAGGAGAGGATGCTCCATTGTCACCTCAGCGTGTGCTCAGCGCGGATGGACTGACCGCCACCCTGCTGGACATGGACAAGCGCGGCACGGGTGGCTCCAGGATGGCCAGGGGGGTGCTGGCACCTGTGCGGGCAGCCAGCTGTGCCCAGCTGCTCAGCAGGTACCGAGTGTCCCCTGGTGCACGGGGTGGTCCCGGCTGCTCTGCTCCCTAAGGCGGGGCACCTGGGATGGGGTGGGTGGAAGCAAGGTGAATTTCTAGAGGTGAGCAGGCTATTGTGTGTTCTTAAAATAGTGCTTTGAGTGCCCTGATCGTGAAATGAAACCTGTGGAAATTCCCTTTCTTCTTCCTCGTGCTAAGCCTACGAAAATCCCTGTTCTTTTCTCTGTGCTCACTCTGGGGTGAGTGCAGCAAGCTGGGGAAGTGGGACCCGAGGGGCTGAAATGCTGCCCTGTGACCCAGTGTAACCTGCCTTGGGGTCTGCCAGCTCTTCGGGGCTTTGTGCATCTATAGGAATGTAAGAACTGCTGATTTATCATGCAATTAGTGGAGAATAGAACTGAAATTTGAACTGCTCTGCTTGACAAACACTGTTCTGCTTGTGTGTTTACTGGATATTATATGAGTTGAGAATTCAGCTAAGGTGTATTTGCATCAGTTGAGAAGTTTGCATTGAGTTTTAGAATGTTCCCTTGCTGTAGTGGTCAGAATCTGTTGATTTTGGGTGAATGTGCTGGCAGTGATTTTACTTCTAATCACAGCTCACATTTTCATGTATCTGTCTTAGCTGTCATTTTTTCCAGTCCAATTTGATGACACTATGCATTCAAAGCAAGGCGGGAACTCTTTAGAAGACCCCAGGCAAAATCTGAGTTGTGAAATAAAAAAATTAATAATAATTGTAGGGGGACAGACACAGAAATGATATGGTAAATTACTTTAAAATTACCCACGTGGAAGAGAACGAGATTGAAACCTTCAGTGTTGCAGGCTTTCTTTGATAAAAATCAAAATATTTGTTAACGACTTAAGGCTTTTGCCAAACGAGTTAGTTGAGTTCCAGTGCCTGTGCTGCTGCCAGAACACCTCTGTGGTCAGCTCTGAGGAGGTGCTGCAGCAGGAATCTCAAACTTGCTCACCAACTTTGCCCCAAACATTGAACCCCAGCCAAGAGGCACTTCCCACCTGCTCACTCAGGACTCACCACAGGTGAGGTGTCTGTGTGTTTATGTGTAGCTAAGCCTCTTGCCCAGGATTGACCTAAAACTTACCTGTCCAATAGGGCAAGGATATGCCAGCCTGCTTCTAATTAGTTGGCCGTAATCAGGGCTTATTTTTGGTCAGCAACTCTGACGTGCTTATTGAGTTCCCAGTAAGATTCCTGCTGGTTTGCAAGGGGCTGGTGGTGCTGCCATGGAGCAAAAGCCACTGCTGAGCCAGATCTGCCTCCCTCCTCCTCTTCCTCTCAAAGCTTATGGGACCTGGGGCTGCTCACGGGCAGGGCTGGTGGCCCTGGGCTGGCTGGTGACACTCCAGTAACAGAATTGGTTACAAATCCCAGCCAAGGGCTTTTCATGGCAGGGTAAGCCAAGCACTTTGTGTTATGTGTAATAACTCTGCCCTGAGAAATCCAAGTGAGGAGTTGATGACTCCTCCCTGTCTTCCTGCATCCCTGAAGCCCTCGTGAGTGAAGCCTAGCTGGATTCCAGCACACCTCTCCACCCCTCCTTCCCCTGTGCTGCTCAGCACGTCACTCTTGTGGCCTCTCCAACATCTCTGAGCTGTTCTCATGCAGCTGAGCAACAACTTGCAGTTACTCATTCTGTGCTCTAATGCAGCTACAGCTGGTAGAGGGGGCTAGAAGAAGAAATAAGGATGAGTTCTATCACCCTGATTTACTCCAGGTTGAGAAGCTGTAGGACAAGTGTTTGAGTGTGAACCTCCTTCAGTAAAAGGCAATGAATGATCACACAGGAAATAAGTTCAGAGCCTTTCCATAGTGGATTCAAACAGCTGGCACCTTTTCTCTGGAAGCCAAGGGGTCCCTCAGCCCTTGGTCCCTCAGCTGAGTGTCTGAGGAGTGCACAGGCTGAGCATCTCACTGAAGTCCCATCAGAGATGGCAATAAAGGCAAGGTGCCTCAGCTGGTGTAACGGGAGCGTGTTTTGAGGATGTGTGCAGTGACTGGGAGGTACTGACTCATTGGCCTCAGCAGATCCCTGGCAGAGAGTGCTCGGGGCTGTGACAGCAAAGGCACCACAGGGCAGTGGTTCCCTGCCAAAGGGCAGTGATTCCCTGCCTGCTGCTCTCCTCATGGCACTCCTGTGCTCAGCCCAGGGCAGCTTCTGCCTGGGAGAGGGGAGTGGGTGAGGACAAGATGTGGGAGCTATGGGGCTGTGGGGTTTGTAGCCCCATGCCAGCTGTGCTGAGGGGTTTGGGATCCTGGTGCCATACTGATAGGTGGAATTGGAATGGCAGAGCAGGTCCTTGTGGACAAGGACATGGACAAAGCTGCTGGCGTGTTTAAATGGACATGGATTCAGTGGAGATGGAAATGGGGTTAGGAATGCCACCTTTTAATTAAAGACTGACATCTAATCATCCTGGAGATCAGCTTCATCAATTCACAATCACATTAAGGATCCCAGTACTACTGAAGATTTGTTTTGGCCAGGTACCCCTTTCTCCCAGCAGGATTTCCCTTTGGATGAAAGCCCTTTCCTGTTTGGCTTACCCTGCTAATGCAGGGAAAGTGAACAACAGGCTGGTCCACTGTGACCTTACAGTCAAACACAAAGCCATGCACAGGGAGGATGGGTTGTGTCTTCTGAGGCCAAAACAAGCCCTGGTGTGGTGGGACAGACACACAGCTAATAGTGTAAGCTAAACATGGCTTTGAATATTTTTAATTTGGCTGTATCTGCGTGGGGTTATCAATCCTGTTCTTGTTCTGCTCTGAGTTTCAGTCAGAGATGCCTCGAGGCAGATCTGTAATTAAAGGCAACTTTCCCTATTCCTTAGCTTGCTTATTTCGCCCCTTACTACATGGAGAAGAGACAAATCAATTCCAGATGAAGGCCTGAGACAAGAAAGTAGAGATGGAGTTTCTTTGCCCTTAAATACTTTGATAGAGACCCGTATTGTCAGGAAAGTTACAACCTGTGCTTTAGTTGAGATCCAAAGCTGTGGTGGAGGTAACAGAATCATAGAATGCTTTGGGTTGGAAGGGACCTTAAAGATCATAAAGTTCCAAACTGATCCATGGGAAGGGATGCCCAAGATCAGATCAGGTTTCTCCAAGCCCTGTCCAACCTGGCCTTAAACACTTTCAGGATGGAACATCCACAGCCTCTCTGCACCAGTGCTCCACTGGAGTTTGTGCAGCACAGAAAACACTGCAGGTGCCAGTCTGAAGCAGTGGGATACACACAAGCCTCAGGATTCACATCTTTTACTCCACACAGCCCTGGGCAAAGGTTTGCTGCTTGCTTTATCTGCTCTCACTGAGAATGCCAGGACAGGAGGTGAGGCTGCTCTTCCTCACTGCTGCACTGGGGCACAGCTGCAGCTTTGGGAATTGCTGCACACACAGAGCAGGATCTGGCATGTCCTCTTTATCACTTGCAGAACAGGCTTCTTCAAAACAACCTGAAATGACGCTGCTCCCCAAGCTGCTTGCATAATGGCAGATCTTGATGAGCTGATTGCTGTGTTACTGAAAACAAGCTGTAATCTTATTAGCAAATTGTGGCACTGCCATCTTAACTATTCTCCCTGGTGCTGTAGAGACAGACCTTCAACTGTGCCATCCCACGTGGGCAAAGTCCTTGATAAAAAATGCCTTAATGGGGACAGAAGTGGGGGTTGGCAGCAGTGCTGGACAAAACAGCCTGGGCTAAAGGCACTGTGACTTCTCACAGGGGATACTCAGTGAAACTATTAAACATGTGAGCAAATCTCTGGTCAGAGATATGCAGAGGCATATCAGCAGTAGCAGACTGCTAAAGCTAAAATTGCTTTAATTCTGGCTCTAGCTGCTTTGGTTAAGGCAGGGAAAGGAAAGCATGGTGAGAGTCTGTTGGGTAAGTTACTGTTCACTGCCACTGCAGTAATTTGATAATTAGCCTCTCTTTGCTTTTATGGCCTGGGCTGAGGCACCTGAACCAGCTATGTGCTTTCCATTTTATCTCAAGGATAAACCTTAGGAGGTCTTTTCTTCATATTGTTGTGGGGAGAAGGGAGGAATTGGTAGTGGTGTTCATGTACAAAATTTGGGTATTTTGAGAGTTACTAAGCCAGGCATTAAAGATTTGCAGTAGGGCTTTCTTCTGGTTCAGACCTTTAGTAGAAAAGTTGTGGAATTTTTGTTCATGAGGCATTTCCTGCATAAAATTGCTCTCTGTGGTTTTTGTGTAGTTCTGTGTGTCTCAATGAAATAGTGATCATGTGTATTTCATGTAAGATTTTGATAATGAGTAGACTGACTTCTTCCATACAGGAGCCTGTTTTTATATTTGCATTGATAATTTTGATAAACTGAAGTTTAAACCTCCAATAAGAAAAATAGTTACAGCTATTGAAAACATCTATGGAAAAAAAAAAAAGTATATGTATGAGTTACTGCTTCAGGATTTTCTCAGTTTTTTGAATACTCCTGTCTGTTATTCCTGGGTGCCTTTATCCCACTACATGATTTTAAACAAGAAAACTGAGTATGCTATGAACTGCTGATCTTTAGGTGACTTTAATCTCTTCAGAATTAAGTACATTTAAAAACATTTAATTAAAAACATTTCATTATTTAGGTTTAAACTGCATGCTTAGGGTAAGAAACTGGAAGAATGTGAGAAGAACCTGCATGGACTTTTTTGTTGTTCATTTCAAGTTTTTGCTTTTGTGCTTGTGAGTTGTTCTTGTTCTTGAAGTAAATTGAAAGCAGGTAGGATGTGCATGGTCTGACATTAATACAATTTTGTTCTCTCACTAAGGGTCTTTATCTGTCAAAATACTGCAACCAGTTGATCAGTTGATAGACTAATCTCTTTTTCTTTTTTCTTTTCTTGCAAGATGCTCGTGTTCCATGCTCATGGTCTGGGTTGTTGTGAATGATGCTGTGACTTGGTATGCTACTCCAAAGCTGCTCTTGAGGCTCATTCAGACTTTCTGTTTCTTTGTTCCATGTGTGCCTTTGCTCCAGATCTTTGGAAATGTCTTTAAAGACTGGATGCTGCTTGTGTGGCAGGACTGCCTTGTCTGCCTAAATTCTGTTCTTGTTGCCTTCTTCTCACCTTAGTTTTCTGGAAGCAGAAACTTAAAGGAATTCCATTTTCTTGGCTTCCACTTGTTGCCTCCTGGTCTGTTTGAAATGCTTGAGAGGAAACCTTTTTATTTATTCATCTGCTAGAGAGGTATTTCAATGAGGGAGGGATGTTGAGCAAGCAGAAAAGAAGCCCAAGCAGCTCCAGGTCCTTTGAGAAACTCTCTCATGGGAGTGATTCAGGCCTGGAGTGAACATAGCAACAGTGTTTATTGTATTTTGGTATTCAAGAGGGTGAAGAATTACATGAGTGTTTGCAACATATTTGCAGTGTGTTGACAGTATCTAGGAACAGATCAAAAACTCCTCTGGGGCTGCGTTTTGCAGCCCAGGGTCAGTGAGCCCCCAGCACTGAGCCAGGCATGCAGAGCTCCCAGGGATCCTCGTGGAGGGCACATGGAGAGGGAACAAAACAAACTGTAAGCTCTGTGCCAGCCTAATTCCTCACAGCTGTGCTGCTAATGCTGTGAAGCCAGGCTTAGGCTGAAGGTGCCAGGTGAAGCTGGAGCCTTGTTAAAACTGGCTGTGCTCTTAACAAGAGGAGAAATTTGAATTAAGATGCTCAGTCTTCCCACAGGGCCCTTCCTGTATGGCTGTCCTCAACAAGATCTTTCTGCCAGTCTCCTTTTTTGTTGGGTTAATTTTTAAAGCTTCATAATCTGATGCTTTTTGCTAGGTTGACAGTGCAATGGAGTGGACTTGATTATTCCACCTCCTCTTTGCCCAGTTGCACTGAGCCATTAACATTTGAAGCCAACAATCTCTGCTTTCAATCTCAGCTGTTGCTGTGCTGGAACGTCACAGGCTGCCCTCCAGTTGACTCGGGTATGCAATGAGGAAGAACAATCTTTTAGGTGCACTGAGTCTAAAATTAGCCTTCCACCTGGGCAGCTGGATCTGCAAAGCACTGTGCACTGAGTTCAAGGAAAAAAAAAGGAATTTAGATCAGAAAATAAAACATTTTCTAAGGGTGAAGGTCTGATTTTTGTTTTCCTGTGAGACAGGAGCAACAGCTCTAGTTTAACACTGGTAGAGCTGGGCTTTGGGTCCTGCTGCCTCTCTGCAGAGCTGCTGTGTGATATCAGCATCCTGCAATTTTCTGAAAGCAAATCTAGTGCAGCAGTAAATGGGCCAGTTGAGGGGGAAAAGTTAGGATGGCTTTTGTTTGACACACAGGTAGCTCAGCTGTGGCTTCTTAGGGTAGATTTATTGTGTGACTGGTGGGCTTTTGGTGCAAGCAGTCCAAGCACATCTGTATTTCCAGCTGTGGAAGGAAGCCAGGGAACTGTGGATGGTGAGGAGCACAGTCAGGGTGGGATGGGGTGCAGCAGTTCCCTGTTTGGCAAAACTCTGTCCTTGCACCAGAACTCTGAGATAAGGACTGAAGGTAGACCAGAACCAGCTCCTGGCAAGGGCATAGCCTGAAACCTGGGCTGTGAGGCCTTTATTGTGACCCTTCTCAGGTGTGCCCCAGGAATATGCCCTAGTGCCTTACACAAATAATGCTCCCCTTGGAGTAACATCTGGGATGTAACTGGCATTCAGAGCCTGGTGTCTGGGTCAGTCATGCAGAAGATCTAAGTCAAGAGCCACCCTTTGGAAAGAGCTGAAGATTTTATTTATGTTGGCTTAAAATGGTGTTGTTTTTTCCAGGCAGGCGTGGGGAAGGAATTGTCACAGCCGTGGGTGACACAGGCTTGTCACAGAGCACACTGCTGGGTGCAAGCTGCTGGTCAGGTCTGGGGCAGGTTCTGCTGGAGCTGCAAACCTCAATTCTGGTTTGTGTTGAACTCTGGAGATTTCTGGGGTGTTTTGAGCCAGCTCCAAACCAGGCTGAACACAAAGGAAAGGTGCATTTTGGAGGTGCTTTAATCTGTATAACCTAGATGCCATGGGAATATAGGACAGTAACTTAAGGCAAGAAGAGTTGTTTTGTGCCTGCTGCAAGCCTGCAGTAGAGCAATTAGGAGAGCTTGTAAGATGGTTCCTGAGTGTTGGGCACTGGGAGACTTCTTCAGTGCAAGTTTGTCTTCCAGTGGTCCTCATATGGCCAAAACCAACTCCCTCAAAATAATCTGAATTCCTCCTTCCACTAAGTTTCATGTTTCAAGTGATGAGTTCTGTTGACTGGTTCATAATAGAAACCTAGCAAGGTGTTGAGTCTTTTTTGATGCTAGCAAGGTGTATTTGTTTAAATCTAATCTTATGAGATAATTGTCAGCAAATGTGAGAAAATGGAGAGGAGTACTAAAGCTGAAGAGTGAAGGTGAGGGATGCAATATAACTTTTTAAATCCTACTGGGTAAAGATAGAAGTAAAAGGTTGAAAAGAGAGAAAATAATTTGAGTTAGTAGGTGCAGTGGAACTGAGAGTTGGACACGAACTGTGCAGGTAAAAAATAAGTTTTGAATTGACTATTTAAGTGCTCCACCAGGGTATAAATTGGTATCTTGAATGTTATTTGGGTATCCAGAAACAGGAAAGCAGATTGCCTCTGTTCTTGCCTGCTGGGTGGCAGAATAGCTCAAGTCAGTCTTTCACTTTTGTCTTCCTGTCAAACAAACAAGCAAACCCCTTCGGTTCTTGTTCTAAACACTGTGGCTGTCTCCAGATGTCTCTGGAGTGATGCTTTTGCTGTGGTTCTGACCTCCAGAAGAGAGGGGCTGCCTCTGTGTGTTAGAGTGAGGTGTGAGTGTGATGTACATGCATGTGTGTAAACACAAGTGCAGAGTGTCCTACAAAGTTTGCCTCAGTTATTAATCTTCAAATTAGCTTTTTAAAACTTGAAGTGCTCCTCAACTGAAGCAAGTTAGTGCCAGAACTGCTAATAATGGCTTTCTGGAATGAAAGGGGCTAAAACTTTCCAGATATTTTGTCATCTTTAACTTTTGGCTCTTAGAGCTAGGAGGCTAAATAGCATTTTGTGGGTGTTTAGTTGTCATGGTTTTCAAGGTGTAAGACTTAGACTTGATTTTTTTTTTAATGAAACTATAAAGGAATTTTGGCCTGTGTTTGGTAGTGGTGGCTGTTCATGTGTGTTTCTTGAACCACCCACAGTTAGTGTTTCACCTCTTTAATTTTTATATTCATCAGTGGAACCATTGAGGTGTTCTCATAAGTATGTTCCACTTACCCCATTTTTTGGTAAGTCTTTGAAAAATAGCAGGGTTTAAATAGCTTGGAACTCTTTGAAGACAATTATAGCTCATTTTAGGAGAGGTACTGTTTTATGAAGTGATGAGAAGCTCAGAGCACCAGGGCTGAAAGCTGAATGAGGCCAGTCTGGGACTTCAGCTGTGCATGAATGAATCAGCAGGGTGGTAAGAAAATTCCATATGCTTGGCTTTCCCAGGACACCTCATGTTGTTTCACAGCTGAAAAATCTGGTCTAGGCAGGAAAAGGGGGCCTCAGCCCTGTGAGTTGTTTGTTGTGTGAGCTGAAGTGCAGGGGATGGAGCTGCGCTGGTTTTTGCACAGGGAGCACAAACCTGCTGGGTTTGGGCTGCTGTGGTGGGAGCTGCCAGGCTCCTCTCTGTGCCAGGTCCTGGAGCACACATGCACTGAGCCTGGAGCATCCTGGGTGGCTGGGAATGCAGAGGGTGTCTGTGCAAACTTGCAGGGAGGTCTTGCAGTGAGTGTGGGGTGGTAGGTGGTGTGTTGGAGGTCACAGGAGGGACAGCACTGAAAACACTCCGTTGATCCGTGTCCTCTCACGTGTTTGGACAGCAGTTTTCCCCATTCTCTGGGGGATTTAGTCCCAGCCTTGTCTGTATTGCTAAACACCAAGCAGAGGAAGTTCAGCAGTTACCTCTGTTTGGCTTTGCTGCAGTCATTAATCAGTGGAGGTTGGACACAAATGCCGTGTGCAATATGTGGAGCTTAATCTCTCTCCCCTTATCTCTTCCTCTCTCAGCAGCAGACATTGCCCTTGGAAAATGAACCAGCTTCCTCCAAAGAGTGCTGTGGCATCCCCTGTGTCAGAGAGCACGAATTCCAGGGGAGAGGCTTTGGACAACTTGTCAATGGACAGTTTTTGGCTGGAAGTGGAGAACATTAAACAGAGCGCTGAAGCCGAGCAGGAGGAATGCAGCCTTGCAGATGTCAAAACACAGGAGGGTAGGTTGCCAAAAATGTTGGGAGTGAGGAGAGGAATGTGAACATCTGAAAGAGAAGATTTGCTTATGCACCTGAACAACTCAGAAGCATGTTGGAGTATGGTTAGAATATTATCAGTCAATCAGGGATAGAGATATTATTTTAATTGGGTGGTGGATGATGCCCTGCAGAAGGAGAGGGTTGGCCTGGCCTGGTTTCGGCTTCTGGAGCAAAGCAGACTCCAAAGGTCAGTCCCAGGAACATGTTCAAGGCTCCAGGTTTTTCAAGCAGCCCCAGCAAGGGTGGGGGCTCTCAGTGCCAGCTCAGGTGGTGTATGGTAAACACTCTGTGAGAGCTGGGGCTGTTGGTGTGCATGGTTCTGAGATTCATCATAGTGGCTTTTGTGGGAGCTGCTTCTGTGGAAGGCTGACTGTTCCCTCTCTAATTCTCTATTCCAAAAACCACAATAAACATCCAGAAAGCCTTGAATCCATCCACACAAGGTTTTTCCTGCATATCCTTTTTTTCTTTCTTTGGCAGAAATGTGTATGGGTTGTTTCTAATGCACTTTCTGGAGCACTGATGTTATCCAGTGCTTTGGAATAATTGGAACCTGGGCCAGTTATTCCAAAACTTTTGGGATATGTTTTCCTTCTATAGAATCACAGAATGGTTTGGGTTGGAAGGGACTTTAAAGCCCATCCAGTACCAACCCTGCCATGGACACCTTCCACCTGTGCCAGGCTGCTCTAAGCCCCATCCAGCCTGGCCTTGGGCACTGCCAGAGATCCAGGGGCAGCCCCAGCTGCTCTGGGCACCCTGTGCCAGGGCCTGCCCACCCTCCCAGGGAAGGATTTCTTCCTAATATCCAACACTACATTCCCCTCTTTCAGTGTGAACCCATTACTCCTTGTCCTGTCACTGCAGCTCCTGATGAGCAGTCCCATGGGGAGCTCAACACCCTGGGGTGCTGGAGGGCTGATAAGTGCTGATAAACACCCAGAGATCCCACAGGTGGGGATCACACCTTTCTGGGTCCATTTTGAAGAAATTGAGGTGGTTGGCATCTCCTTGAACGCAGGTTTGCAGCCTGCACAGCTGCTGTGCTGCCTGGTACTGAGGATGATCTGTGTCCTGGGGAAATGCTTGTGTGACAGTCCCAGTGTGCTGCTGGGCTTGGGAAGGGCCAATTGCTCTCATGGGGACATAGAGAGGCTCTGGAGAGCAGGGTGGGAATATCACTGTCCCTATCTGCCATCACTGGCAGGACATGGTAAACATGAAGTTCTGCTGTAATGTCCCTTTTTATAAAGGAAACAAGTTTGATTTTTAGAAGTGGAAGAGATGCAAAGGTATTCAGAAAATGAGTGCACCAGGAAGCAGACTGGAAAAGAGACCATCCCATGAGATGAAAGACTGTCTGGGATATCCTAAAGACTGATATGCTGGAGGCAATTTGATTACTGTGTACAAGCAGGGATATGAGGAAATGTCTTTTAATGCTGTAGATTAATCTAGCAGGCAGGAGCTGAGTGCTTAATTGGCCATTGAAACCAGACAGGCTTGAAATGATGCTCCAAGTAGCAAAGCCTTCCCAGCAGCCTGGGGAAGGAGGTGGGGCAGGCTTGGGCTCCTGATGCCTTTTCTGAAGGAGCTTAGGCAAATAAACGCTGTGCTGGGAGTGGGGAAGCTTTGGATGGTGTGCAGGGTGCAGCCTTTGGCTTTGGCATCTCTGCAGCTCCTGCTCAGAGCACAGAGGCTGTGGGACTCCTCAGAGCCAGAGGCACCTTCACTTTTTGCATAAATCTGGGGAACTGAGAGATGGGCAGCTCTGTCTGGAGACAGCCTGGCTCAGCCTGGGAGATGGCTGGTGATAACACAGGGACAGGGCAGGCTGGGGAGATAAGGCCCTGCAAACATGCTGACCCAGCTGGGAACACTCCTGTGCAAGCCCTGGGTGAGGAGGGGTGTCCTGGGGAGCTGCTGGTGGCAGTGGAGGGCCAGTGTGTAACTGCAGGCCTGGGGCAGCTGAAAGGTGCTGGGGGAACTCGTGGCCTTGCTAGCAGTTGGTGGGAGCAGGAAACAGCTTTTCCTGAAATGCAGCTTTGTGCTGTCCTTGCTGTCACTGTTTGCCCAGCTCTGTGCAGGGCCTGACAGCACAGCCAGCTGAGGACACAGGCACTAAAATAGCTGTTTGTGACCTTACAGCATGTAACTGTGGCTGAGAACTGCCTGCAAAGGGGAATTCTTCACCTTCAAAAATTAGATAGGAAGTTGTGTTTAATGTTTAGTCTGAAAATGTAGGATGCTCTAGCTGTCCTTTAAATATTTGGGAATACTTTATTATGAATGCTATTTTTGACTAGGTTATGTTTCAAGTAAATTTGTGGAACTGGTGTTCTTTAGTTTGGAAAATCATTCCAAATCTCGCCCTCCTGAGATGCTGCTTGCCTGGAACTCACAAGGCAAATCTTAGCAGCTCTCCAGGCTTAAACCTGCAGCTCATCTTCTGTGGATCTCTCTGCTCTGACCTGTTTCTCTCCAAATTTTCCCTTCTCCCCAGAAATAACCCATTTTGCTGGTTTCCTTTTGTGTTACTGGCAAACATAACTGGGCCAAAATAGCAACTAGAGGAATTACAATCTGGTGCTTTGGCACCAGATGGGGCAGCAGGCTCACACGGATGTCCGATGGAGGGGCTGCTCTGTGGGATTGTGTGCAAGATCAGTTTCCTGTTATGACTGGAATTGGCTATTTTCAATATTTGCAAGCAATACACTTCACTTCCTCTAGTTCCCAAAGGCAAAATAAACCAGAAGCTTTTTGTGTGTTGTTCTGCTGTGAAACCATGGATGCAGAACAAGAAAGTGTTTGGTGAGGGGCTGGGAGTGGGACCACCACTGGCTGTGCCCAGGGGATGCTGTTACCTGCAAACTTCTGTGAACCAGACATGGGAAAAGACCAAAACTTAGGGCCATGGAGGAAAATCAGACAATTTGCTAGAAGATTCACTTAGGGAAATACTTGACTTCAAGATCAGCTCTATTTATTGCGGTGTGATGATGAAAAAAGTTCTGTTTCATTATGACACCAGAAATCACAAAGACCACACTCTGAAGACTGAGTTTTGTGTCACAACATGTGTTTGCAAGCTGCATCAACATGAGGTTTCTCCAGAAAAATGAAATTATTTAATCTCTCAAGGAGAGCTTTATGGCTGCTTTTTATTGATGCAGCAATAATAAAACTTGGTCTGAGCTGCTGTGGTAGCTGAGGAGGTGGAAGTTTGCATAGGACAGGAAGAGTGGGAATGAGCTGCTCTGTGCCAACCAGTTCAGTTGTGATTTTTCTTTTTCCCAGTATAACCTTTGGTAGGGCTGTGCTGGAGCTGCCTGCAGTGAATGAATGTGGTAGATGGAATTGAAAAGATAAAGGCTTTGTGGTGTTTGCTGTGTTAAAGTTGAAGTCACCTGCTAAATTGTTTCTTTCGTCTTTGAATTTCAAGTAGCTGCCTTGCTCAGGGCACTTTCTCACTTGCACTTCCTTATGAGTGTATCCCATAAGAAAAAAAAAAAAAAGTATTCTGTGTTTGAAGTGTAACTTTACATGTATTGAAGAATGAAGTAGAACTGAGCTTGTTTGAGTAATGGTGCTGCACTGTCTCCAGGCTTCTCACACTTCCTTCTGGAACTGGAATTGTCTTTAATTTTGGTGATATTTTGAATAGGCCCAGGTATAAAATGAATGCACAGAGTAAAGATAACGTTTTTGCTTTAGCTGAGTGTATGGATACCAATCCACTTAAAAAATTAAAGAGTACAGATGATGCACGCAAATAGTTCAGCAAGTATAGTAAGTAAAATACATTTGAACTTACCAGATCAGAATCTGGTATTAAAAATATATTAAAAATATCTGATATTAAAAAAAAAAAAAAAAGTTTATACCTAGGCATGCATATAGATTTTTTAAAAAAGTAAAAGCAGCAGCCAAGTCATTGGGAAAGGCACAAAGGGCCAAATATGGAGTTTTGTGTGTTGTGGCTTCTCACAGACATTTTGTCCATTCTCAAAGGTGTTGAAAGATCAGGTGGGATCCAGGGAAGCCCTGCCATTCCTCCTGGGGTGGCTGTGTGCTGCTTCCAGAGCTCCCCTTTCCACAGGCAGTCCATGGAAAGGCAGATTTATCAAGTGCACCTGACTTTACTCCCATATCCTGTCACACTCCTTGTCTAAATACCACCCAGAGTCACATTTGTGCCCTCTTCTGCCCAGCTCCTCTGGGAGCTGTGCTCCTGGGAGTATCTCTGCCTCCACAGTTCTTTCTTCTCCTTTTTCCTCTCCTGGAATGAGCAATAAGAACTGTGTGAGCAGCTACACCTGCCCAAAGAGCTGTGTGAACTCTGGTGTCACCCCATACCCAGCTGGGCATTTAGGATTAGGGCAGAGATTTTGAGAATGGCCTTCAGAACACAGCACTGGCTCCCTCCCATGATGTCCCATTGGGAACAATGGGACAATCCCAGCCAGGGAACAGCCCAGGCTCCTGCTCTCTGCCCTGAAGCACTGCAAAAATCCCAGAACTGGAAAGAGGAGGGGTTCAATGTGTTGCCTACTCAGAGCAAGCAGCTGTCCTGCTCAAGGGATCCTTCCTGTCTGAACCCAGGAAGTTAAAGGATGGAAATGGCCTAACAGTAAGCACTGGAGGAATTTTTCTTGTTAGAATTTATCAGCCTTGGCTTGTCAAGGTGGTACAATAAAATGGGTCAGTGTTTGGTGGTATTGTGGGGTGTGCTGTGCTGTTATCTTTGCAACATTGGGCAAGGATAGACATTGTGTAGAGGATGATCAAAAGAAATAACACTTTTATCTGAAACTCCCTATTTTGACACACATCCTTGTTGTTTCCTCTGAAAAGAGGAGAGTAACAAACCCCCCCTCCCTGTGCCCTGGCAGAGGGAGAGGCCGAGGCCGACTGGCTGCAGGACGCGGGGCTGGCCGAGCTGCTCGGGGAGCCGGCGGGGGACAAGGACAACCTGGTGCTGCTGTCCACGCTGACCAGGACGCAGGCGGCGGCCGTGCAGCGCCGGCTGGACACCTACTCGCGCTCGCGCCGCAGGAGGAACAAGCACCCCGTGCGCGACGTGCGCGACATCTTCGCTGCCAGCGGCTCCCAGGTGTGTTGGTATCTTATCGCAGGGGATCCAGACCACTGTCTCCTTATCACAAAAGTTTGGTACCTTCTTGGTGTTTCCTCGTGGGCAGCTCCTCAGAGCACTGGCTCTTTCTTCTTCACAAAGGAGCCAACTGACCCCAGTTCGTTCGTTCGTTCGTTCGTTCGTTCGTTCGTTCGTTCGTTCGTTCGTTCGTTCGTTCGTTCCTTCCTTCCTTCCTTCCTTCCTTCCTTCCTTCCTTCCTTCCCTCCCTCCAGCCTTTTACAGCACTCTTCTTCTCATTGGTTACACCTGTGGCCTGTTAAAGTCAGGCCTGTTCCTCATCTTTGCTAATTGGCCCAGTTGCAACTCTCTTAGGGGTGAGATTACTTTCTACACTATCTTTATTTTCTTATATTCTATCCCCCTATTCTATCTTTTAGGAGATGTTGGCATCTCCTAAAAGAGCTTCTTAGTTGGGACAGATGAAAGTTTGACAAGAAAGTCTCACAGATATGTATGTTTAGCAGAAAGATTTTTGAATGTAGAATATGAAGGAGGAATAGAGATGGAAGCAAATTTTGATATAGAAGAAAAGAATCGCTGAGCCAGTCTTACTGGATACCCTTTGTCTCCTTGGTTATGTTAGTTAGAAGGGGTTTTTATGGCTTAGTGCAAAGGATAAACCCACCTCAAACAAGAAGATGTTTTTACCAAGCAGAAAGATAGCACAGGCAAACAAGGCAGCAAATGTTGCAGGTAGAAAAAAGGTCTCAAAATTTTCCACTGCAAGAAAACTGAAAAACAACTTCTAGCTTAAACTGTACTGTACTAACTTTTAGTGATTGGAGAATAGTAACATGAATATGGTAATTATAGTAGTTATGATAGGCTATAGATAAAAGTTAAGATATAGATTGGTGCTACTGTGTTAAGATGCCCAGCAAAGAAAAGTCTCTAATGCATTGTAACCAAAACCAAAGGGTCTCCAGGGCTGCCTGCAGCTGGAGCTGACAGCTGTGGGCACAGCTCTGTCACCCACAACCCTGGACTGCTGTAACAATCTCTCACTCAGGCTCTTACACTTCTTGACTCTTCAAGTCAAGCAAGTGGGGCTTGACTTGGCTTCCTGGGTCTAGGGCTCTTATAGCAAATGAAAGGTGACTCCCACGTTGGTGAGGGAGAGAACGATGCCTCTGACTCCATGGGTATCAGAAGGCTAATTAATTACTTTATTATGCTATAATATTCTATACATCTAAAACTGACTCTGCTAAGCACTCAACCCTGCACACACACTGCTCACACTGCACTGAATCTCTGCAAGCAGAGAGACTGTCCCCTGACAGTCCCAACACACACACACACTTGGCCCTGATAGGCCAAGGAAACAAAACACCAGGACTTTGGGTAAACAATCCCCATGTTGCATTCTACTTTTGCACAAACACAGGCACAGCAAATGTTAAGAATTGTGTTTTCTTTCTCTGAGGTTCAGAGAATGTGAATCTCAGAAATATTCTTGGAAATAATTGTGCCTTGCTTTTCTCTGTGAAGAGAAATGTGGCTGCAGGCTCCTGGTATGTCTTGGCTTCCTTTCAGTTCAAGAGATTGAGACTGGAGAAATGTTGGTTGCAGTGTTGAGGAGTTACTGGAAGACCTGCAGATGCACAGCCTTCCCAGGCTGGAGGAACATTCCTGCTGTATAGTTCCTCGTGGAGCACTGGCATCGTTTGGAGCCCTCTTGTGTTGTCTTTGTTCCAGTGACATGTTAAATCACTATTAAACAAAACAAGAGCACTTCCCAAATTCAGTTCTGATAAGCTGACCTTGTGGAGGTGGAAATCCTGGAGAAAGACTAACTCTGCCTTTTTTGGGGGGAGGATTGGTTGGTTTATTTAGATTTTTTTATCTTTTTTTTAACTTGATAAAGAATTCATAACCACCATCTTTTCAGCTGTTTTCCTGTGGTTCTGGTCCCTTGGTTGTGGCTAAAACAACTTTCTTATTTTTCAGGACACAGCAGCAGAGAAAGAGGAGTCCAGCCCAGACCCACTGTGGCACAATCTACGGACTTCAAACACCCAGAGAAGTAAGGAGGAAGTTTTTAAATGCAGAATAGGATCTGAAGTAGGTCTGAAACTGGAAGGAAAGCCACACACATATTTAAGTATATACAGTATCTGAAACTTGTTTGTGTTGGGCTGTGGGTTTCTTTATGTGATTATTCACACCATGGATTAATAAACTTTTCCAAGCCCCAGCGTTGTTAGAATTGTCACTCATCTGACCATTGTAAGTTCTTGAAAAAGCAACTGAAAGATGAAACTAAAATCAGTCTAGTAAAGTCAGTGAAACCTTATAAATGCCACGAGCAGTTGTGTAAAGAGAGGTTAGCCATAGGTGTGTCCTTTAATTTAAGGCTGTGGTTTTGCCTTGCCAGTGACCTGGTAATTTGAATCATAATGTTGTGACTTCACACTGATTACAGACTCATTAAACTTGGAAAAGTTCTCCAGAATCACAAGTACAACCACTGACTCAGCAGCAGTGTGTTCACCACTAAACCATGTCCCCAGGTGCCACATCTGCACAAGTTTTGAACTTTTCCAGGGATGGTGACTCCATCCAATGTTCCAATGCCTGAAAAACCTTTCAGGGAAGACTCTTACCCTACAGATAATTCTATGTTGTGGGGACACTCTTTTCATGTGTTACTGCAGGATTTTTAAAAGCAATGGCACCAAACCTATCTCAAACCTCATTTTTAGCACATTTGCTTTCCTGGCTTGCAGAAATTCAAGACAATTTTTCCTCTGCAGCAGAAACCCAGGATTATTCCTGCACAGTTCGAAACCCTGGGAAGGAGGAGGTGTTCAACATGGATGTTGCCTACTCAGAGCAAGCAGCTGTCCTGCTCAAGGGATCCTTCCTGTCTGAACCCAGGAAGTTAAAGGATGGAAATGGCCTAACAGTAAGCACTGGAGGAATTTTTCTTGTTAGAATTTATTAGCCTTGGCTTGTCAAGGTGGTACAATAAAATGGGTCAGTGTTTGGTGGTATTTTGGGGTGTGCTGTGCTGTTATCTTTGCAATATTGGGCAAGGATAGACATTGTTTAGAGGAGGATGAAAAGAACCAACACTTTTATCTGAAACTCCCTATTTTGACACACATCCTTGTTGTTTCCTCTGAAAAGAGGAGAGTAACTAATTGCACTTTCTTACTCATAATTCTGAAGTTTTCTTCTCTCTGCAAATGAACTGGGCTGCTTCCAAAATTCAAGTAGAATTGGGGTGGGTATTAGGCTGCCTTTAACTTAGAAAAATTGGCATCTCCAGTATGATTAAAGAGCAATATTGAAAAAGGAAAATATTTATTCAGCTGGTGGTTGAGTAGGAGTAGTTTTGGGCATATGTCTGGTCTTGAACACAGCAGGAAGAACAGATGCCTGGTTATGATTAAAAAAAATAAGACTACAGCAAAAGTTGTTCATTTGTGGGATTAACAGAGATAACTTGAGCTGAATATTTTGTGTGTGTTTCCCTTAGAGATTTAAGATCCCAAAGGGCAGACTAGGAGTGACCAGGATTGGAGATCTGTCAGCTCAGGACATGAAGAAGATCCCTACACTGGCCCTCATTGAGCTTACAGCTCTCTGTGATATCCTGGGCTTTGAGCTGAAGAGAAACAAAGCAGCAAAACTGAAAACTACAGGTTAGTTGTTTTTTTTGTGCTTTTTATGGTTTTTTTTATGTTTTTTGCATTCATCTTCTCATAATACACTCATCAGTTGTGTTTCAAATGTTAGAACAGAGCGGCTTTGATAAGAAACCTTGTGACAGGTGTGCTTTCTTTGGATTTCTCCTGGAAGTCAGTGGATCATGATACCAAGACCTACTGCCACCTTTATGTCTGGCTGCAATTGTCCTGTTTAACTCTCTTTCTCCAGTATCAGTGTTTACAAAAGTACCATCTTAGTCTGCAGTGGGGGATTTATCCCTTGCACCTCTATTAGAGCTGAGACTGAATGTTGAGACAGACTTGGAAATGTTGTTTCTGTTGTAGAGAAAAGACTCTTTGGAGTTCCACTCAACACCCTGTTGGAAAATGACCAAAAGCTGCTGCCCAACACCAAGGTCCCTCTGCTACTCCAGGCAGTAAGTTCTATGCTGGTTTCATTCACACCTCTGGTCCTCAGAGTCATGAGTCTGTGATAAGGACAGGCTGACTCCTCATCCTCTGTGCCTAAGAGCTGTTTCCCCCTCTAACAGCTGCTGTCCTGCCTGGAGAAGAGAGGGCTTGAAACAGAGGGCATCCTGAGAGTTTCTGGGTCCCAGACCAGGATTAAGGTATGAGCCCTTTAGCATTGTTTGGAAGTGTTGGGGGTGATTAGGAAGCATTTGCTGAACCAAGTGTTTGAATGAGCTGAATGATCTCATCCCCTCCCCAGTACAACCACAAACACCCATTGCTGGCAAACACTGCAGTGTGTGCTGAGGCTCTCTGCACCATTTCGCCTCCACGTCTCACCCTCCCAGTAGTCAACCATAAAATTTCTCTCACATTTGCTCACTAAAGCATGTGATAAATTCCATCTTTCTGCTAGAGCCTGGAGCAGAAGCTGGAAAGGGACTTCTACAGTGGCCTGTTCCGCTGGGATGATGTCCACCAGAACGACGTGTCGGGGCTGCTCAAGAGATTCATCCGCGAGCTGCCGGCCCCGCTGCTGACTGCAGAGTACCTGCCTGCCTTTGCTGCTGTTCAGAGTGAGTGCCTGCCCTGCCTGCCAGCACCAGTCTGGGCTGTGCAAAGCTGCCCTGTCAGGTGTGTTGGGAGCCTGTGGTGATGGGAGCACGGCACAGCTGAGGGTGGCAGTCACTGGTGCTGGGTTGAATTCGCCTTTCTGCAGCAGCACTGGGCCAGGGGCTTCAGTTCTGTGTCACTGGAGCCTGCATTTGTCTGGTTGCTGCATTTGTCAGGACAAATTGAGCAGTAGTGACACACAGACTGAGCTGTGGGAGGTGGCCAGGGCACACAGCCTGCAGGTAATGTGCTGTTCTGCAAGCACATATCTTTGTTCACTAGTGGGATTAATAGACATGAGCTGAACCTCTTGTGTGTGTGTTGCCCTTAGAGATTTAAGATCCTGAAGGGCAGACTAGGAGTTTGGATGTGTTAATCTTGAGTGCACAAGTTCTTTGTTCAAAAAATGGGGAATTATGGGTTCTTTTGCTGCTCTTCAAGGGCATGAGAGTTGCTGGTTGATTGTGTACTCTGAAGGAAATCAGTTTTCTAAAACATGGGTGGTTCTCCTTTCAAGGACAGTATGAGTTTGAGTTGCTCCTGTGAAACAAGGTCTCAAATTCTAGATGACCAACCATTCAACAAGTAATTGTCTCATTCCTTGGAGGATTCCTGTGCTCAAAAAGAAGGGTCAGAAACCTGAATCCTCTGTCCTGTTGTTACTCTCCTAGATATTCCAGACCTGAAGCAAAGATTGCAAGCTCTAAACCTCCTGATCTTGATTCTACCAGAGTCCAACAGAAACACTCTGAAGGTAACTCCTTGCTTTTGATTTTGCTGGTAAAGCATAGAATCACAGAATTGTTCAGATTGAAAAAAACCCAAAACCTTCTTCAAATCTTTGAGTCCAACCATTCCCCCAGCACTTCAAGGCAACCACTAAGCCATACCTCCAGCTACATGGCTTTTAAATAGTCACCATCTCTGCCTTTCTGTGCTTTATAAGAGCTGTGGTGGTTGTTGCTGCCTTTTATTTTCCCCTCCTGAATAGTTCAGCTCCCAGGTATTAAAGGTAAGGCTGACTTAGCACCCTGCACTCTTCATTTAGAGCACTGGAATATATAATTCAGTCAAAGATGATCTGTCATGGCTCTGGTGAGGGTGTGAGGTAAAAGAGATAATCCAAAAAGTCTTAGTTTTCTACATCTGGGAATGGCTTTGAGGGGACACCGAAAGAGAGGAGGGGGTTCATCTTTTCATTCAGAAACTTTTACAGCTAGAATTTATAAATTACCACCTGCCAAGGAGTAAAAACTCATCTGTTTCCCACACAGACTGTTTTTCCTGATTCATATATACTGGATAAGCCCCTCCTGATGTGGTTATTTGTTGCTATCCTAATATTAGAAATTGGTCACTCTACTTCCTGACAGGAGAAATGGGATTTGCTGATCTATAGCAAGAAAAAGTGCTGATTAATGATCTCTCCAGCAATTGCCATGATAGTAGTAATGAGCATTACTAGTATTGGATGGCATTACTAGCATACATTTTTTGAGCATTACTAGTAATGGATGGCTTGCATCTCTTTCCCTCTTCTCAGGCCCTTCTTGAGTTTCTCAGCAAGGTGGTTGCCAGGGAAAAAAACAACAAAATGAACCTCTGGAACGTTTCCACAGTCATGGCCCCAAACCTCTTCATGCACAAGGGGCTGCCAAACAAGATCCCTGAGGGGAAGGAGAAGCAGCTGGCGGAGGGGGCGGCTGACGTGGTGCGCGTGATGATCCATTACCAGGACCTGCTCTGGACTGTGAGTTACACAGGAATGTGGTGGTCTGGGGCAGCAGTGTCTTGGTCCTGTAAGGATTGGGACAGGGAAAGGATAGGCTTGGAAATTTCAGAGGAATTACACAGCTGTGAGCAAAACCTCTGGCTGAATTCCAAGTCTCCCTAAAGGTACACAGATTTTCTTGTCTATTTACGGAGCTAAAGTGATGATCAGATTCTTAAATGACATCCTTATCTCTGCTTGATTTAATTCCTGTTTGCACCCTTCTCCCCTGCCCAGGTCTCCTCTTTTCTGGTGGCTCAGGTGAGAAAGCTGAACGAGAGCAACAGCAGAAGGTACCAGTTCTGTGACAAGCGCATTAAAAATCTGCTGCGGAAGATCCACGCTGATAAAGACAAGGTGGAAAAGAACCAGGGAGAGGTGAGCTAGGGCCTGGGGAAAAACCCAAACCCCTGTGTGGCACTGTCAAATGTTTAACTGGGAACTCAGAAAGATGAAAGGGGAGATACCCTTGAAAAGAGCAAGAGGGACAAAAAAAAAAGCAGAATAATGAGGAATAGTTTCCCAGATGCTTTTGGCCGGGTTGTAGCAAAAACTGATCTCAACAGCAAGAGCACTAAATATATTTCAGGCTGCAAAACACTTGGTTAAAAGTAGGAAAGAGATCAGGAGCAGAAATTTTGTTTTTCCCCATGTTAAGAGCAGAATTCTTATGGCTCTGAGTGTCCCATGTGTTGGCACAGATACGTCTGCCGTGATAAAAGCAGACTTATTTTCATTTTTTAAAGCATAAATTCAGGCAATTGCCTAATTTTCTTTTTGCTTTACAAGGTTTGTGAAAATGGCACATCACTTGGTGCTTTCTTTCTTTGCAAAGGATCTTTCTGAAATTCAGTAGCCTGCAACCCGGATCTCTAAACTCCTTTCCAAGTAATTTAAATGAATTTCAGAAGAGTCATTCACAGTTGTGCAAAACAATTTGTCAGAATGTCTTCTGACAAGTCCTATTTTCATCCCAGCTTGTGTCAGTGCTGTGTTTGAACAGCAGAGAGCAGCAGCACTCGCTGATGGAGGGCACAGGGCTCCTCTCGTGGCCCCAACACAAAACATTGATGATTTATTCACAGTGCTCACCTTGGGGCTTCCATTCAACCTGTACTGTAAGAAACAAGCCTGAATTCTTGTTTAATTCTTCACACTCTCCAATTTATTTTGAAAATGAATGTTTTGACTGATAAGAGTCTTTCTTTAAGCACTTTTTTTTCTTTTTGCCTGCCTTGTTCAGCCTTCCAAGGTTGTGAAAGTCCACGCCTCACTCCTCCTGAAAGACTCTCTGGAGGTGCACTTGAACAATGCAACCAGGGTTGCTGATGTCTTGAGGCAGTTTCAGAAGAACCTGTGCCAGAATGGCTGGAATATTGTTAACACTGTCAACCTCCTCAAGTGGTAAATGGCTTTTTTCTCTGCTTAAAAAAGAAAAAGGGACTGAGTGGTCTGGCTGCTGTTTTCTGTCTGGAGGTAAAGGTGAGATGGAAGCACAGCGAGTCATGGGGAGAGATTGTTCTCTCTCCTAAGCCTAGGAAATGGTGCTGGATGGGGAAGGCAAATTTTCTTCTGAGTGATTCCATCCAGTGCTCAGACTGCCAGGAGGTCAGTGGTGCCCTCTGGGCTGCTGGACACCAAGTGAACTCCAGAATCCTTGCTGAAGGGAAGGGAGAAGGTAACAACATTGACCCTGACAAGCAAAACCCCCTCCAGCCTTCCTGCAGGAAAGCATCACCTGTATCACTGCCTGGAGTAGTAATTCCAGTGTGCTTATGTTAATGTAGGGATTTCCTAAAATAAACTCTGCAATTCCCTCCTGTGCTCCTGTGCTGAACTAACGCAAAACAGGAGCAGAGGAGCTCCTGCCCCTCTGTCCCAGCTCCTGCAGGCTGTATTTAGTGGGTGATGTGGCAGTGCCTCTCCTGTGTCCCACGAGGTGTCCAGGCAAGGAGGGTGAGGGGAAGTTGGCTGGATATGGGTCAGCTCACCAACATCTTGCCTTGTTTTCTTTTTTTCCAATTTTGGGTGTCCTGCACCGTGCAGGAGGATCAGCAAGGTCTCTGTCCCATGGCCTCTGATCATTGCTGGCCTCTGAACCACAAACAATCCTTTTGAAGGAATATTACTAAACCACCCAACCTGTTTTGCAGAGATTTAACCTTCAGTGTGATTTTCTTTCTGCAGTAACAACTCCACAGAGTGCACAAACTTGCTCCTGTATGAAGTGGGAGGCAATATTGGTAAGTACAAATGGTAGCTGAAAATAAGGACTCTGATATGCAGTTTTATGCTTAGCTTCTTTTAGGAGGCAGTTAAAAAAATTCTCTGGGCAACTGTGCCATGGTCTTACCACGCCAAGACTGAAGAATTTCTTCCTAACATCTAATGTGCATCTTCCCTCTTTCATCTCAAAGCCATTTCCTCAGATTTGTGGAAATACTTCTGAAAGGTTGCAATATGGAAATGAATGTGAACAAATCCTAGTTTTTAAGTGGGGGCAAAAGCAAACAAAAACCAAATCTAGCAGCTAAATGACTAAGGATATTAAAAAATGTGGTTTTTTTCTGAATGTCTTGTTTTAACAGGTGAACATTGCCTGGACCCAGACACTTACCTCTTGGACTTGTACCACATCAACCCCCATGCTGAGTGGATAATTAAGCAAAACCCATCTTGTCCTCGGATGTTCTAAGGAAAACACGAGGGAACAAAGCACTTGGTTGCAGTTTTTGGAAGGTGTGGAAATAGAGACTTTGCTGTTGTAGTGTCAGAGCAGACACTGCTTGTTTGCTGGAAGGAAAAGCACCTTTATTAACTGCTTCCATGGCAGCTGGCAGTGAGAGCACAGTGGCCTGAAACAAACAGCAATTATCATGGTGTAGCAGAGTTTGCAGGGGGAATGGCTGCTCTTAAACAAAATATCCCCCCAAACAAACCCTGAAAGCTAAGCTGCAGTGGTTGTGAGGCAAAGATGGAACAGAAGAAGAAAAAGATTATCTTGAATATGGTGGAAGGCATTTGTGTATCCTGCATTTGCTCTTTCTTTTGGAGGAGAGACAGTCAAATGCTGCAGTGGTACCAAGGACATCCCTTGGGTAAGGTCCATGATTGCCTGTGGCATTTCACCAGAACAATTTATGACCCTGGGCTTCACTATTAAGCTCCTGTTCTGTTCTTTGAAGAATGACAAAGGATGTTTCCAAAAAGGCCAGATGGGATGTGACACCAGCACATCATGTATGTCATGACTGCAGTTAAATGCATACATGCAACACAAGAAAATAACTTTCCTTGAAAAAAGGTGTGGAAAATCCAGCAGCCTTTCAGATATGCAGTGTGACAGGAAGGTGCCTGTCCCATGCTGGTAATGCACACCCAAATTGCCACTGGTGAGGGTCAAACATGCATTTATTTGGATGGACAACCAATATATCAACAGACAACACAGGAAACATGCTGAAGCTGATGTGAGGTTGGTAATCTGACCTGGCCACGTGAACTGGACTTCCTTGTGGAAGATTCTGTGTGAATGTGTTTGTTCCAAATCAACCAAGCTCCCCTGAGGTGTGAGGTGGCTGAGCTGAGCTGAGCCCCCCTGCTCTGGCTGCACATTTCCACTGCACCCACACAGCCTGGGCACTGTGGGCTGGACAGTGAGGGCAGAGCAGAACACTCACACCCTGCTGCTGCCTCCTCATCGTCACCATCATCACCCAACCTCAGCTCCAAGAGCACCATGCCTGGGAGGAGGGTGCAGAAGTGTTGCTTTCCTCTGTGGTGATGCTGAAATACCTCAAGTGAGGGACCCCACAGTGCAGTGAGTGTGAGAGGTGAAACACCCAGACTGTCTGGAAATGTGGACTCCTTTCTCTAAATACTGTTTGTTGTAAACATGGTTGGATATTTATTCATGTGGCAGAAGCAGGGCTGCCCTGCAAGTGTATACTCAAAGTATTTCATTTGCCAAATCCCAGCTGCACTAGTGACAATCTCCAGTATTATTTCTTTTGTTAGAGGAGTTTGTTTCCATTGCAATCTGAATTTTCCCTCCTCTCCTTTTTTTTATTTTTGTCCCCAGAATGAAGTGTAGCTTTCTTTATTCATTATCTCAATCTCCTAGATTCTGTTCTTCACTCTGTGATTATTCTGTCTGTGTGGCTGAATCCTCTTGGTGGTTAAGATCCTTGAGGAACAGGTGAGCCACAGTCCATATCCTTTCCAGCTTTCTGTGAATTCTCTATGAGTGCTGCAGATATCTCAAAATTATTGATCTATTAGAGAGTCTGTCTATTCTTTTTGGTTGAGATGATGCAGATGCATTGACTGGCTGGATCACCTTCATAGATCTCTTCTTAAGAACCTGTGATAGAACCTCCCAACCCTCACCCAGGTGTCAACAATTCTTGAGATGCCTCTTCTCTAGGGCTTAACTTGTGCCTGAAAGAGCCTGATTCTAGTGAGTGATTGATGTCTCTGGAAAGATCAAGCTGCTGTAAACGGGGGCTTTAAAAACCAAAGGTACCTGTTCAGCATCCCTTCTGGAATTCCTTGTGGCAGTGATGGAGTAAAGATGGCAAAGAGGAAATGCCAGAGATGTGATAACCTGAGAAGTACCAAAGGTACCACTGTGAGCTCAAAGTTCCTTTGCAAGCTGAATTGCACCCTGCAAATCACACAATGCTGCATTTTTTCCACCCCTCGTGTGCTGGTTTATGAAATATTCTGTCCGTGTGTATTGAGGGGTCAGGACTGCATCACTGCTGCTGTGAACTGCAAATAAGGGGGGTTTTTTGAACACCAAACAATGTGAATCAGTGCTGTGAAAAACAAGGTTAATGGGAGATTCTCATGAGACAAATATCAGGTTTAAATATTAAAGGAAATGTAAAAAATAAATAAATAAAACAAAACAGCTCTTTCCAGGTGATGGATATGCTTATAAAATTTTTTCCTATCTTTGTATCAAAAAGTGTAAATTTTTCAGTCAATGATGTGCAAGACACTCCTGAAGGATGGCTTTTAATACCTTTTATTTTTTATGATTTTTTAATTCTGTATTTAAATTCCATTTATTCAGTGAAATAATAAAACCACAGTAAAATCTCTTTGCTGCATTTTCATTAGTGCTTGAGAACAAGTGAAAGGGCACCACATCAGTGAATGCAGCAGGATTTGTCTGGTGCCTGAAGAGGGATGAAGAGGATGAGTTTTGTGTTACAGCTTCAGGAGCAGCTCCTCTCTGGCTGATCCTGGGGCATTGCTGCAGAGGATGCTCTAGGAGGAGGAAGATGAGGTTGGTGTTAGGTATAAAAAGCCCAGGGGAAGGTGGATGGGGGCAGAAGGTGAGCACCAACCACTTCTGAAGGAAGAGGAGCAGTGGTTCAAGATTTCAGCTTGAGGAAATGTGCCCATATCCAGTGAGAAATCCCTTCCCACCTCTCAGTGCTGCTCAGCTGAGCTGTGCTCAGGTGCTGGACTAGCAAAGAATGGCAGGAATCCTGCCTGGATCTTTGGTTAAATCACCACTAAAAGTGTTCAATAGTGATGAAATGAATCACTGGGAACTGCCTAAAAGCACTGCAGTGTCCTGTCCAGCAATGCTGCTGGGAAAGCAGGGCTTGCTCTCCTCCCCAGACACAAAAAGAAAGGGGGAGGAGGATCCAAGCAGCTTCAAAAAAGCTTCCAGAGCAATTATCTGAGGAAAACACCAGTTTATCAAACTCACTCCACCCATTCATCTTCAGTAGTATCAAAGTGCTAATCTCTCCCATCCCCAAGGGCTTTTGTGATTGATCATTACACAGCTCTCCCCTGCTCAGAACAGAAGCCCAGGATTTATTCTGAATGCAACTGTATGTTGTGCTGAGATAAGGGACAGAGCATAAAAGGATCTTGCAAATGTTGGTTGAACGTAGATGTGGATGAAGTGGAACAGAAATATCAAAATAATAATAATAATAATGATTTTTAAAAAGTAGTTTGCCTTAAGTATTTGCAAAAATATAGAGTCTTCACAGGAACAAGTGAAGCTTCAGCTCTGGCAGGGAAATGTCACAAATAAATGCATTTCCTGCAGCAAAGTAAGTGATAGCAACTATTGTTATAAATAAAATACAACTGCATTTGATTAAATCTATTTCTTTACCCAGTGCTGAAAACAAGACAAATTACATCAGTGGTTTTGCATGCTGAGAGGATGGAACCCTAAAGTTCTCTCCAAATCCTGTTTGCACATGAGGGCTGCACATGTCTTCATTGTGGGGGAAAATAGAGGCTGAAGTTCAATGTTTTAAGTCACTGGAAAAGAAAATGTGTAGCTGCACCGCCTTACCAGCTGGGAAAGAGTCTCTAATCCCTTCAATCTCAGGTTTGTATGGGTTTTGTTGTTGTTTGTGGTGGCAGAGCAGCTTTGTGCTGGTTGTCCTTGCCAGGACAGTGTGATGTGCTGGCCCCCCCTACCAAAGTCCTTCCCCCACACCTGGACCCGGGGACTGAAGCCTTTCCCTCCACACCAAGCTCTGCCCTCTAGCTCTGGCCAGGGGCTGACCCAAAGAATGGGAGTGCAGGAAGGTGTTCCTTGTTCCTTTTCTCCCTAGTCCTTAGGAGTGGTGATGTTTGCACCTCTGTGACCATCTTGGCCCTCTGCACTTTTCTAGCTGGTGAAGCTGTAGGGGTAATTACCCAGGGGATAAAGCAGGAAAAGAGGAAGAAACCCAACAGAAATGCAGGGTGTGGGTGTACCTCTGTGAGTTGTATTTAATTGTGGTTGTTTTTCAGGGTTTGGAAGAGACACAGTTGCACATGGGTTCCGCTGCCCTCTCCTCACTCATCCACAAACCCTGCTCTTGGCAGGCTGTAGTAGAAACCTGCTTCAGGAATTCCCTATCCTGTGCAGGATGAGGATAAAAGGTTGGTTTTCCCTTGCTTTCAGCTTCTGCCAGCATATCCTTTCTATGCTGGAAGGGTGAGGTGAGCCCTCAGTGCTGAATATATTCCTTGTTTGTCCTTGTGTGTGCATGGAAGCTCCAAGCTGAACACAAACTGCTCATGCCTTGTATTGAAACCTAATTTTTTAAGCCTTACCCATAGTTTTAGAACTCCCAAGGAGTGCGGCTGTCCATAACCCACCTCAGCTTTCTGCATGTACCCGGTCAGTGCAGGAGGAAAGGGCCACCCTTACCTGCCCTGGTGACTCTGGTTCAGCCTTCTCTGGACACAAGCACAAAGTGGAATAATTCCCTTTTACTTACAACAAACTGGCAGAGCTGTCTCAGGGTTTCCAGAGAGACAATTAAGGATTTTACATTGCTTTTTCCAAAAGGAGAAATAAACCTGGGGGTTCCCTAATAGTCCTGATTCTGCATCACCCTCTCAGAGCGTGGTGTTGTGGGTTGCATTTATTATGAGCCACTTATTATCCCTAATTATTGAGCAGGAGGTAGGGCTCTCGGTAACAGGCAGAGTTGTGACTTGATGAACACTCAGCTGTCTCTATTTAAGATAAAATTACTGTAATTAACAAATCGATCAACCCTACTTTCGCTTTGCCTGCCTGGGACAGAACAAATGGGCTAAATGAGACCTATTTAGCACAAAAGTAGAGAAAGGGGTTTGCAGACCTCAGGATACACAGACTCAGAGCTTTTTTTGTCGCACGCTGCTTTTAATGGTAATGTCCCATAATTGTCTCTTGTTAGGCAATTTTGTCTCCAATAAAGAGGCACCCACGCTGCACTTTGCTCAGCTCAGCCCAGCGAGGCAGAGTCAGCCAGGTGGGTTTTGGGTTAAAACCTCCCCCTCCAGCAGGGCTGCGTTGGATTCCCTGGGTGCTGTGCTCACTTGTGACTCTTACCAGGTTGTTTGCAGAATTTATGTCTTTGAGAGTAAAATCGATTCCTTAGGTTGTCTTTAGTTGAGGAGGGAGATGTCACCATCTCCAGCTCCCCAGGTGCTGCTCCTCGCGTTGCTTTGGTGTCCGAGGGTATCTGTGCTTTTAGCTCCAGGAATCCTCCCAGCCTGCTGGTGTGGGAAATACTCATCCCCAGCTCTCCTTCCAGAGCCATGTGATGCTGTCTGAGAAGCATTTGGTGACAAGAATTTGTCCCTCTTTATCAGTTTCTTGAGGTCAGGATTGAAGGTACTTGAGACATTAGTTCATGTTTGGGCTCAGGTGTTTATTATTTCTTATCAGTGAAACAGTCTCACAACCATGAGTTCTGCAGCCTTTCATTAGAAGGCACAAAATGGCCAAAAATCTCTTGGTCTTTTAAGACTAAACTGTCCAATTAAGAACTGACACCTGGATTATTTTCCCTTTTAACCCAATAACTGATCCCTCAAAGCCCACAATGTGGAGTTTTCTGTGCAATTACAAAACATCACCCAAACCCATGAAGAAGAAGGAAGAAGAAGGTAAAGAACAACCTGCCTCCACCCTAAAACCTCCATCTTGCTTTGTATCTATTTCTATATTCTGAAACCCCAAACTGTAAGTTTTCCACCCTGTGACATTACACAGTTCTACACACCTGTAATCCCAGTGCTATCAATCAATTTTGGAAGCTTTCTCCACAGCCTCAGGTCAAATGCACTTCTCTCTTGCCAGTCTGTGCCCTTCAACACAGAAAGTTTAAAATTCTCAGCATCCAGGATCCCAACAGCTCTTGAAGCTTTTGTCTTGTGTCTGTCACTGGTAATCTGACACTGGATGTGCTGTCACACATCGTCCCTGCCTGGCCATGCCAGGATTGTGTCACACCCACACCTGTACTGAGGGTGACCCCATCAAGGAGGTGAGATGCTGGAGGGCCAAGGGAATGCTCTGTTTCACTGTGTTCTGCCCTGCTGGGAAATGAACTGGGAAAGGGTAGATCTGCTATGTCTGGAGCACAATATGGGGAGCAGCTGAGGGAGCTGGGGTTGTCCAGCCTGGAGAAAAGGAGGTTCAGGAGGGACCTTATCCCTCTTTACAACTACTGGATAGGATACAGCCAGGTGAGGGTTGGTTTATTCTCCCAGGTAACAAGTGACAAAATAAGAGGAAATGGCCTCAAGTTGTGGCAGAGGAAATTAGAGAATAGGAAAAAATTAAAGAATTTAGAGTAGAGAATTTAAATTAGAGAGTAGGAAAAATTTCTTCACTGAAAGAAAGGAACAGACTGCCCAGGAAAGGGGTGGAATCACCATCCCTGGCAGTGCTCATGAGATGTGTGGAGGTAGCACAGCAAAAAGGGTCTGTGTCAGCCTGGGGTCTCTCAGGAGGATGGAGCTGCTGCTCCTGCCAGCTGTGACTGCCCTTGCTGTGCCAGTTCACCTGGGTCTGCCTGCACATGCTGTGTGGGGCCATCACAGCCACATTTATTTCAACAGATTGTTAAAAAATAATCTCTAAGTGCTTCAATGAACTGAACTGCTTAACTGGCCTATTTTTGTATAGGTCAGAGGGAGTTCATCCTCACTGTCCCCACACCTGCAGGCAGCAGTGAGGGGTGACAAGGGCATTAGGGCAGATATGGATAAATGGGAGCTATTTATGGGCCTGACCCCAGTACCACTGATGGCTCAGCATTCCAGAGGGACGGGTTCTGTGGCTCTCTGCATTTTGGGGCCGCTCTGCTCTGCCCCAGGGCTGTCCACGGCTCTCCACCGGGCATCTCCATCCCACTCTGGCTGGGAGGGACGGCGAGTGGCTGCTGTGACTGTCACATAGGAGCAGGGAAAACCCGTGTTGAAGCGTCAAAGGCAGAGCCAGGAGCATCTGAAAGCTTCATTAGCTGGGCTTTGTTCTGACGGCGCAGTCAGGCGGGGAGACAATGCCGGGAGCGTTATCAGCCCTGTGCAGGAGGCGGTTGCATAGCAACCCCGATGGGGGCACCGGGCTGCCAAAAGAAACACTCATTTTCCTCAATCTGGAGGCATTTCAAACAGGAGTTCATTGCTGATGGAGGATTCGCTTAGGTTTAACATCTCTTAAAGAGATGGCAGCTGGTGTTGGTCTTGTTTTAGCATCGTGTGGGTGCACACTCACCAGGTGAATGAACCTGAGAAAATCCAGGTTTTGTTTGGGTTTTCATATGCTGGTTTCCATCCCTTTGTCCTGCTGGGGCTTGAAATGGGATGAGGATGGGAAATTTCATTGTTTCTTTCAGGCCTGATGTAAAAGCATCTTCAGGGAGCCCTTCTTGGTACCACATTGGTCTCTGCAGGTGAGGAGGGTGATGGTGCTCCCTCTTCCCTCTGAGCCCTGCTCAGAGAAAAGTGCAGGAAGGGCAGGGTTCTGCTGCTGCATCTCCTTGCCAGGCTGCAGAACTGGTCAGAATTCAGAGAAACCACAAACCTGCCATACCTGTAGGCTGTTAAGGAGCACTGGATGTAAGGAGAGGAAAGAGATTCATCAGTCTGCTTTTGTCTGCACCCTGAGATGTTGAGATTGAGGCAAACAGAGGCTGCCCAGGCCCGTTTTGAAGGGCAACATGATTATATGGTGCAAGTAAGAAACAAATCCCAGCTCTGAGTGGGATTTGTGTGCAGGCAGGGCAGGGCAGGGCATCCTGTGCTCTCCCTGTCCTGCTGCAGCTCTGGCTGTCTCACACAGAAGAGGCTCAAAGAGCTTTTTTAAACTTCAGCTTTGGTGTTTGTTGTGCAGAAAGAGCAGTGGGGTCGAGTCAGTCTGCTCTGGAAGAGAAACTGGGATGCCCAGACATCATGAGGGTGTCCCTAATGGGTTTGTCTGGATTTTGCTAGGGGGATTCACATGTTGCATGTGCCATCTATCTGCATGATGTACCTGGCTCTCCAAAAACCTGTGTGGATTTGTACCCCCACTTGTCCACTCCTCTCTGGGGCCTAGAACAGACAGGGCATGCCTGAGTGCTCCCAACTGCAGAGATTAACTGGGAATTAACAACTACAAGAGATTTATTGTGCTTCTGTGGCCTCACACAGTAACACAGAGATCCCTGTTTTATCCTTGGTTCACCTGTTGCTGTCTGAATTGCCAGGGTGAGCAGGTACCAGCAGGAGGGTGCTGGCACTGGGATCTGTGGTGGAGGAGAGATTAAATGAACATCCTCTGTGTGGCCTCACCTGCTGAGAATGTGGAGGCATTTTCTGCCACTGATCAGCTTGCTCATCAAGTGACAGCAAGCCCAAAGAATATTATTTGTACATGGAAAACCCCTTTCTTTGCTCTGTCCCCTGACTGCAGCCTTTCAATATTGAACAATAATACATCTTCCCTTCTTATTAACAATTCAGTTTGAAGACTGATTCAGATTAACTTGGGCTCTCATTGTATTAAGCACTTTAGGGAAAAAAAAGCCATAGGAGCTCAGGATGTTTATGAAAAGCAATTTCCTCAATGCCAGGCAGTTTAATAACTCCATGGCCATTGCATTCAGGCTCTCATTTATTTTAAACTGTGTTTCCAAACTGTGACGGGTCAATAATAAAGAAGGCAGGGTGACAGACTTTGTGTGGAAGGGAGCTAAAAGGAAAAAAGCACATTCAGACAGGAGCACAGAGAATAGTGAGGCTCTTGGGTCTGACAAATTAAATGCTCATTTGAAAAACAAATTCTTCTTATAATCAATATAGCCCTACCAAACTATTGAGAGCAAGTGAAATTTTGGAGCTATATATGACAAAAGGGAGAAAATTCTGATCCTCTCTCATCCAAACTGTTTCCTTGTAACAATAAAATTGTTCTTTTATGTACTGGTCTGGATTTTGCCTTTAATCAAGTCTCTGGTGGAAGGAGACACATAGCCCCAGGCAGGATTTGCACCTGAGACCTCCAATCTACTCAAGCAATAAATACAAACATCACAGAGTGTTTCAAGTGACTTGTTAAAATATTGGAAATCAGTACCATGTAGGAAACAAAGTGAGTTAATAGTATTTGTTGAAAACACCTTTTACAAACCACGTGGGACCCTGAGCAGGTCAAGTGGAATGTTGTAGCAACATTCACCCATCTCCTGCTTCCCTCTGTGGATATTCAGGCAGAGGTTTTGCTGGGTTTAGGTTTTGTTATCTCCCCTTGAAGCCTGGAGCATGCAGAAGAACTGAGCTGAATGCTCTGTGCTGTGTCCTGCTCTGCTTGTGTGAACTTTGGGCTCCCCAGCTCGGGAAGGGCTTTTCTTCTGCACATCCCATGTGCAGGGCAGCAGGTTCAAAATGTAAATAAGCTTCAAAAAACTGGAATATTTAGGTTGTTGTTAGTATACAGGGATTGGAAAATTGATTTCTGTTGGTCACATACCCTTTCAGATTACTCCAGGTACAAAGATACCCCCTTCTCTATGTGAAACATGAAGTGCTGTGGATTTTTTCTGAATTATCCAAATATTGAACTTGATTAAACTCAACAGATTTATCTGTTGGATAACTTCTGTGAGTAATTAGGCAGGGAGGTTTTCTCTGCCATTCCCACCCAGCTGGAAGTTGGGCTGTGGCTGGCCAGGGAGCTGAGCTGCTTCTGCTTTTATTTTGGTTAAACAGAATATTTATAAATCAGGTGCTCAGTTTGAGTGTTTATTTAAAAGTCCTAACATTTTCCTTAATGTTCCTGAGTGCTCACTCATTAGAAGCTCACACTGTGAGTCCTTAGGAATTCATGAGATGTTTTCTGTATCTGGGTACTTTAAATAAATCTCACAAGTGCAGGCTGCAGGGTCTGGGTAGATGAAATGTTCTGAACAGGCTTCCCACACCAACCTTCCCCTTCTCCAGCTTGGCAGGAGGAGCTGCACCAAAATCTTGGTTGGATGTCCTTGGCAGGAGGAGCTGCACCAATTGTTTTGCCTGTTGATGGACTTACCAGTGGAATTTCACATTTGAAATAGAGGCTTCAGTGGTGATCAGGATGGCACTGGGGCTGCTGGTGATGCTGTCCCCAGAGGTGAATGATGGTGTGAGCTGGGTGGGTTGAGCCTGGCTGGGTGCCAGATGTTCCCTCAAGCTGCTCCATCACTCTCCTTCTCCTCCTGGACAGGGGAGAGAAGATTTAGCAAAAAGCTTTTGGGTTGAGATCAGGGCAGGGAGAGATCTCACCTTTACCACTGCAGGCAAAACAGACTTGACTTGGGGAAATTAGTTCAATTTATTACCAACAAAATCAGAGAGGAGTAATGGAAAACACAGACAAATCCTAAAAACAGCCTCCCTCCACCCCCTCTTTTTCCTGGGCTCAGCTTCACTCCTGGGTTCTTTCCCTCCTCCCCACAGTGGTGCAGGGAGTGGGGTTGTGCTCAGTTCATCACACACTGACCCTGCTGCTCCTTCATTTTCAGGGGAGGACTCTTCACAATCCTCCCCTGCTGCATCACAGGGTCCCTTCCATTCAGCTTTCCCTGAACTTCTCCAGGACTGGCTTCCCACAGGCTGCAGCTCTCCATGCACTGCTCCAGGGTGGGTCTCCCATGGGGTGCAGCCCTTCAGGGACAGGCTGCTCCAGCCTGAACCCCCTTGGCATCACAAATTTTCCCCAGCACAGGCTCCTCTCTCCATGGGCACAGATCCTGCCAGGAGCTCACTCTCAGTGCTGTCGCACTTCAGTGATGCTGTGTGTGAGACCAAGGCCTGGATCTTCAGAGAAGCAAACCCCAGCTCCTGAACATCCAAGGAAGGTCAGGCATTGAAATATCTCCATCCCTTGCCTGCTTCTCCCCTCCTGCCCTGAAGCCCATGATCTCTCCTGACCCAGTGAGTCAGGACTCTGGGCAAGGAACTACAACTCCCTGAAGGGAGGCTGCAGACAGGTGGGGTTGGTCTCTTCCATGGGCAGCACTGACAGAACCAGAGGACACAGCCTCCAGCTACGTCAGGGAAGGTACAGGTTGGAAATTAGGAAGAAATTTTTCACTGAAAGGAGAACAAAGTACTGGAATGCTCTTCCCAGGGAGGTGGTGGAATCACCATCTCTGGATGTGTTTAAAAAAACCTGGCCATGGCACTGGGTGCTAGAGTCTGGTTGAGGTGTTAGGGCATAGGTTGGACTCCATGATCTTAGAGGTCTCTTCCAACCTCATCATTCTGTGATTCTGTGATCCCTCCCATGATGAGAGTGCTGCAGCTGGCAGGGTAATGAGGCAGAAATATGCTGGACCCTGAGCTGCCATTCCCTGCCCTGCTCCTACAGTGCCACACACTGCCCTGGCCCTGTGATCACCTGCAGCAGGAGGCAGAGATGCACAGGGACACACTTCCCTCCTCTGCTGCTTCAAGGACTTGGATTTTTAAAGCTTCCACAAGAAAAGTGCTTACCCTGGCAAGGATTAAGTGGGAAGGATGTGTTATGCCTCCTCCTCCTGCTGTCCTATCCCCAAGGATGTCTCTGCTCTCAAAGCCATTTCTGATCATCTCTGGTGGTTTGGCTGCAGGGCACTGAGCAGGGGCTGCCAGGGTGTCCCTGTGTGGGGAGCAGGGATGCCTGCATTGCTGCATCAGCTGCCCAGAGCCTGCATTGCTGCATCAGCTGCCCAGAGCCTGCATTGCTGCCTGCTGCTTGGCTGCTTCTGTATTCCCTTCATTTAAAGCCATCCTGCAGCATCTGGGGATTCATTTTGCTCAGATGTGCTACTTACATTTGTAAGGTTTGTAGAGAGCGAGAATTATCATCTTAATTCATGATTTCCAGGCAAAGATTGTGGGTGCTTTTTTTCCTTGTCTGTTCATGTTTTGGCTCACAGAGGATTTGCTTTCTATCTGGGTTTGGAGGGAAATGATTTCTTTGTTTGATTTTCCTTCCCAAATATCCTGTCAGCTGCATACTGAAGGAAAACTTCTGTCTGAAAAATAGAGTCATGCCTTATTTTAGGCTTCCCTGCCCTAATCTCTGCTCAGGTAGCTGGAATTGTGTGTAAAAATGATGGAGACAGGAGATAATCTGCCAGTCTTGACTGTCTTCAGCTCTGGTGGTGACGTCCCAGCTGTTTCCAATCTTCACCTTGATGGAGAACCCATTTCCATGATGATAATCATTTGTCAGCTTTTAATCTCCCAGTGCAGATGTGACAAAATAGTTTCATAATCCGCTTGCGTGCATCAGGCTGCTCACTTCTATTTTGGGAGAGCAGGGCTGACTAATGTGCAGCTCTGGCTGATGGTGTGTGACACTGCTGTGCCAAAGGCTGTCACAGTGCAGCAAAAGCCTCCAGAAAGGGGCTGAGTGCAGGGATTTTTTAGTATCAGTTGGAAATACAAAGCAAAACCATCCCAGAAAGGCTGGAGAGAGCCCTGAATTGTGACTCACAGGAGTCTCTGTGGCTGTGCAGTCACCAGGCAGAGCAGGGGGGGACATTCCCCTGCTGTCCCCAATGGGCAGCCTGGCCCATTGCAGCAGGGCTGGAGGGAAACAGGGCCCAAAGCAGGGGCTGGGGACTCAGTGCTGCTCCAAAGGGTGCAGAGCAGGCAGTGGCTGCTCCCCTGCCACCAGGGATGCCAGCAACCCCCCACATCCCCAGGGACAATTCTATGAGTCACCTGTGGGATGAGAAAGTGGAGGGATAATGGGGAACAATTTGAGCATCGTGTCATCTGAAGTGTGCTTTGCTCGTGGGAAGGGGATAAAGCACTAAAATCTAATGGAGCTGCATTGAGTGTGGGGGAACATTGGATTATTTGGCTGAATATTCCATCTTTACATGCACATGTGGCCCTTTGACTGGGTGTGCTTATCTGACTTGGTCTCCTTAAAGCTGAGAGAAAAGATGGTCAAACACTCATCCCAAGTAAGAGTCTAGACATTCAATTGTTCCTAAATAACCAACTGTCTTTAATTTAAAAAAATAATTAAAATTTCAATAAGTCTCAATGTGTAGACAATTTAATATGAAGATGAAATGTGGCTGAAAGAGAATCAATATCTTGATCAATCAAGGAATTTAGTTTTGGGAAGTAGCAGTATGGGGGGGAAATGGCAAAAGTCCTCCTTGTCTTGAGAGCCTATTTGCTTAAATCAGAAAGTTGGTAGAAAAAAAATGCATTTTCCAGTTGTGCCTCATGAACCCACTAACAAGCTTGTGAAATGTGTGCATGGAAGGTCCTGACCATGTTGTTTTCCTAATCGTAATGATATTTAAATATAAGTAAACCAGTCCACAGCAGAGTCCAGGCATAAATCCTACCATTTATCATCTATGTTCTTCTGGAAACCAGAAGTGACTGGCATACTTGCTTAATTCAAACTAAATAGCCTATAAAACAAGTTCCCTAAGGCCAATAATAATAATAATATCAGGAGAAATGAATATAAGGATGATTGAATACAGGATATGCTGAGGAGTGAATATGGGATATAGATACATATCATGGACAGGCTGCTGTTTATGGTGTGCTGAGAACTCCAATCCATCATCTGACCAGAGAATATAATGCAGTTAGAATCAAAAAAGATGCCTCTGTCTGAAGCTATGCATGGATGTTATAAACCAGCAAATGCAAATAATTAATCAAAAGCAGAGAGCGGGCCAAAGTAGAATATCATCAAGCAATAATTCAAATCACAGCTGTGATTATGAGAAATAACCTTAAATCTGCTATTTAATTAATATTAAGCTCCTGACACCCTCTAGGATGGGGCAGGCAAGCTTTCTCAGGCTAATATGATAATAGTCAGAGAAAATATTATGTTCCTTAGAAATTTCAGGAAGGGTATTAACCATGGGAGGCTCTCAGGTCTGTGTGTACAAACCATGTTCTCTGCACCCAAACACTGCCAGGTTTCCTGGGACCAAGCACCCTTGTGAGAGACCCCAGCTCAGGCTGGCTCAGCACCCCCATCACCTTTGGGGTCCCTCCTTTGGAGTTGCCCCATGGCTGCTGTGGATCCTGATCCTTTTTGCCTGCCAGGAAAGAAGAGAGAACCCCTGTGAGACCTTGCTGAGCAAGGCTGGCTGCAGCAGCTCCTGCTGAGTGGGGCTTGGTTGCCTCAGGGTGGGATGAGGGTGCCCAAGCAAAGCACTGAGCTTCAGAAGAGATCCCAGAACGGTTTGGGTTGGAAGGGACCCCAAAAGCCCATCTCCATCAACCCCTGCCATGGGGCTTCCCCTGGAGCAGGTTGCTCACACCCCTTGTGAGACACCCCAGCTCAGGCTGCCTCAGCACCCCCATCACCTTTGGGGTCTCTCTTTTGGAGCTGCCCCATGGCTGCTGTGGATCCTGATCCTTTTTGCCTGCCAGGAAAAAGAGAGAACCCCTGTGAGACCTTGCTGAGCAAGGCTGGCTGTAGCAGCTCCTGTTGCCTCAGGGTGGGATGAGGGTGCCCAAAAGAGCTTCAGAACAGAGCCCAGAATGGTTTGGGTTGGAAGGGACCCTAAAAGCTCATCTCCACCCAACCCCTCCATGGGCAGGGACACCTTCCCCTGGAGCAGGTTGCTCCAAGCCCTGAGGATGATCTGACAGCCTCAGCAGCCCAAGGTATGTGCAGAGAGGTTTTGCCCTTACTCCCAAATGCTGGGTGTTAGACACAAGCTGATCCACAGCATGAAGCCTTTCCCAGCCAGGTGCAGATAGAAATATCTTTGTAGGAAGATTGGAGGTTTGCTTCATTAATGGAGTGACTGACTCCTGTGCCTGGGAATTGAGCAGCTTCCTTCACCTTCCCCAGCTTTGTGAGAGCGTGTGTGTGTGTGGTAAATGACCTTTGGAATGAAAATATTAACAGAAAAGGAAAACATGATTGTAATTTATGAAATGTTAGCCCAGCTGCCTCTGGGGGGGAACAGACCTTTCAGCCCTGATCCATTGCTGGGAGCCTGCATGGACACAGGTGCATTTAAAGAGTCAATTAGGGGGAAGCTGTGTATTTACACTGCCTGGATTCATTTCATATTTTGGCAACTCTCTTTTTAAACAGTTGAGACTACTGATGCTGCTCAAAGAGGTTGCTTGTTGAGAAAGGGCTGGAGGATGTTCCAGAGCAAGGAGATGAAGCCCAGACCTCTGGTAACAAAACATTTGGGTGGTCACTGCACCCTGAAAACATCAGATTGAACAGCCCCTGCCATGCTGGAGCAACTCCTGATGGTGGGATTTGGGCTCTTGAACGTTGGCAAATGGCTGTAAATACCTGTCAAACTTCCAGGGATGTTTTCTGCAGGAGAACAACAGAAGTGGGTGCTCTCTTGGCAGTTGCTTTGTGCAATTTGATTTCCTGGGTAAAAAACCTGCGTTTCTGTCTTCATTACTGGCCAGGGACTTCCACATAGGGCTATTAAAACCTTAAAAGACTCTCTTTGAGGCAGATCAATGCAAAATGAAATGGAGGAAAATTGCTTATTGCTGAGGAACATACAGCACTGTGAATAACAAGGAAGAAAATGCAGCTGAAGGCTCAAATTGAGTCTCTATTATGCCTGTGATTAAAGATAATGTGCTACGAAAGGGGACTACTGGAGGGTTTCTGTGCTAGGTTGGATGGCTAAAAACATGGTGATTGTGGCTGCTGGGCCCTCATTGGCCTGGGTTTGATATCTAAATTATAGGGTTATTACCCAGAAATGGGTTTGATGCTCTGTCTGAAAGGCAGAGCCCCTCACAGCCCAGCTGGCTGGGGGCACTCATCCTGCTTGGGGCTTGGAAAATCTGTGTTTCTATTTTCCTTGGCAACTCAGGGTTTGTGGTTCTTTGCATAACAGTTTTGGGGTTGTTTAAGAGTCTTAAGAAATTAAATATGGATAGGTTCTTCCAGTCACCTACATCCCATGTAAACCTCAGAGAGTTCATGAGGGACTGCTTTGCTTTAAAGCTGGGGATTTTCCTTGTTTATTTTAATGCAGTTGATGTCCTTTATTGATGAGGGTGATATATGGAGTGACAGCACAAGATTTGTGATGTTTTCCAGAATAAACTTGCATGTTTGTAAGTAGTTGATGTTGTAAGCAATGGCTGAAGATTTGTATTTGGCAAACTTAATTACATTTGAAATGAATTTGGGCTTGAACTTGGGAGACACTGCTTTCTGTTTAAAACAAAACTGTTCTCTAGGATGAGAAGAAGATTTCAGTGACATGTTTGTATTTAGTAAGCTCAAGGCACTTTTCACAAACTTCAGAACCGTTCAGCATCACAAGCTGTTTTCTCCAGGAAATCTTTCCTGCTCTGCATCCTCAGCCCCCCCAAGCCTGGATGTGGGAATTGCTGCTATCAGCTGCCTGCAGTGTTCTGCTCCTGGCTTATCTGCTCCTGGCACAGAAAGGACACTGACAACTGCTAATCAACCTCGAGCACACAGATCTCCCTGAAACATCAACAGCATCTGCACTGCTCCCTCTTCTTTATTTCCTTCTCCTCTCTCACTGGAGGGGGAGCATCCTTTGCTGTCTGCAATCTCCTAAGCTTAAACATTGGAGCTCAGTTAATTATGCTTCTTGAGCTGCTGCATCTACATTTAGCTGAACCTTAATTTGAAGAACAGAGCAATTTGAATTTGGAGTTTTGTGTTACACACCTGGTTTTTAACACTGAAGTCAGATCTCTCTCTGGCACTAGTAACAGCAGTGTTTGTACTGGTGCTGGGTGGTGCAGTGTCCACAGGGGTCTGAGGATGAGGGAAGAGATGAGGATCTGACTCCATGTTTCAGAAGGCTGATTTATTATTTTATGATATATATTATATTAAAACTATACTAAAAGAATAGAAGAAAGGATTTGCATCAGAAGGCTGGCTAAGAATAGAATAGGAAAGAATGAATAACAAAGGCTTGTGGCTTGGACTCTGTCTGAGCCAGCTGGGCTGTGATTGGCCATTAATTAGAAACAACCACATGAGCCCAATCACAGACCCACCTGTTGCATTCCACAGCAGCAGATAACCATTGGTTACATTTTGTTCCTGAGGCCTCTCAGCTTCTCAGGAGGAAAAATCCCAAGGAAAGGATTTTCCATAAAAGATGTCTGTGACAGTGTAGCCCTGCTCCCAGCCCCTTTACTTTTGGGCACCTGCTGCAAATCTTGTTTCCTTGGAGCTCCAGCCTGGTTGGTGGCTGGCTGGTGTCACCTCTGGGTCACTCTCTCTGTTAGTGCCAGGTGTTTTTTTGGTGACCCACAGAACCCAGTCAGTGCCACTGCAGGTGCCAGGGGGCTTGTGTGACAAACTGCTCCTCAGCAAAGGACAGGAGGAAAGATGCTCTAGTGAGATCCACATCCTCTGCAGGAGGACAGGCCAAGGTGGGATTTGGTCTGTCACCCACACAGGCATCTTGGAGATGACCAGTCCTCTGACCTTGGTGTTGCTTGGATTATTTCATTAAAAAAATCCACACAAACAAAACTCAGATTTTCTTTCAGTATTCCTGTCACCACTCCTATTTCTCCTGCTGCTCTGGCTGTCATTGCCTGTGACATTAATATCCCAGTTGTCATCAGTGCACCAAAACATGGCAGGAACAGCAAGGGTTCCTGCAGCAGTGTGGAGCCAGGAGAGGACTCAGGGTCCTGGGGACTGGGGGAATCTAGAGAGGGTTTGCTGAAGAACTTAAACACATGTTTGGTGTTTCTGTGATTTCACTGAAAAATCACATAAAGTCTGCAAGGCAAACCTCCAGCTCTAAGTTCTGTGCAATCTTTACTGTCCTTAAAGGAGGAAAAGGGATCTGAAGAGGAAGGTGCAGCTGTGGTTCCAGGGTGGAAAAGCTCCAGTCACTGCTAGTGCAGCACTCTTCAGGCTTGGCTGATGTCCAGCTCTGTGGTGAGGACAAAGCAATGACTCCTGCCTTGTCCTGTGGCTCTTGTATGACTGGTTCATTGTTGGGAAGGATGAAAGTTTGACAAGAGTCTCACAGATATGTGTGCTTAGCAGAAAGATTTTTGAATGTAGAGTCTGATGAAGGACTAGAGATGGAAGCAAGTTTTGATATAGAAGGAAAGAATTGCTGAGCCAGTCTGACTGGATAACCAAGGAGGCAAAGGGTGTGTGAGTTAGAAGGGGTTTTTATGGCTTAGAGCAAAGGATAAACCCACCCCAAACAAGATGATGTTTTTACCAAGCAGAAAGAGAGCACAGGCAAACAAGGCAGCAAATGCTGCAAGTAGAAAAAAGGTCTCAGAATTTTCCACTGCAAGAAAACTGAAAAACAACTTCTAGCTTAAACTATAATGTACTAACTTTGAGTGATTGGAGAACAGTAACATGAATTTGGTAATTATAGCAGTTATGATGGGCTATAGATAAAAGTTAAGGTATAGATTGGTGCTACTGTGTTAAGATGCTCAGCAAAGAAAAGTCTCTAATGCACTGTAACCAAAACCAAAGGGTGTCCAGGCCTGCCTGCAGCTGGAGCTGACAGCTGTGGGCACAGCCTCTGTCACCCACCACCCTGGACTGCTGGAACACCTTGGATACAATAAACTGCATTTTGGATACAATAAACTGCATTTTGGAGAGCCCCTGGAGTCCTGCATGCCTCATTCAGGCTCTTACAGTTCATGTGCATCTCCCAGCAGCTCTTTGTGGCTGATGGGAAGGCCAGTGTGTGTCCATGGAGAGGTTCAGCCTGGCCGTGTCACACCCCCCCATGTTTGGTTATTTAATGTGAGCAAACAAGGTCAAAGATAAAATAACTCCCCCTCCCCCTTTCACAATCCTTCTACTGTAATTTTTTAAGAGGCAGCCATGTGTGAGATCAGGCAAAGGTTAAATTGTCAGGCTCTCTTAGCAAAGGAGAGATTTGACTCCTAGCCTGAGGCAGGGTTATCTACCCTGAGCTGCTACATTGCTTGTTAGATCCTGCTTTTTCATAGCCAAAACATATCAGCACACAGCCCCACTAGCCCTGCTGGGTTCAATCAGCCTGTGTAAACCTGGTCTAACACACCCTGGTAACCTGTTACCCACAACTCATCTGCTGCAGGCTGGCATTGCACTTTTATTGCCTTGTGCCAGGAAGAAATGTTTTGTTTCTCTGCATCCAGTATCTGGTGAGTGGGGACTGGGGATTATTACATGTATTAGATTATTATTAGATGTATTAGATGATTAGATTATTATTATTAGATGTATTTTAAGATTTAGGCTGCTACAGATGAGCAAGGCTTGTGTTTCTTGTGTTTGTACACAGGACACAGAGTTGACTCGTGGCATGGCTGTGAGTGCTGGCTGATTGCCTCTGCTCCATCAGGGAATTGAGAAAATTTAACTCCTATTGCATAAGTTCATCCTCATTGAAATTTATCCAAATACAACCTGGAGGTGTATTGCAGTCAGGGGCTCCTGAGGGGGAACCTGTAACTTGACAACAGCAGATTTTGCTGGTCCTGACAAGCCTTGATGTGGCTTTTCTTACCCAGAAAATGAAGTTGCAGTGCAGCAAAAACTGCATTGCAGCTGCAGTGGGGGCCCATCCATCTGGACCATCTGGCAGAGCCAAGAGTGGCTGAGCCTGCAGGCTCAGGGTCCTGTGACACACTGAGGGCAGCCATGCATGAACAGAAGCACTGCTCATTTCACCAGGAACAGCCCCTAAACACAAGGAGGGGTTTGCAGTGACAGCCATTCCTGTGAAATCTATTGCAGTTAATTCTTCCCTGTGAGGAAGGCAGAGCTCACCTCTACCACAGGCTGGATTTCTCTTGACCAAGCATAGATGTTGCCATGCTCCATTTTCAGGTCTCTCATCTCATGATGAAGGGTTTCTTTAGCCCATCCTTCCAGATTTCCTGAATATGGAGTAGAATCAAGCAGGAAAAATTGCAAAAAGTCCAGCAATGTTGCATCAGTCTCGAGTATCCAACAGACATTGGGTGATTTTCTTTCTGCCTGGTTCTTCTAGGCATCCCTCTCTAACTAATATTCTTATAAAATTAATATTTTGGTAATCAGCTCCCAACTGCTGCTACAGAATAGCCCCAAACTTCTTTTAAAAGCCTGCAGAGCCATTTTTATGAGTGTTATGAGTGGAAATGTGTTATGAGTGTTGCAGTGGAAATGTGGACAGTGGTACAGCCACAGCAGGTCAGGGTGAAAGCCCATCCCTGTTTCAGCTCATATTGAGACTGATAGGGACCTTACAGGTGATTTTTTGCATTCTGGGTGCCAGATTAAAATATCTACAAGCCCAAAAGAGTCAAAATTTAATGCATTAAAGCTGTCAGTGTTTAAAGTGGATTTTGGAAGGAAGTGTAGCTGATCTATACTGGCTCAGTGATAGATGGGATGGCACTTTGAGCAAACTCTTCTAGTGGAACTTGTCCTTGCCCATGTCAGGGGGGTTTGAGCTGGATGTTTTTTAAAGATCCTTCCCAACCCCAACCAGCCTGTGATTCTCTGACCTTTCTTTCCCTGACATGGGCTGTTTATTTCTCCAGTGTCTCTATGCCCCTGCAGACAAAAAACAATCTTTGCTTTCACGTTGGGACTCAGATAAACAAAGGCATCAGCAGCAGCCCCCGGAGAGGCTGGGCTGTAATTGAGGTTATTAGCTGTGCTATTTTGCAGAGCACAGAGCAGGCTGGCAAGAAGCCAAGCCTTGCCTGAGCAGCAGCAGCATCTCTGCTGCTCCTGCAGCCTCTGCATTCGACACCTCCTGCTCCCTCCCAGCCCCTGCTGCCTCTGCTCTCTCTGCCCCAGACTGCCAATCCCCTGCTCACCAGGGAAGCCTTGCAAATGGCAGCGTGTCTGGCTAAAAATAAAATGAAATTTTAATGACTGCAAAATATCCCCTTTCCACTCAATTGCTCTCTGGAGGAAAGGGGAGGGCTGGGAAGTCAGGGAATGCCCAGGAGTTGGTGCAGGGGTTGATGCCTCTCACCTGCTTTACTGGGGTGGTAGGGAGGAGTAAAGAAACAGAACAGATTCTTTAATTAATAATTTTTGAAATTTATTTGATTACCTTGTGGTGTTGTGGGTGAGGAAAATTTGCTGGGAATCATTTGTTTGACTTGAAAGTGGCACACACAGGATCATGGCTCTGTTCATACAGCTGAAGTGTAACTGACCCTGAGCACAGAACATGCTCTGGGCACTGACCAGCACCTCCAAATCTGCCCAGCCTGGGCAATCTGGGGGAGCCAGACTGGCAGAAACTCCTGAGCACCAAGCCTGACCCTCATGGTGGAGTCCCATTGGCACCCTGGACCTTGGGACTGGTGTTCAAGAGGCCCCAGAGCTGCAGAGTCTGCTCAGTCTGGGGTGAATCTGGCACTGTCCCCCAGTTTTTCCCATGGGACAGGACAGGGATGTAACACTTGGTGTTTGTGCTCACTTATCCACATTGCTGAACCACTGTGTGCCTTCCTCCCCCTCCCTGGACCAACACCTCCCTGCCCCTCTCCTGGCAGTGCTTGTAACTCATTTAAGAAATTATATGGAGACACTGGATTAAGCTGTAAATCAACAGTAAGGCAACATATTTCACCAGGATGGGGCTGGGAGGGAAAACAGCCATGGGTGCTATGATCCTCACAGGGTTTCCTGCAGGGAAAAGCATTCCCTGTGGCACTATTGTAGCATTATGATGACCTTCCTCATGTGGAATCATCCTCTGGGGGTTTGCAAACCCCAGCACTCTCTGCTCAGAGTTGATAGAGGCCTTTCCCTGCCTGTACATCCTTGCTCAGAGGGCACAGAAAGCCTCGAAGCTGGAGCAGCAGAGCTGCTGCAGCCCTGCAGCCAGGATGGGGCACCCCAGGAGCTGGATCAGCCCCACAGCTCCTCACTGTGCTGGCTGCTGGGACCCTCAGAGTGAATCCCATGGTTATCCAGCCTCCCTGGCTGCTCCTCTGCCAGGTACACGCTGGCAAAATCCCAAGGGTGCAGCTCAGCACAAGCAGCAGCTCTGCAGGGGACAGCAATCACATCACCCTGCTGGGATTCCCCTCTTTCCTCAATAAAAAACCCATCATCACAATCACTTTTTCCTCCTGTGTTTGCTCAGTCAGAAAACATAAAGGCACTCATTATTTTTATGTGCTCTGTGACTTTATAGATGAATGTGACATTTCTGACTGCCATAGTTTGACGAGGAAAATGAGGTATTGGCAGCTAAAAATTAGTGATGGGTGCTTTACAAATGTCTGGATACCCAAAAATAGCTGCAGAAAACAGTGCTGCTTGGACATTTTAAGCACAAGAACAAGCAATGAAAGCATTCCCAGAACTGCCTGAGGGAATGGCAGACTTTTCATTTAAGGCTGTATTATTTAATTGGATAATCTGATTAAATATATAGGTTATGTGAGGACCTGATGCTATCCCCTTTAGGAACTGCTGCATATAGACAGAAATAAAATAACAACCAATTGCATGGGAGGGAGAGCTACAATAAATGCTATTTTTGATGCAATTGCTCTGGAGAAACTGGTGGCAGATGCATTACACTGCTATTTGGTTAAAAGGGCTGTTTTCTCCCAGATGAATCAGTTTATGAACTGTAGTGAATTGGCCTTTGCCAAAATAATTGATTAAGTCAGAGCCATTGATAGGGAGTATTTTGTTGGAATTTCCATGTTTCATTTATCCTGTGCTCGATTTCTATATGTATGTATAAAAATGCCAAATGGCTGTGCCTTGCCATGGCTGTGCTGCATGAATAGGTGTCAGTGGGAGGTGCTGGAGCTGCCCTTGGATCCCTGAGGTTTTGGGTTTGGTAGCTGTCACACAGGTCCTGGCAGTTGAGTAAGCTGAATATATTTAACTCAGCTTTTCCTGTGTCTGAGCAGGGGATTTGCCATAGCCTGTGGCTGGCTGTTTATTAGCATAACTTAATGGCTGGCTATAAATAGAAGTGAAGGGAGGTGCAGACAGAGACTTGCTTTACTAACCTGTCTCTTGGGCCCTTGTCTGTGATCTTCCCTTTTTCTAGATTTTTCCCCCCTTTTCCATGGTGATAAACAGTTAAAACGCAATTACAATGTTAATTTGTTGTGTTAATGTGCTACAGCAGGAAGCCAAAGGGAGCTGCTCTGGCAAACTGGAGAGCAGCTCCCATTAACCACCCAGGCTGCTGGGGGACTCCTGTGCCCCTGAAAACCGGGAAACACAATCAGCATCTTATCGAGGCTGACACCAAAGTGATGCAATCAGCCTCGAGTGTCCCACAAGGACCGCGGCTCTGAATAAAGATAAAGCCACTCAGCCTTTTCCTGCTTCACCGGGGTCATTGAGAAGGGAAGGATGCCATTAACCAAGCCATAAATCTCATTCCTGAGGCTTCCAGGTTTGGTTTTCTCCCCTGCAGCCTCTCCATGATGCAAGGCAGGGGATGGCACCCAGGGCCCCTTTGTCCCTGCATGGTGGGCTCTGCCCAGGCACCTCTGCTTGTCCAGTGCTGGAACCCAGGAAATTCCTCTGGCTGCCCTGGAGGACTCAAGACCCTGCCCAGGGGCTCAGAGGCCTTGGCACAGAGCCCAAGACCCCTGTGCCTTTGATTGAGCCCTTGGAAAAAACAATTACCAACCTTTATATGAAGAATTACAAGTCAAAAGAGTTTAAGTAGAATAATAGTTTGTCACAGGGTGAAAAATAGATTTTTGAGGTTTTTAGAATGGGGGCTCAGGGTCCCAAGATGGAGGAATTTGGCCGTGCCCTGTCCTTTTTCCTTCTTCTTCCTGGCCTCCATCTTCTCTGTGATGTTGGCACTTTTGGATTGGTTTAGAGTAGAAGCTCACTGTCTAACATAGGTGATAGGTATTGGGAAGTTATGGTAAATAATGTACACATGGTTTTTAGTATAAAAAGATAACACCAGAGTGCCTCTGTCTGTCCTGCTGAATGGACCTCAGCAGGCCAGAGAAAGAATTTTATAGCTAAGAAACAATAAACAACCTTGAGAACGAGAACTGAAGAGCTCTGACTCCTTCTTTGACTGCTGGGCTGGGAAAAGAAACTTTGTGACACATCTTGGGGTCACTGTGAGCAGCGGAAACCCCGAGAGTCCAAGGGAATCCTGCTGGGGGCAGTTCAGGGTTCCATGGGCTCCAGCACAGGCTGTTGTCCTTCCCTCAATCCATCCCTTTCTTCTGCTTCTGCTGCTGTGTTATCAAGGGCTTCAGTGCCCCTGCCACAGTGCTTTTCATGGCTCTCCTCTGGCCCACAGCAGCTGGAAGCTGTCCAGACCTCCAAACTGTGATCCAGCACCTCCCTGCCCCTCTCCTGGCAGTGCTTGTAACCTATTGAAGAAATTAGATGGAGACTTTGGATTAGCCTGTAAATCAATAGTAAGGCAACATATTTTACCAGGATGGGGCTGGGAGGGAAAACAATCACGGGTGCTGTGATCCTCACAGGGCTTCCTGCAGTGAAGTTCTTTAACACCTTGTTCTTTAAGGGACAGCAGGTTTTTCATCTCCTCCCCATTTATCTGACACTCCAGTTCTCTCCCAGTGAAGATGGCAAGAGGCAGAAGTGTTTTCTGTTCTTGAAACTGGAAGGATTTCTCCTGCCATGGGCAGACAACCCTCAGGTGAAGAGCCCAAATTGTGAATTAAGATCTGCAATATCATTCTTGTCTTGAGTGTGATCTGGCTGCTGCTGCCCTTGTGGGGCCTAAACCACTCTGTGGGTGTTTCAGTGCTCTCAGCACATGGAAATTATCTATATACCAGGTAGGAATGCTCAGATTTTTCCCTAATGTGTCTATTCCATTGCACCTCTCCTTCCTTATGAATGCTTACAACCTGCTTCAGCAGCACCACTTAGAATTTATTGGAAGACCAAACACAGCCTTAATCAAATACATTTTTGGTCAGGTCTTACATAAATAAGTAAACCAGTCTCCAAAGCAGATGATTTGCTGGTAATAGAAAAATATCTTTTTATTGCAGTAGCTGACTTTTCAAGGAATTAAAACTCATTAGACTCTACCATTTAGAGGAAAAATAAAAGGCTTTTAAACATCAATTCAGAATCCATTTACAGGCTCTCTCAAGGCCCTGTGTTACCATGTGGATCCAGGGTTATGTCTCGCTAATAAAATACTGGGAAGTGTGGAAAAGCAGTTGGGGAACTGGAATTTCTGAAAGATCTCCTTTTTTTTTTAAATGAAAATATGTGTTCAGATGCTAAATTACCATTAAAAACAAAACAAAAACAAAACAAAAAACCCACAAAAAAGCAAAAACCAGAACAAAAAAATCCCCAAACCAAACAAAAAAACCACCCCCAGGAACTGTTGCAAACAGGAGAGAATTAAAAACTCACTGTCAAAATATGCAAATGATGTAAAGTTCAAAGAGGCCAAATGCCATACTCTTGTTTATCATAGACCTGGCCTGGCACAGTGCTCAGTGCTTGCAGAGAGGGTTAATGAAAGACATTGGCATTACAATTAATGTTATCAAGCTGAAAAATATTTGTTTTTCTGAAACTGCTGACTAAATGTTAAAGATCTACATTTGCATTTCACAGCCTGATACTCTGAGACCTGATTTTTGAATAGTCCACCTAACTCCTCCAGTCTGCTATTAAAGCCAAGTGGTTTGGATTTTGAAGATACCAGAGGTGGGAGAACATGAAAGTCCTTTGGAAAACCAGGAGATGCTGTGTGTTGCTGTGTGTTTTGAGCTGACTACACAGGCAAGCACTCTGCTGCCAAGGTGGGGTGGGTCTGATGCTGCTGTGTCCTACTGAATCATGGGCAGATGCATTTATCAGTGCTTGAAAAGTCTGGTTGCTCTATTGGCCATGAAAAACAGCCTGTGGGGAAGCACAAACTCATCACTGAGAGCAGAGTCTGCCTCTGTGCAATGAGTGGAGCTGGTGGCCACAGAGTGCACAGCAGGAATGGGAATGGATGCTGCTGCTCTGTGCTCCCTCCTGGGGCAGTGTCCTTCCCATGTGTGATGTGAACTTGCTGGGAGCCCTGCCATGGGGGAATACAGGGCAGGGGGAAACTTTCCAGGGTAGAGATGAAATAAAGTTAAAAGTTAGATTGGATATTTAAATGTGGAGGAAGTGTTTAAAAAACATTAGTGAAGACATCTGCCAAAGGAGTGTTTGCTCCTCCTAAAGCAGCCTGGAGGGAAGGGCACTGTAAATAAGTCAATATTTTGCTGATTTACAGAGATCATGCCTTGAGATGGCTCCATGTGCCTGTACTTTCCCCTTGTGACACCTCATTGTGAAGCCTTGGGTGCTGTTCCCTCTATTATCATCACATTGATGAGCTCATGCTGCTCCTGTAGGTTCTTTTACAGGTCCAAAGGCACCTCACACACCAGAGCTACAGACCAGGAGCTTACAGCAACCCATCCCCTTGGTGATTTCATGAAATCAGAGATTGCTGACACAGTGTTGGTGTTTTCCTACAAACTGAGGGGTTCACAGCCTGAGCCATTCCAGTGCTCTCCCCCTAAGTATAAAGTTCTCCTCATGTTGAGGTGAAGTTTCTTGTATTTTGTATAAAGTTCTCCTCATGTTGAGGTGAAATTTCTTGCATTTTGGCCATTGCTCCTCATCCTGTCACTGGGCACCATTAAAAATCTGGCACCATTCTCTGGCATCCCTTGGAGATGTTTATATGGATTGATGAGATCTCCTCTCAGTCTTCTCCAGACTAAACAGCCCCAGTTTATTTCCCCTCATAAGGGAGATGCTCCAGACCCCAAATTAACTTTGTGACTTCCACTGCACCTCTCTAGTAGCTCTTTCATGTTCTGAGGAGCCCAGAACTGGACACAGCACTCCAGATGTATCTTTTCATATGTCTCTTTGCTGTAAAATCCTGTTTAATGGTAGTATATCAGCACTGACAACTATTTTAAAGGGTATTTCTCATTTTATATAGATTTAAACACTTTGCCATATTTGCCAAGGGAGACAGATTGTCAAAGGCCAGAAAAAAACCTTTCCTTCTCTTGGCACTCCACAGAGGCACACAGCTGGAGTGAATTTGAATATTATTGTCTCCAATTTAAAAAAAAATTAAACCAATTTTGGGAAAAAAATTAAGGATCAGGATTTTCCAGTAAGCCTAACTCATGCCTGCCCTTTAAAATGTTATAAATAGAAAAACATCATCAACAAACTCCTTCACTGTGCAAGAGCCTAATTTCTTCCTCTCCACTGGGATCTGGTGTGTTTTTCAGTCTGTCATTAATTGTGCTGTATTGTGAGCATTTTCTGCTTCACTAGTTAGTCAGATAGGCAGCAAATGGAGTCAGCTCTAGGTCAGAGAACACAAAAAGCCAACTCCTGCTGCCTCCCAATCAGGTAGGGATATTGAATTGGCCTCCACATAATTGAAAACATTAGCAGGCTGGACAATGAGCCAATTCTTAAACACACGAGCATGAAACACAACAAAGAGGCAAGGTCTGAAATTCCCAATGATCCTGATCCATCTGCCCATGAAAGCAATAGAATTTCCTCCACCTCTGGCAATGGGATCAGAGTAGGGAAAGAAACACCAAGGGCCCAGTGATCTAAAGGGAGAGATCAAAATATTTAAGTTCCCCAAAGCTGTGAACAAAAGTAGGCTTAGCACTGCCAGTTTTTGATGCTGAGACTTAGAAAAAGATATGGGGTATTTTGCCATGTTTATAAAAGTGGATAAATAAAACCTTTTTCTATCTGGGAATAAATAGGCACATCTTACTTGCCCAGAGCATCTCCTTCCTTGATTTCTTATCTACAAGTTGCCTTTTGCCTCTTTTCAACAAAGAGGGGAGTTCTGAAAGGCAGAAAATACCCCTTTGTTCCATGGTGTGCATTTCCCCAGACATCAGCTCTTGTTTAAATGAGAACTGCCCTGGACCTCCAGCTTTCCTGAATATTGTAGTGTTTTCACCTTGGCTAAAAGCACAAAAGCTGAGGGATCTCACCTGGTGCTGCAGACATGATACACACAATATTTGCTGGATGGGGCTTCATCCTAAAAAGAGCCACACTTGAAAATCAGACACTGGCCCCTGAATGAGTGATGGACACTTCCCAGCCAGCCTCCCTCTTTTCCAGCTGAGGAGACAGCACAGGCTGACCCTCTTCCCCTGGACAGCCTAAATGTTAACCCAGGCTCTGCAACAGGGGACTGCAGAACCCAGCCCATGTCCCTGCTGGGCACAGGCACAATTTGCAGTAGCTGAGTGTGTCCCTTCACAGGGCACAGCAGTCCCTTGTACCAGGGATTGTTTGGATGGCTGCAGGCAAGAAATATCCCTGGGTAAGCACACAAATATTCCGTGCAGGATGTGTAGAGGATAAACTTCCCACATGGCCATAGCTATGACCTCTCTTTTCTTAGCTTGCTTTTTTTGGTATATCATCTGAGTCAGTGGCAATGGAGATCACTTGGCCACAGGAATGTGCAGGAAGAGAGGTGACAGTGCCTTAAAATGCTCTGTTGTTTAATTACAACATAATGCAACCAGAGGAGAAAGGAGAGGCTCCAGCTCACCTGGGATGTGCAGGAAAATGGTGCCCTTGGGGATGGGCTGCTCTCTATGGAGTATTTCAGACTCCCACTGAGGCTCATTGCTGCTGCAAAATGTGGGGAAGGGAGAGGCAGAGAGGTGAGTGTTCACCACATTGTCTTATGCAGACAATTTTTTTTTTTCTGAGGCAATTATCATATTGCTTCCCATCAAACATCAATTTGCATGTTAGCTGTAATATCAGGCCTGCAGGCCTGGTCCCCACTGTGGATGCTGTGACAGCAGCAGCCTGCACATGCATTGTAATCAGAGTTCATTGCATGTGCTGCCTTCCATGTCTTCTTGTATAAGAAATGCAGAATAGCAGTTGTGGCTATGCAGAATATATAAGGAAAGGGGGGCAAGCACGTGTGACAGAGCTTCCCTTATCCAGTGAGCAGCACTGGCAGCCACATCCTCTGGGACCTGTGAGATCAGGGATGGTGACGTGCACTGAGCAGAGGAGATAAGGCAAGGAATGATTCCCTGCTGCCTCACACTGTTTCACTGTCTCCTATCTACACAATCACAGCCCCTCACTCTGTGTCAGCCGAGCGTTTGGCACCTGGTCCAACAATACCCAGCCAGATTATCAGCAGCACAACAAAATGTTCCAAATGCAGAGCTCCCAATTGGCCCCACTCGACCCTGCTGGGAGCTGAGAGCCAGGGCTGGCTCTGTGACTCTGTGACTGAACCACAAAGGGACCTCCTGAGCAAAGGGGAAACTGGAACTGGGATGGATGGATGGATGGATGGATGGATGGATGGATGGATGATGGACGGATGGATGATGGATGCATGGATGCATGGATGGATCCATGGATGGATCCATGGGTATTGGTGAGTGTCTTTATCTCCAGAATCTGCCCAGGAGCCTACAGAAACTGCCTTAGAGAGAATCTGAGGACACAAAACCTGAACCAAACCACACTTGCTGTACCTCCATGGGGGAAAAAAAAAATATCACCTGTAGCCACTGTATTCTGTATATAACAGATGAATCTGTGTCAGGACCCAGGCTGCCAGGGCTCAGGGAGTGCTTGGACACTGCTCTCAGGCACAGGGTGGGGGTGCCCTGTGCAGGGACAGCACTTGGACTCAACCCCTGTGGGCCCTTCCAGATCAGGAGATTCTTGATTCTCTGTACAGGGCATATGCATGTATGGAGAATGCATATGTACATTTCTCCACCTCCACGTTTGAGGACAATTCATTTTATTACGTCTCAGGAAATAAACTTGCTTCTTTCATAAGGTAGTACTCTGCTGAGGGGGGTGTTCCCATTCAGAAATTCTTCTTTACAACCTCAGGCATTGTTTTTTTTGCTGATGCAAATCCCACGTCAGAGGCATGGTGCAGCAGCTCTGCAGCCTCACCGTGGGTGCAGGGACGTGCTCCAGCTGTACAAAGCACAGCTCAGGGCATGCCTCATCAGGCACGGGAGAAGCACAGTGGGTTGTAAACGCCAAGCTGATGAAAACTGAGCGAGGTGTTAAATGTTCAAGCAGCAAAACACATTTTAGCTCTTGATTTTCTTCAGGTTCACTCTGGGAAGCACGTCAGAGGCGTGTCCCAGTTCCTGGGAGCAGACGGCGGAGGGGGAAGAGGGGGAAGCACGGCTCTTATGCAGGTGAGGGCTTGGATGCCATCGGTGACGGCAGCAGAAATCCCCGGGATGCAGCGGTGGCAAAGGGGGATGGGAACTGCTGGAATCAGCTCCTTGGGATGCTGCTGCTGCTGCTGTACAGCCACAGGGGTTGTGAGGATCACAGAACAGCAGCTGTGTGCAAGCAGCACAGGAACACGGCTCACCTTCACCGAGCTTCCGAGCAAACACCCGCAGGGATGAAGGAGGCAGTTCACAACGCTCAAAGAATCGTGAAAGAAAATGACTTCCAGGCTTTGCAACAGTTTCAGAAAGGTGAAAATGAATTTGTGCCTCACCCCAGCCCTGTGCTATAAACTGACACCTTTAACAATGTGCTTTTACTCCTGGTGCTGTCACAGCTGAGGCCCCTCCGCCTCTCCCTGGTGTGATGGCTGTGCTCCGGTCCATGTGGGAGAGCATTGGCCACCTCAGCAAATGAGGCAGCTCTGCTGGGCTTGCTGGCAGGGGAGGGAGCCTTGTGCTTTTACAGGTGCTGTGAATTTGATGATGGCCCTGGCCAGGATGAGAAGGGGATCCCTGCCTTGTTTCCAGTGACAGGTTTCACTCCGTGGGCAGTGACCCTCAGCACATCCCCCTGTGTGCTCCTCATGCAGTGCTTGGGGTCTGACTAAAACCAGCCCTCAGCCCCAGGGTGAGTCTGTCCTGGGACATGAGTGAGAGGAAAAGGCTGAACTTCCATTGATGAGTGGAGGACAAGGCACACCAGCAGAAAAATCCCTTCTGTTGTTACAAGTGTGTTTATTCTGGCCCCCCATTAGGGCATTCCTGCAGAGCCCCCATCCCTGGAACTGTCCAAGGCCAGGTTGGACAGGGCCTGGAGCAAACTGGAACAGTGGAAGGTGTCCCAACACTGAGATGGTTCTCAGGTTCCTTCACACCCACACCATTCTGTGATTCTATGATACAATATTTTCTGTACTATCATTAAGACTTACATCCTGACAAGGTTCTGTGTGTGTCTGCTGGCAAAATGGCATTGGTACTACCTGAAAATCAAAGGAAACAATCCCAGAGTGACAAGAAACCTGGGAAAAAAATAGAGAGAGAGATACAGAGTTTGATCATAAAATAAAACTTTAATTCTTATAAAGCCCTAAATGAGACACAGGAAGGGCAAATATTTGTTCTGCTGCTGACCTTCTCAGGCAAATAGCACACCAGGCCCTGTGGGGCTGCAGGCATCGTGCTGCTGGGGAAGTGAGAAATCACCAAAAGCCAGAGTGGGCTGTAGAGAACCAGCTGATTACTCAGGGGAGTCGAATTCCAGAGCAGTGAGAAGCCCTTACCTGGATGAATGTGTCCAAATAACAGATACATATTTTTGCCATTATTTTTTGCTGTTGAAGAGAGAGGAATTAATTTCCAGTGTACGTCTGGAGTTGGAATTCAAACATATTTTCAGCATATGTATAATTTCTCCTTGTAATTGGTCCCGCTGTCTCAGCTAGAGAATAGTTTTTAGTATTTTGAACCAAAAAATGATCTTCTTCACATTTTTGGTAGAGTTTTCCATTCCATCCCACTAAGAAGCTGATTTTGGTGATCCCTGTGCCTTCAAGGGCACAGCACTGCTGTCACAACGAGGAAAGGTGCTCAGCTGAGCTGGGCACATGGCACAGTCACAGAACCACGGAGTGGTTTGGGTTGGGATGGACTTTGGGGACCATCTCATTCCACCCCTTGCCATGGGCAGGGACACCTTCCACCAGACCAGGCTGCTCCAAGGCCAGCCCAGCCTGGCCTTGGACACTGCCAGGAGCAGGAGATCCAACCATGCACTTGTTTTCAGCTCCAAAAAGTGATTTTTCTGCTCCTACCTGGAGTGTGTGCCTGGGGGGCTGACACCAGCCAGCAAAGCAGGGCTGGCTCTGCTCTCTGCCCAGCCTGGAGGTTAGGGCAGGTTTAAGATATAAAGGAAAAGACTACCCAGGAGATGAGTTACAAAATTAACCCCTGGCTGGTGGGTTAACAGGGAGTGGGCTGAGTGTGCTGCTCCTGCCTCCAGGTCCCTTCCTCACAGCCCTCCTCCTCCTCCTCCTCCTCCCGAGGAGGAGAACAGCTCTTCCCCGAGCTGTGTCTCTATTGGGGCAGCTGATCACCTCGGTAATGATGCCGTTTGTGGCTAATCTGCCCGGATTAAAAATGAACTGTAGCTGCTGCAGCTCCCACCTTTGCCGCATAGCAACGAGAGCAGAAAGTCAATTAATTACCTTCTCGCTGGAATCCAGGGGCCCTTTCGTCCTCGGCTCAGCCGAGTGTGTAATGGAAAAGAGATGGAAGCAGGCTGCAGCTGGCCAGCTGGGAATTGCATGACAAAGTGAAAGATGAGCTCTGGCAAAAAGAGGAGAGGAAGGGTGCTGGGGGAAACCCTCATCCCATAGGTTCATTAAAAAAAAGTAAGATGCTACTGATTACACAATTATTGACTTATTTCCCTGCTTTCAGCCCTGATGATGGTTCTGCAGACACTCTGTGTTGTTGCAGGGCACCACCTGAGCTCCTGGAGACACGGGATTATCGGCTCTGACCCCATCCCTGCTTCAGAACTGGGTTTTCAAGAAGTTTATTTGGGTAATAGTCCATTTTTGGCTGCTGTTTCTTTGGGGAATGGTCCCTTTAGGGCTGCTGTAGCCTCTCACATCGCCCCAGAGAGTTTCCAGCCAGCAGCTGTTTAGGGCTGGTTTTGAATGTGGCTGTTTCACTGCTCTTCCTGGTGGCTTTCTGTGGTGAAGGTGAATGGGAAAATCATTCTAAAGATTGAATTTCCTTGGAAAGATTGGACTGATGGACACAAACAAACTGAGAAGCCACGGGTGGGGATCTGAACAGACACTGGCTTTGACCCAGCAGGAGGACATGCTGCTTTGAGCAGCTTTTCTGGAGACAGGGGCTTGTAAGGTCACCCTCAGTCCTCCCAGACAGGGCTCCGTGACCACTGCTCTGTTCTGAGGGAAACTGGAAAAGTGAAGAAAGATAAGGACTATTTTAATGTCCCTTTATCAGATCTGACAGCTTCAGAGCCGTCGGTAATTGTCTGTTAATGAGAGCCAATAATTGTTACCTCTGGCCCCTCTGGTTCAGCTGTGTCACCCCGGTCACCTGCAGGGGCTGGCAGAGGGGACATCGGGATTGAGACCTCCTGGGGAAGGAAAGAAGGGACAGCGGGAGGGAAGAGCATGAACTGGGCCGTGCAGGAGGCTCCAGCACGGCTGGTGGGTGAGCCATGGGGTGAGGAGGGGTCTCTGTGCAGGGCTCTGCTGCAGTGACAGCCAGCCAGGTGACAGAGGGAATGGCGGGGAGAAATTGGACATCAGGTGCCAGGAAGGAATCCTGGTGTGTGGAAAGGATCAAACCTAGAGAAACCAAGGAATGTGAGACCCTCTAGTTTAACTTTCCCTCTGGGCACTTCTGTCCCATTGTCAGCTGGGATGTGAGCTGAACCAGGCTCCAGTGATTTATCTGCAGTGACAGAGCTACAGCGACTGAACTGGGACAAGGAAGTTTAATCTCTGCCTTCCTGCACAAGTTGGAAATTTGGAATCCCAGGCTGCCCTTTCCCCACCAGGGGTTTGTGCTGTGTATAGAAGTTTTTTGGCAAAACCAAGTGTCCAGCTTGAACAGCCAAAGACCTTTGATGTGGCAGGAAGGATGGCAGCTCCTCCTGGGCAAACTGGGAGGCTGCTGTGCCCAGCCTGGTGAGCTCAATGACATTTGCAAGCTCAGGAAACAAATCTTGAGGACTTTCTACCTGATTATATTGGTGGCACTGCCCTCTCCTTTCCCAGCCTTGCAGTCTCCTCTCACTCAACTTTCTGATGTGGAGAAGAAGTAACTTTAAGTCTCATTATTAATCTACCTCATCTGCAGTTTACATGTGTGCAGGGGGAGGTAATCACAGAGCTGCCTTCCCTGCTGTTCTCTTCCTGAGGTTTTACACTCTCCAAATGTCTTTTTGTCATAAATCAAATTAACTAAATTGCTTAAGAAGTACTGTTCTATTAAAAGCAAATAGTGTTGTGATGCCAAAAGTTTATTATGAGAATGATGGTTTTAATAGTAATATTTTGGGATTACAGGCTGCTAAGTTCAGAGTTTCAAAGTTTAAAGACTGCTTAACACTCCCCTGTGAAATAAATATTCTGGTAAGCATTTACAGAGGCCTACAACATGGCACACATGGATGAAAAGCTATAAATGTGATTAAAATATTGGTTATTTTACTTGCTGAAGATCCTTGGATCCCCACACAAAGCTGTAGAGTCTTGGTGGTCCTGAGTGGGTTTGGGAAGCTCCTGGGCCACAAAGAACCCGTGAATGCACCCAGCTGGTGCCTTATGGACTCTCATGGGATGCAGTGATGCACTTCATCAACAGCCTGTCCCCTTTCTTAGGAGCTGTCCCAGGAGGGAAGTGGTGTGGGGGAGCTGCAAACCAGCACAGCAAGGCTCCCCAGAGCTTCCTTCCTGCTGGAAAAGCAGCAGCAGGGGAGGGCAAAGCCCCTCCATCACCTGCAGGGTGTCCCAGAGGGATGCACCACACTGGGCTGGGCTCCTGGAGTGCTCAGTGCAGGGTGGTGCTGGCACCACGAGCATCTCTGAGCCCCAGGCAAGCACCCTGAGCTGCTGCCCTCAGCTCCCTGCAAGGATGGAGGCAGAGGGCAGGAATGCTGCTCTAGTGCCCAGAAAGAACTTATTTGCAAATATTTTTTTTAATCTCATTTTCCTTCCTCTCTTAATTCAAAGGTTTAAGCTAAATTCATGGAAAGGCACAGAATCTGTCCCTGTAATACCCATGGAGCAGAGACCCTCTGGCAGAGCAGAGCCTGGGTGAAAAGGAATATCTCAAAGCAGGATTTGGGATTTCCCAAATTGCTCCTCTTGTTTTTCGGATAGAGCTGGAAGATATTTGCAGGAGGACTGTGTGTTGCTGACCTGCTTTTATGAGAAATGGCCACAAAAAGGAGAAGGCACATGGACAGATGGGGGATGGAGCAGGCTGAGACTGAGCCCTCCTGACAAGAAACACCCCAAGGCAAGCTGGCTGCTGGCAGGGGCTCTGCATGAGAGGCCCTGCCCACAGCACACACAGATTAAACACAATTAAGAAAAAACAGCATTAAAAGAATAAGAAAAAATATAGATTATATAAAAAGTCTACAGTACTGGGGCATCATCTGACCACAGGGAGAACTTCCCTGTACAGAGCAGTCGCTGTTACAGCCTCTACAACTGCAGCAGAAGAGATTTTTATTTGAAAGTTGATATTAAAAAGCTTGGCATCTATGAAGTGTGCACTTTCCTTTCCTAGTCCATTGTCATTTCCTGTGAAATACAAGAGTGTGTACAGATATGAATATTTAATTTGACAGTGATGAAGCTTTATATATTAAGTCAATGAAAATTCTGTTAGGCTCGTGGGAACAATACTACAGAGTAGTGAGTTGGTAATTTGGTACCCAGTGGCTACCACTTAATTTTGATGTAAAGTATAAAGACAAACAATGGGTTAAATTTAATTCCAACCTATGGGAAAGTGTTTTTGGGAACATGTTGTGCTCAAATTGCAAATTAATGTTTAGTTTATAGGTGATGAGGGTTTATCAAGGCTCTTCCTTCTGGGAAATGGAAATCACAGCAATTCATGTAGAAATTTTATCCCAAAATACAGATCAGAAGTTATTTATTTTGGAAATAGTGAGGTTAAAGCGAGAAACCTTTTTATTTTTTTTTTTTACATATGGTAAAATTTTCTTATTGTAATACACCTTGATCTATAATTATTATATTCCAAATCCTTAATATGTGTGGTCTTTATTTTTATGAGTCTGTAATTTAGGCAGCCATTTTGTGTGTTCAGTAAAAAAAATGAAATAAAGAGGGGGACATTCACTGCGGGCTTTCTCCTGGAGGCTCTGCCTTTGGATTTCACTCTGTTGTGGTTATTTCACTGCAGTGTATCTGCCAGCGTGGCTGCTGCTGGCTTTGTCTTGAACACCAGGATGTGGATCAGAGCACAAACCCAGCAGCAGCTTGTGTGATTCTACACCCAGAGTTTTCACTTCGTGCTTTTCGCTGCTGCCGAGCTCTGAACACACTCGAGAGGGAGAACCCAAGGCTTGGGGCATTCAGGGCTTGTGACATTCAAGGCTTGGGACATTCCAGCAGCCCAGAGCGTCCCCTCTGCCCTGCCCTCCCCTCCAAAGCCCTCTCACCGTGCTCCACGTCCGGACACCGACGCCTTTTCCTTCCCCAGCCGAAATTCCCAGAGCTATTAAGTGGGTCACGGGAGCTGGTCCCAATCCAGCAGTTTATCTAATTGCCTTTTTATAGAATATCGTGCAGCTCTTCATTATCCTGTCAGAGCTGCCTGGCGCGGTGGCGGCGGGGGGATGAGGAGGCAGGGCTGGGATGAAGGGCGCTGCTGTGCATTGCTGCGGCTGCAGGGCTGCCCTCGGCCCGGCCACAACCACAGGAGCTGATTTTGGAACGACTTCCATGTCCTGGGATCGCCTCCCCAGTGCTGATGTACCTGTGCAGAGGGGGGGCTGCTCCAGGAATGCCTGGGCTGACCCGTGAGGGTTCTGTTCTTCGGGCAGATGCGACCATGGAATTTTCTTGTCTGTTTGGGCAGAAGGTGCCCCTCAGCCTTTCTGTCTGCAGCTGGCAGCGGTGCTGGAGGTGCCCTGCAGCAGGTTAGAGGGGTGTGGGGAAAGGTCTTGGCACAGGCCAGGAGTCTGAGCAGGAATCAGGGGCTTACACACCTGCAATTGGGCACCCACTCTTTTCCTGAGTGTTACAGGGGAGGATGAAGGTGAACATTCAAGATTTGCACTCCCCCTTTTTTCATATGATCACAATTTGCAGTCTAGTGTGTTTGTAGCAGCTCACGGCCCCCCAAAGCCCATGGAAATCAAATCCTTTGCAGCTGGGAGCCTGACTGAGCAGCGAACTCGGAGTGATGGCCATCCTGCTCCCAAATATCTGCACCTTCGTGCAGCTGGCACCGCTTTGTGCTGCCCAGCAGCCCGGAGAGGGGCCGGTGGTGGGGGATTTAGAAAGACAACACACCCAGGACTGGCCTTCCTGACTTGCTTTAAATGATTTTTGAGCACAAATTGCTCTTTTCCCTCAGTGCAATAATCAGAAGACCCAGGCACAAGGCTCACAAGCCTGGTCCGCAGAGATAAGGCAGAGTTGCTTGGACGAGCCTGGGGAGGATGGAGGGCTCTGGAGGAGCTGCTCCCCGCAGGAGCAGCCCCGCACACCCCTGGGGCTGCTCGGGGGGGCACAGGAGACCCTCAGCCGGCCCCGGGGAGCAGCTCAGAGAAGGCAGAGAGTGCCAGAGCCCCCGGCTCCAGCGCTGGCTGCGGCTCGTTCGCGGGCGCGCTCTCGCCTTTCAGCTTCTTCGGCTGGAACGATTTGCAGCTCAAACGCCCCCCTGAGAGCCGCTAACCTTTGGATAAGGTTTGGCACCATTATCCTGCTTGGGTTAATTGGGAGTTAGGGAGAGCCCCGGAGTGACGCGGCTGCCTCCGTCCGTCCGTCCGTCCGTCCGTCCGTCCGTCCCTCCAACCTTCCCCGGCGCTCTGCGGGCAGCGATGGGGAGAGAAGCAGAGGTAAATGCCCCGACCCTCCTCTCCATCTCTCCGGGTTTTCCTCTCTTCCTCTCCTTCTTTTCGTGTCCTGTAACCCTTCCTCGCCCCCTCCCGCCCCCGCTCCTATTTTTGTGCTTTCTACCCCATTTCAGCTGCCGGTAGTAGTCCGGGGGGAGAGGGGAGAAAGTCTTTTTATTTTTGCAGCTGCTGCTACAGAAAATCTTCTCCTGGAAAGGAGCAGGAGCGAGCCGGCATCCCGGAGGCAGAGGGACCCCGGGTGGGTGTTCCCAGCCGGGCAGGGGGTGCGGGGGCGTTCCGAGGTGCACAGGGGCGGAGGGTGCGGGCTCAGCTCCCGGCGGTAACACCGGGATAAGGGGGAACAGCGGCACCCCCGGTCCTGGGAGCCCCCTGAGCTCCTCAGCATCCTCAGCATCACCTCAGTTCCTCACTGACCCCGGCGTCCGGCGAGGCTCAGCAGCCCCGGCGCTGTCCGGGCTCTCAGCCTGAGGGTGCCCCGGGCAAGGAGGGGGCGCAGCAGTGGGAAAAGGGACCCCCGAGCCCAGGGCATCCCCGGCCGGAGGAACGGCCCGAGCAGGACCCGAGCAGGGTCCCATGGCAGCCCTGCCCCGGGGCGTTCTCTCCGCACCGACCCCGAGATCCTCGACTTATTTTCAACGCTCCCTATGGATTTTCTTTATTTATTTTCTTCCTTTTCTTGGTTGGAGTGTTTGTTTTATTGGTTGTTTTGGAGGGATTTTACTAGGTTTTGGTTTTTTGATTTTGTGTTGGGGTTTTATTTTCGTTTTTTTTTTTTTTCTTTTTTTTTGCTTGTTTAGTTGATTTTATATCAGTTTGGTTTTTTCTTCCCTTTTTGTTTGTCGTTCATGGTTTTTAAAATATTATTATTTAATTTGGTTAGTTTTTTTTTTTTTTTTCTCTAGGAGATGTCTCCCGAGCCCGGCACATCCTTGACATTCTGAATGCTCAACGAAGAGCCAAAAGCCCATTGGTGTGATCATAGAAAGGCTTGGGTTGAAAGGGACCTTAAAGGTCAGCTGGGTGCCTCCCAGAGGATCCCCCTCCACTCCCTGGCATCGAGGGCTGCCGACCGGGGGTGCCCGGTGGGACCATTTTGGGTCTCCCAGCCGAAGTTCGGGGATGCGGGGGCACGGATGCGCCAGGGCTATTTGAGGAGATAATCACGCACCAGACAGAGGTTTGGACACATTTTCGTTCCTCCTTCCCTGATGCCCCCTGCAGCCTCCAGAAACAGAGCTCCTTCACTTCGTCTTTCATAACGAACTCGTCTTAGGATGAATAAAAAAAAATTAACGTTAATAAAAAAGAAAAATAAATCGTTGGATTAATCCCTCAGGGTGTGCGTCGTAGCACTGGTTTATCCGAGCTGTGAAGAGGCGAAACGGCGGCCGAGGGCAGCGGTGACGGCCCGAGCTTTTCAATCTCGCTCGTTAAATCCCAGCCCGTCAAGACGCTGCTAAACCCGGGGCGAAGCCGTGCCCCGCTCGGCTTTTGCGACCTATCTGTGCACTCACATGTAATAATTCCCACGCAAAGCCAAGGATGCGCCACGCTCAGTCTCCCTCCTCCTCCGCTGCCATCAAATAAACCCCGTTTTTGGGGGGCCGGCTGTAGAAACAGCTCGTTCATCCCCGCGCCGGGAGCAGCGGCCGAGATACCCCTTAGGGGTACAGCCCTCACCGGGGATATTTTAGTTTTTATTCTGGTTTTTTACGCCCTTCAGCCTCTTTGCACCTAATTTGCTTTTGAATTGTGGCTAGGGAAAAAAATAAAAAGGTATTTATGGAGGTGATTGAAGGGTTTTTTTCCTAGGAATTGGGGTTTTTTCTTCCCCCCATCTCTGCTCAGTACCGCATCCCACCTGCAACCGCAGCCTGGGCGCTCCCTCCCTGCTCCCTCCACAACGATACTAGGAAATAATTTAGTGGTGGCTTTTCCTCCCATCTGTGGTAAAAAAATGGTCTTTTTTTGCCTCCCAAAACAGCAAAGGAAACAGAAATTCTTCCCTTCCCCCATCTTTCACAGAACATACATGCATGTACATATACATATATATAAATATAATTTTTTTAAACAACGATTCAAAGGCTCTCCCGCCGCAGAGGGGACGTGCTTTCCCACACACCGCCTCCGAATGCCATCGCTCCCCCTGCCACTCTCCACTTGTCTGTGCCACAGCACAGGACCGGGATTTCCCGTTGCCGTTGTCGGCTGCGTTAGCCGCTCACCTCGGAAAAATTTAAAATACATTAAAAATCGTAAGACTTTTGACTTACAAACGAACATAAGCGCTTGGAAGCAAACCGAAAATATCGATATTTTGTTTAAAGAAAGGAGAAGCTCAGTAGCGGCTGGTGAGGACCGGGAGCTCTGCACGGAGCATCCCCCGGTGCCGGTGCCCCCCGCGCCGGGCGGTGCCGCTGCGGTGCCCATGCGGTGCCACCCGGCTGCGGGCCCCAAACGAGATCTGCGCCCCTCGTCCCGCCGGTTTTGGAGCTCACTGATCCCAGGAATCGTTAGGGAGAGCTGAGCCCTCGCTCCCTGTGCGCGGGTGGCCGCGCACCGCTGTGTCCCCCGGGCAGGGGCCGCTGCCCAGGCCGCCCCCCGCCTCCGAAGGGGCCGCGCGTTTTGGGGGACAGAGAAAAGAAGAAGAAGGGGGTACGAGGAGGAAAATCCCGTTAAGAACCTGTCGAAAGCCGCCCGTCCGCCTCTTCAGCGGAGCTCTTTTGTTTCTCAGTGGGGAAGGGGCTGGCGGCCGGGGGCCTGCGGGCGGCTGCGGGGCAGGTGCGGGGCAGGGCGGGCAGCGCCAGGGATGCGGAGCCGGGCTGGGGTGCGGGGGGGGGGGGGGTCCCGGGCTGCGGCGCTGCTGGCGGGGCCCGGCGGGCGTGGGTGGGGCGGGGGGGAGTGCGGGGGGCTGGGCTTGGCCGGGGAGGCTGGTACCTCCCCCAGAAATGCAGCAATTCTCTCCCCTCTCCTCTTCTCTTCGCGAGGTGGGCGCACTGCGATGGAGACGCGGCGCGCTCTGCCAGGGGCTTGCTCTGCCCGTCTGGTGACATCGGCCGGCTGCTGACAGCCCCCATCCCGCCCGAGTCGCCCCCCGATCCCGCCGCGGGGCTCGGCGGAGCGGCGCGGAGCAGCGCGGAGCGGGCGGGGGGCGTGCGGGCCCGCTCCCCCCGCAGCGGTGTCATGCCCCTGGGCACCCCGGCCGGGAGCCGCCCGCACTGCGCCGGGACACGGAGGTAGCGGCTCGGAGCAGCTCCCCGCAGCCGCCCCTCGCCAAGGGGCGACCGAGCCCCGTCCACAGCCCCGCCGCCCGCCCGCCCCGTCGGGTCTCCGCATCCCCGAGGGTCCGCGAGCAGCGGAGTCACCAGAGCCGCCGCCATGGCCACCCTCCTCCGCAGCAAGCTCTCCAACGTGGCCACCTCGGTGTCGCACAAATCCCAGGCGAAGATGAGCGGCATGTTCGCCAGGATGGGCTTCCAGGCGGCCACCGACGAGGAGGCGGTGGGCTTCGCCCACTGCGACGACCTGGACATGGAGCATCGGCAAGGGCTGCAGATGGACATCCTCAAGTCCGAGGGCAGCGAGGAGGGCGGGGAGCCGCCCCTGGAGGGGGACATCCACTACCAGCGGGATGGCACAGGGCCCCTGCCGCCCTCCGCCTCCAAGGAGGCCTGCTCCGAGCTCTCCGGGCAGGGCAAACCCAAGATCACGGCATGGGAGGCGGGATGGAACGTCACCAACGCCATCCAGGTACGGCCGCCGCCACCGCCGCGGGGCACCGGGCAGCGCTCCCTGATCCCGGTCCCGTTCCGTGCTCTGTGTCTCGGCCAGAAGCCATGGGCTGATTGCAAACTGGCTTCGAGGAAAAGGGGGAATAGGGAAAAAAAGGGGGAAAACCCAGAAATAAAAATAAGTGAAAGATAGAGGTGAATAATAGAGCGGGAGGAGGGAATTAAAAGGAAAAACAGATTTTAAAAAAAAGGAAACTGAAACGCCCTAGCCCAGCTTTCTGCTTTGCTTTGCTCCCTCTCCCCCCCGAACCGGGCACAGCGCCAGGGAGGGGCCCAGGCCCCAGCCCTGTCACGCTGCAGATTCTGACCCCATCAGGCTGCCCCAGCGGGAGTCACGGGCAAGGAGGGACAGGGGGACACGGGGGTGACCAGGCTGGTGGTGGGGCTGCACTGGAGTGGGCCCAGCCTGGCCCCTCGGGATGTCCCCAGCTAGGGAGCTCTTGGTGCACTGAGAGGGGCTGGGGACAGCCAGGGTAGAGACCGGAGCAAAGCCCGGGCACCCAAACCTCGCTCTCCCGTTGTGGGTGCTCGGGGGTGCGATGACGCGGGCGTGACTGTGGGGGTGGCACGTCACAGGGACAGGGGTGCGTCACCGCGTGGCAGTGGCTGCATGGCGTGACTGTGCGACCGCCTGCGTGGGTGCCACGGTGCGTGGGCAGGCGGAGAGCACGCACGTGACCGCCCTGGTGCGGCTGCGTGCGCTCAGCCACAGGCCCCTCAGAGATCCGGCAACGCGGTTTCCATTTTGTCTCTTTCTAGGGGATGTTTGTTCTGGGCCTGCCCTATGCCATCCTTCACGGTGGATACCTAGGACTCTTTTTAATAATTTTCGCTGCAGTGGTTTGCTGCTACACTGGGAAAATCCTTATTGCCTGTCTTTACGAAGAGAATGAGGATGGGGAGATAGTCAGGGTGAGAGACTCCTACGTGGACATCGCGAACGCGTGCTGCGCGCCCCGCTTCCCCACGCTCGGGGGCAGAATTGTGAACGTGGCTCAGATCATTGAACTGGTCATGACCTGCATCCTCTATGTGGTGGTCAGTGGGAACCTGATGTACAACAGCTTCCCCAACCTGCCCGTCTCCCAGAAGTCGTGGTCCATCATTGCCACGGCAGTGCTCCTGCCTTGCGCGTTCTTGAAGAACCTCAAGGCGGTCTCCAAGTTCAGCTTGCTCTGCACGTTAGCCCACTTTGTCATCAACATCCTGGTGATCGCCTACTGCCTCTCCAGGGCGCGTGACTGGGCCTGGGACAAAGTCAAGTTTTACATTGATGTCAAGAAGTTTCCCATCTCCATTGGCATCATTGTCTTCAGCTACACCTCCCAGATCTTTCTGCCTTCCTTGGAGGGGAACATGCAGAACCCCAAGGAGTTCCATTGCATGATGAACTGGACTCACATCGCAGCTTGCATCCTTAAGGGACTCTTTGCCTTGGTCGCCTACCTGACCTGGGCTGATGAGACCAAGGAGGTCATTACAGACAACTTGCCATCCACCATTAGAGCAGTAGTCAACATTTTCTTGGTGGCCAAAGCCTTGCTCTCGTACCCCTTGCCATTCTTTGCAGCTGTAGAAGTCCTGGAGCGGTCCCTTTTCCAAGATGGAAACAGGGCTTTCTTCCCCAACTGCTATGGGGGTGACGGGCGGCTCAAATCCTGGGGACTCACCCTCAGATGTGCCCTGGTAGTTTTCACCCTGCTCATGGCTATTTATGTCCCCCATTTCGCCCTCTTGATGGGTCTTACTGGGAGCCTCACAGGCGCAGGGCTCTGTTTCCTGCTCCCCAGTCTCTTCCACCTCAAACTCTTGTGGAGGAAGCTCTTGTGGCATCATGTCTTCTTCGATGTTGCCATTTTCGTTATAGGTGGTATCTGCAGCATCTCTGGGTTCATCCACTCTTTAGAAGGCCTCATAGAGGCTTTCAGAACCAATGCTGAAGACTAAGGAGGGGCCAGAGTCGGGTGCAGGAAGAGAATCGCATCAAACATCCGCATAGCCAAATAATTCTGCATCCCTTTAATGGAAAGAGTCATTATTTTCGTTACGTGCATCCAAGAAATTCTATGTCATAGAATCTGCAAACTAAGGAAAATAAGAAGAGATGAAAGTGCTCGCCCTGATGTCTTTTTAAATAAGCTCAGATTTAAATCTATTTTTTTTTATTTAGATTTTTTGGAAGGAAATTATCTGGTGCCCCACCCCTATCTCCTCACTCGTTGCCTGAAGCTTGGCCCCTCACAAACGGCCTGTTGGGAAACAGTCGCAGTTTTCAACACTCCTCACAGATATGCAAATCAGTGTTTCAGGAGCTGAAACACAGGTGCCGATCCCATGGGACTGGGAAGCAAACCCGCCAATGGGGCGGGAGCAGGGACCTTCGTTTTAACACTTTGAGAGATGGATGTAGACGAGACCCAGATTGTACGACCAGCCCAACAAGCCCAAGCAGCGTCTGACGACCGGTGATGCCGCTTACCTGCAATGTTTACACCGTAGTCACAATAGATGTCAGGACTGCTCGACTCTTGCATCCCAATCCACACCGAGGAACGGCGCTTCCCATCAAACACAAATGTGTTGCCTCTGGTTGAAATCGCAGCCCTGGAGTCCACTTCTCGGTGACTTATGTTTCGTTTCGTTTTAACAACTGTTATTTCTAAATTATGAAAAGCTAAAAAATAATATAATAATAATAATAATAATAATATATGGTTGGATTTGATGTCGTTCGGGATTACAGGAACAAAACTATGACACAATTCATTCTGTGCAATCTACCAGATCCGTGGAGCTGTTTCCAATGTACGTGTGGTGTCATTGTGGTAAATAAGATGAAAAATGTATATCAGAAAAAAAAATCTATCTTTAACATATAATGTGGTACATAAATATATGGAACAATAAAGAGAAAACATAGATGATGAGGCTGGCCTGGTTCGTGGGGGGCTTGGAGGAGCAGGGCAGGGGCAGAGGGAGGTTCATCCTCCCCGTGTCGGGGCTACCACACATCCTCGGGCTAAGGGGAGGCAGCGCCGGGTTTCCAGAGAAGGTGAATTCAGCTGCTTGCAAGAGCTAGGAAACACTTTTGAGGAAGAGGTCGTCTTACAGCTGGGGCTGGCGGGGCTGCTTTCACCCCCTCCTCACAGTTTTGCTTTCCCCCCGTAGTGCTCAGACTACCGGGACGGGAGTTTGCAGATGCACCCCGGGGTTTTTGTTCTTGTGAAAGAGGGAGGAAAAAATCCCCTCACAAACAAAGGAGGAGAAATAAACGAAATAAAAGGCTGGGTGTACCCCTGGCTTGATCCAAACCCACCAAACCCTGCCCATGGGTGTGGAGCGTCGGGCTGATCCCCGCTGTGGGCAAAGCCACCACCACGGGGGAGCTCAGCCCCACACTCCAATCCTGTGACCGAAAACACCTCGATTTACACCATTTTAAAAGCCACGAAAACTAATTGTCCATCCGCTGCCGCTACACAGCGAGGATGAGGATGGGGGGACCCACCGGCAGCGCTCCTGCAGCACAGGCACAGCTGAGGTCCCCGTGGGGCTCCTGTTATTGCCCCCAAAACACGTGGAGCCCCGGTAGGGCTGGGATGTCCCCCCATCTCCCCCGCCCGGTCCGGCCGGGGTTAGCGGGCAGCTCCGCAATGCGGTACCGGGAGGGGGGTGTTGGCACAAGCCGGGAAAGGGGCTGCGGGCGGGAGAGAGGGATGGCCCTGCCCGGGGAAAAACGCGTTTCGGGCGATTTTCTGGGCAGCCTCCGAAAGGAAAGAACAGGGCAAGCTGTGGATCTGTGCCGTGTGGGGACAGGGTGGTGTGGCGCCGGGGGTGGGTGAGAGTTGGGGGCATCGTGGTGAGGCGCCTGCCCTGGATCAGCCACATTTCCCTCCGTGCCGGCGCCCTTGCCTGGGGATACCCAGCAGCGTCCTACCCCATTCTCAAGCTCATGCCCATCATCTTCATGCTCACCCCTACCTCCATCCTCACCACTTTCAGCCTCAGCATCCCCGCTCCCACCCCGGTGCAGGTGACCCGTGATTGCCGCCCTGCCGCAGGCACCGACAGCCCGATCCGCCCCCTTCCCGTGCGCTCCCCGGCCCGGAGCCGCCACGGCGGAGCAGCGCCCTCGCCCGACGGCGCTCCCGGCCCGGAGCCACCGCATCCATCCCCGGCCGGGAGATGGGATGGAACCGGCCCGGAGCCACCGCATCCATCCCCGGCCGGGAGATGGGATGGAACCGGCCCGGAGCCACCGCATCCATCCACAGCCAGAGACGGGATGGACCCGGCCCGGAGCCACCGCATCCATCCACAGCCAGAGATGGGATGGACCCGGCCCGGAGCCACCGCATCCATCTCTGGCTGCGAGATGAGATGGAACCGGCCCGGAGCCACCGCATCCACCCGCCCGCGATGAGGGGAGCCAGCATGGACAGGGGGCTTCTCGTCAGGGGTGCTCGCTGCTCTTCCTTCTGCCCTGAACTCTCTGTTCCAGGTCTGCTTTCTCCCCAGGGCAGTGATAAAGGGCCAGTGTGGGAGGAGATCCAGCCCGTCTGCCTGCCCTGAGATAACCCCTTGGATCCTGGAATAAGTGAAGAGCTGAGGTTGCGTGGCAGGTTAATACAGTACCCTGCACATCTTTGGTTTGCACGAGTGCTTTCAGGGTGTTTCTGTCTCTGTGTTCCCCACCAGGGAAGCAAAGGGACCCATGCCATGCCATACCATGCCATGCCATGCCATGCCATGCCATGCCATGCCATGCCATGCCATGCCACAGCACATGGCAGCTGGATCTCCTCTCCTGCAGGCAGCTGCTCGAGTCTGGACGCAGGATGCTCACAGACTAATGTGTCCTGGTCTTAGTGCTTTAGGGGACAAAACTTCTCTGGTTCTGAGTACATGATGATGGGAAATATTTTATGAAGCTTTGATTTTGCAGAGGTTTTAAACCTAATTCAGCACTTTTTTCCCCCCTTACGAGCAGATGTGCCCCCTGCTGTACTTGGGGCTGTAAGATTTGTACCCTTTTTGTGACAGTGAGGGGAAGGTCAGGGATCCTCACTCCTATCCCTCAGGGTGAAGAACAGGGAAGTTTGACCAGCACCTCAAATCCCTGAGCTCCCCAAGCTCCTGCTTGCAGGGCGACAGCCCCGGCTGGAGGAGCACTGCAGGCGGTGCAGCTCCCGGGGGTGCCAGGGCACCCCAGCGTCTGCCCCGCTGCACTTTCCAGCTGTGCCGAAGGCAGAGATTTCCCAGCGAGCCCCAAAGGGCTTTGTCTCGCTGTCAGCTCGGCTCAGGCGCTCCCTCCGTGCCCCTGCCGGGAGCCGGCGCTCGCTGGTGGCTGAGGCGGACCCGCTTGCGAAACGAGCCGGCTCTGCAAGCCCAGCGATAAGCACTGGCTGTGTCCTCTAAACTTGGCAGTGGCTGTTGGTGCAACACTTGTGCCTTGGGCTAGGAACACGGGCAGCCCCTCCAGCCTGTCTCAGCAGACATTTTGGTGCTGTGCCGGTGCCTGTGGCGGCCTTCATGTGCCCAGTGCTGCTGGACATGTGCAGCCCTTACAGCAAGGGGTGCAGAGGAGTGAGGAAAATAACCCCCAAAATAGCAGCAGGTTTAAGGTGAACAAAGCAGAAATCTTCTGAAAACCCAGTGCGATGTCAGAGTCGGATCTGTGCTCCAAATGGCTTTTGTCTGTGCTTTGTAGCTTCTGGTCATGTGTTGCAACAATCCTCTAAACCTTCTCACTCTGAAAACCAGACGAACAAAGGCCCTCTCTGCACTACCAGGGAACGGATTTATTTCTCTCTGTGTCTTTACAGTTCCTCAGGCACAATGGGGACCTCTATTTGGGCTCGTTTCCTGAGACATGAGGGTAATACCAAATCTCTGTTGCCCTCATGCATCCACACAGTTGTGCCTCCCAGTGGGGCCATGGGTGGGAGCTGGAGTGAGGTGAGGGCTGAGCCCACTCCTCCCTGTGTGCAGAGGGCAGGTGTGGCCCTGCCTCCTCCTCACACAGGGAGCCAGAGACCTCAGAGACCTTGCCTGTGGTGGCAGCTGGATACCTCAGCCTCACGAAGTTTGGGTACTCCATATCACATATTCCAGGCTATTTCAGAAAAAGCTTATTTTGATGGTGGCATCAATGCTCTCCGTCGACTGATTTTGTACATTTTTGGAGTTTGTGTTTCAGGTGAGGAGCTGGAGGCTCCACCAGTGACTCCACCAACACACTCACTGTCAGACTCTTGTTTGGGCCCCCTCACAGGGATGTGGGACCACTGGTGCTGGGCTCCTGTAGAGGGGAAAGGAGAGGAATGGAGCAAATTAGGAGGGCATGGAGGGCAGTAGATTTTGGATTTAGGAGTGCTCCTCTGGGCTCAGCTCTGGTGTGCCCACAGGTCCTCCTTGGATTCTCAGGTGGTTCTTCCTCTGTATGAGTGGCCCAGGATCCACAGAGCAGGGGACACACAGGGGGCAGAAGGGAGGCTGTAGGACTGTCACACCTGCACAGATCAGGCATGTAAAAGTCCCTGGATTTCTTGCCCCTCAGTGCTGCCAGAGGGCAAGGCTCCCTCTCACCCAGCTCCTTCCTGTCTGGCAAGGTCTGTGGGCTGCTGGGGGATTGGCAGCAGGTCCTGTCCACAGCCAGGAGGTCTTGCTGGAGTTTGGGAGGTGACCCATGCCTCATTACCTCTGCTGGCACCAGCATGTGACCCAGCACAGCCTCCGGCAAACAGAGCACTTTGTTCTGACCCTTTGCACTTCCCTGCCAGCGAGCTGCCCTCTAATCCCCCCAAGGAGGGATTTTCCTCTCCCACCCCAGCTCCCTGTGCCTTGGTCCCCTCAGAGAGAGGTCCAGGGTAATAATTTACTGCCTGCCACAAGCCACTCCTTCGGACTTTTTCTTCGACCTTCAGACTGCATTGCCAAAATAAAAACAACGGGAGGGAGAGAGGCACAGGCTGCTCCCACGGCGAGAGTGTGGCAGTGCCCGCCAGCCCTGCTGCTGGATCCCAGGAGCCCTGTCTGCAGGTAATGCCCCTTTGCTTTCTCTGCGAGGATTGGGACTTTCCCTTCTTTTAGTGACTGCCTGAAGCCCTTTGGGAGCAGCAGAGGGTGTTGTAAGGACCTGGCTGGCCTGTGGAAGAGCTGCTCCCCAGGGCCAGCAGCTGGAAGGGGAAGGGGGTTCAGTTCCAGCAGTGGGGTTGTTTCCCAGATGTGGAGAAGTCCAGAGAGGAGGTGTCTGGCAATACCCATAATCATAATCATAAAAGTGTCACTGAAGTGGAACCACACGGTCCTGAGCAATTGGACTTGCAGGGAAAGTCCAGATAAGGCTGAAAACAAATACTTGTCTAGAGAGCATAAAGCAAGAGACCATGGATCTGCAGTGAAAGGTGGCTTAAAATATTTGGCTACTCAGTTATCTCTGCTGGGTAAGAGCTAAAATGAGATTAGGATAGGATAGGATAGGATAGGATAGGATAGGATAGGATAGGATAGGATAGGATAGGATAGGAACCTCCTTGCTGCTCCTGCAAACTAGCTGGGAAAATTTGTGCCTTTAGCTTTGCCTCCCCCAGGAAACTTCCACCAAAGGAGCTCCATCACCCTGCTTGTCCCTGCAGCCCCACAGCAGCTCGGCTGGGTGGGCTCCTGTGGGCAGCACCCATGAATGCTCCTGATCTGGGTAATTTCAGGAGCTGGCAGGTCACAGAGACCAACTGTGTGTCCCCATGGTTCTGGGCCACCCACACATGGAAAGGAGCCTTGGGCTCCACTGGGATTTGCAACCAGCACCAGAAAGGTGAAGTTTACACCAGAATTTTCAGGTTGTGCTGGCTCCTGTGGTCTCCTGGGCAGTGAGAGTCCCTGAGGCTGGGCCTGGGGAAGCTCAGGGGTGTCCAGCAGCCTTCTAACAGAGCATTCCCAAACCCCTCTGGCAGGCAGGGAGGGCTGCTCCTGCTCGGTTCCAGAGCAGGGGAACAGAGCTGGGCTTGGCACATTTCAGGACAGCTCTGCTGCCCTTGTACAGGGGCTCACAGGTCCTGGCAATGTCTTGAGCCCAGCTTGGACTGGGCTGCCCACTGGATGCAGTATGTAGAGCCCTGCTGGAGACAATCTCTGGCTGTGCCAGCTCCAGTTGCTTCCCAGGATTTGCACATGGATGAAAAGGGTTGAACACATGGATTCCATGCAGCAGAGCTGGGGCTGGCAGCTCTCAGGGATGGAGCAGGCAGAGGGGAGGCATTCCCAGGGACACTGCATCCACAGCTGCTCCTGATGAAGCCAGGGCTGTGCCAGCAGCCAGGGGCCTGGGCTTGGGCAGTGCAGCTCTCAGGGCCACTTCTGAGCTGCTAAACTCTGCTCAATGCAGCCAGGAAACTGCCCCTCTGCCCCTTGTCCCCACCAGGTGAGCACACCTGGGGCTTGAGCTAGGGGTGGTGGGCCTGTGTCACACTGACCTGTGCTACAGTGGAAAAGAGGCGTTCACCCCAAAAAACAGGGTTTGGGGTTTGTGGGTTTTGGGTTTGTGGTTGGGTTTTTTGGGTGTTTTTTGTTGTTGTTGTTGTTGTTTTTGTTTTGTTTTGTTTTGTTTTCTGTCCCTCAAGCACAGGCTGTAATGTGTCCTGAAGTGCTGCAGGGAAGGAGAAGAGGGGACAGCAGGCAGCAAGGGCAGCTGAGCCTTTAGCAAGGACAAGGCTGGCCAGGAAGGGTCACTTGCAGTCAGACTGCTTCCAATGGTGTATTATTTATTCACTGAGATTGTGCCTACACTTGAAAAGCACTTGGGAGGAAAATAAGTTCCAGCCACCTAATTTAATGGTAATAATAACCACAGAAAATGTAAAGGCTTTACAAGAGATCCGTAAGATTCTGCCACACTCATATTTACAGAAACAGAGACACAAAAAGTGGCAAAAATTGCTCAAACCCACCTTAGCTGTCCTTTGGAATACAAACTTGATCCCCAGTGGTCTCCTCTTATGTCCTTTTTTCAAAACATGGGAAAATATCCCAGCATTTATGTGGGATTCCTTGGCAAAATCAAAGGCAAAGCCTCAGGCAGAGTTTTGCTTTTTGAAGTTGAAAGAAAAATGTAGAGGGAAAAAAAAATTTAAAGAGCTGCAATGGTCACCAATAATTTATTTATGCTTTCATGAATTCTCCTAAAAGGAACAAATAGCCTCTGAGCATTTAAAGAACAGCCTATCCTATCCTATCCTATCCTATCCTATCCTATCCTATCCTATCCTATCCTATCCTAATCTCATTTTAGCTCCTACCCAGCAGAGATAACTGAGTAGCCAAATATTTTAAGCCACCTTTCACTGCAGATCCATGGTCTCTTGCTTTGTGCTCTCTAGACAAGTATTTGTTTTCAGCCTTATCTGGACTTTCCCTGCAACTCCAATTGCTCAGGACCGTGTGGTTCCGCTTCAGTGACACTTTTATGATTATGGTTATGGATATTGCCAGACAGGGAGATTAGGATTATCTTCCCCTGTAAAATAGCATATAAAACATAGTAAGAGAGAGAGAGAGGGTACTTCTCTGTGCATAGAGGCAATGGGCTGGACCTGTTGTCCCCACTGGATGTGTCCTGTCCTGGTGAAGCTGCAAATGTGGCTTTGCTGGGATGGTCCTTCCTGGAGGGATCCGACTCAGCCATGGAAGGACCACGCAGCCCTTGATCCCTCATAGGGCTTGGGGAAGAGAAAGGCAGCTTCCCTCTCTTGGGAGGAAAGAAAATGTTTCCAAGAATAATCAATGGCTGGAGGCTCTGAGCTATGCAAGCCCAGCTGAAGAAAATCCCTCTCTGTGGCCAGAGTTTGTTTCCCTCATGGTCTGGCCAGGTCCAGGCAGGAGGTGTGCACAGAAGGGGCTAAATTGCCCAAGATCTGCTCCTCACCTTTGAACTCAGGTCCAGCCAGAGGTTTTCCTGGCACAGATGTGTTCTCTGGAGGGCAGGGAAACAGCAGCCAGGCACAGAAGAGCAGCAATGCTGGCAAAACCCAGCCCTGACATCAGCAGCTCTCCAGCTCCAGCAGAATTGTTTAATTTTGTCCAGGAGTGTGTGAGTTCTGGGCAGGGGAATGGGCCAAGGTCAGTGCTGCTGTAAGGGGCCATGGTTACCCTGCTGGCACCTGCAGGGACACGTGCCTGTGGGATGTGTGTGCCCTGCAAGTGCCCCCACACTCACAAGTCCCTTCAGTGTGGCACTGAGGGCTCCTGCCATGGGCACAGGCCATGATGGGTGAGGGACAAGAGCTGCTGCAGGAGGGGACTGGCTGTGGGCACACAGGACAGGGCAAGGGCAAAGCCTCACCTTTTACACAGGGCTAGGGCAGGAGGCCAGCCCTGCTCACACCTGCCTGTCCCACTCATGTCATCATGGGGACAACTGCTCACCCTGCTCCCCTCTCCAGGGAGAGTCCCAGGGTTCCACAGGCAGAGCCCTGTGCAGCTGCCCCAGGTGTCTGATGTTGAATTTTTGACAAGGACCTGCCCCACAGTGGGGTTCACCCATGGGCCATGTGTCCCTGTGCTTCCAGGGAATGTTTGCCAGGGAGCCACTGGTGTCAGGGCAGTCACCCTGGGTACAGGTAGGGTGAAATGGGGTGAAAGCTCCTCAAAAGCCTCTAAACCCCAAATTTTTTCCCCACAGCAGAAATACATGAATTTACCAGGTTTTGGGTAAATTTCTTCTGTGTTACAGGAGCCAAACCTCTCAGCTCTCTTCCATTCCCAAAGTGCTTTGTCACTGGGGTGATGGCAGAGCCCCCCAGTAATCTCCACCAGACTGAGTGGGTGCTGCCCAGAGAGGGCCAGGATCTGTCCCTGTGTCCCAGACCTGTGTCTGTCTGGCAGTCAGCCAGTGCTGCACCCAAGGACTTGTCTGTGCTCTCACTCCTGTGCCCTTCACTTTTGCAGACAGAGGAACACCTGTGTGCTCTGCTTCCTGAGGACACCCCGAGGCAGCAGCTGAATTCCTGCCCCAGCTGCAAGGAGAGGAGATTCTTTTGGCTGGCTTATGATTGTGGCCTGGATGGAGCCCTCCTCCACTGCCCTGGGCAAGACAAAAGGTAACACTGCTGGGTGGCACGGTGCCACTGAGCCCTGGGCATGCTGAGGGCATGGAAAAGGCCTCCCCATGGTCTCCCACAAGTGTTGGGCTGCAGAGCTTTCCTGGTGGGCTCCAGCTGGGCTCAGCAAGGGCTGCAGGGAGCCTGGCTCCCATGGGACACACACAGAGGTGGCAGCTTTGCCTCTCACACCTGGCCCTGAGTGACACCCAGCCCTGGAGGGTCAATGATCATCACAGGGGGGGTAGGATGGACAAAACTGACCCAACATCACTTTGTCCATCACTAGCTGTCATCAGATTAGGTGTTTGATGCATTTTAGCTGTTAAAATTTTCCCTACAGGATCCTCCTGCTTTCTTCTTCTCTAGATAGAAAGTGGGATTTTAATTAAAGATGTCTTTTTCCCTGGAAATTAAAATCAAGTAGATTTTGTTGATAACACTGAGATTTTCATTAGAGAAACAAAAGCAGAAGGCACTGACTAGAAAATGTAACTTTAAGAAGATGTAACTGATAAAATTATTCCGAAATTTGGCCATTTCAATGCAAGTGGAGGCAAAGCTGGAAAAAAGAAAAACAAGGTGTCTTCTTAAAGGATGTCAGTGCTGATAGCTTGAGAATATTGGGTGAGCAAACAATCAGCTTTTGACCTGAAAGAAGGTGATATTTCAAGCAAAATGCTGCTCCCTCTCCCTCATCACTCATGGCACCAAGCACATCAAATGTTCCTGATGATCTCCCCTGGTAGCTGTGATCTAGGGACCTATCCCATGGTGGCCAGCCCTCCTGCTTCCCACAGGGAATGCTGCCACAGCCTGGCTTTTACCTCCTGGCACCCACCACTGAAATTGCTCCAGGAGCTGCTTTCCTGCTGCTGCAGCTGCACACAGAGAGATTTTAATAGGAAACTACAATGGCAGCAAAAAGCAACTGATTTATATTTAATAAAGAGAGAGAAGACATCAGCCCTTCTCCCAGGTCTCCTTTTGCTCAGAGCTCAGTCTCTGGTCTCTCAAATCACCAGGCTCCCCATGTGTTTATGTTTGCAGTTAACAGTGCTGCAAAGCACCAGCCTGGCTGCAGCCCTCCAGGGTCCCCAGGACACTGTAAAAAGCAGTTTCTTCAGGGTTTGACCTGAACCAAATGTCAGTTTTGACCTTCCTCCAAATCACTGGACAGAGGATGAATTTTCAGCTGACTTGTAAAAAATTATTCAGAACACCTGAGCTGCCTGCCAGGCTACAATTTGCTTCTACACACCACCTGCACCTCTTCCTCCCCACCCATAGTTACCCCTCCCACCTAAATTCTCACTCCTTGGGTACAGCTAGCAGGTGTTTCTTCATCTCTTGCAGCTGGTCAGCTTTTCCTGCTCTATTTAAAGTGCTGCATGAGGCAGCAGCAGTGGTATGATCACTCTGAGGGGTAGTTGTGTTTAGGGGCTAAATGAACTGCTGCAGGAAACAAAGCTCTTCCCCTTTGGGTTTTAGGAAGGAGCTCTGGGCTCCTGGCCTGGCAGGGTGGGCTGGTGCAGGGATGGGGAGTGTGAGGAATGAGAGATCTCTGTGCTCAGTGCTTGTGGAGTGCTTCCCATGCTTCAGGACTCAGCCTCTGGGAGATGAGCTCCCAGGTATGTTTGATGGCTTGTTTTCATAGAATTATTTTTTTGCAAAGTGCTTCAAGCTTTAGCCACCTGCTGTTTTCTTTAAGTTCTGCATGTAGCTTTTCTCTAAAATTTCAAGGATTGGTTGTTTCCAGCTTGCCCTGAGCCAGGGCTGCTTGGCTGATTTCTGCTCTGTTTTGCAGTGTCCCTGGGGTGTAGGGAACAGGATCTGCAGGAGAAAATTGGACAAGCCAGTAGGTCTCCAGAGACTGGCTAAGAAAGCTTCTTGAAATGCAGAAGTTCTTTAAAGTCTTTCCTAACCTCTTCCTGGACTTGCTGTGGTGTCTCAATGGGGATGAAAGTGGAGTTCAGTACTAGCTTGCAGCTATCTCTTCGATCTGCAGCAGGGGAAAACTTGAGCCTTTTTTTCTCTCCCCAGTAAAAGCACGTGTTTGCAGGAATCTCCCACCTCCCTCCCTGCTCCTCTCTGAGCTGAAACTGGGGCATCTCCCCCTTCAGCTGAGAGCAGCCCCTGTGCTGGGTGAAACCTGTGGGTGCCCTTCCAAACTCTGAGCTTCCTGCACAGCATCACCTGCTGTCCCAGCCCTGCCGGGCTTCTCCAGGCTGGCAGCCAGCCCTTCCCAGAGCAGGAGGGGACGAGGCACTGCCTCGGAGGGGTTTGCAATGTAGGTTAGGCAGGGGAGGCTGCCGAGAGCGGTGACATCGGGGAGGAGGCGGGAGCAGCCCGCAGATGACGAGGCTGTGAGGTTGTGTCTCCGTGCAAGGTACGCCTTGCATTAGTAATGTGTTTGTAGCAAATAACGCTGGGCTGGCATGGGAATGTGGGTCACCACTGCCAGAACTGTGTGAGGAACAGGGAGCTGCTCGTGCTGTGCTGGGAAGCAAGCGTATGTTACTGAGGGATGTGTGGTGGGGGGAGATTTAGCTGCACAAACTGCTCCAACTTGGAAGTAGCAGCTTTCTGTCGTGTGAGTGAGTGCTTCCTGCCTGGGGGGTGCCTGTGGCCGGGAGCTGGGGTGAAATGGTGTTTGAGGAGGGGGGAGTGGGGTGCAGGTGTCTGTGTTCCTGCTGTGTAATGGTCCTGTGATATTGGGGAGCTCCTAGACTTGCTTGTCAATGCTCCCTGTGGCCCTGGCCGTGCCTGGAGCATCCGTGCTGCACCAGCAGGCACGGGGAGGGATGCAGCCGGGCATGGATAACCAAGGATTCCAGCGGATCTTGGTGACCTATTTCTGGTTCTGTTGTTCAGTGTCTGTGCTCAGGAAATCTTCCTGCTTTAGGGGGTAGGGTTTGTTAGTGATAAGGAAAAGCCTGCTTGGCTGCTTGTGAGATTTAAACCACAAACTAACCTGGTTTTGAAGGTGGACTTGGGCTGGGGAAAGGTGGCTCTGAACCTGTATAGACACAGTGATGTGGGATGGGGCTATACACATCCTATAAATGGGTATGATACTTCAGTGCCAGAGACTTCAACCTCAGAGCAAGTCCCTTTAATGAAAAAGCTGTGCTGGAAAAGGCAGCCCTTGGTCAGCAGGGACTTGTTGAGTGGCTTCACTTCCAGCAAAGAGGCAGTGGAGCAGAACAGGGCTGGTGGAGGGAGGCATGAATGGGCTGCCAGGCTGGGGGGCTCCTGCCTGGCTGCAGGTTGCTAAAACAGGCTTGTCCAAGCCCCTTGGAGCAAGTCAGGATCTTGTCCTGCATCCTGTGAATACCTCCAGGTAATCCAGTGGATGTGTTTCTATGGCTTGCCCATGTGCTCTCCCAGATGACCAAGCTGTGATATCTCCATCTGTACCTGAGTTATTTCCCCTGAGTCTGGGACCAGAACAGAGGCTGCAAGGTGGCCCTAAGGCCAAACCCAAGCTTGTGGGGCTTCAGATTTGAAGGAAATGGGCTGTACCACCTGATGGAGCTGCAGCAGGGAGCAGGAGTGAGGTGCTAGGTTGGGTTGCTCTGGCCAGAGGCTCCTGAGCAGGGATGGGAGCTTTCACTTCTCTCCCTGCTGCTGCCATGTGCAGCTTGGGGCTTGTCCACACACACCTGTGTGCCCTGTGCCAGCCTCCTCTCAGGCCTGGGTGCTTCAGGGAGTGCTGTCTGCTCAGAGACTGCAGCAGTGGTGTCCATTGGTGTCCCTCTGCTGTGGCCATGAATCTGCCCAGCCTGTCCAGCAGCCCCTGAGGCAGACACTGCCCTGAGGCAGGTGTTGGGTGACCTTCAGCAGCCCCGGGAGAGCCAGGCTGTCAGGGAAAGGACGATGCCCAGTGGGAGGAGATGCCCAGGGCTTGATCTGTCTGGGTGCTGCCTGTATGCTGTCCCTGCTGGTGGCTGCCAGCTGGGACGGGATCTTGGACTTGCTGCAGGGCAAAGTATGGACAAGGTCAGGGGCTCAGACCAGCCCTGATGTTGTAAGTTCTCCCTCTGCATGGTTTGTGGGCTTTGCTTTAAATTCCCTTTGCCTTTCTTATCCATTCAGTAACTCTAAACCCACAGCTTAGTTTTTTGGCTGCTCATCAGAGCTGCCCCCAAATCCCAGATCTGCTGGTGGGGCCAGCTCAGGGGCTCTCAGGAGTTCCAGGACCCCCTGCCTGCCAGATCCAACATCCATGCAGGAAGGGCTCTGTTATGGGCTTGTTTGCCTCAAAACACATTGTCCTACAAAATCCTTGCCCAGGGAGACAGGTTCTGGCAATTGGTGCTCTCCATTCCTTGGTCTGTAGAAGAGCTATTCCAGGATGACAGCTTGCTTGTGTCTACGAAGCCCCTTCTTTTTAGATGGGGAAGGAAAGGCATATTTCTGTGAATGTTTTTATCCCGGCTTTCCCTTCAGTGGCAGAAGTGAGGAGTAAAACTGAGTCCTGAAATACTTTTGCTATCTACTCCTAAGCAAAACAAGGAACTCCTCTGTACAGGCTGCACTCCTTGGGCTTCCCTCTGGCTCAGCCTGTGCAGCAGGGAGCAGGCTCAGGGCTTCCTCTCTGTGAAGGGAGAGGTGATGATGATGATGAGTGGTGGCAACTGCCTGCACAGCTGAGCAGCAGTGATGCTCCATGGTGGGGATCCCAGCTTCTGGCACTGGCTATGTGTCCTTGGGCAAGCCACTGCTGTGATGTGTGTGTGCTGGCTTACCTCCTGCAGGGCCTGAAAGGTTTCATTCATGTCCCTAATTACTCACAGAGTCCTGAATGGAAGGGACAGTGGATGTGCCAAGTGTGTGACGTATCCCAGTACAACCTCATCCTTGTAAGCACTCTCCTTGTCCCCCCTGGGGACACAGGGGTGGCTCAGAAAGGCTTGACAGTGGTGCTTCAGCCTGAGTCCCCTTGGCCATCGGAGAGGGTGTCTGTTTTGTGGCACTCATGCCTGTCCTGTGAGCTATTGAGGGCTCCTGGTGAGGCTGGGAGGGAAGATGTCCTGGTTCCTATAATTTCCTGGTTATTTTGGTATGTGAGTGGAAGGGGGAGGAGGGTGGCTGTGGAGAGAAGAGCAAGGTCAGTGAAGAACAAATGTGCCTCTGTGCACTTGTGATCACGCTGCCAGCTAATCGGCTTCGGTGCTCCAACTTTGCTCCCAGAACTCATCAAGCACGGCCGGGAGAGGATAGAACAAACCATCAAGGCCTCTGGCTCCAGGCTCTGCTCATAGTGAGTATGAACCCCTCCCAGTGGGATGGGAGCCCTTTAACAGCTCAGCTGATAACCCCTGTGCTGGCTGGCTGGTGGATGGAGCTGGCTGGCACCAGGCAGATGTGGGCAGTCCCTGGCACAGCTGCCAGCATCCGCTGCTGCCCGGCAGCTCCTGCCATGCCCAGCCTGGCTGTGCACGAGGGGTTTCTGTGGGATGGCTGGGGGTCTGTGCCTGGTGGTGTGTGGGGGCAGAGAGTGGGAGCACCCACAGGTGAGATGTGGGGAGCCTGGTGGGGTCTTTGGGCCCCTTTTTGGGAGGGGTGGGGCAGAGGGTGGCTGTGGGGGTGAGAGCCTTCAGAGCAGATGTAGTGTGGTGGGGCTGAGGGGGGGTCTAAGCTCTCTGGGCAGGGGAGAAGGGAGCAGAGCTCCCATGTCATCTTCTTAATTCTGGCTTTTGCAAAGAGCATAGAGGAACCCCTAAAACCAAAGGGAGGAATCCCTGAGGCAAGGCTCACCCATCCCCAGTGATACTCAGGCAGGATGGATCTGAACCAACAAGTGTTTAAGTCTGGCTTCTTCAGCCCCAGCAAAAGCTGCACCAGGCAGACAAGGGGTCTTTAATGCATGTGCTCACCAAGCCTGCCCTGGCTGCCATGGCAGCTCCTCTTCCCTGCAATATCAACATCCCTGAGCTGCCCTGGTCTGACCTGGCCTGGGCAGTGGCCTCTGGTTGCTGCCAGCCCCATGGACCATGGTGCCTGGACCCAGCTGGACTCTCCTGGCTGCCCTGTGGGGATACTCACTGGGCTGCAGCATCCCTGTGCAGTGAGGAGGGGGCTGCATCTGCCTGGAGAGGGGTCTGGCCATGGCCAGGAGAGCTGTGCCTTCACCTGGCCTGGTGCTGTGTCGCTGCTGGGGCTTGTGCAGCTTCTGCTATTGGGAGCTGGGGGCCAATATTGGATAAGCTTGTTCACCCAGGAGCCCTGCTTCCCTGATCTCCTGACAGCACACACCATTCCCTGCCTCCCCCAGAGTGTGGGTATCCCATCCTTTGGGGGGAGCTCAGCTGAGCCATCCTATGATGGAAGGGGTGCACACACTGGGGTTTGCACTACTCCCCTGCAAGTTAATGGTGTGAAGCTGTTCCTCTCTCAGATGTTGTACCCAACACTGACTTCCTCTTCTTTTCCCAAGTGCTGAGCGAGTTGTTTTTTTAATGGATCGTTCCCGGAGCCCAGACAAAAGCACCCAGGTGAGCTCATGGCTCTGAACAAGCAAATCCTCACCTTTGGGACCAAGGGGGCTGGTGCCTTTAGATTAAAAACAAGAAAAGAGCCTGTGTTAGCCTGCTGGGATTCTTGCAGCTGCCATGTCCTGTGGATGATGCAGGGTGGGGGAAAACAGCAGGGAGGCCCTTTTGGACAAGGCATGATGTTCCCAGAGACTGGGGGCAGTAAGATTCCTAGGGAACAGGAGGAAGAGCGTGTGTGTGTGTATGTGTGTGTATGCATCCCCTTGTCTTTGGGAAGAGAGAGGCTGCAGCTCTGTGGTGCTGTGTGTGCATAAGCCATCTAGAGAGACCTTAAATGTTTGCTGAAGTATCCACTGGGTGTTTATCAATGGCTCTGTGAGAGGGTTGCTGTGCTGAGGAAGGGAAAACCCAACCTGCAGCATAATCCTTGTGACTAAAATTCTTGTTATCTTCTGTAGCCTTCAACACCAACTGACAACATCAACCTTGGACCTTCTGCTAACCCCAAGTAAGCTCCCTGCAAAGCCAGGTAGGGTGTGGAGTGGGAAGAGATTTGATAGGGAGATGCAGATGATCCCTGTGTGTCCCAGGGTGGTGTCTGCAGGAGCCTGGACAATTACATTTCTTGGCCTTTAACACCACATGTGCCAGTAATGCACCAGCTTCCAAGGCTAAGCTGTAGCTGGTACTTATTATAATCATCCTCTCCTGACCATGTCTATAGCCCCTTGTCCCTTTTCTTTTGAGAGGTAGTAAGGGAAGTTCTTCCTTGTCACTGCTGGCTTCCTGACTGTCTTTCTCTAGAAACAGGCACAAACTGTGTCCCCTGTAAGGACATCTCTTTGTCCTTACAGGTGCTGTCACTGCTGCTGCCTTCAGCCCCAGGTTGCTGAGGGGTTGCTCGTGCTCTGCAGGGTGCACTGACACACACAGTGTGAATCCTGAGCTGCCTGGGAGCGAGGGTCACCCACCAGTGCCCTTTAATCCCTTTCACAAACACTCGTTTTTCCAAGCAGGAACTCTGCTTTGATGGTGGTGTTACTGTTGCGTGTTTCTCTCCCAGAAACATTAACTTGTTTCATTCTTGCCCAACAGTGCCAAGCCAACAGACTTTGACTTCCTGAAGGTTATTGGCAAAGGAAGCTTTGGAAAGGTGAGTGGGCTTGTGCAGGTGGGCTGTAGCTGTTTGCAGGCAGCTTGGATGGAAAATGTGTTGCTGAAGGAGTTTCTGGCTGTGTCCTTTGCTTGCACCTCTCCTGAGGTGTTTGGCCTGAGTGGGACTGAGATGAAATAAAACCTGAGACACTATTACTAACAGTCTATTCGAACTTTAAGGTCCTTCAAGCTCTCTAAGGACTAAGGAGTGAGGTGTTTTGTGCTCAGGGTGGTGATGGTCAAGAGCACTGCTTGATTCAAAATAAGTTTCAAACTTGTTCAGCACAAGATCTCCAGAGAAACCTTGGAGACAGGCAGGATTCACTTTAAGTGAGACTAGCCCCAAATGCTCCAAAACTATTTTCTATTGGGTGTCTAGGGAATATATGTGGAGATAGTGAGTGCTTATCTTCTGGCAATGAAAAAGTGCTGGGAATTGAGAGGGCTGGAGCTTGATCTTTAAAACCCTGCAGCTGGCCCTCTGAAGTAGTTTTCTGTGTATAATCACTCACAAGAGTGTTAAACTAATGAGGACACACTGACCAAGGTGAGACAGCTGTGACCAGGACCTTCTGTTGCAGGTTCTCCTGGCCAAACGCAAGTGTGATGGGACTTTCTATGCAGTCAAAGTCTTGCATAAGAAAACCATCCTCAAGAAAAAGGAGGTATGTCTGCTCTCCTGGGCTGTTCTGGAAATTGTGGTTGGTGTATGGGCTCTCTGGATAATGCAATTGGGATACCTGGCATTCAGGTAGGCAGTTCTCATGTTAAACATGGATCTGGCTGTGCCATGAGAACAAAAGAGCAGAGATTAATTAGGTCAGATAGGAGGGAATGGTTCTCTTTTGGGGGCTGGAAATGACCCTGGAGGGCTCCCAGCTTCCACCTGCTTTGAAAGCATCACTGAGCCCTTAGGGCAGCTGGGCTGGATCCTTGCCTGAATCCTTAATGCTTTGTCTGCTTCTTGATAGCAAAACCACATCATGGCAGAACGCAACGTGCTCCTGAAAAATGTCAAGCACCCCTTCCTTGTGGGACTCCATTATTCCTTCCAGACCTCAGAGAAGCTTTACTTTGTGCTTGACTATGTAAATGGAGGAGAGGTGAGTGCATTTCCAGGCTTTGTTTTAATCCTTTTTGGTCCTTCACAAACATGCTGCTTTATTTAAAATTTTCTTGTCAGAAGATAATGATGTTGAGGGATAACGTTGTTTTGACTGCTGGCAAGGAGCAGCCAGGAACACCTTGCAGGATACTTCACCTCTAAATTGAGCCAAGATCTTGCTGGCTATTACCTGAGTCAGATGATTTCCAAAGTAAAGATTCTGAGAAAAGCAGTAATGGGGCATTTTAAAATTCTATGGAGAATATGAGAAATACTGGCATCAGTGAGGTTCAGGGAAACCCCCTTGTTGGCCAGCTCTGGATCCATGTCTAGTGCTTAGGGGTGATGCCATTGCAACTTTCTAGACTTTTTCTGTCCTGTAGAAGCTTACTTTTCTCAGCTGTCTTTCTGTGCCATCTGAAACTGGGTGGGAGATATTGTTAAGGTGGATATCTTGCTCAAATCAAGTTCATGTTGGGGATCTTTGCATGTTCAGCTCTCTGCACATGTATCATTTCTCCAGGCCATACTACCACTGTAATCAGCCTGTGGGTTGTAATAAGCTAGGAGCTTAACCAGATCAGCAGATGATGGGGGGGTAGAGAATTAATTATTAATTTTTGGGAATGATGAGGAGGAGAAATGAAGCCTTTTTAGAAAGGTGTTTGGATTGCTTAAATTCACTTGGCTTGGGCATGTTTCATGCTGTTAATGTGCTACCTGCTGCAAATCACTTTTCACTTATGTAGCTGGCTTTGAGCCTTGCTCCAGATTAGCCTTCATGTATTTGGAGCCATGATCAACCCTCTCACCTTCCTGTAGCTCTTCTTCCACTTGCAAAGGGAGCGCTGCTTCCGTGAGCCCCGGGCCCGGTTCTACGCCGCAGAAGTGGCCAGTGCCATTGGGTACCTGCATTCCCTAAACATCATCTACAGGTAAGGCAGGGGCTCCAAGCCTCCTCAGGCAGGGGGTGCAGTGTTGGCAGGGAAAGGGATTCACTGGGCAAGTGAAATGCAGGATGGAGTAGCTGAAGAATGTCCTAGCCCAGACAAGACTGTGCTGTGGTGCTTTACCCTGCAAGACCTGATGGGCAATAAACCACTCTTTCCCCTTCCCAGTATCAGTCTGAGGGTATTATTAAGTTTAAAGACATAAAATAAACCTGGCTCAATAAGAAATCATCTCTCAGTAACAATTTATGCATGGAAATGCAGGCTAACACGTGATCCTGTGTGAAAGCAGAAACAGATTTTTTTTTTTTTATGTTTCCATGTATATATACTGATGGGTATCTGCAATTTGGGAAGGTCTTGGTGATCTGGATTGGGAGGCTTTGTTAGCTCCTGATCTTAGCTGGTGCTGTTTCACATCCATGTTTTCTAAGTATCTGGCCAAATCTGCTCAAACAGCACTTTGTCTTGCAGGGACTTAAAGCCTGAGAACATCCTCCTGGATTGCCAGGTATATTCACAAGCAGAGGGCTGTGGCTCTGCATGCTGGACTACAGCTGACATGGTGGCATGGATTTTGTTTGTCTGCCCCACTGCACTTCTGTGCAGATCCTGGAGGGATGAGAGGGCTTGCCCTCTGAAGAACTGCATGATTTTGGGGCTCATTGCCAGAAGATGGGACCTGGCCTGTGGGGGGGATCAGGGTGGTGAAGAGCAGGTCACTGCTGCAGCTCTGGTGGTGGCTGTTACACAAATTGGCTCTGGGATAAAGCAGCAGAAAATCCCAGCAGTGCTGGAGCTCTTCATGGCTACCTAGCTGTAGACAAATAAAAAATAAGAAGAAATCTAGACTTCATTTTTTCTACAGGCTCTTGTAGTACCTGTACTACAAGATGAACATAATGGGAGGGAGGGGAGGCAGATGAGCAGTGGGGAGCCAAAACTCACACGAGTTGTAATGCATAGGCAAATCTTGGAAATTCTGTCTCCTCTCCATGAAGAGTGGCACAAGCTAAAATTTCTCTTTTCTTTAGGGACACATAGTATTGACAGACTTTGGACTCTGCAAAGAAGGAATGGAGCAAGAGGAGACAACTTCTACCTTTTGTGGCACTCCTGAGGTATTCCATGTGCTGGGGCTTTGCTGAGACCTGGGGGCTGGAAACCTTCAGACACTTGGTGCTCTGGGTCTTGGGCTTATGAGGCACCTCAAAAAAATATGGGTTCTCTGAGGCTGTCAGCCTGAAGCTGGAGTTCAGATAAGGCCTTCCCTATCCAGCAAACAGTTACTCCAAAATTGTTGTGTTGTTACAGGTATGAATGAGCTATTGGGGCAAGGGTTCCTGCACTTGGAAAATTTGGAAATGGCCAGGCTTGGGGAGTGGAGACAACTTGTCCCTGGGAGCAGGACTGCTGATTGTTTACCTGCTCTGAGACCCCAGTGGTGCAGAACAAGGAGCCTGCTGGTACTGCCATGCACAGGACCTTGCTGTGCTCTCCTGGGTGGCCTTGGTGCATGCAGGAGCTGCAGAATGCCCTGTGCAGAGGAGGGGAGCAGGCTCCCCCCTGGAATGCAAACACTGCTCAGAGGGGAGGAAATGCCTTTCCTCCAGTGCACTCCCACTGGGTTTTGTGAAAACCTATTTCCAGTCTGGCTTCTTGGAAGCTTTTTTGCCTGCTTCTTACTGAGCCTGGGGATTTTGGTAGCACTTCAGCCTAGGTAATATACCTGTCCTGCTGCTTCCCCCAGGCAGCTTGACAAAGGGGCTGTAAACATGGCACCTTTGAGCCTTCAAGCTCAGCAGAAGTGGGCAGGAATTTCCCTCCTTTTTCAGGGAGGTTTCACTTATGCAACAGCACAGCATGAACCAAGCAGGAATGTTTAAGCTTTGTTTTCCAGTTTTGGTGTGTAATGGTGTTTTCCTGTTCTAGACAGAGCCTGATAGTACACAGAGGTAATTCTGTGGGAAACTCTGCAGGCTGCTCCATTTCTTGCCTGTTGCTCCTTGATGGTGCCTCTTGGTAGTTTTGCTGCTTTAGACAGACTTACTAGGGCTAAAAACTGCAGCTTTTTCAAAAACACAGAAGTTTTTTTAGAGGTGTGTTGTTCCTAGTGGGACAGGATTGCTGGCTGCATTGTGGCAGGTACCAAATGCTTGTAGAAGTCCTCTCAAGGAAGAGAACCTCCTGTAGCCTGCCAGGACACTTTGAGGGCCTTGGTAGGTGTCTCTCAACCCCAGTGCTCCAAAGCAAGTGGAGAGTTTATTGGATAATACTAGGAAAAGCATCTGTGTTACTTCTAATGCATTTGCTCAACTTGAGCTGCAGCCGGGTTTGGGACTAAGGAGGGCCAAGTCCTTCCTTTATAATTTGACTCCAATATTTCCTTCTGACTTCCCAGTATCTGGCTCCTGAGGTGCTAAAGAAGCAGCCCTATGACAGGACAGTAGACTGGTGGTGCCTAGGAGCTGTCCTCTATGAAATGCTCTTTGGACTGGTAAGTTTGGAAATGGGCTGGTTTACTTTACATAGTGGAAATTCGATTTGCAAAAGCTGTGGTGTGAGGTTGGTCTGGTGTTCATGAGGTATTTGATAGACAACTAAATCCTGAATTAATGATTTGGTCCAACCCTACCACTGCCCTTTTGAGCAGAGGTGTGGCAGTTCTCCATCTGCTCACTGCAGGACTCTTTTTGACCTGCAATGTGTGGCTCCTTCTGGTAGCTCATGTTTTACCTGGCTGCTTCTCCTCTCTTTCAAATTAGCCTCCTTTCTACAGCCGGGATGTGTCTCAGATGTATGACAACATTCTACACAAGCCACTACAGATCCAAGGAACCAAGACTGTGGCAGCTTGTGACATCCTTCAGGGACTTCTCCACAAGGACCAGAAGAGGAGGCTGGGTGCCAAAACAGACTTTGTAGGTGGCCTTCACTATGAGCAGGAGGAAGGATGGGGAAATTTCTATTCTGAGCATTTCTTTCATAAGAGCACTTGCTTGGAAAAACCCTCCCACACAGTCTGTCCCTTCAGCCTCCTACAAGGAACACATGGGGCTCACTTGGATTTCCAAAGGGAAGGGGTGGTGGCCAGCTAAGGACACCAGTGTGTGATGGGTCATTTCCCTTTGGGGGATTCCTGAACCAGGACCCTCATGTGTTAAGGATTTGTGGATATGAGTATATGGGAACTTCAAGTCAACCACTTAAAGCTGTGAGACCGGGTGCTGGAAAATGAGGGTTGGCAGAAAATTGACTTTTCCTTCCTGCTTTCTGTGCAGCTTGAGATAAAGAGCCATGTATTCTTCAGCCCAATAAACTGGGATGATTTATACCACAAGAGGATTACTCCTCCATTCAACCCCAATGTGGTAAGTGGGTAATTCTGTCTGTTTTACAGAAGGGATCTTCTCTAAATATCTCACACTGATGCTGAGGGTTCTGAGGTGTGGGTTGGGACCTGCAGATGCAGTGCTGATGGCTCTTTTGGAAGAGCAGCTGTGTTGGGCTGTCTGAACACAAGGGTCTGGTTTGGGTCTGCTCCCTCAATGATTGTGTGTCTGCTCCTTGGCTTAGGCTGGCCCAGCTGATCTGAGACACTTTGATCCTGAGTTCACCCAGGAAGCCATCTCTGCCTCCATCACCCGCACGCCTGACCTGGCAGCCAGCAGCTCCAGTGCCTCAGATGCATTTTTAGGATTTTCATATGCACCAACTGAAGAGGACATTTAAGTTTTACAAAGGCTTTGTCAAGCCATATTTTAAATGAACGGGTTTTATGGGTTTTTGTGGTTGTGGGTTTTTTTTTTTTTTTCCTTTTGAGAGGTTTGGTACTGTCCTTTGCTCATGGTTTAAGGAAATTGGCACTAACACACTAACTGGCTGGGATGGAACAGAGCTCTTAATTTTTGCTGTTTGGTGGATTTTTTCCCTAAATGAATGCTTCCCTCTCAGGAAAGTGGCAAACTGACTATGATTTTCCCTGAGTGTCTTGTGCTACTTGGCAGAATTGTATTCACTCTGTGGTTATATTTATGGTTGAGGTATGTGCCATCATTCACATCAACAGCCCTGTCCCTGTGACTGGACACATTTATTTTACTTTTTTTTTTTTTGTGGAGTTATGCTCAGCTATGCCCAATGTCTTTCTCAAAGCCCTCAACAGAAAAGGAAACTCTTCACATCACCATGAACAGTGGCTTCCTTCCTTTACATGAACTCTGTCACTCAAGCTGCTCATCCTGGGCTGTGTGAAAAACTGTTCATCAGTTATTGCTCCAAAGGCAGCTGCAGCTCTGTAAGTCCTGAACTGTGCTGTGGCCTTTCATGCCAGTCTGATCCTCCTCAAAGTGAGTGGATTATCCTTCTGGCCCAGGATTGGAATGCTACTGAAGCAACAACGAGGCTGTGATGGAGGAGCCAATGTGTAGGAGGAAAATCCCAGATCAAGGTGGGGGTGGAGAAAGAGACTGAGTTGCTTGGAAAAATAAAAATAACTTCATAGCTGAACTCTGGTTGGGGGTGAGGGTGCTTTCACAGCATGTGCTTGACTTGCCCCAGGCACACCAACACTACTGTGATGAGCACAGGGGAGTGAACAATGAGTGGTGGCCATGCCCCAGGCTCCAGCACTCACCTGAAAATGCCCATCATTCATGTGGAACAGTTATTTATTCTGCCTTAATTTAAAAGCTGGTGTATTCATTGAATGTCACTTCCCACATTTCTTTTTAAGCTGTTCTGTGCTGTTGCTGTGGGGAGGAGAGGGGGCTCAGAGCGACACGGGGATAAACAGGGAGCTTCCTAAAAGTTGTGTGATGCTCATGCTGTGGGGAACTTTGTGCTGGTACCACTGTCTGTTTTGGTTTGGGGTTTTTTTTGGTTTTTTTTTGGTTTTTTTTATCAGGCTTTATCTTGTATATGCTGAAGTCATTGGAAATATGACATGGTTTATATTAAAGTTGCAAACAGTCATGTGGTTCTCTGGGTGCCCTGGATAAGAGGGGAAGGAGGGTGTTTGCCTTGTGCTGGGCTGGAGAGCACAGGGTCGCTGCATGCAGCAAGTGACTAACACTGCCTGTGTTAAAATTAAAGAGGAATTCCCTACTTTAAGCTGATCACAGAATCATGAAAGCGTTGAGGATCTTAACGGCCAGGGCCAGGGATACCTTCTACACTCCCAGGCTGCTTCAAACCTCAACCGGCCTGGCCTTGGACACTTCCAGGGCTGGGGCAGCCACAGCTTCTCTGGACAGCCTGTGCCAGGGCCTCCCCACGCTCACAGGGAAGAACCTGCAGCTATTAGGACTGGGGTTTTAAACAAGCAAGATCCAAGGCCCAGAAACGCCAAGAGGGGCTCAGGGCGCGGACGGACCAAGCGCCCGGGCTGAGGAAGGGCGGGATCGCTGTGTCACCGCCCCGTCACACCCCCCTGCCCTCCGCTGTGGTACCGCCCCGCCCCTTTCCCTGGCGGGGAGTGGAGCGAACCACTGCGGCGACCTCTGCACTCGAGAGGGGGGGGAAAACGCCACCCGCGCATGCGTCCGGTAGGAGCGTTGCTAGGGCGCGCGTGGTGACGGCGGCACGGCGGGGGCTCGTTGGGGACCCGCGGGCGGCCGGGGCGCTGGCGCTTGCCCGCTGCTCCCCGGAGCCCTCCGGCAGCCCCGGGGGAGCCTATGGAGAGCGGCCCACGCAATGCCATAGTGTTCAACGCCTCCAAGGGCGAGAGCTTCACGCCGGCCGGCGGCTACAAGGCCCTGCGGAAGAGGCTGCGCGGTAGCTGGAAGGTGCAGAGGTGAGGGGCGGCTCCCGGGGCACGGAGAGGCCCCGGCGGGTGTGTGGGCAGCCGAGTGGCCTTTGGGGGCGTGTGGGCAGCGAGTGGCCTTTGGGGGTGTGTGTCGTGAGCTGAGGTCGCTCTCTCGCGTTGATTGCGCCCTGTTGCATCTTCTGCCCCTGTGGGATGCTGTGGGTTCTTGGGAGCTGCAGCTCACCTGTAGGAGATGGAGTGTGAGTTGTAAGAATGAAGCTATTCATACAGGTTTGTGGGTCTGTCTCGATTTGGAGTTTGGGACAAAAAGAAAGCAGGGTTTTTGTAGATGGTACTGTTTATCTGAACACTGCAAAATATGGCATGAGCTGTTTGGGAGAGGATATCAGGGGAAGGCTCTTCCCCAGAGGGTGCTGGCACTGCCCAGGCTCCCCAGGGAATGGGCACGGCCCCGAGGCTGCCAGAGCTCCAGGAGGGTTTGAGCACCATTCCCAGGGATGCCCAGGGTGGGGTTGTTGGGGCTCTGTGCAGGGACAGGAGCTGGGCTCTGTAATCCCAGTGGGTCCCTTCCACCTCATCCTATGAAATGTAGCCAGACCAGAAAGCAGAAAAAGAAAAATAATGGGAAGCTCCTCAGGTGCAAAGTTTAATAGCAGCTGTGACAGCTGGCAGCAGTTCTGGATCTGCCACAGTGCCTCGTCAGAGGATCATTACTGTTTAGCTGGTTGGCATTTGTAAGGATTATTTTTGCTCAAGTTGTCAACTTTAAACCCAGATAAAAGGATGCAAAGTGACTGAAGTGATTTGCTTTGTGTTCATTTGCAAGTCCTTTATAAAAAATACAAAAGGAAAAAGTTCTAGGACTATATCCAAGAATAATGTGTGTCTTTATTAATCTATTCCTAGCTTGAAAGATGAGATTACTTCTGAGAGACTGTTTGGGGTGAAATTGTGGATTACAGCAGGACCAAGAGAGAAGTTCAGTGCTGATGAGGTAAGAAGTCAATAATTGTTTTCAAGTTAGTTATGTTTTAAAATTTGCTTAAGTAGAAAAGAACAAGGCAGAAGACTTGGCTGTAGTGCTGCTTTAAATGAGTTTATGTACATTGGAATTTGAATGTTTTTCTTATAGGGCAAACTTAAATGCAAGCAGTCAATTCCTCTTCCCTCATCTCAGTATAACTCCATGCAGTTTTGTGTGTAGCTTCTCACGTTTGTTTGTTTTTTTTCCTGGATCTTTGTTGATTTCTAGTTTTCCGTTCTGAAGAAATTCCTGGAGGATGGTGGGGCCATCCTGGTGATGCTGAGAGAAGGTGGAGAGTCCCGAAATGGCACAAACATTAACTTTTTGTTAGAAGAATATGGGATCATTTTCAATAATGGTAATGGGGCTCACTGCTACCTTTAGTCATCAATTTGAAAATTGAAAAGTGCAGGTTCAGCCTTTGTGGATACAAGCCAAACAGACCTTTCTCACAAAGTATCTTTTGATCTAAAATATTCTTTTTCTTTAAATCTGCATGCACATAGCAAGGTAATATTGGAGCACAGCAAAGGCTTTCCATGGACAGAGTACATGGGCAACTTGGCCATTTCCACTCCTTTGCTGTAGTTGCTAGTTTTAATTTACAAAAAAAAGAATCTAGGGAATTTCTTGGTTAAAAAGCCATTAATTTAGAACATTTTCCACATGTTTTTAGGATTGAATCACTTAATGCTCATGCTGAATAAGAAGTGGCACTTTTCTTTAGCAGACCAATAAAATGTCACTCATTAGCTGCCAATGTGAAAAAAACCCCAACAACCCAAGGCAAGTGTGTGTCAGTGTACATAAAATATTTGGGGTCTTTGGTGGCTTTTCTAGACTATGCCTTTTTTTGCATCAATAGGACTCAATTCATCAAGTGTTTGGAAGATGTATAAAAAATAGAGTTGTAAAAGTTGATACAGGCTGTTTTAACTCAATAATCTTTTTGTCTCTTTTGCTTTGCTGAAGATGGTGATGTGCTTAACTTTCTGTATTGTTTTTTTTGAATTTGCAAACATATTCCTATCCTAAATCTATTCTGTCCAAAAGGAAACAGAAGGGAAGGCTCATTTCAGTTCTTTTGGTAGCCAAATGCCAGATTTGTGGTGTTAAAAGCAAACACCCAGGGAATCCAAGAGCTAAATTAATTTTTCTTTGCTCAATCTAACACATTGATCAGCTAAGATGTCAATTTCTATATTTTTTTCTTTTTTCAAGATGCTGTGGTACGAAATGTGTATTACAAGTACCACCACCCAAAAGAAGCACTAATCTCTGATGGAGTTTTGAACAGGTGAATATTTGGGGCATGTAAATCTTCACAGTAAACTCTTGTAAACTGGATTGTTTTCAGTAAGGTTTGTTTTTCAATATCTCGTAGGGGAATCAGTGAAGCTGCAAAGAAAACAGTGCTTGAGACAACAGATGAGGATGGAAGAGGCCATGACTCACAGTAAGTGTTTTCTTTGAGGAAACTGATGTGAAAATGTGTAGAACACCTCAAAATTGGCAGGTTTGTGATTAGCAGCAGTCCACTGTGCTTATGGTGAGGTTTTCTAATGCATTTCTTATGTTCTTGTGCTTCTTAGGTTGTATCTGGAAAGGAGAATCTGTTTAGTAGAGCTTGGTAACCTCTGGAGGAACAGGGGGGATAGGTTTGGAAAGGAATTCCTGTTCTCATGACCAGATCTTGTTTGCCTCTAGTCTATGGGTTTCAGATTGAGTTCTGTGAATCTGTCCAGCCTGCCTGGTGCATGCAGGTTCTTATGGAATCCCTGTATTTCCTGCAGAGCCCTCACCTTTGTTTATCCTTTTGGAGCCACACTGAATGTGATGAAGCCAGCAGTGGCAATCCTGTCCACAGGGTCTGTCTGCTTCCCACTCAACAGGCCTATCCTGGCTTTCTATCAGCATGAGGTATGAGCTGCCTGGGGCCCTCCCTGCAGTCCCCCTGCCCCACACAGAGATTGTGAGTGGATCTTTTGGGGGTACTTACAAACCCACCTCAGTTTTTGATGTATCTGCAAATTCCACATAAGCCCAGTGACTCCTGAATTTTTTTATGGTAAACTTTGCATGGGGTTCAGAGGAGAATTAATGAGGTGGTCAGCAAAGATTCCATATTTTTTTGTTGACTGATGGATGTCTTTAATTCTTTGAAGTTTTGAGGTTTTTCTGCTGTTTTAGTAATAATTTATTAAATAAGATTATCATTAGCTCTGTAAGTACAGCATATTGAATTCCAAGGTTCTCACCTTGGAACCAGTAGATTTTTCGTATGTTGTTTTACTCAAACCTGTTAATTTATAAAAATAAATTCAGAAAATTAATAATAAAGAGTTACAAGCACAGGATTGATATTCTTAATGAATGAGAACAAGTTAATGCAGTTTTTTACTATGTAGACAAGTAATGGAATGCAATAACAATTGCCTCTAAAACTGTGATTTGGAAGGAATTTTTGCTATATTGTATCCTCTCTTGGTAGAGTAAAGGTGGAAAGATGGCAGCCCTGGGATCTTCCCACATGTTCAGTGACCAGTATTTAGATAAAGAAGAAAATGGTAAGATCATGGTAAGTTGGAGTTTTTTGGGATTTTTTTTTTCTTTAAAAACAGCCTGTTGTATCTTCACAACATTTGTAAAGCACTCCAGGCTCAGCTTCATTTTAGAGCAAGACAGCCATGAAATGGATTCAGTATGGGAATTCTCAGCCAATACTAGGAGATATTCTTTGGTTTATTATCTTGTTTTTAATCTTTTTCATGAAATGTTATTTAATAGATTTAATAGGAATATTTAAGCATAGTATGAAATGACTTGGATCCTCCTGAAAGTAATTGAGTTTTGCCCTTCCCCAGGATGTGCTTTTCCAGTGGCTCACAACATCAGATATCCACTTAAACCAGATGGATATGGAGGACCCTGAGGTAAGAGAGATCCATCACAAGGAGGTAAAGAGCAGTGGGATCAGCACTGGTCTTGGCACACCCTGTGTTTAGCACCCAGTGGTTAACAGCAGGATGGATCCTGCTGTTGTTGCAGAACCTTTATTCATGGTCTAGGATTGAGGCTCAGGTGTAAAAATTAATGGTACCACTCAGCCTTAGATTGATATTCATCATCAGATATAATTTGTGAAAGTCTCTTTCCAATTTGCCCATGTTTGTGAGATGGACTGCTCCAGTGTGATGAGTTTGCACTTCCCTCTGAGCCCTGAGACAAGAGGAATGTGCAGGAAGGAAAGGCAGATTTTCTGTATGTGAGCAGGGATCAACCTGTGTGTCAGTTTTAGTTGTACACAAATGCTGTTTTTATTTGGAAATATCTTTTTGTGATTAAATTGTACACTCTGTGTGCATAAAAACCAGCAGTTTTGCACAGTTGATTAGTAAGCTGTCAGTTTTCAAGAATTAACAGAAATCCAAATAAAACACCCATGTGCTGGGTAGCTTTACAGCTGAGAGAAGAGGTGGCACAGTTACTGATCCAGTGAGCTGCACTGCAAAGGGCCATACCTGCTAAAGAGTGAAACAATGATTTCTAAGAGAGATTTGAGGTGAGATAGGAGGTAGAAAGAGACAATGGGAATGGGTTGGCTCTGTCACATGACAGAGGTGTGTATCTGTGTGTCCAGATTTCAGACTACACCGTGCTCCCAGACACCGCCGCGCTCTCCGAGCAGCTGCGAGTGTGCCTGCAGGAAGGAGATGAGAACCCCAGGGACTTCACAAAGCTGTTTGATACATCCCTTTATCAGCTGGACACAACTGCCCTCCCTTCAGTTATCAAGTCAGCAGCTGTAATTTTCTTACTACTTGTTTATTTATTCCATTTGGCGTTCTGCATTTTCTGTTTGTGCTTAAACCGTGTCTCCTTAAGAGCAGGAAGGGCTGAGCATTTTGAATATGGATATACAAGAAAATACAGATTTGTACAGCATGGCAATGATTTTTTCTCTTGCTTTTTGTCTTAGCTGGAGTTTCTGGCTCTCTTTTCTCTTTTTTTTTCCAACTACATGAGATTCATTAATTTGATATTTTGAGAACTATCTGCCATGAAGTTGGGCACTTTCTGCAGTGATAACTGAGAACTGCTCGTTTTTCCACTTTTTAATTACTTGGCATTTACTGAAAACTGCATTTCAGTTACTGCATTTCCCAATAATTGTGTTTTGAGGTTTATCAGCTGCTCAGTTTTACCAGTTTTTGTCACTATCAGTTTTGTCCATCATAACTCCCCTGATACCCAGATCATGTCTGAATACTTTGAGTAGTGGCAGCTTAACACAGATCCCATAAACTTCACTCTGCTGGGGACACTTTTTCTTCTTACTCTGTATTTCTTGTATTTTCACTAGTTGTGAATTCACAGGAGGATCTCCCTTCTGACCCCATAACAAATACTTTTTTTAAAAAATAACTTTTGGTTATTGACTTCTTTATAAACTTATCTGAAATCCCAGTTCTGCTTGTTTTGTGCTGGATCATTTTTCCTTCATCCACTGGAAGTCGATTGTAGAATTGAGCTGTCATTTTTTTAGTCACCTTATATATCCACCTACCATTATCTTCCCCTGTCACAACTTTAATTTTCTCACTTTAGAAGTTATGTATTACTGATCTGTAGTTCTCTGAGGTCCTTATAAAATGGACATCCCTTTTTTTTGTGCTGTTACATTGCAAAACTTTGATGCTGGTGTGTTCACAAAAATCCATCTCTATAGCCTGCTAGTGGAAATAGATGTGGTATCACACTTTTCCTCATACTTGGAATTTTTCTATGCTGCAGAGCTTATGAAGAGCTGAATATGAAACATGAACCCCTCCAACTCATTCAGCCTGAATTTGAGACTCCACTACCTGTCCTCCAGCCAGCTGTGAGTAATTTTCTTGCTTGTATATTCCAGGGAGAACTCTTCCCCATGAAGGTTAGACTTGATAATCTTGGATGTCTGTTCCAACCTTAATGAGTCTCTATTTCATTTGTTTCATCCAAAGCCTCTGTGTGTCATTTCCATGGTTCTGTAAAAAAAGTAGTGAGAAATGCTGTAGCAATAACTAATCACTTGGGAGTAGACTACACTGTAGGGACTATCTTTTAGGAAAGAGCACTCATTTACACTTCTAATTTATTAAAAGAGCTTCAAAATGTAGTGTGTGGTACCAAAACAGAATCCTTGTGTGATGAGCCTTTGACTGAGTAGCTGTTCCCAGTCCTGTGAGGTGCTGGCTCAGCCTTCCCAGTGAAAACAGGATGTGGTATTTGAGAAAGCTGTGGTGGTGAAGGTACTGCACTCCCTGCTGCCAGGGAGGAGCCACTTTGTCCTGCTCTGCCTCCATCTCCCAGATCCTCAGGGGAAGCAGAAAGTGGAGCATCAGTCTTTATAGCAGGAGCTGATCAAACTTTTACAGCAATGTTTGGGCTGATAGCAACAACACAAGCTATGGGGTGTCAAACTCATTTCAGAAGGCAGGAATCTCTGAGTGTCTGAATTTTGCCATCATTGCTCCATCCTGCTTTACCCTGGCCACTGAGAAAGCATTATTGGGATCCTTTAGAGCTTCAAGAGTGCAATAGAAAGTGGTGTGTCCTTCACTGCTTTTTATAAACCCAAGTCCAGCTTGTGACATAAATGGTCCCTTGCATGAAACAGAAATTACTCTGACCAGAATTGATGTCAATATGTTCTCAGGGTGAGCTGTTAGGGCCAGTTTAGTTCCTCAGCTCTCAGCCATCACCTGGGTCTCATGGAGCAAAACTGAAACTGCAAATAAGAATGTCTAGTTGTGATGCTGGGTGATAATTCTGGCATAGGTGTGGCTAAATTCTTTTGGAATGTTCAGTTATTTTTACAACGTAAAACTGGGATTTTTTAATGGTGCCCCTTGGTTCCATGGCTTTGGAGTTGCTTTTGACTTTTTAAAGGGTTTCTTCAAATCTAATATAAGTTCAAAACTGTTGTCTTAGAGATCTATAAAATATAAGAAAATATGTGGCAATCAAGCATGCTGCTTTTTCTCTCCCAGGTTTTTCCACCTGCTTTCAAAGAATTGCCTCCTCCTGCTCTGGAGCTGTTTGACTTGGATGAAACTTTTTCCTCAGAGAAAGCACGTCTTGCAGAGATCACAAACAAATGTAAGTGGAGCAGATTGTTTGCACATTTAAAAGAAAAGTCCAGTTTTTTTAGGGGAAAATTGTTATATTTAATTCTAATGCATGGACCTCATTTGGGAAAATCTACTGCTCTTATCCTGATCTAAGAAATTGAAAGGCTTTGGAAATTAATAGTGCAACTTTATGTACCATGAAATTATATTTTGTCTATTACATGACATTTTATCATGCTTTTGCCTGCTGTTTTCTTTGTTGTACATAAATAGCTTTGTGCACTCTGGCTGATAAATTTCACATCGTTTTTATGCTTTGAAGTTCAAATGTTAAGATTATTCTAAACACATGAAGATGAGCAGGTACTGGCTGCAGGAATACATCATGGCTAGTCCACTGAGCTTAGTGATGGGACTGAACCTCCCAGGATGCCAACAGCAGATGGAGATTCAGAGCAGGTTTTGGGCCAGCTGCTCCAGATGTGTGCCACTCACCTGCCTTCTTCCCTGGGTGCTTGTTCAGGCACTGATGATGACCTGGAGTTCTACGTGCGGAAATGCGGCGACATCCTGGGAGTGACCAGTGAACTCCCAAAGGACAAGCAAGATGCCAAATATATCCTGGAGCACATCTTCTTCCAAGTGGTTGAGTTTAAGAAACTGAATCAGGTATTTTTAATAACATTTACAAGTGAGTAGTTGGTAGTAGCAGCAGTGAGGCTGGTGTAGCAGCTCATTGTAGCAGCTCCACTTGTCACAGGCAAGAGGTGATGTAAGACATTAGCTGTGCAATAAATGAGACCAGTGAAGTGTGATCCAGAGTACTTGTGGCTGTTAATCTCCATAAAACATGTACTGCTCAATTTATGAAGTCTCTTATTTATTTTAATTGGGGGATCAGTACATGCAAGTGTAGTTTGTAATTGCAGCTAAATGCAGTTCATTACTGGTGCCTGAGTGAGAGCAGGGAGTCCTCAGGAGTGTTCACAGCCCTGGCCAGTGCTGCAGTGCACAGGTGACCAGCATTGTTCCTTGGGAGCTGCACTGAAATGCAGCTGTGCTGAAAGAATTCTTCATAGCACATTTAATGCTTCCAAGTGTGTTTGGAGCATATTGGCAGAGCTGCAGTTTGTGCTAACATGAATTGCCTGTTTCATGTAACCTATTTAAGCCAAAAATCTTACAGTTCTACTCTGTTATTAAAACTCTTTTTTCTTCCTTTTTTTTCCCTTCCTCTTCCCTTACTTAAGGAACATGATACTGACCCAAGTGAAGCTGGATTCCAGAACAGTACCTGAGACCTGGCTTTCCCCAGTTTGAGATAGACCTTTTAGGGAAAGTATATTATTCCATTTTTAAAGTCTCTCTTCTTGGTGTATTGATTGGGACTGTCTCAGTAGTTCACTGGATGCTTGGATCATTTATGTATGGTAGTTCAGATAATTAATGCCTTCTGGGGAACTGCTTGTATTTTACAAGCACTTTCCAAAGAATTTCTTATTTTTCTACTTCTTTATTGAAACTGTAATTTTTTTAATATATTAAAAAAAATAATATACCAAGAAAATGTGTTTTGGGTCCTTCTTTCTGGCTCCAGAATTAACTTTCCTGTAGTTAATTCTTTCTGTTGATTCTCCTGGTGTACATGAAATCCTTAATTACACTGTGAGAAGAGTTGTTATTTTGGTTTGTGAACTGAGGACAAAAAAATAGAGCCATAATTTTAACAGGAGCTGCTGAAAATACATTTATCACCCTGAGGCAGCCTCCTTTTTTCTCTCTGCCAAAGAGAAGGAAGGAGAGGTGAGTTTGTTACTGTAGAAAGAAAACATTTCTTCCAAGGGAGGGGAGGATTTGAAATTAAGCAATAATGACATTGTTGCAATTGCTGCCTCATAGCAGACTGGAACTACAGAATTTTAAAAAGAGAGAACAGCACATGGATGAAAACCTTAAGATTTAATGGATCATTATTAAGAAACTGTGATACTGCACAGAAACTCATGAATATTTTTACTTCCATTTATTTGATATTTAATTCACTCCCTGAGCTAGTGAGTTCAGTAATGCACAGGAGTGGAAATCCAGGTTAAATTCATTGACTGTGAAATGTTGAAGCTCAATGCACAGCAAAAATAGAGTCAAAAAAAGGGAGATCAGTGGTGAGAAGAAAAGATTTGTCAACATCATCAACACCACACCTCTATTGCAATGATATTTTTTTTATATTAACATGGTGAAATTGCATTATAAAGCCTTTTTTGGCTGTCAGTCTGACATTCAAATTGTTAAATTCTTCCTCCTTGCAGGCCTTCCATGACTTCTGGGGTTTACCTTGTTCTGCCATGGTTTTTAAAACTTTGCAAAAAATCTGTTCATCTTTTTATCCCCCCAAAATATCTTTTTATTTTACATTTCTTCATGCTTCACATAGCATCTTGGCACAGGTTTTTCTAAAGGAAGGGCCCCAAATCTGTTCAGTTGTGATGTGCTAATACAATGTTAGCAGAAATGGTTGTATCTCTTCCTCTGCTGCAGCCATTCCCTTTTCACAGCAGCACGTTGGAATTTTTTCATTTATTCCTCTGTTTTCCTTTAAGGCCGTGGTTGTGTTTGTCACCCAGAGCACTTTGTACATTCCAGCTCCAGATTTACACAACAAGCTTAATCTCTTCTCCTGTGCAGTATCAATAGCAATCAGTCAGCCAGCACAGGCTGCAGCTGAACCAAGCCCCTGAGTGCTCCTCTTGCTAATTTTAGCTCTGGTTTGTCTTCTTCTGGGGTGTTTATACTTCAAACTGTAAATAACTTCTGTTTCCCAGCCCTGTTTCAAGTTGTTTTGTCACCTGTTCCTGATGTTGTAACATGGTTTAAGAAAAGCCATGTGAGCAGCCAGGGGATAGAAGCAGCTCCCTGTTTTCTGTGTGTCTCTGAGGCCTCTCTGACAGCTGAAGAACAAATTTTTTCACTGAATTGAGTTTTTTTGCTAGCGTGGAATACATGTAGCCCATACCTCTCTTTCAAAGCTGTCCCTTTGGCCCTCTGGAAGTATTTAAACTTACTTTGTAACTAGAAACACTTTAGTCCTGGGAGTGTGATACATGTAAAATTTATGGCTGACTGACAGAATTTTGAATGGTGAGTGCTTTCAAGAGGTGAGGCGAGGCCAGGGGGAGCAGGTTGGGCACATAACTAATGAGGGAGTTTGTATATTAATGAAATTATTGCTGTGATTGATAAAAGTCAGTTACAAACAACTCTTGCTGCTTTCCCTTTTTATTTCTGTCCTCTCATGCAGCATAACTGATTACCCCTTAATCTGCCCCTAAAAAAAGAGGGGGACAGTACATTGGCTATTCAGAGACCCATAAATGGCCTGAAAAGTGGTTTTAACAAGTTCCTCCTCCCTTTCTTTGCTGTAAACTAGGACATGAGAGGAAAATCAGGATTGTGTGAATGGGGTGAGATCTAAAGGAGAGTGTGAAAAATCTCTAATGGGTGGGTGAGGTGGCCTGGGTTCCTTTCCTTCCCTCGGAGCAGGGCTTGGATGTGACAGAAGGAATCCTCCCTGCGGGTGCCCGGTGCTGGATTCCCACGGGCAGTGACACTCTGGGTGCCAGGCCGGGGGTCGCTCCCGGCTGTGCTTTCCCGGTGCGCCAGGAGAGGGATCCGCAGCCCCGCCCGCTCTCCCGGCGGCAGCGCCGGCCCCGCGGCCATGGCCCCGGGGCTGCAGCCGCGTCCCGCTGCCCCTTCCCCGCCGGGACCCGCCCCGAGCCCTCCGCCAGGTAACGGGGGCGGGCGGCGGGGGTCGGGCACGGCCAGCTCGGGGATGCTGCCCCGGGCGGTGCCGGAGGGGCCTGCACCAGCCCCGGCTGTTCAGGGGGCTCAGCTTCAGATGGGAGGGCAGCGAGAGTCAGAGACCACCAGCAGAGAGACATTTATTGTGCTAATACAAAACAGAGAGAGCGGGGAGGAGGAGCCAGCAAGGCTGCGGCTCTCGGGGGTGCCATCACCAGCCCAAACATTCCCCATCACCAGTGCCGACTCGGCCACCCCAGGTGGGCAGATTTAGCTTGTCACCAGCTGCTGCCATCACCACTCAAACCGCTGGCTCCGTCTTCTGTGCTGCAGCTGGGATCCCTGCTCCTCGCAGGAGGGGGCAGGCACCCAGCAGCTCCAGCCAGGATCACAGAGCCTGGTGCAGAAACACAGGGACAGCGTCAGGGTCACTCAGGTGGCTCTCCTGGGTGGCAGACCTGTGGATCAGCGTGGGGTGCTTCTTGAAGGCACCAGGCCAAGCCAGAGGAATCACCACAGGGGTCTCCAGGGGTGATGTGTCTGGTTTGGAGCATCCCAGTAAGCGTAATTCCTCAGTGCTGACATCGAGGGATGTGCTGGTATCCATAAAGGATTTTATTGCTGAGATGTCCCACCTGGGTGCTGGCACTTTTCCAAGGGCTGAGATGTCTCCAGGCAGCTCAGAGCTCCTGAAGAGCAGGCTCTCCAGTGGTTTGGAGTGCTTGTCTTTCTTGCAAGGTGTCGAGGTGTTCTGTGATGCCATGTTCATCAGGCAGCCATCTCTGCTGGGGTGCTCATTAGGCAAACCAGACAGCTCAAACGTGGCCTGGCCATGGTGGGCCTTGCAGAAGCAGACAAGACTGAGGTCAGAGATGCTCTGGGTCAGGCTGTGCAGCTCAGCCTTCACACAGCTGCTCAGAGACTCCACCTGCTTGACAACACACAGAGAACTGCCACTTGCTGCGTTGTCCAAGTCTGCAGGAAGCTCCCAGGTGTCTTGTTTGAGTTCCCAGGTGTCGTGTTTGGAAGCACTGCTAGAGTCCCTGTAATAGCTCACAACAGGGGAAGAATAGCTATGGCTGGAGGAGCTGGCCAAGAACCCATTTTCCAGGATTTCCTTTCTGGTCAGAATGCTGGTACTGTGCCTCTGGGTGGACAGCATGGTGAAGAATCCAGCAGCTCTCTGGCCTATGGAGAGAGATCAGGATAAACTTGTTACTGTTCACTACTATTCACCAATGGATTACAGACTTACAGTAGCAGGACCACTCTTGGTAAAATCCTCTCTCAGTCTTGCAAGGAGCTGAGCAGGATCCAGGACATGTAGGAGGGCATCCAGCTATCACTCTCTTTTAGGGTAAAATATTTCCACCCCAGCCTGTTAGTTGCTCAGAGGTCATAGTGGCATCTCCCTGAAGTTGTATTTATTTTACTTCAGCCTATGTATCACTACTCTTAGCTTGGTATAGGGGACAGAGGTATTTTACCCTCACTCCTGCAGTCACAGGGCCACTCACCCCACTAGAATTAAGACCCTTTGAGAAGAAGGCACCAAACCAGGCTCTGGCTAGCATGGGAGAGGTTGAGGGTCAGCTCTCATCTTACTTTAAGTCCTATAGATGATAAACCTCACCTCCAGCTCCTTCCTGAGGGACTGGGTAGGCCAGGGAAGGGGATGGCTATACTCCAAACCCAGCTTTACTCTGAATGCATGTTAACCAGTGATAAATGGCTCCTGAATTTACTGCAATGGGGCTGTATAGTCAGTCTAGAAGGAAAGTCTTGTTTAAGAGACTAAACCTCAGTTTTTTTAGCATTTAGGAAATAAATGAAGGAATAAGAAAACAGAATAAATACCATACTTATAAATAAAGTACCTTCAGCTCCTGTGAAGACCCTTTGATGTTCTTGACCCTTTTCTACCCACATTACTTACAGCAGTTTTATAGTTCTGGTAATCAATTAACAGGGTGATTTCCTAATTAAGCTAGTTTGGGAGAGGGAGGAGCTTCTGTTTGCCATTTATTAAGCACAGGGGCCGTGAGGGTGGGCCTTGGCCTATTGAAGGAGGTACTCTGAGGGCTGGCTTGTGGTTGTCCTGTTAGTGGGTCCTTAGTAAGGTGACACTTTTCTTTAAGTCTTGCCTCATGTTTTGTGAGTTGTTGATTAGGAATATCCACGTGTACAGACCTTGCATTGATATAGACTGTATACGTTGGACTACTTGGGCAATGCTCTCAGGTGCAGGGTTGGATTGTTGTGGTTGACCTGGGCAGGGCCAGGAGTTGGACTTTGATGATCTTTGGGGGTGTCTTCCAGCCTGGAATATTATGTGGTTCTGTAACATGTGTGATGTCCCTGTCCTGTGCCCAGGGCTGCTGCAGCTGAGGAGAGGCTCAGGTCAGTGTGGGGTGTCCCGAGGGTAGAAATAGGAGGTCCCAGATTGGGGGGTGTGAATGGAGGGCAGCCTGGATTGGTGTGGGGGGATCCCAGTAGTTTCAGCTGGATGTGGGAGTCCTCCCCGGGTCCATGGGGAGGTGAATGCAGAGGTGTGGAGGATAGAAACAAGTAGCCATAGGTCAGTGCAGGGGTGGGCGAGGGAGTGTCCTGGGTCAGTGTGGGTGGATCCCAGTGGTTTGGGGTTGGTACAGGGGTGGATGCAAAGGGATCCCGGGGTCAATGCGGATCAGTGCGGGGTCGGTGTAGGGATGGACTGGGGGGGGCAGGATCAGGGGCTGTGTTGGATGCGGGGAGTCTCGGCAGTCCCAGTTCGGTGCGGGGATCCCGCAGGATGTGCCGAAGTATGGGGGAGGCTGGATGCGGGGTGTCTGTGGGTTGTGGCGGGGATGGATGCGGGGTGTCCCGGCTCGGTGTAAGGGTGGATGCGGGATGTCAGGCGTGGATGCGGTGTCCCAGTTCGGTGCGGGGCTGCATGCGGGATGTCAGGGAAGAATGCGGGGTGTCCCGGCTCGGTGTAGGGATGGATGCCGGGTGTCCCGGGTCTATGTAAGGATAGATGCGGGTGTCAGGAGTGAATGCCAGGTGTCCCGGCTCGGTGTAGGGATGGATGCCGGGTGTCCCGGCTCGGTGCGGGCTCCCTGAGGGAGCCGGGGGCGGGGCGGGCGGGCGCCCTCCCGCGCGCGCCTCTTTGTGCGGGCGGGAGGCGCGGCGCGCATGCGCGGCCCGGCCCCGCGCGGGGGGGGCGCCGTTGGCGCGAGATAGGAAAGCGCCGCCAGCGCCGCCGCTCCGGACCCGCGCCCGGCCCTCAGCGCGGCCCGGCCCGGCCCGACATGGCTCGCCGTGCCCGCGGGTGAGTGCCGGCCCCGCCGTGCCGCCGCTCCCGGCCGCCGGAGGCTCCTCCCGGCCGCCCCGTTCCCGCTCGCCGGCCGGACAGCGGGATGCGGGGCGGCGGCCCCGCGGTATCCGCGCTGGGACATCGGCCCGGCTCTGCCCGCTCGGGAGCGGGGGACGAGCGGGAGCCCCGCAGCGCTGCCCGCGCCCCTTTGCGCCCGCGGTCCGGGAGCGGCTGAGCTGTGCCTGGGTGCCCCCATGCAAAGTCCAACCCGAGGGACAGAAATGGAAAGAAATACTCTTTCCCCTGCTCTGGGCAGAATAAAACTTGCCAGCTGGGGCCTAAAGTGGAGGATCTCCTTTCAGTCTGGGCTGTGTGGGTGGGTGTCGGTGAGCTTGGGGCTCGGTGCTGGAAGGGGGAGATCTGGAGTTCTGCTCTGTGTGGTGGAGGTTGCTCCCTCTCCTGCTTTTTTATCAGGTAGAAATGATAATCTTCCTTTATTCCCCCCTAGGGAGGACCAGGATGAGCCGCATTACCAGGATGCGGATTTGGATGTGCCGGAGCAGCGGGATGGCAGGTGCAAAGTCAAGTGGACACCAGAAGAGGTGAGTGAGAGCCTGACATTTGCCGGGAGGTGCTTTGGGGTGGTGCCTCTGACATGGCACCTTGGGCTTGGGTGACTCCACCCCAGCCCTCACCTGCTGGCCGTGGTCTCACCTCCTCCTGTCTTGTTACTGGAGAGGACCTTGTGTCTTTTGTACTGAGCTCAGGCCTGAATGAGGATCAGAGGTTCAGGGGAGTTTGAAGTGCAGCCTGGAGAGCAAGAGCTCAAATATTTTTAACTTAAGCCTGTGAGCACTGAGTGAAACACCACTCACTGCCTGCAGCACTCCTGTGAGCACAGAGGAGTCCAGATGATGGCTGAGGCCTCCAACAAGCTGAAATGTTCAGTGGAAATGTACTCCATTTTCTGGAGCAAAAGCAGGGAGCATTGACACTTGGGATTATGGCTTAGTCATCCTGGCTGAGAGCCTAAAGTTAACTGGGATATTCTCTTCCTTCCTCCTAGTTTCATTATCAATTTTGTGCTGTGTGAAAACTACAGCTGGGTCAGAACACCAAGTAAGGTGGACTTTGTGGAGGGATCAAAGCCTTGAGCTCATGTTGGGCAGGGAATAATTTCATTATTGAACTATCCAGAGCTCACAGATAAGGATGTCTGTAACAGGCTTTCTGTGAGCTCTAGGAGTTTGTACACCCAGGCTATAGCAGGGATTACAAAAGAAATGCTGTAGAGTCCTGTAGCACTGAAAGACAGAAGAGCACTGTGCAGGTGGTGATACACTTCAATCAGTCAGCTTTCCTGGCCAGACAAAACCAGTGGCTGGGCTGGGAGATGGACTGTCTGGTCAGGAGTGTTCTGGGGCTGGATAAACAGGCCCTTGCCACAGGGTTTGAGCCAGCCTGTAGAGGAACAGAGCTGAGCTCTTGTTTTGTACTTAATGCATGAGCTTGTCCTAGTACAGAGCTCAGAACCAGTCTGTTCCAGTTGGGCTCCGTGTACTGGAGGGCTGCTGAACACTGGTGTGAGCTGCCTTCCTCCCCTGAGCACACAATGCCAACAAAACCTTGACAGTTCAAAACACCTAACTTGTTCTTTTAATGTCATCAGCCCTGTGGTGTGTGTTGCCTCAGTGTACCTGAAAGTGGATGTTTTTGTCCTTTGCAGGATGAGCAGCTGAAGATGTTAGTGAGCCATTATGGGCAGAATGACTGGAAGTTCCTGGCCAGCCACTTTCCTGTGAGTGACCCCATGCCCAGCTGGGAATCCCAGTGTTTGCATGTTGCTGGTTCCCTGTGTCTGTGTAGTGGGACTCTTTTCTGACTCTGGTCTGACTTCATAGCTCCAAGCTGTGAAATGGGGCTGCTTCAGGGCAGGGAGACCTTCTTGCAGAGAGGGCTTTCCATGGTGAGTCTGTTGGAGCTGGGGTGAGAAATCGAGGTTCCTGTCCCTGTGTCCAGTGCCCTGGGCCCAGGATCTCCATTTGTATTCTCTGTGTGCTTCTGCAGGTGTTGTGTGGGACAGCCTGGGTGTATGGGGACTCTGCCTTTGGGAGGTTTTTGGTGCTCTGGAGCCCCTGGTCTAACTCAAGGCTGTTGCCATTGCTGTTCCAGAACCGCAGTGACCAGCAGTGTCAGTACCGGTGGCTGAGGGTGTTGAATCCAGACCTGGTGAAGGGCCCGTGGACCAAAGAGGAGGATCAAAAGGTAAGGCAGGGCTGAGAGGATCAGTGTTGGACTGTCTGCAGAGAGGGTGGAGATGTCAGGCCCATCCTCAGGTGTTGTACACTGTGTGTAATTGTTCTCCCTGGTGGGTACCTGTGAGAGCAGCTCTGTCTGTCCTGCCCTGAGCAGCCCAGGCAGCCATGGGCAGGATGTGATGTGATCTAGGCCTCTCCAGGTAAACACCTTCCCCCTTTCACACAGTGCTGCTACAGTGGGCTGCCAAGGGAGAGAGCTGAAAAGGGAATTAATTCATCTGCCTGCTGGCAGGTCTCCACCTGGCCTGGCCAGGTTGGATCTAAGAGAAAATAAAGCTGGCATTTCCTGTGCCACAGTAGGCAGGCTGGAGTGGATGTCTGAGGTTGGCTGAGTGAATCATGACTTCTGTGAGCCTGTTTCTCTGCTGAATCCAGAGTCAGCCAAGAGGGGCCAGCTCAGACAGACTCATCATCTTGATGTACTTAAGGAAAGTTGCAGTGAAATCCCAATTTTACCAAGATTTTCTGGTACAGAACATCTTAGTTTGGCAGATTCTCTGTAACACTCCTGCTCCCCAGATTGTTTCCCTTTTGGTCCCATCATGTTTTGTCAAGCCCTAAGGAAGCTTCTCCTGATGTTGTTCCCTGTTCTTACAGCAGAGCAGTTGTTGCCTGCTTCCCCCTTCCCTTTGCCTTGTCCTGACTCTGCCAGCCTACCCATCCTGGCCAGGCTAGGCTCCAGCTCTCTCCTCATTGCTTTGGCCCAGCTTCTTGGCCTCAGTTTGGCATCTTTGGTCCATTTTTCTGTGCTTGAAAGGCAGGAGTCTGCAGAAGGGACATTTGTTACATGAGCATCACTTCTACCTTCACCTTTCAGCTCAGCACAGCTGGTCAGGGTAGAAATGTTCTCTGAGAACTCTTCAGCCAGGATTTTGGTGGCTGAACATTGCAGATTGTTTCATCCTGACTGTGCCCTGGATATTTTAGGAGCCCAGAATGCATTCAGTGCCCAGAAACATTTGTGCTGGGGCTCTGGCAGAAGTGACAAAGCCCTGGGTGGGGGGTAAGAGGCAAAGTGGATGGTTCTGAAGTGAATTTAAATCTCTCCCTGTGTGTCCTGGTGCTGTCAGAGCATGGAGCTGCAGCCTTGTCTGTCCTGGGTGTGCCACACTGTTAAAGGGAGCAGCAGGCCAGTGCAGAGCTGATGGGGACAGTTGTCACACAGCCAGGTCCTTGCAAGCAGGGAGGGCAGAGGAGCCTTGGAGCAGGTGGGACTTGGCCCTTGCTCAGAAATGGGAATGTGTTTCTACATCTGGGCACCTGCCAGTCTCCACCCCATCTTCTGTCAGGGGTCATCTGCATTCACAGGTGCCCTGTGGCAAAATGTCTGCATGGAAGCAGCCTCCTACAGAAATTTGGCAGAGTCATTGCTCTCATGAGGGTTGGAACACCTGATAGCCCTGCTGGCTCCTTCCAGCCTTTCCTCCAAAGGGGCCTTCCTTTGTCTGCCCTTACCTGGCCCCAAGAAAGGCGAAGAGCAAAGCCTGAAGATGACTGCACTGACCTTCCCCTCCTTTTTTTTTTCCATTTCCTTCTTTCCCTCCCACTCTGTCCAAAGGTAATTGAACTGGTTAAAAAATATGGCACCAAGCAGTGGACCCTGATAGCCAAGCACCTGAAAGGGCGCTTAGGGAAGCAGTGCCGGGAACGCTGGCACAACCACCTGAACCCTGAGGTGAAGAAATCCTCGTGGACAGAGGAGGAGGATCGCATCATATTTGAGGCCCACAAGGTCCTGGGGAACCGTTGGGCAGAGATTGCCAAGCTGCTGCCTGGGAGGTAGGAGCCCTTTGGGAGGTAGGAGCCCTTTGGGAGGTAGGAGCCCTTTGCTCACTGCTGCCTTCCCTGCTGGGTGTCCTGTGCAGATCTGTGTGTTTGGCTCTTGGCATGGGGCTGGGGAGTGTGGTGGAGCTGCTAGCTGTGCTTTAAAGCTGCTGGAAGTGATGGTTTGTCCCTTCTGCTCTCTCTGCAGGACTGATAATGCTGTAAAGAATCACTGGAACTCCACCATCAAGAGGAAGGTGGACACGGGAGGTTTCCTCAATGAAACCAAGGAGTCCAAGTCTCTGTACTTGCTTGTGGAGGTGGATAACAAGGAGAGGCAAAGTCAGACGACAGCTGAGAGCCAGGTACTGCACTTGCAGCAGGCAGCTGGGTCAGTCCCTGCCCTGCTAATGCATTCTGGAGCTCTTCGTCCACCCTTCTGCTGCCTCTCACTGCCTTTTCCACAGCCTGGTGTCTGCATGGACAGTCTGTGCCTTCCCCAGCTTCCCAGATCTCTCTCTCCAGGAGTTAGAGGTGTTATGGGAGCCTGAGTGTATTATCCAGGCAGAGGACAGCAGCCTGCTAGAGCTGTTACCTTGCCAATCCCAGCATCAAGTCTGTCTTAGACCCTGAATATTCTTTTGGCTGCATTGTGCTGTTGCTGGTGGGAGGAGGAGGCTGCTCCAGACAGTGTGTGTGTGGGAGCAGAGTGAAGAGATACAGTGTTCCTTTCCTCTAAAAAAAGGAAGCAGGGAAGTACACACAGAGATTGTTTTCATGAAGACAGCATGTAGTTTTTGAAGGCAGGCTCCTGATAAATAGGAAACATAGAACTAGTGCTACATGCTCAGCCTAAGTACAACTTTCTCCTGGGACACTGTTAAGTGAAATCTTCAATTAAAAAGTTCTGTGCTCATTATGTTGCATGGACTCTTTAGTGTATGGGACAGAGCAGTGAGGGAGAATGGGGATGTGAAACAAACCCAGTGGCAGGTAGGAGGGTGGGCAAAGCTGAATGTGTCCAGGTGCTCTCTGTCTCCAAGATTTGACACTGTTCCTTTGCTTTCTGCTGATGTCTGGCCTTTCTTTGTTGTATGTGCCAAGAATGTCCTGCCCAACTGGCCAGTGGATGTCTCTGAAATAAAGGAAGAAGATGTCAGTGATGAGGAAGTGACAGGTGTGCAGGAGCTGCCAGCTGCAGAAGTGGCAGAGCAGAACGTGGAGGGGACCCCAGATGATGCAGTGCCCGAGGATGGCACTTCATTGGTCGAATCACCATACAAATGGGTTGTTGAAGCTGCCAACTATTTGTACCCAGCTTGTGCTCCAGCCCTCAGTGAAGCTCTGGACATGATTGAATCTGTAAGTAACACACCCTTGTTCCTCCAGTTACTGTTAGGGTGTTATCCTCACCCTTTTTGTTTGAGTGAACTTACTGGATGTCCTTGATCCACCCTGAGGAGGACTGGGTCTGTCACTGCCTTGCAGCCTGCCCCTGTCTCTCTTCCAGGGCTGGATTAGACCTTTCCAGCACTGCCAGTATTGCTGTGGGCTTGTAGCTTTACCTAGCTGGATGTCCTTTTGCATGGGCTCTGCCTGTGTGGGAGGCTGTAAGTGCTGGCAAACTTGATTTCCAGCCCTTCTTTGTCAGCCAGAGTGTGCCCAGCTCTCCTTTTTGTAATGGTTCAGGCTCATGCTCACTGGCTGTCCTTTCTGTCCTGTCCTGGGGTGGGATAGGACAGGACAGACTGGGAATAAGCCAAGCCCACTGTACTATGCAGGACAGACCCCTTCACGCTGCCATAACTGCCACCATTTGCTTTCAGTGGAGGTAACTTCACTGAAATTAGTTGTTTTCAACCAGTCAAGCAGTGCTGAGGTCCCCTGGGTGACAGAGGCACACCAGGGTGGGAGGCTGGCTGAAATCAACAGGGCACTTTGCTGCCACCAGAGGGAAGTTGCCTCTGCAGCCCCCAGCCTGCCTGAGGCATGAAGGAGTCACTTTGCCTCTGTATAGCAACATGGTGTGCCTGAGGCTGAGCAGCCCTTGGGGCCTGCTTGTGTGGTGCTGGGTGTTGCTGTGGTGGAGCTGTGAATCAGCTCATTTCTGAACTGGTCTGGTTAGTTTTAATCTGCTTTCAGCTGTGCCCAGCTGTACAGGTGTGCCCAAGACTGTGGATTGCTCTTGGGTGATAGTTCATTCAGTCCCTGTCCCCAGCCCTCTGCCCAGCTGGTGTTTTTGTCCCCTCTCTGAGGGGGTGCAGTGGTTTGTGCAGCTGTGCTGTGAACCAAACAGGGAAACCAGCCTTGCATAAATAGAAAAACCTGCCTTGTGCACAAGCAGCAGCTCTCAGCTGGGTCAGATCCCTGCTCTGGCTCCAGCTGTGCCTGTGGCAGAGGAGAGCAGGGCTTGAGCTGTCCCTGGCCAGGCTCCTTCCAAAGCTTGGTGCCATCTCACACCCCCACTTATTTCACCTCCCAGATCACCAATCTGTCTGCTCAGCTGCCACCCTGGGCTGCTGCTGATGCTTTCCCTTGTGTGCAGGACCCAGATGGGTGGTGTGACCTGACCCAGTTTGACCTGCCTGAGGAGCCCCTGGCTGGCAGCAGCAGTGGCAGCACCAGCCCGGCCAGACCAGCGCCCGGTGAGGCGGCCCCAGCGCTGCCCAGTGTCACCGAGTACCGCCTGGATGGCCACACCATCTCTGACCTGAGCAGGAGCAGCAAGGGAGAGCTCATCCCCATCTCCCCCCACGCTGAGGGCAGCTTTGGCACCCCGCCCTCGGTGCTGAAGAGGCAGAAGAAGAGGAAGATCTCCCTCTCACCTGTCACAGAGAGTGTCACCAGCACCAATATGTCCTTCCTGGACTCCTGCAACAGCATGACGCCCAAGGGCACCCCTGTAAAGACACTGCCCTTCTCTCCATCTCAGGTATCTTCTTGGCCTAATGTCATGTATGCCCATCAGCTCTGCCAGCTTTGTGCTCCTCCTGCCTTGAATGAGGCCATGCCAGTGTGCAGAGCGTGTTCCTGCACTAAAAGAAGGCTCAGAGTTGGTTTCTGGCACTGCTTCTCTTCAGTGCTGCCCTTCCTGTGGGAGCAGCAGCCTGTGTCTCCATCTGGGAGTGACTGCAGTTTTAAGAAAGTCCAGCTGTCCTGTGTGAGGGGCAGGGCACGTGCCCATCGTGAGGAAGGAGCCCCATCTGCATACCAGGGTGTGATGGAGAGCACACTGCTGCTGTCCCCGGGGCATCGCTGCTGCCCCAGCTGTGGGCAGCAGAGTGGCACCACTGAAAACTTGCTTTCCCTGTCTGTTTGCAGTTCAGTCACACAGGCTGGGCAGCAAACACCTTGTGCAGATCTGTCCTGCTGTGTCTATGAAAATGCTCCTCGCCATGTGTATTGCAAAAGAGATTCAGGATCTTTCAGCCTTTGCTGTGACTGCCACAGTGTCCTCACATGTGGTCTCCAACACACATCACCTTGGAGCACTGTTGTAGTCAGACCCATGAGTATCTCATAGGGAAGTGGAGTTGTGTCTATAAATCAAAATGAAGGCTGCTGCGTTCCCCAGCACACTTCCCACTGCAGCTCTGTTGTCCAGACCCTCCCCAACTGTACCTTCCAGGCCTTTATTTTTGCTGTTTCTGCAGCAGAAAACATGAGAGAGGCACCACAGGAGAGTCCAAAATGCAGGTGAACCTTGAATAGAAGGCCAGCACAAAGAAGAAATCAGAGCAGGACCCATAATATCCCATAATGTACAGCTCTGCAGAGTGTAAAAGGCAGGAATGTCTGGAGTGAGTCTGAGAAGACAAAAGTCCATGCCCTGCCTCAAGATGAGCTTCAGCCATCAGTGAATGTTAGAAACACATCTTTTCCTCTTCCAAGAGGCTCTTTGGTACAACCACTGTTCCTTATGGGAGCAGAGCTGTCCCTTACTGGCTGCTGGGAAGTAAAACCCTAGAAGAGCTAACACAGCTTGTTGTTTGCTCCTAGTTTAAGCTGAAGACAGCTCAGTGCCAGACCTGTTAACTTGTACACTTTGTGTTACATGGACTTCCCTCATGTTTGCCAGCCCGAGTTGGAATAGCTGGGTGAGCTGGGGTTACCAGTGCAAGGAGAGACTTCTCTTCACTCTGTAGTTGGTAGCTCTGATAGTTGTATCAGCTTGTCCCTTATGGGAAGTGAATAACCTTTATAGGTGTGAGGCACCTTCTGGCAGCTTTTGTGAGTGTGTCCATGTACAGAGCTGGGAGTAGTAACCCTCCCTGGTTTGGGAGGGTTGTTTCTACTTCAGGGTTTCCCTCATATTTAGGGAAAAGTAATGGCTTGTGATGCAATGCTGGGCTGCTTGAGACTGAGTGTCTTTGATCTTTGCTGTGCAGTTCCTGAACTTCTGGAGCAAACAGGATACACTAGAACTGGAGAACCCTTCCCTGACCTCCACGCCTGTGTGCAGCCAGAAGGTGATTGTCACCACCCCACTGCACAGGGACAAGACCCCTCTGCTCCAGAAGAACTTAGCGTAAGTGCTCCCTTTTCCACACAGGAGTCTGGTCCAGCTCAGACACAGCTCTCAGTACTTGTCATGGTTTTACTGAGAGAGGGGCAAGGCAGGCTGGGGATTTCCTTAAATCACTGTTTTCTCCCCCAAAACAGCTCTTCTCTGAGCTGTAGGGAGTGAGTGTCCAGGCTCACTGAGGGCACAGCCAAGTGACCTCTGTAGTGCTCAGCTGTTGGGTGGGTTGTGGCCTTGTGTGGGTTCCAGCCTGTCTGATCCCTTGTCTTTCCCACTCTGCTCCTAGGTTTGTCACACCAGATCAGACATATGTGGTGGACAACACACCTCACACTCCCACGCCTTTCAAAAATGCCCTGGAGAAATATGGACCAATTAGACCTCTGGTAATTATTGGGCAGGGCTGTGCCTTGTGGGGCTGATGAATGCAAATGAGACATGGGGTTGGGGCAGGGCTGTGAGCAAACTCTTATCTGTGCCAGAACAAAGGGCAGTTTGGTAGTGCCAGGCTGAGAGGGGAGGGGTGAAGGGGACATTGTCACAGTGATCATTTCATTGTAAGGAGCTGCAGGATTTTTAGAGCCTCTGTGAACCAGCTAAAAATGCTAAAAGCTGCCTTTAAATCAGGCTGCAGTGCTTGGATTGAGGAACAGGAAATGATCCACCTAGGGCTCCCTGAAGAGATGGATCTCCCAAGCCTTGTGTGCACACAGGTATCCTGATGGCACACTGGGGTTCAGCTGTTAAGTCCCTGAACCTGGGCATCCTGTAAATCCATCAGGCTAGCAGAAAACTTGACATATCTTTTCCAGCTGGGAAGCAAATAGGATTTTGTGTTTATCCTCCCTCTGGGAGCTCTCCTGACCCCATTGTTCCTTGAGGGGAATGCTTGTGAGCCTGCCCAGCACAGAGATTTTGACTGCCTGGTGCTTTTTCTGCCTTTCCACCCCAGCCCCAGACTCCTCACCTGGAAGAAGACTTGAAGGAGGTGCTCCGAAGTGAAGCTGGCATTGAACTCATCATAGAGGATGATGTAAAGCCTGAGAAACAGAAAAGGAAACAAGGGGTGAGCTGGCTGTGCATCCAGTACCAGCTGCTAAGCTGCCTTGTGCTCTTAAAGGAGTGTTTTGGCTGGTTTGATTCATCCTGCTGTAGGTGCCAAAATGTTTTTGGCCCTGTGGCTGCTCTCTTTTAATCAGCAAGAGGTGCCTGAGGTTAAGGCCTACTTATGGTACCTCCAGGAGTGTCCTGGTTTATGCTGAGCTCTGGGCTTGTTGGCACACTTGGAGCACCTGGGGCAAGTTGGGCTCTCAGAAGGCTGTGGGATGGCATGAAAAGTCTCAGCTTCCTGGTGGCCTCCCCTTCCTACTAAAAGCTCCTCCTCTAAAGTGGTAGCTCAAGATGGCAGGGTGGGGGCACTGGAAGCTGCTGTGCCCTGTGGTGGGGAAGGCTGCTCACATCTTCCCCCTGAGGCGCTGCTGCCATGCAGTCCCTGGGGTGCCATGGCCTTGGTGTGCACCTGGGCCCTCAGGGTGGCACTTGGCAGGGTGGGTTTGTGCTGACACTGGTGTCCCCACGCTCCCCAGCTGCGCAGGAGCCCCATCAAGAAGGTCCGGAAGTCTCTGGCCCTGGATATTGTGGATGAAGACATGACACAAAACCTGCCTGCCCTCCCCAAGACTGTGTGTTTCAAAAGAGCCCAGGTGAGGGGTTGTGTGCTCAGAACAGGCTCTGCTCTGAAAAAACTCTGCAAAGCAGCAGTAGCAGCCTGGAGCTGCCTTTGAACAGCCCATGTGGATGAAGGGCTGGATTTCTTCTTTCCTTACACTTTTTCTCCTGGTGCAGCCTGTGAATTTCCTGTCAAGGTCCCTGAACCTGTCCTCCTCGAGCAGGAAGAATGACAGTGGTTTGCTCAACAGAGCCTTTGTGCAAGTGCAGCCAGAGAAAATGTCCTACAGGAAAATGCCAAGCCATTTCAGACCACCAGAACCGGTAAGCCCTGCAGCAGCCACTGCTCTCCCAGGCAGGAGTTTATCTGGCAGTGCAGCCCTTGTCCCTTGAGGAGTGAGGGATGGAGCTCTGAACTGCTGCACAGACATCCTACTCTGTCAGGGCTGTCTTTACACCAAGGCTGGGAGATGCTGAGCCAGAGGTGCCATTTTATGTTCCTCAAAGCCACAGCTGTGGCCTGCTCAGCATGTTTAGCCCTGGATTTCCTTATGGGAATTCTCACTCAGAAAGGAATTTGGATGACTGCTCTGGCAGTCAAGTAAACCTTCCTTTTTCCAGTGGACACTCCTTGAGTGGACAGCAGCAAGCTCATATTGTTTTGCTTTTCAGGGCAGAGCAACTCTGAAGTGCTGTATAAAGGTTAAACAGGAAGGTATTTCCCACCCCTGTGTTTTTTAGGGTGTTTCTGGGTAGTGGGGAAGGCTGTGTGCCTTAGGCAGCACAGGCTGGCTTTATCCTGCTTTATCCTGACCCTGTGGCTGTACAGAGCTCCAGCTGGCAGTGAGGCACCTTGTACCAAGTGCTGAGGCTGGTGCTGTTAGAGCAGCTGTGTTCCTCAGCTCTGCACAGTTGGGCTGGAGTCACAGCAGCCCCTCTGTGGCATAAGCAGATCTCTATGCAATCTTCACCACTCTCAGGCAGGATGCATTTATGGAGGGGTATCCCTATTTGCTGGGCTTAGATAAAGTCTAAGTGTAGCTTAGGCATGGAAATTTGGACCATAATTTTGTAGGTATTTACTTGGGTTGAGTCATTTGAGGTCTCTGGTAGCTTCAGTGGGGATGGAAACACGTGCTGTCCTTGTTGAGGGGTTAAGCTGCAACTGGGGGCTCCTGTGATGGTGTTTTCCCATCCCAGGAAGGTGCAGGGTTGTCCTCAGGAAACTGCAGTGAGTGGGGATCTGTCCCTGCATTAGAGCTGTCTAGTGAAACCTATTTCTTCTGACAAATAAAAACCCTTCAGCCAGAGTAATTCCTCCTCCTTCCCAAAATAAACCCTTCTGAAGCACTTCCATTTCTCCTGCTGTCCTCAGCAGGGTTGTGTTGCTGTGAGAGCTAATGGCTCTGTATAAATAAACTTTGGGGGTGACAGGGAGGCAGCTGGTGTGGTGACAGAGTACAGGTGTGCAGTGCAATCCCACAGCCAGCAGGGCAGTCTGTGCTGCTCTGGGGATTTAGTGTGCTGCTGGCAGGCAGTTTTTTGTTAAGGAAGCTCATCTAGCTCTGGGCTGAGCCTCAGTGGGCCCAAAGCCACTCTGTGGCAGTGTGGGACATTCCTGCTGTGGCCAGCACTGGAGTCCCTGTGGTTCCCTGCAGTGCAGGTATTTCCAGTTTAGGGCACTGCCTTGCTCCTGGCATTTACCAGAGGATCCTCAGGGGCTTTCCTGGATGCAGGAACACCTCTGGGTGCCCTTTCTGCATGCAGAGACTGAGGCACTCCTGGGTTTTGGCTCCTCCTATGTGCTGAAACTGAAGGCACCAGATTGCTGTTGAGGGTGGCAGTTGGTCAAAACAGACCTGGGGCCCAGCAGCTCCTATAGGAGCTGAACTGGTTGGCAATAAACTCCAAAGCTGTGCTTGAATTTCTTCTATCATTCTGGAATATCTTCAGGGCAGTGAGTTTTAATAGCTTTGTGCTTTGGGGTTTTTGTCTTGAGGCAAACAGGGGAAAGCCCTGAAAGGGATTGTCTTGCAGTGGAGCACTCACCTGGGAAACTGCTGACCCTAAACCCCAGAAATTACCACCTCAGCTATGAGGAGTAACTGGTGGTGGGCAAGTTCCTCCTGGGTGTGAGATGAGTTAGGAAGTTTTCTTTCCCTTGTTAGTTTTGTTTATTTTTGCAGTCTTTTAGAACAGGATGTCACAAGATGTGTGACCTTTGCCTTGACTGTGTTGTACACATCCTTTCTCTTCCCTCTGCAGATGACCAGGGCTTGGAAAGCAGTGGCCTGTGGTGGAACTCGAGACCAACTCTTCATGCAGGAAAAAGCTCGACAGTTTTTGGGCACATTGAAACAGAGTCACACATCAAGGACCTTAATCTTATCATGAAGGATTGTTCTGCTTTCTAATCTTATTTTTTAAACCTTTTTAATAAGTGGAGGGGGAACCACAGGAGAAAATATCTTCTACCAGGCCTTAGTATATGGGAGTGGATTTTTTTTTCCCTTCAGTTCCCAGGTAGATCTACATTGTAATAAATTGGGCTAACTGCTGGCTAGTGTGTGGAATGCAAGCTTTGAGATCATTATGGAAAGGCAAACGAGGTAGGCTTGCAGAGCTGACAGCAAGACCTGACTTCTGGAAAAGTGGAAGCAGCAGCTGTGTTGCACCTTGGAGCAGCAGGTGCTGGAGACTGGCCTCACAGCATCCCTGGATTCCTGCTGCTGCTCTGGTACCTCAGCACTGGCTTTGTGAAGGTTCCTGCATGCCTTGAGTCTCCTTCCTGGCTTTCCCCAGGGGATGGAGTGTCTCCCTGGGCTGGACAAGGAGGAGTTGAGGGTGTGGTGCTGTGGGGTGACCTGTGCCTGGAGCCCCTTGCTCCCCATGGGGCTGCTTTGTCCTGCCATGGCTCCAGCAGGGGCCTCTCCCCACGACTGTGCTCCCTCTTCCAATAAATGATGGTGCTCACATCCCTTGGACTCTGCCTCTGCCTCACAGCACTGGGGGAAGGCAGCAAAGTGCTGGGTTTTGTGTGGGCTCTTTGCTCTCCTGGAAAATTGCTGAATTCCTGTTGGCTTCTCAGCAGGGAGAAGAGATGTTCTCCCCACACACACTCTCTGAGTTTCATCAGCTGTTCTGAAGTTTTGGCTACTTTATGGGCAGGTGCCACGCTGTGAGTCAGACTTGGGATCTCTGCAGAGGTGGAAGGAGGCTGGGGAAGAGCAGCAGGGGTGTGTGATGGAGCAGAGCCTTTCTGTTGCCCTTCCTTTAGAGACTAAAGTTGCACCATGTATCTATTCCAGTGTGGGAACAGTAGCACTGCCCTGGTTTGAGGTAGCCAAGGATGGAATGTGGGGATCTTAGCAACAATATTAACTTTGCAATTGGAAAGGTGTTGGGAAAACTGCAGAGCAGCTCGACAGAACAGGAAGAGCTTTTTGGGTGAGCTGTGCTGTGCTTTCCATGGCCAAAGCCAGCCTGGCAGATCTGCCTCTGCCTGGGGCTGTGCACAGAACAAAGCTGTGCCCACCCCAGGGTGCAAAACCAGAGCTGGGCCGTACAAATCTCCTTTCAGGTTGTGGTTTATGCTGGAAATAGAGTCAAAAAATCCTTGCTGACAAACTTGTTAATGAAAGCTTGGATCCTGGGAAATGAGGGAGGTTTAGAAACCCAGCTAATTTTTCATTTTTACAAGCTCAGGGCCAGAGCAAATCCATGAAGTAATTTTTATTCCTGTTTCTCGGTGTTGCAGTGTTTGCTTTGGAAAGACAGCTGGGACCACTTGTCTGAAAGCCTGGCTATAGCTGCTCCCATTCTGCTGTTATTTTAAGAAAAATCGTCATAAACCCATCCCTCTCTGCTCGGGCTTTGGTGGGCTGGGCTGTTCCTGCACTGGTGACTGCACAAACCCAAGCCTGGGATTGCAATTCCTTCCTGGAGCTGACAGGAGCTGGGAGCAGGCAGGGTTTGCTGCAGGATAAATCAGGCTGTGAGCCTGGCACCTCTGTTTGAGAGCTGCCCCCAAATTAAAGGAGGATGAGACAGAATAAATTGCTTCTCTGAGGCTCTAATCCAGGCAGTGCAGGCTGTCCTGCACTGCAGAATGTTTATGGAGAAAGCTCAAGGGGCAGAAAAATACCAAGGTGTGGCATAGCTGATGAGTAAAAAAGAATTAGCTTTTAATTGGAAAAGGGAGCTTCTTCTAGTGTGGAGGTTGCCAGACTGGTTTGGCTGTCCTGGGGCCTGGGAATAGGCATTGCTCTATTCCTAGGTGAGGAAAAAAAGGTTGCACTTGCTTTGTTTTTCCTGTGAGTTTGGATGCTCTGCTTTCTTTCCAGTAAAAATCTCCTGGAAGTTGAATTTTTCATGCTGGCTGTGGAGTTACTGGGCTGGAGCTGGAGACCCCTCTCAGTTTGAGGCTCTGTGTCCCTGGCTGATGTCCCTTGAGGCCTCTACAGTGACACAGAGTGGCACAACCTTCATTCACAAAGGGAAATCTGGGTGTTTAATTTAGCTTTAAATGAAAAACCAGCATGAAAGTGTTCCATGAGCATTGGCTGTGTGTGGGAGGAATCCCCTCCCATGGCCCAGCTTGTTTCACAAACCCCATGTTGCTGCCTGACTTTAAAGTTTGTCTTTTGCTAGTTTGCATTCCACAACAGATCAGATGACTCTCTGGTTGAGTCCAGACATGGAAAAAGGTTTTTAAAAGGGTTTTTTAAAGGATTTTGACCAGGAGTGGGAAGGGAATATCACAGCTAGAGCTCCTGGGTTGTGGCAGTGCCTTGACTGCTAGCAGGACATTGTTCCCAGCTTGAACAAACCTTAAGGAAGCTGGGAAGAGTAAAAATAACGGAGTAAGGAGATTAAAAAAGGACATCCATGGTTTTTTTATTGGCAATCTTACTTTGGATGGAGCCTGGTGGGGCTGAGGAGCACTGAGCTCACACAGCTCCGTGGTCAGCAGCATGGGAGCTGCTGTGTGTCCCTCCAAGGGCTCTCAGCTGCTGCTTGGAGGGATTTCACACCTTTTTATCTCGTTTTCACAGCTAATTCTGCTAAAGCCTGTGCAAACAGCAGGTTGCTTACAGGGGACTCTTTTGGTTCTACACCCACTGGGAGAGATATCTGACCTGGAGGAATGCAAGTGGTGAACAGAGAAATTCCTTGTATTTTGGGCATTTCTTGCATCTGAAGAAAATACAAGAAAAAGACAAATGATGAGTCTCAGCTAGGGAACAGAGTATAAGACCAGCCCTGGCAAAGCAAGGGCTTTGTGGGCACGGGATCCTGTTTATGTTTCTGGGATGTGGAGTTGCCCAGATGTTGGCAGCTGTGGCAGGAGACTCTGCTGGCCTGGCTGCAATTCCTGCTGCAAGCCAGCCTTGCCCTGCTGGCCTCTGATGGCTCCTTAGTAACAGAGTGGAGGAATTTCTCCATTACAGGATCATTAATAGCTCAATCTTAATTGGTTACACCTCAGTGATGTCCCATGGGCTTTACCACTGCTCAGTGCAGGAAAGGGCCCTGGGATGAGTGCAAGGGGCTGCTGAGGTTGGGCTGGGGAGCCCAGGGTTTCAAATGATCCTGGGGACTGCTGACAGTGGCAAAGTGCTTCCTCTCCTGCCTTTGCTTATGGTTTTTATTGAGTACTTGCTCAGCAATAACCTTGTAACATTTCCCATGTGCTTTTTTTGACGCTCTAACCCATGGCTTTAGAGATTTGGGAAATTAAAAGGGTGATTCTAGCTGGGATTAGCTGAGCAGCTCCTGGGTCTTGCAAGAGATGGAGACCACTTGTGCTAAGAGGTGGCTGCAGCTGGACAGGAAAGTAACTGTGCTTTGGAAAGTTAAAATCCTGCCTGCCCCTGTTGCTGGAGTGAGAAAACTGCAGTTCTTCATCTCTGCCTGAACAGAATAATCAAATATTAAAAAATACTAGGTCAGGGTAAAACATTTTTCTGTGGAAACCAAAGGATCCAGGATGAGGAAATAAATGAGAAGATGTTAGGAATCAGAAATTTCAGGGAGTTAAAACCCCTGCTGTGAAAAGACTCAGCAGAACTACCCAGGGGACAAGCACAGGGTCACCTTCCCTGGCCTTGGGCAGACCTGTACCAGTGTGGCTGGCAGTGGCCAGAATAGCTTGTGAAAGGCAAATCTGATACTTTATAGCAGGTTTGAGTTTGTAAATGCTTTATGTTTAGTTTTGTTTTCCCTAAATACTAAATAGATGCTGTAGGAAAATGAATTAATGTTGCATTCCTAATCCCCCTTGGATTTTTTCAGAATTTGTTCAGTTTTGGAAAGTTCACTCAAAGCTTTGACTTTGAGCAAGGCAGCCAGCCCAGGGAATGGGATGCCTTGTACAACAGTGATGTCTTTAAAGGTGGGGTTTGGGGTTTTTTTTTTGGGTTTTTGGTGCCATTCTGCTGTGCCCAGTTCTGAGTTCAGCCAGGGGCACTGGGCTGCTGAAAGTGCTTAATTCAGTCCTTTGGGGAAGGGAGAGCCCAGTGTCTGGCTCTGAAAATAAAGTGAGTTATCTGTAATTGTACAGGAGGTAACAGGTGCCAAAATTGCTGTCAGATCTGCAGAAAAGGACCAGATAAGAGGAAAAAAAATAGAAATTTTAAATGCAATTCTGCTGATGTACTGGTCTATTCCCAGGGTCAGTGTAAATCGAGGTTTGAATTAAGCCAAAACAGCCCAGTTAATGTCTAAATCTGCTATTTCTCAGGCCCTGTGCAAGCAGATAAACACAAAATCAATATTTGCTCTAACTGTTGCTAAGTTTTCTTTACAGATTAATTTCTGCCTAATAATCCCTGCAGCTGCAGCTCTCTGGAGCCCTCCCTGCCATGGCTCCTGCCCCATGGTTCCCTACCAGCCCATGATCCTGAGGGGATGTTTGGGGACACTGCAAAATCCACCCAGCTCTGCCTTTGGGGCTGCCCCCAGCATCCTTCATTGCAAGGGATGGGTGAGGGGATTGAGGCTTTCAATGGTAAGTTTGCAGATGACACTGAGCTGGGAGCATGTGTTGATCTGTTGGAAGAGAGAAGGGCTCTGTAGGGTGACTTGGAATGGTTGGATGGATGGGCAGAGTCTAACAGGATGAAGTTTAATAAATCCCAGTGCCCAGTCCTGCATTTTGGCCACAATAACCCCCTGCAATGTTATAGGCTGGGGATGGTGTGACTGGAGAGTGCCCAGGCAGAAAGGGACCTGGGGGTGCTGATGAACAGACAGCTGGACATGAGCCAGCAGAGGGTCATGGGGGCCATGCTTTTAATAGATGGTTGAGATAAAGCATCTGATTAGAGGAAGGTCACAAAATAAAATATTTAATACTCACGGAAAGAACAATTCATCCTCCCCTCTGCATGCAGCACAGAGGCAGAGGGTCCTGGTGCAGAGGCTGCTCTGCAGAGACCACGAGGGAGAGACCAGAAAAGGCCAAAGATTTTCAAAACTAAGTTGGGAATGAGAGGGTAAGGCTCACTTTTGCCAATATCAAATAATGGATACCAAGAGGTGCATTTTCTATAGATTACACTCACTCCTGGGCTCTGACTTAAATATACAGGCTGGAAAACATCCTCCTGTTCATCAGGAGACTCACATCCCCTCTGCTGGATGGGTGCTCCAGTCTGTGCCACTCCAGCCACAAACACCACTCCAATTCTGCAGGGAGCACCATGACAGCAAAACTGAAGCAGCCTCTGCAGCCCCCAGTAACCTGCTGCACGTGTAAAACCCTGCCTAAAGGCTGATTTTCCATGAAGAAACAATTCCAAATGTAGCTCATTGCTCACCTCTTCTGAGCCCTGATGGCACACAAGGAACTGATGAGCTGGGCTGAGCTGCTGCCCTGGGGGCCATGAAGGCCAAGGGCTCCTGGCCTGGGTCAGGAATGGAGAGGCCAAAAGGAGCAGGGAGGTCACTGTGCCCCTGTGCTCAGCACTGCTGGGGACACACCCTGAGAGCTGGGCCCAGCTCTGGGCCCTGAGGCTGGGAAGGACCTTGGGCAATGAGGCTGGAGAGGGGCTGGGAACACAAACCCTGTGAGTGAGGAAGCCCTGAGGGAGCTGGGGGTGCTCAGCCTGGAGAAAAGGAGACTCAGGGCTGCCCTCATCACTCTCACAGCTCCTGAAAGGTGCCTGTGCTCAGCTGGGGCTGGGCTCTGTCTCCAGCAGCACTGACACAACCAGAGCACACAGCCTCGAGCTGCACCAAGGGAAATACAGGCTGGAGATTGGGAAAAAGTTTTTACAGAAAGAGTGATAAAGTTCTGGAATGGCTGCCCAGGGAGGTGGTGGAGTCCCCATCCCTGGGGGTGTTTAACAAGGCCTGGATGTGGCACTGGGTGCCAGGGTTGAGCTGAGGGCTTGGGGCTGGGTTGGACTCGATGATCTTGAAGGCCTCTCCCAGCCTGGTCATTCTGTGAATTCTGTGGAAGGAAATCTTTTCCCCCTCTCTGGATGCCAGGTATCATTTTTTCCAATCCCACGCCGTGGCAATGCAGCTGTATTAACACCCAGGCCGGGCCGTGGTGAGCCAGGAGGTGGTTTTGTCCCTTCTTTAGAGTCATTTCTGGTTTGAAGGATTATTCCCCGCTCCTGCCGCTAAGGGGGAGTGTTGCCACGCCGAGGAGCAGCCGGATGAGGCTGAGGCAGCGCATCCTTCCCCTCCTCGCAGCTGCTTTTCCCTCCCGGAGCGGTGGAGAGGCAGGAGTGAAGCGGGGATGGCCGCAGCATCACCCAGGGGAGGGCAAACCCTCTCCTGTTCGGTGTCAAAGTGGGGAGAGACGCCAATTTCGGACCCAGCCTGGACTATAAACAAACTCCATCCTTTGTAGCCACGTGGCTTTGACGGGGCTGAGGCACTGGTTGATTCCAGAGGATGGAAATTGGTGAAGAGTGGGGAGGGCATGATGAGGATGCAGGTGGGTGGAAGGACCCTCGGCTCATGAAATGAGCTTCCCTGCTACAAGAAGGAGTGGATGAAGAAGAGAAATGCCCCAAAACTGCCTGTGGAAAGGGTCCCTCCCTGCCTGGAGAAAAGAGTTAAAAATGGGGCTTAGAGGCTCTCTGGGGCAGGGTAGGTCAGGCTCTCTGCTTCTGGCAGCTTTCCTGTGCTCTGATGCTTGTGTCATCACTGCTGTGCTCAGGCTGACCTCGAGGTCATTCCCCTGCCCTGTGAGAGACACAAAATGTGCAGTTCAGACCTTCTCTCCTTAGACCCCCCCAGTCCCTCTGCCCATGAACTGCAGATAACTCCCCCTTCATCTCTTATTTACCTCTCCCTGCACTGGGTTTTGGGATCTGCAGATGCCAAACACACTTGTTTATGGTTTGCTGGTGTTAGAATTGTGAGTTTTCCTCAAAAATATGTTCTCTTTTTAGTTTCTTACTTCACTTCAAATGTCATCCTTTTTCTCTTCTTCTTTCAGGGCCACCTAGGGATTTTAGTCACAGAATTGGAATGAGCTGCAGAAGGGATAAAGATCATTCATGGGAACCTTGAAAGAATTGTCTGAGCTCTATGAAACAGAGATTAAAAATAAAACAGGGAGGTGAAGCACAGGCTCCAGCATGAGCTTCTTATAATACTTGTCCATGAAATCAAGAACTCTTCTCAGCCTGCTGGGTGACCTGCACAGGGAGGAGCTGCTGTATCCCCCTCAGGAGTGGGTAAATAGGAGCAGAGCCCAAAGGCAGGGAAACAGCAGGCTGGAAAACCTGCCAGATCTTAGTGAAAAATGTTTGTGCTGCCTTCTCCCTGGGGAAAGGGACAGGTGAGCTCTGCTGGGGGTGGTTTCAGAGCTGTGGCACTGCCAGTGAGAAAGTTCTGGAATGTTCTGCCCAGGGAGGTGGTGGAGTCCCCATCCCTGGGTGTGTTTAACAAAGCCTGGATGTGGCTCTGGGTGCCAGGGTTTAGCTGAGGTGTGAGGGAACAGGTTGGACTCAGTGATCTTGAAGGTCTCTTCCAAGATTCTGTGATTCCTGGGGAAGTAAAGAGGAGAAGGAGCAGAAGGAGCTGTGATCCCTTGCTGCCTGCAGGCACAGCTTGTGATGCTTTTGGTGCTGGTGTGAAAGGAAAGGTTCCTCTGCTCCCTGGGAACCTCCTGACCAAAGACCTGGGGCTGATCACTGCCAACCCTCAGCCTCTGTCCAGGCTGCTGTTCCTGCCTCTTGCATCTTCCCATCACAATATTCTCACAAAGCACTTTCCTCCAGACTGGCACTATGGATATTTCCCAGCTCAAATCCAGCCAGACCCCACAGTTGTGCACCCAAAGCTGGGAGATTCCAAGGAGAAAGGCCTGATCTGGTGTTGTGCTGGCTCCTGTGCCCAGGCAGAGGCTGACCCCAGGGAGGATGGCTTGTTGAGCTGTAAATGCTGGGAGATGCTCTCTGGGTGCTCTCTGCAGCTGCCCCGTGCAGCTTGCCCTGGTTTTGGGCCAGGCAGGGGATTTACACGAGGTATTTCTGTCAGAAAAGCCACTCTGGAGCATAACACGTTTGTGTAGCTCCTCCTGTTGTCTTCTCTGGGTAAGTGACCTCCAGAGGTGTCTTTTTAGATAAATTGAAGGGAGGTGAGCATTTTCTCAGTTTGATAAAAGGCCATGCCGATTCTGTCATGGGTGTTTTGGGCATTCTGTGGCTGGCTGGAGACCTGCTGAGTTTCCTCTGTTATCAGGACAAGCCACATTGAAATGCAAAACCTTCCCCATCTCTCTCATATGTTTTTTTTTTTTAAGATTCCAGTTGGGAGGTTTTACTGGTGCCCAGCTGGCTCTGGCTGCTCTCCTCTCCTGCCCCTGTGGCCACAGCACTGGGCCAGGGATGATTCCAGGACATCAGATGGACTCTGGGAGATGGAGAAGGCACCAGGTCAGGGTGGGAGGCTGTGAGAGCACAGTGGGATGATGCAGTAAGGACAAAGGGCTTCAGCTCTCCATTGGACAGGAAGGCAAAGCTCCTGTTTCTAAGGATGTCTTCCTCCTAAGAAGAAAAAAAAAAAAAAAAAGCCATTTTAGGTATTGCTGATAAGGAATCAACTAAATTCCTCTTTTCTAGGTCCCCATCTCTGCAAGAGATCACTCAGCTATTCAGCTAAGGCTTAGCACATGGGGCTTTTGAAAACATCTTGCTGCAAGTGCTTGGAAAATGCTATCATTTAAATCCATAATAGCTCTGTTAGGAAACCTGCCCCAGGCATTCACATCAGCTCCTGGTGGGGCTGTGTGTGTGTCTGGTACAGCTTCCCATCACCCCAGCCATGAATAATGTGAATCCAACACAACACCAGCCTGCCTGGGCTTGGGAGCAGCTCAGGCCAGGGGCCAAGAAGTGATTCAGAGTGCCCAGGTGGGCTCCCAGCCAGGGCTGGGGCTGTGTGACAGAGCCTGGTGTGCTCCCCTCTGCTGCTGCCAGTGCTCATCCTGACCCCACTGGGGTCTCTGCTGGGTGGTGGGAGAGGCAAAGCAAGGTGGGAAGGCACCAGTGTGTCCTTTTCTCAGGAGAAAGCCAATTTCTGGAACAAATCTGGGAGCAAACAGCTGGGTGCCATCAGCTCTGTGACACCCAGACACGTCCCTGGCAGGAGGTGTCAGCAAACCCTGACCATGCTGAGCTTTTGGTGCAGTACTGAGGTTAAAGAGGGAGCTCTGTTGGACCCTCTGCTGATGCCTCTGTCTGCTCTTCTCATAAAATATGGATCTGGGAGATCTGGAGAGCTCTGCTGCAGTTACTGAAATGCTTTTACATCATGTTTTGCTTGCTGCTGCCCACACGCTCCTCTGAATAATCATCAGTTTCTCCTATAATTATGTTTATTGCAGGCTTGCTATGGTGACACACTATCCTGCACTGAGGAGTTCCAAGCTGGAGCTCCAGGTTCCAGTTTCTGCTCTGGGGGTGCAGCCAATTCCTGGGGTGCTGCTGGGGAGGGAAATCCTTCCACAGCCTCTCTGTCAGGCTCCCCCTGCCCAAGATGCCATCACAGCAGGTAGCACAGAAATTAATAACATCATCATTTTGCTTGTGTGCTTTGGTAAGCAAGCTAATTAATAATGATGGGTCAACAGTTTTTAGGATTTTAGGATTAGCACCAGGTTTAGAGGAGGATCATGTGCCTGTCTGAGCTGCAGTGTGCAGATGTAGGCAGGTGTGTGGCAGTAAATGATGTATGACCCACATATTAAAGTAGTTTTATTGTCTTAAAAAAAAAAAAAAGTTTATGGACTTAATCCTCTTCCTCCACCACCTGCCCTAGTTTATTCAATCCCTCTTATTTAGGATAAAAATAAGACTTTGGTGTTATCAGGTAACTGATGGCTTTGGGGTGAGATGACCCAGAGTCCACAGCCCCATGGTGTTTTATGAATTACTTGCCTTATGTGCTGCAGGGGTGAGGAGCTGGGGGCATCTCACATCTCAACAGACTCACAGAGGGTCTGTCCTGCTTCTCCCACCTTGGTTTTCTTCCACCCCCAAGGAAGCAGCCCCAGGGCCATGAGCAGTGCCTGATGAGGGGTGCATTTAGCAGCACCCTGTGAGGAGAGCCAGGCAGTGAGTGTAGGCTCCCTGCCTGCCCTCCTGGAGCCCCCCTTCCTGCAGGAAACCCACCTTCCTGCTGCCTAACAACAGCCTCATCAGCCCATAGGCTGCTAATTAAAATACAAACATAGAGCAGTGAGAAGGGGCTTGTGTGATGGACCTTGACATGCTCTGTTTGCACAGCTGATGGGACACTCAGTGCCCTGCAGCTGCTCTGTGCTGCACAGGTAGAGCCTGAGGGCTCCCTGACCTGGTGCTCCTCGTGTGTCCTGCTTCTCCCTGGGCGCATCCCAGCGGCTGCAGCAGAGCCAGGGGTGAGGTCTCGGTTCAGTTTATACTGAAATGGTGTCTGAAGGTGTGTATGGTGTGTCTGGGAGGAGTGGGATGGTCCATCTGCTGTGGGGAGCACTGATGGGGTGTGACCTAGTGGGGACAAGGGGGTGGCCAGGGAGCTGCAGCCCCTGGTGCTCTGTGACCATGTTCACAGGGGTCTGAGGATGAGGGAAGAGATGAGGATCTGACTCCATGCTTCAGAAGGCTGATTTATTATTTGATGATATATATTATATTAAAACTATACTAAAAGAATAGAAGAAAGGATTTCCTCAGAAGGCTGGCTAGGAATAGAAAAAGAATGAATGATAACAAAGGTTTGTGATCACAGCTGACTGTGATTGGCCATTAATTAGAAACAACCACATGAGACCAATCCCAGACCCACCTGTTGCATTCCACAGCAACAGATAACCATTGTTTGCATTTTGTTCCTGAGGCCTCTCAGCTTCTCAGGAGGAAAAATCCTAAGGAAAGGATTTTCCATAAAAGATGTCTGTGACAGTGGCCCTGGGTGACTCCTCCCTGCTGCCTCTGCTGTGAGCTGAGGATTTGCTCACCCCACCTGCACGTGGAGGTGTGGGGGGCTTTGGGGTTGTCTCTGTTTGCTTTGAGATCATCAGGAGAAATGCAGTCCCAGGGGATTTGTGTAATGGGCCAGACCCTGCCAGACCCTGCCCTCCCTCCAGGGGCCTGAGCAGGTCCAACATTTGCTCAGGTGGCCAAGCCAAACACGGGCAGTACCTGCTGCACACAAATTGGGGCTGAGCTACAACAGTTAATTCCTCCTAAAATGGCCATGGAAAGTTAAACAGACAGGACAGGAATGAGGTGGCTTTATTGTCCAGAGACAATTCCTAGGGCAGCTTCTCTCCACCTTTTCTGGGCAGGGGCTGCCCTGCAGACCATGGCTGTTGCCTTCACTCCAGGTTTAAAATCATCCAGCCATTTTCTCCTAGTTTTTCCCATCTCCAGACAGTTGCACCTGTTCTGAGTCCCTCTTTTCCTCAAGCTTTGATCCTGAAGCAAAGTCTGAGTTGTAGAAGTTGTTGGTGCTGGGATGGATGTGGTGACAGGAGCCCAGGGTGCTGCTGAAGCTTGGTGTGAGTTTTGGGTCAGGAGCTGAGCTGGTCCCCAGTGCTGGTGCAGGGCTCTTTTGTGTGAGGTGCAGTTCCCAGCCCTGCAGGGCAGAGAAACGATGTGATATGGGGGGAGATGAGTGTGGGGGTCAGTGCTGGGGATGCTGGACCCCCCTCTTGAGCTCTAATGCAGCAACACATCCATCCCTCTGGAACTGGACAGAAATTAAGGCAGAGAAACCCCTGGAGAGGCAAACTTGCTTTTCTGGGAAACCATCTCCACACCCAGGCACTGAGATGCACGAGGTTCCTGAGCTTGAAGGGGGCAGCAATTGCCTTTCTCATCCTTTCTTCTGAGCCAAGCAGCACTGGCATGTGTGAAGAGGTGCTCCAGCTTTCTTTTTATTTGCTGAAGGAGGGATCTTCCAGCAGCTGCATACTTAATGGCATTCTAGGGCCATTCATTAACCTGACAAGTCAACCAGCAAACCCAGAGCAATGATTCTACCTGCTTGCCATGATGTCTCTTTTTACCCCAGTAAACCTTCCCACTCCTTGCAGCTCAGCTGATGAATCTGCCCTGGGATGCAGGGAAGGGTATCTCCAGAACAATGAATCCATGTCAAAAGATTTGTGAGCAGCCAGCCAAACAATTACAGACAGAGAGACAGGAGAAGGAACATCATTCCTGAAAGCACTGCATTATTGATTAAGCATTTGTGATCCATAAAACATAGTAAAACCATGGGGCAGGCTGCAGAATGAATTCTACCAAAAAAAGGTTGCTTTTTACTGTCTCTGGTCCTCAAGGACGAGGGTAAAGTAAGTTTAGTACCAAGCAGGAATTCATTTGTATAATAATGGTTTTTGATGACTTGCAAAGGTTATTTTATGATTAGCCATCTAATTATAAAATGGCCAACAATTTCATCTTATCCAAATCTGCATCAGCTAAATTATGAAATGCCCTTGTTTTATGCAAATTCTGGAAATATTGCTTCCTTAACCTCCCAACCCTGCTGTCTGTCACGGCTTGTGTGGAGCATAAATCTCAGGGCAGCGCCAGAGCTGGATCCAGTGGCAAACAGAAGAGGGTGGATGGATTCCAGGGGAGCAGGGGCAGTGGTGAGCGATGGTGGAGGTGCAGCATGGGGCAGATGTGGGCAGATGTGGCTGGGTAACCCCATGGCATGGCCCCAGCTGGGCTGCCCTGCCTGGGGAGCTGCTGGAGCTGGCACAGGGAGGTAGGAGAGGATTCCTGGGCAAAGGTTCATCAGTCATTTGATGGCCTGGAGATGTGAGATGTCCTTGCTCTCAGGATCTCCACACTCCATCCTGCCTGGCCTTTCAAATGGTTTGGGTTGGAAGGGGCCCTAAGGATCCTCTTGTTCCAGTCCCACTGCTGTGGGCAGGGACACTGCTCTTAGCCCAGCTTGGTCAGGGCCCCATCCAGCCTGACCCTGGCCCTGACCCATCATTTGCAGGGATGGGGCAGCCACAGCTTCTCTGCTGAGAACAGCCCCTGGTGTCTCTCTGCTTTAATTTCTCTTGGTCAGCTGGGGCCAAGAATGCTTTTCTCTTGGGCCTGAGGAGCATTGCTGAAAGGTCCTACAGTAATGGGCCCTGAAGCACAAATTCCTCCTGTCCTTGTTCTCTCACAGCACTGCAGGGAGTGAGGACAGGGGAAACTGAGGCACAGGTTTGCTGTCCTTCAAGGTGGATATGGATGTAGGTGGGCAGGGGACTGATCAGAGCTGTTCTAGAAACACTGTGTGTGTGTTTTGTGGCTTCTTTGCTTGGGAGAGATGCTGACTCCTCATGCCTGAAATTTGTAAAGCAGGGATGATAAGAAAACCTTTTATGTATTTTTTTCCAGTTCTATAAATGATGAAGCAAAGGAATTTGTTGTTTCAGACAATCACAATTCTCAAAACCAGAACATTTTGGCTACTCCTGGAGAGGACTCTTCTTCCAAAGAAACATTTACCAGAGCACCAGTGAGGGCAATACTGAAATAAAACAGTCTGAGGCTGGTGATTGCTGCAGAGAAGGACAGAAACTCTCCATGTGTTTTCCATTCCCCAAATCAAGTGTTTGGGGTTTTTTTGGCCACTATTCCCCTTCCTGTTAAAACAAGCCTTTAATGATGGCCTTGTGCCTGTGTTCCTGGGACAAGCCAGGCCTGGGTGAACTCCTGAGGAGGAGCTGGTGAGAGCAGAGGAACTGCAGCAGGAATTAAGAGCTTGTCTGGGATACCCTGGAGAGTTTTGAAGGACTTTGGTATGATCCTTGTGAGATCAGCTCATGATCCTGGCCAGGCTCTCAGAAGAGGTGGGGATCTGGTGTGGTGAGGATGGAGAATCTCTGTGCTGGAGGCAGGGAGAGCAGCAAAGGAGGAGGAAAAACATCAGGGGAGGGGGAGGAAAGGAGGATTGTGAAGATTAGGTCCAATTAGTTACGTGCACTTAAAACATCAGATCCTATTAAACACTCCTGGTTTAAAACCAGGCCCTATTATTTGGCTGCAGCTTCCAGACAAAGTCCTGTTAAGTGGAGCTGCTTTGAAACCCAGGCCTCAGACACAGCCATTATGGAGATCAGGCCCATTAAATATATTCAGTTTGAAGATTAGGTCTGGTTGTACTCAGGCAGTTCAAAGCTGGCCTCTAATTAAGCAGAGGAGGCTGGGGAGCTGGGGCTGGAGGGGAGAGGGGGACCTGTGGAGCAGCTCCTGTGCCTGCAGCTCCTCCCTGCTGGGAAGGAGCCCCTGGCCAGCCTTGGGCAGGGTGCTCTTGGTCCTGCCTGCCCATGCTGAGTTACCCCAAATGCATTTTCCAGCTGGAAGGGAGTGAGGGTGGTCTCCAGGCTGGTGGAGATGGAGGCTTGAGGCTTCAGAGGTGAACAACAGGGGGCTGAGGGAATATTGCTGGCTGGGCTGGGAGCTTGAGAAATCAGAAGAATAAAAAGGAGCCCTGTGCTCCCCTCAGTTTTTTCTCTGATTTTGAGATGTGTCAGCCTGCAACACCTGAACTCTTTGTGCCTGGAGAGGACCAGGGCTGTGCCACAGGTGGTGCTGGGGCATGGGGAGGTAACCCCTGGAGAGCCCCAAAGGGTTTGGGTGTTCGACAAGCCGTGGACTGCATGGAAATGTGGGCACTCACCAGTCTGGGACCAAAGGAGCTGTGCATGGCTGGGGTCTGTGCTTTGGGTGCTGAGGAGCCCCCTCTCAGCACGAGCCCCCTGCTCTGCTGGCCATGATGGCAGCCTGGGGACTCAGTGGTGCTTCTCCTGTGGGATTGCACAGTTCCACAGATTCCTTGTGTGGGTGCTTCCCTCATTAATGGGAATGGTTCAGGAGCACATCTCAGCTGTGAGATGAGGGGATCAGAGAGGGCATCCAGCCCAAACCTGTCAGAACTCAGTGCATCCCTCTGGGTGTCCAGAGTTGTTGGAGCCAGTGCCAGAGGGCTCAGAGACCCTGGCACATGGCCCAGAACACCTGGGGATTTGATTATGACCCATGGAGCAAATTACCAGCTTTGTATGAAGACCTGAAAGCCACAGAAGTTTAAGTAGTGTAATGATAAAATTATCACTAGGTGAAAAAATAGATTTTGGGGTTTTTAGAATGGGGGTTTTGGGGACAAGATGGAGGGACTTGGGCGTGTCCAGCCTTTCTTCTTCTTCTTCTCTACCTCCATCTTCTGCTGTGATGTTGACACTTTGGGATTGGTTTAGAGTAGAAGTTCACTGTCTAACATAGGTGATAGGTATTGGGAAGTTATTGTAAACCTGTTATAGGTAGTTTGTAGTATAAAGAGATAACACCACCCTGGGGGCAGTCAGTGCCTCTGTCTGTCCTGCTGAGCAGACCTCGGCTGGGCAGGAGGAAAATTTTATAGATAAGATTTAATAAACAACTCTGAGACTGAGAACTGAAGAACTCCAGCTCATTCTTCGAACTTGCAGGCCAAAACAGAGACTGTTCACAAATCTCAGGGCTGCAGTAAATTGCAGAACTCCCGAGACAAACCCAGAGCCCCAAGGCCCCAGTGCTCCCTGCCCTGGGATCCCAACCCCACCAGTGCCAGCCCAGTCCTGCTGAGCCTTGGCTGCCCTGGCTCATCCTCAGAGCTGATGGTACCATTGACCATCCCTCCTCTCCCACTTCTCTACACTCTGCTCACTGCTCCTGCTCTGCTTTCACAAGGTGTGATGAGCAGAGGTGTGACAGCACCAGGGGTCATTTTCTTCCTGGTCTCCCCATCAGTGAGGAGCCCCTGGTGGTCCTCACCTCCTAAGGAGATGCTCTTACAAACATTACTGGCATCATTGCAATTTATTTCCAGGGGATTTATTTGGTGCTGCTCTTGGTCCTGAGCCTCTGTAGCATCAGATCACTTTTAATTAGTGCTGGGTGCTTTTATCTTTGATGGAGAAAAAGGATTTTGCCGTTTGGACTTTGGCATATGAAGTATTAACTTCAATATATATATTTAATTTTTGTATTAATATATTTAATTTTTGTATTAAATATTATGTAGCAGCACAGTATTAATATTAAAACTTTAATACAATGTAAATGTCAGACTTGCAATGATAAAACTTAAATGAAATATATTTATAATGTATTTATCTCTCTGTTTCAGTTGTGATAGCAAAAGATTTTTAAGTCAAACCAGATTTTTTTTTTTCACTTTTCAATAGATGTGCTGTTTCTTTGTTCTACAAGAAACCATTCCATTAGAGGCTATTTTGACTTTTTGTTATCACTTCTGATCTCATGACTTGAGGACGCAGGGCTGGATTTAGTGCTGAGGCTGAGACCTGAGGTGATAGAGGGAGCGCTGTCAGCTCTCATCCTTGTCCCACCCTTATCCCTCCTCTGCCCTTTGTTCCTGTGGCTCCCAGCAAGCAGATCCATGTTCCTGGCCCTGCCTGGTGCTCTTGTGGCCCAGCTGGGGACTCACAAGGCTCAGTGGGAGCCACTCTGCAGCCAGAACAAGGCAGCAGCTGCTGTCCCTGTGCCCCGTGCTGGGCACAGCCCAGGGAGCAGGGAGCTCTCCAAAGGCTGTGGCAGGCAGGGGTGCCTGGGATCCTGCCTGGTGCCTGTGGTGGCAAGGGGAGGGAGATGCCCCAGGCATGCAGGGAGGGACAAGAGGAAGCTCAGAGCTCTTCACAAACAGCAAAAAAGAGACAAAAGAGACAAAACTGGCGTAGAGAAGCTGCCCTGCCCCAGCCTAGCCCATCTCCTGATGCTGCTTTTCCCTGGTTACTCAGCCCCTCAGCAGCAGGGGAGTGCAAGAGCCTCCTTCCAACTCCCAGCTCTCCTCCTGCTGGGAAGGGTGAACCTTCAGCCCTCCAGGACAGCAGTGGGGGAAAACTGAGGGGATCCCTGAGAGGCTGTGGGGGAAGGCTGAGGGAATGAGGGTCTGGGGTCCTGCCCTGCCCTGCCAGCTGTGCTGGCCCTGTCTGGGTGAGCTGAGCTGCTGAAGGGCTGTAGAAACACGGCTCAGAGTGGGATCCTGGTGCCCCAAACCCTCTGGATCCCTCTGCCACAACAATGAAAGGTGCTTGGGAGCTGTCCCAGCAAGACAAGCTGGCTGGCCCTGTCCCCATCCTCCTGTGGCTTTGCTGTTCCAGGTGTGTCTCAGGTTCAGCTGGGGCTGTGTGCTCTGTCCCCATGTGTCAGAGCTGGGGCAGTTCTCTGCTGTTCTTGGGGCAGTTTTTTCTTGATCTCTGCCCCAGCCAATCCTCCCTGCAGGAGATCTCTGCTGTCCATGGCCACTGAGTGTCCCTGCAGGGCTGATCCAATTCCAGCATCCCATGGGGAGATGCTGCATTGCCCAGGGCAGGAGCCAAGCATTCCTCCCTGGATCCAATGGGAGCCTGGCACAGCCCAGCAGCCTTTGCCCAGTGCATTGCCAGAGGAGCAGCTTCTGCTGCCCTGCATGGCCAGAGGGAGCCCAGGCCCATCTGCAGCAGCCCTGGAGCTGCAGAGGAAAACTCCCCCCTTGTGCAGGATCCCTGCTCCAGCAGAGCCACAGCTGGCACTGCAGGAGGGCTGAGCCCCCATGGGATGGGGCTGTGCCACCCCCTGACACACAGGGACCTGGTCAGATTCTGATCCTGGCAGTGATTTGTTTTCTGTTTGTACTCTTGCATTTGTATTTTTAGTTTTCCAAATAAAGAACTGTTATTCCCATTCCCAGATCTTCCTGAGAGCTTTTTAATTCCAACATTCTAATAACTCAGAGGGAGAGGGTTTACATTCTCCATTTCAAGGGAGGCTCCTGCCTTCCTTAGCAGACACCTGGCTTTTCAAACCAAGACAAGGTGGCTGTGACAGTCCCACAGGCACCAGGCCAGGCCTGGAGCTGGAGCTGGGATGTTGGAGCACGTGGGCCGTGCTGATGGAGCAAGCACTGAGCCAGTGAGGCTCCAGGAGCAATGGGTACGTGCACGAGGATCCCTTCTGCTCTCATCCTTTTATCTCCATCCCTTTTTGAAGAAGCAGCAGATGAAAGAGCCCACTACTCACATCAAACCCCCATCAAGTGCATTAAAGGAAATGGCTTTGGCTTTATGGTTTGCTTTGAAGGAAACAGTGGCAAAATGAGATGGGAAGGAATGAAAGACACCCCAGCTGGGTTGGCTGCCTTTCCAGCATCAGAAATTTGTCCTCTGAAGTAATTAAGATGCAGGTATTTGAAAGGATGCACAAGGGCACATCATTAAGGTGCACTTTAGCTCAGCTTCTGCTGTGCCCCAGGGATGGCTGCAAACAGTCCCAAATTGCCTCTTCCACTCCAAACAAGTTCTTTTGGGAGCAAAGGCAGAGGTGCAGAAACATTCCTCTGGATAAACCTTCTGTTTTAAATTCCTTCTCCTGGCTGAATACAATAAATCAGATGTGATGGCTTCCTGTACCAGGAATGAAACCCTGTCCCAGACAGGTGAGAGAGAAGCAGGGTGGGCTCTGGAGGTGGGAGCAGCCCAGGGTGGTGTGGTGGAGGGTTAGCTGGCCTCTCCCACCTTCTAGGAAATTGCTTCCCCTGTACCAGTGGGTTTGGGATCATTGTTTAATAAGGGGCAGATGGCACACTGAGATTGCCAATATCTGAAAACCAGGGAGATGTGGTGATTTCATCTTTTCCTGTGTCAGCTGCAACGCACAGGCCTCGGGTCTAGATGTGTGAAGGTTAATAAAACCAAATAAAAAATTAATTCCCTTCAGCAGAGATGGCAACTGCTGATGTGCCAGGGATGCCCTCAGAGCAGAGCTGGGCTGCTCAGGCTCTGTGGAGCCCCTGATCTCGTGGCCATGAGCTGCATTTGCAGGTGTAGCAAATTCCAGCATCTGCCCACCTGCCAGGAAGGAACCACAGCTTTTTGCAGCTTTTTGCAGCTCCACAGCTGCTCCTGTTGGTCCCTTCCAGCGGGCACATGTGCAATCCCTCAGCAGAGAGAATGAGCTGGCAGGTTTGGGATGAAGCAGAGGATGGGCCTTTTGCTGCAGGGTGTTGTTATGCCAGCTCTCCCAGCCTGCTGAGGGAAATCAGAGGGATGTGTGCATTCTTGGTGTAAGTTGTGGATAATTTGACACCCAATGAGCAGCTTTTCCAGATGTGCTCAACTCTCTAAGTTGAAAACTTGTCCATGGAGGAGAGACTCTGTGCTCATGCACAGCCTCCAGGGTGCTCTGAAGCACCTACTGATGGTCATTTCTGATCTTCCAAATGGTTCTTCCCTACTGCTCCATCTCAGACCCTGTATATCTCTTTGGGAGCTCCTGAAGGGTGCAGGGCAGTGGAAAGGACACTGTAGGATGTGCTGTGGGACATAGAAAAAGACCAGGAGAGGGGATCTGGGGAGGAGCAGGACAGAAGCACTCAGCACTTTGTTTCTATAGCATCTTTGCTGTAAAAGCAGAGAGTAGCCAGTGTAAGGCTGAAATGTGGTGCTGTGTCTCAGGAGATTTTGTTTATTGCTGTGGCTCCCTGTAGGGTGGAAGAAAAGTCTCCTTGTGGGCAGAGGAATGCTGGTGTGGCACCCACAGCTGTGGGGATTGGCTCACAGTGATGCATTTAATCCTTTCTAAAATACACAAGAATATAAAAATCCAATGGAGCCTGATTTGTACAGGTGGAAAGGGAGCATTATGCTTTTCTCCACTAGCCACAGAGGGGCTGAATACAAACTGAACCCAGAAGCTTAATCTGGTTTTAACAAGGTGGGGAGAACTGGCAAGGAGGGTGGTGGATGGGGATGGGGTGGGAGCTGCCCCAGGAGTTGAAAGGCACTCTCTGGGAGCAGGGACTGACCCCAGCTCACCTTGTCACCCACACAGGGGGTCTGTGTGCCAGCCCCAGAGCTAATCCACCTCCCTGGGGTGCTGTGCCACTCAATGAGCTCTTGAAGAGCTCTTTCACCCAGCTCCAAACTGAGCTGGGTGCTGGGAGCCTCCTGGTCTGGGATAGCCCAGCCCGGTGAGCCACAGCCTGATGACACACCCAGCTGCAGAAACTGCTAATTCCTCTATGGGTACTCTATTTTTTCTTCCCTAGAGCTGATGCAGGTGCTCTCTAGATGTCCCTGTGTGTGTGGGAGAAGGGAGGGCCAAGCACTGAAACACAGATGGGCAGGAGCATCAGGGTTGTCCTAGCACTGTTCTGGGTATTTTCAGGGACCCCTGACATTCCATCCCTGTGGCTGAAGTTATCATTTCCCCCCCACAGGCCAGGCAGGCAGAGGCCATTCAGAGCAGGCCTGTGCCTGAGGAGTGGAGCTTTGCTGAGCTGATGAGGAATCTGCTGTTGGACTGGAGGTGTTTGTGAGCAGGGGGATACTGCAGAGCTGCTGTGCTATTGATTCACACATTACCTGGGCTTTGCAGGCTCTCTCCTCTTCCTCCCCATTTGCTCCAGGGCTCTGCTGGCCCATTTGGCAGTGCTGATCCCTCCTTGCCTGGAAGGGAGTTGGGCTGTGGCTGCAGAGGATCCCCCAGGTGAATCTCAGACCTTCAAAGCTCCTTTATGGACTGGGGTGGTGTTCACAGGGGTCTGAGGATGAGGGAAGAGATGAGGATCTGACTCCATGGTTCAGAAGGCTGATTGATTATTTTATGATATATATTATATTAAAACTATAGTAAAAGAATAGAAGAAAGGATTTCATCAGAAGGCTGGCTAAGAATAGAAAAAGAAGGAATGATAACAAAGGCTTGTGGCTCAGACTCTCTGTCCGAGCCAGCTGACTGTGATTGGCCATTAATTAGAAACAACCACATGAGACCAATCCCAGCTGCACCTGTTGCATTCCACAGCAGCAGATAACCATTGGTTACATTTTGTTCCTGAGGCCTCTCAGCTTCTCAGGAGGAAAAATCCTAAGGAAAGGATTTTTCCATAAAAGATGTCTGTGACAATGGACCTTTGGGCAGCACAGCTCTGTCCCAGCAAGGACATTTATTTTCCTCCTTTCAGGCTCAACTTTCCTCTGTGCTGGTCCATAGGAGAGAGGGTTCAGCCTCTGAAACCTCTCTGAAGTATCACCTTGCAGTTGTACATGGGCACAGCATTTTTTAAAGAAACTTCCAAGCTTCACCTTTTGCTGGGTGGTGGCATGTCTCAGGATGTCATAAGAGGAGGTGTCATGAATGCTGATGGCCCAAAAGAGACCACCAAGGAGAAATTCCTTCCTCCAGAAGCTGTTTCAGCATCTCTTTCTGGGCAGCATTCCCTCACCCCTTGCCCTGCAGGAGGAGCTGGCAAAGCTGCTGAGCAGCTCAGGGCACTAAGCTGAATGGATAGACTCAATTCTGAATGGATAGACTCAATTCTGAATGGATAGACTCAATTCTGCTGCCTGGAAGCCTCCCAGCAGCTGGGACAGAGTGTGACCACTGCCTGCAGCAGGTCCCCAGAGCTGTCACTGCCCTGTCCCTGAGCCTTGGGGTTGGCTGTTTCACAGCTGCAGGGGTGGCCCAGCCTCATGACCCATCCAGGTGTGCCCTGTGCCTCCATCAACAAGGTCAGACTCTGCTGGGCAGCATTGAACACGTGGATGGTGGCTGCTAAACCCTCCCCTGTTTTGCTGACTGTGTTTCCCATCCCACTGGGTCGGGTGTGATGCCACAGGGCATGGATTGCTGCTCTCAGCTTTGGGGTTCCTGTGGCACTCTCAGAGGGCCCACCTGGGGCTTGTTCAGGTGGAAAAGGAACATTTGGAGCACGGGGTGGAGAAATTTTTCACTTTAGTGAGGGAAAAAGTAAATCCTCAGTGCTGGTGTGAAATGGCAGAGAAAAGGAGCTGCCTGGATTACAGGGAGAGAAATACCAATTATACTGAAACGGGGGGAAAATCAGGAAGGCTTTATCAGGACTATTCACTGACAAAACTTGCAGCTACAGGCTGTGTAGGAAAAGCCTCAGATTTGAATCCACAGAAATATTCTGGCTATAATAATCCTGCTGTATTCAGGCAAAACTCCTGTGGGGTCCAGTGGGAGCCTTGCTTGGGGCCTGGAGGATTTACCTTATCAGTCTTTTGAAAATGTTAAAGAATTTAAAGCCCCCAGCTGCCTTGCCCAGAGGAAAATCCTGTGCATGGCAATGTGTGCCACAGTGAGAGCCAGCTCTGTGTCCCTGCAGAGGTGCTGGGCTTTTCCCTTTGTCCTTCCCCCCTCGCTGTGCACAGGATGAAAGCCAGAGCCTGTGAAGTTTCTCACACTGCTGTCTGTCAGCTCTTTCTCCTCCCTTGTGTCCTTTGTGCCTGGCTGGGCTGGGAGCCCTCTGTTCCTGGCTGCCCTGCCCTTGCTGCTCTGGCTGTCACCCTGTTCTTCTAAAGTTCTTCCAAGCCTTCTGATGTTTACATTTTTGTAATGGAGTTTCTCACGTGCTTTTAGTGTACATAATGATTGTTTTGCATCCCTTTCTATAGGAGGAAAAAAGTGATGGACTGTTGGTTTGACCAGTGGCAATTTCATCCTCCAATCCACGGTCACTTTTGGAATTCTATAAATATTGAAGCCCAGAAATAAGCGTGCCCTTCTTTGCCTTGTACATCTCAGGTGTGAGTGTTCATTTTGTGGCATATTGTGACAGGTGACAAGTGGCCATTGCAGGGGGGCTCCTGGGACATGCCATGCCCTGTGAGCAGTGGCCCTGCCATGTGTGACCCCCATGGGCTGCAGTGCTCACTGTGAGCTGCTCAGGAGCTGTGTGATGTGCAGGGTGAAGCTTTTCAGGCAGCACTGGGGACCAAAGTGACACAGGGACACCTGGGACTGTGCCCTGCCTGCACCATGAGCACCTGCTCTCCCAGCTCTTTGCACAGGGATTTTAAATACATTAATGTTGGAACCCAGGACTTCCCTCTGGCTGACCTGAGCAGCCCAGACCCCTGCCATGGGGCTCAGAGACCCTGGCACAGAGCCCAAGATGCCCCTGTGGGTTTGATTATGACCCGTGGAGCAAATTACCAACCTTAGATGAAGATCTGCAAGCCATGACAAATTATGTAGAATGATAGTGAATTTATCACAGGGTGAAAAAGTAGATTTTTTGGGGTTTTTAGAATGGGGGTTCAGGGGGCAAGATGGAGGGAACTGGGTGTGTCCAGCCTTTCTCCTTCTTCTTGGCCTTCATCTTCTGCTGTGATGTTGGCACTTTTGGATTGGTTTAGAGCAGAAGCTCACTGTCTAACATAGGTGATAGGCATTGGGAAATAATTGTAAACATTGTACAGGTAGATTTTAGTATAAAGACATAACCCTGCCCTGGGGGCAGGCAGAGTGCCTGGAACTGTCCTGCTGAGCTAACCTTGGCAGGGCAGGAGAAAATTTTTTATAGATAAGACACAATAAACAACCTTGAGACCGAGAACTGAAGAGCTCTGACTCCTTCTTCAAGCGCCGGGCTGGGAAAAGAGACTTTCTAACTTTTCTCAGGGTCACTCTGACAAGCTAAAGATCCTGACACATTAATGCTGCCAAATGTGGTCCCTAGTGACAGCACCCAGTGTCACTCTCTGTGTCCCAGGCCAGTGGGAGCCAGTTTTCTTTGTGTATGCTCCATGTTTGTCCCTCCCTTTGTGGTGTGGGAGGTACTCCAGGCACCACAAAGGATAGAGACTTAAAAAAAATATATTAATAACCTCTATCTGTTTTCTGGCTGCAGCAGTTGTTTTTGGGCCCCATCTCTTTCCTACATCACCCGAGTTTTACCACTGAGGTGACCAGATTGATAAAAACTCCTCTGCAAGGTTGTTTAAACCCAGATTTAAGTGGAATAAGAAGTGTTGGGAAGCAGCAGTCATTGATTTTCAGGATCTCCACTTTCCAATCCATGATGGGGAGAGGAGCTGGCCCAAGTGTGCTGTGACCCTGCAGTGCATGGGCTGTGCTGGTGTGGGTGCAGTTCCTCACCAGAGCACGTTCCTGCTTGGAGAATGGCACCTCTGGGAAGCTGGAGACCAAAGGGCATCCTGATCTACAAGGAGCTCAGGTAAGGAGCCCCTGGGGACTTGCTGGAAAATCAGAGATGAGAAGCACACACCAGGCTGCTCAAAGCACTGGGACAGACCAGCTGCTGCAGAGGATGCTCCTGCTGCTTCAGGAAAAGGATGGGAAAAAATGGTGATGGTTGAGGAAAGGGAAATTCTTTATGTGCTCAGACAACCCTGGGACTGTGTCCTGAAGGATAAACCCCTGTAACCCACATAACATTTTTTGTCCTGTTGTTCAGGTGGCCATGGCTGCCCTCACCATCAATCTGAGCCTCTGATCAGCCTGAGCCCTGCACCGCTGAGGCCTTGGAGATAATTTGTGGCAGCATTTTCTGGAGGTTAATGACACGTTGTGGGAAGTGGTCACTTTGAAATTCACTGCTGTCTGATTTCACTTCATATCCTCTTGGCTTTGTGCTGCTGCAAAAAACCAGCAACCCCCAGTTGCTCATTGCAACAGCATCTGGCTTTCCCCTCATTATTAACTGATTTTTTTTATTTTATTTTGGGGTCCTTTTCCTTTCCTAGTAATTGGAGCTGGGTTGCTGGGGGGAAACCATCTGCGTGACTGGGGAGATTTAGAGAGTCAGTAACAGAATGTGATCAGGGTCTGGTACTTTAGGAGACTATGGTAATCCAAAGCTGATTACAGCTGGGCTGGTGCAGCAGGAAATCCGGGACATATTGGACACTGACACTTCCCAGGAGCATCCAGCAGTGCAGGGCTGTCTGGGCATGCTGGGGATGTGTCACACACATCTTTTATGGAAAATCCTTTCCTTAGGACTTCTCCTCCTGAGAAGCTGAGAGGCCTCAGGAACAAAATGTAACCAATGGTTATCTGCTGCTGTGGAATGCAACAGGTGCATCTGGGATTGGCTCATGTTGGTTGTTTCTAATTAATGGCCAATCACAGTCAGCTGGCTCAGACTCTCTGTCCTAGACAAAGCTTTTGTTATCATTCTTTGCTATTTCTATTCTTAGCCAGCCTTCTGAGGAAATCCCTTCTTCTATTCTTTTAGTATAGTTTTAATATAATATATACCATAAAATAATCAATCAAGCCTTCTGGAACATGGAGTCAGATCCTCATCTCTTCCCTCATCCTCAGACCCCTGTGAACACGGTCACGGGGAGGGAGGGCTCCACTCCCTGTTTGCATGGGGGGACAAATAGTGACCCTTTCCCTCTGAGAGGGTGCCTGGGGAGGAAGGAGATGAAAAGGAACAAAGGGGGGTGGAAAGCATAAAAGCTCAGCTCTCTCTGGGCACATGGCTGTGAGGGTGAACACGTCCACAGCCAGCTCACATTCCCCTGCTGTGACAAAACCCCCATCCAGGGCTGCTCCCCGTGGACATGGGTCAGTCACAAACACCACTCCCAAGGCAGTAAATCCCTGTGCTCAGTCTGGGCTGTGCTGGCCCTGGTGAGTGATGCAGCCTGAGCACACCCAGCACATTGATCACTGCTGCCTCTGGGCCTGGGATTAACCCTGCCAGGGCTCCCAGCCCTCTCTCACTTCTGCTGGGCTCCAGTAACAAATACCCGGGGTTTGATCACCCCCAGTCCCACAGATACATGCCAAGGGGAGTGGCACTGGTGCTGGGCACGGCAGAGGGGTTTGGGTGAGCCCTGAGGCTGCTGGGGTTGGGCTGGGGCTCTGGGATGCTCTGTGCTGCTGGGGCAGCCTCTCAGGGAGGCTGTGCCCGCCCCAGCCCACAGCCTGGCCACCAAGGATGCTCCACTCCAGTTTGGCAGGGCAAGCAGGCTCAGTGTGGAGATGGAGAGCTCTGCCCTGGGTGCTCAGGAGGCTTTCCAAGTGCTCTGTGCTGGCTCAGTGTCCTGCTTTGATAAGGAAGTGAGTTTTTAAAGAGTTTTTTTTAACCATGGCACTCCTGCATCTGCACAGAGGGGAAAGTGCAGCACAGGAGCTTTCACAGGAGATTGGGGACTCCCACTGAGGCTCTTTCCCTCTCTGCTGGGAGGGGACAGCCCTGGGCTGGAGGGGCTGCAACAGATCACAGCTAATGGGGGCTGCTGGTGCTTTTGGGGCAGAAAAAGGGCAATGAAGGCAGCATGTGCTGCCCTGTGCTGCTGCTGCCTCCCCACAGGGGATATCCATGGGAAAGGCTGCAGTGGGGGCAGCGTGCAAGTGGGGTGTGAAAGGGTGTGGAGACCCCGAGACACTCCTATCCCAGCCTGTGCCCAGCTCTCTTTTTGGGGTTTATTTTATTAATTCCCCTCAAGCACTGTGCACTGGGGTGTCCCCCCTCAGTGCAGGCCCTGGCACCAGCCCTGGCAGCTCTGTGGGGTCTGCATGAGGCCCTGCCCAGGCTGCCCTGGACCAAACCATCCTATTGATTGCCACTTTGATTCCTGCTGCTTTATTTACTTGCTCAGTAATAATTTGCTTAATAAAACCCTGCTATAGTGATTAGAGAGTGCCCAACCCTTTTGATTTCCAATTTCTTTCCCAGCTCCAAAGATATTGGTGTTTCTACACTTCCCCTGAGAGCCTGGGGTGTATAATTCATAATTTGGGGTAGCATGGGCTGACCCATTGCTTCTCATCAATAGGTATCAGTAGATAGAGGTACCATTTTGGGATGTTTAGGTGATTTGGGGAGGTTCTGTCCTGGGAAACGTTCACTGCAAAGCTCAGGGGAGAAAAGGAACTGCAATTCCTGAGACCCCAACAGGGAGCATGGGAATGAAGACTCAGCAAAAGCCATGATACCCTCATGATGGATCTTAATAGCCCATTTCTCATGTGAGCATCCCTTGATTTATGCAGCAATGTTCCATGGTGGGGAAAGCATCATCCTGCTCATTAGTGCAGCACCCAGCATGGCAGGGCCCTGGCTGTGGGCAAGCCAGCAGTGGAAATATGAAATAATATCAAGAAAAGGGAGCAAAAGTGGAACTTGCCAGATGCAGTCATGCTGGGGGTTGTCAGGAAATGACAACACTGCATGCAGGCTCCTTGAGAGATTAAAAAGTGTTTGGAAACTGTCCCCTGAGTCTTTAGCCAGGAATGGGCAGTATGCAAATACAGCCAGTTAATCATTGCAAAATAGGACAGCATTTCCAGGCACAGGAGGCAATTTTACTCTTTCATTATGCAGGCTCCTTGCTCTTAAGCCTGTTGAGGAGAATTTTTTATTTTTTGGGGGAAAAAAGAAGGGAACAGAAGTGAATGGAAGTGTTTGTACAGGGGAGATGCTCTTGGAGACCTTCACTGCACCTGGGGGAAGGGATCAGGGACCTCCTGGGTTGTGCCAAAGGCTTCCTTGGGCTGGATAATGGCAAGGGTTTAGCCCCAGTTAGGGAGCTGGTACAAGCTTTATCCTGGCCTTATCTGCAGGCCAACTACAAACCCTGGGGGTGTCTGCAGCCATTTTCGGGGATGCCAGGCTGGGGGTGCAGCTGGGCCCTGTGGGCAGGTTTGTCACACTGCAGTAGGGTGCCCTAAAAGTGCCCTAAAACCCTGTGAGGACGAGGCAGGGCAGCACAGGCAGCTGCACCCCCAGCCTGGATCCCACTGACGGCAGTGATGTGGCCCTTGCTCATCCCTCCTTTTCTCATTTGTGGTTTGTTTTTTTTTTTCCTGAACTTTCCATCAGTGAAAGAAAAAAGAAAAATTCCTGTTTGGCTGTTCCAGTCTAATTTGGGATGAAAACGAAGCGCTGAGCTGTTCGTGTGGCCCGCGGCGGTGTTTAGCAGCTCCATTCATCCAGCTCCACGCATGTTAACAGCGGCTCCTGGAGCCTCCATCTCGGGGCTGGGGCTGCCCCCGGGGTCTGGGGTGTCCCGTTAGGGTCTGGGGTGTCCTGTTAGGGTCTGGGGTGTCCTGTTAGGGTGTGGGATGCAGTGCTGGCTGTGGGATTTGGGATGTGGGCTGTGGGATGCAGTGCTGGGCTGTGGGATGTGGGATGCAGTGCTGAGCTGTGGGATGCAATGCTGGGATTTGGGATGCAGTGCTGGGCTGTGGGATGTGGGATGCAGGATGTGGGATGTAGGATGTAAGATGTGGGATGTGGGATGCAGTGCTGGGTTATGGGCTGTGGGCTGTGGGATGTAGGATGTGGGCTGTGGCATGCAGTGCTGGGTTATGGGATGTAGGATGTAGCATATGGGCTGTGGAATGCAGTGCTGGGTTATGGGATGTAGGATGTGGGATGTAGGATGTAGCATGTGGGATGTGGGATGCAGTGCTGGGTTATGGGCTGTGGGATGTAGGATGTGGGGTGTGGGTTGCAGTGCTGGGTTATGGGATGTAGCATGTGGGCTGTGGGATGTGGGATGCAGTGCTCGGTTATGGGATGTGGGCTGTGGGCTGTGGGATGTGGGCTGTGGCATGCAGTGCTGGGTTATGGGATGTAGGATATGGGTTATGGGATGTAGGATGTGGGCTGTGGGATGCAGTGCTGGGTTATGGGATGTAGGATGTGGGTTATGGGATGTGGGCTGTGGGCTGTGGCATGCAGTGCTGCTGGCTCTCCAGGGCTGCCTGCCCGCTCTGTGGCTGCCGCCTCGGTGCCCAGGGGACAGCAGGCAGGACGTGTGGCTCTGTACCACCGGCACGGGACACAGCATCCCCTCCGAGCTCCCTTCCCAACACCACACGGTCTCCAAACCCGGGAGAACCCTGGGCCGTGGTTGTTTCGGGGCGTTTTGGGCTGGTTTGCTGCCTCTAGATGGCACTGACCCAACGCGCACGGTGCGGGAGCGGCGCCTGCCTTGCATCTTTTTCCCTCCCTTGGGTTATTTTTCTTTCAGAATCCTGTAATAATGGATGTTCAGTTTCGGCAACGAGGTGCTGATTACAGAAATAATCGATGCCATTGAGAGAAAAGAGCCTGTCCGTGCCAGGTCCTTCCCTGCTCCCTCCGGCCGGAGCCGGGGCTCTGTCCCTGCGGGCCAGGCGGAGCTGGGCAGGGACACCGGGGCTCAAGGGATGCTCGGCCCTTGGGCAAGGAGAATTCCTTTCCTGGATGCTCTTCCTTCCCTGAGTGCTCGTGGCACGGCTGTGGGAAGGCAGCAGCGCAGCCGGGCAGGCTCCTCGGCTCCGCACACATCCCCGCTCTGCTCGCGGTTATCCCTGGCAACAGCTTTGCTCTCTAAATCCCATTTTATGCTGATTTCCACATCCCTTGAGTCAGGCAGCGAGAATCTGCCTTAAACCCTGGAGCAACATGAGATCTGTGGAGCTCTAGGATGCTCCGTGGACCAAAGGCATGACAAGAGCAGAGGGAAAATTCCCAGCCCTGTTTGGCTCGCTGTGGAGGATGAAAAGCTCCAGCCTGGGTGGGAACGGGGTGCAAACAGCGTTTGGTCCCTGAGCAGCCCCATCCCTTCTCCTCCTGGGACATCTGTGTCGCCAGCACCCTGCAGGGATGGGAATGAGCATTACCCACCAGGGAATGTGCATTACCCACCGCGGGGTTGAGCACTGGGGATGGTTTTAAAAAGAGACCCAGATTATGGGGTGCTCCAGAGACCTTCAGCAGCTGCTGGCTGCCAGGAAGGAGGGTCATGGCTGCAATGACCAGAGCCTGGTGCCATTGGTCAGCTCTGTCCCAGCCCTCTCTGCCTCCCTCCCCTGTGGGATTGACCATGGCTCCAGCCGGGGTTGGTTCCTGATCTGATGCCAGACAAAGCTCCCAGCATCACCCAGGCTGCAAGGCTCCTTTTGCTGCCTCCCAGGAAATAATCACATTTTCCATTGTGCTTTGCCTGGCCCCCTGGGTAATAATGAGAGAGGGGGAGCAGGGATGGGGCTGCTCAGGGCCAGTGTCTTGCAATGGAGCTGCTCTCCAAAGTGTCTGCCAGGGGTCCTGTGGGGATAAGGAAGGGTTAATGGCCTGACCCACAATATTCATCTGTAGATATTTGAAAATTGGTGTGTTTTCCTGCTGTACTTGCTGGGCAGCTAGAAAGATGGTATTGCGTGCATATTTCTCTGTATATTAATATAATTTTGTTATATTATATTTTGTTATAAATTAATATGTATTTGTATTTCTTACTATATCTGACATAAGCTGCCTAAAGGACAGTATGACATTATTTAAGCTTTATTTAAAGGACAAGTCAGGGGAGATTTCTGGAAAAATTTGGGCTATTCCCCATGCAGCAAGGGAAGGGGAATACTGAATTCCCTCTTTTCCAGCACAAATTAGCAAATGCATATTGCCTGAGCAGGAGGGAGTACAATGTGATCAGGAAACTTGTCTAAGGCAGGAGGCAGCTCTGCTCCCAGGGACTGCCACACTCGCTGCCCTGATTTCTCAGAGATGTCTGTGTCCCTGTGCCTGGGTCCCTGCCTGGGATGGGTCCCTGCAGCAGCTTTCCCAACACACCTGGCAAAAAGCAAATTCAGACTTCTGGCCATGCCCACGGTTGGTGTTGAGTGAGAAGCAGTGGTGGGCACTCAAATATCAATAGAGGAGGGTTAGAAACTGCACATGCCTTGTGAGATATCTCTGTCCTTTCCTCTAGGAGGGAAGGATGGGGACCAGCACATCCCCATCTCTCAGCCAGAATTGCCCTGGAAAATAAATCCTCCCTTGGGAATGGGTTGCTGCCAGCCCCTGGTGTCCTGAAGTGAAAGATCTGTGCAGATTACATGAACATCTCCTGATTTCTAACCTCACCTCATGCTCTTTGAGAAAGTCTGATTTTTTTTTTTTCCCCCTCTTGGAACTGGCATTATTCCTTCCAGCAAGAAAGAATCACTGAAATGGACACTTTCAAGGAAATTTTGGAAAGGGTCACAATGTCTTTGAAAGAAAGATGGATGTTTGGTTTGGATGAAGGCTCATAAATTATCTGGGGGAAGGGTGCATCTACTGGGAAATATGAATGTGGGTAAAACATTTGCACAATCTTCTGCTTGCAGAGTTATCAAAGCTTCCAGAAATGTTGCTTTTAGGACTTGCAGTGTGTATTTAACTCTTCCTTCAGCAAATCTTTTTGGCTTTTATTCTTATTTGCTAAGTAGTTGGCTTGTTTGGGAAGCTCAGAGGGAAGGGGTGGGCTTGGGGCATTTCTTATTGCAAGGAATATGGAAATCAAGTCTTTCTTCTGGTCCTGGTAAGAATCCTCTTTGCCCTCCTTACTTCCAGCTCGGATTTTATTCCTCCCTGAAGAAAAACTCATGGGCATGATGAGCAAAACCCTCATATTTTCTTCTTTTCTTCCCCTCAGATTGTGCAGGTTTTGGGGCAGGATGGCAATGGGGATTCCTACACATTTCTGGGAAGGAGTGAGTGAGGTCCAGTGCCCTGAACCCATACAAAACCCATAAATCCTTGAGGCACAGAGAGATCAGGATGAGGCAAACCAACGTGGAGCATTCATAATGAATAGTAAATAGGCTAATGTGGGACTGGCTGTCTGCACAGGTATAGAGCTTCATCAGGAGGCAACAGTGACATCCTGATAATGGCTTGCATTTAATAACAGGATTTAACATCCCCATAAAGGGAGCAGGCAGGCAGCTCCTGTCAGGACCACGAGACAGAGTTCCCTTGTATTACACAAACACAAATCACTTGTGAAACTGGGGCAGGCACTGGCAGAAAGAGCTGTTCTCTCCTCCCTCTTCCTGGCCAGGGCAGGGACCACTGCCATGGGTGGGTGGAGGGCAAGAGGTGACTGTGGTGGGCTCTGGGGGGACTTGCCCTGACCCCTTGGAATCTCTGCTGCTCACAGTGACCCCAAGATGTGTCACAAAGTCTCTTTTCCCAGCCTGGCAGTAGAAGAAGGAGTCAGAGCTCTTCATTTCTTGTTCTCAAGGTTGTTTATTGTTTCTTATCTATAACATTCTTTCTGTGACCCGCCCTAGGTCTGTCTGGCAGGTTGGGTTGAGGCACACTGCCCACCTCAAAGGTGGTGTTGTCTTTTTATACAAAAAACTACATGTACATTATTTACCATAACTTCCCAATGCCTATCACCTATGTTAGACAGTGAGTTTCTACTCTAAACCAATCTAAAAATACCAACATCACCCAGAAGATGGAGGCTAGGAAGAAGAAGGAAAAAGGACAAGGTATGCCCAAATTCCTCCATCTTGGGACCCCAAGCCCCCATTCTAAAAACCTCAAAAATCTATTTTTCACCCTATGATAAATTCACTATCATTCTACTAAAACTTTCTTGACTTGTAATTCTTCATATAAAGGTTGGTAATTGTTTTCTCCAAGGGCTAAATCAAAGGCACAGGGGTCTTGGGCTCTGTGCCAAGGTCTCTGAGCTCCCCGGGCAGGGGCTCGAGTCCTCCAGAGCAGCCTGAGGAATTCCCTGGGTTCCAGCACTGACCCACACACAGATGTTGGCCATAGGGACTGGGGCTCCCTGGAGGGGTCTGGCCAAGAGGCAGAAGCTCCCTGGGTCTGGGTTGTGCATCCTTGCAGGGGGATCCCTCTGGGGATTCTCCTGGACCCATTCCCAGGCTGCACAACTGAACCCCCCGTGCAGCCGAAGCCAGAGCTCCGCGCTTCGCTCCGCCGTCATTCCAGATTGAGCCACCCCCTCCCAGCCCACCCACACCCTGGGATGCTCTCCCAGCCCCGATCCCCTGGAAACTTGGCATGCTCTGGATGTGCAGACATCCTCGGGGAGCCTGGAGGTGGGTGGGCTGCGTGTGTGGGGGTGTCACGTTCCCAAATCCCTGCTCAGATCCACCGCGCGCCGGGCGGGCACACGGCTGCAAGGCCCTTGGTGGGCTCTATCAAAGGGGGCTGTGAGAGCCTGGTAACCACAGGGATGGAGCTTGATTAGCTGGGGTTGTGATCAATAATTAATGCTGGTTATTTATTATTTGTTAAGTGCCGACACTGTGCTCGCTTCCAGTCCCCCCAGTGGATCTCCAGCCTTGCTTGGCGTCCCTGGGTTGCATTTTTATGCTGCTCAAGGGTCACAAAAGATTTCAAAGAAAGAATATTTTAAAAAATGTAATCCTTTGTGCGGAGAGAACAGAAGCATCCAGCCACTGTAGAATTTGCTGTAACTGGGGAGAAAATTTTATCTTCTTTTTCCTCATGGTTTGATTTCAGGGCAGCTCTCAGGCAGCTCAGGATGCAGTAATCTGCAGGTCAGAAGTTGGTGTGGGGGTAGTGCTGGTCCACATGAAGCCAGAGCTGTGCCAAGTGCACCAGAGCAAAGAGAAGTGAGAGGCAATGCAGCCGGATTTGAAGAGATCTGAATTATTCAGTTGGCTGGGTCATGGGCAGATCATGCCACTTGTGGCATCTCATGCCAGGGCAGAGGGTGGGGAGGGTGCTGGGCTTTCCTGGAGCTCTGTGGTCCTCACTGCCAGTTTGCAGGGCAGGGGGAGAGGTGGTTTTATCTCTAAGGAGAGAGGGGGCTGTGCCTTGACTTTGTCCAACAGCAAGGAATTAAACAAGGAGAGGGAAACACGCTGGGATGGAGAGAGAGGTGGTGGGGCAGCAGGACAAACCACAGGCTCAGGAGCTGCAGGGAATGCAATAATTTGGACCTTCTGAAAAGCAGCTGTGGGTGGGCAGGGAGGGGCTGCACTCTGCCTGCCCAGCTCTGCCCTCCCCGGGGAAGGTGCTGCTCCCTCTCAGGGTGACCTCCCTGTGCTGGGCACCATCACCTTCCTCCTCAGCCATCGGGGCAAACAGGACTGGGTTTTATCAAGGGGAAAAGGAAAACCAGCTGGGATTTGAGCAAACACCACAAGTGGTTTTCTAGGAGTTAACAGGCCACTTCCTAGAGATTCCTTTGGGGATCTAGGGGGCTTAGGACTGTAGACCACATTTATAGACCCCTCCCACTAATCCTGCAGTGCCCTGGGGGCAGCAATTTGTTGTGGGTGGGAGAGACAGGGAAATGCCTGTGGGGAATGTGGGCTGGTGGATCCTGTCAGTCCTACTTGAAGGTAGTGGCTCGTGTTTTATTTTAATGGACTTACCAGCCTTTTAGAGCTAATTATATTTCTTGCTCTAGTGCTCCAAGAGATTAAAGAACCACTTCTAATTTCTCACCTAAGTGTAATTCCAGTGGAATCCCCCCAGCAATGCAACCCAGGTGCCCCACAGAGCCCCCAGGAGCTCTGTGCATGATCTGCAGGGCAGGGTCACCCCACAGAGCCCCCCAGCTCTCCCTGCCGGGCTCTACAGGGGTTCTTGGGTCAAGGCTGTGCTCCCTGGAGCCTCCACCCCTTTGCTGTGGCCTGGCTGCTCTGTGCCTGCCCCAGAAATCCTTCTCTGTCCCAATGTCCCACGAATTCAGCCATGAATTCACCCTGGGCTTCTCGGTGGTGACTGAAACTGGTGAGTGGATGAGCAGGGAGGGGAGTGATGGATGTGACCCCACGGCTCACAACAAATGCACATCAGCCCCCACTGTTATTTGTTGCTGTCTGATAGCAACAAAACAAATTTTTAAGCAAACTCCAGATACTCAGTGTCCCTGTTGCTATCTTGCTGCTCCTGATGACTTGTACAAATCACTTAAGCTTTGTGCTTTGTTTTTTTTTTTTTTTTTGTTTTGTTTTTTTTTTTCAGAAACCTTTGTTAGCATCCTGTCCCAGCTGTGTGTCACACAAAGCACAATGCCATTGTTGTTCTCCTTTTGCTAGAGACAGAGAGTTTGGGATGTACTGAACTTTATGGAAACACCATCTAGTTAATCCCTGTTTTGTTGTAACAAGGAAGGCAATGAAGGGTTAATGAACTCTCCCAAGAGAGATTAGTCTGGAATATTTAAGGCTTCTTTAGTCTCAACATTTATTAAAGGCTTTTTTTGTTGTTGTTTTTGTTTTATTGTTGTAATGCTCCGTTCAAAGGAATCCCTCCTGGAGAATTCTTTCAATTTGGTCTCCAGCACAGAAATAAACTGGTTTATCTTAGATCTTTTAATATCATACTCAGGGCTTTTAATAAATGCGAGTTTCATCAGTGCCTTTTTTTAAAATTATTTTTTAAAAACTGGTGAGATAATTTAATATTAACACATCACACCTTATCACCCAATAACACTTAGTCCCTGTAATCTTATGACAGACTAATTTCTGTAGCAACATCCCCTGTGTCAAATCCGCTCCATTCCATTACTACCCTGGCTGCTCGTGGAGCCCGGGTTGGTAATGAATATTCTGGCTTCTAAGCTTTTATCTAAGGATTATGAAATGAATTTGGAGTTTAGCTTGAGGGAGTTACAGCTTCATTTTGCCTAGTGGAAGCTCCTTCATATCGTTGGAATAAATCGTGGAGGTTTCCATGCTAAAAATGTAAGATGGAGAATCAAAAATATATTTGCTCAAAATCCCCTGGATGGGCTGGGGTGTTATGTGTGGGATTTGAGAAAAAGGGTTAATTGAAAAGAGAGCTGGGGAGATGGAGAAGCTGTGGGGAAGGGGAGAGTGGTGTTGTCTGTCTGTCTGTCTGTCTGTCTGTCCCAGGGCAGTGCTGGGAGCTGGGTGGAGGCAGAGGGGGGACCCTCACTGCTCCAGGTGGATCCTCTGCTCACCCCTGAGCCCCATCCCACTGCACAGTGGGGCGTTGGTGCCTCTCCCCTCCTGCATTCCTGTCTGTGACACTAACAGCTTTCACTTAATTTAATCTGTGCAGCTCACAAGGCTGAAGATGAGGTGAGCTCATTTGGCATAATTATCGGATGTGTCAGGAATGTGAAATCCCAGGCAGTGCAACTGTCCTGGAGCCATCACACCTCTGACAGCCTGTCTGCTGCTGATGCTGTGAGGATGGCAAATGCACCTGCTTCCTCAAGCAGAAAATAGACTGTTAAAAAAAATGGTTAAGGCTAAACTGCTATGGTGGGTTTTTTTATGTTTAGCATATGCTCTCCATCCCTGCTCTGTTCCCCTTCCGTGTTCCCAGCCTGGCTCTGGTGTGGTGCTGGGTGATCAGTGCCACCCCTGCAGGCAGTGCTGGTGGCAGGCAGGGGAATGGGGACTCAGGGCTGCTCTGGGCTCCTCTGTGTCCCTCTGATCCCAGCTCTGACCCATGCTGAGGTGTGGGTGCTCTTCCTGATGTGCAAAACTCTTCCTGGGATGGAGGGAGGCTGGGATAACGTGCTGCAGGTGGGCTGTGCACTCAGCTTGGGGGCTGAGGCACCCCTGGCTGTCCCCATCCCCTCCTGCCTGTCCCACACAGCCCTGTGGGAGCTGCATGCACTGCTCCACAGTCACTGTACAGAGCAGGCTGGGGCACAGCCCATGGTGTGGGATGGCACAATGCAGCTGCTGTGAGCAGAGGTGGGTGTCTGTTCCATTCTTCTCTGATTTCTGCCTGGATCATTCCATTCCCCATTTGAAAATCCCACTTTTTCCCAGTAATCCCCATCCCTGCTTTCCTGGCACACACTGTGGAGAATTCAGACAAACCCAAGACCTGACTGGAGCAGCTCTAATGGTTTGAGAGGAGTTTGAGAGGAGCCTTTCACAGCTTTGGAGCAGATTGTCCCAGCCTCTCTGCCAGAGGTGCCACCAGCAAGGAAACCACTGCAGGGCCCTGGGATGGCTGGGTCAGCCCTGGGTGGGTTCCAGGGATGTGCCCCAGGGATGTGCCCCATGGATCTCAGAGGGGAAATGGGATGGACCTGGCTGAGCCCTGCCCACCCGCTGCCACCTCTCCCTTCCTCAACGAGCACCGAGTAATAAATTGGACAAAAAATAATTAACTTGCCATAAATTGGGTATTAGCATATGAATTAGAGTTTAACATATGAAAGGGCTTTTGATTCCGCATAAAATTAATATAGAAAATGACCGTAACAGAATAACAAATTACACTTCAGGAGCTGGCTCCTCTGAGCCTGGCTGACGGTGTGATGGCAACTCAGAGGTGCTGGGGAGGGGGCAAGGCTGGCATTGGGGCCATTGTCTCTGACCCTCCAGGATTTGGTGCAGCCCCAAGCCTCAGGGCTGCCTCTGCCCTGTTACGCTGGTGCTGAGGAAATTTGTGCAGGTAAAGTCCCCCATTTGTGTTCTGGTATTTTCTTGTTTGTTTGGGCAAGTATATTGGTATTTTACTAGTGATTAACCTGGGTGTTTTTTTCCATTTGAATTTTAAATATTTTGACCAGGCTTGCTCTCAGCTGTTTGGTTAATATATCCAGGACAGGGAGGATTTAAGACAGAGGTTGAGGCATGTTGTGATATTGTTAAAAATGATCTGAAAATAAATTTCTATTCACAAGTAAAAAGTTTTCTAGGACAGAATTCAGCTGGTAAAGACTGACCATTTATTTTGTGAGGAGGAAAAAGAAAACCAAGCTTTAATTACAATATGGGAGGTATGAATACAATCAGCTGTAGTTTGGTGAACAGCATCTCCATGAGCTGCCAGTGGTGGTGTTGAGCTGCCATGGCCTCTGTGCATGCTACTGGATCAACCCACCTGCAAAGCCAAGGTCTTGGCTTAAATTGCCTTTAAGTGTAAAGTCAACAAATTTCACCTTTTGTCTGGAGCAAGAGAGCTCAAGTTGTGAAGAGTGGCTCACTGAAATGCCATCATGTGTTTCCATGCCTTCAGGCACCACCCAGTGCAGGAGTCTAGGAAATACCAGTAGGAAAGATTGAAGATTTGACAGAGAAGAGGCTTAGATGAGATGTTAGAAAGAAATCCTTCCCTGTGAGGGTGGGCAGGCCCTGGCACAGGTGCCCAGAGCAGCTGTGGCTGCCCCTGGATCCCTGGCAGTGCCCAAGGCCAGGCTGGACAGGGCTGGGAGCACCTGGGACAGTGGGAGGTGTCCCTGCCATGGCAGGGAGTTGAAACAAAGTGGTCTTTAAGGTCCCTTCCAACCCATGCTATTTCATGCTTATGTGATATTTTATATCTCCAGGGAAACTCTTGGATTCCATAACCCTGCAGGGTTCTGTGCCACATTTCCCTTGCAGAGCACTGGGGATGCCCTCAGAATCCCTGCACACATCAGCCTCTACCCAGCACTGCCTGTGCTGTCTGGGGGATGTTCAAAGCCTTCCATGCTGGCCTGGGTCTGCTCCAGATCATGGCTAGTCACAGAATTACAGAATGCTTTGGGTTCAAAGGGCTCAAATTCTGAAAAACAACCTCATTCCAGCCCCTTGCTGTGAGCAGGGCCACCTTCCACCAGACCAAGCTGCTCAGGGTCTGGCCTTGAGCACTTCCAGGGATGAGGAGTCCACAACCTGTTCCATGGATTCATGGCTGTCCCTTTTCTTTGGTTTTGGGGTTTTTTTTTTCCTTTTTATTCTGTGAGCAGATTCCCTGTAGGCTGTGCATGTGCCTGAGACAGTAACATAATTACACCTTCTCAGCTGCTGCCTGTAAATGCTCTTGCCATGAGTGCCAATTAAAATAAATGCAGATTATTGGGAATTTAGAGGATAAACAAATCTCTTTTTGTCTAAATATCAGCCTGGGCTCTGGGGTCGTTAGGCTGTTTTGCATTAGTGTCTGCATTCACTCTGGCAGGGAAAGGGCCTCAGCCTTGTTGCTGCAGCAGGAAGCTCTCAGGGCCCAGGGTTGTTTTTGGGATGGGTTCTGCATCCAAGGGAAATTGAGGGAGCACATTGCCACCTTGAGCAATGAGCTTTTTTTTGGATGGAGGAGCAGAGGGCTGCCTGCTCTGATGGGTCAGCAAACAAACAAGAATCTGAAGAGCTTGCTCTGAATTCATGGCCAGGCAGAGCAAGGCAGATAGAGACATCCAGCTCTGCCCCAGGGTTAACTACCTGCTGCTGAAATGCTAATTGCAGGGAATTGTGTCCATCAATTATGGCAAACAGGGTTTGCTTCCTGGGAGGGTGACAGGAGAGGGAGAGGGAGGGAGAAGCCCTGACCATCTAAACGAGATTTTTGCTCATCATCTCACATGGGAGGGCTTCAGGGAATGGTAATGAGTGGGACATGAGCTTCTCCCACCAGCCTGGAGCTAGCAGGAACCCAGAGCACCCCTTTGCTCATGCTGCTTTATATCCATGGTCCCTAGCTGGCCCTGGAGGCTTGAGGCACTTATGGCCATCACTCATGGCCATCCCAGGCTGCTTTTCCTGGGAATGCTGGTGATCACTGTGGAAATCACCACCACTGTGTCCCTCAATGGCTTTTTGAGGGTCTGTATTAGCAGTGGAACCAAGTCCTGCCAGTGCTGAGGTGGGATCATCCAACAGGCTGAGTTAAATCTTCCCTTTCCTTCCTCCAGGCAACAATTTTAATTGCAGTGCTGTGATAGTACTAATAAAAAGAGGGATTTCACACTCTCCCCGGCTTTAGAAATCTATTGTTCAGCCTGTTTACCTCCCTTTTTGTTCTGAGAAATGCTTAATTGTCTCCTTGGACAAGGCTGTCCTTTAAATTATATTAAATTGGTGGTAATTTATGTAGCATTTTTTTTTTTTTGCTTCACACAATAGCAATTTTCTCTTTACAGACAGTACTTTTGGAGCTGTTCAGCTCTGTGCCTCAGCAGTCCTGGAGGGAGCAGGGTAACCCCAGTGCCCCAACTCTGTACCCTGAGGTGGCTCTTGGGACCTGATCCCTTTGTTGCTCCCTAGTGCCTTCAGATTCCTGGGAGAACTTCTGGCATCTCCAGTTTATTTGCAAGGAGGAAGGAGCAGGTATCTCTCCTAGGTTATCTTTTTGCTACCTACTTGTTCTGTTTTTCTAAGCTCATAAGTTGCCCATGATGGAGTTACCAAAGCATGAAGTGCTCTGAGATCATCCTGGTGCCACTCAGTTCAGCAATGATTTCTTTCAGACTTTCAAACCATTCCTCTGCTTGACTTATTTCATGGATGTGCTGGGTAAAAGGTAAAAAAAGGTTAAAGACAACTAAAATTTTGTTCAATGAAAAGTGGCACAACTGGGGAAGGTCCTAGAGCACTCATCACATGAGGAGTGCTGAGGGAATTGTGGGGGCTCAGCCTGGAGAAAAGGAGGCTCAGGGGGGACCTCATTGCTCTCTTCAACTCCCTGCCAGGAGGGTGGAGCAGGGCCAGGGTCAGTCTCTCCTCTCAGGTAAGCAGCAGGATGAGAGGAAACAGCCTCAGGTTATGCCAGGTGTGATTTAGATTGGAGATGAGTTAAAATCCCTTCACCAAAAGGGTTGTCAGGAACAGCCTGCCAGGGAAATGGTGGAGTGGCCATCCCTGGAGGGACTGAAAAGCTGTGTACAAGTGACACTCTCCATGTGCTGTGGGCACCAGCTCATCTTCCCTGAGATGAAGCTGGTTAAGGGGGGGTCCTACTCCTGCAGATGCAGCCACTCCCCTGCTTAGACTCCAGGATGAAGCTGCTCTTCCTTATTTTTTTCCTTTTATTTCTTTTCCCCCCCTGTCACTGGAGGCAATTTGAGCAGTGTCAGGGGCCTTGTGGCTCTGTCACTTCCAAGTGTGTCACCCACAATGGCATTTCTCTCCAGCCCAGCTCTCCCACGGCTGTGTGACCTCTCCTCTCCCTCCTGCACCTGCTGTTCTGGGTAGGCAGAAGCTGCCTGGGGCACGGGGCTGCTTTACCCTATTTTTGATCAAAGGCACCCTTACCCATGCCTGACACAGGGGCATCCTGGGACATACAGGAATGAGGGCAGCATCAGGGCTGCCTCCTGCCCACCCTCCTCTGCCTTTGGGGACCAGGGGCTGTGCTTGGAGGCACCTGGAGAGCCCCAACCCTCCTGCCAGGTGAGCAGCCTGTCCCCAGCTCGCCGCCTCCCCTTGCTGTCCCTGCATCCTGCAGGAACCTGGCTGTCAGCTCTGTCCCTTCTTGTCTCAGGGTGCCCCAAGATGTGAGTTATTAAAAAAATTATGGACATTGATCTAGTACCGATATCCAACTGTGACAGACAAAAACTCTCTAATAGTTTAAAGTGAGAAAGTGTGTGTTTATTGTGGGATAACTCCCAAATACACCCCACAATTTACAGGTGCTTACAGAGTCCTTTTATCTATACAAGTATTGAATACCCAAAATACAAATACATGTTCATAACTTTGGTACATCCCATTCCCAGCTTCGTATGGTAATTAGTTCAAAAGCCAATAAGCATGTGTAGTTTGTTCCTTGAAATGGGTCGGTGGTCCCTTTCATGGGGAGGGGTCCCAAAATGAGGAAGTAAATGAAGTCTTCCTCCTTCTGACCTTTCTACCTTTTCAATGCAAATATGACAAATGAACCCTTGGTAGAACTCCCATTCCCCATCTTCAGTTGGTTTCAGAACAGAGGAGGCCTACAATTGTCCTATGTTCCTAAAAGCTATTTATCAGTTTCTATATTCTTCATTATAAACCCAGCTAAGTAAACATTGTGTTGACAAGCAATCAATTATTAGTTTACTACTAACTCTTAACTTCATCAAGGCCTACCCATTTATTTTAATTAACTCCAATAAAGCTTATCTCTAACTAAAATCTTAGCTCCTCTAAAATCTCTAAATTCCTTAAAGTCTATGTCTCAGATGTCTCAGATGTCTCAGGACAAATGCCCAGGGTGACGCTGGCCTCTGCAGCACTGTCAGCATGGGGTTGATCAGGCTGGCAGCCAGGAGCACGCTGGGCTGGAGGAGGCTTGTGAGAAATTTAATTAATCCTCCTGTCACTGGTGCCAGCAGAGCCCAAGCGCCTGTGCCAGCGGTGCACACATCTACACCATGGACAAAACCTCACTGGGAATGGCAAAACTCATTGCTGCTGGGTGTTTTGGTTTGGAAAGACAGGAGTCTGCTAAGGAAGGCAGGAGCCTCCCCTGAAATGGAGAATGTAAACCCTCCCCACCCCTCTGAATTCCTATACATTTTAAATTAAGGGGCTCTCAGGCAAAAATATGGGAGCAGGAAATAACAGTTCCCTAATAGGGAAGAAAAAAAAAAAAGGATAAAATAAACAATGCAGTGCACTAAACCAACAGTGCCAGAGTCAGAACCCAGCCTGACACCCTGTGGGTCAGGCTGTTGGCAGCAGAACCATTGGAATTGTGGCTCAGCCCTCCTGCAGTGTCAGGGGTGGCTCTGCTGGAGCAGGGATCCTGGAGAAAGGTGCAGTCTCTGCCTCTGAAGAGCCAGTGGGAGAAGAGGCAGCTGCTCTTCCTCTGGGGAATCCAGGGGGGAAGCTGTGCTGGTGTTCCAGAACCTCTGGATTATACCTGGGTAGGAATAATCCTACCTCTGGGCTCCTCCCTCTGGGCTCCCATCTGCCAATGGGATGCTGTAGTTCTTATCAGCCATGCAGGGACATTCCATAGCTGTTATCAGCAGGTGTCCCCCTGAGGGAGGAGTGGGTGTGGTCACTCAGAGAGAGAGATAAGGCAAACTGCCCACTTGACAAGGGTAATCTGCCATACAGATGGTGATAGGAAACATCTTGCATTGCACTCTGGAGCACTGGGACAGGACTCCTCTGGCATCGCTGAGGTGACTGATGGCTTTTTTGGGTGCCTGGTGCCTTGGGTGGCCAGCGGGGAGTGTGGCAGGGAAGGGAGGACAGGATCACACCGCTGCCCACAGCAGCATTCGCTCAGCCCCTGACCTTTTGTACAGCTCATTAACAACACACTGAACAGAAGGAGGGCAGAGCCATTACAGAGCAATTTATATGTAAATGCCCAAAGTACCAAATAAGAGCAACCCCACTGGCAATCGTTAGAAAAAAAAAGTTATTGAATTTTCTTTTGTATGTGTCTGGGTTTGTTGGGAATTTTTTGTTTTTCATTTTGGCAAGATAGAGTACGCTGTAAAATCTCCCATTTGGCTTCTTGATTCTCCAGTTGCATCCTTGCTGCATCCAGACAGAAGTCAGGGCTGGGTTTTCCCCTGCCTGGGGAAGGAGACAGGGAGGCTTTGGCCTCTGGGACTCCAATAACCTCTGGAGACTGTCATTCCATCTCTGCTGCCCACCTGGGACACCCAGCCAAGTCCCCAGTGAGTGGCTCTGTTGTCCCCACAGCAATGTAGGTGACAAAGGTCTTCCCACAGCCTACACCAAGGGCCTCACTCCCCCTTGGAAGTCCAGAAACTTTGTCCCAGAGGCATTTCCAAGAAAAGTGAGTTTACCTTTACCTAAACCTTGCATTCTCTCTGCTGTGAGGTTTTAGTTCTCAGCTGAGGGCTGCTGCTGCCAGCAGCAATAGAGACAAGGTAAAACACATGTATAAATTCTTAATCAAACCATGATCTGTAATGGCCCCGAGTAGTACAGCTGGTGCTGCTGGAAAGCGTGTGCAGCTGTCTCTGCACATCTGAAGAACGAGCTGATGTTCCCCTCCTGGAGCTGTGCTGGCTCTTGTCAAGCTGAGCCCATACACAGGCGAGGCTGGGGGCGTCCCTGGATCCAGCTGAAGGGCTGGGAAAGGCCTTGTTTGTGTTGTGAGCCTGGATGTAGTTTGAGTTGAGGCAGAAAAGACTCAGCAAAGACCATTTCTGGGCTCTAATGCAAAGTGGAAGACCTGCCTGCAGTGGAAGTGCCCCCTGGAATTCTGATTGTGTCAGAATTCTCCTCCCAGCATCCCTCCATCCTTCACAAAGCTGCCTGAGTCTGTGAAACCCTCCCTGCCTCAGCTCTGCACCCTCAGCAGCCACCAGAGAGGGTTTCATCATGTGTGACCCTGTAGTGGAGGCACAGGGAGGTGTTTTGCCCTTGCTCATGGCCCTACCAGCCCACCCCCAGCACAATTTTGGGGGTTTCCAGCTGGCTGCTGCTGTGTTTGTGGGGTAACCACATTACCCCATGCTCAGCTTTATGCAAATGGATGTAAATACAAGACCCACCCCACTGACATAATGCTGGTGTTGGTGGCTTTGCTGGGTGTGAGCTCCAACACGTTTCTCTCCTGCCTCTCACAACGTCTGAAGATTTCCAAGGCACCAAAAATTTCCAGGGTTTCTTTCTGCAGGTGCACAAGGGAAAGCTATTGAGATGGGGGAGAGGGAAAAATGGAGAATAAGCAATGTTACAGCATCACTATCAAATATGTAGGAGCCCATGTCCTGGCAGAGATGTGTTCATTACCTCACAAACCATTACCAGTGGATCAAACACAAGAGCTCACTCTGGGGTGCTTGTGCCCATGGCCAGACACCCAAAGCAGGTGCAGTGACAAAATCCATCCCTGGCCTTACCCCTTCCTCTGCTCCAAATGCCAATTTGCAGGTTTTTTATACCAGTGTTAGGATTAATCCTCGGCCTTGCAGTGAGGCAAAGAAAAATAATCCCTTTCTCCTGTGCACCCACAAGGGGCTGGGCTGTTGGCAGCTGCTGCAGAGGATGGGTTTGCAATGAGCATCTCAGTGCTCTGGGGTTTGTTTGCTGCAGCTGCCTGGCCAGCCTGGGCCAAGCTTTTGGCTGTGTGTGCTGCCGTGCTGTGATGGTGACCTGCAGCATCACTGCCAGCAAACATCACCACAGCCCTGGGGCTCTGCTCCAGAGCTCCTTCTCTGACCCCAGTGTGCTGAGAGCTACAGCAGAATAGAACCACTGGCAGGAGATTCGATTTGCAACTCCATCTGCTGGGAAAAGTGATGATGAGCAAGTGTAGAAAGGTTCAGAGCTGCTGTCCAGGTGTGCAGAGATGGATGGTCTCACTGGAGCAGGACAGGGCTGCCACAGCCCCAGTGGGAGCTGGGCCCAGATCTGGAGTGTTAATGAGTGATTTAATGAGGAACCACCTCAGCTGGCAGCTGTTGGTTGCCTGAAGGGACAGAAAAGCTCACTCTGGTGCTTGCATCAGGCATTTTGCTGCTTCCTCATGTGCTTTGGTACTTCCATTTGGGAGTGGAGGGATGCCTGGCAGCTCCAGCAGGAATTGCTTCAGATGCTTCCCACCCCTTTGCTTATCCAAAAGGAGTAACTGGGTGGGCTGAGGCTGAAATCAGTGAGTTCATAATTGCACTAAAGGAGAAAAAGACCCAGCTTCCCAGTGCCATGGGCAGCCTATTCTTGGTGTGCCTGTGTTTACCCTCAGAAACTGGCTGAAAAAAAATCACCAGAGCTCAAAGAATCCATGCTAGCAAGGATGCTCGGGGTAAAAGACTAAGATAAGGGTAAAAGACTAAAATAATGCTATTTAATCATGCCATACAAGAAGCTGATAAAGGATAACATAACACAGATTTGACGTGGGGAATTAATATCTGAATGTCAGCCTCCACTTTTATTATATCCCTAATACATCCCCATTGAAGCAATATAAATATGATTATAAAATTTCATCTTAATCTTGAGGAGATGAAAATAATGCCTGCAGGCACAATGGTGCTCTTGCTGTTTCTCCTGGCTGCTGCTCCATGGGAAGCACTGCCTCATCCCTGCTGGGCATCCCTGTAACTTCCACTGTGCTCAGGCAGAGTTCAGCTCAGCACAGCTGCATGGAGCATTCATTTAATCCCAGTTCTTCTCTTCTCCTGCTCTGTTGGCTCTGGGGGTGTGTGGTGGCCTCCTGCAGCACTGTGCCCTCCTCCATCCCTGCTGGGAGAGCTCAGCAGGATCCCAGGGCCCACCCAGTCCCACAAGGGAGAGGAGAAGCTCCCAGGATGAACTTCTGTTTGCTCATTTGCTGAAGATCCAAAGTAGGATGTGTCCCCTGCTTGGGACCTCCTGGGGCATAACAATTAATCAGTCCTGGCTGTTATCTACCTGGGAATTAGCTCATTTCCTGAGGATTAACCTAATTGTCTAATTATTCATTATATTGTCTCTCCTCTGCTCCTCGTTCATTGTTTGGTTGTTTTATTTGTAAAATATCATTAGCCTCTGATTTGAAGGCATTCAAGAGATTTACTTTGTGGTTTTATTTTTTAATGTATTTTTCTCTGAAAAGTCTTTCCTGATCCAAACCTTTCCTGACAAAAAGGACTGGGAGCTTTGGCACTTCTGGTGGGTCATGTCCTCTGTGCCTCCATGAGAGTCCCTAATCCAGTTTTGTCCCTGTGTTCACCTTGCCTGATTTCTGAGACAAGGTCACACCACAGAAAGGAAGTGACCTAGAGAAGCTGTTCTATGAGAGAACTCCTTGGGAGGAGTTTTGGGGCTAGGACATAACTGGGATTTTCTCCATCAATGGGTATTTAGCTGTTTGAGTTTGTCACTACCTCTCAAAACCCACCTGCTCCTGACCCTGGGAAGTGGCTGTGTCAACACCTTGGTCTTTGTTCACAGGGCACACACTTGTCACCCCCACAAAAGCCCTAAACCAAAAAGAAATCACCTCTGGAGCAGTCTTTTGTGACTTTTGGTGAAGCTTGCAAATGCAGAAATGGATTCTCCTTCCCCTTTTCCATCTGCCTTTGCAGAAGGACTTAGATGATCTTTTAAAGAAGGGGACAAATTGCTGAGTCTTCTGCTGAGGCTTCAACCAGTCAGCTCCAGTTAGATCTTACCAGCTGGTGCCAGCTCCACTTGATTTTTCCATCCTGCAGAAATGTGCAGGGAGCCAGTCTAAAGTTTGGATTGGGGCTGAAACACCCTTGGATGTGCCCAAAGTAAAAATAAGTTAAAATATGCCTTCCTTGGTGAAAAAGGAGTGCTTGCTCTTTCCTTTCCACTTTTGTACTGGAGCAGGAGCCAGTGTCAGGGGGACAGGCTGGCAAAGCTCTGCTGTCACTCAGGCAGAAAGCAGCTGAATCCCTGCAGATAATAATCCCCTATTGATTTTTGCCTTGTTTTTACAATCATTAGAGAATTTTCACTAAGCAGAACGAGAAAAATCTTCTGATCCCCCAGAGGGTTCTCCTGTTCTCTCGAGGAAATAACAACAAATGAACAAAAAAACACAGCAGAAAAATCAAACCCATGTGTAAACCATAAATAATGGGGGAGAGCTGGCTGGGAGCACTTTGATGTTCAAATGCATCAGTTACATGATTTGGTTCTTTTCCTCAGAATTTTCCTGTATTTTCCCAAGTTCTCAGAAGCAGATTTTCATTGCTCCTCACAGTCCATCAGCATTTCCAGCCCTGCACAGAGGAGCATGGGCTGGGCTGGGCACAGGTGGGTTTGTTGCTTGGCTGGGTGCTGTGTCAGAGGCTTTTGGGCATCATTCCTCTGGGTAAAGTCTGTCTGATAAGGTCTTATCTGTGTTTTGAGGAATTCCCAAGCTGCATGGGTGTGTTTGTGTGTTGGCTCACCATGTGTGTCCATGCCTGGCTTGGGGCCCAGGCTTGGTGGAGGCTGAGTTTGTGCCCATGCTGTGGTTGTCCCTGAGGCTTTTTGTGGCCTGGAGGTGACTGTGAAAAGTTCCCTGTGGCACAGGGAAGGGCTGTGTGTGCACATAGAATCAGAGAATAGTTTGGCTTGGCCACCATCTCATTCTACCCCCTGCCATAAGCTGGGATGCCACCACTATCCCAGGGTGCTCCAAGCCTTGTCCACCCTGACCTTCAACACTTCCAGGGATCCAGGGGCATCCACAGCTTCTCTGGGCACCCTGTGCCAGGGTCTCACAGCCCTCTACATGTGTGTGCACACACATGTGTGCTTGGGGATGGGGTCTGCACACCTCATCCCAGCACAGGCTCTGGAAGAGGTGCCAATTCCAAGAGCTGGCAGCACTCTTCTGCTGCTCAGAGGTGCCTGCTGGCTCACACAGCTGAAAAGATTATGACATTCAAAAGAAATAATTTATAAACAGCAGATGTTTCATAAACTGTGATTAAAAACCCCAACAACACAACAGTCAGAACACCAGCCTGCCCCTGGGTGCCTTGGCTTAGGAACAGGTATCTGGACAGAGCAGCTGCTGGGAATGCCAGGGGAGGTCAGCTCCAGAGCAGACCTGAGGCACTCATGATGCTGAATGCCTGATAAGAAATGTTGGAGTTATACAAAGGGGGTATCTAGGGAAACCAGACTTCTGCATTTTTATAAGAAACAGGGAAAAGAATTATATAATATGTATTATATTATATTATATTACATTATATTACATTATATTACATTATATTATAGATGTAAGGTGGGGAAGGAGGAGGGGAAGCCAAAAATGAAGATGCAGCAGAGCTGAGCCACTATGTGAAGAGTTTTGGCAGGGTGCTCTGAGCAAAGCTGGAGCCCTTTGCAGCAGCAGCAGCAGCAGCAGCACTGTGACCCTGTCTCCTGCCTCCCTGAGCTGGGCAGGGATGAGAGCAGGGCTGCTGCTGGGCCATGGGTCCTGACCAGGGAAGGGCCAGCAGAGCCTGACACTGCCATGTAGCCCTTTCCCAAAAGCCTTGTAGTTACAACTGTAAAAAATCCATTTCAACATCAAAGTTGGTTTTAATTTGAGCTTTCAGTCTCTTTGATTTCATTTCTTCTGCATCTGCTAAATAATGACAAGAGCACTTTCAGAAAATGCCCTTCAGCGCTCTCTAATTTGTTTTTGGACTGTAATCATCCCCCCTTCTCTTCCTCTCCAAGACCTTTGGTCCCTGCAAACCCTGCCCAGGCAGCAGCCAGGAGGAGAAAGCGAACATCTCCCTCCTCATGCTCCAGCAGATGCAGTAGCTGGGGCAGAGCTGCTGGGTGAAAGCCTCTGTCCAGCTGTGGCTGCTGGGGACACATCTGCCACGGACCCCACGGGCCTGCTGCAGCTCAGCACCTCCCCTGAGCACCACCCAGAGCACCCTCCCTCCATCATCCCACAGGTGTCCTGCCCTCCTCCAGTTCTTGCCCTTGTCACACACAACCAGAAGCCTCCTGCAGCCCCAGCCTTGGTGGCCTTCAGCCTCCCTGGTAGGATGACACAGGGGATTGTCAGGCATTGCAGTGTCACAGATATCTTCTATGAAAAATCCTTTCCTTAGGATTTTTCCTCCTGAGAAGCTGAGAGGCCTCAGGAACAAAATTCAAACAATGGTTATCTGCTGCTGTGGAATGCAACAGGTGCATCTGGGATTGGTCTTGTGTGGTTGTTTCTAATTAATGGCCAATCACAGCCCAGTTGGCTCAGACAGAGAGCCTGAGCCACAAGCCTTTGTTATCATTCTTTCTTTTTCTATTCTTAGCCAGCCTTCTGAGGAAATCCTTTCTTCTATTCTTTTAGTATAGTTTTAATATAATATATATCATAAAATAATAAATCAGCCTGCTGAACCATGGAGTCAGATCCTCGTCTCTTCCCTCATCCTCAGACCCCTGTCAACACGGTCACATTGCAGGGATGTAACTCTCTGAAGAACTTGGCCAATTTCCCAGTTGGAAATGGTTGTGGTTGTCCCAGAAACTCTTTGACAGAGATCCATGTCTCTTGACAAGCTTTCAGCAACCTGCAGATTGTCCTCTGGGGTAGCCAGTGCTGTGGTTTCTCACCCATGACAGAAGTGTCTGCTCACCTTCTGGGTGAAGGTCTGGATCAAACAGCTAAATATCTGCTATTGCCACCTGAAAACTGCTAGGAAAGGTACAGAAACATGGAGTGAAGGAGGTCTCAGGAAGGATCCAGCCAGTTCCTCCTCAGGGAAGCTGGATCAGGTAGCCCTGGCTGGCAGGAATCTGTCCCCACTGTGAAAGGGAGTTGACAAATTTGGTAAGTGCCAGCCAGAACCCTTAACTGGGCTCTCCATCTCTCACTGGCTAAAGGTGGAGCTTCCATGGCTCCCATTTTTGTGTTTGCCATGCCCTCAACACTGCACTGACTGCCAGCACACTGTCTACACAGCACATTAAATCCAGGAAACACAACCCTCTGCAGCCCTAAGTTATTTGTTAAAGGCTACTGAGAGCTGTTATTCTAGTTTGTGTCTGTTTTTAGGGTTCCTCTGATTGTCCCTGTCTGGGAGCTGGGGGCACTGGGGGCTCAGGTTCCCTGCTGGGTGTGTGCTGGTACCCACATCCATGCAGCACTACAAAACCAGCTGGAACCACTGTGGGCATCCGAAAAGAAGGGGGCCACACTCTGGTTTGATAATAACCTGGTCTCCCTGGAGATCATCACATGCAGACCAGATTTAAAAAAGGCTCATAAAGGACCCTAGAAATCCTCCTAATTTTCCATCTTGGCATAGCCCAGGTCCCAGGCAGAGCAGGCTGTGCATTTATAGGTGGTTCCTTCTTTCCTAGAAGAGCAGAGGCTTTATCCAGTCCTCATCCTGTGACTGTGTTCACAGGGGTCTCAGGATGAGGGAAGAGATGAGGATCTGACTCTATGTTTCAGAAGGCTGATTTATTATTTTATGATACATATTACATTAAAACTATACTAAAAGAATAGAAGAAAGGATTTGCATCAGAAGGCTGGCTAAGAATAGAATAAGAAAGAATGAATAACAAAGGCTTGTGGCTCGGACTCTCTGTCTGAGCCAACTGGGCTGTGATTGGCCATTAATTAGAAACAACCACACAAGACCAATCCCAGATGCACCTGTTGCATTCCACAGCAGCAGATAACCATTGTTTGAATTTTGTTCCTGAGGCCTCTCAGCTTCTCAGGAGGAAAAATCCTAAGGAAAGGATTTTTCATAAAAGATGTCTGCAACATCATCCTGTCTCATTCCCTGGGCCAGGGCTGAGGGCTCATGTTCATATTCATCACCTCTCATTTGTTCCCATCTCCATGGATGAAGTGCTCTTTGGAGAGGTGCTGTGCCTCAGAGAGGGCTCACTCACACAGGATCAGTGCTGTCCCCATTACTTACAACATCCCAGAGCTTCCAGCTCACCCCACTCCTGTGGGGCTGTGTCCTTGTGGATGGGAATTTCTTTGGGATCAAGGAGGAGGCTCAGTGTGGAGGTGTCTGTCCCAGCTGAGCACACATGATGCCCATGTGAGGCTGTGCTCCACTGAGCTGCTGCAGGAACTGCACCAGCCACCCCAAAAGAACTTCCCTGACAGGCCTCACTCTGCCCAGGAGCTGTCTTGTGGCCAAATGAAAACTTGAGTATTTTCTGTAGAGAGTGAGGGCTCTAAAAGGTCGGCCATCCTTAGGCTTTGCCATCAATAAAGCTCAATTTGGGGACAGTGATCATCTGTCAGAGAAAAGGTCTGTCTGCCCCAGCACCCTCATCTCCAAAAGCAGCCAAGGGAAGGGGTAGAATTCAGGATAAGCAGAGCTGCACCTCCCCAGCCCACAGCAGCTCTCCCTGCCTGCAGCTCAGGCACTTTCTTGAGGGGCTGTGGTTAATAATGTTGATAGACATTTTCCCCCATTAATTTGTCTAATTGCTTTTTGCATTTCTGGATGTCCATTAGCTGGTCCCAGCTAAAGAAAGGTTAATGAATGAGAGCCCTTAAAAGCACCCAAAGGATTTTAACAGAAACAATTCTCCAAGCACAAATCCTCGTGTTCTCACACTGTTGATAAGAGCTGCAGAATCATTGTGAGGGTTCTTGGTGTAAGTATGAGAACCCCAGCCCTATCTTACCCATTTCCCAGCCCAAAGAAATTGGGGAGGTTTATCTGGCTCTGCCTGAAACCTGCCATTCCCATCCCTGTTGTGTTCTGGGAGGATTTTTTAAAAAATATTTTATTTGTTATTGTTATAGTTTAATATTATTTTAATATTTATTTTATTATTATTTATTAATTCATTCATTTTCTGTTAGAGGAGGAGGAAGAGTTTGGATTTTTTTTTGGTTGCAAATGTACAGCCTAAAAAACAATAGCTGCTTAATATGGATTAGTTTCATGGGACCCAGAAAGTGAAGGAGAGAAGAAATACAAAGGAATGAAATTTGGCACAAGTGGAAATGATCAGCATGAGGACAAACCTGCCGAAGGAGATGGGTCCAGAGGAGAGATGTTGCAGCAATATGAAACCTCTCTTTCAACTGAAACCACAATCAGGATTTATGGCCAAGGTGAAGGGTGCATAGGGGTCTCCACTCTGCTCCCCCCATGCTGGAGCAGCAGCACTGCTCACACTGGTGGCTCTGGGTTGACAGCAGTGGCTGAGGAGCAGCAGAGTGATGTGCTCCTACCCAGGCAGCACTCTGGGCACAGCTCTTTCAGGGAATGCACTGATAATTACTCAGCCTGGGCTTTTGTGCTGTAATTAGTGAGAGTAGGGTGCAATTAAGCACAGAGATCAGGCACAGGGGATCTCAGAGTGTAAGAGGGGCTTGGTGTTGTCCTGGAGCCTCCCATGGTGGTGGCTCTGGCAGCCTGGCCAAGCCCCAGGACTGTGGAGAACTTTCCTGGAGGTCTGCACTGCTTCCCAAGCTCTAACACCCTGACCAGCCTTACCTGGGACCAGGTGAGCCACCCACCTTCAGCCCTTGGTCAGGTGATGTATTCAAGCTCAGTTTTCTCCTTTCTCTTGGTTAGGCTATGTGGGTGCCTTACCTGGCCTTGCTCCTTGGCTCTGACTTCAGGGCTGCCCCCCAAAATTGGCTCTCCCTTCCCTGGGACTGAGGTCCTGACTCATCTTCCTCAGCAGAGCAGCTTCTTCTTGCTGATTCTTGACACTTTATCTGCAGGTAGGTCAGCTTTTATTAAATTTTATTTGTGCTTAATGCTTTTCATTAATGGAAGAGCTGATCTCATTTCTCCCTGAAATGGTCCTGTTTGCAGCATGGATAGATGAGCAGTGAAATGTCAGTGCAGAACCTGAGGAGGGAGAATGTGTTGGGGTTTTATGCAGGAGGAAGGGGTTGTTGCCAGGTCTGTGTGTTAATGCCACAACCCTGGAAGCTGCCAGTGCCCTCAGGACCATTTCCAGGTGAGCAAAACTTGCTGTTGCTGTGCAGACCATGCTCTGTGGGAGCTGGAAATTATCCAGAGTAAAGAAATGCTTTCACTCAGTTTTGCCCCCTACCCTTTCTGCTGTTCCCAGCCCCTGAAGGCTGAGGGGTTGGGTGTGCCAGGCTGCTGCAAGAGTTTGAACCTGATTTTCAGATCTCAGAGCAAGATCTCACTGTGCTCCCAGCTGCTGGCAGGGTTTTAAGCAGGAGAGGCTGCCTGTGATATGTTCTGCTTCACAGCTGCTGATGGGGCATGGAGGGAGGGGTGCAAGAAGTGAGGAAGCATGGAGTGCAAAAATAAGGCTGAAAGGAGGGGAGGGCTGGGAGCAGCTGGCAGTGCATTGTAATAAGATGCCAAGAAGATCCAAGACTTCAGCAGCTGCTTGGTACAGCCAATAACCCAACACATGAGATGCTGCCTGCTGGGAAGTGAAAGGGTTGGTTTCCATGAATAATTATTATGATAATATGCAGAAGTCTGATCTGCAGGGGGCTCCAGCACCTCTGCAGCTCTCACCTGGAAGATGGCAGCACTTTGTGTGAACTCCAGGGTGAGAGCAAGAGGCTCTGGGCATTGGGAGCATTGGGCCACAGGCCTTGAACACCAATGCTGGAACTTTTCCCTGGGAAACAAAACTCACCAGCCTGGGTTCCTGCCTCCCATCACTGGCCAAGGATCTCTGTGCTCTGAGCAGGAGGGAATTGCTGCTTTCCCAGGGTCTGCATGAGTGAGCTTCTAGGTGGCCACAGACTTGTTCTGGAGGGCTGGAGGGTTGGTTCTGCCCAAGCTGAACCTGGAGTGGAGCAGGGCCACCTCCTAAACCACACCTGAGCCCTTCCAACCTGCAGTTGTTCACCACAAACCAGTCTCAGGGGTATGAGCAGAATTTCTGTTGATCCAATTCTTTCACAGAATTCACAGGGATGGGGACTCCACCACCTCCCTGGGCAGCCATTCCAGAACTTTATCACTCTTTCTGTAAAAACTTTTTCCCAATCTCCAGCCTGGATTTCCCTTGGTGCAGCTCGAGGCTGTGTGCTCTGGTTGTGTCAGTGCTGCTGGAGAAAGAGCCCAGGGCCAGCTGAGCACAGGCACCTTTCAGGAGCTGTGAGAGTGATGAGGGCAGCCCTGAGTCTCCTTTTCTCCAGGCTGAGCACCCCCAGCTCCCTCAGTCTGGGGATCTGTCTCTGAGCTGCAGGAGCATCTGTGGCCCCATTGATGGGATGGCAATGTTCCCTTCCACCCACCACATCCCCCTCATTTGTTGTATTTTGAAAAGTGCTAGAGCAGCCTTAAAATAGATGGTAAAAGAGAGAAAGTGCAAAAAACAGTTTAAAACATTTCTGCATAGTTTGTGCTATTTTTAGCCACAATTTGATAAATGAATGTAGGTCAAAAAATGGGGGAGAGAGTTCGCACTTTTTCTTTTGTACGAAATTTAAGAGAATTTTGGGAAAACTGGAGCAGCTCAGGAAGGGACTAAGTAGGTGCTGAGCACAAAGTGTTTCTGCCTGAAGAGCAGATTCCTCACATGGTGGGTAGGGCAAAGGAAATTTTTATTTCCTCCAAAATATTCCCCACTTTGGAACATTTACACAAAATACCTCAACCCCAAGTTTCCACCCCATTTCTGGAGCTGGTGCAGTGGTGCAAAGGGCATTTCCTGAGGTCCAAAACTACAGCTTTGTTGATTCTCTGGATGCGGTGAGAGGAGAGACTCCTTTTTAAATTTTTTTTTTAAATGCACCATGCCTGTGAGATGACTGCTGGAGGTGTGTGGTGGGAAAAACACCTGGGTGATACAGATACAAAATCTAGTTCATGATCCTGTCAAATGTTTCTGCTCCAAGACAAGTGTTTGAGGGCTGGGTGTACGTGGGAAGGGTTGGAGGAGATGGAGAAAGGTGAGTGGGGAAGGTGAAGTGCTTTGAAATGGGACACAGACTTGACCTACTCCCAGTTTTACCCTCTTCTGGCTTTGAGAAAGTTTTTTACCAGAATTTCCTGATGTCAGAATCCTTTGAAGGAGAAGAGGAAGCAGGAATAAGGGGATAAGGAGAGCAGTTGTATGAGGGCTGTGTGTTTGGACAGAGATCTGAGCACCAAGAAGAACATTCATGTATTTAAACACCTTGGATATGCTCAGCTCCCTCCTGTCAGCCCTTGAGGAGGCAGAGCACTGCTCTGGGCTGGATGGGGCCCTGCTGAGCAGCTGAACCCCCAAGTGCTGCAGTGTCCAGGAGGGATGCTCTGTGCTCTGCCCCTTTCCCCCTCTCCTGCTTCGCCCCACTCTGCAGAGAAAATCCTGCCAAAATAACTTTCTTGTTGCACTACTCAATTACCTGCAGGACTCTTCCTCAGTGCTCTGCTGGCTTTCAGGCACATCCAGATGTAATTAATGTGTTCTAAATTAATCTTCAGCACACAGGGGAGCGAAAAGACACAACCTTCCCTTTCTCCCAGTGCCCCATTGGTCCTAATGATGGTGTGGAACAGTAGGAGTGCAAGACAGAGCATTTAATATCCACCTGTGCCATTCTGAAGGTGTGCTTGCAGCTCTCTGCAGGGCAGGATAATCACTGCACCGACCGCTGTGGGACTTGGCAGTGAGGGCGGGGATGGTTGGCACCTGCAGCTCCCTGATTTCCTCAGGCTGGAGCATCACTGCTGGGGCATTGAGGGAGCTCAGGTGCCCCCCCAGTCCCTGTTGGAATCCTGCTGTCCCCTCCCTGCTGCTGGGCTTGCTCAGGTGAGGGACCATTACAGGGTTCAAGGCAAGCTTCAGCTGGGGCAGCACCTTGCACACCAGGAAACCAAGAGGCAGAAAAATTGTAACTTAAAGAGGAAAAAAAGGAAAAGTGTGTGGTGGCTGATGCAGCTCTTTTGCAGCCTCACTCACTATTAAATCACTGCTGTGATCAAACCCCAGCCAGAAGCTCAGCTCCCCCCTCTTCTCCCACTTCTTTCTGCTGGGACAGGGGAGAGAAGAACTGGGAGGGCAAAAGTGAAAAAAACCTCATGGGCTGAGATAAAGACAGCGTAACAGGGAAGGCAAAAGCTGTGCACACAAAGAAAGAATGAATCAAAGAATTCATTCCAACAAGGAATGAATTCCCCACCCCACTTTCCATGGACTGGCAGGTGTTCAGCCACACCCAGGGCAGCACAGCTCTGCCACATGCAATGTTGACTTGGCAAGACAAATACCAATGTTCCAGGTGTTCACCTTTCCTTCTTCTCCCCAACTTTACATGCTGAGCATGATCCCATATGATATGGGATACCCCTTTGGCCCCAAGGGATCCCTTCTTGTGCACCCAGATTGTCCTCACTGCTGGGGGGGATGAGGGACAGAAAGGCCTTGACTGTACAAGTCCTGCTCAGCAGTGACTAAAACATCCCTGAGTTAGCCAAGCCAGCCCCACAGCAGCTACTGTGAAGGAGATAACCCCTATCAAGGGCAGACAAGCCCAGCACACTGCCTGGCTGGCACATGCAGTGCTTGGGAGCTCACTGAGAGCCTGTGCAGCCTGACCCAGCCCCTGGAGCTGTGTTATGTCCCCAGGTCATGGCATCTCCTGTCTCTAGTGCCACAGCTGTGTCCCAGCCTGTCTGATGGCACTGGGGATGAAGCAGAGAACTTTGGGAAGTTTCAAGAGCAGCAGGTTTTTGTGTTGTCTCAGTCACATTTGTCTCTGGCCATTTAAAAATGTTTAGGTATGAGTGCCAGCTACGCTGAGCTGCTTGTGTGTGCAAATCATGAGTGTGATTATGCATTAACCTACATCAACAGCTTTTTATCTGGAAACATCCAAGCAGTTGGTGAGGGGAAGAGATGCTTTATTGTGATGGTATGGGAGGTGCAGAGCATCTCTGTGGGGCTGTGGGTGCCTGTCCCCCACCCCAGGGTGGCCATGGCCTCTGCCCATGGGGCTGGATGAAGCCATTGTCCCTTGTGTGTGTGTGACAGCTTAGCCCTGCATTGCAAAAGCTGCCCAAGGGAAAGCCAGGCTCCTCCTTGAAATCCCTGCCTTTGAATCCTTCCTTTTACTCCCCACCCAAAATGTTGTTCTCCCTTGAAAGGGTGCACAGACATGACAGTGCTTGTGTGTCTGCATTTGAGAAATCTGGTTTGTAAGGTGCATTTCCAGGGTTTTCTATGGATGCAGGCACGTATCATAGAATGGTTTGGGTTTGAAGGGACCTTAAACATCATCTTGTTCCATCCCATCTCTGCCATTCACCAGAAAAGGTTGCTCAGGGCCCCATCCAACCTGGCCTCATTGGATGGCAAATATTAAAAACCTCTTTTGCTATAGGTTTGGGAGCCACTGGTGGCCAGCAAGTGTGCTACAAAGAGCTCAGTTATACTGCAAATGATTGCATATGCTTGACTTGTGACAGAAAAAAACAGTTTAACTTTTTTCAGACTCAGCTAAAGAAAGATTAATGTAAAATCAATGTGTGTGCTGTAAATTCTGTTTAGTTAATATATATAACACTTTAAAAGTACAAGATAATATAAAAGTAGGTAGGGTAAAAAGACAGTAATTGATGGATCATATTTGATTTTTTTTTGTAGAGAGTATTATTGTGTGTGTAACTCTGGGATGAGGTTCTTAGCAAGCTGACATCATGTTCTGCAACTCTTCCATCCATTTAGCCATGAAAACCACTGTTTTCAGTGTACCTGGAAAGCTGCACAGAGGAGAGCATGGCACATTTGTTATCAAGCCTCAGAGGTGTTTTGTGCATGAGGGGCAACCAGGAAGGCTGCAGGTGTGACTTGTGGAAGGTTAACCCTGAGTTCTGTTGGATGAGGACACTTTTGTGGGCCTCCTGTGCTGGGTGATGTGGGATCTCAGCACATCATTCCCGATGTCCAGAGATGCCAGGGGAACCCTTGGGGGGCTCGAAAATCCTGGAATGTTGCCAAGAGTGTTTGGTGGCTTGATTTTGATCCATCCACAGAAGTAACAAGAGTTTGAGGACAAGAGAATCACTTTAGAGTAAAAGGTGTAAAAGGGACACATTTAGAGGGTGAGATATAAACTTTAAGGTTTTTGGTACAGGGGGGTTATGGAGACAAGATGGAGGGATCAGGATGTGTCTCGTCCTTCTTCTTTCTTCTTCTTGTCCTCCATCTCCTGTGGTGATGTTGGCACTTGGGGATTGGTTCATGGTGAAGGTGCACTTGCCAACATGGGTGAAAAGCATTGGGAAATAAAGGTAAATATTGTATACGTAGGTTTTAGTATAAAAAGACATGACCGCCCCGTGGGTGGTCAGAGAGTGCCTGTGACTGCTTGCAGATCAGACCTCTGTTGGGCAGACAGAAAATTTTGTAGATAAGAAATAATAAACAATCTGAAGATCGAAAGGCTGAAGAGTCCAGACTCGTCCTTTGAAACGCGTCCACCCAAGAACCACCCTACCCGTGTCGGGGCAGAGACAGACAGACAGACAGACCAGACAGGTGCTTCCCCTCCCCACTGGTGAGAGCCTCTGGGGCAGCAGGACTTGGTAGGGAACGGTGCAGCCCTTGCAGTGTGTGTGTGAGGAAAGCTGCTGAGCAATGCTTCCCTGGCTGCTCAGGGCACTCCCAGCCATCCAATCCCATGGGAGTGAGCACTCCCTGTGCCCAAAACCTCTGTGTCCTCTGCTGCTGGCCCAGCTCAGCTCAGCACAGCCTGCCTTGAGGGGAAAACGAGATGGGTCCCTGGTATCAGGCTGCCTGCAAGGAAAGGGGACCCTCAGGATCTGAGTGAGTGACTGGACAAAGTGCAGCAAACAGGGATGTTGAGGAGGTTTTATTGCCTGTGGTTTCAGGACCAGAGTCAGGGACAAAAAGCAGAGGCTCCCAACTTGCAGCCCTGTTTTTTCTCTGGGGGGAGAGAGGGGTCCATCAAGTTGGGATTCATCAAGTCAGGAGGCATCCTAGGATGGACAGCTGGCACAGACATCTTCTATGAAAAATCCTTTCCGTTGGATTTTTCCTCCTGAGAAGCTGAGAGGCCTCAGGAACAAAATGTAACCAATGGTTATCTGCTGCTGTGGAATGCAACAGGTGAGTCTGGGATTGGTCTCATGTGGTTGTTTCTAATTAATGGCCAATCACAGTCCAGTTGGCTCAGACAGAGAGCCTGAGCCACAAACCTTTGTTATCATTCTTTCTTATTCTATTCTTAGCTAGCCTTCTGATGAAATCCTTTCTTCTGTTCTTTTAGTATAGTTTTAATATAATAAAATAATATAATTAATATCATAAAATAACAAATCAAGCCTTCTGAAGCATGGAGTCAGATCCTCATCTCTTCCCTCATCCTCAGACCCCTGTGAGCACGGTCACAGACAGCCAAGCTCCCTCCAGGGTGGGATGTTGTCATCCCCTGCTGCTGCACACAGTGATACCCTGTGCTGGCTGCTGGAGGCTCTCCAGTGTTGGCTTTTTCACAGCTGTCCTAGTGATAAAACAGGGGTTCTCCTCACAGAGCAGGAAATGTGAGTCAGCCACAGCACCAGCCTAGCCCAGGGCAGCATAGGTGCAGGTTTGCTCTGTAATGAATATTTAAATTTGAGGATGAAATTTCCTCTGGAGGTCCAAATTTTGTTTCTGAGAGTTAAGCGCACAAAATACCACATTCCATGATGAATGGGGTATAGAGCCATGACAGCCTGCAGAGCAGGGAATTCTATCAAGGAAAGAAGTAATATATAATTTCCAGGACTGAAATGGGTTGCCAGACCTTCTGGGCAATAGCCTCATTACCAGAGGATACACAGGCACCTCTCAAAAAGCCATGTCCTGCTGATTGCTGAGGTGTTCATTGGATGAGGTCTGGACCAAAACCTTCCCCACAGGAAGAGGGGGGGTTGGGCTGATGGCAGAATAAAAGTGAGATTCCTCCATGCTGCTCTTTAACCTGGGACAGCCTCTGAGGGGGCTGCTTGGATCCATTACAATATCCAACATAGTCAGCCCCTGATGTGGCTCCTGGGAACAATTCTCAAAGGCACAGATGGCAGGTCAGGGCCTGGATCCTGTAGCAAGAGTCCTAGGAAACTCTCTGGGGGTGGGAAGATTTTTCCTGCACAACTGAGTGGCCCCTCCTGATTTCTGACCCTGCTGTGCTCTCAAACCCAGATGCTGTGTCCCACCTTCATTCCCCTGCAGGTTGTGGATAGGCTGCACCCATGGAGCAGGAGCATGGGATGAAACCCAGCTGAAAATTGTACCTACAGAGCCACTTTTTGAAAAAATTGAAGATACTCTGAAATTTTCAGGCCTGAGAGCAGGAACTGTGCAGCTACAGCTACACCTGGGAAGGCTGATCTTGAGATGGATTGCTCTGCCTTAGCCTGTGTTATTAAACATAAAAAATACTGTACTTGAGTGTAAAACCCCAAAGATTCATGCTTGAGCTTTTCCACCCAGCTCCTGGGTTTTGGTTCCTGCTTACTTAAGGGGCTCAATTATGCCTTGGAGGAGGCAGGGGGTGGGGAAGGAGCCTGTCACCTCAATGCCAAGTGCTTCAGGCAGGGGTAATCCCTCCTGGCTGCTGCTGGGAAGGGGAGGGACTGCTTTGGGTGACACTAATTGGGTGATGCCACCCCAGCAGCAGCACTCTCAGGGCATTTGTGGTAGGTGCAGGTCCAGCTCTGAGGATGGCTGGGACAGAAATGCTCCTTGCATGAGCTGCTGCTCCAGAAAAACCTCAACCTCTCTGGCCTGCCTCCCTGCCAGGCCTCAGAGAACAAACATTAGCACTTCTTAGTGGAAAAGAAAGAAGAATAATACTTTCCTGGGGAGAATTTGGGGGTTTTTTTAAGTAGAAAAGTTGAACTTTACCAGAATTCCATATACACAAGGATCTGAGTTACAGATGTCTCCTGGATTCCTGTTCCTCAATGCCTTCAAGATGTTCTCCCAACCTCCTGCAAGGGAGGATGCTCATGTTCCATCACAAAAAAAATCCCACATGGAGTGGAAATTTCCCTGCAACACCTCAGTTGTGTCTGTGAGTGCCAGCAAGGAGCAGGGATGGGGCAAGAGGCAGTGGCTGGCTGTGATGGGCAGATTTAGGAAGGAGCAGGGAAGTCATGGGGCTGCAGGAGGCATTTGCTGCTCTGGTGATCCTGGTTGCTCTGCTGGCACCTCAAAAAGAAGCTTTGCCATAAAAATGGCATTTTCTAGAGGTGTAATTGCAGTGGCTTGGTGGTGTTGGGAGCAGAAGAACAATTCTGTCCCCATCCTACTCCCTTGCAGAGATTCCTGGTGGCTCCAGCACCCCTGCAGCAGCCAGCTCAGCCCCTCCTGCACCTGAGTCCTGCCCTCCCCAGCACCAAAATGCAAAATAGGACTGGGACCATTCTCTTCTCAGGGCTCAGGCAGCTGCCAGAGATGTGAGAGGTGAAGTCTCTTTTTGGTGATCTGAGAACTTAAACAAAGGAAACGCTATGGTCAGCCTGACCAAAAAAAGTAGGAAAAAACCCTAAATGGTCAAGCTAAGAAACTTTGATCTCATTAGTCTGAACAGCAGCTGGATTTTGTTCCATATCCTCCCAATTTTCACCTCCTTCATCCAGCAGTAATTTTCCAAGGGTTATAAAGGTGGTTGTTCTGCCTCTATACAAACACATGCCTGTCTTTCAAACTTTCACTTTTAAAAATATATTTAATGGGAAAAAAAAAGTGCACACTGAGTAATTTATTGCAGCTGTTTCTGTCCTGTCACCAGGGAGATACCAAAAGCACAAGTCTGGCATTATAAGAAGGTGGGGAGGCTGGGGTAGAATTGAAATAGGAGACGGAAAAGAACAGGCAGAGGGGAGCAGAACCCTCCTGTGTCTGTGTACATCTGTGTCCATCTACTCACCATACCTGTGTACATTTAAATACATACCTGCCTTTACGTGTCACCAACCAGCCCAGAGAGAGTTTGTTCATTATGGCTGTTATTGGCAGGAACTTTTTCTTCCTGTGCCTAAATAGAAAGGAAACAAATCCATATTATTGTTTCACGCCAAGTCGTACAAGATGCCAGTACACAGGTTAATGAAAAAAATGCATGAATTTGGATAGATATATAAAGGTCCCTTGGGTGTTCAGTCATAAATCTTTGAGGCTGGAAGGCAGAGCAGAATAAATAGGCCTGATATAACCAGCTGTTTTACATACAAATGAATGCTTGCCTTTTATTTAGTTGACAATATTATTATTTTGAATCCAAGGAGAATATTAAATGAATTTTGTCATGCTGTCTCCATTAGGAGTGATCCCTGATCTGTGAATTGACTGTAGTGCAGGCTTTGGGCTCCATGCAGGGCTGTAGGAAGTGAGGGGGTGTGCTATATTTCAAGTAATGGGGCAAGTGTCACTGAAATGCACTGGGTTCTTTAGAGAAATATGCCCTCCCTTAAAGCTCCACTGGGAAGGAGGAAAATGGAAATAAATTGACTTATGATGGCCCCATACTTGTAATTATGGGTTCTGTACAATGGATTTCTACTGAACTGACAGCAGCTGAGAACTTATTTCTTTTTAAATATAAATTATTTCTTTCCTATGCCTGGCACTATGTGCTGGTGTAAGCTGCCAAGTTGTCAGTGCTAGCATCCACATTTGCTTATTTATTATTTGCTTATTTATTATCTGTGGTACATGCACAGCTAATAAATGCCTTTCCCTTCCTCTGCCTGGCAGCAGGAGGGGGTGCACAAGGTGTGGGAACCCCCAAACCCCCCTCTGGTGCTCATCCTACTGGAAATAGGGCCAGAAATCCCCAATGCATGGACACTGCTCCTGGGCCAGGCTCACACTGCAGCCTGCTCTGTGTCAGGGTTGCAGGGGGGCCTTGAGAGGAAAAGGCTCCATCAGTCCCTGGAGTAAAAATAGATGTTCTGTGGGATTTCCCTGCAGTGCCATCAGAGTTACTGATCAGTATTAAAACCATAAATAAAATGGTGCTTGTTTATTCTGGTTGTCCACTGACTGCAGACCTAGTAAAAAAGGACTTGCTGCACTTTACTGGGCAGTAAAATATATCTGGAGGGATTGTGCTGAAAGCAAGCAAGAGATGAGGCTTTTTGTGTTAATTTTGTGAAGAGCAGCAAGAAAAGGGCAGAAGTGTGGCTTATGGGCCTTGTACAGCTTGTTCTTTAAGTTGTTTGTGTGTCTTTGAGTAAGCAACACTAAACAACTCCGAGCACTCTGGGTTTTTTTGGAAGCTCACTGGCAATGCTCCCAGCATTTCTTAAACACAAAAGTGTCCCTGTGTGTTTGTCTGGGAGGTGGGGATGGTCATTGCTGAGCCCAGTCTTTTTGCTGATGAGAGGTCTCAGCACAGCTTGGCTTTTCAAAAAACTGTTTTGTAGAATCTGTGGCTCTGAGGTATCTCTGAACGCCTGAACGTGATTTCCTCACTGCTTTTGTGTCTTCAAGCTCACAAAAACCATGGTAGGTAAATGTGATTATTTACCCTTTACAGGCAGTGGATGGGATAAAGAAAAATGAAATGATTTGGTGAAGGTTGCACTCACACACAGCCTGAGAAAAGCTGAGCCCAGTTCTCCAGAGCTGGGACTCAGCTCCCACCCATGGACCACCCTCCCTCCAGAGCAGTTGGTGCAATTTTAGTTTCCCACCATCTTCCTTTGGGTACAGCAGACGTTATCCCAGAACCTACAGGTGCCTCTGCATGGCCTTAAACAACCTGAGGGAAAAATTAAACCTGAGAAAATTGCTGGATGTGTGAACTGCGTGCTGGGAGAGCTGCCATGTACAAAGGACCTTGGTCACCCTTACAAATTACCCCTTTGTTACTGGGTAAAACAGGAAAATATGTTGGGATACTTGGGTCTACTCAAATACTTTCTTTTTTTTTGCTCAGCCTGGTTTTGTTTGGCTGCCTCAGTGAGCTGGCTGCTCTTCTGGCCCCAGCTCCTCTTACAGAGCTGCTGCTCGAGGGCAGATGAGTTATGCAGGAGGTGCCCTCCTGGTGCCTTTGCATTTTTTAGCACTGCCAGGCACAACCATCCTGCTTTCCATTCCCTGAGTTTGGTTCCAGGCTATTTCTTGCCTCTTTGGGTGCACAAAGCAAAGCCCAGCTAAGGTGGGTTGCTACAGGTCTTTGAGGTTGGCGTTGCTCTTGGCTCACCTAAGCCATGGAAATATTGTAGCTATTGAAATTTCTATGAAGGGAAGTTTAATTTTAAAACAAAGCCTTCGAACAGTCAGAGCCAGCCAGCTCAGAGGATTGTGCTTTCAGAAAAATAAAGGGAAAAAATTAGCATTTGAAAGCAAATCTTCCTGTTCCATAATAATCTGGGAAATTAATATTAAAAAAAATTATGGAGCACCACAGTATTCTTATTTCCTCAGAGCTGAGAAACCTAAACCTAATAGTAGAGGGTGCTCCTGAATCTAAAAATCTGGATGTTTAAAATTTTAATCTGAATTCTCTCTTTGGTCTCAGGCAGAGCCCATGGGAGGCAAGCAGGAGCCTTGGCCCCCTGTCCCTGTGCCCATGGCAGGGCAGCTTTGCTCCTGGGCTGGTGCCCTGCTAGCAAACCATGGGATGTTCTCCTTCCCTGCTGCATGGGGAGGAGCTGGGCTCTCCTCTGGGGTGTGGGGAGGTGCCATCTGCCAGGGTGGCACTGAACCACAGCTCTGCTCCAGCCCTGGGGAGCCCAGCTTGGATCAGCTCTGCTGCAGCACCAGGGGTGCTGTGATCAAAGAGCTGGCAGCAAAAGGAGGCAGGAGAAAAGGCTTCTGACAAACATGCAGATCCTTGAACCACAAATGAAATAAGGAGGAATTATGTGCGCCCTTTGCTGCTGGATCCTCTCACAGCCTCGGTGCCTCAGCGAGGTTTGCTGCAAAGCCAAAGTTTCCTTTCATTAATTGTGTTTAAAAGAAGCCTGGCCAGCATGGGGGTGGTGGGTGTGTGGCCCTGCAGGGATCTGCAGCTGCTGCTGCTCCCCAGCAAGACCCAGGTTGGGGAACTGGAGCAGTGGGCAGCAGAGAAGTGTTTTGGAAATTCTTTTTGGACCAAATTATAGTTAAAATAACTGCAGGATAGAATAAACACTGCCTACAGAGGAAAGATGCAGAAGTACTTGGAAGTTTTTCTGTTCTGTTCTCAAGTCCTGCTGGACATCCTGGCCTTGGGCACTGCCAGGGCTCCAGGGGCAGCCACAGCTGCTCTGGGCACCCTGTGCCAGGGCCTCAGCACCCTCCCAGGGATCAATTCCTTCCCAATGTCCCATCCAAGCCCCAGTCTGTCAGTCTGGAGCCATTAATGCAGGATGTCCTCCTGAAGGAGCAGCAGCACTCTATCTATAGCTGTTACTCTAGGAACACCTTTAGTGTCCAGCTTCCACCTCCATCATCATCAGCCCAGAATAATCCCCAGCCTGAGTAAGAAAAGCAGCAAAGGCTGGAAGTGTCCCAGACTGCTCAGATTTTTTGCCTTGCTGTTAAAGGTGCTGAGAACCACTGGGTTCACAGTCATTATAGATGCCTCAACACCACTTCATAAATTTTTTGCATAAATTGTGGCAGAGATTCATCCATATCTCAGTCCCTCTTCCTCCAGGTTTGCTGCACCACAGCTCCCACCTCTGGGCATCACTTTGCTGCCTTTCAGGTAGCTGGGTCTTAAAATCTCATGCTCCTCTGCTGCTGGAAATGTTGTAAAATAGCTTTGTTCAGCATGTTGTAAAGGGCTACTGCTAACAGCTAATATTCTTGTTTAATTTTTCAGCTGTAAATCAGAAAACAAACAACAGTGGACAGCACTGGCTCTGTGGTGTGTTTGCTAATGTGGGAAGTAGTTATTCACATGCCTTTTGTTCACAGCTCCAAAAACAAAGGAAGAGGAGGAAAAGCCCTGCAAGCCTTGCAGAAGCAGTTAGTAATTTGCACAGAGGGCTGTCAGGGAGCTCTGGGTGCCTTCCTGGGAAATGCCTCTGTGAGCCCCTCAGCAGCACAGGCTTCCTACAACGTGTGGCTAAATGCACCTCAACTCCTTCTCTTTTATTTGCATTTAATAATGTGCCATGGCTGAACAGAGATGCAAGCCTGGGTAATGAACAGAACTGCAGTGTCTGTTTGTACAGCAAATAAGAGTCATATTTCCCCCTGCATAATGCCCTGTAGCCTGGTGAAGGCTTCACTGAGCTCAGGGACTTGGAATTCTGGCTTGCTGCAATTCTTGTGTCTGTCCTGACCCTGGTGTGGTTTCTTGCAGATTTTTCACAGTAAATTTCCTTTGGTGTTTCAATGCTGGCTCCTGGGCATGGCTGAGAGGAAGTTTGAATGCTGCTGGCACAGAGCAGCTGCAATTAAGACATCAGGATCTGTGAAAGGGCTGCTGTCACTCAGCATATTGGCTGATATGAGGCATTTGTTGGCGTTACTGATTTAAGCTTTTCTGTATCACCTACTCCTTGTCACTCACTTGGTTTTTGTGGTTTACAAAAGAAAAACACCTGCAAAAGAACAGGAATGCCACCTGCCTGACAGCTTTTGCTGGTGTCCAGCCCGGAGGGAGGGGAGCTGTGCCTGCCCTGGGAAGCAGGAGGGGATTGGGATAAACTGTGCCTGGGCTGTCCCCACCCATGGAGAGTGATGAAGTCAGAACTTAGTGTTAGCCCAGATCTTCACACAAAAGGCTCTTCAACATCAAATTTGAGGCTTTTACCCTGAGCTGGCAGCCAGGCATGGCATCACTATCCTTTGGCCTTTGATGTGAGGAAAATTTCTTCCTCTTTGTGCTTAAGAGGTCCCAGGAGAGCTGCCTTACACTGCGATTCCCATTGCTATGTGAATAGGGCCAGGAGCAGAGAACAAAACACTCCTGCAGCTCTCCTGGGCACGTGCAGGGGATATTGCACTCCTCCAGATGGAGGAGGCAAACATAAATACCTGTTTGTGCCAAAGGAGTTACGTGCTGCTCATGCACATCATCGGGGCTGTGTGTGGGAGTGGGGAAATAGATCTGTGAGTGAGAGCTCTGGGAAGACATACTGAAATGATTCTGCACGGAGAACCTCGTGTTTAGGTGCCTGGGGGCTGCTCTTGTGGAATTCAAATGCAGTTAAAATAAGGCTTGTAAATGGGAGGTGTGTCTTTAGAGGGCAGTGAGCACAGCTTTTATTTGGCACTCAGCCACAGAGGAGATCTGCCTGTCCTGCCCAGAAATGGGGATAAGTTATCCTGCAAATTTCAGAAAGATCAGTGCTTCCTTAAAGAAAGATTTTGCACTCCAATTGCCCTCAGTTGCAGGGGGACTCTTAACTGCACCTCCCCAGGATGAATCCTTTGGTCCAGAAGAGCCCAAAAATCCTGGTTTGGTACAAGTTGTGTGAGACAGACTCGATATCAGTGTGAGACTTCTCCTCGATGGAGCTCGTGCTGGGACTTGTGGCTGTTTCTGTACACAGAGCAGGGTCTGGGGGTGTTTCTGTGGTACACAGAGGAGGGTTTGGGTGTTTCTGGGTACACAGAGCAGGGTTTGGGGGTGTTTCTGTGGCACAGAGCAGAGTCTGGGGGTGTTTCTGTGGCACAGAGCAGGGTCTGGGGGTGTTTCTGTGGCACAGAGCAGGGTCTGGGGGTGTTTCTGTGGCACAGAGCAGGATCTGGGGGTGTTTCTGTGGCACAGAGCAGGGTCTGGGGGTGTTTCTGTGGCACAGAGCAGGGTCTGGGGCTGTTTCTGTGGCACAGAGCAGGGTCTGGGGGTGTTTCTGTGGTACAGAGCAGGGTTTAGGTGTTTCTGTGGCACAGAGCAGGTTCTGGGGCTGTTTCTGTGGCACAGAGCAGGGTCTGGGGGTGTTTCTGCAGCACAGAGCAGGGTCTGGGAGTGTTTCTGTGACACAGAGCAGGGTCTGAGGGTGTTTTTGTACAGAGAGCAGGGTCTGGGGGTGTTTCTGTAGCACAGAGCAGGGTCTGGGGGTGTTTCTGTGGTACACAGAGGAGGGTTTGGGTGTTTCTGGGTACACAGAGCAGGGTTTGGGTGTTTCTGTGGCACAGAGCAGGGTCTGGGGCTGTTTCTGTACACAGATCAGGGTCTGGGGGTGTTTCTGTGGCACAGAGCAGGGTCTGGGGGTGTTTCTGTGGTACACAGAGGAGGGTTTGGGTGTTTCTGGGTACACAGAGCAGGGTCTGGGGGTGTTTCTGTGGCACAGAGCAGGGTCTGGGGGTGTTTCTGTGGTACAGAGCAGGGTCTGGGGGTGTTTCTGTGACACAGAACAGGGTCTGGGGCTGTTTCTGTGGCACAGAGCAGGGTCTGGGGGTGTTTCTGTGGCACAGAGCAGGGTCTGGGGGTGTTTCTGTACACAGAGCAGGGTCTGGGGGTGTTTCTGTGGCACAGAGCAGGGTTTGGGTGTTTCTGTGGCACAGAGCAGGGTCTGGGGGTGATTCTGTGGTACACAGAGGAGGGTTTGGGTGTTTCTGGGTACACAGAGCAGGGTCTGGGGGTGTTTCTGTACACAGAGCAGGGTCTGTGGTGGGAGCTGAGGTGCAGCTCATCCTGTGCTGCTGGTGTGGGACACCTGGGGATGCTGCTCTTGTTCTGAAGGCAGTGGATGTAGGCAAGTTCAGAAGACAGAAAGTGCTTCACCATCCATTATTTAATCTTTGGAGGGGAGAAGAAACCCCATGTGCTTATGTGCTTTTTATGAACTGCTCTTTTGCTTTGAAGATGGGAACCTGAGTGAACTCCCTCGTGAAAGCCCCTTGGGGAGTGCTCTTTCCTCAGGCACTCACCTTGCTCTGGGGAGGAGGAGGAGGAGGAGGAGGAGGAGGAGGAGGAGGAGGAGACCTGGAGCTGTGCCCTGGGCTGGGCAGCCAGCAGCAGCAGCCTGTGGGGACAATGGGCATCCCAGCTGCAGGAGGGGACTGCAGCAGCTCCAGCAATGCTCTCTGGGCCTGGGCAAGTGATGTGAGTGTGAACCAGCACCTCTGTGAGGTGTCAGCACACCTTACTGTGTAAAGGTAATCCTTTGGACTAGATGATGACTGTTTAGAAGATGATATTTTCATCTGCATAAATCATTTTCCTTGTTCTGGAAATATTTTTGTTATTCAAGATAGTAACTTTCAAGATGTATTTTTAGAAGGTGTAAAAATCGCTATCATCATTTGTACCACAGAAATACAAAGAAAATCCCTTAAACCCATCCATTCCTTCACTTCAATTTTGTTTTTTTGAATTTTCAAGAGCTAACTCTAACGTTAAAATCACTTTTAAATACTCTGTCTTCACACAATTTTGTTATTTCTCCATTTCTAAGCTTCAAAATGATATTTAAGGAAGAGCCATTTACTGTAACTACTTCACAGTTTGCAAATTAGTATCAAAGAGGAAATGGCGGAAGGAAGTGGCGGAAGTGGAGGAAGGAAGGAAGGAAGGAAGGAAGGAAGGAAGGAAGGAAGGAAGGAAGGAAGGAAGGAAGGAAGGAAGGAAGTGACAGAAGGAAGTGGTGGAAGTGGCGGAAGGAAGGAAGTGGCGGAAGGAAGGAAGGGGTGGAAGTGGCGGAAGGAAGTGGCGGAAGTGGCGGAAGGAAGGAAGTGGCGGAAGGAAGGAAGTGGCGGAAGGAAGTGGCGAAAGTGGCAGAAGTGGCGGAAGGAAGGAAGGAAGTGGCGGAAGGAAGGAAGTGGCGGAAGGAAGTGGCGGAAGGAAGTGGCGGAAGGAAGGAAGGAAGGAAGGAAGGAAGGAAGGAAGGAAGGAAGGAAGGAAGGAAGGAAGGAAGGAAGGAAGTGGCGGAAGGAAGGAAGGAAGGAAGTGGCGGAAGGAAGGAAGGAAATGGCGGAAGGAAGGAAGGAAGGAAGGAAGGAAGGAAGGAAGGAAGGAAGGAAGGAAGGAAGGAAGGAAGTGGCGGAAGTGGTGGAAGGAAGGAAGTGGCGGAAGGAAGTGGCGGAAGTGGCGGAAGTGGCGGAAGTGGCGGAAGTGGCGGAAGTGGCGGAAGTGGCGGAAGGAAGGAAGGAAGGAAGGAAGGAAGTGGCGGAAGGAAGGAAGGTTGGTTGGTTGTGAAACACAGTGAGCAGAGACAGGAGTGTGTATGACCTGGCTCTTCCCCTGATTATCTCACAGGCTGTTGGTAGTTCGCTTCCTCCTCTGGTGTAATCCTCATAAAAAAAGAAACTTGGCTGTTTTCCACCAGGACTTGAGGGGTTGCTTTTTTGTATTTCTTTATCCTGGAGCTTCCTACATCTCCCTTCTTGTCTGCACAGAAGGGGGTGGTGAATATAGAGATGAAACACAAGCAGCCAGGAACACCCACTTATTGATGTTTCCTGCATTGTCTGCCCAAGACAGGTGGGCTCTGAGGCTGGGGCAGGAGGTGAGTTTCCTTTTTGATGGATTCAAATAAGAAAGCATCTTTTAAGATAAATTCCTCCTCTTGTTGCTCACTTGCTCATTTCTAAACTGTGTTTTATTATTTCATGGGGTGTATTATTTCTGTTTTTCCACTTCAAGGAGGACTCAGATTCTTCCTGCTTTTTTTCCTAGCATCAAGCTGGGCTTTTAAGAGGGTGAGGGACTCCTTTCCTTCTCCACCCACTGTGAGCTGCTCCTGTCTACAGCAGGGCCAAGCTGCAGCTGGTGGGAGGAGAGGAGAGGAAACCCCTCTTTATTAATGTTTGAAGGTTAGAAATACCAAGGTTGGGGATGGTCATAAAAAATGCATGCCCCTCATGTGGGAGCTGGCCTACATTTCCCACCAAATGCCTCCTGGACAATGTTTTGAAGATATACCCCGTGTTTTCAGTTGTTTTTCTGTTGTTTCTCTGCTGTCTGCATGGATGCATTTGGATGATCTCATTCTCCCTGCACCATGTAATATTCCTTTGAGGTGGAGCTGGGGATGGATGCTCTGTGCTCTCAGTGGTATGTCTGGAATGTGGCCACCTCAGCAGCACCTTGGTGTCCCCAGATTCCATAGAAACTCCTCTGCAGGAGGGAATTCTGTGGGGGGGATAGAATGTAAGAAAATAAAGATGGTGCAGAAGGCAATCTCACCCCTGAGGAGCTGCAGCTGTGCTAATCACCAAAGATTAGGAACAGGCCTGGCCTTAACAGGCCACAGCTGTGTCCAATAAGGATGAGAGCTATAAAAGAGTGGGTTAGCTGGGTGAGGGGGGAGTTGGAGTTTGTTGGTTGTGCTGTGAGGAGCTGCCTGTGAGAAATCACCAAGAAGGTATGGGAGCTTTCCAATATTATGACAACAGAGTTCAGCTCTGGTGAGAGCACAACATGCAGGCTGTGCTGGTGGAGGATTCCTCTTGCTGCCACAGGGGCTGGATAAACGTGGGGAGAGAGACACTAAACTCATCATCCATTCATTTCTGTGTCTGGGAAACACTGGTTCCCAAGCTGTGGGGCATTCACAGTGGTGCAGCCCCACAGGGGGCTGCCCAAACTGCAGAACAGTGAGGTTTTGGTGTGCGTGGGCTTTCTCTAAATAGAATCATACAAAAAGAGGCTGGGAGGCTGCTCCCCTGCACTGTGCATTTTGTACCTTCTGCCTTCATCTCCTTGTGACTCTCAGAGCGTGTCCCCTCCATTCTGTTTCTCACATCCTTCATGCTTTTCCCAACATCTCCCATTTCCCTTTGCAAGGAATTGCTGCTCCACACAGCTCAGGTACTGGGCTGCCCTTGCAAGGAGGGATGTGCACAAACAGGATCACCACAAATTTAGGTTGGAAGGGTCCTTTGGCAGCCAAGTGGTGCTGGGATGTGCTTGCTCTGGCTGTCCTGCTCAGGCTCCTCCTGAGCTCCCTGTCATCTCTGCTTTAGGTGGTGCTGCAGACAAGGACACTAATAACTTAAGTAATTACTCATGTCCAAATCAATTTGCTGCCCTGTCGGCTCCATCTCCTCTTTGGAGCCAATATCAGCATTGATTCCTAAGTCACCCTTCAAGTTCCCAGCACTGAGTACAGACTTCCAGTGACTTCTCTAACACAGTCTGAAGGAAGGCTCTGCCTTCAATGGAACTTGGTTTCTAATTTCTGTAGCCGTTTAAATACCTTTATGTGGGTGAAAATTATTTTTCTGGTAGATCAGGGTGATCTGGTAAAAAGGCAATCTGAATTCAACACTTTTGCTTAAAGTAACCACACACCGAAGTTTCTCCAAGCTCCACCCACAGCTTGGAGAGTGATGAGAGTTTTTGTCACCTTTAAGGTGCAAAAAGCTGGATCACCACCCAAACTGGATGAGGGGTGAAGGGTTGCCTGGTCCTCAGTATCCATCCAGCTCCATGGAATCAGAATGGTTTGGGTGAAAAGGAACCTTAAAGTTCATCCAGTGCCACCCCTGCCATGGCAGGGACACCTTCCACTGTCCAGCCTGGCCTTGGGCACTGCCAGGGATGCAGGGGCAGCCACAATCCTCTCACCCTGTGGGATGCAGGGATCAGGGCAGTGCTGAATCCTTAGTTAGTTCTTAGTTCTCATATGTTCAATTTTCAGGAGCATTTGCACCTGTGTGCCCTCTTTTGGCTCAGGTGTGGCTGCCCTGGCTGATGTGGTGGATGAACACTGCCTATGCCCACCTGTGGGTATTAATTTTCTTGTCCTGGGAGCTGATTGATGTTCTGCCTGCAAAGAATTCTTTACTGGATGTGTGGCCATTAAAAAGGGATGATTTGAAAGTAATCAGATATTTTAGATGAGGAAATTATGTGTGAAATTCTCACCATCTATATTAAAATCTTAATTTAATGTATTTAAAAGAGTTAGAATAAATGAAAATGCTAAAGCAAGACGTTTACTGCTGGAGTTTTCTGGTTCTTTAACCTGCTGAAAGTACAGATGAAACCTGCTTAAATGCTTGCAATGACCTTGCTGAAGGGCTGCCTCCACTTTAAAAGCTGTTGTTTTCAAGAATTACAGAACAAAACCATTGTTTAAAGTAGTTTCATTCAGTAATGAAGCTCAAAAATTAATTAATTCAAATTTGGTGAGAACAAAACACAAAAGTTCAGCAAAGTGGTTTTCTTTCTGCTGCCTCAGGTATTATCTTCTTGCACCTGAGTTTCATTCAATTAGCTGTAACATCTCCAAGGTTTTGGCCCCAGTTATTGGAAACAAAAAATTCAATTTTATTGATCACATGTAGTTCTTCTTTTGTGTTGTAAATCAGATTGAAATGCAAAACATGTTTTAATAAAAATATTTTTGTTGCCTAGCACACACAAAGAACTTGTAATTGGTAGAAAGCTGTTTGAAATGCTGATTTGTGCATTTTTATTCAGTTCCAGTTGTCCAAGTACTGTTTGATACAAGTGGAAAATAAACTATCATTTAGTAAATAGTGAAAGGATCACTTAACATTGTTTAACATGGCAAAAAATTGGAAAAACCAGACTGTGAATGAATGCAGGTATCTGTTTTCCTAAATGCATACAGATGAGGTAGTGAATTGAAAGTTAAGGCTAAATTTAATTGCAGTTCATGTTGAAATGGTTTCCTACTGATAAGAATAAAACTTTCTGCTCAGCAGCCACTCAAAAGTACAAACAGAGATGGGATTGAGACCAGTGGTTTTTGCTGATTTGAAACACTTCTATGTAAATCAACCCAACCCTGACAGGGAATGAAAAGACTTCCCCAATATTGGTGCAAACCCCTGACTGCAGCAGCCCTGGTGCAGGATGGAGCTGCTGTGGTCCCTGGTATCCAGAGCAGGGACTGTCATCTTTTCTCCCATTCCTGGAAAGAAAAAGAAATTTCCAGCCTTTCTGAGGACAAACAGTGAGAAATAGCAACTAATCAAATGGGGTGTGATAGATGGCTGTTAAAGGAATAAAAACCTGCCCACACGGATAATAAACATTGCAGCTGCTTCCAAAATCACTCCCCAGGGCAGCTTCATCAAACTTTAGTTGTGGAGGAAAAATAACTGTGGCCAGCAGAGCCAGTCTATTGAGTGATAAAACAGAGCAACAGGGAAAAGCCAGTGTGGAAGAGCAGCCTTGGTGCCTCTCGTGGCTGCTGGCAAGGATGTGGTGCCCAAGGGACCCTGAGTCCTTGAGACAGGACTGCCCAGCTGGGTTTGGGCCTCACTGACTCTGCCTGGCTCTGGTTTTTCTCCTTCCTGCCTGTAACATCAGGTGCTGTTTGGCCAAAGGTTTTGTGTAGGTACAGAACTGGGGCAGAAGGAGCAGAGAGCTGGTGCAGCCCTCCCTGTGTGGTTCCTCTGGGGGCTCTCTCACTGATTCTCCTGCTGCTCTGACCCTGCCTCATCTGAGGCTTCCCAAGTGGAAATTTGCTGTAGCAGTGATCAGAGCTGCTGGGAGGCCAGAGGGTGACAGGGGATGTGTCAGCCTTGGCAGTGGAGCTCTACCTGCTCCAGGTGCAGTCACAGAGCTCTTAAAGCTGGGAACTCCCTCCCTCCATCCCTTTCTCAATCAGAGAAGCCCTGACAGCCCCTTTGGAGGCATCCCTTCAGCAGCAAGGTGACAACCAGGATGATTTCTGCCTTCCCATCTCCTTTCCCTCCCACAGAAAAGGAGCTGGGCTATTTTGGTCATCACTCCCCAAAACACCAAGAGAAGGGTGGAACTGATCTGCTCTCACCTCCCTCCCTCCCTCCCTCTTCAGGAATTGCTTCTGGATGCTCCTCTCTCTGCCTTAACAATTTAATTCCAGTAGAATTCTATCCCTAAACTATTGTTCTCATGAAATGCTATGCTTAATAAAATGTGTGGCACATCAATAATTTAGGTACTTGTGACAAAACATAAAACTCTGTTAAATATATCATAAACTTTGCCTGGTGTTCTTGATAATTAAAAATGGATGTAATGGCAAAGTATTGTAGGTATTAACTCTATTTCAGAGTCCTTGCATTTAAACCAGGGGCCATCAATTTTAAAATACCCTAAAAAGTATGGCAAGATTTTTCAATATGTCTGATATACTGTCCTATCTATTTAAATTATTAATATGCAATGCAACCAACAGGAATCTAAATTCTTCCCTGCACAAGCTCTAGGCAATCACTCTGAGAGGAGCTCAGTGAGCTGTGGGGGAGTGGAGATTAACCCCAGCAGGGGCATAATCCCTTCCTCTGGGCTCAGGTCTCCCCTGCCTGCTCCACAAGGAGCCATTCTCACCTGTGCCAATCCCAATTCCTGCCTGCCCTGCCCTCCACGCTGCCTTTCACACTGGATTGCACTCCCAGAGCCAGACTGCAGCCTTATCTCTGCAGTGGGACCCTGGGCATCCCAGCAGGGAGCTCAGGGCAGGGCTTTGGGGTTGCTACAGGGTGGCTGAGAGCAGAAACCAGAGTGGTTTTAGCATGGGAGGAGAAAATCAACCTGCAAGTGCCTGAAATTAGTGATTCACTGAGAGCAAAGCTGGGGCAGCTCTGCTGGATGGACAGGTTGGCAAGAGAAGTATAAAATAAAGAGGAGAAAGTAGAGATAAGGGCCAAAACCACGGACTTACTACCAGCCCTTGGGTCAGACAGAGCACTTGGCTGCTGGAGATCTGGGGCCATCCCAAATTCTCACTCTGTATTAGCAGTTGCTCAGCTAAAATTTTGTTTTCAGGGCAATACTTGTCTCAAAGTCATGAATGAAGGGAGTTTGCTGATGCAGAGCAGAAATTTGGGGTCCTTGGGCAGTGTAATACAAGGCATGGCTCACGTTTCTCTGGGAATGCAGCTCCCTAGGGGATAGCAGCAGAAGGTAAAGGCTTGACAAAGCCCCAATATTTCATACACAGGGCTGAAATAAATAGATCAATTTTTTTGTGCTTACTCCAGACTCTGCCCTACTGCTGTGGTTGTGTCTTTGTTTGGGAACAAAAGGAGTGAAATGAATAGGTAGCATTGTGTCTTCCTCACCAGCATCTCTCCAGGAGTCCTGGATGTGGGAAAAGCTTATTTTAAAGAAATGGAGTTGATGTGGGCTGAGGAAGAGATGCATCATGAAGTCCCAGAAAGCAGGAAAATGTTCCATGCTGGGAATTGCCCTTTGGTTGTAAAAGTGAACAGATTGAGCAGTGGGGATTAAAAAAAAAAAGAGACATCAATTCAGTTTAGCTTGGTGCTAACAGTGCTATTCCTGGATGTGCTGTTTTTGGAGGCTGGGTCTCAGTACAGCACTCAGGGTACCTGGCCAGCTGATTAATATTTTCTCAGAGGGTGAATTTATTCCTGGCCTGGCACAAGTGGATGATGGGTTCATGTCTTTGATCCTGAGATTTACAGCTCTGTGCCATTAAGGAAACTGCAGAGTTTTGTGGGTTTGGGTCTGGATTGATGCTGCTGCTGTCCGGAGCATCAGGGGGATCCCAATTCCCTTCCCTTTTTCTGCTCCTGCCCTGATCCCCTGTCTAACCCAGCTGTGTGAGTGCTCCTGGCTCCTGTGCTGTATCAAAACCCCTTCTTTTCCTCTGCAGGTGATATTTCAGAGAAATCAATGCAAAGGGACAACTGGCAGCTTTCACTCTGCATGAAATGACAAATTCCCCAGACTTTTTTGAGGGGGAAGCTGTTGTTGTTGGAAAACACCAGTGTGCTGTTTTATTTTGTAAATGGACTCATTGCTGTGCCTGTCATGGGAGTGTATTTTACTTTCTGTTTAGTACCATTGTCATTACACACCAGGATGGATCTCTCTCCACAGCAGAGCACATAACACAGAATTAATCCTCCTGTTCACAGGGTCACTAATAGTGATGAGTGTGGGGCTTCTCCACAAGATGGTTCTTTTTCCTTGAAGAGTAATAATAAAAACTGATAAAGAATAATAGAAAAACAAAGGACAAAGAGCATCCTCCTGACATGCAGTGTATGGGGAACACCTTTCTGGTCAGGCAGTGCTCGGTGCAGGGGAGGCATTTTCATAGGATCATAGAACACCCTGAGCTGGGAGGGACCCCCAGGATCACCCATGGCAGCCCCAGCCCTGCCCAGACCCCCCAACAGCCCCAGCCTGGGCATCCCTGGCAGCTCCTGGAGCTCTGGCAGCCTCGGGGCCGTGCCCATTCCCAGCACCCTCTGGGGAAGAGCCTTTCCCTGGGATCCAGCCTGAGCCTCCCTGGCACAGCTCCAGCCCTTCCTGGGGCCCTATCAGTGGTAACCAGAGTGCAGAGTCAGTGCCTGCCCCTCTGGTGAGGAGGTGTTTTACCTGGTATCACCCCCTTGGCTGTGTGCCTGACCCTTCCCCAGAACCTCAGTGATGGATTTGTTGTTGTGTGTTTGTTGTGCTTTCTGAATAGCCACTTCTGGCACTCAAATTCAACAGTTTCTTTTGGCTCTGGCACCCAGTGTGCATTGCTGCAATTCAAACATCTTCACCCTCACTTCACCCTTAGCAGGAGTGGAGGATGATCTGTCCATCTCCCTGTCTGATGTGCAGCACTCCCAACACGAGGATTTACCCTAATTTACCTCTACAACTTCTATTCTTTAAACAGGATCCCAGCTCCTTTGTCTTTCCTCCCAGTTTCACTGTCCATCCTTATTTTTCCCAGCGTTTTCTCAGCTCAGGTGGTGCTCACAGTGGCCCAGGATGGATTCTCAGTGCATACAGATGTGCTCCTGCAGCCACAGCTGCTCTCTGAGCATGTTTTCACCTTGTGCACCTTGACAATGTCACCTAATCACAATTCTGTGCCTTGCTTAGAGCAGTGTCATGTAAAATGATGCCAAAGGCCTTGCTGTGGCCCTTGTATACAACAGTGACTGCCTCTCCCTGAGTCCTGCTGCCCTGTCATGGAAAAATATGAGATTGGCTTGATATTTGTTCTTGACAAATCCTTGTTGGCTGTCCCTCACTGCCTTTTTATCTTTCTGGTGCTTAGGAAGTGTTTGTTTGATGATTTGTTGCAATATTTTTTCTGGGAATTGAAGTTAAGCTGCCTGGCCTGTAATTCCCTGCTATGTTTGCTGTTCTCTGCTCTTCTGGGGCTCGTCACAGTCCCTGAGTTTTCAAACATAAGTGCTAACAGCCCTCAGATTGTCTCCACCACTTCCAAGTACCTGGCAGTGAATCTCAGCAGCCCCAGCTGATTTGAAAATATGTGATTTATATAAATATCTCCTGGACTATTGCTTTCCCCTTGTAGTCTGAATTCTTCCCTTTTTGTAAGAAGTAACCATTGAAATATCTCTCCAAATGAATCCATCATTTTTACTGGGAAGCATTACCCTCTGCAGTGACAGCAGGGAACAGCTCTGCTGAATGATGGAGGAGCTCTTCTCCTGGCCATAAAATTATTATTAATTTGACATAATTTTTGGTGTTTCAGTGTAATAGTTTAGGTTCCTTACAAGCTCTACAGCAATATACAACCTGATCTATTTTTAATTTATTTCCCAGGTGTATTTTCTACTCATTTACACAGTTCTTAACCTTTGGAATCAGTTTCTACAACTGATCTGTGGTCCAGCATCACTACATGATTTTCCATAGTTTATTTAGTATATGGAAATATATACAAATTTTTTTTTTTTAATATTCAAAGTCAGGTAGGTCTGAAGGTGAGCAGATTTTATGCTGGAGTGTGTAGAAATTCCCTGATGTGCCTCTGCTATGCCCTGACAGGCTCCAGCCCCTGGGATGGGTATCCTGGGTTATCCCATCATCCACAGCCCCTGGGGGACAGAGCCAGGGCAGCAAATGTTGTTCTCAATTATCTTAACTTTCCTTGCCTTTAAAATAGACCAGGAGAATTTTCACTTTGGAACTATGACACTTTAAATCTACTTTTATCTTTGTCTTGTTTAACCATCTTTTGTGACACTGTGTTAATAAGGATGAACAGATTTAACTGATAATGGTTCTATGACAACCTACTGAACAAATCACACTGATGTTTTTCTTCCCTGCCTTGGGGATGGCTGGGATTTGGCTTGCTGAATGAAACATCAGGGTTTTTTCCTGTTTTTCAAAGCACTTCCCATCTAGTTTACAATGAAATGGTTTGACAGTTTTCAAGTAGGCAACACTTTGATCTGTGTGTCAACTTGCTTTAACTCACTTCATTGGAACAAACAGGAGATGTTTTGTTCTATAGAACAAGTATTTAGTGTCTGTTGTCCCTGGTATTTTTCAAATAAAAAGTCAGGAGTGTTTTGATTCATGCATTCCATCATGGTAGAACTTGTCAGTCACAGTAATGTGTTATAAGTTACAATAGAATTGTCATAAACTGCAGGGAAAAAAAACCCAAAAAACCTCCAAAGATGAACAACAAGAACTGAAACTAAAATTTCTAAATTCTGAAAATAAATCCTTAATGAAAAGTTTGAGAGAAGAATGTGTAATTTCATAATTTCTTACCGGTGATTGGCAGAAATGAGCATTTTTAAATGACTTCAGTTTCAAAGAAACTGAGTTGTTTGAACTGAAGGACATTTGGAAACAAAAACTAACCAAACAAGGTGTTCTTGTCCCTACCCTGAGATGCATAAGCAACCCCTAGATGGGTGCTAAACACTGGATCATGTTGGTAAAGTTCTCTTCCCATTAATCATTCCTCCTTCTTGCAGGAAGGGCCTTTTCCTTATGCAGGACCTCTCCTGGTGCTCTGAACAACCTGCTCTAGTGGGAGGAGCCCCTGCCCATGGCAGGGAGTTGGAACTGGATGAATTTTAGGGTTTCTTCCCACCCAAACCATTCCATGAGCAAGGATGATGATCAAATAACCAATCAGTATTGCAGCAGTGTGTTCCTACGAGACTGGCTAAAAAGAGAAGTACCACAAACCAATTCTTTTCATCATTTGCAACTTTTTGCTTTCTAGAAACCCACTGGACCCCATCTTGTCCCTGCCTCAGCATAGCCCCTGTCTCTGGATCTCATCTGAGTGTTTCTTTCCAAAAGATTTGCGTTGGAAAATGGTTATTTGAAGATATTGTGTTTTTGCAGGTGCAGCATACAGAACTGGTGTTGATTTGACAGTTTAAGTTTTCAGGGGGAAAAAAAAAAGCAGCATTTTGGAAATTGATGGGATTCAAATGACAGGTTTTGATATTTTTAGTTTGAAATAACGTTTTAATTCAAAATACAGAAAAGGCAGAGGGAGGAGAAATCAGAAGCCAAAACTGGAGACAAACAGCATGAGATTATTTTTCTTCTCTTTGGAAAGTCATCTAATAATTTAACAAAGGAAAAAAAATACCAAGAAAAAATTTTACATTTCTATTCAGGGCAAAGAAAAGGTCAAGATTCTGTGGCCAGTCCTTCACCAAGAGTGAAAGAGCTGCAGCTGGGAAGGAAAGGTTCCTTTCTGCAGTGTGAAAGCTCCCATCCCCTCCTGTTCCCTCCAGCCTGGATTCCATCACAGGGAATGTTTATTCTGAAAAGTGCTCATGGCACAGCCAGAGCTGCACTGACCCTGGCTGAGAGCTCAGGCAGCCACCCTGGGCATGGGCCCTGCCAGGGCCAAAACCTGCAGCTTTGAAAGCTGGGCATGCAGGGAGCTGTGGAGAGACACAGTGAGGACTGTGTGCATGAGCTCCTGTCCCCTGAGCCACTGCTAAAACCAGCATCAAGCTGCCAGACATGTGCCCTGCTCAGGCTATGCAGGGTTTGAAAGGTTTGGGCCTCAGCCCTGGAAGGTCTCTGCAGGGCCCAGTCTGAGCTGACAGATTGGCTGGCTCTGTAAGCAAAATAATAATGAATGTAATTCTATGTAATTTCCAACTTGCCTGTACTCAGAAGGCAATTGGAATAACTAAAGAATCCTAATTTCCTTGGCACAGGGATGTCCTGTTTGGAATTGGGTGAATAGCACAGAATTTTCCATTCATTTGCCTAATGAAACATTTCCTCCCCTGCTCTCTGCTCTCACCTTTGATGGACAGACCCCTTCTATTTAAATGGATGAACTTGGTGGCACAAGGCTTCCCCTGTCAGCACACAGGACACACTGAGAGGTGTCACCCTCAGCCATGTTGATGCCTCAGGTTTAACTTTTGTATTTTTCACATTCTGTACTGTTTTAGTGTGTAATTCTGAGCTTCATATGAGGAGATGGTGAGCTCTGTGCACAGAGCAGGGAGACAAAACAATTCCTGCTCCAGCTGGGCACCAAGGACAAATGATCCAAATCTCAGCCCAAGAGCACAAACCCCGTGGGCTGGAGAGAGAAAAACAAGCAGGGTGGGACTGCAGGGGCTAAAGCTGGAATGGGACAATGAACTGCAAGATGCAAATGGAGCAGAATGTATAAAAGTGAGAGACCCCATGACCTGTTGTGCATTTTGTGGCCATTTTGGGTTGTGCTGCCCAAGGTGGATCTATCTGAGGCCTCTTAATAACCCCCTACTTTATTTTTTAGTTCTGTCTAGTCTCTGTTCCAGGCCAGCACAAGGCATCAATGTCACCCTCATCCTGATGGTGTGTTCCTTCAGCCCAGGTTTTGGTGAGAATTTGGACAATTCTCAGTCCTCAGTGCACTGTGCTTTGGATGAGGCTCAGGAATAGAGGGCTGGTGATGTCCTGCACTTAGGAGCAAATCCAGGGCAAATCCTGGCATCAGAGGGCACAGGGGCTCAGCTGGGTCCTGTGTGGCAGCACTGTTGGAATTTACAGATTTGATTTATCTCTGCTTTGCCAGGGCAGAGGAGAAGACCTGAGAGCCCTGGCAGCAGCACCAGGAGGTCAGGGCTCACCAGCTCCTGCAGTGGGGGCTGGTGTTTGCTGAACAAACCATGCTTGGGCACGTTTGAGATGTGGCTGGGGGATACTGAAATGCTGGGAGGCAGATTTGCACTTTATACCTTTCTTTCTCCATTGCCATTCCTGCACGTAAAGACATTAAATCCTTTTGGCCTTGAGAAAATTACTGCAGGATCCTTGGTGACTGCTGCTTGTCAGGAGAGCATCCTGTATCTAAAGGGTTTTTTTGGTGTTATAAATCTCCAAAGATGTTTAAGATCCGTGACTCTTACCTTTGAAAGTCTCCTCTAAAGTCCTGGAATATGAAATACATGCACATAGAGAGAGCTTGGCACACAAGAGGACTCACCTCCAGCTTGAAAATTGCTAAGATCTGCCACATTCATCCCAAAAACCTCGCTATAAATACATCTCAGGGAAGGGAAAGGCTTTGCTGGGTGGCCTCTGTTGAGGGGTGCAGGGGCTGCAGCAGGGCATGGGCTGATGTGCTCTGAGAACCCCAGGGCAGCTCCCATCCCAAGGCTTTGGCTCCGTGAAAGGAACTTGACCCACAGCAGAGAGAGAGGAATGGATACCCACAAAAATTAAAATGTATCTCCCCTGCCAATTTTAACTTAATTTTGATAGTTTCACTGCTGCAACTATTTTTAAAAAATTATTTCTAAGCCCAAAAGTACAAAAAAAAGGAAGAGTTAAAGTCTGAAATCCATTTGAAGCTTTGTAATCTGTGGATATTTAAAATACTGCCTCACCTTGATTTTGTTTGAGTTCTTGGTGCTGAAGCTGAATTCTAATTATGCTCCAGTAGCTTTGCTTGCCAACTTGATCTTCCAGGCTTGCATCACATGGAAGCTTAAAAACAAACTAAAGCAGACTTCACTTTTAATCTGTCTCACTTTAAACAATTTATCCTTTTTGAGATACCTGATTGCACAGGCTCCCATAGATAACCACATGATGTGTGTGTGTGTGTTCCATCTCTGATGGCAAATGGCACATCTGATCCCTGTGGAATGATCCACTGGGGAATGATGGTAATTAATCTCTAACAAATACAAATTTGGAAACATCTGTGTAGATTTAAGCTTAGGGAGCAGGAGCAGGGAACAGATTTCTGCAATGGGAAGAGAGTGAGAAAGCAGAACTCGAGGTACCAGGCAAATATTGCAATTGAATTAGTCAGCTTGAGGAAATTAAATCAAGGGAAATTGGAAAGTGTCATATTTTTTGATCTGGATTTCTGGCTGTTATGAGATTTTGAAGAGAGCCAGTGAAGAATATAGAAGATAATAAGTTTTAATTATTTTTCCTGGTGACTCAGAGGAGAGGTGGATGAAGCCCTTTCTGATTTTGTGATAATTAATGTGACTCCCATGGCAAAGTGAAATGCAGTGATTAGTTATAAGTCAGCTGAACTCTCACAGCAGATTTTCAGAGAATTTCTCATTGTTTCAGTCCTGTTAACAGCCCAAGCTGCTGCTCTTGCCCAGACCTGTCCTATCTGTGGGGTGAAGCTTTGCTGAAGAAATCTGGTTGCCAAGTCCCATTTAAACCCATGGTAAATTTAAAGTGCACAGCTGTGTATCAGTAGTTGTGAATAGACACCTAAATGTGTTCATGGCAAACGACACTTCTGACCTGCAGAAGTGCAGATTTAGCCATTCCTTGAAAAAGAAATGTGTAAGATGCTAGGAGTGCATTTACAGCAGTGCCCAGCAAGAGGTAAACAGGCCATGGGGTCAGAGATGGTGGGAAAACAGAGCCAGGGACCTTCTTAAAGATTTCTGCTCTCAGTTTCTAATTGATGCCAGCTTGTAAATACTGTGAGTATAGTTTTGGTAACTCACAATCCAGGGGGATCACAGCTGCAATAACCCAGAGCTCCTGGGCTCTGGAGCAGCAGAGGTGTCCCAGCAGGTCCCAGCAGGCTGAAATTCAGCAGGGAGGTCCAGGGAGGCCAAAGGCCCTTGCACACAGCAGAGGAGTTTCTGCTCCATTCCTCATGGGGACTCAGGCAGACAGCACCATGCTGAGAGCCAGTCCAGAAAATGGGAAGTGTCCTCCTCCTCCTCCATGGAGACTGGCAAAGGGGAGCCCATGGAGAGAGAGGCAACCTCTGGGAGGGAGCAGATCCTCCTGTGGCTGTGCTCTGCAGCAGGAGCAAAGGCACCAGGGGGAATTTGCAATGGCTGTCCAAGGAGGGGCAAGTTACTGATCCTTTCTGGAAAGTGCTGCCACCACCTCCTTCCAGAGCCTGATTCTTCCTTGCTCAGGATGCTGTGTAAGAGGAAACCCAGGGATTCAAGGGTTCAGGGGTTCAGGTTTGACCACCATGCTCCCAGAGTCCCATGAGGAGCATGCTGTGGAATTGGAACCATAAAATCACAAATTGTTTGGGTTGGAAGGGACTTCAAAGTTCATCCATTCCATGGGCAGGGACACCTTCCACCATCCCAGGTGCTCCAAGCCCTGTCCAACCTTACCTTGGACACCTCCAGGGATCCAGGGGCAGCCACAGCTGCTCTGGGCACCCTGTGCCAGGATCTCCCCACCCTCATAGGGAAGAATTCCTTCTTAATATCCCATCCAACCCTGCCCTCTGCCAATTTGAAGCCATTCCCCCTTGTCCTGTCACTCCAGGCCCTTGTAAGTAGTTTCTCTCCATGTTTCCTGTAGCTCCTTCAGGTATTGGAAGGCCACATTGAGGTCACCCCAAAGTCTTTTCTTGTCCAGGCTGAATCCCCCAGCTCTCCCAGCCTCTCCTCCCAGCAGAGCTGCTCCATCTCTCTGACCCCCTGGTGTCTCCCCTGGACTCTCTGTAAAAGTCAGAAGTTTTTTGGCACCCTCAATGACCTTGTGAAGAGAGTAGAGGAGAGTGGCTGAAGGAAAAGGTTTATTCTACCCCTCCCAAGAACCCAAAAACTCCTTCCAAGGCCTGCAGGAGAAATGCACTGGAGGCTTGCTAAACATGCAATTGCTTTCCAAGAGGGGAAGCAATGGATGAGGGCACTGAAGGATCTGGTGGGCAGTGAAGCAGCTGTCCTCCTATAAGTGTCTTTTTTGAAACTTATTTTTCTTTAAAATGCTTTGAGTAGAAAGGCTTTTCAGGCCACAGGAGGAGTCCTTCACATGTGCTGATGCTGAAGTCATTGGGCATTTTTGCATTACATTGGAACTTTCCTTTTGGAAAATATAGGGCAGAAGAAACTGGAATTATTATTTTTTAGAACTTCCAACTCAATCTCTTAGACATTCTCATAGAAAAGGCTGATGCTCCAAAAAATTTGAGCAAATTCTTTCCAAACCAAGCCATTATTTCTGCTTGCAGACAAAGAATATAAATGTTTATGGGCTCTCTATGGAGCAAATGCATGGGTTTGGTTTATACCCATGCTGCCCTAACTATTCTATGTTAATATATGCCATGAGATTCCTTCTTTTTTGTTTCTTTGGTTTTTTTTTCTCTTTCCTTTCTATTTGCACTTTATTGCACCTCAGGTATTTATTTCAGCTCCCTGCCAGGCTCTGAGAGGCACCTCTAGTTATTTTAAACAAATAAATCATGTCTTGTCTGTAGGATCACCCCAGGGTGAGGAGCCAGCGAGGCACCATTTCCAAATGCTGCAGTGATGGATTCCTGCAGCCCTGGGGGACAGCACGGTCCCCATGCCATGGGCCAGGGCAAATAACCTGTCAAACCTGATGCACTCACCTGCTGGGTAGGAGAAGGGAAGATTGGGATGCTGGAGTTGGCTGGGAACGACAAATTTGGGTTTGGATACATTTTCTCTGGGTTTTCCCTCTAGGTGGGAAGTTTTCTGCTAAAATTTCCAAACTTCTCTGAGTGATTTGTTAATCTGGGTCTTGTTTCTGTTGTTTCTTGGTCATGAAATGTGGAATTCAGCTTAAATCAGGGAGCCCAGCAGGAATGATGCAGGATATGCCCCATTTCCCCATTTACAACCTAATTTCCTTGTAAATGTTTTCAAGTAAAAATAGAAAAATAAATAGAGGTTGAAGCGAATCCCAGATACTATCTCTAATTAGATTAGGACCCAGAGTTATGGAATAATAAATTATGTATCTACCATGGCTCAGCTTCTCAGTGCTTTTAAGACTGATTTTTGCCTAAGGCCCTGGGAAAGTGACTGCAACAAAACTTAAAGAGATTAAACTGATTATTAAGAGAAGTTAGTTTTGTTTTATGCCCCTTCCAGACACACAGGCAGTGGTGTTGTAATGAACATGTTAAAAACCAAAGAGCCCCTGTGCAGCTCTGGAAGCTGCATGGAGCATGGATTAGTTCCTTTACCTGTGCCCAAAGCTGAAGTTAATAAGTCAAATGCTGACCTGGAGATGTGACAGTGAGATGATTTTTTACTTTCGGTCCTTCTAAATTAAAACATATGCCCTGGTGTTTCGAGTCTGAGGACTCTATTAATTTCTGTCATTGTGGTACATTTGTAGCTCAGAAGTGATTCCCAGCATCATCCATCTCCAGCCTGCTGATTTTATCCAGCTGAGCCATGCAGGGTCCATTGCTAAAAAAGAAACTTTATTTCCTCTCAGCCATTTTCTGAGTGAATCAGTGATGCTTTTTGGCCCAAACTGGTTGCTCATCCAGTGCCCCCAGTAACACACACAGGGACAGCCACAGGAACAGGAAACAACAGTGCAAGGATTGAAAATGTTGAGTTCACACCCTCAGGAAATCACACTCACCATGAGAAAAGTAAGTGCCTACCTGGATTTTAGGCCAAGCCTTAAGCTAACTTCATGAACCCTGGCATGCAGATTTTTAAATTTATTTTCCTTTTTTTTTTTTTTTTTTTTTTTGCTTTGGGGTATAAAACAAAGTGCTGGGCTCGTAGGACTGTTACTAAGGAGTAATTAAACAGTGGCTTTGAGAGCTTGCAGCTATTATTTCTCACCTGCAGTGGAGTTAGCAATTCACATACTTTGTTTTCCTTGCTCCAAAGCACACTGCAAGTTGTATATGGAAAAGAGTTTCTCTTTTGGAAACCATTATTATTAATCCTTGTGGCTCAAGAGTGGCACTGTGCAGGGCACTGGCCTCCTCTTACCTTAGGACATGCAAGAACACTCTTGTCTCATAAAAGCACACATTACCCACCATCCATCTTCACTCTCAGTTCTTGGGTTTGCTCTATCCAAGGAAATCCTGGCTTGGGAGAACCAAGGGAGTCAGTAGGTGCCAAGGTGTGTGGAGAATCAGTTCCACAGAGGAGCTTTCAGCAAAGTTTAGCTATGTGTGGAGCAAGGATGTGTGTCACTGCAAGTGACCTCCATGTCCTGCCCTGAGCACATGGCAGAATTCACAGAATGACCAGGTTGGGAGAGACCTCCAAGATCATCGAGTCCAACCCAGCCCCAAGCCCTCAGCTCAACCCTGGCACCCAGTGCCACATCCAGGCTTTGTTAAACACACCCAGGCATGGGGACTCCACCACCTCCCTGGGCAGCCATTCCAGAACTTTATCACTCTTTCTGTAAAAACTTTTTCCCAGTCTCCAGCCTGTATTTCCCTTGGTGCAGCTCGAGGCTGTGTGCTCTGGTTGTGTCAGTGCTGCTGGAGAAAGAGCCCAGCCCCAGCTGAGCACAGGCACCTTTCAGGAGCTGTGAGAGTGATGAGGGCAGCCCTGAGTCTCCTTTTCTCCAGGCTGAGCACCCCCAGCTCCCTCAGGGCTTCCTCACTCTCAGGGTTTGTGCTCCCAGCCCCTCTCCAGCCTCGTTGCCCAAGGTCCTTCCCAGCCTCAGGGCCCAGAGCTGGGCCCAGCTCTCAGGGTGTGTCCCCAGCAGTGCTGAGCACAGGGGCACAGTGACCTCCCTGCTCCTTTTGGCCTCTCCATTCCTGACCCAGGCCAGGAGCCCTTGGCCTTCATGGCCCCCAGGGCAACAGCTCAGCCCAGCTCATCAGTTCCTTGTGTGCCATCAGGGCTCAGAAGAGGTGAGCAATGAGCTACATTTGGAATTGTTTTTTCATGGAAAATCAGCCTTTAGGCAGGGTTTTACACGTGCAGCAGGTTACTGGGGGCTGCAGAGGCTGCTTCAGTTTTGCTGTCATGGTGCTCCCTGCAGAGTTGGAGTGGTGTTTGTGGCTGGAGCGGCACAGACTGGAGCACCCATCCAGCAGAGGGGATGTGATTCTCCTGATGAACAGGAGGATGTTTTCCAGCCTGTATATTTAAGTCAGAGCCCAGGAGTGAGTGTAATCTATAGAAAATGCACCTCTTGGTATCCATTATTTGATATTGGCAAAAGTGAGCCTTACCCTCTCATTCCCAACTTAGTTTTGAAAATCTTTGGCCTTTTCTGGTCTCTCCCTCGTGGTCTCTGCAGAGCAGCCTTTGCACCAGGACCCTCTGCCTCTGTGCTGCATGCAGAGGGGAGGATGAATTGTTCTTTCCGTGAGTATTAAATATTTTATTTTGTGACCTTCCTCTAATCAGATGCTTTATCTCAACCATCTATTAAAAGCAAAGCAATAAAAAAAGGAATTTAATAAAGTTAACCTCCTTAAATTGTGTAATTGTCACTTTCCCAGGATATTAGGGAAGCTGTAAGGAGGGAAAAATATGTACAGAGCAGTTTTTGGTCCATTGATAATTTATTATCTAATAATCTCTTCTCCTCCACACTATTCCCAGTTTTCTCATTACTTGTGTGCAGCACAACATCCTGTTGCTGGCAGCAGGCTGCTGTGCTCTGCAGAGCCAGATCTGCTCTGTGCCACTGTTGAACACTCTGGTGGCAGGAGGGATTGTCCAGGCACAGGCAAGGCCTGAGGGTATTTAAGTTGTTGAGTGAGTTGGTTTCTCTGCTAATGCTTTACAAGTGCAGTGAGAGACAACTCTCCTGTCCCAGCAGGCTGTGGCAGGTGTCTCAGAGGGGAAAAGCATGGCAGGGGCTTCAGCACAGCACCAAAGACAGGCATCCCTCAGAATCACAGAATGCCAGGTCCCTTTGGGTTGGAAGGGACCTTAAAGCCCATCCCATCCCACCCCTGCCATGACAGGGACACCTCCCACTGTCCCAGGTGCTCCCAGCCCTGTCCAGCCTGGCCTTGGGCACTGCCAGGGATGCAGGGGCAGCCCCAGCTGCTCTGGGCACCCTGGGCCAGGGCCTCAGCACCCTCAGAGGGAGAAATTTCTTCTTAATATCCAACTAAATCTACCCTCAGGAGCCCAGTGTGGTGGGCACATGTATCCCCAGGTGTTTGCTGGGTGAAGGTGGCTGCCATGAAGTTGAGATTTAGGTATGAATCAGACCCTCTGGATGCCCTGTTTCTCCCAGGGATCTGTCCAAGCTGATACTTCTGGTCTGACTCAACACTGATAATTTTTCTGTACTGTCTTGAACATTGAACAAGCATTGAGAGCACCAAGTGCCTCCTTGGAGTGACCACAGGCTGTGCATCTGCTGCAGAGAGTTTGTATCTAGGTCAAAACAGAAAGACCTGAGGTAGCTGAGGACTTGCAGGGTGTTGAAGACTTGCAGCTGGTAACTGCAGCATCTTGGAGAAGACAAAGCAGAAGTTTTCCTAAGCCCTGGTTGGCATCTGGAACTACCTGAAGCAGGCTGGGGTAGAAGTGACCTGCCCTGGTCTTCACAGGGATGTGGATCTGCTGCCTTGCCTGTCAAAATGTGGTTCTAGCAAAATGTTTGTGGTTCAGGAGTGGAGAGGCAGCACCAGGCCAGGTATGCACGGGGGACTCAGGGCTGCAACTGGACAGAAGACTTCTCCTCTTGGCAGCTGCCTATATTTAAAAGTGGAGAATTCTCTCCTTTTACAGTTTATGTTCAAATGAGGATTCATGTGACAGCTTCACCTGCCAGAGGAGAGCTTCTCCCAGAGATAAATTCCCACTGCAAGCCACATCTGGATGGGGAGGTTATAAAGGAAGAGGGAGCATGGGTCAGGTGAGTGCAGGTGCTGCAATTTGCAATTACAGACCACATTTGGGAACACACAGGAGTGTTACTGTCGTGCTTTGGGCTGGGCAGATTGATGGATGTGATGGGATTGAAATGCTGCAGAGGGTGATTACAAAGAGCTGGGAAATTAAATGGAAAAGCTACTGGTTAGGAGCCAAATGTAAATTTATTTCTCTTCTTCAGAGCTGGATCTCTGTTGGTTTGCATCTGCCTTGCCCAGGAAGGGCTCAGTGCACAGGAAACTGAAGCTGGCACATGCTGGAGGCACAAAAATGTGATGTGGTTGTGACTTATTGAGTAGAATCTCAGCTTTGACTGCTGGGCAGACAAGCATTGCCTTCAGAGAGCAGAGCCAGGTGGTCTTGCTTATCAAGGAGAAAAATAGGAATGTGCTGGGGCTGGTGGTCATGATTGAGAACACAGGAGTTCACATCTCGCCCCTGAATGTGTTTACAGATTTGCAGCCTTTGGGATGGGGTCAGTCAGTCACTGGTGTTGGGCACAGTCTGGGAGTGCAGATTCCTGGGGTTTGTGGGCTTTTAAAGGGATTGCTATGAATTTATAAGCAGGGAAAGCTCTGCAAAATCAAGAATCAGGAAAACAGTGTGCAACAGGCAAGAAAAGGATTTGAACTGGGATTTCTCTTGTGGTCTGAAGGCACCATGGAGTAGTCGGAGGCTGTGGTGGGAGAGGAGAGTTGTTATCAGAACCTGAGTTCTCTCTATTAGTGGTGAATTTCAAATTCAGACTCAAACTCAGGAGCAGGGGAAAGGGCTTAGACCCTCCTGCTGCCCAATCTAGTGATAGAAATTGCTGCCACTGCCCCTGCCCTGCTCTCCCCTCAGTTCCTGTGATTTTAAAGTGTAATCAGTCTCACTAGTCAGGAGAGTCTGGCATGTGCCTCCCCACCTGCTACAGGGATTCTGATAAAAGAAGTCAACAAGGCTAATGTTGTTTTCAGTCGCTAAATCTGACTTCAAGCTAGCCTAGGAAAAAAGGAATTCATCTCTGAATACATTGGTTGATGACTGACAGGGAAATATTGCACATGATGTAGCTGGTGTATATTTTCAATCACCTGTACAGCTGGCTGAATATTGGAAAAACGTTTTTGCAAATGTATCACAGTAATTGGCAGAAAAGACAGAAATTAATATTATGCAACCCACAAACCACTCCATTATGTGCCTACAGCAGCAAGGGCTTCCTACAGCAGAACTGGATTCAACTTTAAAATCCCCATTTTGGGCTCCCCAGGAGCTCTGTGAGAAGGGAAATGTGCTGATGGGGGAGAGGTGCTGATGGAACAACCAGGGTGATGCTGCCATAGGACATGAAAGGACCCAAGTGCACACTGCTGCTCTCAAGGTGAAGAAAAAGGGAAGTTCATTTTCTGACTCCAACATTTATAGTTTTCCAAAGATGACAGTGGATTGCAGGGTGACAGTGCCACCTCTCCAATGCCACTGGACAAACCAACAGTCCATCAACTCTCTCTTCTTCTATAAAGGAATGCAAAACAATGAGTTATTTACAGAAAGTGTGTGAGAAAGTTTGCTACAAGAATGTTAACATCAGAAAGCTTAGAAAATCTTAAAAAAGCAGGGGGACAGGGTGATGTCACCTGTGTCCTGTGTCACTGGCACTGGCTGGGCCTTTCTGGCCACCTCACTGTGACCAACAGCAGTGGCTGTGTGGGCAAGCAAGGGAAACTTTGCCATGGCAAACCCAACCCTTACAGGCTGACAGCAGGGCTGGAACAGGGGAGAAGGCTGGCAGAATCAATGGGAATGGCAGTTAGGAAAGGTAATTGATAATATTGGCAGGTGGGAGAGCAATGGAGTAGAAGAGGAGGGACAATCCCTGGGGGAGTTCAGAATGGAGGCAGTGGGGTCTCCTGAGGGTGCCCAGTGCATGCTCAGCCTCTGTGCTGCACCAGCTCCTTGCCAGACAGGCCCTGACTAAGTTTAACATAGGCAAAAAAAGTAGGGAAAAAAAAAAAGATTTCATGGCCCAGTGGCCCAGTATGATTCAGAAGAGACTTAGAGTCTTTAGGTCAGATTTCCTTTGGCTCCAGACAGGATTTGATGTGCTGACTCAGTTTTCTGAACAAATGATGCTTCTCCCTCCCTTTGACCTGCCTGCTCTGTGTGCACCTCCCTGGACTATCAAAAGCCTCAAGATTTCTCCAAGGAGCCCAAAAGGATCTGAGGCAGACAGGCCAGAATTTGTGCCCTGTCCTATGGAACAGGGCACAGACAAACTCCATTTCCTGCTGCCTGGCTCCCTGCCTCACACCTGTTTATTGCAGCTGTGGGACTTCTCTGAGCTGTGTCCCTGGATCTGAAATGAAAGCAGTGTAATTGGGTGCACCACCAGAGTGGCCAATGACAAAGAGCATTTTTCTGCAAGCGTTTTTCCTCCTGTTGCTGAGAGATTACATCTGATGTTAGAAACCAGCATCACTCCCTGTTGGTACCACCACTAATTTACCCTTCCAGAAAAGCTTCTTGTTATTGCAGTGTGTTCACTGCAGCCATCTAGGTGAAATTATTTCTTTCAGGCTAGAAAGATAAAAAAAGAAGACAGAATTTTTGTCTTGCGCTGTCCAATATTTGAAAACCCCTGGAGAAACAATGAGAGAGATCGATCCAGACCAAGATGGGGAGAAAACTCATTATCATTTTTAAGATAAGAGAGAAGCAAGAGGAGCAGGATGTTGGTGGGGACCCAGGGGTGCAGACAGCCTGGGGGGATGCTGACCCTGTTCAGGAAAGGAACCTTGAATTATGCAATGCAAAATGGGATTTGTGTAGGGATTTCCCCTGACCACAAATCCCACTTGGGATGGAGATTTTGGAGGGAAGGAATCAAAAGTCATCAAAAACATCTCAGCGAGTTTGTGAGTCTACACTGGGATGTTTTAAGAGAGGGGAGGTGTGATTTAACTACATTTGATTGCCCTTAATGTCACCTTCCTTTATCCAAAAAGAAACTTCCTAATCCTAACCCTAATCCTGGACCTTTCCCCATAGTCCAGGGCATCCTGGTTTGGGGGCTGTTAATCCCCCAGGCACCACCCTCATCAGGCTGGCTGGCAGGAGGGAGGTTGTTTGTTGGGTTTTGTGAACTTCTTTTCTGGAGAGAACAAGGGCTGTGGGAATATCAGATGCCTGGAGCCCACCTGTCAGACTGCTCTTGTTAAGGTTTGAAGAATTGGCCAATTTCAATGCAATTTAACTGACAAGAGCTTTGAAAGGTAATAGGTTTCTGAAAAGCTCTGTAAAAATAGCTGGCCAGGTAAAAGGGTCCATGGGTTTAGTTGAGGGAAAACTACAGCAAGAATTCACATCTTGGGGATGTAAAAATATCAGATCATGTGTTTTTTCCATTAGAAAGTAGGACCTGGTAATTCTCCTGGCTACACAGGAACTTGTGTGAGCCTCTGTCTTCCAGGTAAAAGAAAGAAGGGGAGCTCATGGTTTGATGTCCCCCATGTTTGAGGCCTTGGGGAGGCCAAGACCATTGGAGGCAATCTGAATTCAAGTGGACATTTGTGGGAAGAAGAATCAAGAAGGAACAGGACCGTGTTGAAGGAAATAAAGGGAGCAACCAGTTCCAGGAGAAAATTAACCACTCAGAGTTCTATAATTCAAGGGCACTGTGGTACCTTTGCAGAAAGCTGGTGGGTGTCTCCATCACTTTTTTTACAAGTGCAGAAGTAGGGACACAAGGGCATGGGAAGTCTGTGGTCTCTGAGCCTCCTGGTTCACCTCTCAGCCTCTGTCGTGGGACACTTTATTTTCTTGTAGTCAAGGAGTAGCCAGGGGGAAAGGAAATGGAAAAGCTGTTTGTAGCTGCCATTTGTAATGGAAAACTTGAGTGATATTACCTATTTTTATACAGGATTTTTTAGAAAGTCTGGCAAGATTGACTTTAAAACTGTAGAATTAGAGAATCTTTGACATCTATAAGTCAATTGTTCTAAAGGTTAATAATTTCTATTAAAAACAACTCTTGCTTCTTACAGAGAGTTTCAAGGTGAGGATTGAAGGCACAACTCTGCTTTCCTTGGTGCTTTTTGCATTGCTGGCTGCTACAGCCAGAATTTCTTCTGGGGCCTGTGCCTGCTGACAGTGTGGCTGCTATATTTAATGTTGTTCCCAAATGTCTGGGCAGGCAGGTGGATGACCTTCACACCTGGCTAAATAAATCTGCTCTGCACTCCCTGCACTGCCAGGAGACCACGTGCAGAAGCCACATGGTGGGGCTGGCAGGAGCCTGCCCTCCTGGGGGAGGGTTTTGCAAGCTAAAAAAGGAAAGTTTAAACCCATCAGGATGTCTCTCTGAGTGGGGAAGAAAATCTATCAGAAATTATGCTGAGCCTTGCTCCCAATCAGCCTGAGGTGGTGGGAGAATTGTATCCTCCTGTGATTTAATCAAGGCACACACAGCATGGTCCAGACATTCCTTGGAGGCTGGGATGGAGCTGGGATTGAGCTGGGATGGAGCTGGGATGAGGCTGGGATGGAGCTGGGATGGAGCTGGGATGAAGCTGGGATGGAGGCTGGGATAAGGCTGGGATGGAGGCTGGGATGGAGCTGGGATGAAGCTGGGAGGGAGGCTGGGATAAGGCTGGGATGGAGGCTGGGATGGAGGCTGGGAGGGAGGCTGGGATAAGGCTGGGATGGAGGCTGGGATGGAGCTGGGATGAAGCTGGGATGGAGCTGGGATGAAGCTGGGATGGAAGCTGAGATGGAAGCTGGGATGAGGCTGGGATGAGGCTGGGATGGAGGCCAGGATGGAAGCCGGGATGAGGCTGGGATGGAGCTGGAATAGAGCTGGGATGGAGTCTGGGATTAAGCTGGGATGGAGGCTGGGATGAGGTTGGGATGGAGGCTGGGATAAGGCTGGGATGAAGCTGGGATGGAGGCTGGGATGAGGTTGGGATGGAGGCTGGGATAAGGCTGGGATGAAGCTGGGATGGAGGCTGGGATGGAGGCTGGGATGAGGCTGGGATGAGGCTGGGATGAAGCTGGGATAAGGCTGGGATGGAGGCTGGGATAAACTGGGATGGAGGCTGGGATGAGGCTGGGATAAACTGGGATGAAGCTGGGATGGAGGCTGGGATGGAGCCTGGGATGGAGGCTGGGATGAGGCTGGGATGGAGGCTGGGATAAACTGGGATGGAGGCTGGGATGAAGCTGGGATAAGGCTGGGATGGAGGCTGGGATAAACTGGGATGGAGACTGGGATGGAGACTGGGATGAGGCTGGGATGCTGCTCCAGTGCAGGGTATGGCAGCAGGAGCAGGGCTAGCACATCCCCCGGAGGCAGCAGAGCAGGGCCTGGGTAGATAAACTCCCTGAGAAATGGTCACACTCCACTCCCTGCTCAGCCTCCCCATCCGTGGCAGGGCTGGCTATTAACAGACAGATCCTCAAATGGCTATTGAGGCTGCTGTGAGGGAGCTGCTGCACTCTGCTAACTTTCAATAATCGGTGGAGCAATGGCAATAGAGTTTGTGCACTGCGGTGGAAGAGATCTATTAAAAGTCCCTTCCAAGCCTCTGCTGCTGGGAAGAACAGTTAATTGAAACCATGGTGCTTGTTTTAATTGTGTCTGTCTGTAAGCCTTTGCTGGAATTGCTCTGTCAGGGCTGCCTCCCCTCTGCCAGCCCTCTCCTCAGCTGGGTGATGCTATAGCATCGCTGCTTTTCACAACAGGCTTGGATTTACTGCTGGGAAGGGCAGCAGGACTGCAGGGCTGCACAGCCCCTCAGCCTCCTTCCTGCAGAGAGGCAGGGATCCATCCCTGGCAGTGTCCAAGGCCAGGCTGGTTGGGGCTCTGAGCAACTTGGCCCAGTGGAAGGTGCTCCTACCCCTGGCAGGGGTGGGAGGGGAGGAGATGCATTGGTTTTGGTGTCACTGAGCCAGATTTGGAGCTTTGCTGGGGCCATTCTGTCACTGCTGAGTCAGGAATGGGAGTGAGGTGACACACGACTCTAGGTCAATTCAGGAGGTTACTAATTTGAGTTTCTAATAAACTTATTCTTTTATACACTGTTCTGACACAGGTGGACTTGACTGGTCATTTAATCCACACACTGCCACACTATTGGTTAATTAAGAAGACTCTCTTTGTAAACATCTTATGAGATGTTCTTAAGATTGTTTTAATTCTTTTTCTCAGCTTTCTCAAAACTCTCCAGAACAATTCCTGGGCAAGTTTACCTGGCTTTCTCTCTGTGACCAGACTGTCACATCCACACCGTTCATCCCTGAGTGCAGAGGTGGCATTTCACCATGACAGGATGGTGAAAATCACAAATGCAGATATGCAGTGCCAAGTCAGGAGAATACAGAAACACAGTATCAGCACCAAGATGCTCCAGCTCAGAGCCAGTCTGGGACAGGCACAGGGTGCTGTGTGGCAGGTTTGGGCTCAGCTCATGGCAGTGTGTGTGATGGATGGGAGCACTGCCATGATGGAGGAGGGAGTGGTGTGGTGAGAGCTCCAATGCTCCCAGTAACTGCTGGGAGTGCTGTCACTGCTGGCACCCACCAGCCCAGGAAAGATGGGACATTCCTGATGGAAGGGACCCCAGCAGAGCAGGGTGGTGAGCAGCAGTGCCAGCAGAGATACCCGAGATACCCGAGCCCAGGGCCAGCTGTGGCAGTGCTGGGAAGGGATAATCCTGCTGCTGGGAGGGAGCCAGGGCTCAGCCCCACAGGCTGAACCCAGCCTTGTGCCAGAGCTGTGCTGTTTGCCAGGCTGCTGTAAATCAGAGAGAGCCCCAGGAGCAGTTCCTGTTGTGCATTTGTGCCAGGGAGGTCAGAACCCAGCAGTGCTGGGCTCCCTTGATGGGTGCTGCTTTCCCAGGGCTGAGATGAATGCTGAAATTTAATAACTGCAGAGGCAAAGCTAATCAGTGAAGTTTATCTGTGCTCTGTGTCAGCCTGAATCCCCTTGTTTGGCCATTCCTCCTTCAGCCAAACCATTATTTTGCCTTTGGGGAGGGCTGGCTCTTCAGGGCACATCACCCCTGCCCTGCTCCTGGCACCGGGGGAAGGTGATGGCATGGGCAGGGCTTGGAGAGAGAAAATCCAAAGTGAGAGTGGTTATTGCACAGCTGGGAGGGAGAAGGGTGAAGCCAAGGGAGGATCCAGCTCGGTGGGGTGAGGAATTCTCTCCCCTGGACAAACCACCCCGGGTTTGGGGCTGGGCTTGCTCCCTGGTTTTGGAGCCATCCCTCCCTCCAAATGAGCATTCAGCACTCACTCCCTGACAAAGGCCAGCCCCAGCCGTGTTTGTGCTGTGCTGGCACGAGAAGGGGACTTAGTGTAAATTAAATTGAGTGTAAATTGCCCTCATTTCAAAACCACTTTGCAGTGCCAAGAAAGTATAAACTGGTTTTAAGGCTACATGGGAACCAAGCTTGTTGTTCTACAAATCTGATCACCTTGAGTTTGGGACCCCCTGGGAGGTTTCAGAAGTCTCCAGCAGAGTCTTGCTTTGTTTGCATGGATTAAAACTGTAAATATATTTAGGCTATGAGCACAGAATGGGAAGAAAGGAAAAGATGAAAAAATATTATGTATTTCTGATTTTTAGATTTATGTTCTCCCACATGAAAGTGTGAATGACACTTATTTGGCTGGCTGCATAATCCATGTTAACAAGACAATTAGTATGTGCTGAAAGTTATTATTTTCCTCGGCACGTCAAAGTCAGGACTGCTGCTAGATTTGGAATGGAGCCTTGATTAATTTCTTCTTTGCAGTAAAAGATAATATTGAATTTTTCTCCAAAGATCTTGGCAGCATGTAATTAATATTTTTTTTTCTGCCTTAAATAAAATGGAACAAAACACAACAACCTCACTGAGGCAAAATTCAGTAAAAAATGGACGTTTCCTCTTTGATTGTGCATTGAGTGAATTCCATGTTTCTGGAAGGCACAGACAGAGCCAGGGACAGCTGCAGCTCTCTCCTTGTTCACAGACCAGGTACAGGACTAACAGAGGCTCTGTGCTTTTTCCAGGCACTGTGAGGTGTCCCCAAAGAGGAACTTTGCTGGAGTTTCTCACCTCTGTTGGAACAGACTCAAAAGCTTTTGGGTGGCAGAATCTGGGATTTGAAAAAAACCCAATGCTGCTACATAAAGTGACTGTGTGTGACTTAAACCAGAGCCTAAATCCTGTGCTCACTGCTCAGCTCTGTTCAGGTGCAGCAGCCTGGGCCAGGGCTTCGTGTCAGGTGCTGCAGGTTTTCTCTGCAGCAAGGCTCCAGGTATTCTTCATCAAGTTTATCAATGTTCTTATAAAAGCAGATTTCATAGCAGCATTTTCCACTTTTCTATTAACTTTTCTTGCCCTTCTCCCTGTTCCCACCCTGTGGCTCTGTGAGCTGCACTGTGCTGAGCAGGGCTGCTGCTTCCCTTGCCCTGGCAGGATCTGCTGAGCTTCAGAAAGTTTTGCAGCCATGGATGAATCTGAATCATCACAAGGTCCCAAAATCTTGAATTTCAGATGTCTTCTGGTGTCTGCATTCAGCTTGGAGGAGAACAGTCCCTCTCTCCCATGGCTGGGAGGGATCAGGGGTGCAGGAAGGGGCTGGGGCAATTATTTGAGAGGTGCTGAGAGCAGAAAGATGTGGGATTGCTGGGAGCATGTGGGTGACTCCATCTCTCAGACTTCACATTCATTTCTGGTACAGGACTTTGGTTCCTAAGGGGAAATGAAGCCTGTCTTGGCTGGGGAGTGGGCAAACACAGGAGACCCAGAAATGCTCCATTTTAGCATGTCCATTTTACCCTGCAGTCCCTGACTCTGCACTGATCCTTCCCATGACACCACTCCAGTAAGAGCAGGGTGATGCCAAGGGAAGGAAATAAAGACTGAACAGCAAAGGAGCTGCTTTATGAGCAGTTTATATCCAAAGGGAGACAGAGCACAGAAAAATAGGTTCAGTGCTGCTGGTCCAGAGCTGTGTGCCCCTCTCTGGTGCCCACAGTGGCCAGGGATGGGGTGCACCAGGGAGGTGGCAGCATCCTCGTGGGTTTGATTTCCAGCTGGTCTCCTCCTGGCATGGTGGGTGTCCCTCTGCCCTGGCTTCCCCACAGGCCACAACAGCAAGAACAGTTTTCTGCAGAGAGCAAGTGGTTAATGCTTGAGGCAGAATGATGAACAGCCCTGGAAAGGTGAGAAATAATCCAGCATGAGGGCTGGAGGGTGCAGTAAATAAGGCAGAGGTTCCCCATAGAATGAGAATGAATTTAAACACTCAATAACTCTCCTGTTCCAAGAGTGTCTGAGCTGCCAAAGAGGCAGGGGGCCTGTGGGTGGAAAAGTGTGGCTAAATCCCGAAATTCCCTTCATCCAGGGGGACAGGAGGAAGGGCCTCCTCCCTAGCAGGAAGGGTGGGGAGGGCAGGTCTGCACATCCTGAGCTGATCCCAGCAGCCCAGGAAATGCCACATCACCCCCCCAGGATGTGATGGGAGAGCTGGGGCCAACTGGCTTTGACAAATAGCAAATATGGCAGGGAAATTGATGAAAAACTTCAGAGGTGAAAAGAGTTAGGGTTAAGTATGAAAGATGTAAGTGTTCCTGGCAGCATGACAATCTTCAGAGTCATATTTTGATTTCCTAGGTGAGAATGTTTTATTCAGGAAGGTCAGAGGTTTCCTGGCTGGCAACCATGGATACATGGCCAGGTTTGCCCCTCTTGAAACATGGAAGCATAAACAGAATTGCTGCATGTGTTTTCTTTTGATTCAAAACCAACCTCTTTATCAGTTTTTCTCCATCTCCTTGCAAATTGTTTGTTGATGAGGGACTTTAATTGCTCCAGAACTGGTCCTGTGGGTACATCTTAATTCCTCTTATCTGACACCCTGGTGGCTCCAAGCTCTGCTGCTCCGGACCACAGTGAACTCATTTAAACCATTAACTGTGATGGGAGCAACATGAGCCTTTTGAGAAATGTTATTGGGTGATTTTTGCCCAACATCAGCCCCAAATAAAGGTTAATTTCATTCATCAGGAGATGCAATTAAACCCCTTTTGCTGGGAGCTGTTTTTCTGGGCTATACCACCCGTTATGAGCATTTCAGGGGTCGTGATTTCTGCATTTCCTCTTGCTCTCCAACACTAGAATAAATTAGGCTTCAACAACTTTAAATGTAAATAATTCCTACAACATGTTTTTTTTTGGTTGTCACTCGGCCAATCACTGTTATTATTTTCATAATTATGCCATTCTCCATCTGCTTGATGGAGTTAATGTCTCACTTTGTCAATCACTGGCCCATCTTCCTTCCATGTCTCAGCAACAGCCAGCCAGAGTATGCAGAAATTCAGCTGTTTTCCAGGCATTGAAATGACAGTTTTAGTGCTTGTTTAGTCTTTGTGTGTGTTCATTGACTGGCTCCTCAATTCTGCCTCACATGGGAAGATGAGGAGAGGCTGAATCCTGTGTGTTTCATGGTGGTGTTGGGCAGAGCTGGGATGCAGCAGAGTGCATCTGGTCACTCTGGCTCCTCTTCTCCCCCCAAAAAAGACATCCCTGTCCAAAAACGCAAACCAAGCAAAGCCCTGCATGGTTACAGGCAGACAGGAGGGTGTGTGAGAGACAGAGCATCTCTGTGCACAGCCACATGAGCTGTACTTTGCAGAAACCAAGCCCCTGTTTTCCCATCTGTGTGATAATATTGATAATTATCAATAATCATGGATACCAGCCTGTAGCTGTTGGTAATTCCAGCAAGAAATGGCATTGGAGTAAAGTGTGGTCAGGTGCTTGAGGGCTCCCAGAAAGGCCCAGTTCTTGCTGCCCCACCTTTTTTAGGTGGAGAACTTTGTGTTTTAGGTGGCCCTTTGTGCTCTTCTTCTCCTCCATTTCATACAGTCCAGCCTTGCCAAAAAGGAGCGAGACAAAAGTGAAGGTCAGGTCACCATCAGGGCCTGTGGGCTGGGTGGGTGAGCAGGATCTGATGTGCTGCTGATCCCAGAGCAGCTCAGCACTGGCTGGAAAACCTGCTGGAAATCTGGGAAGAACCCAGCAGACAGCCCTGACCTGACACCAGTGGGGTGGGCAGGCAGGAGATGCCCCTCTGCCCCACAGCAGGTGTGAGGGGATATTAAAAACATCTCTGAGCTTGCCTGTGTGGGGGCCGAGCACAGGGGGGTTCAGATGGACTCAAACTGGTTTAGATACTAGGAAAAACTTCACTGGAAGGGTGGTTTGATGCTAGAACAGCTGCCCAGAGAGGTGGTGGATTTACCATCTCTGGAAGTGTTCAAAAAACTTGGGGATGTGGTTTAGTGGTGAACACAGTGCTGCTGGGTTACTGGTTGGATTTGATGATCTCACAGGGCTTTTACAGCCAAAAATAATTCCACTCCAGCCAGAACTATTCCATGAATAATTCTGTGACTAAAACCAAGGGAATGGTTTGTGGTTCAGCCTGCTTGTGCCAGCACAGCTCCAAGTGGGGCTGTACAGGATCCCAGGATATTTTCTGTCTCCCCAAAGCTCATTATCAGGGCTGAAACACAGAACCAGTGCAGCACCCAAGCTGGCTCAATTACAGCCAGTGTGAGCAGCTCTGCTTAGCCATTCCCTAAGGAAGGAAGCAGTGATTATTTGTGCTGCACAGCAGTTTGGATACCTGTAAGCAGGCGTGCATCCTGCTAAATGCATCCCTGGTAACGAGCTGAGGCTGTTCCCTAATTAATATTTCAAATATTCCCAGGCTAGATTGATATACTGTAAATGAACAGTGTCAGATGACAACAGAAATTAGATAAGGAGCAGCTGGAAGTGATCTGCTTGTATTTAAGATCTAGCACTACAAAACTGTTTTTATTACCAGCAGCTAAATAAAACCTTCAGGGATTTTCAGAGAGATGCTGCTGATGGTGACTGAGAAGGGGGAGCTCAGTTCAGGCTCCCCAGTACCCAGAGTGAGGAGCAGATCCTTCATTAGCACCAGCCAGCATCCCTGTACAGTGTGGTGCCAGCCATGTTCATTAGCTGCCTGTAATTAGCCAGGGGTCTGGAAATGGCCTGGAGGGTTAAAGGTCAAAGGAATTCTTTCTGAAATTCTTTATAAAATGAGGAGCTGGGTAGCTGAGCACAGAGGTTTGAATTTCAAGTGAGGATGCTCTCCTTAATGGAATGTAGGATTTCTGCAGTGATTGCTAAGGGCTACAGCTTGTAGGTTCCCCAAGCAAAAAATACAGCTGCACCACCTTCATCCTGAGGACAAATCTGCCTATTTCTCTTGGTTATTATCTGTCATGGTGCAGGGTTTGCAGTTCATTTTTGGTATGTTATTTGTAGAGTGTGGATTTGGCACCAGATCTTTGATTGTTAATAGATTATCCAGTTTAACACCGTGGTTGTTGTCACACTTGCCTGGACCCAGAATCATGTTATTAACTTTAGGGGAGATGCTACATCCCCTTCACCCTGAATGGTTAACAAAAGTTTGAAGGCTAGCTGGTTTGTTTCTGTCAGGATGAAAAAGCAGTGATATGTGGCAGCTACATTTTCTGTGTAGCCCTTTTTTAATCATTCACACGCACACAAAAAGGAAAATGCACATCTGTCTTGTTTCCTTAAGCACGATAGAGAGAATTCAAGCAGATTCTTAAACCAGAAATCAACACATCTGTTGCACCAGTGAGTGCTGTGACCAGGAAACTACAGGAAAACTGAATCTCTCAGCTTCCATGGAGGTGATTTCTCCTGGTTTGGTGATTTCTCCTGGTTTGGTGATTTCTCCTGGTTTCCACCCCTGGCCCACAGCGCAAGTGAGCAGGAGGGCAGTGCTCTGCCCTTTCCTGCCTCCTGCTGTCTCTCACCCTTCCTGATGAAGGTCCTGACTGGCAGAAGAGCTCCCTGACAGATTGGCCAGGCACTCCAGATTGCCTGGCAGAGGGAGTCTGAGTCTCCAAGTCTTGGAGAACTCCTACAGAATGCTCATTGTGTACCAGAGCTTGGAAAAGGCAGCTGGGCGAGGTCATTGTCCCATTGACCCCATCTCAAGGGCAACATCCAATGTCTCTCTTAATGTCTCCTTCATTGCCAGCCCTAAAATATACTGGATATCATTATAAGATATTGAAGAGTGCTCTTCTTCTGGTAAAATATATTCTGTTCAATAGTGAACATCTATCACCTCTATTCAGTGTGTGTTTGATGCTCATGAGTTTCAGGGGGCTGTGACTGTTCCTGGTACCAGCCACGTGGATTACAAGTGGGAAACAAAACAACTGTCTGGTCATTTGCAAGGCATGGCATCAAAAAGATAAAATGTGCTTTTGGTTTGGGTGAAGAACACTTGAAAAGGGAACCTCTATGATAGTAAAAGTAATTGCAAAAAAGGAAGAAGAAAATATTCCTTTTATGAAATGTAAACTCCCTGCTGTGGAAAACTATTGAGGCAAGTAGATGTGTAAGATTATAAAAAGGATTAGATATGGATTATCCAGGATTAAGGTAATGAACTCTCTTGGATAAAATTCACAAGTGGTTTTCATCCTGGCGTGTTTGGGGTCCTAGATAAAACTGTTATTTCTAGGTGGATAAAAACTGCCCTCTCCTGCATTGCAAGGACCAACAGTTGTTTGTGTTTGCTTCATTTCATTCTTAAAAATCCCTCCCAGCTCCCAAAGTGAACAAGAGCTGAGTGTGAAGGCTTCATTATAGTGAGTGGTGACATAGCATAGGTGAGGGGGGGTGTAGCTGGGTATAAACTGTGCACATGTGGGGACAAACCACAGTGTAACACATACATATAAATGTCTTTTCTGTTTATGTGTGTACATACACTCTGATGGTCCTTGACCTCAGCACAGACCTGAGGAATGAATGTTGGACTTAAAACAGAGAGTCCCTGTCAAAGTGTGAGCTTGCTGAATCAAAAAGGTCCTTAAAGTGTGAGGATTTAGCAAGGGATAGACAGAGAGCAAAGCAGATCTTGCTGCAGCACTGTGCAAACACTGCTGGTCTGAGCCCAGCTGCCAGGATGTCCTGCAGGGCTGGACAAGGGACACAGAGCAGCTCTTCCCTCAGGACCAACAGCAAAGGGGCCAAGGAGTCCAACCTGGAAAAGAAGAACTGGAGGGGAGGGTGTGACATGGCTGAGAAAAGCAGGAGTGGCTTGGACTGGGAAGAGAGGCTCACTGCAGCTTCCAAGCATGTGCAGCTCCAGAGCTTTGATGCACAGCAAGATCTTCCACGAGGGCCTGGCCTTGAAGGCAGTTTGGAGCTGCAGCAGTCAGGGCTATCAGCTCCACCCCTGTTTCTAATAAAAGAGCTTTTGCTTGGTTGTAGACAGTGAAAAATAATTTTCAGATGTTGCCGCTACTCACAGCGGGGTGTAATAGAGACTCATTATCATTCACAAGTCTAACTTAATTACATTTTTCTTGAAGGATTTTATGCTGTCTCAGTGGGAAAGGGGGGCTCATCTGCATACATTCAGGGGCTGTCTTTTCAAACCTTGGTAATATCGATGGTAAATGCAGAAGAAAGTTGGGGAATTACTTTAGGACCTTCATTTGATCAGTGCAAGCTGCAGCATGGATTCACCAGACCCACAGGAAATATTATCATGCCCAAAACCTGAATTCTTAGGCAACAAGATGTTACCTTGCTCCTTCCTGTGCGTGTGGCTTTCATCACATGGTCTGAAAATGAGTAATTTCTTCATTGGTCAAATCTTAAAGGCTTTTCTGCCTTTATTCTTGTATTTCTTTTGCAGAAAGAAATTTTCCTCCATGGAAGCCTCAAGGCATTAGTGAAAATTGAAAAAGCAAAATAAAAGAGACTGGAATTCAGTCTGGGATGATCAAAGCGTTCCTTGTTTAGCCATAGATGATGTCTGTGGGCAGCCTGGTGCTGCCTGGGGGGGTGGGGGTCCTTCTCTCTGTTGTGTGGTTACCCAAGGGCTGCAGCTCTGCAGGACACCCAGCAGCTGGGTGTGGGGAGCTCTTCTCTGAGCCCAGCTCCTCCAGAGGCTGCTCTGCATCCCTGCCCTTGTACCCAACGCACCACGATCCGCAGGGTCCCTCAGGGAACCCAAAATACCCAAACACAAAATGCCTTTGGGCGTTTTATTCACGGCTCAGCTGCCACGAGGGTCAGCAGAGCTTCACAGAGCCTGGGAGGGCTCTGCAGCCTGACCCCAGCCCAGCAATTAATGCTGCAGGGCCAGCCTTGGGGTGGGTGGTCCTAACCTGCACAGCAGAGGGTCAGGGAGGGTGACCTTTGCAGGCAGGAACAAAAAAAAAGGTGAAAAGAGGTGAAATCAGCTGTATAATTAGCTGTGTAATTAAACTTTCTGCAGGGCAAGGAACTCGAGGGCAGTTCTGCCTCCTGTGAAGTGCAGCAACACCTCCAGCCCCTCTGAGTACAGAGGAATAAAAGCAGTGCTGAGAGTGTTTCACTGATGGAGAGCACAGATCCAAAAGCAGCTCTGGCTGCAGGCTTAGCAAATGTCTTTGGGGTTAAAATGGAAGGATTTAGCCATTGTTATTGCCTGGTAATGCAGAAGGCCCCAGTGGGACAGAGAAAGGCTGAAACAAAGCAAAAGTAATTAAACAGAAGCAAAGCAGGCAGCACTTCTGTGCTGATAATCTATGCAAACGACAAGGTTTCTTGTTTGGACAATCAATAAAGTAGCCCATTTCATTTTATTTTTGTGTGGTTGCATGTAGTGGCTGTATTGTGATAGAAACATTGTGAAGCATTGATTCACAGATAGAAATATATCTGGGTTGCTTGTGGTTTATTAAGAAGATCAAGATAACAAGTGCTGCATTATTGATCTAACCCAGAGGGACACTTCCTTTTTTTCTGCCTGTCAATGAAATCCCATTGTAATTATTTTTTCCCTTTTCTCACTCTTCCTTTCCTCTCACCTCTCCCTATTTCTCTGGGGATGCAGTAATGAAGGAAGCACAAAAAGTGTCAGTCAGGACTGGCAGTGGGCAGGAGAAGGGTAGAAGGGACACAAGCAGAGGGAATGGAAGCAAAGAGCATCTGCCAGCTGGTATGGGAGTGCTAATTCTCTTCATCAAGGCTTAACAGGGTCAGAAACTGAACAGAGGCTGAAGTGGCCTCTTTTGTTTGCACTTTAGAAATCTTTAACTGTGAGTTTAAATCTCTATTTGTTGATGTTTGTTTATTTATCAGGTCTGCCTACAGGCTCCTGTGCAGAGCTGGATTTGCCAAGCACTGGGATTGCAGTGGGAAGGGGAAGGGGAGAGCTGGTGATTTATGAGCACAAGTCCTGCAAGTAGACAGGTTGAAGTGTGTATATCAGTTATGACCATAATGCAAATATTTTTGGGACAAGCACAGAAAAAAGACATTTCTTGGCTCTTGGCTGGAGGGAATCTTGGAAACAAGACCAACATTTAGTGGGGCAGGGCTTGGTGGGTCCCACTGCCTTGAGTCCCAGATGAAGCTTTGATCCCTTGTGTCCCTCTTTGGGGTATCTGAGTGAATGTTTTGTCACCTGTCAGTGCTCAGGTCACACAGAATGGGGCAGGTTTCGAGTGCACTTTGTCCTCTCCTCCCTCCCCAAGGTGTTGCTGCTCCTCCTGTGAGTTGGAGATCTCACTTCAGGCAGACACTGATGTTTTTCTATCCCTGATGTTTTCATGTAGTCATGGGTACCTTGGCTGTGCTCTCTTTATGATCAGCCTGGAAAATTCCAGCTGTGCACTAAAACCATTAAAGCCTGGGACAGGCCACTTGTCCTGTCCTTTGCTCCAGTGTCACCCTGAAGGGTCTCAAGGTGTCCTTAGAGCAAGCTAGTGAAGAGTCTGACACCTCATCTTTACCTGGGGGGCTGATGCTGGCCCAGAGGTGGAGGAGCATGGATGCCATGGCTCTGCTGCTGGAAAGGTGATGCTGCAGCTTTTTGAAAATCTCCATTTCCCTTCCCATGGACCTGCTTAAGCACAATTCAAATGGCTTGTCTACTCAGAGGATCTGGGACATATTCCTGTCCTTTATAATTTTTCTATTTCTGTAGCTTTGTATTTTTATATTTTTTATACATTTTACATCTTTGTATTTTAAAATATTAATATTTATTTGTATATTTTTAACACTGGCACTCACCGATCTTAAAGGACTCTTCCAACCTAAACAATTCTATGGCTCTGAAGTTCTGCATTCACCATTAGATCTCGTGTACTCAGCACATTGTTTCCTCCTCTCAGTGAGACCTCAGTGCTCCCAGTGCAGCCCTGCCAAGAGCTGCCTCTACCCAGCACTTGCTGCTGTTCCCCCTGCTGCCTCTGTTTGCTGCTCAGTTTATGGAGGCTGAGTTTTCCCACTCCATACATCCCACAGCCCTATAAAACTGAAAATACTTGCCTGGGTGTCATTGGGTTGTGCTTTGTTTATATAACCACAGGAAGAGCACATCTGAGAGAGCAGCAGAGCAAAAAGTTGAGCAGAGCAGAGTTAGGAAGAGGCCAGAATGGAACTGGTTTGTACTTTTGCCTTGTGCACTCACCTGTTCTGCTCATCCTTACTTGCAGGGCCAGATTGAAAAGCTCCCTGTCAGCACTTTGTGTCCTTGTCAGGAAGATGAGGTGCTCTAACACTCCCAGTAAAAGCATCACTCACTGGTTTGGTTTTCCTCTCAACATAGAAATAATTTTGTTTTGTCCTGTTTTCTGAAGCATTTCTGTAACTCATTTGAGCTGAGCTGTTTCAAACCTCTTTAGCCTGATGTAGGCACTCCAGATAGAAAATTCTAACCTTGTGGAAAATCTGTCATTATAAACCTAACCTGATAAGGTCTGATAAGGGTCATTTGCTGGGCAATGCTTCTGGTCCTGATGGTGATGCATGTGGCTGACAAATACTATTTATTTATTTATAAAAGAAAAATACAAGGCAATCTGAAGAAACCTGAGGTTCCCTTCTTATTTGAAAAGTGACAGACAACTGCTGGAGTGAACCAAGGCTCAGAACTCATAACATGACAGAGATGAATGGTGCTGCCTATCAGCCTTCTCACTGGCCTTGGACTGGGTGCTGAAATCTGAAAGGTTTCTGAGAGTTGTTCAAACCTAATGGTCACTTTGTGTTTGTGCCACTGTCAAGGAAGAATAAGGCAAGCTCCAAAAGCAGTTCAGGCTTTCTGTAATTCATAACTACACTCCTGGTTTAGGTGGATGTGTGACAGGCAGGTAAACTCACTTTTTGCCCGGGCAAAATAACAACATTTCCTACAGCAGCACCAGCTTTACTTGCAGAGGTGGGAGAGGCCATGAATCAGAGAAGATAAATTTCACATTCTGAGGTAGTCTGGCAAGTTCTTATGGCACTTAATAGCTGGCATACTCCCACTGCAAGGGAAGGAGAAAGCAAATTCAATCATTTATGTTACAGAAGTCCCACCGCTCTTTATTATGTGCACAGATGGTGTCTCGGGAGCTTTGCTGGCTGGCAGTGCTCTGCATGCCTAATGCCAGGCAGGGAGCTGTGCTTTCCCAGCCCAGGTGACAGTGGGAAAAACTATTTTCTTCCTAGTTCATAGAACCAGGTGGGCTTCCAACCTCTCCCATTTTTACATTTCATTTAAACCCACCTTCCAGCAGAAAGTCAAAATGTTATTGCAGAGGCAAGGGCAGAGGGAACAGGAAGTGCACCAAAGAGAGCAGATGATGCACCATGGAGTGAAAATCTACTGCAAAACAGAACAACAAATAAAGAGGTATTGGAGGACATCTAAAGGGACAGGAAATGGAGTTGCTTTGTCTTAAATCCTGTCACATAATGAAGACTTTTAAAGGGTAAAGTGTGGGATCAGCTAAATCAGTGGAAATCTGTCAACACGGGGAATGGAATGACCTCACCCAATGGCTTCTTGTTTTTTATGAAGGTTTTTTAAAACAGCAACACCTCCCATAAGAGCTGTATTTCTGCAGCTATTTACACCCAGCCCTGGACTGGCTTTTTCACATCAGTGCCATCTTTCTTGAGCTGTCTGCTGCAGCACTGTATCAATCAATTGCTCTTCTTCCCTGTTGCCTGGCTTTGGGAGAGTGCTCTCAGTAAAAGTTACAGGGCTGTGGAAAGGTCAGATGTGCTCAGCCTCTCTTTACAAGTGCTGCTCTAAGACTACCATTTACTTTTAGCAATAAAACACTGTGGGTTTATGTTTTCCCCCTCCAGCCTAAAGGTCTTGCAGCACTTAACAGCTATTGTGTTATGATATACAGCACCAGCAGGATACAGCAGAGCACCATCCCACCTTCAGAGGCAGGAGGGGAAAAAAAAACAACACAGAAGACTTGGCTGGCTTTTGAAAATCACCGATCTCATCTCAAAATCACAGATCTTACCTCAAAAATGCTTTGGGCCAGTAGAATTTAATTCCAAGGTCCTAAGGGTTGATTGAATTTGGCACGGATCCATCTGATTTCATGCTGATAAGAGAATTAGTGTTAGCTGAGACATTTGGAGGCTTAAAAAAACCAAAAACCAAACAACCCAGAGGAGATAAAAACCATCATGTCGTTGTAGTTGGTGGGCTTTGTCTTTATTTCTGCTTGTTGTGTGCTGTTGGATGGAAGTGAGCTTCAAAGGAGCAGCTGCACATGGTCAGAAGGCCAAAGGTTTGTGGAATAAGAACAAATATTTCACTTTCAGTGCATGTCTGGGGTGCCTGTATATTGAATATGCTGAAGGTTGTGGATTTAAATGGGTGTGACATCTATCAGGCCAACTCAGAGAGCGACTGCAAAGGATTTCAGGTAGAATTTCTTCTGTTGCACCCCAGCCTAACTAAACCTGAATGATTTCACCAAACCAGAGCCTCTGAGCTGCCTCTGGCTCCTACAGATGAGAGGTAAAAGTGAGTTCCACAGGAGAATAGCTCAAGAGTCCTTGATTCTGGGCTTGTGCCTCTACTTCCTCTGGACTTCAGCAAGTTTGAACACTCAGGTTGCTCTGATAACCTTGACCTAACCCTCTCAGAGCTGAACACCCACAGATGGAGACAGAGCTTACTGAGAATTTTGCCCTGGATTTTTTCATTTTCTCACTTTTTTCCTTAAAGGACCTTTGCTACAAAACTTTCCAGATTTCCTTGATGACCTTAATTAATGAGGCAAGAGTACAGGTTAAACGGCAGAGCTCTTTATGGGCCTGTCCTCTTTCTCTGTTTAGGCATTGTTGCTATAATCAGTACTTTTCTCTTGGTCTTCCTTATTGCTTTATTGTTTGGGCATTAAAAGGCCAAAGAAGAACAGTATGTGTTGGCCATGCTCAGATTGCCCCAATGCCCAGGGAGAACTGGAGGCCATGCTCAGGGCTCTGAGGGGTGGTCATTTGTCTTAGCACGTAATTCTGCTGATTTCTGGAAGAAATTTCACATTTCCAGCCTTTCACCTTCACCAGTGCTCACAGAGCTGACCCAAGGGGCTGGCCCAAAGGGAGCTAATGAGATAACTTGCACTGGTAAGATGGAGGAGTTGATAACAATGAATATTTAAGTGGTAAAATCTTCCACTGCCACCACTGAAGGGTTTTTTTTCCCCTACTAATTATTGCCATTAATAAAGTCCTGCCAACACCTGACTAATGAGGACTCAGCACCAAATTTACTTAAACTATGGCCTTTTGTTTTCTTGGTTGTGTAATGTGGGTGACAGTTGCCAGGTTGCTGAGCATGAAGGTTTTAGAGAGGTTAATAGAATATGGAAACAGCCTTACAAGAAATCCATGCTGATGAAAATAGAAATTATTATTGAAAATAAGCTGGAAAATTCAGAGAAATGCTAGATCTGCTTGTTTCTGTCAGGTGTTCAGAGAAGTGGCTGGTGGTGTGTTCTGCTTTCTAGGTTGGCACACTGAAAACCCAAATCTGAAGATGTTGCAGCTCATTACAGTTAAGAGCACTGGAGTAGAAAAGCTTTAAAGATCACTTAACTCTCCAACTATTCTAGATTTTGTTTTCTGCTGCTGGAAGCCAGGATAGAGTCTGAACTCTCAAGTTTCAGTTTGACTTGTATACACCAGTTTATGAAAAGAAGTGCTCAGAGGAAGGAAAATAAAAATCTCCATTTTCTTCATTCAGAGCTCTTTGTTGAAGCTGTGAACTCACCTCCATCTGGATGACTCCTTTTATAGAGGTGACATTCCCAGAGTGTGTGCAAGAATTTACCCAGCCCCTCAAGATATCTTGCCACAAAGCGTGCTTTACAGCTTAAGATTGACTTATTTGCAGGTTATCCTTAAATCTTTTTGAAGAGGAAGCTTTACCTATTTTTAACTCCTTTTGAGTAAAGTGCCTCAGTGGCTGACCCTGGTGGGCACAACGTGGTTTCATTTTGAGCTCTTGTGGAGTGGGGATGTGGTGGGAATGCCTCTCATCTGAGTTTTGAAGGCTTTAGGGGAGTCTGTGCAGAGCAAGCTGTGATGTGGAAGTCAAACCCTTCCCTGAGGAGCAGATCTGAACCCTCTGAGAGTGTGGAATTGCTGCTGAGGAAGGTGGGGGCTGCAAGTGCAGAACCAAAATGTCAGCCTGAGTCCCATGGGGGAGATCTGGGGCTGTGAATGTCAGTTGACACCAATCTCTGGCTTCATTTTAGAGTTGTTTCATGTTTATACAGTGTAATTGCCATTAAATGCAAGCTCTCTGAGCTTTATTAAAAATAGCATCACATTAACCTAACGAGTTTTTACAGGCAGGATTGATAACATTTATTAAAGGGTGTATATAATGTGTTTTTCTGCAATAAGAGATTGACCTGAGAGGTCTTTCTGATCCCAGTTGCTCCTGTTCCAGGCAAACCATCCACGAGAGGACAACAGAGCCTCCTGTGCCACTGGTGGGGCTGTGAAAGGAGCATAATTAAAAAATATTTCAATGCATAATGAATCTGTCATCTCTGGGAAGAATATTTGCTCCTGTTCCCTGTTGTGACAGCCTCCTTTGGCAGTGCCACCTCGTGGAGCTGGTGCTTGTGGAGAAGGTGGCTGGATGCCACGGGACATCAGGAATTACAGGGGGATCTTTGCTGGAATTGTCTTGGTTTGGAAAGACAGGAGTCTGCTAAGGAGGGCAGGAGCCTCCCCTGAAATGGAAAATGTAAACCCTCCCCACCCCTCTGAATTCCTATACATTTTAAATTAAGGGACTCTGAGGCAAAAATATGGGAGCAGGAAATAACAGTTCTTTAATAGGGAAGGAAAAAAATTAAAAGGATAAAATAAACAATGCAGTAAACTAAACCAACACTGCCAGAGTCAGAACCCAGCCTGACACCCTGTGGGTCAGGCTGTTGGCAGCAGTCCCATTGGAATTGTGGCTCAGCCCTCCTGCAGTGCCAGGGCTGGTTCTGCTGGAGCAGGGATCCTGGAGAAAGGTGCAGTCTCTGCCTCTGAAGATCCAGGGCAAGAGGCAGCTGCTGTTCCTCTGGGCAATCCAGTGCAGAAGCTGTGCTGGTGTTCCAGAAGCTCCAGATTCTATCCAGGTAGGAATGCTTGGCTCCTCCCTCTGGGCTCCCATCTGCCAATGGGATGCTGTAGTTCTTATCAGCCATGCAGGGACATTCCATAGCTGTTATCAGCAGGTGTCCCCTCCCAGGGAGGTGTGAATGTGGTCACTCAGAGAGAGATAAGGCAAACTGCCCACTTGACAAAACATAATCTGCCATTCAGATGGTAATGGAAAACATCCTGCATTGCAATCTGGAACAGGAATGTTCATTTATGGACATTCATAAATAAACATTCCTCCCCACTTCCCTGTCTGCTCCTTCTTCTGGTTCTTGGTTGATTCAAGAGGTGGCAGCTGCCAAGCAGCAGCAAATTCCTCAGTGTGGCCTTGGGAAGGGCTGGCCCTCTGCTCCTGTCCCACAGCTCAGTCCCTGGACAGGTAATGGTACCTGCAGGGATTCATGGCCCTCCCTGCCCTTCCTCATGGTGCTCAGCACAGCCCAGCTCCTGAGCCATGGCCATAAAACAGGAGAACAATGGGGCTGTGGCCCTGCAGCCTCTGCGATATATTTCAGCCATGCTTTTCCTTAAAAATAAAAGGTTGAAAAGGAGTTGTAATTAAGATGAGCCTGGTGAGGGTGGAGAATTTCCCTGGACAAGATGGAGCAGAGGTCAGAGCTGGAGTGTGCAGTGTGATTCTGGTCAGATCCTCAGTGCTGCCTGCCCACAACACTGAGGAAGTCAAGCAGGCTTTTCTAAACATCTGTATTCCTTTTTTTTCATCTCTGTTTGTGTGGGGGGATAGAATGTAAGAAAATAAAGATGGTGCAGAAGGTAATCTCACACCTGAGGAGCTGCAGCTGTGCTAATCCCCAAAGATTAGGAACAGGCCTGCCCTTAACAGGCCACAGCTGTGTCCAATAAGGATGAGGGCTATAAAAGAGTGGGTTAGCTGGGTGAGGGGGGAGTTGGTGTTTGTTGGCTGTGCTGAGAAGAAGAAGGGGTCAGTGCTTGTGAGGAGATGCCTGTGAGAAATCACAGAGAAGGTATGGGAGCTTTGCAATAAGATGATAATGTGTCTGGAGTCCTTAGAGCTTATGGTTAATGTTGCCCTCAGTGAACTCTGGTGCTAGAAACTGAAATTTCTTTTACTGGTAGACTCAGCTCATCAGATTGGCTTCCATGTAACTTCTGGGCATGGGGATCATGAAAAGAGGTAAGAGAGACCTCCATTAAGGTGACTTCAGCTGTGGGGTGAATGAATGCAGCTCCCCATCAACAAGGAATGCCCTGGAAAGTGCTGGTGCAGATTTGGCACTGGCAGCAGTAACTCCCTTGCCATTGCTTATTCCAGGGCATGTGCTTAACTGTTGGCATTTATTCTGTTGTTGTTTTTTTCTTTTTTGAATTTAAAGCCAAAGTTTAAGTAAATGAAATGGATTAACAAAATAAAATAAAAATAATGAACAAAGGTGGTAGAGTAGGAGGTGGAAAAGGTGGTGCTGAATGGCAGAATTGATGCAGGAGATTCTAGAGAGAAAACTTCAGGAAGCCCAGGGAAATAGAGGATCAGGAAAAGGGGTAGAAAAGGAGAAGGAGCAACTGCTGCTCAGAAAAGGGAGAAAAAGTAGCTGGAAAAGATGTGGTGGAGAGTTGGAATCACCTGATGGAGAGTTCTCAGCCTTTGGTGGTCCAATCAGGAAGGGAGAGATCTGTAAATATTTAACAGGGAGGCTGCTGAGGGGAAATTGCCTGCAGCCTGTTTGTCTGGGGCAAGGTTTCAGCTGCTCTCACACGTGGAGGGAATGCAGGCAGAGCCCTGTCAGTCACCCCCAGCCAGCAGGGACAGGACGTGACAGGGATTAGAACAGGGAGAGCCAGCCATGAAAAGCTGCTGCTCCCACAGACTTGGAAATAAAAGCTTCAGATGGCATTTTTTATTTCCCTGTGTTGCACCTTTGTGTTTAAAAGGAGGGAAAAGAACAAGGTTGTTTGTTGAGGTTTTAAGCAACAGAAAAAATCCCTGGCTTTGAGTTGCTGCTGGTTTCTCATTTTTTATATCTTTTTTATGTTATCCTGCATGCATCACTCTGCAGCATCTTCATAGGCTGAGGGATAAAGCATGACATAACTAAGATGTACAGTGTGCTCTTTGGCTAAATGGTGGGACTGGTGAAACATTGCAATCATTTTTCTGCCTTTTATTTGAAATCATAAAGAGTTAAGTGCATCAGATTGCTGGGCTTATTTTTTCTTCCCTTCTGTGTATGAAAAATTGAAGGAGTGTGGTCGTTAATTTAGGAGTTTGTTGGGAGAATATACTGACTCTGACACCATTAATTGAAATAAAGAGCAGGAAACATCCTGAGCTGCAGGAAAAAAATACAAGGGAATGTTTGGCAAATGACATAAAGGATGAGATCTCAGGGTTCAAATTTACTGCTAATGCAGTTTCCAGTTAGCACTCAGTGGTGAGTGTTAAGGAGCAGGGAATAAAGCAACAAGGTGGGCTTTGGGAGGTGTGGAGGCGTTTTCCCAGTGTCTTGCAAATTAATAGATATTTTTCAAAGTTTATTCACTGAATCCCTGCAAATGAGCTACCTTTCAACCTCTCTGTCTTAAGGAGTACACTGTAATTGTGGAATAAGTTTCCAAATGTAAGGCTTTATTAAGGTAGACACTAAATCCATATGTAGATACCCAATGTTTGTTTTTGGCGTTTTGCTGTCAGAAAATGTCAGCAAATAAATGATAAAAGGCATCTCTGGGTGCCTGGGATGATAATTTAGGTACATTTGTAGATGTCTCAGAGTACTGTAGCTGTAAGAAAGACTGACCAGCATAGGATCATTTATTATAAATAACACCCAACTAATAGCCCTGTAAACCCAATGTGCTGCTGTTGAAAATGGGTTTTTTTTGGTCTTCAATTCTTTTGATTATCCTTCATGGTTAAATAGGATTAAATACAAAGAATATATGAAATCCTAGAAATGCTCTTCTTTTCCTGAGGAATATTAGTGGATTAGTGGAGGGAGGTTGCTCAGAGAAGCTGTGGCTGCCCCATCCCTGGAATTGTTTAAAGATGGGGCTTGGAGCAGCCTGGGGACAGTGGAAGGTGTCCCTGTCATGGCAGGGGGTGGCACTGGATGGGGTTTAGGGTCCTTTCCAACCCAAACCTTCCTGTGGTTCTAGAACATTTTTGGTGCCACTCTTATGGAAGACATCTCTGAATTCGGAGGGAGGGGAGGAATGTCCTTCATGGTGTGAAGCCTCTCCTTGTGGGGCAGCATCTGTGTCAGCTTTGGCTCTTCTGCCTGTGGCCTCAGTGCTGGGGACAGAGGAGCTGCTTGGAGGAACCAGGTTCCTCTGGGTGTGCTCCTGACTCTCCCAGCTTCCCTGGCTCCATCCTCCCATTCCAGTGGTTTCTGAGGGTGCTGCACAGCTCAGTGCCTGAGCAGATCTGGAGGAAAACAGTCCCCTGAATAAAAAGAAATGGATTTGTAAACACTGGCAGAGATAAGAAGGGAATCTGTGGTGGGAATAGGCATGTCAGGAATGCTGCAGTGACAAGATCAATTTGCTTCGATCAGTGCCTTAGACTGCAGCAGCAGCAGCTCTTGTCTGAAGGTACGTGTGCCCAGGGAATGTGTGGGATGGGCTCTCGTGGGCTGCCTCTGCTCCCAGTGGGCACATTAAATGTCCCAGCAGAGCAGACAGAGACAGAAGTTTAGGAAACATAATTGTACACCTGTGTATCTTCTCTCAGAAGATGGTCTGCTTTGAAGTTTGAAACTTTAGGGGTGGGATATTAGCACAGAAATTAATTTTTAGACAGCAGTGCTATCTGGTTAGAGTAATTGCTTATTATCTGCTTCCCTGGGGTTTTAAGCTCTTGGAAACGACTATTTACATCTCTGTGTGTGCTTAAAGGCAGGAGAAAATTGCACTCCATCGTTTCAAACTCTGTTCTGGCTCTCTGAAGTGCCAGGAGGGAAAGGGAGTTTGGAGAGAACTTTCCTGTCTGCTCCAGGAAGCTCCTGGGTTGGAAAGGACCTTAGGGACATCTCATTCCATGGGCAGGGACACCTCCCACTGTCCCAGGCTGCTCCCAGCCCTGTCCAGCCTGGCCTTGGGCACTGCCAGGGATCCAGGGGCAGCCCCAGCTGCTCTGGGCACCTGTGCCAGGGCCTGCCCACCCTCACAGGGAAGGATTTCTTCCTAATACCCAATCTAAACCTGCTCTCTGTCAGTTTGAATCCATTTCCCCTTGTCCTGTCACTCCAGGCCCTTGTAAATTGTCCTTCTCCATCTTTTTTGTAGGCTCCCTACAGGTGCTGGAAGGGCTCATATGAGGTCTCTGATTTTTAATATTATTTAAGTCATGAGTGACCTCAGTGCTGGTGAGTGGCCGTGCTGGGGTGTGGGGGATAGAGAAGTTTTATTCTTTCCCTTTGTCTTTTTTATTTGTTAATTTGTTTGTTCCAAAGTCTACAGTAAACACTGCCATAAACTATGCTGATGTAAAACAACTGCAAATTGAGGCATTATTTCATGTTATTTGTACCACAATTTTATTGCATTCACAGTTATTTACAGTATGTAAATAAGCTTCATAGTGTAGAAAAATGTTCTGCTATAACTCAGTTGTTTGAGCATTAAAAAGAAGGGGAGGGAATCAACCAAACCCCATAGATACAGGCAGCAATAAGAGATTATGGATAATACTATGGATATTTTTTTTTTGTTATAGGATTAGCTCTGTTTGAAAATAGCACCCATTTCCTGAAACACTGAAATCTGTGTACTTCAGCTACCTGCATTGTGTTATAAATCTATAATGACTATTTTCCATCAAATGTTGTGTTACAATTTGAATTATTAAATGCTAAATTGCTGTGTATGGATTGTAAAGCAATGAGAATTTCCTGCTAGTTGAAAGGGAGAGCTACAGTGGGTAAGAATTCAGCCTTTGATGAGCATTGCAGCGTCTGTAGACAAAAGCAATTATATGCAGATGGAGCCCAGGCAGCACAAAGATAAATGGAAGGTCCTTTTAAATTCTGCTTGCAGCATTCCCTACATCAACATGGGCTGCAGTGTGATTGTCTGGCTTTTTCAGGGCTCAATTTTCATCCCACTGAATGTAAAGGTAAAAACATCTGTTGATTTCAGCAGCAGCAGGGTGGGGCGCTTTGGGAGTAGGTTAAAGCAGGATAAAAATTTTTGGAGAGAGAGAGAGAGAGAGGTAGCAAACTTTGGCAGAGAAATACTCCTTGGGTGCAGGTAGCTTGGAGAGCCTGCTCAGATGGGGAAGAAACTTCTGGTTTTGCCTTTATGCTTTGTATTGGTTTGCTGGGTGTATTTCCAGGATTGAGGGTAGTGTCCCTTTTTTCCCTGGAGAAACCACAGTGTTTGGCAAATATAGCATGAAAAAAAGCCCCTGTAATAAAAGCCAATAGAAAGGAGAGATGCATTCTGGCAGTGCTGGCCAAAGAAAGGGATTTTTGAGAGCCAGGTGAAGTTTGTGTTTGGTGGACCCAATGTGTGTGTCAGTAATGACAGGGTACCTGCAGGTGGTGTTTTCTACAGGGTTAGAGGAGCCAGTGGCCTCCCTGGCCAGGGATAAATGGACACTGTCAGCTCCACACATGGTCAGAGATCATGGGAGGGTGGGAGAGGTGCTGTACAGATCCACAGGTAGTCAGGAGAATGTGTTTCTAGAAAATGAAGTCCCGTGTCCAGCTGTCACAGGTGATGCTGTGTCTCACCCTGCTTGTCTCCTGCTCCCTGTAGTTACTGACAGCACATGATTGCTGCTGGATGTGAGCACAAAGCTCTTCATCCTGCTTGGAATTCATATCCTGCTTCACACAGAGATGAACTCTCAGCTTCCCTGCAAAATATTTAGAAAACTAGACAAATCCCTTCTGTCAACTTTCATCATGGATTTCAGTGTGGAGATGGCTCTTTCCCTTCTTGTTAGGACAGGCAGTGCCTTCCTGGCAGGCTGCAGGGCTGCCCCTGCCTGCTGAGAGTGTGCTGGAAGCTCTGCTGCCTTGGAGGGACTTTGTTTCAGGGCAATAAATCTCCTTTTTGGGCAGCAGGATTTCCCACTGCTTTTCCCAGCAGCCAGGTGAGTGCACCTGCATGCAGTGTGCTGTCACACTGCTGGGAGCTTGGCATCTGCAGGGAAACAGAAAGTCTTGAAGGTTTAAAAAGTAATAAAAGCAAATTGGGTTGAAATCCAACTGCTGGGTCACATCAGAGTGGGGAGGGGCTGCCCTGCCAGGTGTGGTTTAGTCCTCACTCTGTCCTTCTGCCTTGGCTTCTGCTTTAGAGCCCTCTGAAAGGGCAGGGGAAGGTGCTCCATGGCTGTGCCATGCCCAGGACAGAGCAGTATGTGCTGCACCTTGTCCAGTGCTGAGCTGCTCTTCCAGCACGTGGAGATGTGTGGGTGTGATGTATCCACCTGGATGTTTTGAAAGCACATCAACATCAGCTCTGCACAAAGCTCCTTTGCATAAAAGCCATGGCAAACACATTCCTAGCCCCTCTTTGAGCCTGGTGGCACTGCAGTGGTGCACAGAGTTTGGGGTGGCTTGAAGAGCAGAAAGGAGCACAGCTATTCCTTCATTATTATTTTTTTTCAAGCAGCACATGCCTGGTTTCTCAACTTTTATTGGGACTGATGTTGTCTGGTAGGAACCTACACTTCCTTTCACCCCCAAGTGCATCCCCCAGACACTTTTATCTTTGCTTCCTTTTCCCTGTCTCTAGGAGTCAGGGCTGACATCACTCTCCCAAGCCCAGTGTTCTGGGATTTAACTGGTATCAGAACAAACCCCAGCCAGCAGAGCAGGATGAGCTGTGGCCAGGGCTTTTCTTTGTGTGCTTTCAATGGCCAGACCCCCAGTAATGTGCTGCAATGAATCAGCCCCTTGCAGACATGGAATAAATTAGTTCTTTTCTTGGGAAAAGAACTTTACCATAGAAGCAGCATAAACTTTGTTGCATTACCCTAAGGTGCCCAGTAATTGCTGCTGATTGGAAGGGAAAAGCCATCCAGAGGAGAAATACAATTTGTTGCTGTGGCTACTAGCTCTCAGATTTATTATCTCTCCTCATTCTCCCTGAGTGTTGTAAAATACACCACACATTCAGCTTGCTTTCTTTCTTTGCTGTTGTTGTTTTTGTTTTGTGGTTGTTTTTTTATTTATTTCAGAGTAAGCCCTGTCTGCAGGTTTATGGCACTGCCAGGTGCAGCATCACTGTGGACTTGCACTGTAGCTGCTCAGTGCTGGCATTTGTTCAGAGGCTGCCACTGGGACATAAAACACCTTTTGTCCTCAGTGTCTCATCCTGGGGTGGAGCCAACCTTGGCTCTGTGTTAAGGGAAAAATGGAGAAAACATCTGGGATATTGGGTGGCCACAGCAAGAGTTTTCACAGTTTCAGGGAAACGTGGTTCTAATGCATATGCACGTTTTGTGGATGAAAAATAAATACCTTAATTTCAAATATGAATTGAATGCATAACATTTTATACTTATAACATTGGGAAGGCAGTGTGAGGCACAGAGAATAATTTCAGTGTGTGAGAGAGCAGCTTGCAGTCCCAAGGAGGAAGGGAGGACCTTTCCCTAAAGGAAGAGGCAGAGTTGATTGTCCTGCTCCTCTCTAGGATTTTTGGGTGAGCTTGGAAAAGTCCTTCCAGCCCCTGAATTCATTTACAGCACTGCTCCCCTTGGTGCTGAGAAGTGCCTTTGACTATCAGGGATGCAATTGCTCCTCTTCACCCTGATAAAACTCCCTGCAGTGTGAGCATTTCTCCTCTGCTTTCATTTGTCTCTGCCTTCCACTGATGGGGTTTTGCTTTTCACGGGGTGAGTCCCAAATTCCACTAACATATCTTAAAGAGATGTCTTGCAGAACAAAGCCATGTGTTAGACGTGGCACAGGAAATTGTTATACCAGAAATGAAAGCTAATGCACTGAGAGAGCACAGTGTCTTCTTCAGAGGCTGCTTTTTAGCACAATAAATGAGGAAAATATGTTGTCAGCTCTTACATGGTCTGGGATTTAAGAAATCTTAGTGGTAACTCCTTGACAGGAGCCTGGGAAACTGGCTCTTGATAGAGGAGTCTCTTGGGCCAGCTGCAGCTTTCTGAGATCTCCTAATTTCCTCTGAAAAGATGCTCAGAGCTTTATTTGGACTGCCAAATTAATATTTTGATTAAACATACTGATTTACCATTTAGAAAAAGAAAAAAAAATAGTATTTTTCCCTCACTCTGGAAGAGGGTTATTTAGTTAGGTTGGCAGTAGGAGAGAAATTCAGTAGGGCACAGAAGACTTGTGAAGCAACCACTGTGCTCTCCTGGGTAATATTCCTCACTTTTCCCTTCCTCATGTGATCTGACTACTGGGATCTTGTCTAAAGGTCCTTCATCTGTCCAAACAGAGACTAAAATCCACCTCCTCACCACCACCTCATGCTCTTTACCTGTTGTTGCCTCATGTTTTCCTGCTGTTTGCTGCCCTGGGGTTCCCAGCCTGGGAATGTCTCTGTTTTCCAGCAGGTCATTGGTTTCTGTATCCTGTCAGCCACTTTGGGACTCTGATGTTCTTACTCTCAGCCTTTCACTCTGTGCAGCTCCTGGCTGGGTCAGGCTGTGCCATTTCAAGCACCACAGGTGATAGAGCTGTTTTTATTTTTATTTTTTTTTTGCAGCTCCTCAGTGCTGTGGGGGGAGGGCTCCTTCTGGAGAGCTGAGATTTATCTCACTAAACACAGGGGCTGCATTTCCAAATAACTTGGATTTTGAGCTGATCAGGCAGCAAAAGAACTCTGGATTTTGGAACATGCCTCACCTATTATCTCTCTAATGACAGACTCCCCAGCCAAACCTGGGGAGCATGGGGCAAGCTCAGGGGTGTCAATATTTATTAATAAAATGGGATTTGCTTTGGGATCTTGATGGCAGCCTGAGCTTTTCTGCAGACATAAACTGCAGCTCCTGGGTGCTGGTACTTGCAGAAACACAAGTGCTGACCCAAGGCAGAGAAGGACTGTGCAGCCCAAAGGCAGCAAGGCCCATGAGCTCAGGCAGGAGTGTCCACGAGAGCCAGCACACTCATCACCACAGTTCACTAATTACCTCAATTACTGGGACAGCTTCCTGATCCCATGCCAGCTTTTGAGCTTGTTCCTTGATCCCTGTTTAATGACACAGTGCTCCCCTTGTTAATTTTTATATTTATGGCCCCTGCCCTCATATTCTTTGGGTCTGTTAAATTTTATGCTCTGTAAAACTGTTCAGGATTCATGGTGACCCCATTGCTACCCCAGCTGATGTGCACCAGAGCCAGCCAAAGTTCCCAAAAGCTTACAGCAAAAGAACAGGAAACTTGAAAATTGATATAGGGAGTTCAAAGTGGGCAAATATGGAAAGTGTTCTTGGAATTCTTCAGCCTCTAGAACTGGTTTTGTGTCAGGAAACTTTTTTCTCTAATTAAAATAGGTTGGTTTTTTTCCCACAGAAATTAATTGTAAAATATCTATGTGTTGTCTCTGGAATTTGGGGCATTTCAGATTGCTGTTTGGCTCATATTCTCTATCAGATAAAAATAGTGGATTTTTAAAATGGTCTTACAGCATTCCACAATTTATTTATAGTTGCAATCAAATATTATTTAAGCATCAGTGGTTGTATATTCTTACTTAATGTATAAGAGTTTTGTCATGGATTTCACTACATTCATAGGCTGAATTTCTGTTATAATTTAAATGAAGGCTTTTTTCCTATTCCAAATGAAGTTATCAGTTCTGCCATAGGTTTTTAAGAGAAGCAGGGAGTTTAATGTAATAACACAGGCTAACTTCTTGACTAACACAAGTCATAGGATTTCAGTTGCTGACGTGTCCACCCCAAAAACTTCTGGTTGACCTGGAATGAAAATGTGTGTATGTGTGTATAAAATTCAATCTTCTTTGAAAGATAGGAAATGATGGAAAAGCTACTGCATCCCTTGGCAATCTGTTCCAATTTGTTAGAATAAGCTCTCCTAACTCAGACCTTCATTCAGATAAGGTTGGAATCATTTAAACTGCCTGTCTCATCACTCCTTTGCCTGCACATGTTTTCTGTTGTCAGTGCTTCCAGCTGCTGTTCAGGTCATTCCCACACTTAATTTTAAGAGTTCTTTGGAACCTTTCCTTCTCTGTACAAGCCCTGTGTCTTGTTGTATTTGAAAAATCGCAGGTGTTTGATTGGCTTCCATAACAAAATGGTACAGGAACACCTCACACAAGAAAACAGGACTGTGACCATGTTCACAAGGGTCTGAGGGAAGAGATGAGGATCTGACTTCATGTTTCTGAAGGCTTGATTTATTATTTTATGATATATTTTATGATATATTAAAACTATGCTAAAAGAATAGAAGAAAGGATTTCATCAGAAGGCCAGCTAAGAGTAGAAAAAGAAGGAATGATAACAAAGGCTTGTGACTTGGAGAGAGAGTCTGAGCCAGCTGACTGTGATTGGCCATTAATTAGAAACAACCACATGAGACCAATCACAGGTGCACCTGTTGCATTCCACAGCAGCAGATAACCATTGGTTACATTTTGTTCCTGAGGCCTCTCAGCTTCTCAGGAGGAAAAATCCCAAGGAAAGGATTTTTCATAAAAGATGTCTGTGCCATAGGAAAAGTCAGCCTGAGTGTAGGAAGGTGTCAGCTAACCCCAAATGCTGCTGGGTGGGTAAATAAAGGAAATGGTGCTTGTGGTTCTGCTTTTCCATCTGTAGATGACACAGTCACTTTTGGAGGCCAGTCCTGGCTGAATCCCAAGCTCCCATCTGGAGCAGACTCTGCAGTTCCAGCAGGGTCACTGCCTTGGAGCCCATGGTGCAGCCGGGTTCTGAGTGTGCTCTGAGTGCTCCTTGCACTGAGCTTTGCCCTGGAGGCAGCGAGTGAGGCTGCTGGGGTTTAGCTGGGGTGTTACTTGAGGAGCATTGCAGTGCTGTTACAGAATCACAGAGTTATTTAGGTTGGAAAACACCTCCAGGTTGTGACCAATGCCCACCTTGTCAGCTAAAGCAGAGCTCTGAGTGCCACATCCAGCTTTTCCTTGGGCACCTCCAGGGATGGGGACTCCCCACCTCCCTGGCAGCCTGTCCCAGTGCCTGACCACCCTTCCACTGAGCAATGCTGAAGGTGTGAATCCAAGGGAGCTGGTGCTCTGCTAAATCCTGGATTTGTCCCTCACTATCAGGCCCATAGTTTCAATCTGGGCTCACCCTGGCTGGTGCAGCTCACCTGGAGCCTGTGGAGAGCACAGCTGCCTCATTTCATCTCCTTGCTCTGGACATTCTGCTTTGTTTCACTTCCTTCTGATTGTCTGCTCTTTTCTACCTCTCTTTGCTCCCAGGCCATTCCCCTGGAGCCCTGCATTGCCCTTCCACTTGGCCTCATGTTCATGGTCACTGTCCTCTACCTTGTTCCCCTCACAATTCAGTGTTTCCTTGTAAATCCATCTCAGCTGCTCCATCCCTGCCCTGTGCCTCCAGGCACTTCTGCCAGCACAATTTCTGAACATTTTGTCAATGTTTCCATCCTAGTTACCCACTGGATCTGCTCACTGAATGAATTCCTTGGCTTTTTAGCTGATCACATCTCTGGGCATGAAGGGGGAAGAAATAATTGCTGCAGGGCACAGGGGTCAGGGTGTTTGGCTGCTCCTCTTGTGCTCTTTAACAACCTGAGTGTTGGCCATTAACCATGGTAAAAACAACTGCCTATTTCCGAGTCTGTTGGAGTATATTTATGAGTATATTGTGAGAAGACATGGAAATCTGGGTATTCTGTTTAATAGCTAGAATTTAAAATCTTAGGGTTCTTTTTATTCTGATCAATCAACATTTTTTTTTTCCTTGAGCACTGCAATTCTAGAACCACAATAACCCTCAATTAAAGGAATATTTAAACCTGTAAATTGCAGTGAACAGAAGTGACCAGAATTGGTACCCACTGCTGAATTGCAGAGCAGGGATACTCATGTCAGCAGCTAAAGAACCTGCCTAGCAGCACATCTGCCAAATCACTGGCTGAGCAATGCTTAATTAGCAAACTGGAGCTGCCAAGGGATGCTCTGAGGGTGTGTGCAGGAATTGTGTGGGGTTTGCATCCCCAGAGCAGCCAGGAGGGGTCTGCAGCTGTCAGCTGATGGTGCCTGGAGGAAGGGCTGCCTGCACCTGCAGTGTGGGGATGCTGGGATCATCCAGGGGGTTGCAGGCAGCTCTGGAGAGGAGCCTGGTGCTGGCTGATGGCATCCCCTGAGCTTCAGCGGTTAAATGGCTGCTTAAATATTTTATAATACTTTGCATCTTTTAGTAAAATAGACCTGAGACTGTCAGTCCCCTGAGGATCCCAGCCTCTGGCCTTCAGGACCACCTGGAGCTCTCTCCTGGGTGTGGAAGTCAACAGCAGTGACATTGGGGAATTCAGTGGAGATGCAGGTGCTGTGGAAGAGTGTAGGGGGATGGAATATAAGAAAATAAAGACAGTGTAGAAAGTAATCTCACCCCTAAGGAGCTGCAGCTGGGCCAATTATCAAAGATTAGGAGCAGGCCTGACTTTAACAGGCCACAGGTGTGACCAATGAGAAGAAGATGCTATAAAAGAGTGGGGTGGCTGGGTGAGAGGGGAACTGGGGTCAGTGGCTGCTTTGTGAAGAGGAAAGAGTCAGTGCTGGGAGGAGATGCCCATGAGGAACACCAGGAAGGTTTGGAACTTTTGTGATACGGAGACAGCAGTGTGGAACCCCTGTGATAAGATGCCAACAGAACAGCAAGGGAAGCCAGTGTGGGATAAAGAGTTAAGGAGAATTTTCTCATTTCAAAAGAAGTGATAGACTGCTGCATCTCTGGGACCCTGCAATCCCAGGGTACAATAGGGAGAGAGGCTGCAGTAGAACCATGATGGATGATAATAAATGCTTCTTTGCATTAGATTTCTATTTTCTACAGAGAAACATTTATTAGTGGTGAGTGATTGTATGGTCTTGGGGGTTTATTCATCTGCTGTTTCCCAATCCACTGATGAATCTTAACTCTTCATGTTCCAGCTGTTGTTAATGATCTGAATGACCCTTTTCAGAGCTGACTGGCATCTGGGCAGGCTGGGCAGCCTGGCCCAACAAATCAGCTGGGAATTGAGTCCAAGTGGAAAAACAAAAGCAAAAAGAGTTGGGAGGCAGAGCTGGCACAGCCTGCCAGCTCTTGGAAAGAATATCCCAGCTTCAGGGGCACTTGGAGAGTTGTTTCCTTTGTGTCTTGCCCCAAATGCCACCTCAGCCTTTCCTGTCCCTGGCCCCAGTCTGGATGGGCTGGGCCAGTTTAATTCCCACAGGATGCAGGGTGGAGCCAGGGCAGATTCCTGGATGTCTGAGGGAGGAAACCTGGCCCTAGCCAAGTCCAAAGACAATCTTTTCCAAAGGGGCTTTGGTTGCTGCTGCTCCAAAGTTGCAATTCAGGAAATAAAGTAGGAAACAAACAAAAAAGAAACCAACATTCCCCACAAGCACCGAATCCTAATCTTTAAATCGCGAGATTTGGAAAACAAACAAAATGTCATTAAAATTTTTTATTGTGGTTTCTTTAACTTTTAATCTTCTTATTCTCATGGGTGATATTGTTCTTCATTTAAAATTCCCCATAACCACAGACTCCTCTGATGGAGGCTGGGATTGTCCTTTCTGAGGAGAGTTACCATGCATTAATTGCTTGTCTTGACTCTTTTCCTTCCCTTTTTTGCCTACTTCCCCCTACCTTTTTGTTATGCAGACACCTGCACTGGAGCTACAAAATGTGTCTGGGGAAAATGATGGAAAAAATTAATGTAACTACTTCACACATATTATGTCTTCTGAATATTTTTTAATAAAAAATTATATTGCTTGCACAAAAGTTATACATGCAAGTGTAATTGCATCATCAACTACTGTCTAATTGCTAGGAAAAATATTAGCCCAGACAGAGCTTAAGGTAACTTAGTGTTATAATTAAATTTAGAATCTTTCAATGTATCTTACAAAATGCTTCTCACACATTCCAAGCACTTAAAATAATTTTAAATCATTCTAATTTCTTTATACAGTTTCTGTCACCTCCATGGTGATATAAATTATTCAGTAATTACGGTAAATATAAGCTTAATTAACTGTAATTAACTGTCCAAATCACTACTAGTAATATATATTTTATTTTAATTCTCTTTTGATTTCATGGCTTCAAGAGTAATTGTTTGCTTGGTGGTGGAGAAGAGAGTGAAACATTGGTCTCTGCAGAGCAATCTGAATGAGAGGTGTGAGCAAAAACCCACCAGGAAATGGGCATCACCTGTCTGAGCTGCATTCTCACCTGTCTGAGGCAATTCTCAGCCTGCATCAGTACCAACCTGTGTTTAATAGGAAAAGTTGAGGCCATCAAATATCCCTTGGGAATGTTGGTTATTAATCCTTATTCCTTGGTCTGTGACAGTTGGTCTCATTTTAGATTTTGCAGTGGAAAACAAAAAAATCACATGCACAGAGCTTGGGATTTATATCCACCCTACAAAGGGTGGGTTCCTGTCAAATCCATCAGGGGCTGCCAAGAGATTGTTGGTTTATTTTGGTTTTTTAATTTGATGGGAGAGGGAAGGAGAGGGGGGGTTCCTGATACTTTTATTCAACTGACTAAAGAGCTCATGTTAACATTCTCTTCTGAAAATACAGCGTTGGCCTGTGTGTAAAATGAGCTTTGAAGTGCAGAGCTGACAAAGCCCAGGGGGAAGCGTGTCTTTTATTAACAACTGCTGGTACACTGCAGCAACTCCACTGGAATGCTTAGAGGGAACGTTTTCTGTGTGAGCAGGAAGGGCTGCTGGGCTGGGACAGGCCCTGGCTGTGGCAGGAGCCTTTGGTGACCCTTTGTCCTCCTCCTCCACCCCTGGCAGTGCCTTGAGCCCACTCAGGTGGGGTGGAAGGAGCAGCAATCAGCAGTGAGGGGAAAAAGTCGCTGTGCAATGGAGGTCTGAATTTTAGATCAGTGATATGGTGGCTGGTTTGAGGTTGGGGTGTTTTTGTCTTTTTTTTTGCTTTTTGGGTTGGTTTTAGGTGGTTTTTTTTTTTTGCTTTTTGTTATTGTTGGTTTGGGGTTTGATTTTTTTTTTTTGGTGTTGAGGGCCCCTAGATGGCATTTCAGTTCTTCAGTGGCATGCTGGGTTCTGGTTCTTCAGGATGGGCTTAGGTGCTTTTAGAAAACATTTTAACAAAAAAATCCACAGTAGTGTGTTATACATCTACACCTCTGCAGATGTATTTTAAATATACTTGTATAATACAGCATGTGGACCCATTCTTTCCTTTCTTTAATCTACCTTGCACAAAAGGAGATTTACCTGGGAGACATGAGCCTGCAGCTCTCTTCTCGCTCTCCTTCTGGCAGTGGTTTCTATCCTTGCTTCTACATCCTTCCTTTGCTTCACAGAGCCCCAAAATCCATCCTGCCCACTGCTGGGACTGTGCTGAGCACAGACTGGTGTCCTTAGGAAAAAATCCTTCCCTGTGAGGGTGCTGAGGCCCTGGATCCCTGGCAGTGCCCAAGGCCAGGCTGGACAGGGCTTGGAGCACCTGGGACAGTGGGAGGTGTCCCTGCCATGGCAGGGGTGGCACTGGATGGGCTTAAAGTCCCCTTCCAATCCAAACCATTCTGTGATTCCATAATCCTATTAGACATAGTCTTAAAACCAGCTTAACAGCCTGTCCAAGGCCAGAGGAAAAGCTCAGTACCAGAACTGGGGTTGGACACTTGCAGCTCTTGGCTTTGAGACCTGGGGATCTGAGGCTGGCTGATACAGAATGAAATACGAGCATCCTGAATTTTTCATGTTGCAGTTCAAGTATATTTGGGCTAGATTCATCAAAGGAATAACCAGGAGAGATATTTTTCATTTGTAGAATCCTAATGAATACATGACACCGCTATTCATAATTTATCTGCTTTCGTGTTTTAATTAATAGTTCTACTGGCCATTTCTGACTTTTTTTTCCTGCCCTAATTTATAGAAAGCCATCACTTCAAAAATATTGAGTCATGCTGCTGTTTGTTACCTTTCATAAGTTTGCCTTAATATTAGGACAGAGTGAACTTTGCTGTAACTTTTAAACACATAAATGAAGGAAAGGAATGCCATCTATTTTGCTGTTCCTTTGAGTCCTGTCCAAATTTGTGGTTTCCCTCCCTCCAAGTACTTTTACATCATTTTAGCCAGGGAAGGTGGTGTTTCTTGTGCAGGAGGGAACCACTAGAGGACACCACCAGACGACACATAAAGCAAACAAACACTGCTGTAAACGGAGAAGCTGGGGGGGAAATTAGTAGGGATGGGAAAATGCTGATTCCTGAGGTTTTGTGGGGATGAATGAAGCTAACCTGGCACCTCCTTCTTGCCAGCCAGAACTCTTGGGCTGGGAATGACCAAATCCTTGCTTGGGGCTGGGCTGTGCAGGGCCAGGAGTTGGATTTGCTGATCCTTGTGGGTCCCTCCCAGCTCAGGAGATTTTGTGATTCTGGGACTGGATTCCAAGAGCTTCATTTCTGATGGTTCTGCACCAGATCTGGAGGCTCTCCCAGGAGCTCTGCAGAGCTGCTCTCACTGGCCTGGGGGAGCTCTGGGACCTGCAGCAGGGTAGGGGTGAGGGTGAGGTGGCATTTCTGCCTTGCCACCCCTGCAGTGCTGGCCCTCAGTGGTTTCTGCAGGACATTTTTTCCAGGGAGGAAAAACCTCTTGATCTGCTGAAGCAGATGTTGGAAGTATAAAGCAGACCTCTCCCTTCCAGGTTGCCCTTTAAAAAAGTGGCTTCAAACACAAGGGAAGGTTTTAAACTTTCAAATCACAGATTTAATGACAGGATAATGATGTCAACAAAGCAATTAGGGCAGGGAGATGGCACAAATATCAACATTTTCCCTGTATAAAAGCTGTACCCAAGCCTGGTACAATGGTTTTCACCATTTGTGAAAAAATAGTGACAAAACCTACCCATTTTAAGCATCTCTAAAATACCCAAATTAAGTATTAAGTAATTGCAGAATAATCAGGTTACAATGTCAGGTTCTTGGACTCTTGCCTCTAAACCAAAAGTCAGAGGCAAAAGGGGACAGGGAGATAAATGTAGTTTCACAACACTTTGCAGCCCTAAATGCAAAACTCCCACAAAACCCAGCTGAAAAATTGCCTGTTTTCCATGTGTCTCTCACATCTGTGTGGTGTGGTGGATATCAGAGGAGCTGTGAGCCCTGAAGATTTCTTTGAGGTCTTTTAATCCCACAAAAATTTTGTAAATCACGTGAAATCAGCTCTGATGCATCTCCAGGGTGATTTACGTAGATTAAAAGCTGGACTGGCCAAAAAGCACTTGTATAATACTTTGTTTTATGGAAAACTGTGGGGTTTACATCTCTCAGAGGATGATTTTGCTCTCATGGGAGCATTCCTGCCTTTCCTTTTTGTTAGCTGGGATCAGGAGTGCCCCAAAGCTCATCCTTAGGGTGTGGGGCAGTGCTACCTTCCCTTCCAGGCTGCAGGGGCATTTCCTCTGCAGGGACAAATCTCTTTGGACAGAATTTATTCTTGTAGGAGCAGAGCATCCCCTGATTCCTGTGGGGATTTTCAGAGCAGCTTCTCTGCCTGTGCTCCCACTGGGGAAGGTGCAGAAGCAGCCCTGGGGTGCTCCCTGCTTAAGGGGTTTGCCGTAGAATTGCTTTTTTAAATGACCTTTTTCATTGAGCTCCTTTCCCTTCCTCATTGCCTTCCCCTTTCCTCTTTACTTTTTACTTTTTCCTCTTATTTTTTCTTTTCCCCTCTTTTTTTTCTGCCTCCTTTTCCCTCTCTTTTTTTGTCTTTTTTTTCTCTTTTTTTTTCACTTTTTTCTTTTTTCTCCTTTTTTGGTTTTTTTTCCTTTTTTTTGTTGTTCTTTTTTTCTCTTGTTTTGTATTTTTTAATCTCTTTTCTCCTTTTTTCCTCTTTTTTTGTCTTTTATTTTCCCTCTCTTTTTTGGTCATTTTTTTCCCTCTTTGTTGTCTTTTATCTCTTTCCTCCTTTTTTCCTCTTTTATTTTTGGCTTATTTTTCCTCTTCTTTTGGTCTTTTTTTCCTCTTTTTTTGGTCTTTTTTTTCCCCCCTTTTTTTCCCCCTTTTTTTGGTCTTTTTTTTCCTTTTTTTTTTTTTTTTTTTGGTCTTTTTTTTCCTTTTTTTTTTGGTCTTTTTTCCCCCCTTTTTTTTGGTCCTTTTTTTCCCCCTTTTTTTTGGTCTTTTTTTCCCCTTTTTTTTTTTTGGTCTTTTTTTCCCCTTTTTTTTTGGTTTTTTTTGGTCTTTTTTTTGGTCTTTTTTTGTGGTTTTTTTTTTTTTGGTTTTTTTTTTTCCTTTTTTTTTGTCTTTTTTTCCTCCTTTTGTTGTCTTTTTTTTTTTTTTCCCATCTCTTTCCTATCTTTTGACCCCTATATTTTTTTCTCTTTTCGTCTCTTTTCTCTGCTTTTCCCCCCTCTCTTCCCCTTCTCCTCCCCCATGGTGCTGTGCCCACGTCTCTGTCCTGTCCTGTCCCACCCCGGGCTGGCTCCGCTGTGTCCTTGCGTGTCGCGGTCACCAGAGGGGGACAGAGCCCCACGCACGGCACCTGCGGAGCGAACGCCACCCAAAATCCCCTGCCAGGACGGAATTTGGGGTGGCAGCTGCACCCCTGGGTGCCCCAAGCCCTGCCTTGGGTGTGATGCTGGTGCCACACCACAGGGACCCGCCAGGGCTCCCTTGCTATCACATGGCACCAGGGTCACTTTAGCCTGGAGAAGATGTGTGTGCTTTAAAAAGAAACTCTCCACCAGCCCTTAAACAGCTGGAAATTCCCTGGAGGTTAAGCTGTATCCCAAACTTGGTTTTGGAGCTGCTTGTTTTTTCCTGTCTGTTATTGTAATAGAAATGCTGTTTAAAAATGACTGTTCCTATGTTTAAAGATACCTGTTCTTCCCAGTTTTGGTCTGGTTCACTGAGAATTGGCACACACCAAGTATTTAAGTTAGCAGCACCCATCTAGGAGAGGAATTTGCAACTGACAGCATTGGAAATGAGAGGAGAGGAGAAGCAAATTTGATGAGCATTTGGCTTTTTCGATAGCTGGTTATGCCTGATTGGAACCGTGGGGAAAACAAATGCAATTATTTGTGTGAGATTGAATTTCATTGCCAACAGAAAATGTAAAATCTGTCACCTGCACGCTTGTGTTGTCTGGTCATGGGCTGGGGGATGCTCCTGCAGCAATGCTGGGGGTACAGCAGCCAGCCTGAGCCCAGGTGTGTGCTCAGCTCCCTGTGTCCTCCTGTCCCACTGCCACGTGTGACCCCTGAAATGGGGCTCACCCATAGGGCCTCCCAAAATCATGGAGATGGCAAAGCAGCTGAGTGCTGTCCCCAGGAGGATGTCCTGAGGGCTTTGGTTGTGTGGCCAGCCAAGGCTGGCAGAGCAGAGTCTGAGAGACCTTAAGACATGGAAATAATGCTTGGCTTGAGCCCATTTCCCAGCTCCAGCCAGCTTGCAGTGCTCCCTTCTCCAGATCTCTGTGTCAGACCCTTGCCCATATCCAGCTGTCCCTGGTAATTGAATTTTAATGCCTCAGGCTGGCAGTTTGTGGTGGTGTTTGAAGTGAAGCCTTTCAGTGTGGTCACCCATGGCCTTTGAAGCTCCCTGTCTGCCCCCAAGGATGGTGGGGACAGTCCCATCTCCATGGTCCCAGCTGAACCCAGGCAGTTGGGAGTTGAGGAACTTTCTGTCATGCAGATGGGAGAGACTGGACAGCTAATGAGAGTTTATTCAGGTGGATTTGAAAAATGCATTAAATATTCTTGAGAGAGCCACCAAGTGCTGTTTGGACAGCTGGTGGCACCCACTGCTGTGGCCCTGCTGTCAATGATGGGACAGGAGGCTCTGAGCTCCCCACAGCCCATCCTGGGCAGTGACATCCCACAGACCTGGAGCAGGTCCCCATGGTCACAGCCAGGGGAAGCCACCAGCTGGAGTGCCCCCTTTCTGCAGAGGGAAGAGGAATTGAAGGTGGAAACCCAGCAGAGCTGATATCTGAGACTCTCTTTCTCCTCCTTAAACCATTTCAGTGCAATTACTGTGCAAACAGAAGGCCTGGGTAATTATTACATGGTTTTGTGGGTGTAAATTTAACGTGTGGTTCCCATGCAGCCACACAGTGAGGGATGACTTTTCCTTTGAGTTTTTCTCTTTAATTCCCTGCTTTCAGTTTCTCCCTGTACTCAGCACAGCCAGTTAATTGTCACCAGAGTGGGAAACAGCTCTGAACCCCCATCAGCAGCAGAGACTGGCCCTGCCATCCTGGTTTGCAGGGAGAAGCAGCAGATCTGCACACAGACTGTGGTCCAGCCTAAAGCACAGGGAGGGGGAGGCACAATGCAGCTGCTGGGTGTCACAAGGCTCTGAGAGACTCATTGTGCCCAGGATTTGGTGGAGAAGGGCATGGAGCTGTGTCAGGTGAGGCTCAGGCTGGAGATGAGGGAAAGGCTCTTCCCCAGAGGGTGCTGGCACTGCCCAGGGAATGGGCACGGCCCCGAGGCTGCCAGGAATGCCCAGGGTGGGGCTGGATGATCCTGTGTGTCCCTCCCAGCTCAGGATATTCCATGATTCTATGGTGGCCCATGAGTTCCAAGGGGGCACTCAAGCTAACAAATGCCATACTGGAATGCTGGGATTTATTTGAGGATCTTGGGGAACAGCAGCATTGTGTTTTTCACTTCCCCAGTGTTGTGTTTCACTTCTGGAGGCCAGAGCTTGTTGACCTAAAGCACCATTCTCTCAAGTTAGCATGGAACAATGGTGCAGATGTGTCCTAGGGACAGTCCTTTGCATTTTTATTTCTGACTTTACCATATTGCACAAAGAGTTGTGAATCTCACCTCATATTGATTTATTCATTGTAAGAAACTTTTCCATTGAATTACAGCCATTTCCCCTTTCTTCTGGTCATGATTATCTGAATTTTGCCGTGGCCTGAGTTTGACTCTAAGCACAGGAACAAATCACCATGAATGTGGCTTATTGGAACATTGCCACAGCCCAGGATGAAGGAGGTGCCTCCAAACAGCTCAGAATATTGGTGTGCTTGTGTGTCTGGGTGTAACACAGCTGGGCAGACCTGCACTGCTGTCTGAGCTGCACAACAGATGACTCAGAAAAGACTCTCAAGTAAGTTATAAATTGTTTCCTGTCGCCCATGCTGCTGTCTCACTCTGCTGTTCTGCTCCTTCCATTTAATTTGTTTCCTTCCTCCTTCCCATTCCCTGTGTAAAACACACCTGAAAGTGCTTGTGCTGAAGGCACTCGTGCTGGTGCCCTGCTTGGAGTATTTTTAGTGGAATCCCCTGGGTTTGGGCTGCCCACAGATCACCCAGTCAATGAAGCCCATTGCTGAGCAGCTGCTTTTCTGCTGCTTGGATAAAGATGCTGTTGCAAGCAGTTTCATTTTTCAGTTTATCTTTTATTTCCCACATATACCCTGCATAGCATGACCCATCCTGCTGAGAGTTAAACCTGTCTGTGCTTTTGGACCCACCTCCACTGCAAGAGCTGATGTTTGTTCCAAGCCCACAGCACCCAAACTCTCTTGGGTGAGCCCTTTTCATCCAAAACCCCTCCATGTGGAAAGCTGGGGTCTGTGTTTGTGCCTACAGAGATCCAGGTGTGCTCTGAAGCATCCCAGGGCCCTTGGCTTGTTCTTGGCATGTGTCTAAACCCAATGAACTCACTGTGGAAATAATGAGTAGGTTTGGGAGCAACAAAGGTGGAAAGGGTTATATTTTCCTTTCTCCTGTTTTCCTTCTTGAAGACCACTGGATCCGTGCTGTCTCTGGGCTAGAAAAGGAGTGGGAAATTGAGATATAGAAGAGAAAGCCCCAGGCCTTCATGTTTCTAACAGGAAAAGCATTTTATTGTGCTGGAGTTTTCCATGATATCCCTGCAGGCTTTGGGGATGCTCTGTGTACTTTGCCACCACGAGATTCCTTCAGCTGGTGGTGCTCTGGCCACAGGGGAAGGATGTTTTTAAGATGTGGTGATTTTGTGCCCCAAGCCTGCCTTGTAGCAACAAGGCCCAGGTAATTTTGGACTTTGTTTAGGTGCTTTTAGTCAGTCCAGGCTACCTCTCTAAATATAAAAATAGGTTTTTCTCAAAGCTCAGAGATGTACTGGGATACTTTGATACAAGAACCACAGATCTGGAGAGGAGCATCCTGAGGATCTGCCCTGCTGTCCACTTGTGATCCCCCCCTGGTGTGAGTGGAAAGGGAACATGCCAATTAATTTTGTTTACTTGAACAGAATGAATGTTTTCCTGCATTTCTAAGATGCTTCATCTGGCTTTGAGCGTTTTTTTATTTGCACTTTAAAAATACTTTTCTGACCTTTTTTTTTTCAAAATCAAGAGAACATATGAAAGTGAATCTTTCTTCTGATCGGCTTCCACTTAATAAATGTGTATTTTTTTCAAAGGGCTGATTATATCAAAGTTTTCTAATGAGCCCCATGGACTGGACATGGCCAAGAAAAATGTCTGGCTTAAGGTACTGCTGGTTTTGGTTTCTCTTATCTGTGGAATAAATGGAAAAGCAATTTTATAGGTGGTAGGACGGGATGGTGAAGAGAACATGATGAGGGAAAAAAGTCCCTTATACCAAATATTTTCTGACAAAGATCTAAAAACACCTCTCAGTCTTGTACAGCAGGGTTACATCCTGCTGGTGTGACCAGTCCTGGATTTTGATCTGCCCTGATAAGTCTGAAAAAATTACTTTTAATATTTAGATGCTGCCATTATTTCTGCAGTTTTGGAATTTCATTGTGGCTTTTTGATTTGAGCTTCCCCAAGGTTGTTGGGAGTCTGGGCTGGGCTAATTCCTGGGGAAGGAAGCAGAAGAGCTCTCTTATTTCTGTGTTTTTTAAATGTAAGTTCAGAGCTCACTTGTACATTGCCTTGGAAAGTAACTGATAACAAAAGAGATTTGGAGTTTGGGTAAGATAAGAATCAAATTGAATATTTGTCCTGACCCAACAATGCTCTCTATCTGTTCAGGAGATCCAAAGAGTTGCACTGGTTTTAAAACAGTTTTTCTGTTTTCTCTATCTCCTAAACTTCTCTGTGCTGATGTTGGGCTCGAGCACTAAATCTAACAACAGTCACAAACCCCAAGGGATGACAGCAAATTTGTCTCTAAAACGTGGTGATAGTGAACTTTCCCATCCCTCCTTTATCCTGGCTAAGTAGCTCAGGAGTTACAAACACCCCGTGGCACTCAAAGCTCTGGGGATGCTTTCACAGCTTGTCAGGAAAGGGATGATTCCCCAGGGGGGATTTCAGAGGGGGCCCTGAGCTCAAATCTCGGTGTTGTCCCAACTCCTGAACCTGCTGCAGCTGAGGCTGGAGCATTCCCCAGCTTGGGCAGGAGGCTGGAGTCAGTGCAATCACCAGGAATTCCACACTGAGTTCCCCTCCTGGCTTTGGGGAGTCACAGTTTATTCCCCTTGGACCGAGGTCTGGTGCCTTCCTCCTTGAGAGGAGTCCTGTGATTCCTGTGTAATTCCATTAGCTCCAACCAGACCTCCCTACAGCACAATGATTTTCTAACCTCCAGATCCTACTGAAAATGATGCCCAGGTCCTTCCCATCAAGGGAACTTGTGCTCAGCAGAGACACAGTGACAGAAACAAGGCTTTTAAAAATGATTTATACGGCACTAACAGCAGGACTGGTGAAACATAAGAAGTGCTAAGTGACAAGGGGTCTCTGGTTTTGCTTTTATTGTCTGAATTTTGTAAACTAGAGTCCAGGAACCTGGAGATATACAGGAGCTTGGTATACACACTGAAATGGCTGGTTCTTCCCTGCCCCTTGATATTTATTTAGAAAGAACTAGGAAAAAATATTGCTTTTTCTGACAAACCTGCCAATAAATTTACTCAGTAGGCATAAATAATTAGTAGCATGGGGACATGGCTGGCAGATGATAGTCTTGACATGTTTGTAAGCAGCTCAAAATCCATTACCATGGGATCAAAATTGCATAAGAGTCAAAAAAAACCCACTGAATCAGGGCCTAAAATCTAATATATCAACTTTGATAAGCTACCTAGTAATCAGCTACAAGAAAACTTATCTTGCTCAGGTTGTATTTCTAGCTGGCATAGAGACTGAAAATTAAAGAATTAGCATATTTGTGGCAAATAAAATATTATGCTTCTGAGCAAGTGACTGTCCTTATTTAATGTCCTGCTTTGTATTTAGAGTAGCTGCAGAGGCACATCCTATATGTGCTCAGAACAGCAGCTGGATGATGTGTTTAGAATAATTCATCAGATAAATTCATGTCCATGAATAATCTGCATTCAGATCATGACCTTTTCCAAGCTGTGCTTTTTCCAGGGCTCAGAACCTCCAGCTAATGCTGGGAAGAAACAAGAGGAACATGGAGGAAGTTTTCTCCCATCTCCTCCATCCCATTAGGATTTAGGAGCAGGGCAGGAAATCCTCAGCCCAGGGCATTTTCTGAGTGTGTTGCTGGAGCTGGGGAAAGTGTTTTAGTTACAGACAAGGGGTTTGGGGCACAGCTGAGCTGTGAGAGCTGTGTGTGGCCAGCACTGAGTGCCTTGGCTTTGCCAGAATGGGCTCCCCTGAGTCCCCCTGGTTGTCCCTAACCATGGAACAAGAGCAGAAGTGCATTGCTCAAAGCTGAGCTGGTGTGTGATACCTTCCCAAGGCACAGTCCCTGGCTCAGGTCGGACACTGGGAGCAGCTCCCACCACCCATGGTAGCTCTGACCCCTAAGCCTGGGCTGCAGAGTGAGTCCATGCAGGCACTGGGCAGTGCTGGAGGTGTCTCACCATTGCTGGATTCTGGGAAATGAGGCAGGGCAGCCTGTCCAGCTGATGAAAGTCACACTTGTGTAACTTGTGTAACACTGGCTGCTTATCCCAGCGCTCACCTGGTGGGAAAGCCACTGATGAAGCAGCTCTGGCTGAGTGGGCTCTGCACACTGACTGCAGGGCACTCGAGGGGACAAAACCAGAACAGCGTCAGGACCATGGACAGGGGCTCAGAGAACCTCAGCCACTTGGAAGCCTTGGTAGGTTTTGCTCACTGTGCCAAAAAATAATAGGAAATAAAATAGCCGGAAAGCAACAGGGCTGTAAAGTGTCAGGAGCAAAATCTGAGCCAGAGATTTCCATTTAGCAAATATTATATCTTGATACTGGATCACTCTGGTGTTAGTGATTTTAGGAGTGAACTTTAGCATTTTTTGTATGAAACATTTACATTCTCCTTCAATTCTCCCTCATTTGCTTTCAGCAGTTTCACAGAGCTTTGTGCTGCACTCACACAGAAATGTCTTGTGAATTCTGCAATATTTTTATTTGCTTCTTGTGTTTAAGATGGTAGAAATATTTTGTATAACCTCTTGCTGTGGGAATAAGGCTCTCTTGGGCATGTTCCTCAGATCCTCTGGATCATCTGGGTGAAGGAAAAACGTCCCAGGCTACCAGCCATGTTTTGTGGCTGGGGAGACTGTGTTTTGCTCAGGAGACTTTTGTGGTTTGATTCACCAGGTCACCCGAGGAGCTGGTGCTCCTGCAAAATGAGCAGGAAAACTTGAGACTGGATTTGCTAGGCTGTAGTCCTGACTTTGATGTTACCCCTATGGATGAAAGCAATAACTCAGTTTCCTTGTCTGTAAAATGGAAGACCAGGATTGTTCTCCCATTGTAAGAGTCTGAAGATTGGATAAGAAGCTCAAAGCAGATGTTTTTCAGTAGCACACGTGTGTGAAGGAAGCTTGAAAGGGATCTGCGTTCAGCTCTGTGAGGTTTATTTGCTGTTTCAGCTTGTTTGTTCTTTCATCAGGCCATTGAACAATAGCTAATGAAAGGGGATGACCTTATTTTTTTTTCCCAGGATATTGCTGCTCTCGGGTCTTGGAACCAATTAAGGCAGCAGCTTTGTGTGTGGAATGCAGCAGCATTGGGTCCTCCCTGTTAGGACTTTGATGACTGCTGCAAAAGCAAAAATGTGGCTGAATGGGGCTTTCATTATTTCATTATTCTCTAAATTTATTTCAGGCTGCTAAAGAATTAATGTGAATAATTTTCCCATTTCACCATCTGCTTTAGACTCCATCTCAAAGGGTTCCCAATGAGCATTGCAGGCAAAACCCTTTAAAAATGATCCTCTCCATATTTCCTGCACTCAGCAGTCTGCTAATGTGGCCAATAGATCTAGGTGATGGGCCTGCATGATTTAGGGAGCATCATTAGGGTTATGATGAGCTATGCAACTGTCTTGTTTATTCACACTTAGCAATTTCCTCGCAGTGCCTTTTGTCTCAGGAAGTCTTTTTGCATTTAAGCTTCTGCAGAGAGAGCAGTGGCAGAGACACTCAGAGGGTGAGACATCCACCTTGGGCTCCTCAGGAGCACCCCTTGCACCTTCTTTTCCTTGTGGGTCAGGCTGGACACGCTGAGAGCTCTGGGGAGCTCTCCACACCTGACCCAGGGGGAGTGCTCATCTCCTGCTGGCTTTCAGAGGGTTACTCACAAAGAGTTTACATGTCTTGACTGTCAAGTGTCTGTGTATTTCCCACTCCAACCTCTTGGATCCAAGGAGATTTTTATTGCCTACCAAGTCTGCACTCCACTGAAGCCTCTATTAAACGTCCTTGCCACCATGGCTCTCAGGGCAGCCATGACTGCCCTCCTTCCTAGTGAGGAGGGGGAGGAGGATGATCAAGAAGCTGAAGTATTTAACCTGCCTGTCAAACAAAATTGAATGGCTGAGCAGCATTTTGCAAGGTTGCTGTGAATAATACATAACATGGTCAGTCCTGGCACGGGAGTGTTGCTCTAACTTTGGAATAATTCCCACACCCGGAATAAAAGCGGTGCACATCTTGCTATCCCTCATGTCCTGTGAGAGCTGTGAAGGGATGCTTTGATGCTCAGGTGTGAGCAGCTGCAGCTCTGCCCCTTGGGGCCGTGGCTGGGGTGTGAGCAGGGCAGGCAGAGGAGCAGAGCCTGAGTGCTGCTGGCAGGCTCTGAGTCAGCCCATGCCCCTGGGGTGAGCACACAGAGATTTATTTATCAGGGAGGGATTGTAACGAGGTTAGCCAGCTCTGGGATGGCACCTAACTCATCTCCTGCCAGCCTGGGACCAGGGGGAGAGAAATGTGCAGCCACCCCCTGCTCTCCTCTGTAGGTTTTGTTGGCAGAGCAGAAGACAGATGGACGGCCACGCACACAAATGTGCTCAGAGCTCTGCCCTAAGTATGATGTCATTCTGGTACTTTATATTCAGAGTAAAATTTTATAATGGCACTATTTCCTTCCTTCAAGCAAAAAATTAGTTGAGCAGATCCTCTATTCTTATGGAAAGCCTTTGAATCTATTACTTTGCTGGGAATTGGATTTTTTTTTTTAATTCTTGAAAGGGGCTACTTTCTCACACAAAATTTTGGCTGAATTAGAGTTTTATCATATTTTGCAATAGAATACATAAAGGTCTCTGACTTTTGATTATACATAGGAAGTCTTAGCTTTATATTTTCAACTACTGGCATTGTATAAATTAAAACAAACAAGAAACATTCCAATTTCTTTATTTTTATAAACTTTTATTTTTACTTGCTCTTTCCTCAGTTAACCTGCATGCTCACCCTGGAAATCCACGTGGTAATAAAAGGGAATACAAGTGTGCTTAAATCCAACCAGATCCATCACTTCATAAACACCCACACACCTCTTATGGTTTGAAAAGTGCATTTTGATCTCTGTTTTGTTGATGCTGACATAAATGAGTCACAATAATCTTGGTGCAAACTCTGCAAGTCAATGAGAGTCCGTCCATTGACTTAGAGACTTTGGCTCAAGCATTTGATGTACAGAAAAAAAGAGAGATTGAGAGCCCTGGCTGACCTGAAAGGTGCCATTTCCAGGAGCAACCCATGAGAGGTATCAGGAGAGGATGGATGTGATGGACAGAGGGGTAAATAGAGTGGGTGTTACAGCTTTAACATGTGGCTGCAAGGGCATTGGAGTGAGGCCTTTATTTTCACATTAGGATTCTTCTCATATTTGTTAGATAGAACAATATTAACCTTTTGAATTTATTTAGAAACTCATTAGTGCTTTTTTCTATAGTCCATTCTTTTCCTGATTAGCTCTTCTCATTACAATTCAAATTTCTTTCTGCTACATTTACCACATTGTCCTGCTTTCTCTCATCTATTGTTACTCAGCTTAATTTATTAAAGCAATGAAAAAGGAAGGGGGGACCGGTTGACACAGCAACCTTCCAAGCCTTTGGTGTCTGAGGGGGAAGAGAGAAGAAGGGAAACACCCCTGAGTTTGCCTTTTCCTCCAGGAAAAGTGTTGGGAGGGTATGGCTGCAGTTTCTATACAAGTGTGGGATGTGAGCATGGTTCAGAGTGGAGCAGCAGTTGAAAACCTTCTCTGGGTCTTAGTCCATGCCCAAAGGTGCCAGCAGGACACTGAGGTGGCCACAGTGACATATCTGCAGTGACCCTACCGCCTTGCAGGGCTGGGCTTTCCTGCTTTCTCACTTCAGCCATTGCCCAGCCCCAGAGGTTTTAAATGAAATTCACTCTGAGGGTTCAGCACCCTCATCCTGTCCTGGCAACGTGCAGCTAATGCTCCTCTGGCATCCTGTACCTAATGTTGTTTTAAAACTGTGGGTAAGCCTTTAGCAGCATTTCTTTTGTGTACTTTTCCTTGGGACCAAGATAGAAGTTGGGAGCTGCTTTAATTCCTCTGGACGTCCTCAGCTCCAGTGGAACGTGAATTGATGCTCTGATAGGTTTTTTTAGTGAGAGACTTGAGCCTGTCCCTGTTTTGGGGGAACTGGAATGGGGAGATGTTTAAATTCATTAGTGTATTTGCTGTCCTGATTTGCAAACTAATTTTTTTTTTGGTTAGGAACATCATTTCTGGTCCTGTTTTTCTTTCCTTTAGCACGGCGCTGGTTCCTCAGCAGCAGTGCTGCCACTTCCCATGTGCCTGTGATTAAAGCTGCATTCACTCCTGACAAGAGATGATTAAATACAGCCAGATGATTTCAGCCATCCCAGCCGTGGTGGTTCTCTGATTATTGGTGTGTTTGAACATCTCACAAATGTGAATGAATGTGTTTACGCAGCAGCTCTCGTAAAGCAGGGAAGTGCCAGAGTGTTTTATCTGAGGAACAGAGGGATTAACTCAGCAAAGGTTATATAAAGAGGTTTTGGCAGGGCCACAAAAAGAATCTAAATTTCTGAGTTTCTACTCCAATGCCTTAATCATAAAATCATCTTTTCTCTGAATTCTTTTCCGTCTGTGGTAATTATAGTTTTGGCTGGGTTTATGTCCTTTATAAAAACCTGTCTTTCACACATCTTGTGAAATTGAAGAAGAGAAAAAAAAAGAGAAGATAAAACAATCATAATTTTCCAAGTGTGTAATTCTGGATTCCAGCAGAGACCTAAAACAAGTAAGGCAATTATTCCACTCAGTTCAGCACCATTTGGAGAATTAGGCTATTTTGTGAATTGTAGTTTTAGAATAAGACACATGGACTGGAAAAAGTTCAATGAGCAACATGTAAAATAAAACAAATGCTTGCAAAAATCAGCTGAAAGAAGAAAAGGAACTGGATGTAAGTGAAGGTGGCTGGAGTAAGATGGGAAAGGTTGACGATGCTGAGGGAAGGTTTAAGGAAAAAGGAAATAAAAAGAAAGATTTTATTTCCTTTAGTTTATGAGAAAAATGCCTAGGCATATTTTCAGGGTGAAAATGAATTCTTGGTGCAAACTAAAGGTAAAAAGACTTTCCCCAAGGATGAATTTGGCCCATGGGCAATTACAGGAGGTCAGCCAGGGGAAGCTGCCAGGGAGAGGCAGCTAGTTAAAGGCTAGGCAAGACCATACAAGCACATTTGTTAGTGATGGTTAATTAACTTGTTCCTGGCAATCAGCCACCAGGGCAGGAGGTGGACTTAATTTGCAAGTCCTGATTGCCAAGAAAGTCACCCATAATTGCCTGTGATCTTGCAGCTTTCTAGTTTTCACCTTGGTCTGGTCTTGCCCTATAAATGGTGCTTGTGGAGAGATTTTTTTTGGTTTTTAGGTCTCTCTCCACAGGTTCTTTGCTTCATAAAACACCATTTTCAAACTTATTGCTACTGATGTGATTGGAGCTTTGCTGTGGCGTGACTTTGGGTACACATCTCAACATCACTGAATGCAGGGTGAGGTTGTTGGGTTTGGGGCATTTTGGGAAGGATGTTTCATTTTGATGGGGGAGAATCCAGTGTCTGAGCAGAGAGTGGTGTCCAATCTGTGAGACAGGAGCAGTTGTACCTGCAGAAGGAAACTGAGGGGAGTGGGTTTTTGCTGAACTGGAGAGGAATAAAAGCAAGAGAATGATATTAGCATGTAATTTTTGGTAGTTGATGCAGCGCATAATAACTTCAATTTCAAAGCTTCTCATTCCGCTCACTTTGTGCCTTATTAAGACTCCAACCTATATTTAATGGTGGGAATATCACTTTTTTGCTTCCTTAATTCTCTGTCTGCAATTGATCTACATAACCTGCTAAATCTGCACTCAGCTCTCTGAGGCATGTGAAGCTTCTCACTGCACTCTGAGAGACACAAAATTATAACCTGAGCCTTCTCTTACAGTGTGTGTGTGATATTGTGCTTCCCTGCTTCCTTGTGCTACAAGCAGAATTACAGAAGAGTATAAGATCTTATTTTCAAATATTTATGTCATGTTCTCAAGGGTGTTCCCAGCATGCCAGGCAGGTTTCTGCTCAAACTGCTCAATTTCTTTTCCTTCACATGGGATGATCTGTGTCCAGACAAAGAAAGAAAGAAATATGTATTTTATTATTTAAAAAGGCACTCCAATCCAATTGATTGTTTTATGAAACAAGTTTTCATAAATATTAGACTTGGGAAAAGGCCTCCTTTGGCAAATCTAGTCTGGATATTTCTACCCTCAATATATTGTTTAGTGCCGACTTCTTTCATTTTTCTGTCTGTAATTGTGCTGTAGACCTTTCCCAGAATATTTCTTCATGATGTGACTCATCCAGCTTCCAAAGTGCAGTTTACTCAAACTATTCTAAGTCTATTTATCCAGGCAAATATTTGGACATGTAAAACAGCAGTAAAGTGCTACAATGTCTATCAGGGCAGGAGAGCGCACAAAATCTCTGATATTGTCTCTCCCCCGTGTGTTTTATCTGGAGTTATCAATTGGCAGAGAGCAGTGTAGAAGTTTGATTCACACCCATACCTATGCACAAAATGGTTTGAGGTCCATTTTCATAGCACTAAGTCTGGTTTGCCCAGGTTTGAGGTCCATTTTCATAGCACTAAGTCTGGTTTGCCCAGGTTTGAGGTCCATTTTCATAGCACTAAGTCTGGTTTGCCCAGGTTTGAGGTCCATTTTTCTCAGCACTAAGTTTGGTTTGCATAGGTTTGAGGTCCATTTTCATAGCACTAATTCTGGTTTGCACAGGTTGGAGGTCCATTTTCACAGCACTAATTCTGGTTTGCACAGGATTGGGGTCCATTTTCTCTGCACTGATTCTGGTTTGCACAGGATTGGAGTCCATTTTCATAGCACTGATTCTGGTTTGCACAGGATTGGGGTCCATTTTCATAGCACTAATTCTGGTTTGCACAGGATTGGGGTCCATTTTCTCTGCACTGATTCTGGTTTGCACAGGATTGGGGTCCATTTTCATAGCAGTAATTCTGGTTTGCACAGGATTGGGGTCCATTTTCATAGCACTAATTCTGGTTTGCACAGGATTGGGGTCCATTTTCATGGCACTGATTCTGGTTTGCACAGGATTGGGGTCCATTTTCATGTCACTGATTCTGGTTTGCACAGGATTGGGGTCCATTTTCTCTGCACTAATTCTGGTTTGCACAGGATTGGGGTCCATTTTCATAGCAGTAATTCTGGTTTGCACAGGATTGGGGTCCATTTTCATAGCAGTAATTCTGGTTTGCACAGGCTCACAGCTTCATCAGAGCTGCTTCCCCACCAAGGGGCCCTGAGGTTCAGCAGCTGCACAAAGTTCTCTCTCCTCTGTGTCACTGGTTCAGCCTTCAAAAGCCAAGAGTTGTCATGAGCTCTTGGCTGTGTAATGGATTCCTCAAAAGCAGCTGGTATCCCTGTTGAATTTACATTTTATCTGGAATAGTTTGGGGTCTGGATCTTACCCTTGGGGATTTCTCAAGCAGCTGCTGATTGGTTTTGCTCCTTAGTGTGACTGAAAAGCCTGAGAACAGGAGCTGTCCCTGAGCTGGAGCCCTCCTTGCAGCAGGACAGGCATTTTGCCAACTGGCAAGACACGGTGGAGATTTCTGCACTGGCCAAAAGGTCTGGTTAAAATTTTGTGCAAGTTCAGTTCGATGGGGCTTGGCAATTTCACACTCTCATCACAGAAGAGATTTCAAGAGAGGGTCCTCCTGTCTCCAGGTGAAACTGGCCTTTTTTTGCCTGGAGAATTGTTCTCTAAACTATTGCCACAGGCTACTAGAGCCACCTGGTATAAGTTGCCATGTATGTTGTTAGGAATTTGTAGGAATTTGGCAACATTTCTTTGCTGCCAAGGCTACAGATAGGACAGACTTGTGTTTATCCCTCCCTTTTTTTTACTTTTGGCTGCCTGGATTAATGCATTTTGCATTGATTCTCTAATGAAGACAGAGGCCTGAATTCATACGTTGCTTTTTATTTGCATTTTTACTACAGTTAGTTTCATTTCATCGTTGCTGAAGGCCATTAGTGGTGCTGAGTAACTTGTCTATGCTTCTGCTTTTTGTAGTTTTCCAAAGCTCTATACATAATAAATCAGGCATCCTTTTTTGCTTCTGCAATTAACTAATCCCCAATGTAACAGGAGAAATAGAATTGATTGGATATGTCAAGCTTTAAGCCTTATGAAAAAAATGCAACAAAATAATGAAACACTTTTGTGATGATGCCTTTCAGAATCATCGTCCTCGCTCTTAGACAGATCTAGCCATGAAATCAGGATGGGTGAAAGATTTTGCCACTGTGTCCCCCTCCAGTCAATCCTGACCTGTGTTTGAAATGAACTTTTGATGTGGCACATCCATGTCTGCAGCAGAACAGCTTCAGCTCTCTGCTCATCCCAGCTGCAGGCAGCAGCTCCCTCTGCTTCCCTCAAGGCAATTTGTGGTCCAGCAGACATCAGCTGCTGGATGTAGCTCCTCCACAGCAAAAACCTGTGATTTTTACCTTGATGGAGACCTCTCAGTCTTGTTGCTTTGCCCTCCTTCTCTGAAGAAGGAAGGCTGAAGCAAAAGGAGGTTGAAGGACATTTCTCAGCAACATCTCTGAAGTTGCTGCCTGGCGCTGAGCCATGGTAGTCACTCAAATCCACATTAAGCTGTATTTCTACAAGGAAGTGTTTGAGCTCAGTCTGACCTATTTTCTGAAATAAGGATTTAAAAGTCCTCTCTTGCATAATGGGCTGTGTTGGCACAGCATCATGAAAGCAAAGTTGGATCCTGAGTTCCCTCTGTACCAGCAAAGTACTGCTGGCTCAAACTACTTCTGCTAAGCCAAACCCCATTTTCTTTACAAATGCTTGTCATTTATTTGGTTTAAATAGTTTCCTTCTTGTGATATTATACCCTGTTAACTTTCCTTTCCTTTTTTTTTTCTTTCTTTTTTTTTTTTTTTTTAGTACAGGAAGCCCTGGGCCATTTATTGTGTAGTTCATGCTCTCGGGTACTTCTGTTCCTTGCTGACATGAATTCCTTGAGCAGTTCAGACTCAGCTTTTGCAGTGCTGCTTTGCAAAGTTACACTACAGAGACACTCTGCTCACACCCTAGAGTGTGCAGAGCTCCTTGATTCAACCCTTACAGAAGGGAAAAGAAGCCTGGAAAACTGAGGTTCACACCAGCTTCCTTATTTTTTGTTTCAGGAGCCCTTCAATGGGTGCTGCCTGTCACATCAGTTTCTCCAAGGGGGAAATGATCCTCTAGGATTAGGTACTGGAGGCACTTGTCCCTTTGCTGCTCCTGTGCATTGATGGGACAAGAGATTTGATATTTCAAAAAAAAGGAAAAGAAATTTTTTATGGGCAAAATGCACAATTCTTGTGCAACATCCCTCCTCCTAAAGACAAGGCACTAAAATGCTGGAATTTCCTCCAAATGGAGAAAGTGTGGGCAGTCCCAGCTCGGCAATTGTTACCCAACTTCCAAGTACACCTACAAAATATTGCCTGCAGCACAACAGTGGAGGTGATTAAAAGGATTTTTTTTTTTGGTAAAGATGAAAGACTTTTTTACCTCTCTGGTAAATGTAAAAATATTAATTGAATGAAGTATTAATTGTCAGTAGAAGAAGAAATGTGGCTTAAAATGCATGTAAAGATGTTGGAATTTACAAATGACCTGATAATGTAGGAACTATAAAACACAAAAAATACTTAAAACATGCACATTTGAGGAGGAAAAGAATTGCAATTTTAAGTATTGTTCATTTTAGTAGATATTTCCTCAACTTTGTTGAGCCTTGGTGCTTTTTTGTTGTAAGTAGCTCACATGTCCTGTATTTTCCATTTATTAAGCAACGCCATTTTTGCTACTTTCTTTGTAGGCTCAAGCGAGGAGCAGCTTCTCCTGAAGGTGTCTGTAGCATTTGGCAGCTGTTCCACACCTCTGAACTTGATGAATGTTGCAGTAAGGACTCTGCAGGTGAACCCCAAAGTAGGCAACGGCTACTTGGGAAAGTGAAGGTGAGTTTTGCCTGGAGTGTCAATGAAAACTGAGCAATTACTTCAGCATTTAACACCTTAAGAGGTGACGAGGGTCACACCAGCTTTTTCCTCCGGGTTAGTCCCTGCAGTGCCTTGTGACAGGTCCTTGGTGTACTCACTGCTGGCCCTGCAGATGTAAATCAGGAGGAGAACTGCCCTCGGAGATCTCAGATGAGGAAAGGGTTTATTTTTACTGGAAAGAGCAAGCTCTCTCTTCAGCTGTCACAGCCTGGGTCAGGAAAGCAGGAGGCTCTGTTCCCTGGGGAGCTGCTTTGTCTCTCTCTGCTGGGATTTAGCCAGGAATTAGTCATGGCTTTGCTGGGGCCCCTCTTTGCCCTTTCCAAATAAATGGGTTTGGGAGAGGAGGGCGAGGCTGTGAGTCTTGGAAGGGATGAGGCCAAGCTTTGCTTGGGATGAGTGATTTACAGAGCTGGAAGGAAGCTCTGGGGAGCCCATCTCCCATGGCTGAGCAGGAGTTCAGCTGATCTCATTTCCCCCTGGGATTGCTGGTGGGGATGAGGCTTGGTGCCTGGGCACCAAGAGGCTGTGTCAGAGGGCAGTGCAGGCACAAGCTTGTGCAGAGGAGAGGGAGGAATTTTGTCCTGGTTTAGGGCAAATTTGGGAGAAAGCCTCCAAAGGGGCCCCTCCAGAAAGCAAACCCACACAGCCCCTGCCCCCAACTGGTTTGGGAAGGATTCCTCGGAGAGAAGTGGAAAGAACCTGTTTATTTAACAGGCACAGCACCCCCAGCACACAAAATGAACAATACCAGGTGACATCGCTCTGTCACTGCTCTGACAAAGATGGCAAATTCAGAAAGTCTCTCTTGGGGGTGGTCACTCTGTTCTCAGTCCCTCCTGTGCTGGGGCAGCTGCTGCAGCCACAAGGTGCAAACTCTCGGTGTTCCCAGGTCCCAGTCCAGAGCAGGCTCAAGTGGATCCAAAAAAGGGAAAGGAGAAACAGTCCAGGGAAAATTTGGACTGCTCAGCTAAACTAACTAATGAGCAGAAGCAAAAAGCGAGAGCAAAGCAGGAGCAAAGCAGAAGCAAGAGCAAAGTGAAAAGCATTCCATGTGCTCTCCATCCCATCTCATCCACCTGTTGGGAAGCATTCATCAAAATCCATCATGTTTGTGAGGCAGTTGTCATGCTCCACTCCTCATTCTGAGACAAATACCAGAAATCCTTCCCAAGCAGGAGAGGGAAAGGCCTTATTCCTTATCCTAGAGCCAGTGGAGGTCAAGAGGCTGTAGCTACTTCCACATGAGAGCAATGCTGCTGGCCTGATGGGGCACCTTGCCTGATCTCTTAGCACCAAGATGGACAATGGGAACAAAACCCTTCATGACACACCCTTCCATGCCAGTCTGGGTGTTCTACTAATGAAAGAACCCACAGGGATCTATGGAAACCAGTGGGAATGCTTTGCTGCTCCCTTAGGACAGGATTCTACCCTGTGCTTCTCCACTCTCTTTTCTGTTTGTCACTGTTGTTTGCACCTGTTTTCACTGGCTGTCCTCTCCACACACTATTTTCACTTGGGATTTGGAGATATTTGCTGCTGTCAGGCCCAGAGCAGCCAGGGACTCCTCTGAGGAATTCTGCTCATTGCAGAGATGGGAATGGCTGACATACTCAAATAATGGAAATTCTCAAAGTATTTTTTCCCCCTGCCCTTTCTACACCAGATTCCCAACAAACGCTCCGGGTTCCTGGGTTAGTTGTGAGGAGAGGGCAATATTCAGGTTTCATTCTTGTGCTTTTGAAAACTGCATTGGAACAGACCCTACAAAAGGTTTTGTACAGGCTCCATTTCATTCTCAGAGTAATAGAGGCTCTAATGCCAAGTTCAGACCCAGGGCTGGGCTTAAGGAGTACTGAAGGAGTGGGGATCAGGCTTCCACTGCCAGTCCCTCTCCCATTTGGCCCTACACCTCTGGAAAAGGGGAGGAAGCCTCTTGAAAGGAAACAACAAAATAACATCTTCCCACTGATCTGCCATTAACCTCTGTGTGGGCTTAAAGCAATATTGCACGAGAACAGAAATCAGCAGACACTCTTCCAAAGGCAGTGAAAAACTGTTCTTTATCTGCTCAGATCTTTGCTGCCTGGGGCTATCTGAGTCATTCTTCTCACTAAAGTCTGAGAATGATTTCCTTTCTCTTACTGTGAAAAGTTTACACTTAGAAGACTCATGCATGAAGGACCAAAAGACATTTGGTTTGGCTGCACAGTAAAAGAGTTTAGTGTCTTCATTGCTTCATTACTTTATCCTGGTTGCCACTGATCAGCTTTCTCACAGCTGCTGCTGCTGCTAAAATCTGTGCTGGGGCTCTGTGCACTGACACATGCTGAAAAATGTGCAGTTTGCACCAATTGTTTCCTGTGCTGCATGGAAAAACAAAAAAATCTTTTCTCCAATTCATGCTACTAAGTTTGTACCACGTGGGTGTTTGTCTGTATTTTCCTGTTTTAGAGACTTGGAAAGCTTTTCACAGGGCAAGAGGAACCATCAGGGGTGCAAGAAGAAGAGATGAGGATGAGGTGCTTGGGGAACACAGAGGCAAACAAAATAAAGCTCCAAGAGGAGAGGGATGGAGCAATGGGTCCCTTTTCCTGAGCCAGCTCAGGGGCATCTCTCTGCCAGCCTTGTGCACGGGGTCTGCATGGCACAGGCTCCTCTCCTGCTCTGAAATAGGCTGAGCTGTTTCAAATATGTGTGGTTAGTGGGGGTTAAGTGTTATATTTAGACAGGGTTTGTAGAGAAAGATAAAACCTTTAACAGATAAAGAGAGATGGTCAGGGAAATAAAATTGCATTTAAAACTTCTTGTAGATTTACTTTCCATAGCATCTAGCTTGCCTTCCTTGAGAATGTTTGTTTTTCCTTAAATCTTGTTTTTTTCTTTTCTATTTCCAAACCTAAAAATGGCTGATTTTAGATTTTATTGATGGGAGAATTTAGATTTTATTGATAGGAGGTTTAGATTTTATTGATGGGAGAATTGTACAGAGGCTTTTGCTTTCCCCTGTGTTTTCAATGGAAGTGAGTGTATTACAACTTCTTTACTGGAGGTGCAAACACTTTTTTGGACTGGTTACTTAGTGAAAACTGAAAAATAATAACAATTCCATTAAAACTGGGAGTGTCCCTGAACATGTCCTTTTGTAGAACAGACCCCTTTTCTTGGGGGAGTGAAACTTCTCACTGGAAAACTTTTAGTCTGTCTTGATTTGATTTTTGCCTTTTCTACATTTTAGTTCCATTTCCCCATCGAATCTTTTGCCTTTGCCTGTGCCCCCTTGTTCCCCATCTGCCTCACTCTAATGGGAAATAAATCTCCCAGCTCTGTTCTATTCCTTACCATCCCATAGTCTTCTGCTCTCACTGAATCACTGGGATGATACAGCTCCATTTATAAAACACTAAAAGTATCATTCATATTTTCCCACAATCCCTTTTGACTGGTGTCAGATACAGAAACAGTAAGAAAATAAACCTCAAGGATCAAAAGGAAAATCCTTGTGGCCCCAAGTGCAGGAAGGATGAGATCCTTTTCCAGTAAAGAGGGATGATTTGGCTTCCCTCCCCTCTGCAGCCAGTCTGGGGAGTGCAGGGTGGGACAGAGGGGGTTTCTTCTGTGAGCAATGGGAAAGGCTGAGAGAGGCTGGATTGTTCAGCCTGGAGAAGAAAAGGCTCTGGGGTGACCTTATTGTGGCCCTTTGGTACCTGAAGGGGCTGGGGGACGGCTTCTGTCCAGGGCATGGAGTGACAGGACAAGGGGGAGTAGCTTCAAACTGGCAGAGAGTAGGTTTAGATGGGATATTGGGAAGAAATGTTTCCCTGTGAGGGGGCTGAGGCCCTGGCACAGGTGCCCAGAGCAGCTGTGGCTGCCCCTGGATCCCTGGCAGTGCCCAAGGCCAGGCTGGACAGGGCTGGGAGCACCTGGGACAGTGGGAGGTGTCCCTGACATGGCAGGGGTGGAACAAGATGCTCTTGAGGTCCTTCCAACCCAAGGCACTCTGTGATTCTCTGAGCCAGACCTCATTTCAGTGCTCAGCACAGCCTTGGGGAGTCAGGACACCGTCAGCACCCAAAGGCTGGTGAGGGATCCTCTCTCTAAGGAAAAACATCACAATTTCTGCAGTTACCTCTCAGCAGCACCGACTCCCACAGCCTTGCAGTGGATCTGGTTCATTTTCATCTGCCCTGAGCACATTCACCTGCTCCCAGAGGTAAATGGCAGCATGGGGAACAAAAGGCAAAGGAAAGGGGGAAAAGCATTTAATTCCTGTCAGGTAGAGGGAAATTTGGGTTTCCTCCTGCTCTCTCCTGCCCCCAGGAGAACACACTGTACGTGGAAGGTGACCTTCTGTCTCCTTCCTGCCCAGCAGAGCTGGGAGGGACAGTGTGACACGTGTAAAGACAGACAGACACCTGGCAGAGTGAGCAAACTGGGCTTGAGCTCTCTGCAGAGGAAATGGTTGCAAGGTGTGCCCAGGCTGGGCTGCATCAGGGAGAGCACAGAGCAGAGGCAAATGTTTGTGTCATCTGCAAACTCCACTGCGAGGGGACACAGGGACAGAGGAGCATTTTGAACTCTAAAGGTTAATGCAGAGAACATAAAATAATGCTCTGTGTTCAACTTTTGAAGACTGTTCTCATTTGGAGGGAGTATGGATGAAATCAGATTAATCACTACTACCTGGGTTTTTTTTTTTTCTTTCATCTTCTCTTTTTATTTTATTTTACAGTTATTTTCTTTCTTGTTATTTTTTTCCTCAATTTTTGATATTCACCAGAATTTTAGTTAGTGTATATGCTGAGACTTCATAGTATGACTGGAAATTAGTGAGCATGGATATGGAAGCATCTTAATGCTGTAAAGAACTTTATAAGAATAAAACCCTAATCAAATAATGCAAATGTAAAAAAAAAATAAAAAAATTAAATGCAAGAAGTTTGAAAGCATATCCTTGCCTGTCCAAATAGCACTTTCAGGTTGATCTGCAGGAAAGGCCATAATAACTCATTAACTCATCACTATTTAATGAAGAACTGTGTGTTCTGGCCACATCCATCACTGCCACCCTGTGCTCTGAACAAACTCCCTGAAGATGCACAGCCCTAAACCCTGCTGAGCTCTGCTTTCAGCCCATGGGAACTTCCTTTCCAGCACCTTATTTTTAGGCATGAAGAATATTTTGGAATTAGAAGAGTACCATACTCATGGCCTCTCTCCCAACCACAGCACCACCATGCCTCTGCATCCTGGGACATGGGACAGACACTCAGAGTCCAGATGCCAGCCCTGTCCCTGCAGTTTGGGGCAGAATACTGGAAATCCACCTCTCATCTGCAGCAAGCTTGGCAAACAAGGTAATGGCCTGCCAGTCCCAGGTTTCATTAGTCTGATCCTGCCTGTCTCCCTGGGAGTGGCTGCATGCCAGCACCATCCATCTCTCTCTGGCCTCTGGGCTGCACAGTCCAGGTTTGCAATGGCCACAGCCTGAGCAGGTTCAGGAGGTGCCTGGTGGAAGGGGCAAAGCTGAACCTCTGAACAGGCTGAAGGATGGATGAGCACTGGGCAGCCTCACAAATTATTGTCTTTCTAAGGTCAGAGGATGTAAGGGTGTGCTGTCACCATGACAGATTGGGAGATCATGTGCTCTGTGTTTAATCCCAAACTATTCCTTACATCTTAAAATAAGAAGCCTGGAAGGCTCCCCACCAGCTCCATTTTGACATATTCCAGTAGAGCTTTGTTGTTTCAGCTGGGGGTGATGTTTGATAATTTTGTCAACATTTTGCTACCAAAACTGCTGCCTTATAAATATAACATTTTTGTCTGATTGTGCACATGGTTGAAGAGTTAAATTTGTAATTAGTTGCTTGCCTGTTAGCCCATGCTGATCTTCCCTTCCTGTTTTGTCTTTTATGGCAAGGGGATTAATTTTCTAATGCACAGCATCTCTCATTCATTTTGTTTCTGCTTCTAGACATTTACCTTGTTTACCTCTAAGCTGATACAGCCCACCCTGGCTGGATTAAACTGTGCCACATCAGCAGAGCTGTTGGGCTACTGAAGCAAGACTTTGTTTGCCATCATTTGTCCTTTTCTGGAGCCAGGTTCTTGCCTGAGGTTTGTGCATTTGATGCTCTGTGGGGTCTGGGCTAGGACAGAGGAATGATTTTAAATGGTTTGTGATTTCTGTGGCAGCTGGAAATAGCCTATGGAAAATGGTGGCAGGACAATCTCCTGTAGTTTAATTAACTTCTGCCTTCTCAAACTCCAAATTGCATTTAAACCCCAACTAACAGCTCATCCAAGCAGTAGCCAGCCTTTTATCTCTCTTCCTTCCACCCCTTCCTCTCCCAACTTCATCTCACTTCATCCTCTCTCCCACCTGCTTTCCCTGCATTTGGCTTTCAGCTGTTCCAGGCCATGATGAGCCACCTCACATTCCTGTCAGCAGTTTCAAAGGGTTTATTGAATGTCAGTAGGACTTAGGACTTTTTTTTTTTCTGAAAATATCTTTGTTTGAGTGGGAGTCCTGTTGTGACATTTTCAAAAGGATCTGTGTGATGCAGGAGCTCAGATCCCAAGGAGCAGCTGTACAGAGGGGCACCTTCATCCCTTGTTTTATTTTAAATCCCTGCCTGTTGTCCTGGTGCAATCCACTCAGAAGATGAAACCTCTGTATGCAAGGATTTGCATTTCTCTTCTGTAGTCCAAACCAGAAAATGATCTGTTTATGGGGACAGTGAGTTTGCTGTGCTTGTGGTTCTTGGATGAGTTTTCTGTTGGATTGGATTTGTTAGTTAGATGAGAAATATTCAGGAGACAGAGTTATGTGGTGGAATAAAACTGTGCTTTTCCATCTGATCAGGAGATCTAAATGGCTGCTTTCAGGTTGTACCTTTCCTCCCCAGAAGAAACAAAACTTTGAAGCAGATTCTAAAAGCCATGGGTTCCTCTCCAGAGCTGCCCCAGACCAAGCTGTAGACTGTGGGATTTGTGACTGTGAAGCTTCTCTGGAACTGCTGCATGAGCCCCTCCTGCACTGAGGAGCCAGGGAAGAGGTTGCTGTGATGTCTGAACAGGTGGAGCAGAGGACGGTTAAAAACCAGCCAGTTATGGGAAATCTGAGTCATGAAAACCATTGGATAAATTTAAATACATTATTCTAGCTTGGAGGAGGAGACCATCTGGGTAAGTTGAAGGATGTGTGTCTTGCTGAGGAAAGAGTTATTTCAAATGACAAAAGAACTGTCCTGAGCTGGAAAAATCTGCCAGGCCCAAGATTAAAAACCAACTTAGAGTGACACTGATTTAATGTTTGCATGTCAAGAATCTAGCTAAGGGCCATCATATTAAAATATTTTTTTTAAATACTTTTGCTGGTATTTGCCAGTTATGTAAAGCAGGAAGGCCTGGAAATTTCATCAGAACTTCATATTATCATGTTCCTTTTAGAGATTTGAGCTCCAAATTCCATGATGGCTCTGCTTTAAACAAAAAAGCTGGGACCAAAATGGGAAGAGCTCCCTGCAGCCAGGTTGCATTGGGCTCAGGCAGGTTTTTAACTAGTTTTTGAGAATTAAGGCTCTGGTTTGCCACCTGGCTCATGCCTGAAGGTCAGGGTTAATGGTTGGGCAGCCAGGTGTCTCCTGATGGACATCCCCCATCTGCCACAGGACACAGAGCTCCCAGCCTGGGGTTCTGGCTCTCCCTCCTGGCACTGGCCTCAATAACATCAACCTGCTGTGCCAGCACTAATCTCAGGTAGACTCCAATCCAATTCTATTAAATTCCCCAAAGAGCAGGTCCTCGTGGCAGGATCCCTCCTGGAAGGCAGCTGAGGAGAGGAGAGGGGAAGGACAGGGGGGATGTGCTGGTTGTCCCAGGTGAGGGTGGGAAGTGGGGTGAGTGTGAGCACTGAGTATGATTGAGATTGAGGAAATGACGATGGTGTGAGGCAAACAAGCTGAAATCAATGACTGAATGCCCTGGCTGTGGGGATGGACTGATCAGCCATAAAGTTGTAATAAAAGCACCCTCTGTCATGCTCTCCTGTCATCATCTTGGGGAATGGCCTGCACAGCTCGCTGGTACCACCACTGCTGGGACCCAGGCACAGATACAGCCCTGCAGAGACTGCCAAGGACAGCAGAGTGGATCCAGGCCTGGTGCCATGGCAGAACAGGATTTGCAAAAAAACCCATGCAGGTACTGCTGCAAAGGCCCATGGGGCTTCCTCTCCACCCTTGCTTTAGGCAGACATGGTAATTCTGAGTTTTACTGTATTTTTTACAAGCATAGATCTCAAAACCCTATGGTACAGACTCATCATTACCACCTTACAGATGGGGTTGCTGAAGCAGAAAGATGGGAAATGACTTCCCTGGAACCATTAACTGGGTAAATGACAGGGCTAAAAATAGAGACCAGATCCTCAACCTTTCATACAACCTACTGCCATTCCTGTCTCAGAGGAAAGATGCCAAGGCAGTTGGTTAAAGTAGGGAACAGCTCTTTAACTAATACAGAACCTGACTGTCCTGGGTAAGATGCTTTTATGGGATGCTGCACCAAGATCAGTGAGCCAACACATTTTTGGAGAAAAAATGGTTGACAGAAAGGCCAGTGAGCCACATATGGCTGCAGTGCACGTCAATCACACCAAGCTAATGCATTCAGAAGTTCCAAATGCCTTTTAAAGCTAATGGTCTGTGCACTAATAGCTCCTGGCCCTGGCATCCAGGCTAGCAGCTGGTGCCCCTAATTGGTAGCCCCGAGGTTGAGCACGTGGGCAGAGGACTGGACTGCAGGAGCAGGGAATGGATTAGGAACCCTGCCTTGCTAATTCCATCCTTCAGCATGGTCTTTAATCAAGATGAAAAGTCAAGAGACCGCGAGGGGGTAACAAACAACAGCTTTGCCCGATTAGCAGTGTCCAGCTCACCCAGAGCTGACAGGCACTGCCTGCAACAGCCCTGCCAGCAGCAGCTTGTGACAGTGCCTGAGCTGCAGCTGTTCTCCTTTCCCGTGCTGTGTGCTGGACAAAGCTGCAAATAGCACCACGGAACGACTCGCCTGTCCCTGGCCTTTTTGGGGATGCAGCTTATCTGAGGGGTGGAGGTCAAGTTGTGTGAAAGCATCCAAGCACCTCCAGCTAAGCCCAGCAGAAACAACAGTCTGTCTGACATGGGCTGCACCAGCATCTCTGCTTTTCTCCTGCTGGGCTCTGCCCTGGGGGTGTGCAGGAGCTTTGCCTTGTAAGGCAGGGCCACAAGAGCACTGGAATGGCCAAGGAAGGTTGCCAGGGAGCTGGAGCCCTTCAAGGAGATTCCAGGCATTGCTGAAGGGAGGGTGGAGTGATCCAGGCCACAGCAGGAGGGTGGTTTGGAGGGTGATGTGTTACTTGAGCTGTGCAGAGCAGTGGGTGCCACCTGTTTCCTCCACAGCAGGAGGTTACAAGGCACCCTCTGATGGCCATGTTTAACCCAGTAATTGAGGTTTTGATGTTCCCTCTGAAGCTGAACCTGGAATCCACCCACTTGAACACCCTCCATCTCTGTCCCCTCCAGAGCTGGGGTGGCTCAGACAAAGTCCCTGCAACTGCTGAGGATCTCCTGTTGATGCTCTGCAGATGATCTAGGACCCACTCCAGTTTCCTGGATGAATTGGGATAATTTGAGATGGGCAATCTTTTGGGGAGACTCTCCCTGCCTTGCTGACTGAGGGTTTGTAGCTCCCAGCTTTTGTCAGATCTCAGAACTCTTATTATCTTCCCAGTAACTTCCACTGAGTGGTTCCAGATGATGCAGTGGAGACCAGAATGTCACAGTGAGACGCAGAAAGAGATCACCAGCTCCTAAGCACACTCATCGTTAACCTTCCCACTGTTCTCCAGAAATATCCCTTCCCTCCATGCTTGTGACTGAGTCTGAACCTTGCTCCAGATGGCAGTGGGCTGAGGAGATGAAATTTTCCTGCAGTCAGAGCTCAGAGATGCACAAAAGAGGGAAATTGTGAAATTGCAATGACAGGGCTGTTTGGGTAGCTTGTGATGTTCTGGCTTTAGAGAAATCCGTGCCTAATGTGCCTGCATGGCAAGGTAAACTAAAGACCATATAATTCTATTGCAGCTTAACATAACAGGAAGAAACCCATGTCTCCTGGCCTCCTGGCTTGTCTGCAAGCATTAGGGCTGCTTTCTACACGTGCTGCTCAGGCACTCCATGTTAAAGAGCTTAGGATAAAGTATCCCTGGGATTTGGTGACTACAGAGCTTAAAGGCTTGGCTCTGCCATACTCACACTGTAGAGGATGAGGCACAATGGGACCATTCAGGGTTCATGGAGGAGAAGGGGCCTGGCACACCCCATCTTTTCTCCTCACTCCCCTGCTGCTGTAGAGATTTTGCTGCTTATTTTTTTCTGGTTGTCACGAGGTTGAGCTCGGGATGAGGGCTGATTCCAGGAGCTGGGAATGAAGTTTGTGCAGTGAAGGGAAAAGGATCTGTGATTTGGAGTGCTGGGGTGAGCTGCTCATCCTAGACAAGGTGCTCATGAGTGGATGTTGCCTTACAGAGCTGGAGGCTCAGCAGGGAGTGAGGAAAGCACCTTCCAGCACTGAGGTGTGGTGCTGCATCTCTCTGTGTCACAGTCTGAGCATACCGTGGGGAAAGCTGAATTCCTTGGAGCTGGTGGAGTGTGGGCTGTGATGGTGCTCACAGGGGTTTTTGGATGAGGGAAGAGATGAGGATCTGATTTATTATTTTATGATATATATTACATTAAAACTATACTAAAAGAATAGAAGAAAGGGTTTCATCAGAAGGCTGGCTAAGAATAGAATAGCAGGGAATGATAACAAAAGCTTCTGCCTTGGACTCTCTGTCCGAGCCAGCTGGGCTGTGATTGGCCATTAATTACAAACAACCACATGAGCCAATCACAGACCCACCTGCTGCATTCCACAGCAGCAGATAACCATTGTTTATATTTTGTTCTTGAAGCCTCTCAACTTCTCAGGAGGAAAAATCTTAAAGAAAAGATTTTCCATAAAAGATGTCTGCGACAGTAGGCATATCTTGAACTCTGTCTCCACTTTTCCTCTCTTTGTTTCCCCTTCTACTTCACTTCTGTTGGCATTTATCACTGAATTTTCTCTCCCCACCTTCCTGTTTTGTTCTCCAGATCTTAACAGTTTTACTTCCAAGCCTGGAACATTAAGGAGTGTTTGGACTTGGCAAATCTTTTCTCTTCTTTTCATGGGACTTAAAATGTTAGCTGAGTATTAATACAGCACCATGAATGTCAGTGTGTTGAGCTTAGATCATTGTATATTAAACATGCAAAGAGATACTTTTCACAAGAGCTGCCTCATCTTCCACTGTATATAAATAATGCAGGGAGTTCTAGATCATCTGTCCCTGTCACTGCTGCTGCATTTTGATACACTCACATGGAACAGCTGTTGGAGAGCAAAATACAAACAAAGGATGTTCCCTGATCTTTTCCCTTCTCCCCAGCAGTAAATTTTAGAGATTCTGTGCAGGCAACCAAGACTGTCCTGGCAGCAATATTTTAGTAATGTCCAAGTGTGGGCTCTGGACATGACCTGGCATGGGGTGAGTGCTGCTCTGAAAGGTTCTGTTGGTGCAGACCTCGATGCTCCCCTGAATCACTTACAGGATCCTCTCCCCTGCCCAACAGTGAAACCTAATTCCCACTGACATCTCTGATCTCTCTCACACCTCTGCAGGCTTTGAGCATCCATCACTGAGCACAGTCCTGCCTGGAAAACTGTAGGGCTCTGGAAAGGAGCCTGCAGGGAACTGGGCAGTTTATTTAGCTCACCCTCTGACCCTGAGGCTGCAGTGGGCTTCCACAGGATGGTGCAGATTTTTGAACACTGCCTTTGTGAAGTGGTGTGTGTCTCTTATAACAACAATTTCTGTTGAAAAGGTGGGAGGGAGCTGCACTGCAGAGCTCCAAAAGAGGGCAGAGGCTGCACAGATGGGGTGGGCTGCCAACCTCCAGCTCCCAGCTACTGCTGGTTCCTCCCCAGGGAGGGTCTCTGCTGTCTGCACAGAGGTGACAGGAGGAACCTGGGCTCTCTCCCCATGCACTGCAAGATATTTTTCTTCATGAAATTCAGCTCCCCTCATCTGGATACCTGCAGGAGGCAGGACTGAAGTGAGAAGGACCGCTGTGCACCATCATCTATGCCAACAGGGCTGGCCTTGGTGTGGAAATGCAGGCTCCCAGGTCTGCCCTGCCTGTGTGGGCAAACACTGAAGTGTTCCAGCTTCCTGTGCTCCAAAAGCCACAGTGCAGCACTGCTGTCATCCCAAACCCTGGAGTCATCCACGCTCCTCCTTTAGCCTCTGTTGCATTCCCAGAGGTGACAGTGGTGGCAGGATCTCAGCTCAGGGATGGGTTTTCCCTTGCTGGGTGCCCAGCTGGAGCTGTGCCCTGTTTGGGGTGACCATGAGGAGATTTGTGTCCTATGGGGCAGCTCCTGGGAGAGGTGACATTGCTGGGGAAAGGCCCAGCACCCCCAGGCACTGGCACTGTTGGGACCCAGCACATCCCTCTGGCTGCCCTGCAGGACTCCAGACCCTGGCAGGGGGCTCAGAGACCTTGGCACAGAGTCAAAGACCCCTGTGCCTTGGATTTTAATCCATGGAAACAATTCCCAACTTTGTGTGAGGATTTACAAACCACAAGAGTTTGAGTAGAATGATAGAGAATTTATCACAGGGTGAAAAAGTAGAGTTTTGGGGTTTTAGAATGGGGGTTCAAGAGGCAAGATGGAGGAATCTGGGCATGTCTTGTTCTTTTTCTTCTGCTTGTTCTTCTTCTTTCTTCTTCTCCATCTTCTTCTCCATCTTCTTCTCCGTCTTCTTCTTCTCCATCTTCTTCTTCTTCTTTTCCATCTTCTTCTCCATCTTCTGCTGTGATGGTGGCACTTCAGGATTGGTTTAGAGAAGAGACAGACTGCCTAACATAGGTGATAGGTATTGGAACATTATTGTAAATAAAGCACACCTAGTTCTTAGTATAAAAGGCCAACACCACCCCAAGGGCAGGGACTGTGCCACAACCTGACCTGCTGGACAGATCTCAGCAGCTCAGAGAAAGAATGTGATAGATAAGAAAAGATAAACAACTTTGAAAAGCAGAGCTGAGGAATCTCAACTTCTTCTTTGGTTGCAGGGCTGGGAAAAAAGCCTTTTTAATACCTTGGGAGCCATTTCAAGCACACAAAACCCAAGAAGTCACATCGAGACCCCAGGGACAGCGTGGCTGGGACTGAGGGTGACTTTCTGCAGGGAAGCACTGTGGGACTCTCTGGAGCAACAAGGACAAGGACTGAGCCTCCCAGAGCTCTCACAGGCACTGGCACATTGCAGCCCCAGAGTGATGTCATTAATGAGACATCCTGCTCTATGTAATAATGTGTTTTGTGTGACTCACCCTAATGAACAGAAAACAATCCGATGGGCCTCCTAATGGAACTCCTGGTCTTTATGTCCCAGAGCTTGCTTTGAATTATTTAAGACATCTGGAGGGATTTGTGAGTAATGAAATCTCTGCTGATTCTGTCTCACCTCAGATGGCCTCAAAGGTCTGGTGAGCAGCTTTGGTTCTGTTTCAGTCTCACCCATCACCTGCAGAGCTGCCAGCTTAAAAATGTCTCTGTGTTCTTGTCCTCTGCTTTCACTTAGCTCTTGGCTATGTTTCCTGTGCCCTCCCCCAGCTTAAAAAATAAGATTTACCTTTCAATGTCACATGTCTGCCTTGGGTGGGCTGAATCTGGGTCTGTCAGAAAGGAAGAGAATCTTATCCAGGGCAATGGGTGTGAGGTGTGCTTAAACACTGTTCAGTATTCAAACCCTTGGGTTTCACAGCCCCTCTCCTTTGCAGGTGAGGTCCTATAAAATCTGTAATGGCTGGGGCAGTGTGTGGGTCAGTGCTACCCATCAGCAAGCTCAAGGTGGGAAGTATGAGCTACCAAACAGATTTTATGACCAGTTGCAAACCAGGACTTGTATTTGGTGCTTGTGCTACAATATGAACATTTTTTGAAGGAAAGAAAGGGATGAATAGAGGAGGAAGCACAGAATTTTGTGGCTTGGATGTTCAAAGAAATGAGCAGATTAAGCATCTTCTTAAGGGAGGAAGCTGGCCACCACTTCAATAGTAAGGGGTTTTGTTTAATTTTTTTTTTTTTAATTATTATTATTAAAAAGAGAACCAACCAACCAACCCCCTCCCCCCAAAAAAAAAAGAAAATCACATTCACATTTTCACCCTTTGCCTTGGGGTTACATTGCACTTCTGGAATCTGAGGCTGTGTGAAGACAGCCTTGGAACAAAGAGCCTGAAGGGAACATTGGGAAGATTAAAGATTTCTTCCAGAGCATGGATGTGAGCAGCCAGCCAGGATTTCCAGAGCTAGGAGCTGGTGCAGAGCTTTGGTGCTTTGCAGCAGCTCAGAATGTGCCACTGCCAGTGGCCAAAGGGAGTAAAACCAAACATCTGCCATCCGTGGCTTTGGAGCAGAGAGGGGAAATCCTCCTTATTCCAGGGATGAGAGGCTGATTAAAAGCACTTTGTGCCCTGCTTTTACTGACATGAGAAAGGCACAGATGTCAGGGTAGAGTTTCTATTTTTAGGAGCCTGCCCAAGATGACACCAGAGCAAAGGACAGGGAAGCAGCCTCTGATGCAGGAAAGGAGTTTAGAGAGTTTTGTGGGGCCAGAGTGAAGGGAGGGGTGTTACAGTGCTGCCATGGGTGGGATGCTGCCACAAACCCCTTGGGTTCTTGGCCTTTTCTCTCTCTTGGTGCACATTGCCCAAATCCCTAAATGTCTAACCTGTCAAAGGCTCAAAAAAAAGCAGTTTAGGGGAAACTTTGAAACACCTGTTCTTACAAAGCAGTGGCTGTTGCAAGTGGGCAAGTGAAGCAGGTGTGGTTGGATATTTTTATCCTTTTTCCCTGAGTAGGAGGATTTAAGAACACTTTAAAAACAGAACCAATGTTAGTTTTAAGCTCAAAAATTCAAATAGCTCCGAATTTTTCTAAAGCCATCAGAGGCCAGATCTTTAAGGTCCAAGCCTTTGTCTCACATTTAATGTCACAGAGGAGATTTTAAAACAGGAGCCAAGGGGGTGTGAATTGTCAGAGTGGGTGGTGGGGGCACATCCTGGATGATGGTGTGGCCTTTGGCAGTGGTTATGTCTCACTATTAGGTAAAGCCTGAAGTATTTTTAATTCCAGCAGATGTCAAATCAGGAAGGGTGGTAAAAGCTGCTATTCCATCTCAGCTTTCCTGGTGCTCCTGAGTCAGGGCTGGCAAGGCTTGAAGGAATGACTCCTGCAAATACCAGGCCTTAGTGGATTTAATCAGACATCCTCCCATGGACACCTTCTCACTCCTCCTCTTGTTAAAAAAAACCAAAAAAACCCTTAAGAACATTATTCTATCTTTGCATGCACCATTAAAAAGAACACAAATAATCATGTTAACAAGATTTATATTTATTCCTGGTATAAATTTCCTCACTAGAGAAGTTTGTCTTAATCTCTTCAACAGACTGCAAATGCTTTGTCCAGCAGATTGATGTGCTTTGTGAATTACCAGGTCTTAGTCAGAGGATGACTTGGCTCTGTTTCCCTGAGAGCAATAGAAACATATGGGATATGATGGGAAGAAAATTTTATAAAAGAACCTGAAGTCTCTAAGAACACCATGATTGCTAATTCTTCCCAAGATGCAAAGTTTAAAAAACAATTAGATGGAGGCACAAACTGTGCTGGCAAATCCAATTCCGTGTGCACAGTTTTGTCTCAGCAATTGCAAATTGGACGGTGAGTTGAATTCTCCCCTGTGGAAAAGGAGAAAGCACAAAGGCTTCTGCCCCTCTCCAATCCTGCTTGCCTCATAGTGCTCACAGAGGCCTCATTAATGAGGTGTTTAAGCGTGCTGCAATCATCCTGCAGCCCAGGAGAGCAGGCTCATTTTGCAGCACAAACTGGAGCTCAGGAGCTGTGTTCACACCTCCCTGGGCTTGGCTGGCCTGGGAGCTGCAGCCTGCAGCATCCCCAGCCTCAGCCCTTATGGGCAGGCTGTGCTGCAAACCCCATCTGCTGCCTGCAAGGCAAGCAGGGCCCCTTGGAAGGGTCCTTTGAGAGCCTCGGGTGGTTTTATCTCACCTTCCCCGTCACCAGGTGACTCTTACAGAGCTGGCAGGTGGGGACTGGCTCAGCCCCCATGCTTTCACCCAGGCAGAGAGAAATGTGTTCTGGCTGCAGGCTCTTACTCTTTCTCCATAACTATTTTTATCCCCATTTTATGGCTCTAGGTAGCAGGGAGTAACAGGATGTAAAATAATTTTACCATAACTGAGAATAAGGTTCCAGAGATCCCAAGAAGTGTGTTAGCAAACTCACTGACATGTGGTAATTAGAGGTGCTTAAGTGTTTGTGTATGTGGATAATGCAGTTTCTGTAAAAATATAATCTTCCATGAAATATAGAATATTTTAAATCAAATCAATGCATAGACTTTTCTCTTTCATCCAGAAGATTTAAATGAAACGTATCATTCCAGTCTAGTGGATCCAGATCAAACTATCTTGGCATGTTAAGCCAAATCAAAACATGTCATTTTCAGTGAATTCAGTATCTCTTTGTGTTTGCCAGAGCTGGTTCAGTTCCTGCAGGAGATGTAGGTCAGATGTTCTGTGATGTCCCACTGCTGTGGTGGCTCCTGTCCCTCCCTGGGCTTGGTGCTGCCAGGCAGGACAGAGGGACAGGCAGGTGTTCCTCTGAGCTCTGCTCTGCTGGGGAGCTGGGACACGGTGAGTGAGGGAGGCCCCAGCTGCTCAGCAAAGCTGAACTTCTTGATTGATGCAGGTGGAAATGGTTCTAAACAAAACACATTCAGGTAATCAGATTTTCTGATGGATGGGAGCTCCGCTTTGCAATATTCTCTAACCACTCTTGCCTATGACTCACACTTGATTTGCTTTTTCTTTAGGCAGAATTCCCCCTGTGCTACACCTTGCTGTGCTCTGGGCTGAACCAGACCAGGAGAGACCTCTTAGAAACCTCCCATTTTTTTGTTTTTTTTGCAAATTCTGAAACATTTTCAAATTCAGCCACATCTGAACTCCTTTCTTCCCTTCATCTCCTAATTTGCAAAGCTTCTCGGGTGCTTCTGTAGCTGGAGGCTTGCACAGGTACTTGAAACCACACCATTTACTGATAGTGGGGGTGTAACAGACCCAGCATGGACAGTCTGTGTGCATCCTATAGACTGACAGGCAGATCTACCTCTAAGCCACCTCCTTTAAGTGAGCCAAAGCCTTTGGATCTCCAGGAATTTACATAAATATAACTTTGAAGCTTGCTGCAAATAAATTAAGTTGGCTGAGTCCACTTAATTAGGCTTTTCCTACAGACATTTGTAAACACTGGTTGTGCTCAAGTGAAATGTCAATTGACTCTAACCCAAGCTTTGCCCCCAGTGAGCAGCAAAGCTCCAAGGGCTGCCCACAGCTCCTGATTTTGTGTCCCAAACTGCAGCATTAAAGCTGTGAAGGATTGGGGTGGTTGACAAACACTCAGAGTTTGCCTGAGTAAATGAGTAATGCTGATTTTCTCTCCCAGGCCCACTGGGGTGCTGAGTGTGATTAAAGGCAAGTCAGGAAGGACTGCATGCTATTAATTCTATCGAGGAAATCTCCTGCTTTATTCATTGGATGTATATGGCTTTTTCTAGGGGGAGAGGAAATAGAAAAGCACCTTTGGTTGTGCTGTAACATCTGTGAGTACAGCTGGCTCTTTTTCTCTGTGTTCCACTTATTATGTGCAATTTAGACGTTTTCTTCTCCAAACTCAGATTAAAAAAGGAGAAGAAACTTGCAATGCTTGTTATTACCAGGGCAAATCCCTCTCTCCTCTGGCAGAGAGAGGAATGGCCACGCTCCTGCTCTGCCTGAGCTGCAATGTCTGCTGTTATTTGTCAGCCTGCACATAATCAGGTAATTTCATGTAATTCCTACACTTTCAATCAAGTCTGGTGAGCAGATGGCAGGATTCAAGCCCATAGATTTTGTGTATTGACACAGCCTGATTCCAGACCCAAAGGCAGCACAGTTGCTGTGCTCAGGGCACAGCTCAGCTCCCCTTCTGCCTCTGCAGGGTGGGCTGGGGCTTGAGAGGCTCCAGGCTGGGCTAGGGTCACTCACCAGCAGCCTCACCTGGGTGGAAATGAGATTAAACACCTTCCCTGCTTGTAAATGACTGAAACCATCTCTTGCTTTGAGGACCAAATACATGGGGATAGGAGCAGAGATGTCCAGGCTTTGTAAGAGCTTTGCTCTGCCTTGATTCATAAGTTTGACCATGAAATGTGATGGTCCATGTCTTATTTCTCTTATTCCTCCTGACTCTAAAGAGCAGCAACGCTCCCCTTCCACACTGAAGGGGATGCAAAGCTTAACCCACAAATGACCATGAAGGGGTTTGATGAAGAACAGAGAGGAAATGTGAAATGTTTGGTTTTGGCCAAGGTTTGAGCACCTCTTTCCAGACAGCTGGTCCAAAATACCATTTTGCTGTTACAAGAGAGGAAGCCTTGTGTGTGCTGGAGGAAGGCAGAGCAGCTCCTCCTGGGAAGTGCAGCTCCTCCAGCCTCCTTTGGGAAGCACAGCCTGGCATGTTTGCTGCTCCAGAGCTGGCCTTTAATAGCTCAAAACACAGGATGCTCCCTTTCAGCCTCACCTGGCTGCTGCCTGAGCCCTCCCATTTGCCCCCTGGCTTCTCCCAAAGAAACAATCTGAGACTTACCTGGAAGAAAGAAAACCTGAATATATCAGTGTTGCACAAACATTAGTGACACCCCAGGAGAATTTCAGCATGCATGAGATTAATGCACAGTATGTGGAATTCTTCATTCCCTCTTCCCATTGGCTTGAGAATTTCTCTTTTTGATGCTGTGGCAGCTGGGGAAATGCAGCCACTGCTGTTTCTGGGGAGTGGGGCAGCAGGAGCAGGGGCCTCTGAGCATTGCAGGGCTGCCATGGAGGCAGCAGAATTTTTGAGGGAATCCCTGGGGTGTGGTGAGACGCATCCTCCTCCCCAGGCCGAGCTGCTCATTGCTCTGGGGGAGCTCTGCTGAGGCACTTTGTTCCAAGCATGGACAGGTCAATGATTGATGCTTTCTGCTCAGTTAGGACTGAGAGTGAGTTAGAAGATCTCCTGGAGGAACTCTTAGCTCCTGCACAGGTGTGCATTGTTCTGGCATGAGCAGAGCTGATAAGTGAGAGGACACAGATGTACTCAGGTGTGTCTGGGGTGCTGTGATGCCTTTTGTATGGACTCTGCTGTTCTCTGCACTCATGGCCTCTAAGCTTGGGAGCTTGGTGGGAAAAACTTAACCCAACTGTTGGAAACACTGCCCAGGGAGAGTGTCTTGGTTTGGAAAGACAGGAGTCTGCTAAGGAAGGCTGGAGCCTCCCCTGAAATGGAGAATGTAAACCCTCCCCACCCCTCTGAATTGCCATAAATTTTAAATTAAGGGGCTCTCAGGCAAAAATATGGGAGCAGGAAATAACAGTTCTTTAATAGGGAAGGAAAAAAATTAAAAGGATAAAATAAACAATGCAGTGCACTAAACCAACAGTGCCAGAGTCAGAACCCAGCCTGACACCCTGTGGGTCAGGCTGTTGGCAGCAGAACCATTGGAATTGTGGCTCAGCCCTCCTGCAGTGTCAGGGCTGGTTCTGCTGGAGCAGGGATCCTGGAGAAAGGTGCAGTCTCTGCCTCTGCAGATCCAGGGCAAGAGGCAGCTGCTGTTCCTCTGGGCAATCCAGTGCAGAAGCTGTGCTGGTGTTCCAGAAGCTCCAGATTCTATCCAGGTAGGAATGCTTGGCTCCTCCCTCTGGGCTCCCATCTGCCAATGGGATGCTGTAGTTCTTATCAGCCATGCAGGGACATTCCATAGCTGTTATCAGCAATGTCCCCTCCTGGGGGAGGAGTGATTGTGGTCACTCAAAGAGAGAGAGATAAAGCAAACTGCCCACTTGACAAAAGATAATCTGCCATACAGATGGTGATAGAAAACATCTTGCATTGCAATCTTCAACAGAGAGGGAGACTTTTGTCTGGTGGGAAAAATGGCAGAACCCAGAAGAGAAAAATGGAAAAACCCAAGCATGTTTCTCTGCAGCTTTTGTGCTCACATTGGTACAGGTGATCCTCCTGCTCCCTGGTGCCTGTGGCTGCTGCCCTGACAGGTGTGGTGGAGGACTGGCAGTGCCCAGAGTGCTCCATGAAGCCCTTGCTTCTCCCTCCCTCCTGCAGCTGTGCAGATGGGAGATCCACTCCCAGCTGTGATAGGCATTGTCTCCCTGTGCAGGTTCCTCAGGTGCAACACGGACTCAAGCTTGTCTGAGCCTTGATGATAAGCTCTCCTTGTTAAAGGCCATTATATTTGCTACTAGCTGAGGATAATTCTGACTGACTACAGCAGTTCTCCTCTGCATGTAATTGAATTCATATTCATCATAAAGCAATGAAAAATAAATTGTGTGTGTGTTTTTTTTCCCCCTCATAAAGCAAGGCATGCCGCTGGCTCTGCCTTTCCCTCTAATCTTCCCCTCTGCAACCTATTGTAATAGAATTCATGGGAACAGAACAGCCAAAATAGATTGTGAGGTTTTGACCCACCTAGCAGAAAGTGAGTTTATTTCAATGCCAAGGAGGAATTGATTAATTCAGTTGGCTTCAAGGGAAGGCTAAAATCTTAGCTTAAGATTCCTCAATACCAAAGAAAGGTGCTGGCTTTGTTGTAGGCTGACTGGTGGTGTGGCAGGGGACCTGTGCCTCAGGTTGTGGTGGGAGTTACCAAATTCACTACAAATCCATCTAGTCTGAGTCTAAACTCCTAAAGAATTAGTGTTTCTGTGAAAGTTTATTTGTTATTCTGTGGCTATCTGCTGTCCCTGGGGCAGTGGCATGAGCCTGGTGCAGCAGAGGGGAACTGGTGTGGGGCTACGGGGATCAAAATTGGAGGGCACTGCTGTGGCAGCTGCTCACTCCTGTGCCTCATCCTGCCCTGCAGCTGCTGGCTGCCATCATGTTGGTCTACTGCAGAGATGTCCTCAAGGCAGATATCAAAATATCCTCTCTGAATTCTTTTAGAAACATCTGACAAATGGCAGGTTTTTGGTGGGAAGCTGGTCAGCCGAGCCCATCATCTCCCCCCCCATCCATGTTTACCTTTTCATTTTGTTTTCCTGTCTTTGATAGGATCCAGAAGCTGGGAGCTGATGGTGCCTGTGAGCAGAGCTGCTGCTGAGGCCTGTCAGAAATGCTCTGACAGGAAAGAAGCACAAGGTTTTCTGCAGCCCCTGGCTTGCTGCCAGCTGTGGGATCGCTGCCTCGCAGGCAGAGCAGACCAGACACTCCTAATGCACCAGAAAATTAGTGAGTTTTGTTCAACAAAGGGTCTAAATGTCTCTCTAGTTAATTAATAATTTCATTATGGTGAAATCATTTATTACATTTTAATACTGAAAAGTGTTGCTTCTGCAGCTCATGGAATGAACATCAGCAGAAGAAATAAGGGGGAACTTGTTGCTGATGAGTTCTGGGGGGAGTTGTGTGAGTGAGCAGCAGGGCAAGAGAGGTTGGGGCCACAGAGATTCCTCTCTGATCAGCCCAAAGGATGGAACTGACCAAGAAATGGGATGAGGAGGGCTGATACACAACTGTGCTCTGAGACAATACGAGCAACACCCTCCTCTGGGGACCTTTGACTGGGAAGTTTGCTATGTCATATCTGAGGGAAGAGATGAGGCTGTGAGGAAATAACAACTGTCTGCAACTGTTAGAATAATTCATCTGTCTTCTGCCTTGTGAGGGAAGTCAAGAATTAAAACCTGGAAAAGGGAATATTGGTGCATGATGCAGTAACTCTGCTGGGCATTTGACAATCTTTAGAAACTAGAAGCCTATTTTTGATGGCTGTTCCTTGGAGTATCATATTAGGCATAAATACTCTGTGTTTCTACCCTTACAGTTCTGATATTTTTTGTAGCTCAGTAAACATTTGCTGCTGGAGATAGGAGTTGTCACATGAGATCAGAAACGTAGTTTCCTTAGGTCAGAACATTTTCCAGGCCAATGGAGACAGTTCAGATGCCACCAGGTATAACCCAGAGAATCAAATTAAATTAAGTGTGTTTGTGATATGAGTATGGTCCCATGGATCCCACTGTGAGCATCTTTTAATTTTCTGACAATATCCCTCTTTTCTCCTTAGAAATTGGGCACTTCCAGCGCTGCCAGGACCCAAAGTGTGACCAAGTAGAAAATCCAAGTTGAATTGATGACTGAGCTGGAAAAAGAAGCAGGACCCAGCTGCTCCAGAGCATTGCAAGACAGGGAATTACCACTAAATCCTGTTTGGACTGTGGCTTTCTGAAGTTTATTGTTCAGGAGACAGAATCTTCACACCTGGATCTTCCTCTGAAGCCACAAGAGATAGGAAGAAAAAGAAAGGTGAAATATCCAAACTCCTGCTCCCATCCCTCTTGCAAGGGGTGTGTGAAATAAACAGGGCAGGAAACTTTTTCTCCTTTTATTGCCTTTATTAAAAGTGACCAGCTCAAGGTTGGGAAGTCCGATGGGTCCGCAGCTTCTCCACCATTGCTCCCAGGGTGACTCCGATGAGGATGAATGCACAACCTTGCCCACTAAAGGACAGAGCTGGGGGTCCCATCCTCACGAGAGCAGTGGGCATAGTCCCAGATTTCCCAACTTTTTGAGCAGCTCCAGCCAGGGTCTTGGCCTCAGCTGAAGTCTTCGTGCTTAGGGTGAGAGGCAACAAAGGTTTTCAGCATCTCTGCAGGTTTGGCACTTCGTTCCTCACATCCAGATATCACTCTAATCTCTTAATTCTGTATTGGCTCATTGTTTTTGGGGTCTTTTCAGTAAGTTTGGTGGGGTTGCTTCCCATGGCATGCTGGTCTCAAGGCTATTTTGCATTCCTCTCACATTCGGGGGAGAAGGACAACTTAGCCCTAGGCAGGGCCTTACCAACACAAAAGGAGTAATTACAATAACAAACAGGTAGAACTTCACCTTGGCAGCAACTGGTTTAACTGGTTCTGCAACACTTTTTTTTCCAAAAAAAAATTGGCAGATTTTTACTTATACCAGTGTGCATCCTCACCTGGTGGGTGACTGCCATCCATCCTCCCTCTGAACCACAGAGCTGCTCCAGAGGAAAACCAGCATTTGTTGGCAGCTGCTGGAGCTGATTGCATCCCTGCTCTGCCTGGTCAGCCTGTGAATACCCATCCCTGCCCTCCCCAGTTAATCACTGCTGCCAATCAGCGCTATTGAGGAGAGCAACAATACATTTCAAAGCTCAATCACCTTCATAATCCTCTCACTGTCAGCACAGCATCTCCCCGAGGCTGGAATTACTGACAGATGAGGTGCAGGGTGGATTTGCAATGGAAATGTTCCCTCCCGTGTGTGTGGGACTGGTGAGCACACATGACTGACACAGGAGTGTGTTTGGCTCTTGAAGGTGGGTAAGTGTTGGGCTCAGCAGGTGTGCACAGGACAAGCTCTGCATTGGAACAGAAATGTAAGAAATATGCTAAAAACCCACAGTGGTGTCCCTGTGCCACTGGTCAGTGTTTAAATGCACTCAGTGGGTGGAGAGGGCTCACGTGGGGATGAGCTCCTGGTGGTCCCAGTGCTGGATGCTCTTCCTGGTGCTAAATCTCACTGTCCAGTTCTGCTAGCTACTTCCTTTTGGGATTGTTGGGTTTTTGGGGTTTTTTTGTTTGTTTGTTTGTTTTTTTAATTAGCAGTGACTGGAAGAAATCTGAAGAATTCAAAGAATCTGCCTGGATGTTTGGGGATGGTTGGTCATGGGACAATCTATTCAAGTCCAGGCAGATGTCCTTGTCAGGAAAATTAATCCACAAATTAATGTCCAAAAGGGAGACAGAGGAGTCCTTTTACTTCATTCAAATAAAGGGAGAGGCCATGGGGCATTCCCCTGGGATCTCTCAAATTTCTGGAGGACCCAGCCTCCTTTTTATCCCAGTTTCCCAGCCACATTTCCCTTCTCTCTTTCCCCGTTGGCTGAGGTACTTGAGGGGTACAGACTTCCCAGAATGCCTGATACCAGAGATTCCCCTCTAATATATTCTCCCTTTTAATTTTTAATTCTTATGGAATTTATGGTTTTTCCCCATTGTTCCTTTCATCTTTCAATATCCAATTTTATTTATCAGCAAACCTACAGCTTGTTTGTAAAGACAATTTTTTTTTTCCCATTCATCAATAAGTGGAATCCTGCCCATTGTTTCTTTTATCTCTCAGTGCTGCTTTTCTCTACCAGCAGACCCACAGCTTGTTTGGAAAGACAAATCTGCCATTCCTCTCATGCTGGCAAGGTGAGGAAGTCCCACTGAACACCCTCCATCTCCTCACCTCATCCCACCAAAAAAGTTCTCTGAAGGTTTGAATGCACTTCCCCATAGAAATTTCCAGTTTCAAGAGATGGGGATTTTCCTGCAAAAACCTCTTCAGCTGTAAAATTCCAGCTCTACTATCTATCCACTCATTCTCTCCCAGCTTTCTCTCTCCTTGATCCTGCTGCACATCCCATGAGGATGTGCAGCAGCCAGAGATAAACCCCTTAGTCCCCATGCTCTGGAGGGGTCCATCTGGCACCTGCCACGAGTCCTGCCCTCAGTTTTGGGGCCAGCACAAGGAGCAATGTCACCCCAGAGCCCTGAGATGGCATTCCTTGGATCATTGACTCCTGACCAGCACCACAGGGCAGGACTGATGGTAAACAGTGCTCTGCTGTGATTCATCATGCCAGAGTTGAGATACTCATTACAGTCTGCCTCTTATCTAGGCCACTAGCCTGTAATTTTAATCCCAAACATTTGGGTGTGTAATGAGGCAATGCTTTTCTGTCTTACATCCTGGTGTAACCTGTAATTTATAATGTGCTGGAAATACGGAATCAAATAAGAGGGAATAAAAATGAAACAACAGCAGAGTTTTCCCCTTTGACATGTAAAAAGTGTTGTGATGACTTTAAGGTTTGAAAAAAAAAAAAAAAAACCCCCAAAAAAAAAACAACCCAAAAAAAACCCCAAAACAAAACCAACTGAATGTCTGCATCTGTGTATTTCAGATTTTCCATATCTGTGTAAAGGTAATTTTCAAGGTTTTCTTCCCTGATGTTCTACAAAGCAGATCCTGATATGCACTGACCCAGAGGGAATGCAGTGAGCAGGATCAAATCCCAGGAATTTCTGCCTTTGACTCACACAGACAGACTGTAAGTACAATTCCCTGCATTCCCATGGAGCAGATGCTGCTCCTGGAGACCCTGGGCAAAGGTTTCACTGTCTCTGTCAGTGACTTCTGGGCAGATACAGTTGTGCTGGGCTCAGACTGTGGGCTGTGGAGCCCAGTCCTGAACCAGGGGGTGCTTTATTTGCTGTACAGATCATTGTCAGAGTAGAGATGCTGCTGCTGCCCTACCAATCACCACCTTGAACAACGTGATTGCCACAACACACATCTCAGGGCCCTGTGGCTGTGCAAGCTGAGGGACTGTGGGATGTGTCACAGGATGCCAGGATGGTTTGGATTGGAAGGAACCTTAAAGCCCATCTCATTCCACCCCCTGCCATGGCAGGGACACCTTCCATTGTCCCAGGTTGCTCCAAACCCCATCCAACCTGGCCTTGGACACTGCCAGGGATCCAGGGGCAGCCACAGCTGCTCTGGACTACATGCTCAAGCACCTCCCCACCCTCACAGGGAAGAATTTCTTCCTAATATCCAGTCTAAACCTACCCTCTGTCAGTTTGAAGCCATTCCCCCTCGTTCTGTCACTAATGCTCTTGTAAATAAATCTCTCTTCCTCTTGTAGCTCCCTTCAAGACTGGGGAGGAGTGAAGGAGTGTGAACTATTGGAAGATGTGGTTGTAAAATCTGCACCAAATCAAGAAAGTGCCCCACAGGGAGGAAGATCATTAGGAAGAAAGTGGAGATTCTGGGCACCCTTCCAGCAAGGAACAGGAGAGCATCTGAGCCAGGCAGTCTGGCCAAGAGAGGAGAAAGGCAGGCAGGATCAGCACCACCACTGAGTTCACAGGCAAACATGGCCCTGTAAAGTGCATCCTAAAATTCCTTGTGCCATAAGGCACGTGCCACACACCTGAAAGAGCTGCAGGGCCCCAGCAGAGCTGCTGAGGTCTGACAGAATCAGCCCTGGGGCCACCAGGGCTCATGGACCAACCCTTGAGTAGTGAAGATCCAGGGGCTTGAAGTGCCACCCATGCTGCTCTGATGTCTTCAGTAAGTTTGGGGGGAATATCCATGTTTGCCATGGACAATCCCTGGTTCAGCATGTGTGTGAATGAGGTAAATGTGTGGGCAGGAAGAGGTGTAATTTTACTGCTAATTTTTCCTACAGAATATATATGATTAAAGTTGAGATGACATGAGAGAGTGAGCAGACAGCAAAAACCACAAAATTTTGGGATTTGAGCACTGGGAGAAGAAGCCAGATTTCCTTTGAGAATGACAATGAGGAGGAAAAGTCAAAGTACCAAGATGGAAACAATCAATGTTACGGATTTTAAACCAGCAGGAAAAGCAATAAACTTCTTCCTTTTGGCTGCTTGTCCAAGCAAGCCACTTTGGATGGAGGGTTTCCCCTGTAATGAAAATTATATGATCTCATCTTGGAGACTGGAGTGATGTAATAACCATGTAGGGACTGTTTTAATGTCTTTCATGGGTCATTGAAAACTGCCTGGCAAATTGGATCATGGACTACAGGGAACACTTCTGCTACAGCAGGAAAATGGTCTGGATATAACAAGTGACCGAAGGGTTTTGAAAAATCCTACCATATGTAATAGTTCCTAGTTTCAGCCATAAAAATATACCTTTTATTTTCCCTCTCTTAGGTTTTTTTTTTTGTTGTCTTTTAATATAGTCTTTCCTTCTCATTCAATAACCCTTCTTATACCTTCATTCTCCCTCTATATTAAGACCTGACAATCCATTAAGGCAAATCCTATATTTTGAATTGCATCTAAATTGATAGTGGAACATGGACTGCCTGCCTCAAAACCACTTCCATTCTCTTCTGCTGGAGATTAGATGGATTTTCTTTCTGAAAACAAATGAAAATTTTGATTATATGTGTCATTCAAACTGCAATTCCATCTTATTAAATGGTTCCAGGCAGTTGGTGCTGGGAACATTGTAATAAGGACTCCAACATCTGAGACTGTTTGGCTGAATCAGTTGGCCAATTTCATTCTCTTTGTCAGGAAATTCTGGCTGTGGCAAAGTGTGCAAACTGAAAACCACATGAAAACACAATGAAAATAAGTGGTTAATGATGTCAGTAATATTTAAAGTGGTTTAGATGGCAGCTGTTCCTTTCTGCAAATTTCAATGCCTTAAGGAAAAACATTCTTGGACTTCTTTTGTTTTTTTAGTGTACACCTTGGTGTTACAGCATCATTCATCTTCCTTCTCTAACATCCCAGATATCCCTGAAGTCATTGACAAAGGAAACCAGACATGAAATAAATGCTGGCTTAGACTAAAAGATTTCATTTCAATTCTGCACTAATCTTTTTCTATTTCCCCCAAACAGGTGCCATTTGTCAGCTATATCCAAGGAATGATGTGGGCTTTGCAGTCTTCATTTTTAGGCATGGAGGCCTTGAAAGGCACCCAGCATCCTGGGAAAGTCCTGGCTCTACACTGCACCAAAGGAAGGCTCCCTCTGATGCCAGGTGGGCTTTCCTTAGCCCTGCATTTCCCCATGCAAGGTCCACAGCCTGGAGCACTTTCCTGAGGAAAGAACTTCAATCTCCATCTTTAAAATAGCACCAGTCAGGCTTGTTTTAATTCATAAATCTCTTTGTTTCTCATAAATCCCTTCTTTTCAGTCAATCCCCAAATCAGAGGAGCTGTCTGGGGTGTGCATTATAGAGCCCCTGCTATATGAAGGTTATGTGTGGAGAAGAGCAATATTCATGGAGGGAGAGCAAACAGGCAGCACAGAAATACTGTAGGCTTGTGGAAGGCAGATTAAAATAAAATAACACAGATTATGTTAGTTTGCATGGGCCAGCCCTGCCCTTTAGTTGGTTCACTGAGCTGAAAGGGAGGCAGGATTTTTTCTTGTTGTGTTTCTTTTTTGTCCAAGTCTGATCGTTAACGAATGTGAAATTCAACTTCTGCTCCTGAAAACTGCAAACAGCTGAGAACAAAGGGGGTGTGCAACACCCCAGCCTGGGGCAGTGGCTGAGCTGAGGGGTCTGGAGACACCAACAGCACAAAATCCATTACAGACTGGTCTCATGGAAGGTGTCCTTGCACACATCAGGGAGGTTGGAACCAGGTGATCTTTGGAGTCCCTTCTGACCCAAACGATTTTGTTATTCTATGATTCTACAGTGTCACTTTTTAAAAAAATTATTATTATTATTTTATTTTCCAAAATCCAGTTGAAACATTTATTCTTTATTTTCTTTATTTCCAGATCACAAAACATTCTGAGTTGGAAGGAATCACCAGATCCAGCTCTCAACGCTGGTGTTTTTAGCACCACTCTTGAACCAGCTGAGCTGATCTCAGCAAGCTCCTGCCTGGGACCTGCACAACACCCTCCAGGTTAAAACAAAGTTTTGGGTTTTTTCCCCCTTCCCCCTGGTTTTTTTTGGGTTTTTGGATATTTTTGCCCCAGCTCTGCCTCCCTCAAAACCCCTCCAGTGAAGCAGCTCTCTTCCATCAGTGCCAGAACAGGCTGGGCAGCATCAGCTGCTGGTGCCACAAAGGTGCAGAAAGGAGCTTAGGAACACCTGCCTTGCTGCTCACTCCTCTCTGCTGCAGGCAAAGGAGGATTTTTAGGAGCATTTCCCGTGGTTTGAGTAAAATCCCGTTAAGAAGCCACCAGAGGGGGCAGCTGCCGCTGCTGCACAGCCCTGGTGAGCGGGTGCCAGCACGGCACACACGGCTGCTGGTATTTATAGCTCTCTACCTATACTTATGTCAGTGGGGCTAATTAGTAGATGGAATTAGCCTACTGCTCTCGGCAGCGTAATTGTAAACAATTTCCCGACGTTTCACTCCCTGAGTAATGAGTTTCTCCTGGAAATACAAAAGATGAACTAATGATAATCTGGCAGTTTACAGCAGGAGGACAAACATTAATTATATGGGATTACGATGTGATCCTCCAATTTAAGTCAGTTTGGCATTTCTAAGCAGAGTTGGATCTTAAGAGTGCTGTGGACACTTGTCTGAAGCATTTTATCTTTTTTTTTTTCCCCCTGGTTTCAAGCTGTCTTTTAGCTTTATCTTTTATCCACAGATCTAACCACCATCAGCTACTTTGAGGCAGAGGTGCTAGGCCAGATTTTTTTTTCATAAAGCAGAGGTATAATTATGCATGAAAAATATGTACAGTATTAAGCTTATTTTTCATTTAAAGATGACCATGCCAGGAGATCAGATCACTGCACGTCCAGGGATGTAGCTCAGCTTTGATTGCATTTATCATGGAATCATTTAGGTTGCAAAAGACCTTTAAGATGATTGATAAGCTGTAGGCTTAAATATGGGATGTGGGATTTATTAAGGTCAGAGCCAGAAGAGTGGTGCAAATAATGCTGGGATTATAAAATATTCACTGAATAAGGTCATGTCAGCAATCTGGGCCGTATATCTGTGTTTGGCATGGGACTCCACTGACTGCTGGTGGTGCCCAACAGATTCCTTTGAACTAAGGTGCAAACACTGGATTTTTCAAATTTCAGTCCTGCTCCACCCCCTGCCATGGCAGGGACACCTTCCACCATCCCAGGCTGCTCCCAGCCCTGTCCAGCCTGGCCTTGGGCACTGCCAGGGATCCAGGGGCAGCCACAGCTGCTCTGGGCACCCCGTGCCAGGGCCTGCCCACCCTCACAGGGAAGAATTTCTTTGTAAGGTTTAATCTGATTTTTGTATATTTACATTCATAGCTGCTCCCTAAAAATATTCTGACCTTTATCTTCCCCTTTGTAGCAGATGAACCCAACAGCTCTGGGTGTGCCACAGCAGTCACAGAATCTGCCAGCTGGGAATTGCCAAGGAATGAGAGCTGGAGGGGGCTGTGACTCCCTTTGGGGCCACATCAATCCACATCCAGCACCGGCCATGTCTCGCGTTCTTCCCTCTCCATGGAAGAATAATGGTATTATCTTTCCCTTCCTGTGTCTTCTCTTTCCAAAATTCACCTAATTAAGTGTCAGGAGTTGATCTTTGGGCTGAGATTCATAGCTGAATGTGGGAACAAGTTTTACAGAGAGTTTTTTGTTATTTATTGGCAAGTCAAATACAAACAACTGGGGTCTGGCTCAGCTGAAGATTATATCATCTGTAGTTTCTCTAGTTGGTTTTTTTTTTAATGTAATAACTAAGTATTAAATTAATTTGTTTACCACTCTGGACTCAACCACATCCCTCCTTTTAGATAAAATGTTTCATACTCCTTGAAATTCCTGATAAAATCAATCTTTAATTTTATTTCTTTCTGTATCCATCCACTGTCCAGGACTTCTTCACACAGGGTTGTTGCTGAGCCCCAAACACATCTCACTGCAAATTCTTTGTGATTCTGCCACATTTCACTGCAAATTCCTTGTGATTCTGCCACATTTAAAGTATTTGGGATGCAATTTTTCACAGCAGGTCCCTGCCCTCACTGACTTGGTTAGGAAAGAGTTCAGGCAAAAGGATTTTGATTTTCCAAGAAAGAGGTTTAAGAGAAATGTTTTGATCACCCAAACAGGAAAAAAACCCTCCATCAGTCTCTCTTTTAGAAGGTGCTCCTTGCTTTTGAGCTGGGATTTGAAACCACTGTTGGGGATTTTCCTTTCTTGAAACTACACCAAGCATGTCCCTCCGTGCATTTGGAAAAATGCAATGAGTGGAAAATGAAGATTTGTGAGCCTTTGTTGCTGAAAATGCCGAGGTCTGTCCCAGCATTCAGGGCCTCTTGGTGATGCTCAGGCAGGGGGACAGGGGGAATTGAGAGTTCTCTTTGGGATCAGGCAGTGCCTGGGCCTGTGGAATGGTCATGGATGGATAAGTGCAGTGGGAATATGACCAAGTTTAGAATAAATCACACACAAACCCCCTGGAACCTGCATTTTCTGTTATCTCCTACCTTCTTCTCTTTGCACTGCCTTTAATCCTGAGAGCAACACGAGGAATCCTTCGCAGCCAAATGGATTCACTCTAACCTGGATTTAAATGAGGGCAGCCCAATCTCAGAAGCTAAGCTTTCTGTTTGTTATTTTGTTATATTACTTTAATTGTGTTTATTTGGAATTAGAGAGCCAAATTCTCTCCTGGCAGAAGCTATTGTCACTAGAAGGGATTTCAGCTATCAAAATCATGTTTGTTTTAGTGTTTATTATTTATTAGCTTATAAAGCACCATTAGCAAATGCCACTGCACAGTGATGGATCCCCATTAATTTTGCATTAATGCACATACCATTGAATATATTCTAGAGCAAGGCACTGGGGTTTCTGGGCTGTTTTGCCTCAGACACCCACTGGTCCTGTCCTTTGGTGTGTCAGGTGAAGGAGGGTAAATGAAACCTCCCTGAAATGGTGCTGTGAGCACAGGTCTGTTCACACCTCTGCAGCAGCACTCAGAGATCTTCCAGAGGAAGCAGAGTGTAAAAAAAAAGTATTTAAATCTGGATGGACTTGAGTGATAGCTCTTGGGATTCTGGATTTGTAATGTTGGAGCCTCGGGGGCTAGGATGGTCAGGACAGACGGACACGAGAGATCTCTGCAGCCAGGGCTGGAACTTGGGGTTTATTGCAAAGGGCCTGGGGGCAGGGCCCTGCTGGGAGCTGCCAGCACAGCTCAGAGCAGGCCCCAAAGAGGGAGAGAGGTAAAGAGAGAGAGCAAGAGTGTGGTAAAGAGGATGAGAGAGTGAAAGAGAGGATGAGAGAGTGAAGTTCCCGTTACAATACCCTAAATCTTCTTCTCTGCTGAATATTCTGATTCTCACCAACCAATCTAGTACAAGATACAAATCCTACAGCATTTCCATACAGCCTATAAGAATCACTACATTACCATACTGTGTTACATTTTAAACCCTAAAAACTCCTCTTTGGGCCCCTTCTGCCCAGCCAGTGGGGTCTGCTCTGACCCTTGGGCCTGTCTGCAAGCAGAGGGTGTTGTTCCATCAAAAGGGGATCACCTTCAGCTGGCCACACCATTGTTTTCCTGTTGTTTAGTAACTGAGGGATTTCAAAGCTTGCTTTCATTTCAATCTCACTTATAGTTTCCATATTCTCAAAATCTTTTGCCAGACAATCATATTTATAAGGCTTTCCTGTTTCATCTTCCCCAACAGTAAGAGGACAGAACAATCTACAGGGATTTATTTATGCTAAATATCAAAACAGGGCTGACAGAGGTAGAGCTCACACTGGTTGGGAAGGAAGAGCTTGGATAACCTGGAGAGGGATCCCAGACTAGGGCAAAGCTTGTGTTGCATGATGGATGTGCCATCCTGCCTCTCTCAGGTCTGAATCCTTTCTTCAGATGTCTGGGCAGTTCAGGGTTTCTTTCCAGAAGAAAATAACATTAAAACTCCTGAACAGATAGGAATTTAAAGTTTCTTTCATTTGTATCCAGCCAAGAGAGCTGGAGTGAGAGTCCCAGCTGGGTGAATGCCCTGGAGCACCATGAAAGTGAAACAGGACTGGGGGACTGCAGTGGTCAGTCAGAGCAGAGGAAATTCACAACAAAGGGCAGTGACTGGGTAACAAATGGGCATGTGTGTTCATTGACATTTGTGAGACAGTGGAGTCTCAGCTGGCTGAATGCTTATGGCTTGTCTGCATGCCTAAAGGAAAATAAGTATTTATTTCGCTTTTCTTTATGGTCAGTCTTTATCCACTAAGAACCATTTTCTGGCTGCTGTTAGCTGTGTGCTGTGGTGGTTGTATCAGGAAAATAATGAGACACTATTTCACACCCTGGAAATACAGCATGAAGTCCTGGCCCTCTGGAGCACTGTGCAAAGATTCCATTAACCCTTGAGGCACCAGGATTTCATCCTCAATCCCTTCACTGAATGCCCCATCTTTACTGACCCTGGAAAGCTTTCTAAAAATGATGTATCTGAGCCAGTCACCAGGTAATCAAAATGAACTTTTTATTCCTATTTGGAGGAGAGGAGCCAGGGTTTGTTCCAGTAATTTCCAAGCTGGAGCACGTGGGACATTGGGCAGTAACAGCCTTAGGGGATGGTCCATGGCCCCAAAGTTCAGTCCCAGTTCTCTCTCACTGGGGCTGCAATGGGCTGGTCCCATTCACTGCTGGGATTGCAGAGCCTTGAGCTGGGCTCTGCAATCCCCCACTGTCCCCTTTTGGTTTTGTCTCTCCTGGTTCAGTAAATGCCTTTAATGGTGCCCTCCCCACTTGCAGTGAGGTGCTGCCTGTGCACAGACCATGGGGCTATGGCCAGGATGGCCTGTGGAGGGCCAGGGGCAGTATTTTTAAATATTCTGGCTGCTGGGAAACCAGGCCTGCTTTCTGAAGAGGGCTTGTGTGCCCCCAGCTCAGTCCAGGCAGAGCTCAGGGCTCCTGGCAAGCTTCCCTTGAGTTATTCACTGTTCCCTCTTGCTGTGTGCTGCTGCTACATCCACAGCTCCAGACATCCCTGAGGTGTTTTTTCCACCTCTCCCTTTCTCAATTTCCACAAAACATCTCACTTCAAACAGTGAAGTGGATCTCCACAGGTGTGCAGGGGCCTCCTCCCATGTGTGCCCCACTGCTGGGCCTCCAGGGCTGCCCCACTCTGGTCCTGCTCCTCCCTCCCTGTCCCCCCTTTGCCACCTGCCCTGTGCCAGTGCCAGGAGCACTGTGTGCCCTGGGGCACCACGGGTGGCTGCACATCAGAGCAAGTGTTCCATGAAATCACAGAGCATCCTGGCAGATCACAGCCCATCTCCTCTCCTCCTGCTGCCGTCTTGCACTCACTTTGCACCTCTCTGGCTGCCACTGCTCTGCATCTCTCAGCTCCTGGGGTGTTCCCTTTCCCTCTCGTTTTTATGGGTTATCACATCCACCAGCATGAAACACTGGTGTCTCAGCAAAGGGGACATTTTGGGAAGTCACTTTTTATCAAAGCACAGCTGTGAGACAAATCTGTTATTTCTGTGGCCTCTTTGGACCCACTCCTTCCTCACACTTTGCTCCACCTCTCACTGTCTCTTCCTAAAGTATCATTGACTTTTCAACTCTGCACTTTGTTGTGTTAGTCCCACCAAGGCATATCTGTAGAGGGAGAGGGAATGGAGGAGGAAGAAATCTGAGAAGGAGACAAACCTGTTTTATAAAACTTGCCCCAACTCTGGTTTGTTCACAGTGCCCCAGTTCTGGTTTGTTCTGGTTTGTCCAATGGCCAGGGAAGGAGCCTTTGATCGACTCCAGGCTGCTCTGAGATGTACAGAGCAGTTTATTTTTGGAGCCATGTCTGCAGGCAGCAGAGGATGGGGTGGGCCCTGATTGTGCAGATATCCACCCAGCCTCTGTGCTGCTGTGCACGAGGAATGAGCCAGCTCAGGATGGATGAGCTGAGCCTGGAGTAGATTTGCAGTCAGATCCACTGCAGGCACAGATTAATACCAACTAAGGATCCAGCCAGTGCAGTCTGGTTGAACCTTAATTTCTGCTCAGATTCCACTCTCCATTAGCACTCTGTGAGCATTTGCTTGACAGCAGAGATTTTTCACTCTCTCAGGAAAGGCAGTCACGTTTCAGGGAAGGCTCCTGCCTTCTCTTCATCTCCACACCCGCCTGCACTCCCAGCCAGGCACAGAGCTCTGCTTTGCATAATCACATTGGTTCTTAACCATGGCAATATATTCAGATCTTCAGACACCTGGCAGCCAGAGCCAGCTCTCTCCAGCAGGCTCCCTGCTGGAAAAGCAATTATATTTGTGCAGTTGGTGGAGGGCTAGTAGGAAACTGCTGGCCTAAAGGGAGCTGAGAGTTTTTTGGGGGAACCATTGTAAGGGGAGCATTGCAGCCAAACTTGTTATCAAGTGATCAAGAATAATGGTAAAATGCATCTAGCAAAGAAAAAGAAACTTTAATTCATTATTGGGCTTGGCTTCCACTTTGTGGTTGAGATATGTCAACCTCTAACGATGAAATTCTTTGGCAAAAGGAGGCAGAACCTTTTTTTCTGAGTCAAAGCATAAAAAAAAATTAAAACCCACAAAAATAGCCAGTTCCTACCTCTCCTATGCAGTTTTTTTTTCTGTACAAACCAGGCTGCAGTAACAGTCCCAACCTCTCCCCACTTCTGCTCACTTGTGCTGAGCTGCTGCTAATTGCATCTCCTGCCCATGGCATCTCTATTAAAAAAAGTCCATCTCTACTGAAACAGTCTCAAGCAGCAGTAATTGCATGTTAAAATTCATAGTCCTTGCTGCTGGGTCCTGGGGTAGCTCATTGAATTTCAGCACCATTCCCTGCGGCTGGCACCTGGCAGGGAGGAGGCAGGGAGGGCTGATCCCACCCTGGGTGAGGAGATAAACCAGCCCCGGGTCTCCTGGGGCTCCCCAGGCCCTGAGACCCTCCTGGGCAGGAGTCACACACCTGCTTTGCCTCTCTCTGCATTATCAGTTAGATAAAAGAACAAGTCCTGCCTCATGACAGAGAGATGGGACTGCCACAAAGCTGAGGAAACAGAGTTCTGTGGGTGAAATGAAGTGGGAAATGCAACTCTCTCCAGTTCAAAGTCTTTGTGGAAGACACTGGAAGGGAGTTTTATCCTATCCTCCAAGACCTTAAGGGACTTAAATGAGAAACTTAAGTTAAAAGAGGAGAATCTTTTTTCCTCTTTTTTTTTTTTTTGTGTGTTTTTGTTTGTTTGTTTGTTTGGGTTTTGTTTTGTTTTTTGATCATAAATGTCATTTGGGTACGATGGATATGAAGAGCTGTAACATTGTCTTTCCCTCTCATCTACACTGAAAAAAAGGAAAACAAGTGGAGATGGAGCCAAAGTATGATCTTACTTGATGTATCCAGATGTAAAGCTGAAGTGAATCTCATACTATAAATCCAAGTGTTTCAGGTTCCCACTTGTGTAACAGAGATAAAAGTCTAACACAGAGGTTCTAAAAATCCTCCCAAACCTTCCAAGGCTCAGTCAGACCCACATGCATAGTCCAAAATAAATTGAATTTACTGGAATAGATCCAAGATTATGTCTAGAGTGATTCCAAGACTTTTCTCCAATTCAAATGAGCCCTATTACACATTGGGAATGTCTGCAGGAGAAACACAGCCTATTTCATAAAGCCTTATTATATATTTTAATGCATGCAAGGTAAACATAAAAATGTCCCTTGGACATTTTTTAGTTTCAGGTTTTTAATTTCATTGTGCTCTTTGGTTACTTATGAAAAGTCTTCAGGAAAACAAAACAAAATAATTTTGTGATGCTTATTTTAGCTCCAGCAGGGCTCTGTGTCAGACTCTGGGCTCCCCAGGGGTGTCTAAGTGACTTGGGTGAGTCTGATTAGGTGCTGGGAGTGTAACAGGTCCCCAAGACTCAAGTAACACTGTCTGGGGAAACAGCTCCCACCTGCAGCAGCTGCTCAGCCACCCCAAAACTGAAGTTGATTTTACTCTTTCCTGGCTTCTCATGAGCTCCAGCATCAGATGGAGGCTTCACTTCTATGTCCCAATATCATGGCAATGGTCCCCTGAATGGGGAATAATTAACATTGATTCCTTGATTGCAGAAGGCTGATCAATTGTTTTATTAGGCTATGCTATATTATACTATTATTATATAATACATTATAATATATATATATTATATATATAATTATAATACTATAATATATCTATAATATATAAGATATATTATATATTTATAATATATATAATCTATTATAAATATATATTGTATATATTTATAGATATTATAATATATTATAATATATATTTTTATATTATAGATTTTATAATTTATTTTAATATATATAGTATACTTATAATATAATTTCAGTTTCTTCCAGGACTGGACAAAGACATGAAGGATAAAACCCAACTGGATTAGCTTGGGACAAGCAGTCTTGAGCAGGATCTGTGTCACACTGAGCCAGGGATCAGGCTGGCCCTAGTGAGCCAAAGGTAAGGCAGGTGTGTCCATGGACCAGCACAGATCTTACACCTGAAATGTGCACTGCACAGAGAAAATCCTACAGCAGAGATTTATGTCTCAGGGACCCACATTTTCCTTCACACGATGCAGAGAAAAATTCTGATCCTCCAGAGAGATGCAGAAACAAAATGTAAATTCCTCTAGCACCAGGCCTGGGATATTAGAGCGAGGGAAATGTGTTAGGGTTGCTATTGTCAGGGCCCTGACAGGCTCTAATTGTCCTGCTGAACTCCTCCTGGGCCCCCAGCCCTTGCCTGGGGGCTGAATTTCAACTCAGGCTGTTTATGTCTCTCCTTCCCTGGGCAGGGCTCCCTGTGTTAAGCCTGGCCTTGCTCCCTGCTGTCTTTGCCCAGCCTTGACTCTTCCTCCCCTCGTGTGGGCTCTCTGGGATGTCTGCTGGGCCTGCTTGTCTCTCCCTGCTCCTGTGGCTCCCTTCAGCCTCCTGTGCAGGGCAGCCTGTCCTCCCTGCACCCAGGTGTCTCCTCTGCTGTCCCCTGCCCCTCCTTTTGAGCCCCAGAATGGTTTGGGTTGCAGCATCTTAAAGATGTTCCTGTTCCAAATCCCCTGCCATGGCAGGGACACCTCCCACTGTCCCAGGGTGCTCCCAGCCCTGTCCAGCCTGGCCTTGGGCACTGCCAGGGATGCAGGGGCAGCCCCAGCTGCTCTGGGCACCCTGTGCCAGTGTTTCCCAGGACAGAAAGCTGTGGAGCTGTTACAGGAGCAGATGTGCAGAGCTGAGGAGGTTCAAATGCCAGGTAGGAAAACAGCCCCAGACTCTGTTCCTGTCCACACACAGGGCAGGATGTGCCCCTGGGCGAGGATCTCTTCAAAGATCTGCACATGGAAAGCAGGAATGAGCTGTAACTGCTCTCCAAATTCCAGCTGAGAAAGTGGCATTTCAGCTCAGATCTGACTGGGATGTTAACACATTTCTGGCACTGAGCTGAGCACTGGGTGACACTTCTGTGTCTCAGCACTGCTGAAGGCTGGTGACCTTTTAGCAAGTTCTGTATTTAGCATTGCATAGACAGGTCTTAAATGCAAACTGTTACCTTTCCCTTTGGGGTGCAGAGAGTTACAGTTCCAGGGCTCTGACAAACATCTGTTTCACTTTGCATTTTCAATTCTGGCTCAGATGATGGGAACTCTTGTACAAGAAAGAGAAAAACAGCAAGAGTCCCCATTATTTACCAGTGGAGAGGTATAAATCGCAGAGCCAGAGCCCTGCTCCTGTGATTTCACTTTTATGGGTCATTACTGTAACTGGCTTGTGCTGCTCTTCTTTTAGCATACAAATGGCACCACTTTATTTCCTGGGGGTGGGATTGATTCCCCTCCCAAGGGGTCCCCATTGAACCCAGCATTATTTACACTGAGCATGGAAAGAGGTGTTATTTCTTCAGTCATGGAAACCTTTTTTTTTTTAAAGCTTAGCTCTGTTTTCTCTGTTGCTGAGCCCCCTCACAGGCTGATAACTATTGTGGCACTCTGAGTTCCAGCAGGAGCTTAAAGGTTTGTGGAGGTAAGGGAGTTAAGGATCACTGTGCATATGTCTGCTTATTTACATCAAAGTGGTACTAAGAGTTTGTAAGAGTGTTTCAAAGTGTGCTGGCAATATAAAGAACTGTTATAAAAAGCAAGGTATCTTTTGGCCACTCTAAAAAAATCTGAGCAGGTTCCAGTCCTGCAACTTGAACTTTTTGTCTTTGCAAGAGATTGGGAATCTGGGTCTGCTTCTGCTGCCGGGGAGAGGCTGTGCCATGGCATTTTGGGGATGGAGCTTCTCTGATCAGCAGGTCCTGGGGTGTTTTCAGATGCACCTCAGGGTTTTGTGTGCGCCTGCAGGGACTACACCTGGATGTGCCAACTCAGATATTCAGGGGGAAGGTGCTGTGGCAGCTTTGCAGGGATCTTTTTAAAATCTTGGGATTTTTAAAATTTTGCTCCTTCAGCTTGGCACAGTGCTGCACACTTGGTGGTTTTGTGTTTATTGGGAGAATGCACTCACCTCCAGCTACCTGAAACCCTCTATGCATGGCATCAGATTCCTAAAGTGATTGGTTACTTAGCAGCTCTGTGCAGGTGTTCAGCACATGGAGCTCTCCTCCCTGTTTCCAGAAGGAGTAGACTGAGCAGCTTCTAAAGTCCTTTACTGCAAATTTTGTGTCTCACTTTCACAAGTCAGATCTAAAGAGCAGAACTTTGTTGGTAGTGCCTGGCACAGTAGAGCCCAGCTGAAGATGGCTTAAGGTCTTCCCAGATTATTTTTTCCTGCATGAAACAGTGGCAGATAAGATAAATAAGAAGATAAGTTACAGGAGGAATGAGAGGGGCAGGAGGGAGGCAAAGAGGGATGGCTTGGTCTGCAGCTGCATCAGCTCTGATGCAACTTTCATCCTTTTTCACCACCCCACTAGTGGTATGCCAAGTGCTGCAAATACAAATATTCATTTTTCTTCCTGTAATAAAACTGTCACTGAAGAAAACAGAACATCAGGCAAAAGCTCTGCTGCCTTCCAGATGGAGAAGCAGCTCCATGGTGTGAGCCTTGTCCTTAGAATGGAGTGCTAATGGTGGGGTTTGGGGTTTTGCTCTGTGGGGATTTTTTTGGTTTGTTTTTGCTCTGGAGGCAGCAATACCCTGCCCATACACAGAGGGGAAGGACAGCAATGTGATGCTGACTGAAAGTGAGTGAAGCTGCAGAAGCTGGTGCTCCAGCCAGCAGACAGCAAAACAAACTGAGGGCATTGGGGGCATAAAGTTGTCAAATAATTGCCATGTTGGAATGTTGCATAGCAACAGTAAAGATTCTCTGTGTTTTTATAGTCAGAGTGGGCATAATATACCAGCCTGGTCTGCTGTCCCATCAGGAAAGAATTCAATCCAAACCCCTGAAGCCAGTGGGCATGATAGAGCCAAACATTTAATGTTGTTTACTTGCTGTGGTCTTCTGTGTTTGCTGTCAATGATTCCAATTGATCCTGCTTAAAAGCCTAACCTTGATAAAGGTGTTTAATTAAAACAGTTCTCTATAACTGATGGATCCTTTTAACCTTCTTTGGCAAGGAGCTGAGTCTTCCTCCACGTCCCTCCCTGGCTCAGAACAGCACTTTCTTAATGAATACATTTTATTTCTGAGGTGCAGGTTCACGTGGCCATGACAGCACCTTCTTTCATTTGGATTTCCCCCTTCCTTTGCCTGTGATTCTCTGGGGAAATCTCTCTTCCTTCTGCCTGGTCAGGTCTACAAGAGCAGTGATTAGAAATAATGTTATTTGCTAAACTGCTTAAATCAAAAGCAGCAGTGGAACAGGTCCCACACTGCTCTCCCCCTTCTGCATCACAATCTCCCTGCCCCATGTTTGTCACAGCAAATATCGACTGTTTTGATTGTAATTTAACCACATGGCTGTGCTTTGGCATGAGGTGCCTTGCATCCTGCTGGGTACCTGCAAACTGCATGGGCTCAAAGGCATTTTCTGTGGCCTTTTCTCCACTGCAATTAGAGGGTCAAGGTCAAACAATCACACAACAGAATTGCTCTCTGCTTCTTTGCTGTGATCTTTTTCTGCCTCAGCTGGAGATGGCTTTTATGTGACCTGAAACTACTCCAGAGCTCAAAAAAAGAAAAAAAAAAACCACAAAAAAGTCCAACCTACAATCAATACACGCTCAGAGCTTTGAAGGTATTGCACATTATTTTGTTGGACATGGACTTCTGCCCCCTGTTGTGAAGGTCAAAACCAAAAGCTGTTTTTTTTCTTTCTCAAGTGTCACTCTCTCAAAAGCAAACTCTGGCAGCCTTGGAAAGGACAGCTCAGCTTATCTGTCCCAGGTAATGTCAGTCTGGGCTTTCTCAGGTGTGCACACCTTGGCTGCAGCCCTGCCTGTGCTTCCCCTGGCCATCAGCAATGCCTGGGAGCTCATCCCTCATTCCAGCTGCAGCCCTGGCTGTGCTTCCCCAGCAATGCCTGGGAGCTCATCCCCCGTTCCTGCTGCAGCCCTGCCTGTGCTTCCCCAGCAATGCCTGGGAGCTCATCCCTCGTTCCTGCTGCAGCCCTGCCTGTGCTTCCCCAGACCATCAGCAATGCCCTGGGAGCTCATCCCTCATTCCTGCTGCAGCCCTGCCTGTGCTTCCCCAGCAATGCCCTGGGAGCTCATCCCTCGTTCCTGCTGCAGCCCTGCCTGTGCTTCCCCAGCAATGCCCTGGGAGCTCATCCCTCGTTCCTGCTGCAGCCCTGCCTGTGCTCCCCCTGGCCATCAGCAATGCCTGGGAGCTCATCCCTCATTCCTGCTGCAGCCCTGGCTGTGCTTCTCCAGCAATGCCTGGGAGCTCATCCCTCGTTCCTGCTGCAGCCCTGGCTGCCCACAGCGGCCCCAGCCACGCCAGGGCTCGAGCTCTGTGTACACCTGCCCTCCAAGGGCTCTTTGGAGACCTCCCTCAGCTGCTTTTGTGACCCCACACATGGATTTGGACTCACAAGCAGCTCAGATGGACTCGTGGTTTCGGCCCAAAAGCTGGAATTTCTACAGCCTGCTGCAAATCTCTTTTGTGTTGGATCAGGTGGAGTTAATGACACACCAGACAAAACCATCTAGGCTTTTTTTATTCTTCCTACCCCAAGCTGAAGGATGCTCAAATACTTCATTCCTTTTACTGCTGGAATCCTTCTAATTTCCAGCCTAAACTTACTCTCCCCCAAGGCATCATTTCTCATTTGTTCTTGTGTCATGGTTATATTTTATATCTGCAGCAAGGACAAATTGCAGATTTAAATAGCAGGAATGCTGCAAAGTTTTGCCTGAGTACAGATGGAACAACTTTCTTGCAATAATTACATAGTAGTTACTGTTCTCATCTGATTAGCTGGAAATATACTGATTTTTCTCCTCCTGTACTTCCCATAAAAGTTCCTTTTCATCAACAGTTTATACAAATGTTACTCTGTAGGGGGTTGTTGCAGTTGCTGTACATTTAAAAAACCATAATATCTTGCTTTTAAATAGGTCTGATCATTTGTACTACTATTACTCCCTATATGACATCCTGGAAAGGAAACAGCAGAGGAGGACGTGCAGATCCATAAAGCTATAGGAGGGAGGGTGGATTGACATTGATTTCTTACTATTTCCCCCCATTCCATGAGTGCCTGGAAATTAATATGAAGGTTTCTAAATATACAGGATCTGTCTCCAATTCAGCTGGAGGCAGTTTGGGGCTGGGAGGGGAAGGTGTCACACAAGTTTTTCCCAGTTGTCACTGCCCTGGGCACACCCCAGGTGAGTTATGTCACCTCTGGGGAGCTTGGGCAGAAGCACAGCAGGGCTGCAGTGGACTTTGGGACCCTGGTTCACAAGAGCCTCAATAAAATCGACACGGTTCATTCCCCCTCCAAATGTTCAATGAGCATCTGTGCTTTATTGCATGAATATATCTTAGCCCTCACTTATTCCTTGCCTGAAAAGGAGGCAAACCCCTGATTTTAGGGAATGTTGTAAAACCAGAAGACTTACAGAGGCAGATGGGGAAATGTTGAAATGCACTGAAGCATCTCCATTGATTTCAGTAGCAGTCAGCTTTGTAAAAGTACCCAACTGAAAGGTGTAAATAAATAATAATTTCCACAGTGTGAGTCACTGCCGTTATATGTCTTGAAATTCCAACTAGAGTAACTTCTCTCTAACCACTTAAAAGCATTTAAAAGTACCAGAGAGCTATTGTTTGTGCTATCATAGGGAAAAACCTGAAGAAAATGGAGCTTCCTGAACCCACTCCAGGGTTAAATCTTCCCAGCGGCGTGCAATTATTCCAACCTTGTTTCCGAATCCTCTTGATTTGAAAATGTCAGGAAATCACTTTTCTTCCCAGGACAAGTGTGTTCCAGGTATCTGCTGTCAAGCAGAGCCCTGTGAAAATGCCATCCCTCCTACCCCACCTCTGATGTCAGCTGCATGTGTCTCCTCACTGCCTGATGTTACCTTGGATTTCAGCAGAGAGCCCACAAGAATAAAAGGAGAAAAGTGTTAATGCTCAGCCAAACATATGGAGACACATGGAAGTGACTCTCCTAGGTGCATCTGTTCATTTTGGTGCTCAGGAAAGGAAAAAGGATGGTGAAGGAAGGGTTTGTGTATTGAAGGGTTTTGGTTTTGGGCTTTCTCATTGCTTCTTTAGCCAAGTCTTCCTCTCTGAAGCAGTGAGAAAGGAAGGTGACTCAGCCTTCTACTCTCTCTGGGTAAAATAGGATAAAATAATGTACTCTCTGTGAAAGCAGCTGTGTTCCAGGACACTCTTGCTGGTTTCTAGAAGCTCCTTGCTTGTGCTGGATGAAAATGAGCTCAGTCCTAGGTGTGGATTTGTAAATGGGAAAGTCCAGCTTTGATACAGGTGGGATAGGAAGGTCTGTGCTTGTGAGACTCTGCTGCTCACAGACACCTGGGCAGGGCTTGGTCTTGTCCCATACTGTTCAAGGCACAGTATTGGGAGCTGTGTGAGTAAAGGCTGCCAGTAGAAAATATGTTGGGGGGGCTTTTAATAAAGAATTGCCAGACTGGGGCAAAGGATGGAGCAGTGTAATGAACACATAAATGCTGCTGAGTGAGTCAGTGCAAAAAGGCTGAGGGGGCTCAGGTGAGTGACAAAATGGACTTGTCCACTCTGCCCTGGCCCCTCTCTGGCCAGGTAATGTCAATTAATAGAAAATGAAGAGTCTGACTCTGGAAGCTGTTGTACAGGTTCCTTTCTCTTTGAAAGAATGGAGAATAATTTCAGAAAAATCCTTTGGGGATCTGGAGCTGGTATTTTGGGGTCATTTTGACTTTTCAGCCAGTATCCATGGCAGATTTGTGATACAGAAAAAAAAAAAAGAAAAAGTAAAAAGTGATAGTGTGGTGTGGCAGGAGGGGTTTTCTCTGGGAAGTTTATGGATTCAGTTTAAAGGTATTGATCTGCTCAGTAAATGCTGAAATCTCTGAGTTTCTTCCTGCAGTCAGGAGATGTGGTATCTAAAATAGCACTTTCTCCCCTGATATTTGCAGTATATTTTTTGGCTCACAGAACCATTTGCATGTTAAGGAGCTCTTCCCTGAGCCCAGATATCAGCCAGCTCCAGAGCCACAATGCACAATTGTGCTGGCCCAGCATTCCCCATTAAAAGACTCTTTTGTCCTCTTTTAAACAAACAGCTTAAGCTGAAGTTTTCTGTGCTGGGTACCTGTCTTTGTCTCTTTCCTGGAGGACTCAGCAAAAGTGTCTGAGCTGTTTCTGTGAATAGGCCCATGGAAAAATGATTATTTTAGGAGTGCCAAGGATGTCTTCTGTCACTGGAAGAAGGATGAGAGCTGATACACTGGAATAAGTCCTGACGTTTCAGAAGGTTTTCCACAGCACACACCTGGCAAGATGCACTGGGAATGGGGCACATGGCAAGGGGACACCTCAGCCAGAACTCCACAGTGATGGGAGTTTTCATGTGGGGAAAAGGACAGTGGAAATGAGGTTTATTTTTAGCACTTCTGTTGGGCTGAATCCAGCAAGCCAGATGTTGCTCCTTGTGATAAGTAAATGTGTTTGAACTGGCTTCAGCAAACCCATATGTACAGCTGAGGAGTTACATCCCCCTTAAGTAAATTCTCCTGATGTGAACTTCCAGTCTGAAAAAAGGGTTTAGCTGCAGGACCTTCTCACTGAGCACATCTGCTCAGCAATTTTGTGCAGCAGCACATCTGCCATTGAATTTAGCCCAGCCTGCAGAGCTCTGGGACATAGGAAGAAAGAGGATGGGTCAATTTTTGGCTTGGAGAACAAACTCAGGACAAGTTGTGACTTGAAGCTCCCTAAAAGACCAGCACTTTTGACATTATGCAGCTGGCAGGTTTGGCTGAGCAGTGCTTGGTAGGGAGAGAGCTGAGCCAGGATCTGAGCCTTAGGGACACTGCTGGAGGAAGATCCTGCAGCTTTGGAGCAAAGGGGCAGTCTGCTTTGATCTGGCCCCATTTCTCATCTGCTGCTGTTGGCTTTCTGTAAGAAACTTTTTAAAGAAATAAAACCAACAAATCTCAATTAAGAAACCTCCTTGTGTTGCTGCCACAACTACTACCAGCTTTCAAATCCTGCCTTTTCTTGACAACTCCTTGCGCATTTCTTGCCTCTAACCTCAGTCCTACTCTGGGTTGTTAACATGTTTGCTTTCAATATTCTTCATTATTTTGTTTCTTGTGGCAGCAGTTGCTGCTCTGCCAAGGCCAGAGCATTTCTGGCACATAGAGAGATTGTGCCTGGCAGCAGGGCCCTCACCTTGAGCAGGTCACTGACATCCCAAACTCACAGCAATGCTTGGCTGTGGTACCTCCTGCTCGTTTTTATTTGTGTTGTATTTGTTGTTTTGCTCTTTCTATTCTGTAGCTCTCCCAATTCCATGGTCAGTCACTTCCTGCTTCATTCCTACACCTCCCATTTCCATTGTCCCTTCTGGCCAGCTGTTGGTTGCACCACCTTCTCCATCCCCCTTATCCCAGCTTGGCTGCCCCGTTGCCTCTCTCCATTTGTCTGTGGTGCCACCCCCCTGTGCCAGTGTCCTGTGTCTGCTGTCACACTGCAAAGAGAGCCTGTGCTACAGCTTTATGGCCATGCCCTCAACTTACTTTGGCCATGGTTTCTGGTCCCACAGCCTGGGGCAGCACACACCTGGAAATGAAGTGCTCCAGGTGGGTTTGCAGTGTTCTGTGTGCTCCAGAAAGTGCAGGAATTACCTGTAGGAGTTACCTCTGTTTGTTTGGCCAGCTTGTGACTGTTCTCCACTGTTCTGAGATGCTGCAGTACATGCTCCTTCACTGGACCACAGCAGATCTAAATGTGAGGCCCTGCTTTGGCTGTCCAGCTCCCTCCAGTGTCCCTGGGCTGTTCCCTACACTCCCCTTACTCTCTACAGCACTTGTTGGAATTAGACACAGGGAGAGGGAGATGGAAGGTGCCATTAGACACAGGAGGAGGAAGATGAGAGGTGCAGGTGTCACCCTGGGTTTTTTTAAGATTTTCTAAGCCTTCTGATGTTTTCATTCTTGTAGCAAACTTTCTCACACACTTTCTGTAAATAACTCATTGTTTTGCATTCCTTTATGGAGGAGGAGAAATTTGATGGACTGTTGGTTTGTCCAGTGTCATTGGAGAGGTGGCACTGTCACCCTCCAATCCACTGTCACTCTTGGAAAACTGTAAATGTTGGAGTCAGAAAATGAACTTCACTTCTTTACCTTGAGAACAGCGGTGTGAGCTTGTGTTCTTTCGTGTCCTATGGCAGCAGCAGGGTGCAGAGCTGGTGGCACTGGGGCCAGCAGTGGGCTCTGTTGGTGCAGAGATCTTGGCAGGTTTCTTGTTGAGCTGTTCCCTCTGCTGTCCTTTCCCAGCTGTGCACACACCCCCTTGCAAGTGCTCCATGTCATTGTCAATGTAATACATTGTTTAGCCAGGAGTATTTCTCTCCTCCTTGGCTAGAGTCAGCCCTCAGTGACATAATGACCAGCCAGTGTGAAACTGTTAAAATTACCTCATAAATAACTCCTAATGCCCAGAGAACCAGGAGTTGCTGTTGCTCATAGATAAATTATTCTCTGCCATTATGGAACATTAAACCATGGCTAATATGGAGGTCTCCATAGGGGTTTCATTAAACACCAGAGGTTTCCTATAGATTTAACCATCAGGGAGCTGCTCATCTCTTGCTGCTTGTCAGCCCTCCCGTGTTAGAGGTAATGCACTTCTGCACAGGAGCATGGGGACGTTAATGGCCAGGAAAATGTCTCCTAATGGGAGGAAAAAAAAATGAAATTCTCACTGTTGTTAACACAAAGTGGCAGAATGCTGTTTGTAGCAAGGTTTTTGATCTTTACACCTTGGGAGTTGGGTTTTTATTTCACATGAGGACATTAAGTGCAAGTGGAAATTGTCCTCTTCCAGTCAGGAGCCAGCAAAAGGACAACACTCCAGACTTGCCTGGAATGGATCTTTCCAAATCCCTGCGGTTAGCTTGGCTGGGACCAAGCTGCAGCATGTGCTGGTGGTTAAGGGTTGGGTTTAATGGCCTTGGAGGTGTTTTCCAGCCTCAGTGCTTCCACACTGGAATGGTTGAGTGCAGCCTGTGATGGAGGCACCATAGACCTGTCTGCCTGTGCTACTCCCACAGCCCCACACTGCCTGCACAGGCACCCTCTGACAAGAGTCATCCTCATCCTCATCCTCATCCTCATCCTCATCCTCATCCTCATCCTCATTGCTGTGTGACTCCTCTGGCCACAGCCATCACCACAGCTCGCTGAGATGACCTGGCTGAGCCCATGCATGGTTTAAATCACCCTTTGCAGACTCTCCATCCCCTGTGGGCTCCGTGAAACGGCGGGGTTGGGATGGTAGGAAATGAAACCCAACAGGAAGCACTGCTGGCTGTGATTTCCTGTTCACACCTCTGATTAATGCTCCATGGCAGGGATGCTCTTTGCACTGAAGGGGTGTGGAGCAGGTCCCCAGGCCATGGCAGAGTCTGGCAGCTCCCACCATGAGTGGTTCATGTGTGTTTGTTCTCCCAGGACTCTCTTGCAGCCAAGAGCAGAAGAGCAGGTGGTGCCTTCCCAAGGTTTTGGAAAGCCTAATGACCACCATGGAAATATTTATAGCTTCTTCTTCCTGGAAACTGTTGGTAAGTAATTACCACAAGCATTGCACTAATTATTCCTCTGTTTCCCCATTTTTGGGGATAATCTTGTCTATTGCTACTGCAATATAATCTATTTTAATATTGAAATATTTAAATCACAATTTATTTCTTAATACATTCAGCTTTGTATTATGTCCAAGACCTGTCCTTTTTGGCAGTCTGGTGAAATTGTTCTTATTCTCAAAGCTGTTTCAGCCGTCATTCACATGTAATTAATGTGACCACACCACTGATGACTCCACTGACATTAATTAGAGGTGGGAATAGGAAATCACAGCCAGCAGTGCTGCCTGTTGGGTTTCCTGTTCCACCATCCCAGCCCCACTGTTTCAGCTGGGCAGTGGGTGGACAACTGCAAAGTGGCCACGTCAAAGTGAACCCACTGTGGCTCAGGGAATGCTAAAACTCTGGGTTTTCTTCTGTGCAGTGGGATTTGCACTGGCTTTTAGACAAATCAGTGGTCTGATGGCTCTTCAGGGCTTCTGCAGCCACTGCTCACCTCAAATGGGCGGGAAGGGCCCACGTGTCAGGGTGGGAGTGCTCAGTGATGCACACTCATCCCATCCCTGTCTGCTGCCTGGCCTGAGCAGCATCTGCCTCAAATGTGCCCCAGCTCCCTTCTGGACAGCAGAGAGGGAGATGAACCAAGGGAAAAAGAAACAAAAATTTGAACAGGACAAGGATGGGCAGTGAATATAAGTTTTGTGTTTGAAGCACAGCTTGAGTCCCCCTCTGGAATCATCACTTAGTTTCACTGATTATACAGAGAAATGCAGCCTCTGACATTAGCAGACTAAATTAGGTGAGGTGATTACTCCTTTAAACTCAAATCAGGTACTAATCCTTTAGGCACCCTGATCTTTCTGGCTTCTCTTCCATTCCATCCTCAAAGTACAAATTAAAAAGGTGAACTATTACAACTTAAATGTTTTTCAGAACTCTGATTATTTTTCTGACCCCCATTTCTCCCTCAGCAGGATAGAAATGATGCTCATTGAGGCTGCAGCAAACCCAACCCTTTACCATGATAAAAAAAAAAATAGAGATCTGAAGGGAGAAGATAAAGGGGTAAATAATTAACTGTGCTCCTGAATGATCGAGAATTTTAATCCTTTACCTGCAGCTGGGCTGTGTTTTGCTGATATGGGGAGGAGAATAAGATTCAGTTTAGGCAGTCCCCAAGCCTCCCAAATGTCCTGCCAAGTCCTGCCTGAGTTTTGTCCTCTAGGTCTATGTCCCTGTGCTGGCATGGACAGGGTTTGGCCTGGTCAGATCCTTCTAGGATGAAAAAATGACCCTTCTAGGTATTTTTTTTTCCTGATGTGATATACTCATGTATGAAACAGAGAATGTTTGGAAATACTGAAAGTCTTCAAAAATATTTTATTCTGGTATCTGCATAACTCCAAGTCTGTGTGGTAAGGTTATTGCTGTGAATAGCTGATGAAACAGCATTCAGTGGCCAGGTATTTTAAAGTGGCCCTGATCTTGTTTGGTTGTGATAAAGGGGATAAATAGATATATGCACGTATTCACATTCACCTAAGAGCCAAAATCACATGTGACAGAGATAGAAACAATAAAACCTGAGACTGAAGAATGAAAGGGAAGGATAAAGCCTTGTGGTTTAATAGAAAAGGAAATATATGAGAGAATCTTTCATCTCTGCCCATGTTTGCTGCAAAGTAATAAGATACACTGGCTCTGAATGGAGAAGATAAGACACTGGGATAAAAATCCAGTTTTGGTACAACAACCATGGGAGGTAAATGATTGCCTTGTTTTTATTGCTACAGGCACAGATATATAGTGGAAAGATGTAGCTACAGGGAAAAATTCAACAAACCCACAGCATGGGCTGCAAATGCTTGGGGTTTGCTTTAAAGGGGTGAATGCTTGAGACACTTTCCCTTTTGTGAAAGTATCAGAATAACAGTGCTTGAATGCCTTCAAACTGTGGTGATAGCTCCCAGAACTGAAGCTGTTGGGAGGCCAAGTAGCAGCACCAGGCAATTTGTGGCAGGCCTGAAGTGGTGTAAAATCACAGACTGAAGTGGGCTCACAAGGTGACCACCTCCTCTGCCACCACAGAGCCCCACCCTCCCCACTCAGACCAATATTGGGAATTTCATGGTTTCTTTATCCCCATTTTAAAGCTATCAAGATAGAAATCAACCCAGAGTGGCTTTTTTTTTTTCAGAGTGTATTGCTGAGTTTCTAAATTTCCATGAGGTTTCTTAAACAAGCAGGCTGATTTTACAGCATGCTGAGCAGCTGCTGAAGCCAAAAACAAGTTCATCTGGAGACACAGCTGGGTCACTGCTGTGGAAAGGGCTTGGGATGAAAAGCTCTGTGTGAAACAGTCTGTTGTGAAGTTGCCTTGACTCCACAGACTCCCAGAGGCTTAAGCAAGTCTAAAGATGCAGGTACTAGGCAGCCACAAGTGGGCTTTTTGGAGCTCATACTCTGCAAATCTGAACTCTGAAAGAAGCCCAGACTTCCTCATGTTTTTTGTGTTTTTTTTTTTTTTTTTTCTTTTTTTTTTTTTTGTTCTAGATGACCTCTGCTCCCTGGGCATGAGTTTCTATTTGTCTGTGTTTCTTATTTGGCTTCTGGAAGAAGAGGTGGGGACATGCAGGTGATGTTCTGTCTCCTGGCCACCCTCTGGGCTGGTTTTTGCTCTCTGTCACTGAGGGGACATCACACAGAAATGCCCAGTCCAGCTCTTGAAGCACCAGGAAGGTTCAGACTTGCAGCTGGACATTTTGGCTTTGATCCTTTTTTTGGTAGCAGGTCAGACCAAGCTTGGGTCGAGATTTCCATGCTCACTGCAGCCGGGTTTGGGGGGTGTCTGGATCCTGAGGCAATGCCCATCTATCCTGTTCATTCAAGCTGACAGAGAACAGGTTTAGATTGGGTGTTGGGAAGAAATTCTTCCCTGTGTGGGTGCTGAGGCCCTGGCACAGGTGCCCAGAGCAGCTGTGGCTGCCCCTGGATCCCTGGCAGTGCCCAAGGCCAGGCTGGACAGGGCTGGGAGCAGCCTGGGACAGTGGAAGGTGTCCCTGCCATGGCAGGGGTGGCACTGGGTGAGTTTAAGGTCCCTTCCAGCCCAAGCCATGATCCTATGATTAATTCCCACCCCACGTTGCCAGGTGCCTCACCTGTGCTGCCCACCACACCTAGAGCTCAGAGGTACCTGGATGTAGAGTTTTCTATTTATCCCCCTGGACAGTGGCTCTTTGCAGCCCAAAGCAGATGTGATTGGGATGCAGATTGTACTGCATTCCCATAGTGAAATATGATGCTGTATTTCTCTCTTTATATTATACCTCTCTAAGACCATAATACTTTATGTAGCAGTGAGAGCAGCTTCACAGGTTCTTTACTAGAGGAGGAATCCCAGTGTTATGGGGAAAATACAGCATATTTTGTCAAAAATAGAGGGTTTTTCTAAAGAGAAAATCTCTCTAGAGCCAGTTTCACTAGAGCCTCTTTTTCTAAAGAGAAAATCTCTCTAGAGCCTGTTTCACCCAACTTTCACTGGAGCTTTTAATGACTTGGCCTCTCCATCTGCCCTGAGTGGGACTGTCCACTTGCCTGTAAGCACTCTCAGTTTGGTCCATATTAAAACCATAAAATCAGAATCACAGAATGGTTTAGGTTGGAAGGGGTCTTAGAGATCATCTCATTCCAACCCCCTGCCATGGCCAGGGACACCTTCCACTAGACCAGGCTGCTCCAAGTTCCATCCAAACTGGCCTTGAAAATCAACAATATGGATTGAAACAGCATTTCTGCTGTAGCTTGAGGAAAAGCTTTCAAAGCTTTTCAAAGCTGCTGAGATAAAAACAGACTTTCTGGGCTTGAATGCAGTGATAATTCCTAGAAATTACCCTCACAGGACGGAGGTATTATTCTGTGATAGGAAAGGTAGGAGGGACTCTGGTAGAAGATATCAGGGGGTTTCAGCAGAGAAATGTCCATGCCACCCATCCCCTCACCACAGGCCACTGCTGACCCTGGCTCTGGGGGTCTGGGAGGGCACTTGGAGAAAGATGAAGCAGCTGTGACCTGCACAAGGGATGGAAAAGCAAGGGCTGTTAGTTTAGCTGTTGAGTTAATCTTGGACATGATAAAAAGTGGGGTCTGCATCATGCTGATTTCATGGTAGTAAGGAATTGCCAATGTGCTGTTGAGGAGCAGGACCAGGGAGTCAACAAACAACAACAGATTTCCTCATTTATTCAATGTCCAAATTTCCAGCATTTCAATTCCAAAGCACTAAAGCTGGAGGTATTTTTTTCATGTGAAGTGATTGTTTCCATGGCATCAAAATATTTCATTCTAATTTCTGAGTTTTTTTCAAAACCTTTCATTTCAAAAGTTGGTTCTTTTGAAGTTCCAGCTCAAGAAAAAAAAAAATGCTCTGCCTACCACTCCAATCTTATCAGATTGCTGCTTTTGTAAAACAAAGTTTTGTGGGGTTGACAAACATGTTTGAATTTAACAGCTTCTTTTGGTTTGAGATTTCTTTAGTGAAAAATATTCCCATGGATTCTATTTGAGACCTGCTGTTATATGACTCAAAAAATAAAAAAAAAATCCAACAAAAAATGTCATGAAGCAGAATGTGTTTTATTCACCCTGAGATAAGTTGCAAGTGTAACAATGCCTGTGAGAAACAGGGAACTGGAGGGAAATTTTCAAGCACTTCAGTGTGCCAAGAAAACCATACATTCAGCAGATATTTCTGCTACAGCTCGAGCTTTTATGAAGTTGAGATATTTCAAGAGTTCTCAATAAAACCTGGAACCAAAAGAAATCAGGTTTTCAATCTGGATATGAGGTGAAGACCAGGTTTATAGAGAGTTTAACAGAAATTTCTGATCTGGGGCTGCCTTGGGGAGTATATCTGATCCAGCCAAGCTTTCTTGTGATTTTTGCACTGAAGGCCTCAAAAAGGACTTTTAAATCCCTTAAAATACTATTTCTTGCTGATATATTTAGAGAGCTAAGAAAGAAAAAAATTAATTTAAAGAATGGTCTAGTGGAAGATCCCTTCTCATGGCTGGGGGTTGGAAAAAGATGATTTTAAGGTCCTTCCTGACCCAAAGCATTCCCTGATTCTGTGATTAAGGAGGTAGAACTGGTTGGTGCTTGAAATTTTACAACTTGCACTCAAGAGTCAGAGCAAGGGTACACAAGCTATGGAAATACTGCCTGGTACATCATCAGGGGATACTGCACATCCTGGTTTTCAGTGGGAAATTATTAAATGTGTGAGGATCTGCCTGCCAGCAAACTTGGATTAGGAGCATCAATGTTATAGACATGCTCACACAATCATAAATCAGATTTTCCTTCCTTCAAAGGCTTGGCACTGAGTATCCTGGCAGTACACAAAAATTCCAAATTGTGTGGAAATACCCATCTGTATTACATACACTGGAATGTATGCTTCTGGATAGCATGGATAGCTGATAGTTTTGTAAAAATTTAAATATATGTCCATTTAATGGTTTTTCAAAAGAATTTTGTGAATTTGGGAAACATCTTTTTCACATGAGGAAGATTGGACACCATCTTAACCAGGTCAGAGATTCCATAGTGTCCTGTCTCACCTGTAGGCAGAAATAAATACACAGCTTCTCATTCCTTCCCACACTCTCCTTGTCTTCAAAAAACACTTTTTATTTTTAGAAATAACTCTGCCAAAAGTTTCATCAGGGAAACAGGAAAGTGCAGGGGTTTTTGTTTGCATGGAGAATTGCAGAGGGAAGGAGAAATGGAGCTGAGGAGTAGGCACCATGAGATGCATCACTGGAAAAAGTTCTGGCTGGGTCTGCAGGAATTTAGTGCCAGCTCAGGATGCAGGGAGCTGGGATTTGCTGCTGTTGATTTGAGTTCATTGGTTTTCATATCTAAACAGGTTTCTAAGTGAGGCTCACCTGGGCTACAGCTACTCCCAGAGGAATGGGTGAACATCAATGGTAAATGGAGATTATTTTTAGCCAAATTCTGGAGTCCTGATATACCTCAGTTTTCACTTCCTCAGCACATTTTATTCAATTTTATTAGGTCATTTAGCAAATAATTTTAATTTTCTGCTTAGATCTGAATTTCTGAAAGTAATGTACTGTTGTACAGTTAATGAGTCTGCTAATAAGCTCCAAGAAAATGTGATTTGCGAATCATTCCAGGACATAACTGTCACTCAGACCCTATGCCAATTAGCATAACCATTAGCAGCTATCCCTAAGAGGTCCTTGAAATTTAAATTAGCTTTCCTAAGATCCTTTTTACCAGGGAGGTTGCAGCCTCTACCTCACTTGGAAAATGCAGCCTGGTGAAAAGCAATAATTCATGAAAGGCAAAGCAGATCTTTAGAGGCAAATGCCCACCTGTGTTCTGAGCAGCAGCAGCAGCAGCATCTCTGCAAGGCCCTCAGGGTGATGCTGAGAGGTGCCATGGCTGAGTGACCACTTGAGCAGCCAGGAGAGGATACAGCAGCAAAATGGGCAGATTTTTACTGCAAAAATGCATCAGCATGAGGGGGTGTTTGGGGAGCAATATTTCACCAACAAGGGCTAGACTAAATCCTTCTGAGCTTGTGGCTTGGTGGATTTAGCTTTGTTGGGGAAAACCAAAATGCTGCATGGAGGCTGTGGAGGTTGTGGGCAGCCTTGGAAAGCTCTCAGGTGCTGCAGGGACCAGGGCTCCTCTGATGAGGCAAATTTCAGCTGGCTGCAATTCCCACTGGAAATTGTCCTGGATGCTTCACTTCACAGGCCCCCCAAATCAAAAGAAAGCACTTTCCTCAACACTTGGCTTTTATTTTACTCTTTCTCTCAGCTCATTGTTCTTTGTGCTCCCAGGACTGATTCCATCATGTGGTTTAGGAAAACCTAAATCTCCAAGGACTTGTTTAGGATAAGAACCTCACAGAGATCTTGCCATGCCATGAAAGAGATGTCTTCCAACAGGTGAAGGCTTATTTAGGATATCCACCAGGCAGACACAGCACTTCAGTTCAAATACAGGAGCTTCAGACTCAGGAGGAGCCTGCTGTGGCTTGGGGCTGTAAAACAACAACAACAAAAAAAGGTTGTATTAGGCAACTTTAAATACTTAGCAGAGGTTTTGGCTTAATCTCTCTTATTTTAATCCTGCTTTATCTCATTTTATAAAGGAGAAATCCCTACACTTGCAGCTGATTTTTGCCAGCTGCAGTGGGGTGGTCCATCAGGGCCCTCTATAGCCAGAGACAGCTCATGGGGTGATGTCCTTGTCCCTTTCCTCCCCTGCAGCCTCCCACAGTGCAGGGAACAGCTTTGGGTGCAGGATGTGGAGCCCAAAGCTGCACATTTCCCCCTTTGCCTGCATGTATGTGTAGACCTGTGAATCACTGCTGCATCCGTGTGAAAATCCTTTGATGGTTTGACAAATTTGGATTTGGAACCTCAGGAAAACAGCACAGGAAGGTGCTTGAGGCTGGGGGACAGAGCCTGGCAGTGAGGTCAAGGAGTTCCTCCTCCTGAACTCCAAAGCATTAGACTGGCTCTATCCCTCTTTTAACTGAGCTAGTGAACATGAAACACAGGATTAAATGAAGCAATAAAGTTGTTGAAGATCTGAAGCTGATGTGAGTCATCCAGGGGAGATTAAGGCAGTCAGACAAATGAACAAAGCAGGTAACACGCTAAGGTAAAAGAGGGGATCAAGTTTGTCAAGATCAAGGAGCTGTCTCAGGAAGTGGTGCAATGAATTAATGGCACAGCAAAAGTGAGAGCAGGGCTTAGCAGAGGCCCTGGGCAGCCTGTGAAGGGCTGTTTTCTCCAGAGGGATTCCCCAGCCTCACTTGCACCTCCAGCTGCTGATTTCCCCAAACCCCCCCTGCCAATGGCTTGCACAGTCACTTGTTTTCCTATTTTCTCTGTTTTAATGCAACATTGAGGACTGGGGGAAGGAGGAATGAAGAGGCAATGCCATGCAAAACCACCTGATTAGGATGATTATTAATAGTAGCACCAAGCAGCAGCTGGGACCTGACTGATTGGAGATGGCTGTGAGGTCCAGAGGGCCCCAGAGCACTTTCCAAGGTCTGTTTGTGCCTTTCTGATGGAGCCTGACCAGGTTTGCACAGCTGGGTCCTGGGAGCCCATGCCACGTCCAGCCAAGGCTCTGCTGGGCAGGATCCTTGCTGAGCCCTCAGAAAGCAGCTGTGTCCCCAAGAATGTGACAGCTCAGGTTTGGCTAAACTCATTAAAAACCAGGGCTCGAAATTCTCGAATTCACGCAGAAATTCTTGTTTTCACTGGTAAGCCTAGGGTTGGGTCTCAAGCCATTCCCAGCTCAGGTTCAATACAAAACTGGAGTTTCCTTGGCTGTGCTGGCTGTTGGTGGATGATCATTTGCCATATTTTTTTCTCCTGATAGGAAAATCCAGGAGTGCATAAATCATATTTCCACACAAGAGACCAGGTACAGATTTTTTGGTATTTGCCCTTAATTGCCTCCTCGGTTTTTGTTAGACAAGAAAGGATATTAACAGGATTGTACAATGGCCAATTAGTCTTAAAGGTCTTTAGTTTCATTACTTATCTGGAGTAATTTGTAATCTTCCTTTGACAAAGGCAGGAGCTCTTTTTGATAATAACACTAAATCAGGCTGCTGGAGCACATAGCAATTAACATATACAAGGGATGTTAGACCAAACAGAAATTCAATTTAACAGATCTCACAGCTAAAACCATATCCCAATTACATTCATATCCTTCTGCTTCTCAGTCTTACCCTCTTATCCCCATCTTCAGAGGTCTCAGCATGAATTTATCGTGTTTCCTCGTGTTCTTGCTCCTATTCAGCCTGCTCAGCACCCACCATTTATTTTCCACAATGTTCTTTGATCTCTTATTTCTTTGCTGATCCCTCATGATGCTGCTGGCTGCAGGGACAGGGCACTGGGAGGGTTGGTGGCTTTTCTGCCACCTGAGCAGAAAAGGAAATACTGAAGTGGAGACACTCAGGGCACCAACTCAAGCCCTTCCCTGTGCTATGACTGATCAGATATTGGGCACTTGCCCCCTGCCAGCTTCTTGCTCTGTTTTAAACCATTAGAGAGGCAAATGGATACCTGTAAAAGGGTTTTTTGAAAGATACATTATATCACTGCCCTTGCTATAATGAAAATAGGAATAATTCTTTTTTGCCTTTGACCACTGGCAAAGATTTGAGAGAGAAAAGCATTAAGTAGGACAAAGAAAGCAAGCAGGAATTGAATGCCCCCCTAAATAAAGCCAGTTGTATCCCCTAACAGGAAGTAAGATCCTCATTAATGAGTTATTAATGTTATTGTTAATTATGTTGTTATTACTTTAAAAAGTAGAGGTTGAAATCAGCTCCTAAGGAGCTGAGCTGCTTAAGTGAACCTGCAGAGAAAGCAGATTCTTATTATAATACTTTCCTCTCTGTGCTATCTCTGTTTCTTCCCAGCCTTCTCTAGGTTTATCAAGGTAAATCTTCTCTGTTATCTGAGGACAGTGTTTTAAGTGGAGCTTTTTCCTCTGTACAGTGTGAAGATTATATCAGTTTTTTTTATATAGTTGGACTTTTTTATATAGGACAACCCAAATGTTGTCCTGACCCTCCTCAGTGCAGAGACAGCCACAGCAGCATCATGGAGCAAGGGATGAGGCAGCTCAGCAGCCAGAGGAGCAGGAGGGATTTCAGTCTGTCCTGATCTCCCTGTCACTCCCACAAATCTGTAATGGACACAGCACTGATATCACTTCTGGCTTTCTATTTTCTTTCCGTCTGTGGGATTTTTAAAAAAACAGTTCACAAACCAGGAAGATTTCTTAAAAGCACTTACAATCATAAAAATACAGAATATCCTGAGCTGGAAGGAACTCACAAAGATCACCCAGGGCAGCTCCTGGCCCTGCACAGAGCCCCAACAACCCCACCCTGGGCATCCCTGGGAATGGTGCTCAAACCCTCCTGGAGCTCTGGCAGCCTCGGGGCCGTGCCCATTCCCTGGGCAGCCTGGGCAGTGCCAGCACCCTCTGGGGAAGAGCCTTTCCCTGGGATCCAGCCTGAGCCTTCCTGGCACAGCTCCAGCCATGCCCTGGCTCCTGTCCCTGGTCACAGAGACCAGAGGTCAGTGCCTGCCCCACCTCTCATGTGAGTGTCCCTGCTTAGAATTCAGTGTCACCCTGACTGAAATCAGCTCTCAAATGCCTCTGCAGTGCTGGAAGTGTCAAACAAGTTTGTCAAAAAGTGGCCAGCTGCCTGCACACAAAGCATTCACCTGGATCTGGGTTCTGGTACCTTTTTACCTGCTAAGAACTGTCTCTTTCTATAGGCAATGCAGGCAGTAAAACCTGCCACTTTCACATAATCAAACAGGCAGAAGGATGTGGAGCCAAAGAATCTCTGTTACATAGCAGGCTGTGCTGTTTGTTGGTTATTGTACAGCTGTAAAAACTAAAACCAACTGAAACATGTCTGAGTGCCAGAGAGCTGGCAGGGCTCCTCTTGCTGCAGGGAAATGAGGATTTGGTCTGATTCTGTGTGGATTGGGCTGGGCTTTTTGTCTGCATCATCTGCTCACCTGTAGCAACACAGCAACATTTCCTCCCTTTGCCAGCCTCCCTTAGGCTTCTCCAGCCCAGCTGTGGATTCCCTGTGGCAGAGACACCTCTGCTAATGCATCTGTCTGGAGCAGAGCTTTAGTGATGGGGCCTGATGCCTGCTTTGGGTCCTGCATCTCACAGGCTGCTCTGAACAGCCCAAGATGTATAGGAGGGCCAGAGCAGGCTGTCCAGCTGGGAATATCCCTGGACATGTTCTTCCAAGGCTCCTCTCCCCATGCTGCATGTCCCTGCTGTGTGTCCCCATCTGCAGCAAATTCCATCCCCATGTCTGGTGCAGGTTTCTGGAGAATGGGCTGGTGAAAATAAAAGAAAGGCTCCATGACAGTGCTCCCAGAGAGGAGCTGATCAATGAGTTTAACCCTCACGAAACACCAAAAAGCACGAGGCTGCACATATTGGGCTGCACATATTGACTGCAGGGAAAGCTCTGGTCAATAGTCACACAGACACTGCACACACAACACACAGAGCTGTAGGAATCAGCTTTCATCAGTGCCACACAAAAATCACAGAACTGTTCATTATATACTGTGCCTCATAGGATTTATTGTCACCTGGTCCACGTCCTGTGCTGAGGGTTGACCTGGGAGTCATGAATCCACAACTTCCATTTCTACCTCTTCCACAGTGACAAGGTGGACTGATTTCCATCCAAGTGATTTAAATGAGCCACTGGGGAGCCGTGATTTAAATCATTGATGTTTGCTTTTTACATTGGCAGGAGAGGCAGCTTTAATGATGTATGGTCCTACTGCTGCAGCTAAAATCTAAATTCCTGGAATATTCCCTCCAGATAATCTCCAAAGTTCCTGCTTTTGCCTCTGGCTGGCGAGCTGCACACAAGGGAGAGAATTCTTGGCTCGGCTGGGCAGTTTGGAGCTGCTGTGCTTGTATTGGCAGCCTGGAATAGGCAGCTCAGAGGGAAGGTGCCAAATGGGGTTGTATTAAGCACCTCTTGGCTGCTGCTGAGCACAGGATTAGGAGAGAGAATGCTCTGGAGAGTAGGGAAGTGTGGGAAGGAGTTTGGCAGCACTGCAGGAGCAGACAGGTGTGTGTGTGTCTGAGCTGTGGCTGCCCTGCAGCAGGATTGGAATGGGGCAGGAATTGGTTGGAACGCTCATACAGCCAGGACAGGGCAGTGTGAGCCATCAGCAGCCCAGGAATTTAGGGTTTCCAATGTGGATATGAAGGTATTAAAAAAAAAAATTCAAATCTGGATGGATGGATGGTGAATTCCTAGTTGCAGTTATACTCTGCACCCCCAGGGACTCTGAGCAATCTGGGCTTGTGGAAACTGTCCCTGTCCTTTGCTGGGGGTTGGAGTGAATGGACTTTAAATGTCCCTTCCAACAAAGCCATTCCCTGATTCTATGATTCTATACTATTAATGAAAAGATTTTTATACTATTATTTAAAATAATACTATTAATGAAAAGATTTTTATACTATTATTTAAAATAATACCTTTTCTGGAAAACCTGGGAACTTCTAGATACATGATTAGTGAACAGATGGTTTCTATTCAAGATGGCCTTTCCTTTTTTCTCCTAGATAAAAGAATGTTCTATGACTAGACAAAGTGATTTAAGTATTTCGTTTAACCTTACATTAACCAGTCCTTCATTTTCACATTTTGCAACTAAAAAAGGGGGAATGCCATGCTTCTTTACCAGTGGGGAATCACATGGATGGGAAGATGGACTTCAGGATGTGAAAAGGCAGAGTTTTACTTGTGAGTCTTATTCATTAAACAAAAGTTCATCAAAGCACTGGGTGTAAAAGATAATGGATGAGGACAATATTGCCAGTCAACTTTTAGTGTGTTTTTAAAGAGGAATTTTTTTTCTCTCACCCTCAATTTATACTCTTGGATTTAACAGACATAACTTTTTGACTTTCTGCATTGCCCTGTCACTGCTACAGTGGCTGAAGAAGCTGAAATCACAAAAAACCAGTCCTTTAGTTCTTGCAAAACTGACCATGAGTTTATGGATCTCTGTGAGCATCAGCTCTGGGTGTGCCAGATGAGCTGGTTTGACCTTCTCTTATCTGCAATCACCAGCATGTGGCACCCAGATAGAGCACCTTTAGTTTTAGGTGTGTAATATGTTATAATAAATTAATGCAGTGAACATTGAATCATGAAATCTAAATAGACTGTTGTTTATAGAGCAAAAAGTACCTATGGTTTGCTTTATCTATCTATCTATCTATCTATCTATCATCTATGTATATATATTTATTTTTATATACTTTTATATATATTTATATGTATGCTTGTGCTTTCAAAAAGTTCCTTTTTCCTGTTGCTTTTCTCCATCCTGGTGTGTACTTGCTGGCATCTCTTCCTCTTTCATGTTTTCTTTTCTCCATGCACAAAGTGGGGAAAGGACTTACCATATGTGTATAACCCAGTGGGATTGCCTAGCTCTAAACCTGCAATTAACCCCAGCACTGTTATTTCTTTGTTGCAGAAGGCACTTTTCACACCTTGCATGGTGGAAGCAGCACGACACTCTCCCCATCCCCTTTCCATTGTGTGCAGCATGCCCTGCCCTTCCAGAGCATGCAGAGATGATTAACAGCACCTGACACAGCAGCACTTCCCTGCCATGGCTTCCTGAGGTATTTTGTGAGTACAAGCCTCAGAGAAGGCAGGAGATCATCCTCTCCAAGGCAGGAGGGCTCCAGGCCTGCCTCAGCTCTGTGGGTGCATGGAGCTGGGAGGGCGTGTGGTGCTGCCTGTTTCAAGGCCAAGCACTCAGAGATGATGGTGCCTCGGGTTTTAACTTTTATATTTTTCAGATTCTATTCTGCTTTACTGTGTCTAGGCTTCATATGAGGGGATGGTGAGCTCTCTGCACAGAGCAGGGAGACAAAACAATTCCTTCTCTAGCTGGGGACCAAGGACAAATGACCCAAATCTCAGGCCCAAGAACACAAACAACGTGGACCAAAGAGAGAAAACAAGGATGGGACTTCATAACCTAAAACTGTAATTAAGTCCAAGATTCAAATGGAGCAGAACTGATCCCAGGGACAGACCCCGTGCCCGGCTGTGCATTTTGTGGCCATTTTGGTTCATCTTGGGTGCAGCCCTGGCTGGGCTCTGGTGCTGCCCAAGGTGGATCCATGGAGGCCTCTTAATAACCCCCTACTTTATTCTTTAGCTCTGTCTCATTTCTGTTCTAGGTCAGCCTGCACAAGGCATCAGTGAGGAGAGCTCTGCCCTTCTGCATCTCCTGGCTGCTGTGGCCATGGCCATGGTGTGTCCTGTGACAGATGTGTGGGTTACAGCACATTCCCCTTGTCACCTGCAGCAGAGGGCTGAGGAGCAGGAGCTCTCTTCCCACCATGGCTGGGGTGATGCAGACAGTGCTGCAACCATCAGAGCTGATGCTCCTGCACAGGTGTCCTCTCCTCCCCAGCTGCCTGCCCTCCTCCTCCTCCTCTCTCCTCCATACACACACTCATCTGAGGGAGGAGAAACCAGGAAAATATTAATAATTGCATTATGAGTTCCAAAGCCAGGCAGCTTGGCTGGTCTTTTTATCACTGATATGATAAGGTGGTGAGCAGAGAAGATACCATCAGAGGTTGCTTTCATCTGTGCAGATAGTGAATGAGCTAGATATGTATCTTAGACATGAAAAGGATCCTCCTCTTCTGAAAGTCCTAATCTCTCTGGTTCCTATGAATATTTTGAAAGTTGCTAACACCCCCTGCCCCTCCTCTGCACAGGGCTGTGAGTGTGGAGGAGCTTCAAAGGGCTCTGCTCCTGCCTTCTTGTGTGTCTGATGGAGCCTGGGCAGGCACCAGGGCTCATTTACCCCCCTACCTGTGAGGAGAAAACAGAGCTATTAAAGGACATCTATTTCAACCACTGTGACCAAAGGCAACAGGAGCACTTTGGCCTCTGTGGCTCTTTTCACGTGGGAGTCTCAAAGTGCTTTGGCATCACTAATTTGAAGCAGAAACCTCAGTAATTAACATTTATGTCTGGGATGGAGGGATGTGTTCTGCAAGTCAGCGATGATATGAGCAGTGCTGATTTACCACCAGATGAGGGATAATCACAGCAGAGTAGGCTGTGATAATTTGCTTCTAAAATCTCTTTTGGCTTTGGTGATAATTTGTTTTTAAAATCTCTTTTTGGTTCTATTTGACAGAGAGGGATCTGCAGCAGAGCTTTACACCACAGGGTTCCTTAACCCAGAAGGGAATCTCAAGCATAGTCCTGAAATATTTGTGCCCAATTCCTTTCTCTTCCTAAAGATACAGGGATGTGGAGAAAAGGGCTGGTGTCTAAGTGGAGATTGGAATTTGTCCCCTGTGTAATCTGTAGTGTCATCAGTGTTTGACAGAACTCAGAGAAGTTTGATGCCAGACCTAGAACCAAGGAAAGATTTGTGGGCTCTGCATAGGAAAAGAGGATTTCACAGAAGCCATTGACTCAGAAACATTTCTGGGGAGGAAAGGCAGGGCTGATGCTCTGTTCAGGGTGGCCAGTGCCCTCTGGGTAGCACTGCCCTCAGTAGGAGCTGGTGATGATGGCTCTCATGCTCCTTCCCTCTGCAGTCTCAGCAGGAGGAGATTGGGAACAAGATACTTCTTCACCTGGAAACAGCTCTTTTAATTTTGACTCATTTGCCATATCCTTTGTTGTCAGCACCCAAAACACAAACAAGCTGAACTCCCAGCTCCTCTGGGAGAGGAGAAACCTCTGGACCAGGAGGGCTGGATGGTGTTGCAAGGTCTCCTCAGATCTGTCCCTTGGGAAGCCAGAGCTGAGTGAGGAGTGCAGTTGTGCAGAGCTCAGCTGGCAGAGCCCTGCCTGTGCTGCTCCTCATCCCAATCCTCTGCTTCCATTGCTAGACCCAGCAGAGCCTGACAAGTCCCCAAAATACAGCAGGCCAATAATGAAGAACGCTGTGCAGCAGAAAAGCACCCGTAATGAGGGACTTAATTTGGAACATATCATTTGTCTGGTAATTTGGAGGCACATCTCCAAACAGTGCATAAGAATGGAGTTTGCTGCACCAGCTGAAGTCACCCCAAATGTGCTTTATTTGTTGCAAATCCCTTTTTAAATCTAAGCCTTCAGAACCTGGAACCAATAAATGACATAAAAGAATGAATGTTCACAACACGTATTTTGGACTTGGTTCAAACACAATATTAGAAAGCTGAATTAATTGTGTTTGTATCAAACCCAAATATATTTTATAAAACAATGAAGCCTCTTAAATGGCTAACTGCTGCCCAGAATGTATTTTCCCTGAACCAAACTAGATAACAGCATATCCCTCTTAAATTGGTCAGGAGAACTGGCTGCCAAATGACAATTCTCTGCCCCATATTTATTCACCATCTGTGACTTCCACATCAATTTTCTCATTTTAAAAATCAAAACTTGAGTTTTTTCGTCCCCCTTCTCTCTCTTTTCCCCTCTCTGCCAGAGTTGCAGGGTAAATCCACTGGCTGAAAATGAGGTCATGTTTTAGTTCCTGCTGCAGAAATGGTTTCTGCATGATGGAGTGTGGCCCTTCCTCTGCAGCTCTGTTGTCTTTGGTGTGTGCAGATGTTTATACCAAATGGTTATTGATGGGAAAAACTGGGAGGAATTCCTTTGAGACCTGTTTTTCCCAAAGGAAATGGTGAAGAATGTGAGAGGGAAAGGGGAGAATCAGAATCAAGCTCGCCCATTTGTGGCAAATTTACCAGCCTAAAAGTCTACATTTCCTTGAGAAATGCTGGTTGATGGAGGAAGAAACCATCTTCTAAAAAGGAGAATTAGGGAAATTAGTCTCTGATTCTAGTGAATCAACATCATGATGTTTTTTCCACTTCTGTTCTTTAAAAATTTAAAAATGATGAGTAAAGAGCATTCATGGTGCCATGTAAAAATTTTCTTACTACATCTCCATGCTCCTCATCCTCCTGCCCCAAGCAAGGAGCTGTCACAGACATCTTTTATGGAAAATCCTTTCCTTAGGATTTTTCCTCCTGAGAAGCTGAGAGGCCTCAGGAGCAAAATGTAACCAATGGTTATCTGCTACTGTGGAATGCAACAGGTGCATCTGTGATTGGTCTCATGTGGTTGTTTCTAAATAATGGCCAATCACAGCCCAGCTGGCTCAGACAGAGAGTCCGAGCCACAAGCCTTTGTTATCATTCTTTCTTTTTCTATTCTTAGCCAGCCTTCTGATGAAATCCTTTCTTCTATTCTTTTAGTATAGTTTTAATATAATATATATCATAAAATAATAAATCAGCCTTCTGAACCATGGAGTCAGATCCTCGTCTCTTCCCTCATCCTAAGGCCATTGTGAACACGGTCACAGGGAGCAGGCAAGACCTCTCTTGGAGTCTGAGGAGTGTGGCACTGACTGAATAAAGCTCTTTCTGAATATCTCATAACCCAAGAAGCATGGGCTCAGTCCAAGGTGTGGTAGCTGAGTTTATGGCAACATTTTCAGCTTCCTGCAGAGTGGGATCAGCCACTGGCACCCCACACCACTGCTGAGAGATCAAGGACTCAAACATGGTGCTGAATTTTTGGGGTGATTCTTGCTCTGCATCTCACCTATGCAGCCAACAGAGTACACAGGGTATGAAGGAGTATAAAAACAATAAAATTTTCAAAAGGAATTTGTCTTGTTCTTCCACCTGCAGCTTTTGCATCCCTCCCTTTGTAGCACCACACACCTGTTACTATAGTAACATTGGGGCATTTTAACCCTGAGCTGGTGCTGGCCACTCTCAGGGAGAAATCAATCCACTGCAACAAAGCCAGGGCTCCTGCAGCTGACAGAAGACAGCTGCTATCACGCTTGGCTTAGAGGTCTGGAATTGTAAATAACACCCAGGTACATTGAAATTCCGAGCAGAATTTATGATCGAGCTGTGGATAAATACCTTCTCACACAATTACACATTACTGGAGGCTGATGCCTTGCAGTTCCAGAGGGTGGATCAGTTAAACACTCCTTACATTTGTTTGTCTGAGCTGGAAAGCAGGGTTGCTTAGCACAGGTTTTCCCTGAGCTTCATGCAGTGTTTAGTTGGACACAGACTGGTTTTGAGGTGAGCAGATAACTGCCTGTATCCCTCTGAACAGCTTACATGCAATGCAGCCCTGAAACTTAGGCTCAGGTTTTATGAACCTTTCTAAACTGCTCCATGAGACTGATGTAAATGTAAGCATTTTTGGACAAACTCCAAGAACTGATGTGTTTTGCTTTGGGTTTGTGTATACTTCTGATAGCTCTAAATCAGAAACCTACCTAAGTGTTTTTTACTGCAGACATGATGTGGAAACTCCACAAGAAAAAACTGCATTTTGCCATTTCTGGTACTTTTTGGGAAAAATCAGCAGAACCATTTTTCTTTAGAGATATTTGGATACTCCCACTCCTTCCCCTGCAATGGCTATTTTAGCTGTGGATACAAAGAGTTTATCTTTTGGATTAAAGGCTCATTGAGTTGTCCTATTCTCTTCACCCCATTTTACACAGCTATTCTGCAGATGGCAAGAGAAAGATGTCATCTGGAGGCAGCAGCTGGAGGGATGGAGATGAGGGAAGGTGGGTGTGGGATGCTGCTTCCCTGCCTGAGCAGGGATCCAGGCAAATGAAAGGTGCAGTGAAAGGAGATGCAGGAAAAAGGAAACACTCTCCCAGGTAATTTACTTGAAAGAATAAAATTACACGAGGAATGATTGACAAATTAGTAGCACTTTGCACCTTGTTTTAATGGGATCCAGTCTTAGGGAGGAGAAATATGTTAAGTTTCAAATTGCCCACTTCACCAGTTGCTGCCCTCTCTAGAATCCAAATCAAGGTAGGCATTTGGTACTAAATATTAAGGAAACAAATTGCTTTCTATGCTACACTGCATTCTTAAAACAGCTTTATTTGAAAGTCCAGCTGAGCAAGTTAATTTAGGCAGTGAGCCGTGCCATGACAGTTCAGCACTTGTTATTGAGGCCAGTTACTTCCATGAGTACAAATCACACTGCCAGGTGAACTCAAGCTAAAGCTGACCTTGGGCTCTAACTCAAAGCCATCTGATATCCATGAGAGACTTTCAATTGACTTAATGGCTCCTGGAGTGGATCCTGGGTGACATCAGCAATCAGCGGTGGCCTCACTTGATTTACTGGCCCCGTTGATCCACGCTCACAGGGATGGAGGAGCAATTTCCCAAAGCCCTCCTTCCCTCTACTCACCCTGACAAGAGCTGTCTTGTGCCAGCTCCAGCTCCATCCTACAGCTGGGTTTCTGCCTCTGCCCCAAGAGAACCTCCTGGGGAAAATGTGACGCCTCTGCCAGCTGCATCCTCATGATATATTTACAAATATATAGATATAAATGTGTTGGCCCCAGTGCCAGAGCTTGTGAGGCAGAGGGAAGATCTAAAACCAGGCTTTAAACCACTCCTCAAGCTGGGCTGCTCCTCAGCCTGTCTTTGAAGCCCTCTCCCATGGCCTCGGCCCTTGCAGGCCTGCTGGCAATACCATGTGTCCATTTCATTGAGTGTAAGTGATCTGAAAGTGCCAGTGCAACATCCCAATTTAGTAATGAGACTTATTGAAGCTTTATGAGCTGCCTTGGCTTGCAACACAATTAAATTCCAGGAAATAGAAAATATTCCAGTGAGGCTGGTGGGTTTGTAATGCTATTTGAGGCTTAATGCATAATAAAACTGTGCCATTTAAGGTTTAATATCATACACAGCAGCCCTAAATGACCAGTAAAAACATTATGCAAATTTTTAAGGAAATTATTGCCTCCTGTAAATGACAATTTATCAATGGCTTGTAAAGCAAGGGCTTTTCTTCTGGTTATGAACCAAAGAAAATACAGAAATGAGCAGGCATAAATGGATGATATGAACAGGAGGTCAACAGAAAGATGTGCAGTAGGAATTGTGCCTTCCTGTCAGCCAGGGCAGGAATGTAATGCATTATTAATTTTCTGTACTAACACACCACATTCAGCCTCCACCACCAAAATAAAACAAAACTTACATTGGATTAAAAAGAATTAGATTAGGGCACAATGCCTGCAATTCACTTTTTGTTTTCTTCTTCTCTTTTCCACTTCTTGTGTTTGTTAAACATTTCTATGCTTCTATTTGTTAAGCATAAGGGTAAACCCCACCACATTTCTAATGTCAGAACACCTCTTGCATTAGCAAGAATCTGAATAATGAGGAGGAAAAATGCAAGATTCTCAAAAAGTGCCCAGGATTCCATGGGCTTGCATTGCCCACTGCAGCCTGCCCTAGGAGCCCTGGGAGCAGGGAGGATGAAACCATCCCACAGAGCCACACAATGACTCCCAGCCTTGCCTTTATCTGGGCAGTGTGGGTAGAGAGACAGTCCCATCACATGCAAGTGCTTCACATTATAATGGGTTTTGAAAAATGTTTTGACTGTTATGGAGCCCTTTTCACAGTCGTGCCATCAATTCAGCGTGAGGAGATATTTTATTTTAAATGTGCTACGAAGACACAGAGGCATTTGCATTGTTAATTTCTCAGATGTCAAACAAATACCATTATTGCAAAATGAATGCAGCCACCCAGCTGAGAAACAGATCCATTCACAGCAACTAAGTGAAACTTAAAAAATGAATGAGTTCTGCTGATTGCAAGTATCATCAGAAATTAATAATGCTCTAGGAATTTTTCACACAAAAGAGAATGAAAGCATTGTGACTGTTTGTTTCCACTTGTCTAGCTTCCCCCTCTCTGAGGTGCAAGGGCTCAGCCTTGGCTTCAGCTCTAAAGGTGCTGGACAGCAGCAGTGGCTCTGTTGCCAGTCTGGGGAATTGATCTTTCCAGTGACATATGATGTGACCCTCAAGTCTTGGCAGTTGAGGCACCTTTGTGTCCCCTGCCCAGCTGGGCTCCAGAGCAAGGCCTTTGTCTGCTGTCATTTTCTCCTTTGTGCCAGACCCTTCCCATTTTCCCAGCTGTGAAAATCCTGATCCCTCTCCTTCAGAATGATTCTTCCTTTTTATTTCCTCTCCCACTGGGCCCCTCCTTCAGCAGGTGATGCAGACCCTGTTGTCTCCTGCCCTCCTCTTCCCACTCCTGGCTTTTCCTTCCCTGTCAGCTCCATGGCCTTGGCATTCTTTATGTCTTTGTGCTGGTAATAACAACTTCAGCTCTTGGAAAATTAGTGGAGATGAACTTGTTGTGTGACAAATTACACATAAACAGCTCCAAAAAGCCATCTGAAGTATTTGTCTGTGTCTGTATATTCATCTGTTAGATGAATCACTTGAGTTCTAAAAACTGTGGAAGAGAAAAATCTAATGGAAATGATAATATGATTACTGCCCATAATTCTCACCAATCAAGCATATCAGTTACACACAAATAGGTTGTCTGGATGTTTGTGAGGTTTTTATTTTATTATTTAAATCTGATTAAGCAGCTGATTGCAGGCCCTTATGTACCTTTTCACACAATTTATCCTTGAAGTGAGAAGCAACAGCTATATATTTATTTTATTCTATGTTATGGTTGTGCAGCAGTCAAGCCTCACAGGGCTGAAGGCTCTGTGCCCTTCTCTGCATCATCTTGTTTCAAATATTGAGAGAACACAAAAGACATATTTATTTACAGATGCACTTACTGAGGAGCTAATACTGGTCTCCATGTCAACCTGTATTTTACTTATTTATTTGGCCTTTATTTGAAAACCCTTCCTTTGTGTGCTGAGCAGGCACAGCTAAAGAATTAGCATCTCTTTTGTACATTAGCAGGAATATCAAAGCACGGGGCTGAAACACAGTGATCACCTTGCAGAAAGAGTGACAAGATTCAGGCTCAATGTCTTTTATCAGGGAATCATAGAATACCCAACAATTGGTATTTAAAAAACCTTCAGGTATGAAGACAAAAGCCGACTCTAATGAGAAGCTACTGCAAGGAGATTGGATATTAATTGTTAAGAAGGTTATAAATCCTGAAGTTGATGGGTTGCACACAAAGGAGAAGTGCATAAGGAGGTATTTACTCTGGGTATTAATTTTTAAGCTGAAAGAATTTATTGCAAAACAACTCAGCCACTCTTACAAACTCCAGTGCTCTGAACAAATTGAGTTCCAGCTTTGGCCTCCTTGCTCCCCAGTAGTGCTGTGCTACCTGGAGCAGGCTCTAGCAAGCCAGCCAAGAAATAACAGGGTTTGTTTGTCTTTGAATCATGGAATCATTTAGGTTGGAAGGAGGCTTTGAGAACATCAAGTCCAAAATTCCCTGTACTGCCAAGGCCAGCACAAAACCATGTCCCCAAGGGCCACATCTACATGTTTTTATATCCCTCCAGGGATGAACTGAGAGCAGCCATTACCTTTCTCTGGACAGGTTTTTGGCTTGCTGAGAAGCAGGCTTGATATTTAAGTTAAAAATTACATTCCCTGACAATAGATCTTTGGGGTCCTCAAAGGAAAAGCAAAATATTCTCATTAAATACAGAGTAATTCATATCAGCTCAACTACCAACACTACTCCAGTTGTGTGATTCAGTAAATATATTTAGCCAAGACAATCAGGTGTAGCTGATTCAATACACTATTTATTCACCTGCTTTTCAGAACAGTTTATTGGAGAAGAAATGGAGCCAAGAGAGCAATGGATCCAGCCATGCACATCCCAGCCAGGACATCTGCTCAGTGCTCATCTGTTCTTGATTTCAGTAGGGTCAGGTTGGGAGCTCCTGGGACTCCTCCAGGTTTGTTATTTCAAAACCAACATCTTTTCATTTGGTTATTGTGCCATAAAGTTGCTGGTTTCCCCCTGCCAAGAGCTGCTGGTAATGAGGTGGAGGCTGCACCAGCACACACTCATTAAATGTGGAGTGGTGCTTTCCTGACCTGGCCACCAGAACCTGGGTACTGCACACCTTATTCGTGTGCCATGGCACTAACAGAGCATTTTGGAACTGCTCCATTTGGGAGTGAAATCCAGATTTGAAAGCCAGTCTCCAAAAGGTGTCTGCTCATTTAATTCATTTGTGGTAATAGCCTCAAATGAGAGGCATTCATTTCCTCTTAATGTAACTATATCATGAAATTCTATTGTGAATGAAGCACTTGTAGGAAATCTTAATTATTTTTAAAGCTTTACTTCCTTTCAGACAGGCAGATTTAGAAGATACATTTGGTCTTGTACAAATGAGCCCTTACTGCAGCTCTGAGCAGACTTTCCCAAGGGGTGTTAGACTCAAAACATTCCACAGACTTTCTGGGAAAATAACAACTAAAGACAAAACTTCCACTAAGTTTTGTGTATCCCACTGATTTTTAGTAGCTGAAAAAATGGATAGAATACATTATATTCACATAATATTTTTTTTTTTATTAAAAACCCAGCATTTTTTCCCTCCAGCTGTAACTGCTGCAATTCAATGTTTGCTAATGCCCAGCACCACTCAAGTGACAGCAGAGCTTGACAGCAACTGGGAGCCACAATGGCATTGCTGCTTCACAGAGGGGACTACAGAAATCCCTACATCATTTCTGGGGAGAGAAGACCACAAAGAGTCTTTACCACTGTTGTTGTACAGGCATTATTTTGGTGTGTGAAAGCATCAGACATTTGCTCCCAGCCCAGATCCATTAATGCTTTGCTCAGCAGGCCAGGTTTTTATGTGTAAGTTGAATATTTGCATTGCAATTCAAGACAGACATTTCTGATCCTCACTTCTAGACTGAAACAGGGAGGAAAGGCAGGATCCTGGGTTTGCACTTGGGACCAAAGTGGTGCTGGGGACCCCTCTGAGAGCAGAGTCTTCCTCACCCATGCTCTGGGACGTGCATTAGCTGCTTTTTCCAGACACTGGGGGTGAGTGCTAGACCTCTCTAAGCACTGTTCCCAGTGGAAAGAGGTTTTCCTTCATCTTCTCCAGCTGCCCACCAGGTGCCATTAGCACTGAAGGCACTGTCAGTACTGAACAGCACCCAAGGACAGTCCAGGAGTGTGTCTGCTTTCATCTTTCTGTCTCTCTTTTGTCTTTCTGTCTCTCTTTGCCTTCCTGCCCCTTTGGAGGTCCTTGCTGCCAGAGGGTTTGCTGTGTGTGTTTGATGGATATAGGTACACCTAGCAAAGGGAAAGGGGAGGGAGAGGGGCTGGCAAGGAGACAGAGCATTTTCAGCTTGGATTTCAGTGGTACAAAGGCACAGACATGTGTTTATAATCCAGGGGATTTTTTTGTTTATTTATTTTAAAAGTGCTTGCAAGATTAATTGTACCCCGGAAAAATCAATAGTAACTCATCACAGGCAAAATCTTCTGGAACACAAAATCCCACTGAAGGGCACAAAGCAAAATTATGGCAGTCTGCAGCAGGGCTAATGAGCCTGTGATTAAAACTGAGGACTTGCTGTGACACTGCACCTCTCCTAGAAGCCTCCCAAGAAAAATGGCCCATTGGAGTCCTAGATCTGAAAATAATTTAGCCATCATTAAAAAAGAAATAATTTTGATAGCATTAAAAGGAATAATTAGGCAGCTTCGAATTCTAAACACAATTTGAGAACCAAGGCCCTTAACCTCTCCCTGCCTCAGTTTCTCTGCTCTAAAGCTGTGACATTTCCTTTCTCTCCTGTTGGATTTCTTTGTTTTCTCAGATTATGACCTGGGGAAGGGCAGCTTTGGCTGTCTGAACACACAGGAGACTCCCACTCCTGCCAAGCACCTCAAGCTGCTGCCCTTAAACAGAAATACCTCGTGAAGAAGTTTGGGCTGAAATATGCTTGAGAGAGAGGCAAAAAGAAAGCAAAGCAAGAAACAGATTTCCAGGAGGGAATTTGTCAAATGAGTCCCTTAAATCTCATCAGGAAAAGCACACTGTGAAGGATGGCCTTGAACTGTTGGGGGATGAAGTCATTTTACAACATATTTTGAGCAGCACTCCTTAGGTGTTCAGATTGCTGCTAGGTTATAGGAACTGGTGAGATGATCTCTATTCCAGGAAGTCAGCTGAAAAGAAACAGCACAATTTATTCCCACTGGATGCCCTCATAATTTCTGTGAATGCAAAACGAAGACAGAAACAAGGTTGCAGAGCATTTCTGGCACCATACATTGGCAAGGGCTGATTTGGAAGGAATGAAAACTGCATGTGTTGAAAGTTATTCTAATAATATTTATCAGAAGGAAAGGCCTGACAGAGGCAGCTGCCAGGGCTGAATCAGAATGTGAAAACATTCCACTGCCTCTCATCAACATCAGATCTCAAAGATTTGGCAAGAAATTTCAACCAGGGCAATTACCTATATGGCTATTTGTTAAGAGTTGTCTCAAGCACAGCACTCAGAGAAATTGAACTGTCAGAAGCTAATACAGGAATAATAAGAGGACATTACATCTCCATTGGACACTAGAGATGAATAGCATGTAAGTCTGAATGGGGAAAAAATAAATTGAATATGTATTTGGCTTTAGTTTTTGTTAAAGTACTATAACATGAATAATGAATATTTTAAGGAGAGAGGACTGGGCCTTCAATTTCTTTCAATAATGTTAGTGTTGTATATACTGGTTTGAATAAAATACATTTCATAAAACACCTACACACAGCTCTGCAATACATTATGGATGGCTCCTCTTGAGAAATCTTACACTGTTTTCAATTTTGACACAGTGATACAGTAATAATGGAAAATTCAGGCATAATATTCAGGCTGCATCTTTTCTCCCCTCTCTATTATTTTGTGCCACACTGGCTGAGCACAGATATGCTTTCCCCGTGCTTCCCAAGGCAGCTCATGTGATGCTGTGGTGCTGCCAGGAGAAGGGATCTGCTGCCCTGGGAGGCTGTGTCCTGTGCCCTGGAGCAGGGGTTTCCACCCAAAGAATCCCAGAGGAATCGAGGAGCTGCATGGAAAAGAGCTGCCAAGGCTGGAGGAGCTGCCACCAACACACAGACACAGGCTGTGCCTGATTAGGATCAAACCATGGTCCCCAAGAGTGTCCCTGGGAAGTGATGGAGGAACCTGAGTGCCTGGGCAAGGCCTGAAGGAGCTCTGCACCTGTGGGGAAAAGCAGCACAAAGACATCAAAGAGCTCCACACAGCGTTTGAAGGAGGTTTCCCGTGGTGTTACTGCTGGTGCAAGATTGTCTGGAGATCATGTGGGCCAAGAAAACTCCTGCTTGTTTTCTTATCTGAGCAAAAGGCAGCAGGAAACTTCCTGGTGTCCCTGCCTGGTCTGCCACTGCTGCCAGCCTCACAGAACCTTTACAGAGCCCCAGGCTGCAGGAAGGAGCTGGGGACATGGTCAGGAGCTGCTTACCTGGCCCCACACAGGTTCCCTGGCCAGTGGGGTGGGTGCTGAGGCTCCCAGTGAGGCTGCAGACAGGTCACTGTCAGAACCCAGCACATCCCTCTGGCTGCCCTGGGTGATTGGAGACCCTGGCAGGGGGCTCAGAGACCTTGGCACAGAGTCACAAACACCTGTGCCTTTGATTCTAGCCCATGGAAACAATTCCCAACTTTGTGTGAAGGTCTACAAGGCACAGGAGTTTGACTAGAATAATAAATCTGTCACAGGGTGAAAAAGTAGAATTTTGGGGATTTAGAATGGGGGTTCAAGAGGCAAGATGGAGGAATCTGGGCATGTCCTGTCCTTCTTCTTCTTCTCCTTGTCCTCCATCTTCTGCTGTGATGGTGGCACTTTTGGATTGGTTTAGAGTAGAGACAGACTGTCTAACACAGATGATAGGTATTGGAACATTATTGTAAATAAAGCACACGTAGTTCTTAGTATAAAAAGCCAAAAGCACCCCAAGGGCAGGGACTGTGCCACAACCTGACCTGCTGGACAGATCTCAGCAGGTCAGAGAAAGAATGTGATAGATAAGAAAATAAACAACCTTGAAAAGCAGAACCAAGGAATCTCGACTTCTTTGGTCGTGGGGCTGGGGAAAAAGAGACTTTTTAATACCTTGGGAGCCATTTCAGCAACACAAAATCTGAGAGTCATCCTTCCCTGTGACCCCTGCACAGCCTGCTGCATCCTGCCAAAGGGCTGGGAAAGCAAAATAAAGCCAGGGTGCAAGTGAGGTGCTCACCTGCTTGGCCAAAAGCACTCTCAGAGCCTCTCCTTTCCAGGGACCTTGCCTCGAGCCCTCTCCCTGTGCAGCCCTCTGGATAAATCTTCTGGATTTATTTCCTGTTTGAGCTCTTATCTGCTGTGGGGGTGGGCTCTTGTGTTAACAGCAGGGCAGATGCTTTTGGCTTCCTGCACAGCCTAATTTCTAGGCAAATGATGAGGGGAATTTTGAAATGCTGTGGTAAACAATCAGGCTTTTGAACTAAAAAGGGATCTTTTATTGATGAACAAATGGTATCAGGCAGTGCTGTCCCCAGCTGGATTCAAAGAGCAGGAGAGCAGAGAGGAACACAGGGAAGGTGCCACAAAGGTGGTAAGGACAGCACTACACACCATGTAGGGCCAGGGATCACCATGATCCACCAGCATTTGAGGAAGCTTTAGCTGATGTTCCTGGGGCTGTGATGGCTACAGGTGCTGGAAAAGGCCAGGGGCACACATTCACTCCTCACTATTCTGAAATTTCAGAGACAGAACCTCCAGTTTCTCCCACCAAATTTTAGACATTAATTTTTTGTCTCTTCCACGTCTCAAGAGGCACACGGGTAATCTCCAAGCATATAGTGGATCATAAGTACTCCAAAGTAAAAAGGCTACAGAGGCTGTCTGGCAGATAAAAATAGCAAAAAATAGCCAAAAAAATCCAGCTCTGCTTTGGAAATGCTGCACAGGGAGTGAAACTGCAAATGGTCACGGACCCTGTGAGCCACAACTCTGAAATCAGGAACAAAACCTACCCACGGATGCACTTCCAAAGCTAAAGCACAATATCCCCCAGAACAATTAGCAATCACAACACTGTGTTCCTTCCAATTACTGCCAGCCATGCCTGAGCCTCCCAGCAGGTAAAATGAGAGGGTTCAGCCTCCAAGTGTATAACACTGATTAGCTGAGAGCTCCCCAAGGGCTGTTGTGCACAGCAGGATGGGCACAGAGCAGAGAGCAGGGCACCCTTGGGGTCACACCTGCACACACACACCCTCACAGACACACACAGAGCACTGAAAACACAGCAGAACTGAAAGAATTAGGGAGGAACCCACTCCATTAGGATGGTGGGGGAAGGACTAGTGAAAGTGGGAAAATGAAGCTGCTTTGAAATGCGTAAATGAAAGGAGGATGGGGGTGAGGGGCCTCTGGTTTGCCTTTGCCAGGTGCAGAACATCAGATTTAAAGCTTGGAGGGCTTGTTTGGGACCTACAGGTGTCTCCAAGGGACTCAGCTCCTCTTTGAATGTCATAGACTCACAGAATTATGGACTGGTTGGGCTTGGAAGGGACTTCCAGAGTGATCTTGATCCTGTCCCTGCCATGGGGTTCCCCCTGGAAGGGCACCTCACCATTCTGGTGCCATGAACGATATGTGAGACATCCTCTCAAGCAGTGCTGGATAATGCTAAAGCACAGTAATGCCCAACTCCTCAGGAGCAGGAGGATGAGATGGGAGCTGGTGTTGCTGGCTTTGTTCAGCCTGTCACCTCTGGGGTCCCTGCTCCAAGCCCCTGGACCCCTAACCCAGCCAGGTGAGGAGGAGAAGGCTCCTGGGCAGTGGAAGCAGTGTCAGTGGTCTGGGGCAGAACAGTTTAATCAAATGAAATAGAGCTCCTTTAAGTCCTCTCCATATATAGGACAGGATAAGTTTTTCCAAGGAAATGGAACAGTTCAGTATTATTTGTGACAAATTATCTGTGGGGAAAAAATATAATTTCCCAGTCAGCTTTCTTGCTGAATGCCTCTGCCTGGTAGCCAGCTGCTTGCCAGCTTTTGCTAACATCACCAGATCTAAAATTATAGTTGTGGGACAGTGTTTCTGCCTGCCTGCAGTTCTTAGGACTTGTCCAACTAGATTTGTATAGTCCTGTGTAATGTCCTCTCTCGATGGTCACCCAAGCAAAGTCCTTTGGAGGGTTGGCTCTGGCCTCTATTTCCTTATTTCTTTCTACCCAGTCCTTCCTCTCTTTTCTCACCCATGTCTTTCATTGTCTCAAACCTCTCTCATTTGCCATCTTCTTTTTTTTTTATTTCTGTCACACTTTCCACTGCTAAATCGTTCTGTCTCTTCCATCTCACAGACCCCCTGATATCAATAACCACATTCATTTCTGCACTGATACTATGGGATGATCCATAGGATTCAGATGGGAGCAGAGCCCCTTCTCCAATCCCCTCACGTGGGATGAAACCCTGGGAGCAGGAATGGGCAGGGGCCATTTGGAAATGGGGAATGAGTTTCATTTCAGGTCTGCACAAGGACATTCAGAGCCACTGCTGCTTGGCATAATTGTTGGAGGTCCCTGCAGAAAAAGCCCAGGGACTGAGCAGGCCAGGGGGGTTTCATGGCACTGTGGCTCATTACAATGATAGATGCCTTGCCTGCAAAGTGAAAAATGCAATCCTTGAGATATCTTAGCTCTAACTTTCTCCAGGGCTATAATAGACCTGCAAGCGGTTTATTTTGTAAAGAACAGAGACTAAACACACAGAGAGTCTTTCAATTTGTTGTTTTCCAGATACTACTGAAGCTTAATGAATAAATAAGTACAAAATTAAAGGCTCATTACCCGCCCCAAAAAGTCCCTGCCATTTGTTAAACCTTTCAGAGGAAGCCAGGAATATGGAGAAGTGCCCATTAGGAGGATAAACATATCACAGATCTGAATGTCAAATCAAATTGAGCAAAAATTAATTAACTGGGTGAGCATTAGAAGGGAGAGTCTGGTGTCTGCAGACACTGTTTACCTGTCTGCACTTTCTGAGCTGGCTCAGGCAGCTCTGGGGGAATCGATGTGTGCCAGCTGCAAACCTCACAGGTCACTTCCATGGAAGGAACCTGTTCCTCGTTTCAGAAATCACTTTTCTTCCATCTTGGAAGAAATTGGCTGTAAATGGGCTTCTCCCTGGTGCCAGATGCTCTGAGATCTGAGACCCCTCTCAAGATGAGGACTTATAAACCCAAAGGCGGCCCTGACATTGCTGTCCAAATCATTTGAGGGAGTTTTGGACCAGGCCCCCAGTGCCAGCTGTGTGTGGCTACAGCTCGGCTTACAAATGATGCCCTGAAACTGAGCTATCTGTAGCTGAGAGTTAATCCCCTCAAAATCAATAATTCCTGCTCCCTGAAGCTGTTGTTTTGGTGATGGATGGCTGGCAAGCAAGACCCAACTTTCTGAAATCATCCCTTCTTCTCCCTTCTCTGAAACAAGATTTTCTATTATTATACCAGCTGATAAAACAACTGTAATCAACTCTTTTCTGCTCCATAAAATAGTTACTGCTAATTGCTAATTATTGGGAATCAGCTTCCTAGCATATCTGGAAGCATTACAGTGCCTGGGTGTTAACAATAATCACTGCTTTCACAAGAGCCACCATTCACTTGCAGGGGTTACATGTGGCCCAGCCAAGAGTTTTTAACTGACACAAAAAGCCAAAAAAACTCTTGGGGAGGGAGTTTGGTGATTGGTCAGATATTAATACACAAACACATTTTTATTTGTGTTTGCATATGAGACTCTTCACTGCAAATTAAAATTCAAGCCACTGCTCGCTGGCCATTTGCATACAAACCCACTTGATTTGGGCAGACAATCACAGTAATTGCATGGGCAAAGGGCTGCTGCCTTGTGCTTGCATCATGCAAAAGGAGTTTCTGGGCATTAGGAAGTGCCAGCAAGCAGAATAAATGCAAACTCTTTGGGAAGTTATGTCTGTGAGATGTTTCCAAGGTTTCTTTGATAGGATGTTTCTGCTTCTGGGGAGAGGAATTAATAAGGATCAAACAAAAGTGACCCAACTAGAGAACAATGTCATTTTTCTTACTGGGAAAACTCACTTTATAATCTTTGTATAACAACTACTGTCAGTGCAGAGGGGACAATCAGCCACATGGACAATCAGAACTGGCTTTGAAGGGTGTGTTCCATAGAAAAACAGAATAGTTTGGGTCAGAAGGGACCTGTAAAGGCCATGTAGTTCCAGCCTCCCTGCAGTGAGCAGGGACACCTTCACCTGTCCCAGGCTGCTCAGAGCACCAGTCCCATGAGAGGAGGCACCTGGGCATGCAGGTAACAGCAGCAGGGGTGACACTGCAGGTGTGCAGGACCCCAAGGACACAGATCCCACCCTTTCTATCCCAGGAATAGTGGGAAATGGAGAAGATTGGTAAGAACTGACCAGAACATTGACTCAAAATTTATTGGGCTGAGAGAAAACTTCACTGGGAGCTCAAACAAGGACTTTTTATTGGTGCTCCTTCACCTCCCTTTCATTGGTATTTCCTAAGGTAGCCAAATATCTGGAAGTCCTAGAATTCATTTATAATATCATGCCCACTTCTGCAGTCCCCAGAAGGACTGGAATTACCAGCCTCAGCTGGCATTATCAGGTGCTTAGCCAGACCAAGAGAAAGCCTCCTGCAGATTTGTTTCCAGGAGCAGGAGGGCAGGCAGTGAGCCTGCTTTACCCATCTCTGGAGCAGGACTGGTTTGTCGGGTGTTAAGAGTGGCTGGATGATTTTCCAAACCTAATTCAGAGGTGATACCTTGGTTTGTTATTGAGAACAGACTGTTGCCAGTTGGTTTGCCCCTGCTTCACTTCTATAAATAATGCTTAGGTGGCTTTTCAGTTCATTTCCTTCTTAGCCACTCCTATCTCCACATTCAGCTATTCAACTTTCTCTTTTATGGCCAAACTTTGCTTCCACTCTCCATATAAGCCCCATTAATAGAAAGCCCTTTCCTTTCCACACCTGTACTGTGCAGTATATAATGCTGTTTCTTTTTATTTTTCATTATTTTGCAAATATCTTCAGTAAAACAGCACCTTAAACAAGTCTCAACAATAGCCTAAGGTTCTCTGAGCATTGGCTTGGATTTTTTTCTCCCTTTATTACACCTATAAAATAATATGTGGTAATAACCAAGGTGCAAGTAACCCACTTCCAAAATGTACTCTGCTTTATGGCCTAAAAGCCCCATTAATTCTGCTCCATAATTCCCCCAAAGGAGAAACAGAAAATGTTCATTACAAGCAGAACAAAGGAAAATCCATTCATTTTCATTTAAAGGGAATTAATACAAACTACAGAGAAGTCTTAACTCTGGGAAGTGAGATGTGGAAGATCTCTTCATCAGTGGAGAAGGACATTTAATCCCACTCAGTCACGAATTACATGGAAAAATAAACTTGTAACTCTTTTGTTCTGATCTGCCATGAATAGCAATGGGTGCAAAGAAGCAACAGCACAAAGTTAAGTTGGACTGAATCTCCCTTTATATGCAAAGGTTTTTTGCAATAATTGGGTTAATTTACCAAGGTAGAAATTGTAGAAAAATAGAACTCCAGGAGGAAGTTATTAATGTGATGATATTTTATTTCTTCTAGTTTGGCAAACATTTTTGATGTAGAAATAGAAATATATTTTAAAAAATTATTTCTTAAAAAATGGTTCTTTTTTCTCTTGGACTCCTAAAAATAAATCTGGCACAGATTTTTCAAAGTTTAGAAAAGGCTTCAGTAATGGAGAAAAGAAAAACACCACAGTTTTTAACTTGAAGGGCTCTCAGCTGATCTGAAACCTTTGCAATTTAGGGTTTATTTTCTGGTTTTTCACAAAAAAGATGATGGTTATTTCATTAACTCTTTCTCTCCCTATCCCTGCCAAAAAAAATTTACCTAGAATTTCAAACTGTATTCTACTTCAGTTTGGCCTGAACAAATTTCATTTCAATAATTCTGTGGGGTTTTTATTTAGTGTGGGCACTCTCTTGTCCTGCCTCCAGAGCAGTTCATGCCAAATTCCACAGCTTATGAAGATCTTTCAAAACTGAGGATGAACTCCACCTCCCTTGAAGAGGGAGCCCAGGATCACTGGGGGCCAGGGTCCAATTTCCAGAGACCAATTTCCATCCAGAGATGAAATCCTGTAGTGAATCACCCACATCTCAAATTGGACTGAGCCCAAACTTCAGCCGGAAATTTAATGAAATCCAAGAACTCCCTACAGCTGTAAACACAAGCCCACTATCGATCTGGGTTGTCTTCTTTATTTTCTATTTGTTCTGGCCTGAGAGAGCCTGTGTAACTGGTGGGGTTGAGTCCAATCAGCAGAGATAGTCCCTGGATCTGCTCCTGTGGGCTCCACAGCCTCTGCCAGAGTTTAATTTCCTCGTGACTGACAACTGAGAGAGGCGTCAGCAGACAAAGGCTGCCCTTGGCATGGGAGGGCTAAGAGATTGCTGTGGTGTGTAAAACACCTCAGATAGGTGAGGAAATACTCCCCAAGCTGATTGCTCTGCCCAGCTACTGCAGGTGATGGCTCAGGAGGTCTCAGCTGGCAAATCCAACCTGCCCAGTGATCTCTGTAGTGCCCCTCATGCCAGCTGCCTCCAGCAAGTTCAAATGATGGGATAGCCCCAATCAAAACAATCTCTCTGAAATCCCTTTCTTTAAAAGTTTTAACAAGTTCAGCCTCACAAACTGCCAAAGGGTGATTAATCCAACTCTTGGTAGTGCTACATCTGAGCTTCTGAGCGTTGTACAGATGCACGGGAATCACTGGCTAGACAGTACTTATAACTGATCCTGGGGCTCATAAATCACCACACAATAAATCCTCAGTTAAGAGCACCACAAAAATGTCCAGGAGCTAAGCAACCAAATAATCATCATAATAATTAATACTGATCTTATATAAAATGCTCTTTTTCACTAATAGATTTCCAAGCACTTGACAAAGTATGTGATTACAGACCTGGTCAGCATAATTTCATCTAAACTGTGTTCCACTGGGAAATGATGCCTAAATAAACCTGAGATGTCTCATTATGTGTTGCCCCTTCTTTAAGTTTGTGGAATGCCCTACAAAACTAAAATGATTTAAAAACACCTTTGTTTTCCATCTGAGCCATAAGCTGTGTTTGAAATGGAATTTCCAGAAATAGTGAGAGGGAAAGGAGAGGGGGCAGGGAGGAATTTATAGCTTACAGCAAATCTTGCAAATAGCTGAGTGTAGTTCCAAACCAAAACAGTCCTTAAACATTCACCATAAAAGTAGCAGGCAACCATTTCAGCATCTCTCAGTGAAACAGGGGCAGATCAGGAGCAAAGTCCATGTCCTGCCTGTTCTTGACCTCCAAAGCACCTCGAGACATCAGAGCTCACTCTTCCCTCACACTGATGCCCTCACTGCACGTTGGCATCTGAGGGTGCTTGGTGGAGGGGGCGTCCTTTGGCAAATCCCTCCCAATTATATTCCACAAAAGCTTAAGAGATATTGGTGCCTGTTAATGAAATCAAAGGCTCCCACAAGCCCTTTGTGCCCTGGGGTTATGCATTTACAAATTACTGAGGTTTTGCTGCACGTTCCATCTCACCCTGCAGGAAGCAGCCCTGTGCTAAACATTGCTGTGCAGGGCACAGATAGCTGTTATTTATTGCCTAAAAGACACTTGTTAATCAGTTAGAGAAACCAGCTGCAAAATACTTTGAGCCAACTGGATTAAAGTGATTATGGGATTATTAAATGGATTAAGTTCTATCGATAACTGGTTGTCAGCCAGAAGAGTTAAAGTCCTAATCAGTTAGAGAGAAAAAACACGCCAGTCACTTTACATTTGTGGTTCACCTTGAACTTAGCTGTAACTTCCACTTGTTTCAGTCAGGTTTCTATGGCAACCAGAGTAATTGACATTAATTACCATATTTTGTCTGTGGTTATTTCGTGCTAAATTTAATTTTTTAATTGCTTCGAATTATGTGAGACCAGAGCAACAGTTTTGCATTCTGCTTCTGGTAAGGCTTTGAGGACATCAGGATGTCAGGACATCCCTTCTCCCCAACATAACACTTGTGGGGTCCATGTGCATATAAAGTGCCCAGGGTTGGTTTAACTGGGAGAGGATGAGGTTTCAGGGGGTTCACACTGGATATAAGGAAGAGAAATTGCCTCCATGGGGGCAGTCAAACATTGGATCAAGAGGGGTTGAGTCCCAGTCCCTGGGAATTTTCAGGAACAAACAGGTTGAGTCCTGGACTTCCTGCCCTGGCCTTACAGATGACCTTGGTTTGAGTGAGAGCTTGAGCTGGACAATTCTGTGCTCCCTTCCCACCTTAACTTTCCTATGACCCCATGTTCCTGTGCTGCTGCCATTATTTATTTCTTTTGTTATTTTTGGGTAATCATAAAAATGATGAATATACAGCATTTCATAAGGTGTAGCAAGATTTACACTCTGCCTGAGGAGCTTCTCTTCTGTTTTTCCTCATTCACTACAGGCATTTCAGTGCTATCTGTATCAAAATTCATGGCTCCATTTTGTATGGCCTCCCATCTGAGATTTTGACTCCAAATCCCTAAAGGTGTTTAACACACTAACCCCCACTGAAAACAGTGCTCAGCCATGTTAGGAAATGTCACCCTAGAGGGAGCACACAACTGTAAAATATTTCTTTTTTTTTTTCTGAGATAGTTAATTTAGGCCATAAAACAAGGTTACTGGATGACATAACTGCTGTCAAGCTGGGGGGAAAAAATAATGAATTAATTCTCACTGCAAACATTGAATTTTTGCATAAGCATGAAAATGTCGAAGCTCCTCTAACAGCAATGAATGGGCTTGCATTAAACTCACTGGGAAAAAAAAAAGATACTGAAAATCTTGCCAGGGCATTGCTGTCCTACAAGTTGAAGGTTCAAAATATAGCTAAAAATCCCTGTTGTGAAATATCAACTAAGAATAGAAATTATTCTAAGGTTGGAAAGTGACTTTCTACTATGTTATAAGTGCATTAGGCAAAAGGAATTGTCTTGGCCAAGAATAGGATGTTACAGAAATATGTAGAGGAATGTAACAGTTCACCAAAAGCATCAAAAGGCCATAATGTTTGCAAAACTAAACAAAAAACCCAAAAATAATTAATTTGGAAAACATGTGAAGGTATTGCCCATTTACTTCTGATGCCCCATCTGCGTTGAGCTTTATTCAATTGGTTTTGAGGAAAGGCTGAGAGAATTGGGATTGTTCAGCCTGGAGAAGAGAAGCTTTGGGATGACCTAATTGTGGCCTTCCAGTGCCTGAAGGGAGCTGAGAAGAAAGATGGAGAGAGACAATTTTAGCTCTGAAAACCAGATTTATGCAACTGGAGCCCCCATGGAGATCACAGAAAGCTCACCTGAAACATTGGACAAGAACAGACCTTGCATGGAGGACAAATAGCCCAGCCTTTCCTTTGCTTAGTGCTTCTGATAAAATGTCCCTGCAATTCTAAACCAGTACAGATTATAAACCCTGAGTTTTAGGAAGGAAGGCAGCTGGAGAAGGGAGGGTGGAAACTGCTCAGGGTATGAGACAAGCTTCATAAGGGACAAGGGACAAGAGGGGCCAATGTGTTAAAAAAACCCCAAGATTTAAATGATGCTATTTTGTGCATTCTTGGCAAGTTTTCAGGGTTTTCAGATGAGCTGTATTTGGATTTGGTACTCATTTAGACTATTTTTAAAAAGCAACAATTTTCCATGGCTGAGCTTGTGCAGTCTTTCACGAGAGAACTGCAACCCCAGGAGGAGAGACACTGAAAGGTGGTTTTGGATCTCAGGCTTTCCACTGCTATGCTTTCAGAGAGAGTATTAGATTTGTTTGTAAGTCTTCAGCAGCATTCTCAGAGAGTGAATTGTGTGGCTGCCTGGATAGCTATAGGGGGTCTTCTTGAAGTGGTGCCCCTGAATTGCAAAAAAAAGTGGGGAGAAGGGGAGGAAGGCAGAGGAAAGAAGTGTCACAGACATGTTTTATGAAAAAATCCTTTTCCTTTGGATTTTTTCTCCTGAGAAGCTGAGAGGCCTCAGGAACAAAATGCAAACAACGGTTATCTGCTGCTGGGGAATGCAACAGGTGCATCTGGGATTGGTCTCATGTGGTTGTTTCTAATTAATAGCCAATCAAAGTCCAGCTGTTCAGACTGTCTTGATCAGTCACAAGCCTTTGTCATCATTCCTTTTCTATTCTTAGCTGGCCTTCTGATGAAATCCTTTCTTCTATTCTTTTAGTATAGTTTTAATATAATATATATAAAAAATAATAAATCAAGGCTTCTGAAACATGGAGTCAACATTCTCGTCTCTTCTCTCATCCTCAGACCCCTGTGAACACCACCACAAAGAATCCAACTGGGCCTGTTTTCAGACAGTGACCTGGAGTGGTTTCCTGACCATCAGCCTTGCTTGCAGTCTCCTCTTTGCTGTTTTATTTCCCTGCTTGGAGAGAGCCTTCCTGATCCTCTCTGTGAAGGAGGCCACAAGCCCCTGAATGCCCCCCAGCATGCTCAGAGCCCCCATCCCTGTGTGTGAGAGCAGGCAGAGATGAGGGCAGCAGAGCTGGCTGATGGCTACCAGGAGGGATGAGCATGACAGGCATAATGTACTGCCCAGAACCTCTGAACGCCTTCCCCTAACGAACAAATATGGCTATTAAAAAAATACATTTCATAATAACAATTCAGCTCTGCAGTCAGCTTCTGCAGTGGCTGAGTGATGCTTTATTAGCTCAGACATTGCTGCGTGGAGAGCACTTGCAGTCTTTGCCCTTACACTTAATAACTCACTAAGCATGAATGGCTTCAGTAATTCATTCCTTGTCTTGTGTGACTGCTCAGAAACCTCATTGGGTTGGAATTTATGGCTTGCTCCTGCAAGGCTGTGAGCACCTCCTGCAGGTCTGTGACAGCTCCTGAGCCCAGAGCTGAGGGGAGCTGAGCACCACCAGGGCCAGCAGCTCCTCCTCAGCTGTGCTGGGACAGGAGGAGCACATTTGCACCAGGCTTTTGTGAGAATTTGGGTTTGGCTGCTCCCTGATCTTGCACTTTGCTCCTCTGTGACTTCTGGGCAATCATCTTTTTGTGTCACTTATCATACAATTAAGTGTGTAGTGATGCTGGAGAACAAGTTCATTATGACCTTACAAAGACAAGAAAGGAAATCTTAGTCAGCTAAAGGAAATAGAGGGTGCACTTGGAGGTAATTATTGAAATTTGCTTCCTGAAGAATCCTTTGATGGACTCCTGGACTCACAGAGTAGAACTGCCTGAGCTGGGGTTTAGCAGTGCTTCCTCTGTGTTTTGAGGCCATTTTGTCCAGCAAAGTGGGGCCAGATTGACCATTTCTGATGGCTGTAAGGCAGAATCATGAAGGGAGGGAAACAAAAACTGTAAAACCCCTCTATGGCTTAATGAATGTGTAGTGTAACACAACCTAACAGCACAACTGAGGGCATGACAGGAGAATAAACAGGTCCATAAACCAGAGTGTGTCTGAACTTCTCCCCTCCATGGTGGGACAGCAGTACTGTACAGAGGAGGATCAACTCCTCAGCACTGTCAGCTAAAGCACAGACTTTTAATGGCAAAACCCTCAATTACTGGCAAATATTGCCCTTGAAAAGCTGCCTGAGACAAGCAAGAGACACAGCAGTAAGCAGCCAGTGGGTTCTGCCAGAGCTGCTGATGCATCCCATGCTCAGAGTTGTCACTCAGCACTGGGAGACCCCAGCCCTGGCTAAGAACAGATGGGGGCAAATGAGCAGCCTTGAAGGGAAATTCCAGATCCTCCCTTATAAATATAAGGCAATCAACATTTCCTGTGGGCTTTTTGTGCTGTCCTCTTTACTGTTTTTAAAGATGGGAACACTGAGTTGAGTGACAGGTTCTTCCTTCCTTCCTTCTCCAGATCCTGCTGCTGTTTCCTTGCAGTAATCTCCAATACTGGCTTTTTCAAAGAGACTGAGGAAGTGAGAGTCCCAAAAGGGACATAAACATGCAGTGCCCTTGGGAAAGCCCAGACTAGACTATCTAAGAACATGAAAGCAGAGCCCCAAACCTGTGAGGCAGAGACATGCTGGGTGGAAGCAAACAGAGATGGAGCGACGTGATTTATTCAAGGTCGTTCACAATGTCAGATGCAGAGCTGGGAAACAGCCCTTGTATTACCAACCTCCCTGTTAGGATTTCAAACACTGAGTGATCCTTCCTCTCCCTTAAAACACAGAGACTCTGTTTCTTCACTCACACAAGCTCGGTGTAAATCAGGAGCAAACACCTCGCAAGCCCCCAGAGTTGTTCCATGAGCGAGTGGGGAGTTGGGCTGTGCCTAATGCTCAGATTCTCCAGGGATTTCAGCAGGAGTCAGATGCCTAAGTACCTTTGTGAATTAAGTCTTGAGTGTCTTCATTCATTAATGAAGAAAAAGCAGGGAAAAGCACAAGTGTAATTAGAGCAAAAGGAATGCCAGGGAGTAGCTGCATGAACAGTCTCTGATATTAAAAAGGATTGGCTCCAAGCTCACTGGTGCTCATTGGCATGAAAGAGAGTTCTGCTCACTGGAGTGTGCAGCAGAGCTCTGAAAATATGAGAACCAACATATTCAGTCCTGCAGCCATTGGGAGGGTGAACATTTCAAACTGGAAAGCATGGAAGGAAAGCCAAGTGTCCATGCTCTGGGAGAACGTGTGCAGTGGCAGTGTCCACTTCAGGGGTCACCCTCCCATGGCAGGGAACAGGCAACTCCATCTTCCACATATGAATGACCCCAGGGTTTTAAATTCTAAATGTTTAGGACTCACATGTGATGCTTAGGGCTCACATTCTGCCCATGTGCAAGGGAAGAGTCTGCATGAAGCTGAGACAGGACAGAGGTGGCGCCTTGTGAGCAGTTTTTGAGTGGGAGGAAAGGATAGTTGTTGAAAATTGCTCATGGTGAGAGTGCAAAGCAAAGCTGCAGCTCCCCTCATCCATATCTGGAGCCAAAGAACTTTCAAGCCAAAGAACTCCAAGAGACCAGACCTTGGCTGGAGATTTTTTGCACACCCTCTTCCTTGGCCATGGTCCTTGAAACAGGCACCTCCTGGGGTTCCTGGGCAATGGTCTCCAACATGATGATTGTGTGCAGCAGACCCCCTCACCCCCTGAAAGGAGTTGGGGAATCACATCCTGCCAGCTCACATCTAACCAGTTTTGCCCGTTTGGGAAACCATAATGAAACACATTTTGGGTCAAACCACCTCTGTGGCTGTGGGCACAGTGCTGGTTGATGCCTTCTGTTTGCTCTCAGAGCCACCTTTGTGCACACACACACCAGTGCTGATAAGCTGAAGGGCTCTGCCAGTTTTGGAGAGATGAGGAGAAAGAAGTCAGGCACCCAAGGGGCTTCATCAGGCAAGAGCTTTGCTAAGTGTAAAGGATGTGGGAGCAGGATGATTTGCCCTGGACTCAGAAGCCACCAGATTATTTTCATTTGTGTATATTTATTTGTGAGATGGGCTGAGACTGAATGTTAAGATTATTTTGAATAATGTCTCCAATGCCTTGACCCTGGCAATGGAGATAAATTATTTGTAAAATTACTGTGAACTTAGTTGGATAATCTGATTGTCATTTAACCAATACAACAAACATCTCAAACACATGGCACAGCTTTATATAAAAATCAGATGGCTTCAGTAAAAACTCCTTCAGGAGTGGTTTTTTCAGCTATCCCAGGAGAGCACCAGCCTTGCTGGAGCTGGTGTGGGTGCAAAAGGGTCACCCCTGCCAGCTGGACCAGGACTTTGGGGTTTGTTGGGCACAGCTGGGATGAGGAACAGATTTCCTTTGAACCTCTGACACATGGAATAGCCAACTGAACCTTTGAAATCCCAGTCCTTGTTTGCATATGAAGTAGCAATAGCAGTGCACAATGGTAAAAGATGTGTAGGAACAAATTCTCTAAATTTAGTGTAATTACTTAATTTGATCTTTGAAACTAATAATAAGCAATGCTAATTTAGCTTCCTGTTATCTTCTGAATAGAAACTGTGAATTTCTGAGGGAATTGGAATCTGCCTGGTGAGATCTAAATTTAGCTCGAGTAACAAGTGGCAGCCCCTATCTAATCCAACTTTAATCTGACACCTAATCCTTGCATTTGTGCAAAAATTAACACCTTCTGCTGAATTCCCTCCTGCCAATGTGCGTGGGATTGTTTGGGCACTCGAGGCTCTCAGGTACAAGCCTAATTTGTGGATGAAATAGATAATATTATAAATATCCTGGGTAAGAGTATCTGTTTTATAAACCTGTCACCAGGAAAACTTCTACAGCTTTTTAACCCATGGTTTGAGAGATCCAAGCAGCATCTCTATAAACCTCACTCTATTAACTGGAAATTGTGGGGGTTTTGCCATGCTAGACAAGGACAAGTGACCTTACAGACACAGAAGACGCCCTGGGCAGGGTGCACAGAGCAGAGCTGGGTGCTTGAGCAGCCTCCTGGATGCACAGAGGGGTGAGAGGGGGCTCTGCTGCCTCCCAGCGAGCCCGTGTCCCTCTGGAGGGAGCAGCACCAGTTTCTCCCTGGGCCATGGCCCTGGGGACAGCAGGGGCCGTGCCTGCCCTGGATCCCCGAGTGGCACAGGCTGAGCTGCAGACAGCAAAGGCTCCACTTTGTCTTTTAGATTGAAGCCCTGTCCACTGCAGAGTGAGTGGCTGATGAGGGAGACAGAGGAGCAGGGATGCCTTAGCATCCCTAAGTGCTTGCACAGGAACACAAAGCAGCCAGCCCTGCTTATAGACAAAAGGTTAAGTCCCTCACCCCCCCAAAAATGATAAAAAATATAATAGAGTATAATAAATACATAGAGTGGGTTTTTTCCCCTCTTGCCTATGCAGTAGATTATAGTTAATTAAACCTCTGCTCACATAAACAGAACAAGAAAGGATGTAAAAGTAATGAGCTGACAACATGGTCTGTGTTATGCTGGGCTACTAAGAGAATTTAATTTGGAGAAGAATTATGCACAGGCTGAAAGACAGTCCATTAAACTGAGCCAACTGTCTGGAAAGAGATAGAACAAAAAATAGAAGTGTTCTGCCTCTTGTGAAACAAATACCAGACTGCACCTTCCTCTTATTTTGAGGGTGGCAGGGCTACACAGGCAGGGACAAGGAGCCAGGTGACCACGGGTCCCTCTATGGGGTCAGAGACCAATTCTGCACAAACTGACTCTGGTAAAGACCATTTTGGTAATACTGACTCTGGTAAAGCCCATTTTACTGAAGCCTCTGGGGGGTGATGTTGATGGGAGCTGAGAAATTAAAGGATTTGTTAGCTTCAATTTTGACAAAAATAATTTTGAGTAGAATGAAACTGTTAATTGGCTAAGCAATTTTAAGGAAAAAAAAATCTCCAACTACTGTTAATTTAGGATTTAATAAAGCTTTACATATAACCTCTTCTCCAGCCACTTGTAAGGGGAGGAATTATTTATAAGTTAAAGATATTTAAATTATTTACAAGAGGAGCCACCTCAGTTTAGCTCCTATGAACAATGCTCATTTGTTGACTGCTTATCTTTGTGATTAAAATAAACATTAGTTAATGTCAGAAGCAAAAACTAAAAGCACACTACAAACAGGGTTATTTTCTCTTCAGTAGCCTTGAAGACATTCACCTTAAAGAGCTTTTCATCATTTATTCCAGCATTGGCTCTGAACAGGTTCATTGATTTCAGGGCAGGCACTCTAGGTGCACTGAAGTAAGTGAAAAAATTGAGTTATTTTCATTTGTCCCTATTGCTTTGTTCAGCACTTTTGCCTCTCCTGTGTTTGTGGCAAACTCGAGGAGGTGCAGGCTGCAGCTTTGTATCAGCACTTAGAAAGGAAGGGAGACCCTGAAAGGAAAATGTGAGGGAACATTTCAATTTGCCTCGTTTTTGCCAGCTGGCCAGGTGCCGAAGGAAAGCATCAGGGGAGAGCACAGCACTGGGCTGGTGAATGGAGAACTTCTATCTGCTCCCCTGCACACCCCTCAGCCTCTGTTTGCTGCCCCTTTGGGTGGCCAGCAGTGCTTTCCACTGCAGGAGCCTTGTTTCCCTGCTTCCAGAGGGGTGAAACCTGGCAGAGTCCATTTGCTTTGTCTATTGACAATAATCCTTCCTTTTGCAACAACCACAAAGGCCCTTACAATAAATGCCAGAGCTGAGCAAAACAGAACCATCAATATTTCAAGTGAGATGCTCAGAGAAGCTGGGCTCTCACTCAGCACAGGCACAAAGGGCTGCTGGAAGTGCTGCCCCAGCAGCTCCCAGATGCTGTTTGCTCCCCCAGCTGCACGTGAGAGGTTTGGGGACACAGCTGTCACTGCACCCTGGGCTGTCACTGCACCCAGCTCTGCCAGCAGCCCTGGCTCCAGACAGATCTCCCAGTTTCTCAAATAAATAAAAATAAACCTCAGTGGTGTCTGGGCATTTGGGACTGGCCCTTGTAGGAGAGCAGGTGCCTGGTTGTTGGAGGGGTGTGTAGTAATTACATATTCTCTGAACAGAGAGAGACATGGTTCTCCCAGGAAAATCCTGGGGAGCTGTGTAGAAGCTGTGAGAAACTTAGAGGAAAGAATTCAAACAATTACTATCTCTCTTTCTGTAACCATTGTTTATAGATAGGGTTCTCCAGGGTGTGCTATTCATAGCTCACCAATAGTGTGAGAGAAGATTCCTAAAGGCCAATCAGGTCTTAAGTCCACCATTGTTTCTATAAGAACTGTAGATTTCTGATAATAAAGTGCCTTTTCATGCTTCCTGATGATGGAGTCTCTGTATTTGTCTGTCCCCAGCACCCCTTTGGTGACAGGGGTGTGCCCTTCACCCTGTGGGCTCTGAGGAAGGATGTGGGGCTGCAGCAAAGGAGGGGGTGTGCTTAGTGTGGCTGTGTGAGGCACCAGGGGACACATGGCAGATCTCCAAAGGTTTTCCTGTCCTTCTGGGCATACTCTGCCCCTCAGAAAGGTTGGGTGCTGCTCCAGTGAGCTGCACCCCTCTGCCCACCACCTCCAGAGCCAAGGGAGCAAAGCTGAGAGATGTGAATGACTTTTCTTGTGAGATTGAACTCTATTTCAGGCTCCAGAGTTATTCCCAGTGAGATGGAGACCAGCTGTATGAAAGGAATTTGTTAAGCCACATCTATGAGCATGTTCACACACTTGCAGACTTTCTGGGATTGGTCAGCTCTATGACCTGACCTGCCAAATCTACTCTACTCTATATTAAGGGTGCTGTGGGAAGAAGCTGAGTTAGCTGCCCAGCTCTGGAAGCACTCCCTCAAAGCCAGATGTCTCCTGCCCATTTCTTTAGACACTCCTTAGCCCCCTTTCCCATCCATCTCAGAAGTGCATTGCCATTAATGCTTTCCTGTGTTTTGTCTCCATTCAGGGTGCATGGCCAGGACTTGGCTCCTTCCCTTTTTTACAGTCCTACCTTAAAGTAAGCTCAGGGTTTCTTTACAGTTGGGTGTGCTGAACTGCAAAGTGATGATGTTTGAATGGAGCTGCAGCCCTTGAGCTGCTGGGGCCCACAGTGTTGCACATCTCTGCCTAAGGGAGATTGAAAACAAACAAAAAAAAATTTTTGGTGGTTATTTTAACATCCTGCAAAAATGATGTGTCCCATGCTGCTGGTGCTAACTGGAAACCAGCTGGAAATTCTTGCCAACAAACACTGATTTGCAGATGACCTCTGAGCATGATCTGGGTCCTTCTGGGAGTTTTGTTCCCACACTGTGTGTCCAGGCTCCCATGATTGCTCCCAGGTGCTGGCACCCTCTCCATCTATGGGATGTTGGACATCCATTAGATGCTGAGCTTGCCTGGCATTGTCTTGTTGTTATTAGGGGGGGATTAGAAGTTTAAGGCCTCGGAGCTTGATGGCCTCAACGGGTGGAGAGTGTGGCACTGGCTGTGAAAATGACAAAAATCAATAGCTAATCCAGTGCAGTCAGTCAACCTTTTCAAAGCCTCATCCCTATTGATTTCCAGGAGCTGCTCTTCCTGTCCCTTGACGTAATCGGTTCTGTTTGCTCAGCAGACAGACTCGCTCTCTTCCATTCTCCCCTCACTTTTTTAGGCTTTTTACACTTAGAAATGGATTACTTAGATCCCCCCAGCTTTTCATCTCTGTAGCTGTTGTCAGAGGGATGATTAAAGGGGAGGCAGACTGGGCAACCATCTCTGACAAATCAAGGGAGAGTTGACCCACGGTGTGATGGATGTTTCAGGGAAGGAGCGGGCAGGCTTTGACGTGGGAGAAAAGGAGAACATCTGGTCAGGTTAGATAGTTTCAATTCAGGTGGTGAACACAGGAAAAAAAGATCCCTCCCATCTCCTTTCCCCATCACTTTGAAGATGCATCAGAGTCACCACAGTGACAGAAAAGCCCCTGTGCCTCTGTGTGAAATTAGGGATTGAGTTGCAGTACCTTGGAGGAACATTTCCTCTTGCTGAGAGGATAACAGGGTTTTTCCTTCACCCACACTACTCTCGCTGTCTGAAACACACATTTTAGGGGCATCTGGACATCTTTTAAAAAAACACCAATATAAGGAGAGCTGCTGCTAAAACCCAGTGCAGTGGTGCTGAGCTGGGTCAGCCCTGGGCAGAGTGCTGGAGACTCTTCTGCATGTGGGACTTTCCCAGTGCTGTGCATCCACACCTCAACATCCCCACAACACAAAGCCACCAAGAAAGCAGCAAGGCAGACAGGAAACTTTGGCCACAGGCTCAGAGCAGGCTCAGCAGGGGATAGTCCAGTCTTTCCAGATTGACTCATGGAAAGAGTCAATCCACTGCTCTTGAGTAAGACTGAGTTCTGAGTCTTATTAGCAAACTGTGTGTGTTTGAGATAAAAACACCAATTAACAGGTGTGCTTAGTGATGCTTTAAACCAGCTCTAAGATCTCAACTGACCTAAAAGGTAATGGGAGAATAAACATATTTTGTATTGGCAAATTAAAAAACAAAAAAAGCCACAACTGTGATGGCCATGCACAGGATGGATTTGCAGTGTGAGAGCATCCCAAAAACACTGAAAAATGCTGCAAAATATATGGGGGAGCCTTTCCCTGCCCTGGCAGAGAGGGACAGTGCAGTCACACAGGGCTGCAGCAGCCAGCAGTGGCCACACCTCAGAGCAAGACCCCAGGTGGGGAACAATCCCTTGTCCCAGACTTGCAAACCAAGCACAGAAGGGAGACCAGAAAGGGAAAACAGATTACCTGGAGTCAGAGCAGAGCAGGGCTGCTGCTTGAGCTGGGTGGGTGCTGTCCTTTCAAAGCCTTGCTCACTGCTCCGAGCTGACCTGGCACTGTTAGCATAGGGAGATAAGGAAGCATAATTTGCTGTAATGTTTTTCTCCCCAGGCTGTTTTGTCGTGCCTCAAACACAGCAGATTAATTTTGCCTGTCAAATCCAGTTACATTTTATTCCATCTCCTGTAGCTGGGATCAGAGGGCAGACATTTATCAGGCGAGCAATTGAATTACCAAATTGCATTCCTAAACCAACTGAACAAAAAAGCCCCTTTGTGACTCTTTTCTTGAGGGGGAAACCCAAACACCCAGTATTTTTCCTTGGGAGTTGGACTGAAACATCTGCTGTCATTAGACCCACCAGAATGACTCCAGAAAGCAGCAGCTGTGGAAGAGCAAGATCTGCTCAGCAGAGGCCCATTTCTGAACAACACTCTTAATGCTGTTTTTTCTGATAGAAATTCTGCCATCCACTCAAACAAATCCTTTCCTGAGCTACAGCTTTCAGCAGCAAAAGCACCTCTGAGCCTGTTGGTTCCTTTTGCCCAAGGCTAGCACCCTGTCCATCCTGACAGGCTCTGGGGTTTGTGCAATTTTATTTCCAAATTATCACCGTGCTGCACCACAGGCAGGCCCAGGCTCCTGCTCCCTGGGGATGTCACTCCTCCTGCATCAGGAATGCCATCCTGTCCCTGGGGATGTCACTCCTCCTGGACCAGGAATGCCATCCTGCTCCCTGGGGATGTCACTCCTCCTGGTGAGTGTTTCAGGCTGGTGGCTGCATGTGGGGCCTGCCCCACTGGTGCTCTCAAGGTTGCTGATGTGACACAGAGCTGTGTTTTCTGGTGACAAAGAGACAATTCCTTCAATGCAAAGGGTGCTGTGTTTGCCAAGAAGAGCAGAAGGATGGCTGCAAGGCACAGTGAGATGTGGCTGACTCTGCTCTGCTCCTCAAGGCTGGTAGCTCCCTCAGGTGCTGGCCGTGGTCTCACTTGTCCATGGAGTCCTGCATTGCCTGAGGAACCCAAGGGTTTCCAACTCTCCATCTGCCAGCCTGCCCCATCTGACAGCCTCCCTGCCCACTTGCTGTCAGCTGCAAGGGTTTCTATGCCACTCTGACCCTCAGCTTAGCTTTGCTAGACCCAGCTTTACCAGCAAGGAGGGCGAGGCAGAAGAATTTCCCCGCTTTGTTCTTGCAGGTGTCTACCTGCTGGTTTGACTTGGCTTTTCAACAGCCCTTTTGATCTCCCTGCCACTCAAACAACTCATCTGAGAGGGAAGGGAGGTTGTGAACAGCACCCATGGGAAATAAAACTGTTTCCTTTAGCTGTGAGGCAAACACAGAGGTGCCTTTTCCTTGGGACACATCTGCTCTGCCACGAGTACTGCTCCTCCTCCCTGTCACAGACATCTTTTATGAAAAATCCTTTCCTTAGGAGTTTTCCTCCTGAGAAGCTGAGAGGCCTCAGGAACAAAATGTAACCAATGGTTATCTGCTGCTGTGCAATGCAACAGGTGCATCTGGGATTGGGCTCATGGGGTTGTTTCTAATTAATGGCCAACCACAGCCCAGCTGGCTCGGAATCTGTGTCCGAGCCACAAACCTTTGCTATCATTCCTTGCTATTCTATTCTTAGCCAGCCTTCTGATGAAATCCTTTCTTCTATTCTTTTAGTATAGTTTTAATATAATATATATCATGAAATAATAAATCAGCCTTCTGAAACATGGAGTCAGATCCTCATCTCTTCCCTCATCCTCAGATCCCTGTGAACACCATCACAGCTCCCATCCCACCACCCAGCACAGGTTTCTGTTCCAAAGGCTCTCAGAGCCCCTCTGGGGCCAACAGAGGGGCTGGCACCACCAGAGCCTGTTTGGGAGCCCTCCTGAGCTCTCCAAGGACCAGGCAAAGAGAACAGGTCATCAGCAAAGGCAGCAGAGATTGATAAGTGAGGCAGGCAATGTGATCTCTGCAGTGTTCCTAAAGGTGCCATTTTTCAGCTCAGATGCCAAAGCAAAGTCTTCACTGCTTGTAATAAATAAAAATCCTGGTTTTAATATTCTGCAAGGGGAAAGTTCTTATCCCAAGGGCAATGACTACATTTTCCTGTGAGTGGAGGTGTTAACCTTGTTGTACTGACTACATTTTAACCTAAGTTATTGTTAAAAAGAATGAATTTTCTGTGTGATGACGACCTTTTCCAGGAAAGCTCAAGGCTTTGTAGATGCTGCACAACACTTAAATTCTTTAGTAAGGAACTACAGTCTTGACTAAACCAACTAAAAATAACTTCACAGCTTAACAGGACAAATACTCCTGCTGAAATGTTGAAAATTAGATTCCCAAATCTATATTTAGGCACGACATAGAAATGCACCTGATTAATGAATGATGCATTTCAGACCTCATATTAGGCACTCAGTTTTGCAAATTCAGTGTTAATTTTCCAGTGGCCATAACTAACAGTGATGGGATTAGCCTGCTGCTACATAAACAGTAAACAGGTAATTACTTTCTCATGCATTCATTAAACATTTAACCAGCATTTATACATGCAAGTGACATATAACAAGGTAGCTTTAACAAGTTCATTTGGGATTCAGATTGCAAAGATGTTAATTGACATTTAATAGGTTTGTAATTGATCTCTGTCATCTTACATTCTGGGAAAATGCTAAAACATAATTCAGCACAATGGAAAATAGTACAATGTAATGCAATGTTCAACATTTCACCAAGATACACTATTATTGCAGCTACATAAAACTAAACTAAGCTACACAAGAAGTAATTTACTACTTTAAAACTGTATTAATCTTCAATATTTTGCTTCACACCACCCACAGAATTTTTGGAGGCAGCAGTTTTACTTGGTAATTAAGAAAATGTGCTTATATGTAGTAATGAGGGGCTATACAGTTATTTCCTGTGCATGTATACCCAGCCCATTGCTGCTTTTAATAATTAGGTATGGATGAGAATATTTGCAGAAGCCCAGACACTGACTTTTGCAAGTGGTGATGTGCCCAAAATGCTTCTGTTTAATTATTATAATTGCCTGGTGCTTGTACATTTATAGCTCTTTCCAGTGACCCAGAATTACACCAGCCTATAAACCAAAACCCTGCATCTTGCTTGTGTGGCTGTTTCTGAACAAATATATATGGATTTTGTCCAGGTAAAACATTTCTGGTACCTTGGAGCAGGACACTGAGATTTATCACGGGTCAGCTTTTATAGCAAGGATCCATCATTTGCTGGTTTATGACAATTGAGCACAATTCAGGCCAGGAGGGGCACAGAGACCCAGGGGAGGTGGAGAGCTCATTCCAGTCTACTATAAAAATAGGGGAAAAGGAGAATTAAGAGGGCTTGGCTGTATTAATTATTCCAGAGAGCTCTGCTTGGATCAGAGGGTGCTGGCCCTGCCCAGGCTCCCCAGGGAATGGGCACGGCCCCGAGGCTGCCAGAGCTGCAGGAGGGTTTGAGCACCATTCCCAGGGATGCCCAGGGTGGGGTTGTTGGGGCTCTGTGCAGGGACAGGAGCTGCCCTGGGTGATCCTTGTGCCCTCCTAGGATTTCTGGGACCCTGTGACAAGGTGAGCTAAGCAGGCAGGATGCCCATTCCTCATCCAGGTGCAGTGTTTGCATTTGCAGCCTTGCCCCCAGTAATTCAAAGTTTTAGAAATTACTAATAGCAAACTTGTAACCTCTGTTGTTTCTGTTTTCTATAAGTAATACTAATAAATAGTAACTATTGTTAATATTATATAAATACTAAAAAAAAATTACTTAGCCCCTTCAAACAGTTAATGCATTTTTTGTATTGTTAATGTTACTGTTATTGTTAAGTTATTGTTAATGTATTAATTGTATAATGTAAATTCACTGATTTTTGTGATAAGCATTATTTATGAAGTATTATTATAGGATTTAAAACCAACTTTCATCAGTTTTACCATGTCTTTGTGTGATCACCTACACCCTGGAGCAGGGCTTGGCTGTGAGAAGGAGTTACCTGTAGGAGGGCAAGGAACTGCATTGGCTCTGCAGGAAGGGCTTGAAATAACTTGGCTGCCCTGGCATCCTCTGGAGCTTTCTCATCTGTGCAGACAGGGCCTGTTTTATCCAGAGGGGTGTAGCTGGATCTGGATGGCTGCTCTGGGGCTGTAACTCCTGTCAGCCTCGCTGCTTATTCCACCTCATAGCATCAGGTGCACCCGACTGTCAGGGGCATCTCTGTCCACATCAAACCATCTGCAGAGGCTTCTCACAGCTTCACTCCCTGGATGGAGCTGCAGGCTGGTTATATAAACTTTTATTCCCAGTATCAGTAATCTCTTTCTGATGACTTTGATGTGGATTTTCCCTCACTGACTTTGGGTCCTGAAAAATGAGTAGCCAGAGCTGATCACGTAGAGTTTTAATCTGAAAAGCCACAGGACAAGGGTGCCACTCAGAACTCAGAATATTCTTTCTCAGGGATTTATAAGGGATTCTGTCAAGCTGAATCTGTACCCACTGAACTTGATTCCTTTAGCACGTGTTCTGAAATTCCCATTATCTGCCAAAGGAAATACCAGCAGAAAAGATTGTTAAAGGTCAGTAGAAGGCAGGGAGACTGATTTGTCTGAGTCTTTGGTTTCCATCTGCCCTATGTGGGTGCTTTGCTGATTAGTTGGTAGAGAAAGCATCTCATGTAATCTGAGCTCAGGCTTGGTACAAACACGTTTGAGATTTCAGCATTTCCACATGCCTAAGCCTGGTTTTGGAGCCTCTGAAGCAAATATATTCAGTCTGTCACACACATGCAACCTACCTGAGCAAGCAATTCTGCAAAACAAACACAGAAGTGCTTACCCACTGGTGGCCATTTGTTTACTTTCAAGAGCTGCTGAACATGTGAAAATATTGACAAGGCTGGAAAGCCCCAGGAGTGGCTTGGGAATGCTGGAAGACTTGAAACTTAATTATCATTTGTGCTTGTTTGTACTGGAGTTGTTTAATTTTTATGAGTTATGAAACTCGTGTGTTTAGATCTAGGCACAGAGAAGAGTTTTTATGCAAACAAATTATTGTTATTAACTGTTCCCACAATACCACTGTGAATGAACAGTTACCCAGGGCAGTACAAACACACAGACATCCAGCCAGGATCCCTGTTCTCTCAGCAATGTTCTTTGTGGAAACTTCTGAAGATCAGCAAACACAATCTGTTTTCAGCTCCAGAATGGTCCCACACTTTGTCTTGGATTGCAGGCTGGGCAAACTGGAAAAAGGCAGGAGAAGGCCCCAATCCCCTCATTGTCCTTCTCCTGTTCTAGTTAATACCATTTCTATGCCAGAACTGGAATACAGCTGGTCTCTGCTCATCTCAGGCCTATATTGATTATTCAAGATGAGAAGGAGGAATAAAGTCCAAAACTGGTATTGTGGATACAATGGAGCCACCTGGAGCATCCCTGAGTTCCAGGGATGGACAAGAACCAGGAAAAGTCATTGAGGAAGAGATGGTGGCACTGATAGTTTAAGGTGTAAGCTGAGCCTGTGCAGGGCTCTCCCTGCCTTTATTTAAATTTTCCAGGTAGGGACTGAAGGAACTAAGGAGAAAGAGCTAATGAAGCTGTGGGTTTAAGAGCTGGAGCACAGGAATGGGCTCTGATGCTGCCTGCCTGCTCCCTGGAGGGCAGGAGGAGGCCAGGGAGGAAAAGGCCAGGAGCAGCTTTCTATTCTGGCACCTTTTGGGTGGAAGCAATCACTGGATGTTCTCAGTTTTGGAGGTGGGCTCCTGACAGGGGGAAATAGTCTCTTTCCTTGGTGAGGAAAGCACCTAGCCCCAGTGTTGGTGGTGCAGATGATGGGCTTCCAGGAGGAGTCAAGGCCAGCAACAGCTTTCTGTCCTGGGGGAGCAATTTCTGGACATTTTCAGTTTTGGTGCTGTGGACACTGAAGTCATTCAGGCTCCTGTGAGCTCCCAAGGCTTGGGAGCAGGAGCTTTTGTGCTACAAATGTGTGAGCTCATGGCCAAAATGTGCACAGACTGTGCACAGCATCCCTGAGGTTATGCATTTAACTCATTTTGGCAAGGTCTTGCTAAAGGGGTCCTGAGAAGTCCTACACATTGGTGGGTGTTTGTAGGAAACAGTGAAGTGATCCCTTAAGCTACAAATTTACCAAAATGGGAGCCCAATCCTCCAGCCAACCTGGCAGTGAAGTTCTTCCTGCAGAGATCTGGATCTAGAGTTCTGCATGGCTGTGTTTTATACATATTTTTACCTACTCCTGTGAGCTCCCAAGGCTTGGGAGCAGGAGCTTTTGTGCTATAAATGTGTGAGCTCATGACCAAAATGAAGGCTGTGCACAGCATCCCTGAGGTTATGCATTTAAGTCATTTTGGCAAGGCCTTGCTGATGGGTCCTGACAAGTCCTTCATGTTGGTGGGTGTTTGTAGGAAACAATGAAGTGACCCCTTAAGCTACAAATTTACCAAAATGGGAGCCCAATCCTTCAGCCAGCCTGGCAGTGAAGTTCTTCCTGCAGAGATCTGGATGTAGAGCTCTGCATGGCTGTGTTTTGTACTTATTTATACCTACACATAGAGGGAAGCACCTCTACTAAGGTGCACACAGGCAGAGTGGAGCAGGGTCCTGGCAGTGATGTGCTTTTGGGGTGTAAATAATGCCAGCTCCATTTCCCCCACTGACCTGGCTGTGCTGGGCATGCAATGCACACTACACTGACCATCTCCTGCCTGCCCTGGGGGACAGAATGGGTTTGCAGATCAGAGGAAATGCTTATCCTGCTGCAAAACTGTGCAATGATATTTGTGCTAATGCACTGTGTACCTGCAAGAGCTTACTCTGAACCAGACTATTTTGTTGGCTTAACTGAGATGAAAGATGCAGAGCCTGGGCAAAGCAGTAACAGGCTCATGGCTGAGACAAAGAATTACACAGCTCTACAGGCTCCAGGAATAAAGTCAGACAGTCATTTACTCCCACAGATGGAGACTGGTTCATTCTCATGGGCAAACAATTTGCTCATGATATTTATTCCTTGTGCTGATCTGTGAGAATTTCGTTATTGCTGTGACATTTCACAGCAGTGTTTACTACTCCATGGGCTGTGTGGGCTTGAGTTTCTGCCAGTCAGGTGGGTGCTGCAGAGGAGAGACTCATTGTAACAGGAGTGATCTGTACTGGAGGTGGGGAACAGAACCATGCACTGCTGTTCTTGTCACCAGAAGAGCAGAAAGAATCACTCCTGTGCATGTTCCTGGTAAACAAATAGGAAAGGTCATTGCTGGCAGAGGTAAAAATTTGAGCTTTTGGATTAAAATTTTCTGCTTTGGATTCATTCCTCAAGATTTCTGCACAGAACACGCTGCCTATCAAAAAGAAAATAAGCATAAAAAATATTATCTGCTGGTCAGATTACAGGGGTGTAATTTTCTCACACATTGTCTTGTACTGTCCTCCAGTGCCCCACATCCTTTCTCAAGCATCCTGTCCCAGGATGTCACTGCACAAGAGCCCTTTCCTTGGGAGGAGACCCAGCTCTCAGTGAGCTGAGCCCATTCCCAGGGTGTTGTGCAGCAAACCAAGCAGCAGGACCCCCAGAATGATCTGCTGCTCACTGCTTTGGTGCTTCTGAGGGTGCCTGCTTGTGAATCTTTGCTTCTTGCTGTTTGAGGCCAACCTCCCAGTAATTCATCTTGCCTCCCTGAAGCCCAAACCCGAGGATTTAGCAGAGCTCTGCCCAAAGAAGGAGCATTTCAGCAGCACACAACTGTAGCAGCAGGGGAGCATTAAATACTTGGCTTAAATGAAAACTTAGGAAAGTTGCTTTGAATACCAAATTTCTCCTCGCCGCCTCACCAAGTGCCTGTGGTGTTACCTCCTGGTGCAGAACAGGTTCACTCCTCTGATTTTTGCTACTTCTGTATTTCAACTGTGACCAAAATGACTGTAGATGGATGTGACACAGCAAGTAATATTTTTATTCTGACATGATTTGAAATGTAGACAAGTAGTCTGGCAGAATTTAAATATTCACTGTGACTTTGTCCTTAATAAACACCGCTGTGAAATGCTCCAGTGCTGCCTTCTAAAGGACACACCACAAGTTTTACAAGGTGCACAGGCTAAATGTAAATAATTACCAGTTCTCAGATTCTCATCCAAGCAGGAGAGATGCCAAGAGCTTGTGTGTTTATCCTCAGATCTATTGGGAAATTTCCCAGGAGCACGAGCTCCCAGACATTTAGTCAAAACATCTAGTGGTAACTGTCTCCAGAACATTCAGCAGCTCTTTGATTGACATATTTCTCATCAACAAGTTGGCTTTGTTTACATAGCTCTGAGAAGTACATAGGCAATGATGGGAAAAAAAAAAAATACAACCAGACTTTTCTGTTCTTAGACTTTCTTCTTCTGGCAAGATGGGGTTTATTTCAGGAGCTGTTACCAGCCCAGATTTGCTATCATTAACCAGCTGGGCTGTGCTGAAATGGCCATGCAGAGCAGCTTGCAAATACTCCTTGAGGAGCTTTCCAGCAGCTCAGATCTGAAGCAGCATCAGCAGAAGGCAAAGAGAGTTGGTTTGGTTTGTTTTTTCCTTCAGCACACCTCTGCTTTCTGGGCTGAGCAGGTTTTTGTCACTGGTGTCAATCACACTTTTAGGAAGTAGATCCTGTATCTCTGCAAAATACAGGTACAAATCCTGGAATCACAGAATGCCTTGGAAGGAACCCTAAAGATCATCTCATTCCAGCTCCCTGCCATGGGCAGGGACACCTTCCCCTGGACCAGGTTCCTCCAAGCCTCCTGATGCACCTCCAGAGCTGTCAGATCTCATTTTAATTTGCTTAATTACATAGAATTGTTTCTTATCAAACTGACCAACTCTAACAAATCCTCTTCTTCCTCAGCAGCCTTGACACTTCTAAAATCCCAGCAAGGGCTTGCCCAGGTTCTACTTCTGACATGGTGCTGAGACAATTCATCACCACCTGCATCTCCAGGAATCTTCCAGTCTTTGAGTTTATTTACCTCAAAAATATCTGTAATAGTTACTTACCTCCTGGGGTTGCTGCAGAATTTAATTTATTTATGGACACACAGAATTATTCTAAAGGATCACCTCACAGGCCCTCATCTATCTGTGTTTTCTTGTAACATCTCTCATTATGAGACCTAAATATGCACACACCAAGCTGCAAGAGGGGAGAATTTGGTGCTTCTTTTCCTACCACATTAATTCCTGCAGCAGGAACCACACCAGCCTAAGGAGAATAGAAGGAGGAGGTGAGGTAACGTAACCACTTACCTGCTCCTCAGTCTGGGAGCACACTGTGACATTTTTTGGCCCCACACCATATGGGTTTCCAGCTGCTGCCATGTGAGGAGCCTTGGATTGGAGCTGGTGGCTGGTATCCCAGAGGAAGGCAGCACTTCTTGTCCAACTCACCCTCCTGAGAGCTGCACTCCATCTAGCAATGAGAGCACCAGAAACTTCCTTATCAATTATTCCAATTGCCCTTGGCCACCTCTGGGAGCACCTCACCTGCAGCCTGAGCAACTGCTCAAGCCAAGGTGCAAATCAATAACACCTCAGAGTTAATAACTGTGAAACACTGGAGCAGAGTCTGCCATATTATCCAGCAATTAGGAAGATTTCTGTTTTTAAATCCGCAGCTACTGAGAGTTCTCAAAAAAAAGTAAAAAATAGCGGTTTTGGAACAGAAAGAAGGACAAGCTGTTTCAGTCATCATTTTATTACTGGCTCACAAGGGAAATCAGTGAATCTACCAGTGGTTCATGCAATTCTGTTGCCAGCTTCCCAGAAAGGAAATGTCATGTATAGCAACTTGTTTTTCTATTGCAGCAATTAAAGTACATAGGAGGCCACAACAAAATCAATACAAAACTGGTAAATCCGTAATGAATGACAGCGAATTACTGATCCTCTTGCCTAAGGAAACATCTGTCTAAATGCCACCAAAGGGTTAGGCAGTAGAAGGCTTTGATGGGTTATTTTTGTAGGGTCTGCCATTTTTTATCCCTTTCTTTGTGTAAGCATCACCAATGGCCTCCTGCTTCCCGTGTTTGAGTTTCCTCTGAGGAGAGCGTGTGCAAGGGCAAATGTTCAAGGCTTGAGATATCCCTGAGGAGAGGGCAATTTGTGCTCCATGGGACACGTGGTGCTGGTGAAACCCCTCAGAGGCTCCCCTGGGGCCCATGGGGTGGAATTCTGAGAGCCATGGGGCTGCCTGTGCAAGGGAGAATTCATCCTTTCGCTGCAGGCTTTGGGATCCCACCATGCACAGCCCCTGTCAGGCTGGCTCCCATTCCCATCCATTCACCCACATGAGATGAGTGGCAAGAGGGCCCTGATCAGTGGTCCAGAGGTGAGGTGAATATCAACTACTGACCTCACAACAAGAATATGGCAATTTTTAAAAGTAATAATGTATTTTCAGCCTGTTTTTTCGCTGTTTCAATACATGACTTTTCTGTCTTGCCACCATGTTGGTGGTTTAGAAGGGCTGACTGCTGCAGCCTTCTTCTTCTGGGGCTGTCTCCATGCTGTCCTGTCCTTTCTGAGCCAGACTTGGACCTATTTTTACCCTCTGCTGTTACTTTCAAATCACTTTTTTGCTTCTTTTCAAAAAACCCAGGCTGAGTCTCTTTTCTACTTCTTGTTCCTCAGAGGAATCATCACAATTAATTGTGCACATGTAATTTTCCCCCTCCCCATGGCATCTTTAGGTAATTTACTGAGGTAGAGGCCAATCAGTGCCTCTGGCAGCTTCCTTACTGCCCAGCAAGGCAACACCCAGGGAGAGGTGCAGAAAGCATCATCTCAGTACCCAGGTCACATACAGTGCTCATAAATAACTGCAGATCAGCCCTATAACCTTCACACATGTAACCTCATCTGTTGCTGGGGTGTTTGTTTTCTTTTTCTTTTATTTTCTTTTTCTTTTTAATTTCCATCTTCCCTTCCAGCACAACTGTGTCCAAATGCTTTTCTAAGCAGAATCAGATAATGCTTCTGATTGTAGCCAGAATGTTTGGTTATTAATGATATTGCTTTTGTGTCTACTGGGGGGGTTTTGCTTATAATTTTTATCAAGCAAGTTGTTTTCTAGTGCTGGAATGGCTCTCTCTGCTGTGCTAAACACTCATTGTGTCTGTCACATGCTTATCCTATTTCAGCAGGGAGAAATCAATAGGAATTGATTTGAGAATGTCCAATCTTATCAAGAATTGAGCAGGGTGCTGGGACAAAGGCTGAGCTGGTGGTGGAACATCTAACAAGGCACGAGCCCGAGTATGACACCCTTGTTTAGGAGGATGGTTGGACTCCAAGGTGTTAAGTGCTTTTGTTCCTCCCAGTGCCCTGGGCTTTCAGATGGAGCCAATTTCCACAGCAGCTCCCTCCCAGCTAAAAGCAGTGTATGCACACTTTCTAGTCCTAGCAGAAGATAACGTTCTGGAGAGAGAAAGTGTTGCATTTAGAAACAGAAACGCTGCCAGCAAATGCTATTTCAGCAATTACCTATGTTTAGTAATTATGCTAATGTTGATTCTCAAAAGGCTGTTATTTGCTCAGCATGTTCTTCATACTTTATCTCTCTACCTGCCTAACCCTTTATTTTCACTCTAGCTATTACTGGTTGTTTGTCAAGTTAAGTGATGTTTGCAGTGCCAAGTGTTGTCAAGGTACTGTTGCTTTAGCTGAATTCCTATTTTTCCAATACAGGCTGCTGTGACTTTCTGCACATCACTACTACAAGGCTTTGGGGATTGGATTTCACTGCTTACAAGGAACCTTGGGTGCTGCAGGTGTTACTGGGCTGTGGGATGAATGAGCAGCTCCTGGGGCCTGTAAAAACATGTCTGATGAAGTGTGATGGGCATCAATTTGTAAGTGCTGAACTGACACATGTGGGGGACCTGCGTGTGCTCCTGTCCTGCTGCAGCTCCAGCCACTGGGCTGGCAAATGGAAACAGCCCAGCACACACACTCCTGTGGACAGAAACACCACACCTGGAGCACCCTGCTGGGTTAGGTTTAAGGAGAATCCTCCAGAAAAGTCAGCACAGAACTGATGGACAGCCTGCAAGCTGCACAGGGGGGGTCTGTGAGTAAGGGTATGTGGGAGGGTGTGTATGTCTTGTATATGCAGAGCGAGGGGAAAGCGTTCAGCTACTTGGAGCAATGCAAAATTGCCCCAAAACCTGTACAATTCCAAGTGGATGAGGCCAATGGATCATTTGGGCTAGCACCAAAGCCATGCCCTCAGGAATGTGCACAATGGCCTCAGCATTGCTCCCCAGGAACATCCCTGACAGGAGAGAAACGGGGTGTTGTGCATGGAACAGGGAAAGAAAAACTGGTCTGTTGTGCATGGAACAGGGAAAGAAAAACTGGTCTGGGGCAGGAAAAGGGAAAAGCCCTACTCCAGAAAGGGATTCTGCATGCACAAGGCTGGGACTTGGCTCTTCAGAAAGTGACAGCTTTGGGGGCAGCTCAGAACAGTGTGACACAGTGTGTCTGAGCCTGGAGACACTGGGAATTTATCAGGGCTCAGTGCTCCCAAACATGCTGCTCCCAAACAGCTCTCCAGGATGGTCCAGGTCCCAGCCAGCCCTCCAGGATGGTCCAGGATGGTCCAGGATAATCCAGGCTGGTCCAGGTCCCAGCCAGCCCTCCAGGATGGTCCAGGATGGTCCAGGATAATCCAGGCTGGTCCAGGATGGTCCAGGATAATCCAGGCTGGTCCAGGATGGTCCAGGATAATCCAGGATGGTCCAGGTCCCAGCCAGCCCTCCAGGATGGTCCAGCATGGTCCAGGATAATCCAGGCTGGTCCAGGATAATCCAGGCTGGTCCAGGTCCCAGCAAACCCTCCAGCACAGCTCAGCCCAGGGTCACTTCTGTCCCCTCTCCCTCTCCCCAGGCACTCATGGCAGGTACCTGCTGGTTACAATTTTTTGCAGCAATCCCCCAGTTTGACCCAGGGTAACAAACCTGCTTCTAGACAATTCCCAAGGAAGATTCATGATGTAACATGCTAGAGCTATTTCAACATCCTGCAAACAGCAGCCTGCACTGCAGGAGGAGGGAGCAGAGATGAGCCTGCCAGTCCCAGTGGCAGACAGTCATACTGGGAATATTTAATTTACCAGTGCAGGCACAGCTTGGAGAGCTTGACCCCTCATTGCAGCTCCTCCCTAACATGCAACAGCCCCAAACACACGGTTCAGCATTATGCATTGATGAATTAATTTGCTCTGTATTTGCTGTCAGTTTGCTGACGTTTGCACCTTTCTTTAACTTTTTGGGCTCCATCGATTTTATTTTTCCTTACAATTCTTCACCCCGTTCTTGCGGTTCAGGAAACACAACACAAGCCCTCCCGTGGTTAATTTAGCATCCATTAGCTTTTTAGCAAATTCTTTGTAAATTAATTGTTAGGATTTATTTAGGAGGAGGAAATTCCACGCGATCCTGCTCAGGCTGTGCGGAGCAAACCCTCCATGCCTGCTCCCACTCAGGGATGCGCGGTGCAGGAACAGCAGCGTTAGCAAAGAGCTGTTTAATGGCCAAGGTGAGCCAGGTACAATCGGGCTGACTCGGCACGCGTGTTTATGAGCTGGCATGGGGGACCTGGGAGCTGCAGAAAGCGGCAATTAAGCGCTAATTGCATCTTCTTTAAGGGGGCATTTTAAACAGCTCGCCCTTTTGTTAGGCGGATCTTCTCACACACATCACGTCTCCCCATGGATAAACAGCCCTTTATCTCACTTGACTCGTCTGTTTTCCTTTCCCTGTGAAATGCTGGATCTGATTTAAGTTCCGACTCAAAATTCAATAGATCTTCCTTGTTACCGCTTTCCTCTCGGAAAGTCTTCATCAACGAAACCCTTGAAGATGATTTAAATGACCAACAGGTAGTAGTGCTCTTTACCTGTGCAATCAGAGATGATTTACTGAATGCATTTCGGGATGATTGTAGCCCTGTTAAGGGATTGCTCAGGAAAAAGAGGGGAAGTGGCTGAGGTGTTCTGCCTCCCCTCAAAGGGCAATGCACAGCGGCAGGAGCACGGGCCGCATATGTCACTATTATTATGGAACATGGAGCGTCTATTAAAAGGCACAAAAGCCAATATGTCACGAATTTGGAAACCTTCCACTCGCTGCAGAACCATGGCAGAGCACAGGCCACGGAGATAGATCATGCTGACCTATTTCCTAGACTGCAAACTGAACCTCACGTGCTGTTTGCACGCTCATTATTCTCACCAGAGGCAGATGCAGTTATCCCTGTTATCCTCCTTGCACCTTCCCTGGAAGCTCAGTTTAAGTGCTGAAACGTGCATCCATCTTGTTGGATTGTGTTCTGATTAAACACGAGCTCTTCCTCCAACTGAAGTTATTCTTTTGTCTCAGGACCAGCTGTCACACTTTGCACATATAGAATGCATCCAGGATAACAGAAAGGAACAACAAAACATAAAGATCAGTGGCAGATCTCACTGGTGTGCTGCAGATCTACCCAACCTGCCTTTGCTCAGCACAGTTGTGCCAGTTTAAACAAACTGTGTAAGTTTAAATTTACTTTCTTCCCAGCCTGTGAGAGCCCCTCAGAGCAGGATCTCACATCTCAGACCAAGAGATTGCTGTGTTCCCTTTCTCTTTGCTGCTGGCTCCCTGGATCTCAATCAGCCCCAGAACATTATACACTTGAACCTCCCTTCAGCCTAATCAGTTTCAAATATTTATTTGTCTTTCTAACCTCAAAGTCTTTCTCTGCCTACTGATCAGCTGAACTGAAGCCAAGATCAGGCTCTCAGCAGTCTGTAGCTCACAAATGACCTCGTGTAAACAAAAATAAAAGGGAATTTCACTGGTCTGTGTGAGGATTTGAGATTACTATAATGACACGGAATTTACAGGAGCTTGAAAACATAGGGAAGGTCTGTTTCAGAGAAGAAATATGGTAATTTGTGGCCAGAGGGAATAAGGGAGGGTTTAGCCAAAATGGAAATTACCTTTTGGTGCTCCTGTACTATAACCCCTATAACTCCAATTATAGCAATGCACTGGGTTGTTTTACTCTTGTCCTATAACTCCAGCCCTTGTGCATGACTTAATCCATAGAGCACCTCCTAATGAACTCATTACTTTCCTGATGCTGAATTATTAAGGAGACTTTGCTCTTGTTTAAAGGGAAATGTTGAACAAACACATATTTAGGAAACAAAGGAAGATATCATGGATATCAAACCATTCCAACCCTTTTGGGGATCCCGTGTGGGAACATCCAAGTCAAGAAGCAGGTTTGATGCCGGGGTTAAAAACTGATTAGGGGGTTCTGGGTGTGAGGCAAAACTGCTGGGCTGCTCTGGAAGTGCTCAGGGTACCCTCAAACACAGAGCTCACACACAGCATATTAAACTCTCTGGGACTATTTAATATTTTTATGAGCTTGAGACAATGAGGCAATAAAGCAGTTTGTAAAACTTTGGGATTTTTTTCCTGTGATGCCATTTTTATTTAATTTTTGTTGGGTTTGTAAAGCCAGTTCTGATCCTGCAGGAGCACTGGCCTGTGTGCATGGTGTTGAATTAAATTCTGAGGTGGGGTTCATTTTTTTCAATGAAAACTGAGACTTTCTACATAAATCTGATTCTTTTATCAAAGCTCTTACTAAAATAATAAAATTCTCTTCTGGAGAATGACCCACACAACCCACCTTGGTCTCCAAGAATTAGAAGATGGCTTAGGGACTTTGACTCTGGTTTTTCTTTTCCTTTAGTATGACTTGTGGGTTTTCTTCTTTATACACAGAATCCACATTAGACCCTTCCATAAATGCACTTTCTCATTTATTTTCTGTTTCCCCAGCAAAAGGATTTCTGCAGCTCAAAATTACATCTCTGAGCCTTCCCACCTCATCTCCTGGGAGGTATGTTCACACTCTCCTTCCCATCAGCACTGCTAGATTTCCAAAAAACAGCAAAAACCCCTCCTTTGGTCTACATTTTCAATGTTTTCTTTCAGATCCTTCCCAGCCTCAGCAGTCAGCCAGGACAGCTCCACCTCACCCTCACACTCTGCTTTGCCTTCAGCCATCTCAGGCCTTCTTTCATTTTTATTTTTATTTTTATCTTTATTTTTTTAAAGCCTCTTTGTCTGCTGCTGGATGGCAGCAGAACAGATGCTAGAGGATTATGTTTCACTTCTATCTTTACTCTCAGGCAAAATTCAATGTTCAGGGGCATGGTCAAAATTATTTCTTGATGGCCTTTGGATATTTGTTAAATACACACAGCTCTGGTGTGTGATGTCTTTTCAGTGATGTTATATTGCTCTCAGTAATAGCTACAATTTAGCAATTGCACATATACCAAGGCAAAAACACACTACAAAAGCCTAAAGCTAACCTGTAAATCCATGAATTCAAGGACTAAAGAAGGCACAGAATTTATGGTGATATTAAGCGACTTGGTAGCTGGAAGTTCCAGCACACAGGTCCTAATTCTGAAAGTATTCAGCTGTGGAAGTTCACAATCCAGTGGAGATTTTTTTTAATTTAAACTGTAAATCTTTTTTTTTTTTCTTGTTGAAGCCTATTAAATTCCACATGTTAAAGTCATGCTTAAGCATTTTCAGGATAAGGATGCTTAGGATATAACTAAAAACCCATTTGAAATGGCCAAAGTGCCCAGCTTTGGAACACAGGTACAAAACCCAGAAAGGTGAAGACATTAAAACACTCAAAGCATTCCCTCTCTCCTTTGAGTAAAATCAATATCCCTTAAAAGCTGTGAAATCTGATGTAAAATCTTGCAGTGAACTTCTGAATTTCCCATTCTGGAGTGCGTGTCCAGACACCCCAGTGATTAATGTTTCCATGACTGCCCAGCCAGATGAAGCCTGATAGAAGACAGAAACACGATGGCCATGTAAATAAAAATGTCTTTACTAAAGGCTCTGCCAAGGCACTGAAATCTCTGGGCCTGAGAGAAAGCAGCAAAGCTGGGGGTGATGCAGTAATTGTCATCTGGGTGTTTCCAGAGAGGGAGCTCAGTGCAGACACTGAACAGGCAGAAGGAGGTGGGAGGCTTTGTTGTGCAGCTAATATATTGTTGTTTCATATTAATTGAAAATGGGACTTTTTATATGGAACTTCTGGAAAAGCACCTGTGCAACAAATAAGCTGATCACCTGGGCAGAGCTAATGAGGCACCAGAGAAGATGCTCCTTAATATTACGTACATGAAATTTGTCAGTTTACTGTAATTGTCCTTTAACTTTTGTAAGTTCAGAGTCTGATTCCCCAAATTTCCTGACATTGTCATGTAATTTTTATTATTTTGGGGTCTGCTTCAGCCCCTGGCCTGGGCTCAGTTACCCCTATGGGCACATACTAATTTTCCAGGGAGAAGCTGGGCCTTTCTGTTTTTTACAATTCAACAAAGCTGAGTTATTTTCATTGAATTGAGAGTACTCCCAATAAGAATCCTGCCTGTCATCTTCAAAAGTTCACTTCATTAATTCCAGCAGAGCTGTGAAGCTCAGTCCTGGCTGAGTTATTCATAGGCAGACAGGACAGGGCTGAGTGTGCAACCCAGGGAATGGCAGGGCTGGAATCCTCCCCCGTGGGTTCAACAACCAACTGTTCCTATGCATAAGTGTGATTTTGCAAGTCAGGCCGTGGGCTAAAATGTGTGTGAGAGAGCACAGATGGACTTGAGAATTACCAGGCAGCCGTGAGAGATGAGCAGCTGAACAGCCCCAAAGAAAACCTGCTTGCAGACAGGTAAAAACCACCAAGCCCACGTCCTGCTCTGATAATAACACCAGCTTTTATTGCTCATCAATTATACTCCCTAACAGGGTTTTTTTTTTGCCTTTTTTTTTAAATATTACCATGCAGACCATGGGAGGAATGAAAATGTTGTCCACCTCCAAATATCTCATTAAGATTTACCTGTGACAGACGCCTACAAAATATTTTCAGAGCAGGTTGCACTGTGGCAGTCACTCACTACACCAAACATGATTATTCCCTGCCTGTCCTGCCCCACACCTGCCTGTTTTATATCCTTAACTAAACATTGGTTCAGGGCTGTTGTGTGCAAAGCTCAACCCTGTGGAGCTGGAAGGACCCATCAGGGGCTACAGCAACATAAACAATAGATAAACAGATGAATAGATGAATGGATAAATCATCAATAGATAAATCATTAATAACAATCCACAGCTGTACTCCTCGTATGCTTTGTTTCCAAGGAACAATCCCATCAGTTCAAGTGGTCAGGCGAAAAAGCTGCAAGCAGCTCTGAAAAGTTCCCAAATTATGGCTTCCTGCAGTTCTTTTGAAGGGCTTTAGAAGGTGGGTGGAGGATGCAGGAAAGCCACGGGCAGAGTGACTTGGGTGTGGTGCTGACAGCCCAGGCTGCTGGCAGGACTGGCATGAATCGTGGGGAAAAGGAGTTGGCAAAAATGAAAGGATTTCCCCAAAACTGAAGAGGAGGAGATACAAAGAGAAAAGGGTGGATTAGGGGGCAGTGACACAGCCAATATAAACCTAGAATAACTGAATGGTTTGGGTTGGAAGGGACCTTAAAAACCCTCTTGTTCCACCCCTGCCATGGGCAGGGACACCTTTCACCATCCCAGGGTGCTCCCAGCCCTGTCCAGCAGGACAAGGACCCAAGGGTGGCACTCCCAGCACAAAATGACACTCAGCCCAAGGTCACAGCATCATGCAAAGACCCTGCTGCACCCAGCAAGAGCACCTGCCTTCCACTTACCTTTTTTAACCACTTATCCACAATTTCTGTGTAATTGCACCTGCCTAATAGCCTTCTGTCAGGTTCCTGCCATTCATCCATCACACATTAACAGTCTATTCTGATTTCTGAGGTATATTTCATCTCCTCTGACACCCATAATTTTCATGTAACCCCTTTATTGAGGCAATTAAATCTTCTTTCCATCCACTCTTTTTGGTTTCAAATTTACATTTTTAGTACTACTTTTGCAACAGCCCTTGCTCCTTCACAGTTGCAGGATTTAATTCATGTTTATGTTCAGTTCATGTGGCACCCTCACCACATGGTTTATTTCTGTCAACTATGAAATTTAGATTGCAGCCCAGGCTCACTTTGCATTTTCACATTTCCACCACAAGATACATGAAAACACAAAATTCAAAATTGGATGTTTCCTTCCAATTTTGACAATTTGCTTATGTCTAATAATATTTTTTGGGTGACAACTTGCAAAAAAAAAATAATTCTATCATTATTGTAGCTATTCTCCTTATAATGCATTCAAATGCATAGTCCTGTGTGTGTGGAAAACAGAAAGAGGGGAGAAAAATCCTAATGAAAAACTCAGCAGAGCATGCAGTGCTTCTCTCTAGCATTTCTAACAACTTGTCCAGCTTTATGGTCTTCAGGACCATTTAGAGTTTTTGGAACAGGTCAGTGAATGCTTCTCCTTGCATGATTTTGTGAACACAAGAAGTTAATAGCAAAGTTTATTGCTGTTTGCTGAAGAGGATAAAAATGCAAGGAAGTCTGGATGTCAGCAGCAAAGGCAACCTCACCTGGCTGCTTCTCTTCCCACAGCAGCCCTGGGGATGCTGGATATGCTGTCAAAAATCCTGAATGGAACGGGGAACCTCCAGAAAAACGCTTTTATTTCCCACCAGATTGCACAAATAGGTGCTAAACCTGACCAAGCTCCCTGGCCTTGGCCATCCCTCAGCCACTGCAAACACCAAACCTGGAACAGCCAGTGGGCTCCACAAGCAGGGTGTGATGGGTTTGTCTTCACTGGGAAGGGCCAGACCTCCCAGAATTAGACTGGAGCAGTGTCAGAGGGTGCCTGTGCTGCCCAGCTCCCAGTTGAGCAGTTGTTTTCCATCTGTAGGACAGTGACCAAACCCCTCAGGGAATAATTCTGAAGTCCCTTTCACACCTGGGTAAAAGGAACGTTTATAAAAATGACTTTGACATTTAGGCACTGCTGGATCCCAAAGCTGTGTAAGAATTTGCACAAACCACAGTAAGGAGTGGGACCAGCCAAGCTGGAGCACCTCACTCTCCAGTCCATCCCAGATCCTAACACAACCCACAGGGTCCTGGAAACAAAGAGAAAAACTTGGAAACCTTGCTTGTATCAGAGCACATTTCCCCTGATAAGATGCAGCACTGTCAATTCACTGAACAAATAAAAGCCAAACAGAAAATAAATCAAGAAAAAGAGCAGAATTAATTCTTCTTCAACTTAATTGCCTCAGTCTTTTAAAGGCATCACCCTTGTGAGATGGATTTTTGTTACAAAGTGGTGTTGGGGCTGCTCCACTGAGCAGGTTTGGGTGCCAGGTGTGGATTTCCAGCAAGGAGGTCCCACAGGAGCAAGGTGAGGAGCAGGATCCTCCATGGTGAGGCAAAACAGGACCCCTGGCATTGCCCTGGGAATGATTGGCATCTCACTCCAAGGCTTTGGAATGCTGAACACTTGTTTTATTAAAACTATATTATATTACATTAGAACTATATTAAAGAGAGATACTACACTATACTATATCATACTTACTACTGTCCAACTAACTAGAAAACCTGTGACTCTGCCCAAGAGTCCCAACACACACACACACAGATCCAACTGGTCAATGAATCCAAAACACCTTGTGAAAAAAGCCAATCGCTTGTTTTTAACATTTTAAAAGTTTAATAGTAATAAAATGGTTATAAAAATAGTAATATAATTAGAGTAATAAAATTTGGACAATTTGGATTAGGACAATATGAGACAATAGAAACAAAGAGTTATGGACAGTCTGGGTATCTTTATCTGGGCAAAATAAGCCCGAAAAAGGACCCATGTGAACAGAGGATTAACCCTTAAAAGCAACAGCCTGTTGCATATTCATACACTCATAGATGATGCATAAATTCCATTCCAACACAGGATTCTGTCTGGGCAGTGTCAGCTTCTTCCTCTGAATCCTGATGGCATCTTCAGGACTGAGCAAGGCAGGAAGTTCATTTCTCCAAAGAGCAATGAATTCTCTTTCTCTGAAAGATTTAGGTGTCCTGTGGCTGCTATCCAGTGTGGGCCCTTTCTTTAGAAAAAAATATCCTACATAGCATAGTTTCTATTTTAACATTATGTTGTAACCTAAAACTATATTTAATACACTACTTAAGCAAATTAACACAGCATAACTTTCTAACATAACACATATAATATTAATTTTAATATTTGCAAAAAGCCAATCATAAAGTACATAACACATATAATATCAATTTTAATATTTGCAAAAAGCCAATCATAAAATATGCATTTCTCACACCCATCACCAGAATCCAATCAAGTAATCACCTTGGGTAAACAATCTCCAGAACACATTCCACATGTTATTATTAATGTTATTATCATGTTATGATCTTTAACAATCCTTCCACATTCCACATGAGCACAAACACAGGAGCAACAAATGAGATAAGAATTGTTTTGATCATTCTTTTCTCTGCTTCTCTCTGTTCAGAGGGCTGTGAATACCACACTGCTGCTCTCAGCTGAGCCAGGAGATCACAGATCTGCAGATTGCACTGAGATTAAATGACTGAACCCAGCTGCAGGTCCTGGCTTTAGGGAACACCTGCAAGGGGACAATGGGACAGTGCCCAGCCCTTCTGCAGCCCCAGAGCAGGGTGCCCTGGTCCCAGCCTGTGGTGCCACTGTCACCCTGCCCTGCCTGGCCTGCTCTCAGGAGTTTTGCTGTTAATTGCAGCCCCAAGATTTGTGAACAGTCTCTGCTTTGGCCCACATGTTTGAAGAATGAGCTGGAGTTCTTCAGTTCTCAGTCTCAGAGTTGTTTATTAAATCTTATCTATAAAATTTTCCTCCTGCCCAGCCGAGGTCTGCTCAGCAGGACAGACAGAGGCACTGCCTGCCCTCAGGGTGGTGTTATCTCTTTATACTACAAACTACCTATAACAGGTTTACAATAACTTCCCAATACCTATCACCTATGTTAGACAGTGAACTTCTGCTCTAAACCAATCCCAAAGTGCCAACATCACAGCAGAAGATGGAGGTAGAGAAGAAGAAGAAGAAAGGCTGGACACACCCAAGTCCCTCCATCTTGTCCCTAAAACCCCCATTCTAAAAATCCCAAAATCTACCTTTTCACACAGTGATAATTTTATTATTATGTTATTTAAACTTCTGTGGCTTTCATGTCTTCATACAAAGCTGGTAATTTGCTCCAGGGGTCATAATCAAATCCCCAGGTGTTCTGGGCTGTGTGCCAGGGTCTCTGAGCCCCCTGGCAGGGGCTCCAACAACTCTGGACACCCAGAGGGATGCACTGAGTTCCAACAGCCTGGCACAGGACAGGAGGGATGTGGAAGCCAGCGAGCAGCACAGGCAGTCCTGGCCCCCTCAGGACTCTGTGCAGGCTCAGGGAGTCTCCAGGGGAGCCTGAGCAAAGCTGCTCTGGGTGAGGGGAGCGTGGCTGTGGCTCCAGCTGTGCCCGAGGCAGAGCAGCTGCAGGCTTGGGCAAGCAGGGCAGTGCCAGGGCAGCAGCAAGGGGCTGGTGTGCTGCCCACAGCACCTGGGCCAAGGCCCACCACAGCCTGGCTGGCTCCTGCTGCTCACTGGCGTGTTCAGGATGGTGTTTACAAGGGAATATCCCCTGTGGGATGGGGAGGAGCAGCTCTGCTCCCTGCCACATCCCTCCTTGCCTGGCAGCAGGAGCTGCAGATCTCACCCTACCAAGCTGTGCCCTCCTGGCTCTGCCCTGTGCACATCTCGAACCCAACTGCACCTTTTAATCATTTGCCTTAATTAGTGAGAGCAGTTTTCAGGTGCTAGAATATTGACACTGCCTTTTTAAAATTGGATTGGTGCTATTTAGGAGCCTGTTGTTACTTAGGAGCACGGGCTGTTGTGCTGGTATTGTCATCTTGTCATCAATTAGCTTTTAATTAACGTGAATTTTATCTTTTCTCTACTAAGTGGGGAAGAGGACAGCAATGGGCAGGATAGGAGGCAAAGCAGCTCCAACAGCAATTTCACTGAGCAAACTATGAGCCACTAAACACTGCCAACACTTCCTAATGTGCACTGCAGCCATTGTCAGCACAATGAGTGACAATAATTTCTAGTGCCCCTCTACATTTCTGACAAGAGCCACTACTTGAAGCCAGGATTCACTGTGCCACCAGGCAGTGCTGTCACTACAGTGACATTCTCAGCCTGGAAAGCCAGGTGGTCACACATTTGGTGGGTTGTTTTTTTTTGTTTTTTTTTTTTTGGTAGTAGACAATCCAGAAATAGGGAAATCTCCTCCAAAGAGGGGAAAGCAAACACTGGAAGAGAATAAGGTAAATTTTCTCTCAGCTTCTCTCTCATTGCTGATTTATCTACTGCTCTGCCTTGTTGCATTTCCAGTGCCTAAATGGGCTGCAAGACAGCTGGAGAGGGCATGGAGTGACAGGACAGTGGGGAATGGCTTCAAACAGAAATTAGGGTTTAAATTGGATATTAAGAAGAAATTCTTCTCTGTGAGGAGGCCCTGGCACAGGTGCCCAGAGCAGCTGGGGCTGCTCCATCCCTGGCAGTGCCCAAGGCCAGGCTGGACAGGGCTGGGAGCAGCCTGGGACCGTGGAAGGTGCTCCTGCCATGGCAGGGCTGTGGAAAGAGGTGATCTTTAACATTCCTTCCAATCCCAGCCATTCTGGGATTCTCCTGTTTTATTCTCATCATGGCTGAAGATCTCTCCATTGCTCAGCCGCCCTACATGACCCAGCTCTCCTATCAAACCTTTGCCACAGATTCCTGTTTGTGCAGTGTCAGAAAAACAACACAGAATTTTGTGTCTGTGGAGAAAAAGCTCCGCCGAGAAGGAAAACAAAAGTAAAAAAGCTCCATTGAGAAGGAAAGGGGTGTTTGTGTGAGGCCCAGCTCCCAGCCTGACAGATGCTGGTTCCAGTGGGGTGAGGGATGGCTGGGGAGCTGTGAGAACAGCCCAGAGGGCCTGGATTGCAGTTCTGAGAGAGGCTTAAATCCATTAGAGGGGGCACAGTAGATGTAGAGCCATTTGTTTCTTCCAAGTGAAGCAGTGGATTTGCTTCTGTCCTTAAGCACTATTTCAGGGTGAAGGAGAGAGACAAAGGCTGAATTTGTGGGAGGAACAAAACCATTCCTAACCCTTTCAGTTTAAAGGTTTATGGTCTTTGCAGCCTTTATTAAAAATGGCTGGAAAAGATCCCTGGTCCCTCTCCAGTTTTAGACAAAAATCAGTGTACTATTCATCTTTTGTTACATGGTTGGACTTACCAAAGCCTTTATCTTGAAGGTAATACTGATTATACCTCTGCTGAATTGGGGTTTTTTGTCCCTCTAATTTCCTTCCAGGACTAGTCCACAATTCCTTGACCATCCAGGCAAATCCATCATCTCCCCAGAGAGCACCTCCATCAACCTGTTTTTGATGCAAGCCCTGATAAAGGGCAGGATTTAAGCCATCCACAGTCAGAATTAAATAAAAAAATGGGGTTCTGCCCACCACTTTTTTTTTTTTTTTTTTTTTGGTCTCTTGAAATTACTTTCCAGCTCAGTCCCAGACTGAGTAATTCAAAGCTGATGGGAAATGAAAGCCATGGTCCATGGAGAGCTAATGGACATCCAAAAGCAGCAAAAAAAGTTAGGGGAAAATTTATCCTCCCCTCGCCCCTAAATCCACCTGAGTTGAGAAGTGCAATACATCAGCAGCTCTGTTGATGGCTTGTCTTCTAACACAAGCTCATCATCCCACTTTATCTGCCTCATCATCTTGTGGACCTACACAGTGGCAGCAGACAGATAGCTCCAGAAAGAGTCAAGGTAACATTAAAGAGACAAATGCCTCCCATCTCCCTGGGTTTTTATGCACACTGACTCTGCTCCAGAGTCCTCTGTACAGCAGCCTCCTCTTGCCACCGGTCTAAACTAAAACAAACCAGAGCCCTGAATAAATGGCAGCAGGCTGAGGTGAGGAGAGCTCAGCAGTGTGAGCAGTGGCTCAGGGGAGGTGGCCCTGCCCAGAGATGTTTCCTGCAGTGATCCCCTCAGGGACATCCCCTGCAGCCTCCCTGCTCACCCATGACTGTGACATGCCCTGCTTTTCCCCCAGGACATGCTGCTGGGGAGGATGACACATGAGGACACAAGGGTGGCACTTCCACTTTGGCCTCTTGTTTTCTCTCTCTGGCCTTGATTTTTGTCACGTCTGCTCTCAGACTTGTCTTTGTCAGGGATGCAGGGAGAGGCAGGGAGGTTGAGGCCAAGTGTGCACCCAGCTCTGTGTGCTGGCCCTGGTGCCACTCCAGTCTCACCCTCTTTATCTCAGGGGTTTTTCTGAGGCTGATGTTGCCTGTGAATTTAGCAGCCACTTATGAATCCCCTGCACTCTTCACTCCACAGTTAAAACTTAATTCTGTCCAAGCCAAGACCTTTTAGAAACACTCAAGTCCTCAAGCTGGAGTCTGCAAAGTCTCACTTTAACACTTGCCTTGCCATATCCTATTCAGGGAAAAAAGAATCTATACTCATCACCCAGGAATTTCCTTAGAAATAAATATTCATATATTACATAACCTTTTCATGTTGGGATATTCCTGGGAAGAGCCTGTTTGGGTAGCAATTCACCACTCAGAGCCTGAGGAACAGCTTCTGTTCAATGGATGAGGTGGGTGGTGCACGAGCAGGTGTAGGAAACTATGGGAAGCCACTACAAATCCTGCTTTTCCTTTGCTGAGACAGTCAGAAAGGGAGCAGGGCAGGACAGGGCTAAACAACTGGATGCAAGAAAGCCTCATTCTGTCTAATCTGCTGCTGCCCTCCAGGTATGCAACACCCATCACTCACAGATGCAGGGGCAGGCACACCTGGGACATCACCCCGCAGAGAAGGTGCAGGGGATGTCACCAAGGTGAGCAGGGGGATGGGACAATTCTCCTCTGAGGGAAAGCTGGGAGGGTTGACATTGGCCAGCCTGCAGAAGTGAAGGCTGCAGAGTGACTTAATTGTGACACTACAGCACCTGAAGGGAGCCTGCAGGAAAGATGGAGGGAGACAATTTGCAAGGGTCTGGAATTACAGAAAAAGGGGAAATGGCTTTAAACTGAAAGAGAATAGGTTTAAATTGGGTATTAGGAAAAAACTCTTCCGTGTGAGGGGGCTGAGGCCCTGGCACAGAATGCCCAGAGAAGCTGTGGCTGCCCCTGGACCCCTGTGAGTGCCCAAGGCCAGGCTGGACAGGGCTTGGAGCACCTGGGGTAGGGGAAGGTGTCCCTGTCATGGCAGGGAGTTTGGAACAAAATGACCTTTAAGGTCCCTTCCAACCAAAACAATTGTGTGAGTTCCATTCTGGAGCTCCTTTGAGTGTCTCTCCCACTCCCAAAAATTATAAGCACATCCCAAAGACTGAAGTTATCAGTGGCTGCATGCAGTGCATGGCCTGGGGGAGCTGGAAAGGGGAATAAACAGCAGCACCTCATATCCAGGGACAAGACTTTTGATCCCAGGCTGTTTCTAAGAGCATTGCCACTGTGAGCACAGCAGAGCTCATTTGATGTCTGATGTGTGGAATGCTGGAAGCACACTCACTCCAGAAGGGAAGCATGCCTTGGGAAAAGGCACAGTGGGAAACCAAACAGCCCAGTGTACTCGTGGTAGATGCACAAGCCTTTTCCATCAGTGGGTCTGGGTTTGAACTTGCATCCCTTAGATAGGATGGCACATTTGTCTCTGAGATCAATGGGGCAGGTGCAGCCCTGGACATGAAAAGCAGGGCAGGAGGCATTTGAGAAGTAAGAAACTAAAAATATGGCAGCCCTTCTGAGGATCAAGATGAAGGTAACATGAACAGACATGAGAAGAAGAGGAGGAAAAGGAATAAAACTTACAAACCATTTCCTACTGCTGCCTTCCAAAACATGTGAGAGGTTTTAGTCTCCAAGAGCCTGTTGGAAAGAAGTTCTCAGCTCTGTCTCTGCTTCTACAAATAGCTTTCTAAAAATACCAGAACTGAGAAATTATCACAGGAATTATTTGATATTTATCGTCATTCAAATGCCTATGTAGACAAAATGAAAATATCGATATATCAGCCAAACCCTGGGCCTCTTCTTCCCTCCTTCTGTGCTCTGGATGAGTTGGGCAAATGGAAATTTCTGTCCCTGGCTGTGTCCCTTCTATTGATTAGGCTTGGGAGGTACCAGACAAAGTCCACAGCACACTTGCTCCAAATTTTACTTTTCCCTGATGAGTCCCTTCTGGCAACTTGGAAACTCACAGAACAGTTGTGTTCCCAGATACACAGCATCATTACAAACCAGGAAAAACAGATCCACTTTCCTAACTGGGTTTTACATGTTAAGTGCTATCCACAGAGTCAAAGTTGTGGTAGGGACAAGCCTTGCAGCAGTGGGGCTCTGCTCTTAAATCTCAGACTGAGGCTGTGCCCCTTTGCACAGCCACCTCATGCCAAATGATCTCTGAGTGCTCACTAATGAGCACTAATGAGTGAGACCCAATGACAGCAGAGAGAACAAGGCCATAAATCCAGGCTGGAGCCTCCAGAGCCCAGTGAAGAGGAAAGAGTGAGTCAGAAAATCCTGCTCCTTCCTTGCGACATTTGCTGAGGTCCAGAGCGGGCTCAGAGGTGCCACCTCACTTCTGTCCCTTTGCAGAACACAAATGGGAAAGAAAGCAAAGCTCAGACAGAACTGACCCTTCTTCACTGAGATTTATTGCACACGGGGGCTGGTGATGGGCATGAGCCAAGGAGTGCTGAAAAGAGAGAGAAATGAGATAATCAGGCTGCTCCCAGCCAGGCTGGGCTTTCACAGTCCAAAGGAAAAGCAAATTGCACTCGTGTCCACCTTCTAAGTTGGACCTTCCACAGATCCCCACCTGCCTTCCCATCGCACTGAGGTGAATGGGAATGTGGTGGATACACACTGGACTGCTCCCTGAGAAGCAAAAAACAGCTTGAGAACCATTTTTCTCAGGTTTAACAGAGTGGGGAAATGATTTTCGCCTAGCTGGCAGTGAGTTCACAAGACCATCAGTCACTGCCTGCGCTGCACCCCGGGGCAGTGGGAGAAGGATTAACCAGGAGATGGCACAAGGCAGAGCACACAGGGCAGAGCAGCAGTGCAGGAACATGTTGTTACCCCTTAGCATGAGAAACTGAGGCTTCCTGCAGGTTTTTGCAGGGTGCAAATTGCTGCAAAGAGCCAAGAGCTCTCTGCTTCCTTTGCAGCTTGAAGCATTCTGAATACACACAAGGGAGAGCAGGGGGACAAGCGTCACAGGGAGGTGGATAGCTGTGAAACTCATCATTTTCTCTGACACACTGGGTTACTTGCATGGAGTTACTCTGTTTAATCACCTTTTTGCCCCTGTGGCCACTCTCCAGCAGAACACAGCCCATGGGAAAGCTGCCCCCAGCCCATGCCATGCACAGATTTTTTTTGCAGGGACATCCAAATGCTTGTGCCATACAAACCCTCCTAAGTCAGTTTTCTTCAAATCCAGCCAATCTGGAAGCACTCAGTCTTTTCATAATCTGCAGCTCCTAACAAATCCATCCCTCCAAGTTCATGAAAGAAACCCCACGTGTCCCAGCATGAAAACCCAATCCCTGCATTGTGTCCTGGTGGGGTTTGACAGCCAGCCATGCCAGGGCACAGCTTGGTGATCCACGGGGAGCTGGAGCACAGCCAGGAGCAGGGACTGAAGGGCAGCTGGGAACAGAAATTCCCTGGGGATTCACCTGGGCTGCTTGTTTTTATCATGACCTGCAGTAACAGGGGGAGCCACATCCCCTCAAATTTTATTTTACACTAAAAAATGAGGGTCAAATTCCTGAGCTTTACTTGGACCCTGCCTAGAGATAAGGGTCAAGGTATGGTGGAATCCAAAGGGAGGGTTCAGGCTTGTGAGATGTGGCTCACTTCCCTCTCTGCAAGTGCAAGGAACACATAAGAAAAGGTATGGTTTAATCTGTCTTCTGTCTTGTGTTTTGCTGACAGCTCCATAGGGGACCTCAGGAGCAGAGTAGCCGAGATATTGCAGGTGCAGCTGTGAGTGTAATGGGTTTTTCAGTTCATTTGGAAAACAAAACAAGAGCTGTTCTGTGTTGACCTGAAATATTTTTCCACCATAATGAGAGAAAAGGAGCAAATACTCACCTTCAATCAACTGAAACATTCTGTTTGACCCAAAATGAAAGCTGACATTTTGTTTCCACAGTACTCAACCATTTATTAATTCATGCTAAATTCAAAACAAGAAATACCAATCAAGCAAAATGCTTTGTGTCGAGCTGAATAGTTTTTCCTACCTTCCTGCCCTCACCTGGGGAACTCTGCTCTAATGCAAGGAGGGTTTGCAAATTACTTTGTGTTGTTTTTGAATTACATGGAAGAGTGAAGGGGAACCTTTCTGCAGGTTGAGCCCTCCTGCCCTGGCGTGTGGCCAGGCTGGTGGAGCATTAACAGCACTGCAGGAATTCACTCCTGCCTCCCTGGGCACGGCTGTAATAACAGCACCAGCTCCCTCGAATTAGCAGCTTGGAGCTCCTTTCTGCCCCATCCAAATGTGCGTAATAAAGGCAATTCCCAGCTGGGGAAAGGTGTGCCCTGCCTCCCCCCCGATGGCTACCTGCTAATCAATGCCAGCCATCCCCCCTCCATCCTAAAAGGTGCCATTAAGGGGTCGGCATCCCCCGGAGAACAGCGGGGGAACTGAGAGTAAATCATCAGGTTATGTCAGGATTTGAGTCACAGAGCAGCTCTAATTGAAACTTCTCTGTCATTTACTCATCAGGAATGCGGAGCTCCTTCTTTGAATGAAACATTAGACACCGGCCTGACAGCTCCAGGTGGAAGATTATCCGGCAGCTTAATCGCTCCCTGACAGCCCTGGTTACTCCCACATCAGCATCTATTAACCTTCCTTTTATTCAGACCCTTTTATGCCTTTTTAATCAGTGGCTCTGGGTGCTTTGGATCAAAAGCCAGTCAGATCTCAGGCGGGATGTGAGAGCTGCATCTCCAAGCTCTGCTGTTTGAGGGTGCCAGGGCTGCCTGCCAGGTCACCTCCTCTTGGGTGGAAATCTTCAGAAAAGGGGTTGTCTTCTGAAACCACTAATCCAGTTTATCTCTGGGAAGGGGATAGGTGTTTTGTCAGAAGTTGAGCTCTTATCAGAAGCTTCAAATTTTGGGGTATACTGTTTAAAGCCCCAAGTCATGGATGTGAAAGAAAAAGCACTGTGAAAAATTCAGCTTTAATTTAATTTATTTTTTGATAAGTCAGTATCAAGCCTTTAGGTTTTCAGAGAGCTCAAAGCCAGATGTGAGTGCACCCTCAAGGCTCAGACATTGGAAGACAGATAAAAAGAACCCAAAGTTTATCCTCTCTAAATCAAGACTGGATGTCTCTTGAAAATTGGTGCTATAACTCAAACAGAAGTTATGGTCTTGATGCAGAAATTATTAGCTGAATCTTCCTGAGCTGTATTATGCAGGAAGTCAGACTAGATGATAATGGTCCCTCCTGGCCCTCAAGTCTATGAATCCTTCTCCTGTGTTGTCCCAAATTGTCCTTTCTTGCATGATATGTTTGGGTGCAGATTCTCAATGGCATTTGGACAGACAGCACTGGGTGTGCATTTTCAGGGGGAAATAAAGGAATTTTAGCACCTCCATAACATCTTGCACCAGTTCTTTCTGCATGCCCTGAGCCCCCACAGCCGAGCTGGGGAGACAGAAAGCCTGTGGTGATGAGCAGACAGAGGCACTTTGGGCTTCACAGTGTCCCAGGCTGGTGACACAGGGCTGTCTCACAGTGTGGCTCAGCCTCTCCCTGGTGACACCAAGGCTGTGACATTCCCAGCTCAGCACTCCGGCCCAGGTGGCCCTGCTGAGCTCACCAGACATTTGCTGAGCAGATGGGGAGTGGAACGGCCACCTCAAGCTCTGTGCTGGTGAAAAGGCCCTTCCCTTTGTCTGCCACCCTCATGTCAGGACCCTGAACATCCCTCTGGCTGTCCTGAGCAGCCCAGACCCTGCCAGGGGGCTCAGAGACCCTGGCACAGAGCCCAGAACACCTGTGGGTTTGATTATGACCCATGGAGCGAGTTACCAACCTTAGATGAATCCCTAAGTAAATAGGAACAAAAGGAAAGAAAATTAACCCTCAACAAGAAAAAAAGGTGTTAAACTATCCCTTCTTTGACACCATTATATCATAGACTTGCATCAGCTGATTCATGGGAAATATTCAGATTTTACACTGTTAATGTCTCAGCAAGTTCATGCGAGGTACCCAGAGACATTTAATCGTTGGGTTTGTCTTTATTTAATAGAGGTTGTTTAATGGAGTCTGCAAAGCTGTTCAAACCACAGTGGATCAGCACATAATAAACCACAAGGGCACTTGGTGGTTTCCATGCCAATTAAGCATCGATAGCCCTGGATTTGGAGGGCTTTCACCTCAGGGTTTGATTTTGGCTCTGCTAGTGAGCAATAGCATTAACACACACCCGTCTGCTTCAGCACTAAATCAAATGAGGCCTGAGCCATCACAGGCTGGTAGGGATCCAAACCTTCCCCACTGTCAGTGGTGCTTCTATGCTCAAATTGAATTCAAACCTACTCCTAACAAGAAAAGAGAGGCTATTAGAGCAGTGCTCCTGGATTTAGGCATGACAGCAGCTGGAGAAGGATGGAGACCTTCCTGAGAACAATGAAAGAAGGTCAAGCCCACATATGAAGTGTGTGCTAAAAGCAGAGGATAATTTATTTACCTACAGTGCTGGTGATCCCAGCTCTACCCCTGCATGTGGTTTGAGAAAGGAAGAATACGTTTGCTGGCAGTGGATGTGGAGATCTGAATTTTGGGAGTTTGACAGGCTGGGAACCCCTGCTGAACAGCAAACCTGGGAACAGGGTCAGGACTGTGGCCTCTGAGGGGACTTTAGCACAGCCAACTCTATCTGCATAATAATTGTTCTGATTCTAATCATTATTTATAACCCCCACCTGAGCAGCAAAAAAAAGAAAAAAAGCTTTAAAAGATGGTTGCAGCTTATTTACAACAGCTCCATTGGCTCGTAGCACTCTCCAGATGCATGTTAAAGCAGCAATAAGGGAAGCAAAAGCATTTTTAAAATCTGCTTTTAGAGCTGTGCATTGGTGACATGTATTTAAATCATCTGCACGCCATCAAGCACGGGCTCAAATTTAAATGTCACTGTGAATCTCCTTCTCTTATTCCTTCACAGGGTTATTTGTCATCTTCCAATTCATGCAATGAAAGGAAGTGAACAGAAAATTAGACAAACAAATAAAAATCTATGTTTTTAACGCAAAATGCAACTCTGGAAACCTCTTACTGTAAGTTTTTTGGGTTTTTTTAAAACCTTTCAAGAAGAAGAGAGATAGAAAACAAAGCAAAACTGCTGTTAAAAGAAACAATAGACAAAACAAAAGTCTTTCTTTTTGCTTAAATGCTAGAAGTAATAATGAAATGAAATAATCATTATTGTTGATCATCTGGCTGCCAAGGTGGATGTTTACCTTCCTGTTTATTACCCACCTTGTTGTGATAAATTTGAATAAGCACCGGGGAGACAGGAATTAAGTGGTAGGGTTTTTATCCCAATCTTTAATTCTAAACTCATGTGAGGAGCTTCATTCCCCAGATCACTGAAATGTCTTTTTTTTCCTGTCAATCTGACAAAGTGACTTACATACGCTGATATATATCTTATATATTTCAATTATTTTTTCAAGAATTCCCAGTTTATGCTTCCTTAAATTATAGCATTGCTCTGAATATGAAAAACTCTGTCTCTCTAGTGCTTCTTTTGACCAGTAATCTTACTTTTTGCTTAGACAAAATATTAAGAGGAGAATCCATAACTAATGTAACATGGATTCCATAGCTATCAACACTATTAAAGCAGTATTTCAGTTTTCCATTGCAATGGAATCTATAGAACAGACACAGATTATATGATATCAGTGATAAAATAATGATTATCTGCAGTCATAGGGCCAAATGTTTGACTTGAAAGGCACAAAACACTGGTGCTGATGGCAGAATGCAATTTGCCTTTTCACCTTCAAGCAAAAATAATTCCACTCAATTTTAATGTTGGTTGATGGTAAGCAAGAGATTTCTGATTACGGTCCTTTATTATTGAATATTTGCTGTGTCTTATCAGAGTGAAAATTTGAATTTTCCCCCAAAAAGTGAAGCTTCTGCAGTCTTGGGGTTGAGATGAGGATCACTATTTTTCTATACAAAGAATCAAGGCTGTAAGTCAGACCCAAAAGTAAAGAAAAAACCCAACATTTTACAAATATACATCTCAGGTTGTAAAACCAAAAGAAGCATGAAAAGGACTCAGAGTGTTTTTTTGAGAGGTTTCATCATTCAATGGCAGACCCAGGCTTTGAGGAAACCTTGAGTAATAGATGTACACATAAAATCCATAAGCTTCAATCAAATTAGTTATGAGATTGAATCCCTCTCAAACTGGAATATTTGGTTTTTTTCTGTGGGGCTCCAATCAGCATTTATTTGTACCCAGAATAAGTCCCAAAGTCAACACCAGTACTGGAAAAGGGACCTGGAGAATCCCACCCACTGCCCAAATCCTGCCTCTGGCACAAAGGAGGAGGACCAGGAGAGCTGGGAGGACAAAGGGAAATTATTTCAGACTGAAAGGAAGTAGGTTCAGATTGGATATTGGGGATAAATTCTTCCCTGTGTGGGTGGTGAGGCTGTGGCACAGCCAGAGCTGGGGCTGCCCCATCCCTGGAAGTGTCCAAGGCCAAGAGAAAACAGAACTGAACAGCAAATGCAAGAAAAGGTTTTTCCAGGGTTCATGAATGAAAAAGCCTCACAAGGAACCTGAATGGGTGTGTAAACACATTGGTTAACTAAAGAACACAGGTTTATGTGCCTGTAATCAGCTGAGGTGCTCAGGAGTTAATTCAGCATTCAGGGAAGTAGAAGATTATTTGGTCTAGAAAAAAGAATGGTATGAACAGCTCCATTCAGCATTCCTAACAGAGCTGGAGAAAAAATCTGCTCTGTGAATTTGGCCTCTGGTTCTGTTTTCCAATTATCCTCAGGCAGATGGTGATTTTGTTTTATTTATTCACTATTGGAATTATTTGCTGGATAGCCTCAGTAAACAATTCTCACTTGATACATTGCCAGTGAGCAGCTTCCTTGGGATCTTCAGTGCTTGCTCTGCTTCAATAATATGCAAAGACTACCTGGAATCACTGTGGTCTCTTCTGGGATGAGCAGATGCCTTAGGATCAGGTTTCTAAAGAAAAAAAAAACCGCATGATTTTGGTTTCAACATTCACTTTCTAGGAATATTTCTGTAAACTGAGCTGTTTCCCATGTCTAACAGTCATTCCAGTGCTCAGAATTAGCCCAGGCACTCAAAACAGCCCCTGAGCCCCCAGGCCAGCCACACACCCAGTCCCTCAGGTCTCTGCTCTCATTGTCCTGCTCAGAGCTGCAGCTTTTGGCTCTTCCTCCATGTGGCAGACACTCATCAGCACGATGGTCAACGTGGAGGAAATTTTAAGCAGCCTTTGACTGCATACTCAGTCTTTTCAAATATTTTACCGTCCATTCAAATAAAAGCTTGTCAGAGAAAAGTGACATTAAAAGTAATAAGCTGCTGTATACAGGGCTGCTCCTCTGCTCTGCCTGGGTCCTCAGGCTGCTCCCAGCCTCTGTGGTCACCCTTCATTTATCCACATTCTGCTGGGAGAGGCTTTTAGAGGCTGAATTCCTCTGACCCCGAGGTTCCCTGCTTTGGAATACCCCCACCTGCCACCCACCACTTAGCAGAGCTAAAAGGCATCCTTCAATGGGGAAGGTTGTCCTCTGTCTGTCAGCAAGATGGATAAATAGGGAATATTGGAGAAGCTGTTTAGCTTCGTGTTTGGATTCCACTGCATGTGAGCAGCACTGAGATATTATAAATACTCCAAAATAATCCTAATGAATAAAGCATAGGGAAATTCCCATCAAATATCTCATAGAACAACTGCAACTGAGCAGGCAACTTAAAATATCCACATTCCAGTTCTGTTTTGAGAGATTATTTACATAACCTAGCTGTCTACTGATCACATGGATTCTTTAAAGAAGTGCCCACTTATTTATGAAAAATAATTTGCAGTTTGAGTTCATCCTATATAAGTTGGCAATGAATTGTGAGCCTGCTCCACTTTTCCAGATACAGATTTCCACCAGGCAGAAATAAAGTACAAAATTACTTTTCTTATTTTATGGGCCATGAGAAAAATCACTGATCTCAGGACTAAAAATCTGGCCAGCAAAGCAAATGACCATTCGAAGGAGAATTATAGAAGCATAAAGAATTGCTAATAAATAACACACCAATACTGAAGGCAGGGGGGGAGCTATTAAGCACATCAGAGGAAAAACCAATGTTCTTAATGCTGAGATCCTAAACAACCCTGGCAGCAGCTCCCAAGAGGACAAACCTATATATTCCAGTGACTCTGAAAAGGTCATTGGGTTTTCTTAATGAACAGCCTGGGAATCAGCATCTGTACGTAGATGCAGAAATATATAAAGCCAGGAGCTGAGGCTTGTGACAAGCGTGTTGGGCTTTGAAGTAACTTTGAACTGGCATTTTCCAGTGTAGAACAGGGCAGGAACTGAAGTTGTTATATCAGTGAAAACTCAGGGGGTTGTAACTCAGTGTTCACAGAATCCCAGAATGGCTTGGGTTGAAAGAGACCTTAAAGCTCTTGTTCCACCCCCTGCTATGGGCAGGGGCACCTTCCACCATCCCAGGGTGCTCCAAGTCCCATCCAGCTTGGCCTTATGTTGCCTAAATGTGGACGTTGAAACTGAGAAGGACAAAGTTATTTATCTTGGGAGGCTGGGTTGGGAGCTGTGGAGGCCTGGACATCTGGAGAGCCAGCAGCACATTCTCCTGCCCAGGCTGTGCAATGGCTTTTTGAGAATAACTTCATTGTTAAACAGAGGCTTCTCACAGCATCACATTCTCCTGCTTTTGCCTGATGGAGCAAGTAACAGCAATCTGGAGTGTGTTTATGGAAGGATTGAAGAATTGAGATCTCTCATTTAGATGCTGCAGGTAAGTGTGGAAAGGCAGGAATTCACACCAGCCAGTCTGAGATGATGAGCTGGGCTAATTTGACTCTCTCTGAAATTAAAGGAGAAGCAGCCTGAATGCTGTGAAGCAGCATTTCAACCAGGAACCTAATTTAGCTGCTCCAAGTCACACTCTGGGAGCTCTCCCTGCTCCCCATTGATTACAGAGGGAAGTAAAGGAGATCAGGTAGCAAAGGGAATTGATGAAATTACCTGTCTGAAATTGCTGGTACAAATATCCTGCAAAGGGCCCTGGAACAGAAAGATTAGCACAATTTCCAGGGAGGTGTAAAAGACCTTGAGCTGTACCCAACAAGAATTGCACAATCTTTCCAACTGCTGCTGGTTTTTGGTAGCTGCTGCTGCTGCTAAAAGTTCTCTGCACAAAATGTTGTTGAATGCTGTAGAATGGCATTTAAAATAAAGCAAAATGAAAAGTGACAATTAACACCAAAATCCTGGACAGATCTATTTTTCCTAGAATTCAAATCAGAGCACAGGTATGACAGAGCAGCACAGCAGAGGTGCTAAAAGGGAGAACTTCTCATGGCAGGTGTAGGTGTTTGCAATAGAAAATTTGGACTTCAGAAAATAATTTTACAACAATGTTGGAGGATGACGTCCCCCTTATAAGATAAAAACCTTGTGAAACAAAGATTCAATAAATACTATTCAAAATAAGAAGCATAATGATTAAGTTTTCAACTTCTTCTACAGCCTGACAACAGATCTGACAAGTTCTGAAAACAAAGGCTGAAAACAGACAAAATAATACCTTTTTTTTTTCAATAAAAGAAGTGGGAAAAAAAAACAATTTGAAATGACTGAAAAGTTTTCTTTCAACTTCAGTGGTAATGACTCATGAATAACCTTTGGCTAAGAAATCTTAGGTATAACTTCATGACTGTAAAGTCTATCAGTCCTTCAGATGATATAAAATGGAAATATATTTTCTTCCATAAGCAGGAGCCATAGAGCAGTTTGACTCTTTCTTCTACAGCACTTTGGTGTAAATTCTGCTTGGAAACAGGGTCTGTCTTAAGTTCAGCTTGAGGTACGAGAAAAATCCTGAGTTCACAGATATTTAGGGACACACTCTGCCTGTATTAGCAGATATCCTTTATACCCAATAAAAATATTCTTTATAGCCAATATTTTCCCTTTTTGGGTTAATTGAGCTCCCCTGGCACTGCAGACACTGCCCCAGCAAGACTCTCCCAAGATGGATTTGCTTTCATGGCTCTTCTCCTCTTCTTGTTTCATCCCCGTAGAGCTGTAGCTGGCAGAGGCTTATTTTACAAAATCTCTCCCTGTTGACTTCTGTGCCCACCATGTGGTCCCTGCTCACTGGAGCAAAAGCATTTTCCTGCCATCTCCCAGTCCTCCAAGCCCTGTTACTGGAAATGAAGTTTCGATGTCTCAGGCATCGGCGCGGTCGCTCCTGCCCATGGAAGATGGGAGCACTAAACTGTTAAATTAACAGCTGCAAACAGCTCACAGAATTGGGATGAAAACAAATGATCCTGACTCCAAATCATTCCTCCTGAGCAGAGCAGGCCCCTGGTGCTGAGGGCACAAAGCAATCAGCCTGGCCAGGCTGGAATTCCACACCAGATTCCACTTCCAAGACCAATCAGTTTAGATGAAACACTTGGAGAGAGAAAAATAATCTTGCAACTGATGGAGAAACCTTAAAAAAACCTTCTGAAGCGGAGGGTTATTTTAAGCCCCACATTGCTGCTCAGATGGCAGTGGTTTTTTCTGGACTGTTTCACCCATCCCTACACAATGATGTAAAAGTCAGCGCTTCATTGAACTTCCTAATAGCCAGGACATATTTCCTTCACAAGCCCAGCACTGCCTCTCGCTATGAGCTTTCTCCTAAGCAGCATGACACAACATATTGTAAAGGGAAAATGATAATTAGAAGGAACATTCGAGCAGAGGAAGTTGTCTGGAAAAATGCTTTAGTTAAATGAAGCAGTGAAGATTGTTTTTAACTTAATCTGTTAAACACACTCGCCCGCACGCGGATCCAGCCCAGCTCAGGAATGCCTGAGCTCCTGAGGCAGAGCTGCTGCCCGTGGATGGAGCACAAACCTGGGCAAGGAGGAGAGGAGATTCTTGGTTTGATTTTACAGAAGTTAAATGGAAATGCAGAGGGATTAAAGGCACATCAGGTACCCAAGCAGGAGTGAGGTGCTCCAGAGCCGTGGCTGTGACCCAGCTCTGTCACACCCTGTGGATGCCCCTTCCACCAGCTCAGGGACATTACAAGGCTGTGACCCATATTTCCCATGGAATTCTGCATCACCACTAGGAACACAACCCAGTTTGGATGCTTGCATCTTGCTTTCAACACAGAACCATTCTTCACATAGACTGGTGTTTAAACCATTGGTAATTTCAGACAAATGAGTATTAGGGATGGATGATAAAGACATATCTGATACAAATTAAAAATAGTGGAGAGAGAAATAAATAGAAGAAGTTATCCTAAGGGAAAGAAAAAAAAGCACACCACAAAAAAGAAAAGCCTTTTGCCCTGACAGTCAATTTCTGTTTGAGTCTTTGAAATATCTTGTGGGTGGGATGGTGGGAGAAAACAGAAATCTAAAACATCCCATTTATTTAATTAACCAGACCTCTGCAACACCAATATCTCTTCCACTCAGAAATGTTTTGCTTTTGCATAGATGAGGAAACCATCATTTTATTTTAGACCAAATTAATGTGGGCATGGAGAAGACAAGAATAGAGTTCCATTTTTTGAACAATAAGGATCAACTTTTCTTTGGAAAAATTCACTCTTCCAGCAGTAATGGTTCTATAAAAGCTACAGGGATGCCAGACTGTCAGAAGCAGCCTCAAGTGAAAGAAGGTTGGACAGTGCAGGCAAAGGGGCTAACATTGTTTAATAGAAGTTGTTTTTCCAGGTAAATCATCCTGTAATTGTGAAATTACTGGGATGGTTCTCTGTGTGGAGATCTAGGGGTGAGATAATGAACAGCCACACAGGGAATGACCATGGGATAGGGAAGAGAGCAAGTGGTGCTGACAGTTAAGTGGGACAGTGTGGGAGAGGGATTTTCCTCCTGCTCGTAGCTCAGCCCAGCCTGCAGGTGCAGTGCAGAATGAGATCCATGAAGATCACATGTATTCTCCAGAACTGAATTTTTTTTTTCCTCTTTTCTGTTAATACAGAAAATATTTCTGCTAATACAGTAAGATTTCTTTTCTGGTAACCTTCTACTTTTCTCTTTCTGCCCTTGGTTTCCTTTTGTCTTCAAGCACAGAGAGAAGAATCTGAAAGCAGGGCTGGGTTTCAGCTCTTTGCTGGTGGCTCAGGGCAGTGCAGCTCAGCTCATTTGTGCTCAGGCTCCTTTCCACAGTGCTGCAGAGTCAGGCTGGGACAGGGCACTTGTGGGTCACTCATACAATCATTTTCCTTCACACAGTTTTTCAAAAAGCTTTTAGAGTAACATGACAATTGCCAGCGTGGATAAGGATCAGTGACGGTATAACCGAGTGACTTACCTCAGGAAATGATCAAAAAAGAAACTTCAGAGGAAAATATAAAACCTGCCACCCAAGAAAATAATGTAACAAATCCCTAGTGTAATAGAGAATAAATCTAGAGAAGAGCCCTGAAACTCTTAATACATTCAGAAGCTTCCTGCTTGATTAACTATTACAGTTTTGGATATTTTAATAGTCCTCTTTGAATCTAGCTAGAAATGATGTACTTCTACACAGGAGATCAAATGAACCTTGGCACTCCTGGCCAAGCCTCACCCTCTGCATCCTTCCACCCATTGCTCAGATAAATTGCCTTGTCCAGGAAGGTGTTAGAGACTGTTCACTGAGTGCAATGTCTGCCCACAAATCTGCTCTTCCCATCTGTGTAAATCTTGACTCCTCTCACCCTGCAAAAGAAGCCAATTCCTTGTGGCCAAATGAGAAGACAAGAGGATAATCCAACACTCTAACGATCAGCCCTGATTAATTAGCTGGTCCTTCTGGATGGAAATACCAGGGGTGTTCCTGCATTAGGAGAAAGGGGGTCAGGGGAGGTAATATTCTCCAGCAGAACCTCTACAGCAGACTCTCAGCACAAATGATACATTTCTCCTTGTTGGATTTTATGTTTCCAGTAAATTTTGTGCAGGTGGAAAATGCCACTTTCATTGCCCTGGAGACCCAGACACTGTTGCAGGCATTATTTCTTTTCCTGACACCACCTATAAACAAATATGTTTCTTCTTTTTCTTTTCTTTTTTTTTTTTTTTTCCCTATCCTTTTAGAAACTCTCCCATGGCAATCGAGACCAAATTCATACTTTATGCAGGCAAAAGAGAAATTCTGCAACTACTGAGTGAGGAATCCCAGTGCCTTCAGTCAGGTTGCAGCTTGGTTGACTTTGGCATTGATATGGGCTTCCCTGTTTGTCTTTCCAGTTTAAGCATCTGTTCTTGAGGAGAATGGACAATTTTTGGTCTTTAACACTCAATTTGTGAATAATCTATCCCTGAAATGCCTTGCTACAAATCTTGAAGCAAGTGGAAACTGTTATTTTGCAATGTCTAATGTGAAACAAGACCATTTTTTTTCTCTTATCTTGTTTGTATCTAAAAATCAGAACAATGGTTTACACCCAAGTGAATCCTCCGATATCGCAAACACTCAAAATTGGTTCTTTCAGGTTTTTTTTTCACATCTGGACTGGTAAATGAGCTCATGGCCTCGTGAGGGTTTGATGTGGCAGGAAAACCTCCATGCAAATGGCAGAAGTGCCAGCAGCAGAGGGTTCAGGCTCTGGCACCCGCCTGTGCTCCTGCCTTTGCAAGTCCCTGCAGCACATGGGAGCACTTTGCAGCAGCCAGGTTTCCTGATTTGTTTTTCTGCTCATGAGCCTTACCCACTGCTCTCAGTATCATTTTGAGGGCTCAGAAGACACAACATTTTAGCTTTTTTCTAGAAGAATCTGTTGCAGGAGGTGCTGCAGCAGCTCCCATGCCCACAGGACCCATCCCTCATTTCAGAGGACAGTGCATCAGCCAAACTGAGGAAAACACAGTTCTGAAAGTGCATCTGGCACTGTGGATACCAGGCATTATCTGAAGGCTGAAAACGTCCATTTTCTGCATCAATGGCAAAAAAATAGGGCAGAGAACAGTGGCTGACTTTAATAGGAGCAAGAGAGGCTGCAGCTTAAAAGGAATCTGCTCCAGATGATCAGTCTGAGCTGGTGATTTATTATTTCTGCTGCTGTAGTAGATGCAGTGTTTGGGTGAAAGTCTATATGGGCTGTCAGAATTGTTGCTTGTGTGCTTTCTCTCCTGTAATAGGACTAAACACTCTGACACCTCCTACCCAGGAATATTTACTGCTACAGCCACAAAGAAGCATCAAATTAAATTTTCCAACCAAGGCAGGCTTCCTCCAGCCCTATTAGAGCATTACAGATTTCCTCAATGACAGTTAAGGAACTTGAGACCATCAGCATTTATTGTTAGCTTTGATTTCTGGGTAAAAAGTAATAAATAAAATCCAAATTCAATAACTGCTCTCCTTGCAAAACATGTGTCACCTACAAAGATCCATCACATACAGGCAGGTGCTACAGCACTCTCATTTGTACTTTGTCTGCAGGTGGCAAACTAAACCCAGGAAATAAATGTACTGTAATGGAAAAGTTAAATGTTCAAGAAAAAATTAAAAGCTAAACAAGCATTTTCACATCAGAGGAACTTTGACTTTTCTACCAACATCTCCACTGTACAGAAAGGCTTCAAAAGGACTTCAGCCCATGCCATGAAGATTTTTTCCAGTTGATGTGAGATATTTTCCTCCCCTTCCAGATCTCTTTTCCCTACTTTAACCTCCATGATGGCAGTGTGAGCAGCTGCATCACTGTCTTTATTTCCATCAGGGAGTCCAGGATGCTCCTTCTCCTTCCAACTCCTTGAAAGTCAGGAACAGCTGACACAAAACCAATATGTGTTATAGCAAGATGTGCTCTCCTGGAGACATTGCTCATCCTTAAGAGATAATGACTAATCTCCTCCATTATTTCTCTTTCATTAGGGAAATAATTGTCTGTACCAGACAACTTGTAGCAGAATAATAAAGCAAAGAGTAAGTAGGGATGTGAATAAATAGAATGAGTCAATATTGCTTTTGTTAAGTCAGATTGTGGCCAGAAATCTCATAGAGTTCTTTGAGGGTGTTTATGAGCTTGTAAATGAAAAGAATTGGTCAGCATAGCATAGCTGTATATCCACAAGATTTCTATTAAATTTCCTCACTAGGGGTCTTAAAGAACTGAGTCCTCCATGGGATAAAATAACTTCCCAATTTGTGCATTAACAACTGGTTATAATATAGGAAACAAAAGGTAAGGAGTGTTTTTACTGCTTTCCAACAAGGCTGTAAAAGGTTGCCTGCTTGAACTGCTTTTATTCAGTAGTTGTACATAACCTCAAAATGGAGATGAATATGGCAAATTGCTGAGGATAGAAATGTACTCGTTACAACCAGACTTGGAATTTATTTCAAAGAAATGTATAAAACTCCCAGGACATATAAAAATCATAGAAGAAATACATTGAGGGAGGGAATTTTTGACTGGATAAATCATAGGAGTCTGGACTGTGTTAAACAGGCAGTGATGATTCAACTGTGGTGGATGAAGAAGGGTAAAAGATGAGATAAACCTCTGAAATTATTGGCTGTGGGGAGAAGATGTACATGGAGAGATTATTCAGTTTCTTTCAATACAAAACCAGGGATGTATATAATGAAAAGAGTAGAAAAGAGAATTCAAGTAAATAAAAAATACATATTTTTAGCACAAAATAAAGAATTGCTTTGAGGAACTCATTGTCCCAGGATATTTCAGTGGCTGAAACTGTGAACAGATTGGAAAAAGATTCATTGAGATTAACTGCTGTTGTTGCACAAAGCTATAACACCTATTACACATTATGCAGCCTAAAAAGCCCTGAACTCCAGAAGATGGGAAAATCATCAATGTAAAATTGCCTTTCTTCTTGTAGGTTCCATCCTAGTGAACTTGCTATCACTCCCATCACAATCAAAACAGGGAGTTAGTCATCTTTGATCCAGCAGTTCTTCCATTTTTATGGGAGTAATTCCATAGCATGGCCACCACCTGAGCCAGCGTGGCACATGAAGTGCCTGGAGAGGAGCTGAGCCACAGCTGGCACTGGATAGGGGTAGAAGGCTACAATAATTCTGAATTTATACCCATTTATACCTCAGATTGCTCACATTATATCTTCAATAAACCTTGCTTTTTATCAGAGTGGCATTTTCTCTTTGCAGTGACATGACATAACAGCATGTGAGAAATGGTCTAGTTTAATAAAACATTGCCTATCTGTACATAAAAACAAGTTTTCTTTGTCTTAATGGTGCCATTGGAGAAAGCTAACTGGTTGTGGAAATGACAAGATTATGGTGGAGTCAACCTCAGTGTGGGAAACCAGGGATGTTTATCAACAGAGACACTTGGGGACTAAAAAAGTGATGAAAAAGAGTTGATGAACTGTGACCATGAGCCTCAAACCTACCCTCTCTTCTTTTCCTCATACTATAAAGGGATTAGGGGGCTTTGGAAGGATCTTGGCTGTGAAGGACATCCAGCAAACATCCTACTCTTGCCCCTGTTCAAAGACCACTGGAGTCAAAGGGGCCCTTTCCTGCAGCACTTTGTGTTCAGGCTTCAGCTCCCAGGGCAGATTATCCATGGCAGAGAGCTGGCAGGGCAGCAGTGCTGTGCTGCCTTCCTCAGCCATGAACTGCAGATCCAAATCAGCAACCCAGACAGCAAAGAAAGGAACAGTTCCACTCCCTGGGCCTGGCCTAGCTCAGTCTGTGTCCTGCCCTCCTGCCCATCACCCCTCACAGCTGCTGAGCTGATCCATCCCTTTCTTCTTTCTCTGTGGCTCCGGTGTTGGCTGGAAACCACTCTCACATTATCAATGAACAGAGACCCCATATTTTTGAGTTCTGGTTCCCAGCTCCATCCTTTAGGGGCTGCTGTTTCAGAATTGTTTGGGAGTGTGTGGGTTGCCTTGTCACGTTGGTTGGGTAATGAAAGGGTACAGAAAAAAAAGCCTAAGATCTGCTACTGGAGACATGTAATTATTGCTGATCTCCAGGGAGCTTGTAAGTTGAGGTTTCTTTATTATTATTTGTGCTATGACAATGGTATCTGGATCTTCACCTTTCAGCTTAATCCCAGATTTAACAAGTTAAAAAGATGGAGGTATCAGCAGGGCTTCTAAGGGGAAAAGAGTGTGGCAGAATGTTTAGTGCCCTGTACCTGCACCCAGCCTTCCCTTTAATGAAAATGCCCTACTGTGGGACTAAAATAGTGCACCTGTAAATTGTTGCTGGTTTTGAGCTGGATTCCACCTGCACACTTGCTTATCTGCAACTGCATGGAGAAAGAGCAAGTTGAAAGGCAAGGAATGGTGTATATAAACTGGAGATGGTTTGTGAGGGTACGGTGGTTATTTGATTTGCAGGAAAATACACCAGAACCAAGATCTGAGCGCTCAGGTTTGGTCCCTGCAAAGCAGAGGCTGCTGTGGCCATTGTCTGGTTGGGAGCAAAGGGGAGAGGAGAGAAAAGCAGATTGTGTGACTAAACTCCAGTGCAAATGAGCTGTGATCCATCGGGGGCAGAGTCTGGCGCTTGCCTCACCTTCATCCGCGCTGTTTCCTCTCCTGCTGCTTGCAGATAGCCAAGAGCTTCCTTTTTAATCAAGGACCATTGGAAAGCACCAGCGGGCTCCCACTCACAACGCATTGATTGGCTTCCCACCGCAGTGACAATTGCATCCTGTAATCAAAGCAGCACTCATTAACGCACGATTATCCCCCCTCCGCACACTCACACACGCTCCTGGAGCAGGAGGGATGGCTCTGAAATGCAGAACACAAACAGAGCTCAACCTTCTCCTGCCTGGGCCTCGTTCCAGGTGGATCCTTTGCCAGAGGCTCCAGGAGGGCAGGTGGTGGTGGTGGAGTCAGGACTGGGAATCAAAAGGCAAATCCAAGGGAATTGAGAGGGAATCCAGGGTGATGCAATTGTCATTTTCTCCCAGTGCTCCCCCATCCCATCCCTGCTGCTTGAGCATCCCTCCTCAGGCTCTGCCTGAGCTGTTGGCATGGGCTGGAATTGCCTTCCTGCAGGTTCCCTTCCCCGGTGCTTGCAGAGCACTGTGGCCACGGGAGAAGGTGGAATTTTGGGGCTGGCTGACTTTCTGAATGCTTAGAACACAGCTGGGACAGTTTATTCTGGAGGCACCAAATTCTGCTGCCAGATTCCCTTTCCTTTTTATGTCCCACCTGCTTTCAGATCCCTTTCAGATGTTTCCTTTCTGCATAAGCTGTTCCCTCTCCACATCCAGGATATGGACAGGGTCTCCTTCTCTTCTCTTCTCTTCTTTTCTCTTCTCTTCTCTTCTCTTCTCTTCTCTTCTCTTCTCTTCTCTTCTCTTCTCTTCTCTTCTCTTCTCTTCTCTTCTCTTCTCTTTTTTTTCTCCTTTCTCTTTTTTCTCTTCTCTCTTCTCTCTCTTCTCTCTTTTCTCTCTTTTCTCATTTCTCTCTTTTCTCTTCCCCCACTCTCCTGTTCTGTCTCCTTTGGACACCCATCTCCACCAATGGCTCAGAATATTCTTTAGCACATCTGCCTTTTCCTTCCTTTTTTTGTCTTTTTTTTTTTTTTTGGAATTGTGAAATAAATCTCCACAGAAAACTTATCCAGATGAAAAAGGAATTCTTTTAACTTTTGCACTTCCAAATCAGAGGAATAAAATAGGTGTTAAAGAATCAATGGCATCTGAACCTTGCAGTTTGCTTTAAAGGCAGGAGGAAAAAATATAAGAGTTATGTAAAATCTCCATGTATTTTACCTTGAGTTGTGTTTGATGAAATAAAAATGAAAACTTTTTTTCACCAGCCAATATCTGTTATTCCTTTAGAAATTTGGATCCACTTTACTCCCCGATGATTCAAAAATATTTTCCATTAAGGTTAATTTTTAAAGGTGGGTATTTTAGAACTTAGATTTGTAAAGTGATGTTCTGAAATGCCAAAAAAAGAAAAGTAATGGCAGTCTCAAAATCCACACTTGTATTCTCACCAAAGGTATGTACTGAGTTGAAGTTTATTTTATGTACAATTTTCATCCCTCTAATTTTGTTTGGGGTCTTTTCACATTTGCTCCTTGTAAACAGCCATCCATTCTTCATGGTTATACTTTTTTTTTTTCCTTAAGTATCCTTTTAAGAGTCAAAGTCTAAAGGAGTTCAGCTTAGAACAACTGACACATTTCTCTGTAATTATAGAGGTGTTTATGGGGCAGTGAAGATCCAACCAGCTGCAGCGCCTCACCAGCACTAAACTAACTTCACACTTACCTTTGTAGGAAACCAGGATAAAATGCTGCTTTTTTTTCCATTTCTGGGATATTTTGAAACATGGCTCAGACCTGGAATGAGATGGAGACAGAGAGTTTACAAAATATAATCTGTAAGCAAATTTCTGGACAATGGGAACGTGAATTCTCTTTAATGCAAAGCATCTTCTGGAGATGCTGTGTGGTGTCATCTGCTCATTCTTTCTTTCCCTTCTCACCTGGTTTCCAGGTTTTTAGGGGTGAAGAAGACTCTTCCATAAAATAACCAGTATGAGACAGAAAAAAAACAAGAATACAAGCCTGTCACATTGGGAAAAGTATTTCCCTGTCAGCCTGCATCAGGCTGACTTATTAGCAAATCATTAGCAACAAGCAAATCTCCAGAGTTTGGAATTCCTTTCCATTCATTCCAGATAAATATTTAAATGTGTTTGTCTTTATTACATTTCTCTGGGCTTATTCTAATGTGTTTGGCCTGGAAATCAGACTGAGGATTTTGGAGTCTGGAACAGCCTGACAGAGCCCACAAACTGAATGCAGAATAAATTAGTGGTGCCTGGTGGTTGGGTGGCTTGACAAGGGAGGGTGGTTGAAAAATCCCTTTAGGTTTAGGACCTACTGGGGAAGAAAATAGAAAAGTAGAATAATGAATAGAATAGAATAGAATAGAATAGAATAGAATAGAATAGAATAGAATAGAATAGACATTAAATCTCATCTCATTCCTGCCCTGCCATGGCAGGGACACCTTCCACTGTCCCAGGCTGCTCCCAGCCCTGTCCAGCCTGGCCTTGGGCACTGCCAGGGATCCAGGGGCGGCCCCAGCTGCTCTGGGCACCTGTGCCAGGGCCTGCCCAGCCTCACAGGAACAATTCCTTCCCAATATCCCATCCAACCCTGCCCTCTGTCAATTTTAAACCATTCCCCTTCATCCTGTCACTCCATGAACCTGTCCAAAGTCCCTCTCCACCTTTCTTACAAGAGGAGAGTTTGTTTGCTGCGGGACCTGCAGCCCTCCAGATCCTCCTCTGAGCTGCCCTTCTTGCATTTGGTGTTTGCTCCTGATTCAAGTGAGACAAGGGCAGGGAAATCTAACCCCATTTTTCAAGCCCAGTAAACAGTTCAGGCCAGTTTTAGAGTCTCTTTTGTTACATCTCGCTCAGCTGCCTCCAGAGCCCTGCAGCAGAAAGGAGGACCTGAAGCTGAAGAGGAAAAAAAGTCTTTCCCTGATTGATTCTATTAATGAGTGGATTTATTCCCAGGCACACAGGTTTCTATTTCTCACAGCTGGTTCTGACCTCTGTCAGGGACTCCAGCCAAGAATGGCAATCAAGCAGGGCACATCCCAACCCTCAAAGAGCAAGCAGCTCCCTAAGGCACAATTCCCAGCAGCTGGATTGTTGGAAAGAGGGCCAAGGTCTCCACAAAAGCAAATAATGCCTTACAGAAGCTTTGCCTTGAGGGGAAACTCGCTCTGCTACAAGGCACTTCAGCCACTGGGTTCAAGGCAATTCCCAGTGGAGGAAAAAAGAAATAAATAAAAATTGGCTGGCTCTTCTACGACACAAACAGACACAAAAGCACAAACATGTGCAGCACCGCCTTTCCTAAAAGTGCATTATTATTAACTGGAAACAGCAGCCAGATCCATCATGTTCAGCATGCCCCACATCACTGCTTTACTAAACACCACAGATTATTTCCCTGTAATTGCCTTCCTGAGCTGTCTAGCAGCCTCGATTCATTTCCATTAAATCTTGGGAGGATGAGATCATTTAATATTCTTACATCCCCCCCCTTTCACTTTTCCCCGAATTTTTTGTTTGCTTGTTTTGTTTGTATTGTTTTGGTTGTTTGATTGGTTTTTCATTTGTTTGTTTTGGTTTTTTTTTTTTTTTTTGGTAGAAGTAACAATTACGTGCTCATTGTCACCCTCAGTCACTGCAGTTGAAGTTTAGCACTTGGTATTGCAAGGGAGCAGCTGAAACAATAGTGAAATAACAACAGTAATTTTCACCCATATGTGTTCTCTCCTGAACTTAAGAGGGAAATATATTTATGCCCTGCACAGTTTGACAGACAACAGCTTTTCCTCTGTCACATCCCTTCCCTTTACACAGGGCAACTTGGTGGAGCAGACACGAGGAGAGAAAAGAAAGCAGAAGAAAGCCCTGTAGGCTGGTATCATCCAAGGGCTGACACCAAACTGGTAAATCATCTGCTGATTGTTTGCCTTTTGTAGCTGCAGAGTGTTAATTAAAACGATTCTGGATGTAGATTGAGTTTGTGCACTCGGAAGTTCTCATCAATGCCTCACCTGCCTTGAATGAGAACCGCACATCCTGTGATAAATGCAGGGAGGTTTTGCCCGGCTTCACCGAGCGTCTGCAGCTTCCTCTGCAGGATTTATTGCTCACCAAGGCTGTGCCATCTCCTGAGCTGCCACTGAGCACAGAGCGGGGTCATCCTCCAGCGTGAGACAGCCTCCACCTGCTCATAGCAACAGAAACACTCGGATGGCTTCGGATGAGATTGGATTCGATGCCAGGATCATCTCCTGGTAGAAAAATAGATATTAAGTGAACAATCCTTCCATCAGACATGTACAAATCCTTGAGCTTCTGCCAGTCTGGAAGAACTGCTAATGTCTCTATTAGAGTTTCAGTGCTGGCTTTTTCTCACCCATGCTCTGCTTTTGAGAACAGGATCCAAGAAGCCATGTTACCATTTCTGTGCCTTTTCCTCATTTTCTTCACATGAGTTTTTCAGTTCTGATTTTTTTTTTTTTTTTCCTTTCTGATAACTGGTAATCTCATAAAGGAGCTATCAGATATTTCAAATCTCTCCTGTTCTGGTAATTACTACACTTTGATACAGCAATCTTTTGATGTTGCTGCAACCTCATTTTTTTCATTAGTTCCCCATGTCACTGCTGTCAGAGCCTGACCTGATTTGACCCCCTGCTCCCCCAAAATGTTGACTGCCAGACAGGAGGCCAGAAAGCTTTGGACAGGGCTTTTCATTCTCATGTTGTGCTCAGCTGTGGAAGTGCCAGGTAAAACTTGGAGCCTGTGCTCATCTGAGCTGTGCCACACGGTGGACCTGATCACATCCAGAAGTAAAAGCTCACTTAAAAGGCCTGCTGAGGCAGCTTGGAGATCTCTGCACAATTGAGAGGATCCCAGTTAGTGTGGAAATGTGTATTCCACACTGACAGCTCCATGGGGACATGAAAAGCAAAAATTCACACACTGTTAGCAGATGAAGTGGCACAGAATAGGAAATATGATTAGCAAGAAGGACAATTCATAAAGCAGAGCAGCCCTGTGTTATCTTTCCAGTCTTGATCTCCTGAAGCAGCTCTGGGGCTTTTTTTTTTCCCCACCATTATTGTTTTTTGCAGCACTTCTGGGTTTTGCAGCATTTTCTGCAGCATTACTGGGCTCTGGGTTTTTTGCAGCATTTCTGGGTTTTGCAGCATTTTCTGCAGCATTACTGGGCTCTGGGTTTTTTGCAGCATTTTCTGGGTTTTGCAGCATTTTCTGCAGCATTTCTGGGCTCCTTCTCAGCTCTGCTGGGCCACAGAGGTTGTGAGCATCACCCTGTGCCCTGCCTGCACTAACAGAGGCTCAGCCCCAGAGAGGGAAAAGCAGGAGAAAAATGGGGAATAGGGCAGTTCCTGGGCTCTAGGAAGGATTTTGCCTGATTTGCCTCAAAAAATAATTAAATCAAAATAAAGGGCCTAACACAGACTTATGCAACACTTGGCCAGCTCCTAATTTTGATTTCAGGGGCATGCAATGATTCACATCAGCTGGATGTCTATGTCTATGTACATATATTAAGATCTGACACAATTACCAGTTTGCCAGTGCTAAAATAGTCTGGGCATGAGGAGGAATTCAGCTGTAACAAAACTAAAATACTGAACTGAGGTCCTCAGGCTGCCTCTCTGAACCCCCAGGATGGGAAGGCACCCTTCAGGCTCAGAGCTGCATTTTATATGGGGAGCAGCTGAGTGAAGCACCCCTGAGATCCCCTTGGGGTCAGACCACCAGCAAAGGGGTGAGGGATTGATCAAATCCTTGTCTTTATCAAGGAAATGGGGGTTACTTTCTGTACTGAGAGAGAGACACCCTTGTCTGAGCTCAAGGCAGGGAGGGAAGGAAAGAAGGGACCTCATTTCCCAAGCACAGGCATGAAGGAGACAGAGCAGGCACGTTAATATTTATTAACACATCTGCTAATGAGAGAAAAGCAAGGCCTGCTGTTGCAGACAGGCAGAGATATTATAAAAGAAAGGTTTTATAAAATATGGTATAGGCCCTGCTTACAAGCTAGAGTAGCTTGTAAGTTCCCACAAAGAAAAATCATAAGAATGAAGGCAGTTAACACAACCACCTGTTCTAGTGAGAAAAGTAACTTTGCACCTGCATAAACAATAGATCTGTCCCATGAGAATCAGTGAAGAAGAGATGTAAACAATCCAAGAATAGAGAGATTTGATGCAAAGGTAAAATGCCAGTTACTAACCAATGAAAATTGAGTAGCAGGAAAACAAGTGGCCAGTTGGGGTTGAATATGAGGTTTGTAAAAACTGTATAAAAATGAATAAGAATTGGCTTTTCTGCATGAAAAAAACTGAGTCCTGCCTGCTTATTAATGCAACAGCCTGCTCTATATGGGGTTAAACACACTCAGGAGGTGCAGGAGAATAAAAAACAGGGAGGGGTTGCCTATGCCACAGCCCCATGGACTCAAGGGAAAGTTTAAATGTGACCAACATGTCACCAACACAGTGGTGCCACTCAGGTCAAGCAGCAGCCACAAAACAGCTCTGAGGGCCACAAATGAGCTCCTCCCTGGGGAAGCTGGGGGTTGGTGAAGTTACTGGAAGTGTTTGGCTGCAGGTAGCACCTGTCAGGGTAGGCTGAGGTGGGAATGTGCAGAGTGACTGCGTTCCCTGCCCAGGTGAGACCCCAGAGGCACCTTGAGGCTGCCAAGGGGAGCAGCAGGTGCACCCTGCTGTCCTGGGGCCTCTCAGCCTCACAGTCTCACTCTCCTCCAGGGCACTGGGTGTTGTCACCCTGTTTGAACCCCAAACCAGCCCTTCCACCCTCTGGCACAGCTCAGGAAATCCTGGAATGTGCCTCTGCAGCCTCTGCCTCGGTGCAGCACCCAGGCTCCCGATGGAGCCAGAGTCCCCAGCTCAGTGTCTGTCAGTCTGACTCATCTAATGACTGACAGAAGGATGCATTCCCACTGCACAAACCCTTTTATTTACTGTTTTAAGGCAATCAATAAGCCCCTGATTACAATGTTCCTTTCCTTGCCCTTGTTCAGGTCTGTGTGAGCCTGGTAACGTCACTGAGTGGAACAGATAAAAGTTTTCCTTCAGGGCTATTATGCCAAATGAGGAATTGCTACACATTCACCCACAAACAGCTGCTAATATTTAATTTTTTTACATAAAATGCTCTGGAAATAAAGAAGCATTGGGCTGAGCAGCTGTAATGCTCAGTTTTGCCTTGCAGTGGCTGCAGTGTGGAGGGCAGTGCTTCTCTCCAGCATCACCTCTGCCTCTCTGGGTTCAATACATCAGCAGAGGGTGAGAGCTCAGCTAAAGCCTTGTTCATATCAGCTCCAGCTGCTGGGCTTGCACGGGGTCCTGGAACTTGGGCTCACATTGCAGAGAACATTCAGACCTAAATCCACTGTCTGAAAGAAGAAAAAACCTCACTTCTGAGCAGGGAATGCTTTTTAGCTTCGTTTCTGCACATCAAAAAGAGCTGGACTTTGTTGCCCATATGACAGGGAGCCAAAGTCTTACCTCTTACCAAACTCTTACATTTTTCTGCTTACCTTCAGGATGCCTGATTTCTCCTGATTTCACTTTTACAGCTTTTTAGATGGGGGCCAGTGGTTGAATGGAGCTGGACCCTGCCAGCAGCCTCCTGGCACAATGGACTTCCACCTATTCCTCCATATAACAGCACACATGAAATGAAACCTGCAAATAGAGGAGAAGCAAACTACTAGAAAGTCTCAAGAGGTGAGAGGAAGTGGAATTAATCACCCTGTGAAAGAGGGAGGCCAGAGCAAATGAGAATAGATGAGGTTTGATGTCAGGAGGAGAAGTTGGCAGTGGGGCTCAAACTCTGAGAGCTCCTTCTGAGAACATGGCTCAGCCTGGCTTTCCTCTCTCAAGCTCTGGAGCAGGCCTGTGCCTCAAAAAAGGCCTTTGAGGGATATCTCTGTTGAAAAGGGAAGGAAATTGAGCAAGGCAAGCACATCAACAAGTCCAGCAGTGCTCAGCCTGTGGAACTGATGCCACCCAAAACCTCCCATGTTCTCTCAGGAAATCTGTGTATTAGACCTGGAATTAGGAAGCTCAGGTTTGAGAAATGGCTGCTGATGCCCTTTCTCTAAGAAGTGACTCTTACTGTTCTCTTGACATTATTTGAGCACACCTCATCTCAAAGGACATGGCAAACAGATTAATTAAGCCTCCAGTAAATAAACCTATAGGGAAAGTTTATCAAAGCAAGTCACGGAGCCACAAAGTGATTTATGCAAGGCTGTGGCTGAGGCTGATTCCCAAATCCATTCCCTGCACACCACTAGACAGTGCTTTTGTACCACAAAGCTCAGCCAGCCCATAAAACTGAATAAAACAGGTCACTTAAAACACAAGCACTCTGGACAACTTCCTGCTGGGTTTCTTTAACGAGGAGAGCAGAGTTTGGCTTTGAAGCCTCAGGGCAGAAGTCTTGGAGTGTGTGCATGTGAGTGTGCATGACACTGGATAAATGTGATCAGATGTGGTGTGACAAACTATCAGGCAGACATTTGCATTGTCATTTCTGCAGCAGGGCTGCCTTGCAGGGCAGAAGGGGAACATGTTCAGGGTGTCAGGTGTGGTACATGTTATAAATCAGAAGCTTGACTAGGCCAGTGTTCAAGCAGCAATCAATTTGTTAATTAATATGGTAAAGTATGAGCAATGCAGGGTGCAGTGGGGGAAGTTTTCCCTCCAACTGCACACCCATAGTTGAGGCTTACAGGTATTTATAGGGGTACTCATCAGCTTTCTCAGCAGTTTCTATTCCAATTTTTACTCATCAGCAGTTTCTACTCCCAATTTTTACATCTATACACTATTGTGATTTAGTTTTTCTCAGGATGTATCCCAAAAGGAGCATCCCCAGATGGTGCTGGTCTGGTTTCTGAAAGAAGAAAGACAAATCCCAGCTGGTGGATCCAGCTCCCCAGATGTGGGTCCACCTTTTAATTACAAAGACTATAAATCTAACAACACTGATGTCCAGCTTCCCTTGGTCGAAACCATAAATCCTTGAGGTGATGTTCATCTTCCTTTCTCAAGCTGTTTTTCTCTGCTTTGTTAAGGTGTTAGATAAGCATGTTTCCTTTATATATATTCCAAAGCTATAGTTTCAAGGATACAAGCAATATTCTGAAATTGTACTTCAAAAGGTTATTATTGCAGAACTGTTTAAGGCTTAACTACAAGCAAAGAGCAACATCCTTAACGCTTTAATTCAAATGCTCCTAAATCAACCAAGGTTAACTGCAAACAAAAGGCAGGTTCAAAGGCCTTCTTCCATGCTTTACTCTCCTCAGTTATTATTAGAATTCACAAGGGTCCCATTGTTGGTCTCCACACACATCACAATCACAAATACACACATTGCCTGCATGTACCTGACACAAACACAGCTTTGTATTTCACATACAGAGTAAGGGGAGGTGATGTGAGAGCCAGGGAATGATCACTTTCATTAGCAGAGACATCCCAAACTCACAAGGACAGTGCCTGCTCACCGAGGGCAGCCCCTGGCTCTGGAGCTCCTCTGACTCGAGCTGGGGGCTTTGGAACACTCTGGATTTGTCCTGACATCCTCCCTTCCCTGTGCAGTGCCCTCATGCCCAGCTCAGAGTCCCAGGCTGAGGCACAGGAGGCTGAGGGACATCACAGAGCCCCAGGGAGAGCCAGAGCCTTTTCCTTCTCTGTGTGTGCTCCAGAGCAGGGTGGCACAAAGGGATCTGCAGCCCATTTATTCCCTGAGCAGCTCCAAATGCACCTGGAAGTCAGAATAACAGATTTAACCCCCCTGTGAGCAAGGGTGATTATTCTAGGATGTGATATGCACCAGGAGTTCTAGGAAATTTTAGGTGTATTGCCTTTTTCCTTCTACTTTTGCACCCCATTATGTGACTGGGGAGAGTGGTTTATATGACACCCAAGAGATTTTCTGAATGGAGGAAAGCTGGAGAATTAATTCATTCTGCACACCTCTACCTCAGCTAGTTTGTGGTGTAAGAGCTCTCATCAAGGAGGAAAAACTGTCAGACATTCAAACCTGAGCATTTTACATGTCTTTAACCAGTTCTTCCTTTTTTATTTATTCCCATAAATACAGTAGGGTTTGGCAGGGAGAACTGCACAGGTGGAACTGAGTAATGGCTCTCAGGGTTTCCATAAATTAAGAGCACCCAAGCTGACAATGTACATGTCATCTTTACCAATTCACTCCCCGCGCCCGTGCCAGGCTCTCTGCAATAAACTTCCCCTGTTTCACAGCTAATCATGTGCAGCATAAATCCCACAGATCCCAGCCTGCTCACAGGGCTGGCCAAGGCTCAGCCTGGGGCTTTATCCTCAGATGTGACCCAGCTGACACAACTTTTCTCCCCTGCTCACCCTGCACCAGGGCAAAGGAGCCCCAGTGAGGGGAATAATCAGAGTTCAGCTGATTTTCTAATTCAAATGCAAAGCACCTGGACATCCCCACTTGCTATGCTGCCCACCACCTCTCCCCTTTCTGTTTCCCTTGTAAACAAGCTGCAGGTGAATCGTGCTGCTCAGCACTTTGCAGACTTTATCCCTCTATTTTTGAATACAGCACAAATGTGATTAGCACATCAGCCTGATTATCTCCACAAGGATTCAAGAAGAAGAAGACTGCCAGCCAGCTTCAAGTCTTTGGAAATGCTGTTAAGGGTAAAGACAGCATTCACAGGAGTGTGAGGGGTGGTGCTGCTATGGTTCTGGAGAGGTGAGGAAGGGAAGAGCTGCACCATCACACTCTGCCTCTTTGTGTCACCCCAGTCCTGCAGAGAACTGTTCAATCTGCCCTTTCCTTTATCACAAAGGTAAATATTGTACTAGAAGCTCACCAAAATGCCCTCTCTTGGCCTCGTGTGCCACATTTCATCCTTTGCTCTCAAATTACATTTTTTTCCCCTGTGTTGCTGGCTTCCTTTCTGCTCTTTTGGACACTTGCCCAGCTTCTCAGACACTGATACTCTCAGTATGGACAAAAAGGCACGTGGGTGCCTTGTGAGAGCACACACCAACACTTTCAGAGGTATTTGGGTTTGCAGAGGCCCAGAATATGCCTTTTTTGGATTCAGTGGGCTGACTCTGGAAACACAGCACAGCATCTGCATTTCCATCTGGGAAATGGGGAGGAAATCTGGACAGACATATGGGAGTCACTGTTTTTATATTTCCAACATTGATGGATAAGCATCTGAATTTTCAACAGCCATCTCCTTAGCTCAGAGTCAACAGACTTTCTCCTTGTTGGGTAAAAGAACAAGTATTTCAGACCCAAACTCCACTGATGAGGAGTCAGAGCTCCTGTATGTTGAGAAGAGCTGCACTCCCTCTTGGGAAGCCTGTTCACATCACTGGGTGCCTTGATTCATTCACCACAAAGGCTATGAGTGCTTCAGTCACACTTGAATCTAAAAAGTCAGCCCCAAGTGTTGACAGAGATGTGAAAATATTTATTCTCAAATCAGTTCCTCTTTTCAAACCTTAAAAAAATATTTTTCCTCTTGCTGTTAGCCAGATGTGGTGCTAAACACACATATATGCAGGTGTACATATATCCCTGTGCAATTTTCCCACAACCTTGCAGTCTCCTGGAAAATTCCCCAGCAGGCATTAAACCCCAGAAATCTCCAGAAGGGCTAATAAATCATTCTAAGTATGATGTTTGCAGGGAAAGGCATTTTGGAGATGATAAAATGAAGCCCATTTTCCAAATGTCAATGAACCCACAGCCATGGTGAGTGGCTTTTCAGATGTCTGCCCACTTATTAGAGATGTGCAAAGTCAGGTGCCTACAAAATTCAACGAGAAAAAGTTAGAGTATAAATGAGTGTAGCCTTTCCAAGCCTATAAAAAGGGAGGCAGGGATCAGAAATGATTGGGGGGAAAAAAATGAATCTCCCACGAGCCTATTTTTCAGAAACCAGAGTTCAGCTTGCTCCTGTGAGCAGCAGGAAGCACAGCATGCAGAGGTAATTGCCCAATGAGAAATTCTCTTTGAATACATAGGACAACATTACTGGGCAGAGAGGGAGGAGGAGGAACAAACCTGTGTGTGCTACTCAGGAAGCTGCTTGTACCAATTCCTACATATCCACATATTTCTGATGTATTAATTAATAGCTGGGAGGAAAGTCACCCAGGCCAGGGGCTCAGCGTGTCTATTGTGACCTGCCAAATCCCTGCACCTGCCATGGGAGACAAAAGAAATGGTAAACACAAACACAAAGGTCATATCCAACTGCAGAAATGAGATGTGAGGGTTACTGTGGTGGGAAATACATTCATTATGTTCCTGCTTTTGAGGTACTACATTTGAGGGAATGGGATGCCAAATTCACTCCACACCATCACAATCACAGAGCATTTTACCATAGGATCTCACCTCCTCATTTTTTTGTCATTGGTAAAGGAACCATTTGGAAGTGAAATTCCTGCAGCCTTTCATTAAAGAAGATGGGAAGCCAAGAAAGTGGAGGGGATAGATGGCATTTTAATGAAACATTAGACACAAAGTGATGGCCACACTATTGTGTGCTAGAAGGCTCTGAAGGATGCTCAGCCAACTTGATAGCTTGATGGAATGAACACTTAAATGCTTCTTGTTGGGAAGGAGGTGTGGGACAATGGAACAGGGCCATGCTGCTGGCACTGAGGGGGAGATTTTTGCAGCACAGCCATGGCTGATCGTTTCAGTGTCCTACAAATGTGTGTTACTATTGTAAGACAATTGAAATTAAAATGCCCAGGACCTGATTCTTCTCCCACATGCAGCACCAGTTCCAGGGAATTTGTGCCTCAGTCACATCAGTACAAATGAAGAGAAATTCCAGCTGGGTATTTCTGTGTATGAGCCTCCTTTCACAAGGTATTTAAGGACAAGTTTAAATCAATCCCTATTCAGCCAAGACTGATGCAGATCTTTGGCTTTCAGTAAAGAAACGTGCTTAAAACCTTTGTCTAACAGGAATGAACTACAAGCCAGGGCTTTAGGTTAGTGCTTGTACCTTTCCTGATGAACCTTGCTACAGAGGAAAGGCATTATTTGAAAAAGAAGGTATCAGTGGTGTGAAGCCAGATTATCTTGAGCCTGCAGGGAAGTTTATTACTTGGCTGCAGCACCTCAGCAGAAAAATACTTGATATTGATACCCATCTACCAAATGCAAAAGAAAAAGAATAAAAAAGAGAAACTAAACACCAAGAAACTAAACAGCTAAATGGACTAAATGACGTTTAATATTGCCTTCCAACACAAACTATTTATGATTCTGTAATTCTATAAATATTTGATTGCATCTTTAGTGCTTTGCTACTTATATCTGTCAAAACCTGCAAGCCTGCCTGTTCTCTGAGGGGACAGTCCTCAGTGCAGCAGGAGTGCACCCATGTGAGCTCCAGAGCCTACAGACCCTCAGTAACCCCCCAGGAGCAGACCCAGCTTTTGCACAGCCAAAATGTGAATTTTATAGATGCAGCTAAAAAAAGCCATCTGTATATTTTTTTTTTCCACTGTGTTTGCCATTAAGTGCTTGTTGACTGTAATTAAAATAATTTATATTTCACGAGGGCAGTTTCGTCCCGCTCTCCCTTCCACGCAGGGCCACGAACTGCAGCAGCAATTAGTGGGACATGAGTGATGGAAGTCATGGTTTCAAAAGGTCAGAGATGGCTTTCCTTGCTCACAGCAGCTGCACAGAGCACCAGACCTGAGAGGAGCTAAAACCTCCACCAAGGGTTTGGGTTTGTACCAGGCTGCACCCAGGAAGATGTAGGTGGTACCAACAGAACCAAAATTCTATACAATATCCAGTCCCTGATTCTCTAAAATACCCAGCTCCTGGTTCTGTAAAATACCGAGCCTCTGATTCTATACAATATCCAGTCCCTGATTCTATACAATACCCAACTCCTGGTTCTGTAAAATACCCAGCCTCTGATTCTATACAGTACCCAGCCCCTGATTCTATACAATATCCAGCTCTTGATTCTATACAATATCCAGCCCCTGATTCTATAAAACACCCAGTTCCTGATTCTATACAATATCCAGCTCCTGATTCTATAGAATACCCAGCTCCTGGTTCTATAAAACACCCAGTCCCTGATTCTATACAATATCCAGTCCCTGATCCCATAAAATACCCAGCTCCTGATTCTATACAATACCCAGCCCCTGATTCTATAAAATACCCAGCCCCTGATTTTATACAATACCAGTCCCTGATCCCATAAATTACCCAGCTCCTGATTCCACACAATACCCAGCCCCTGATTCTATAAAATACCCAGCCCCTGATTCTATACAATATTCAGTCCCTGATCCCATAAAATACCCAGCTCCTGATTCTATACAATACCCAGCTCCTGATTCTATACAATAACCCAGCTCCTGATTCCACCCAATACCCAGCTCCTGATTCCACACAATACCCAGCCCCTGATTCTATACAATATTCAGTCCCTGATCCCATAAAATACCCAGCTCCCGATTCTAGACAATACCCAGCTCCTGATTCCACACAATATCCAGCTCCTGATTCTAGACAACACCCAGCCCCTGATTCCATACAATATTCAGTCCCTGGTTCTATAAAATACCCAGCCCCATACAAAATCCAGTCCTGGCTCCCTGGGAGCAGCAAATGGAGCCAGGGGAGGATGACATCTGGGGAAATTCAGTATCCAACACAGCACAAGGTGGGAGATTTCCCTTGGCCCCACATTAATATAGAGTTTTCTCCAGTGCAATCTGTCAAAAGTGCACCAGAGAAACAGCTGTAAATAGAAACATAAAGAGTTTTCTAAGAATAAGGAAACTTGAAGAATAATGAAATTTGCTGTGCTGATAGGGGTTAGAAAATCTTACATTATACTCCTCCTTGTTCTGGTGAGAGCGGCAGCAGAGAAAATCAGCACAAGAAGTCCTTGTTTTTTTCTCGTTTTTTCATTTATTTTTATTTGCAGCCAAGTTTTCCCCACTTGGATCTCAATTTCCTCTGCCCTGCTGCAATGGGGTCACCCCAGCAGAGAGAACACAGAGCCTCCACCACATCCCTGGAATTGTTAGTGCAGAATGCACCGACCTAAATGGAATTTCACCTTGGGAGCTGGGGCTGAATTGAGTCTGAATAGAGGTGAAATTCCCCAGGCAGATGGCGAGTCCTCTGGCTGGTGCAGTCACAGCCCTGGAGCACTTCATCAGGCCTTGGGAGCCCCCCATTAGCTCCACAGAGTGCTGGGATCAGGGGAGGAGAGCAGCTGCAAGTGTCTCTTCATGCCAGTGGGGAGCTGCAGAGTGCTGAACTGCTGCCTGGGCAATAAAGAACAGGAATACAGCTCCTCTGAATTAGTTTAGATCACCGAGGTCTCTTTGTTTCAATTATCACTGGTACAGTCGAGTCTCCTGAAAGATCCCATTAGCTCCCAACTAGCTCTTTTACACACAGGCATCTTTTCTAATACCTTTTGCTTTAATGAAGATGCTTTTTTTAATAGCTCACACTGGAGCAGATACCAAAAAGAGAGCGGGAGCCCTTAAAAATAAATGGGTCAAATGTGTCCTCGGTGTAACACAGTGGGGTGTATTGATAGTTTGTTTAGATCTAAGCTGTTGGGCAAGTGAAATGGTGGGAAAAAAGGGAAAAGAACAAAGAACTGAATCTAAATAAAGACCTGTCTTGTCCCCCTTTTCCTGGTTTCCCTTCTACAGGTCAGTAGGTGGTGCTTCCACTTTGCAGTGAGGTTTTGTGGATAAGGAGTCACATCCATCATTTTCTACCTGCTAATGCTATTTACAAAGCCCCTTCCAGGGAAATGGTTACATCTTGGTGCCTCCATTCATGCCTACACTTCTGTAGCTGGGAGAGAAGATGGTCTCCAGAGAGGAGCATAGTTTTCTGTTTCTTCTCCCTGGCTGCTGCGTAAGGAAAAGTTCAAATTTGTTTAAAATGCCCAGAACTGCTGCTCAATTAAAGTTCAAAAAACATCAAATAAAGGCAAGAAGGCAGAGGTCAGATGTCCTGGTCCCTTGGTCCCTGTGACAGTTCTCCTGCTCCTTGTCCTGGGGAGGACAGAGTGTGAGTTCAGCCCAGAAGGCAGCAGAGAAGGGATGGTGCTGTGGGATTGTGCCTCAGAGCTTTGACAGCAGCACGAGCGCCCCAGCAATCTTGGCTGCTGCCAGCACAAGGAGGAGAGGTTCTCACTGAAATTGGATGGGAATCCTTTTCTTTTAAGATACCAAATCTCATTCTGCACAATCTGCTTGCAAGCCCACCGCCAGTTCTGCTCGGTGATTTTCTGCTGGGAAGTGCTGCTGCATTTCAAGGCTGGCTTTCTCCACACTCATTTTCCAGCCCTCTTGTTAGGCTCTATTTTGCAGGGTCAAAAGGCCCTTTACTCTCAAGACTCCTCTCCATGTAGATACTCTTAAAACTAACGATAAAAATCTCCTCTCCATCTTTTAATAAGATAATGAATAGAGTTCTTGGTGCTTCAGGTCGTGTAACTCATTTCCCATGCCCTGGATCATTTTCCTAGCCTTCCTCTGAGGTCTGTGTAACACCTTCCAGTCAGTGTCACAGGTGGGTGAGGCCTCCAGCAGCCATCACTCCCTCCTCAGGACAGAGATGAGGTTACTCCTCTGATTCCATTTGATTCTTTCCATGTGCACAGGGCTGTCCTTGCGCTGCCCAGCTCAGAGCTCCCTTTGAGGCTGCTGCCCCACCATGACCCCAGAGCCATCCCCTTCCCAGACAGGACCTCCCATTCTGCAGCTAGAAATAAACACAGGCAGGAGATCTTTCTCCTTTTTACTGCCTTTATTAAAAGTGATCAGCTCTGGTGGGGAGAACCGACGGGTCCACACTCACACAGTGACGGGTCCACACTCACACCAGGAGTAACTTGGAGGAAGAGGAAGAGTGCAGAGGAGTGCAGCTTTGTCCACTGGTCTGCAGGCAGGGCTGGGGGTTTCATCCTTTCCAGAGCATTAAGAAACCCCTTAGGTTTTGGTGTAAATTCAAGGTCCTCTGTCTTGGTGGATACTGGATTCTGTTCTTCACGTGTAGACATTGCTTTGATTCATCAGTTTTGTGTTAGCTCGTTGTTTTTAGGGGTTTTTGGCTAGGTTTGGTGAGGGGTCTCTCCTGTTGCATGCTGGCTCCGATGTCATTTGCATGCCGACTCAATGTCCCTTCCCCTTCACTTTCTGGGTGCCATCCTCCAGGAAGCAGCAGGGTGCCACTGACAAAAGGGGGAATTCTTAACCATTAATGACAGGTAGTTAACCAAAACGACAGGTGATTACAGCATCAAACAGTTAGAACTCCACCCTGGCAGCCACTGGCCCAAGCTGTGAGCTCTGAAACCTTTAAAAAAGATGGGCAACTTTTCTATTCATAACAGCTCCATCAGCACTTTTCCTTCCCAGGTGCAGCAGCTGACTGTGTTTAATCCAAGTGCTGGGCCTGTCCCCTGCACACAGCACTGCTGGACCACACCTCAAATCCTGCCTTTGGTTTTGGGCTCCTCACTGCAAGAAGGTGCAGAGAGTGGCCAGAGGAAGGAATGGAGCTTGTCTGGAGCACAAGGGGGGTGAGGAGCAGCTGAGGGAGCTGGAGGGGCTCAGCCTGGAGAAAAGGAGGCTCAGGGCAGACCTTGCAGAGCTTTGGCCCCTTCTACAAGCAACAAGCTACAGAACCAGAAAGAATGGCCTTGAGTTGCACCAGAAGGTTAGACTGGATAGTAGGGAAAGCTTCTCCATGGAAAGGCTTGTCAAGCACTAGAAAAGTGAGAGAGCTCATGGCTATTATTGATCTGTCCTTTGAAACTGAAAGGTGAGGAACCCTCAGTGCCCCAAGGGCTGCAGGAAGGGGAAAGTGCACCACAAACCAATACAGACACACATACAGCAAGGCTGAAGGGAATTTTAGCAAACATTTAACATTTCCCTTCTTCTGAGTTGCTTTTTTTTTTTAAAGAGCAATGAAGAATAATCTTGTCCTTCAGAGGAGATATATTCCACTGGATGGACTATTTTTTACAATAGCTGATGCCCCTGCCAGCCCAGAGGAAGGCAAACTGAGTGATTAGAAGAGTCTAAAACTATTGCTGGAAGTGAAAAAGGACGTGGAGCAAGGACAGTTATTTTTAAGCTGTGCAGCAGCATTGCATGATGATTCAACAGCACAAAAGTTACAATTTCTTGTTGATCACACTTTTTTTTCCCCCTCTCTCCTATAGCCAAACTTGCAATCTGTGCCTTATGAATTACCACAGTGGCTACCAAAGAGAAGGAAGGGACCAGTTTATTACAAAATTCAATTGTTGGCACTTGAGCTCCTGGGAATTGCACCTGAGTGCAATTTGTATTTGCAGATGTTAATGCTGAATGAAAGGAAGCCCCAGAAGAGGACAGGAAAGTGCAGATAATTTTGGCTGTACAAGGTACCTGGAGGAGGGGTGAGTGCATTTGTGAGCTGCAGTTGATGGCACGGATGGCAGAGCCAAGACTTTCTCTTTATCACCCCAGATCCTCCAGCCAAGGGCAGTGGCCAGAAACAACCTCGAAACAGGTTTCAGGAGATGATAAAAGTTTAAAAGGAGGGGGAGGCAAGGGAAGATATATCCATTGGTGCTAAATGGAATAAAGAATTATACACAAAGAGAGCGAGCCCGCAGCAGCTGCAGTCAAGAAAACAAATCAACCATTTATTACTTCTCCTTCAGTGTCTTTAAATATTTATGGAATGCCATCCATAACCAAGTTAATTGTGAATGGCTGATGGTGTATTTGCAGAGCCTTCTTTCACCTGCAAGCAGCAGAACTGCTGTGAAAGGGACTTTTCATCAATGACAATAATTACATGGCCCCTAACAGCTCTCTGTGCCTCATGGCATAATCCAGTGCAGCTACTGCCACAGGGCTTTGCTGGTGAGTGGAGCCCAGGAAAGCCAAGGGGATGGCAAGAACACAGTTCCATGTGTCTGTGCATGCAGGGTGAGGCTCCTCTTGGAGAACAAACCAGCCCCACTTTGCCAGGCAGAGACCTGTGAGCATCCACAGCTGAGAAAATCAAAAAGCTCAGTGCTCCCTGCCATTTACAAGAGAGGAATTAATCCAGAGTGCCCTCATTACTGCTGGTAGCACCTTGCTTAACTCAGTATTTAAATAAAAATAAGCAAAGAACGAACCCCAACCTGCTCCTTGTGCAGTGACCCGGTGTCAGAAATGAAGAATTCATCTCCACACTGATTTAATCATATCAGAAAGATGGATGCCAGGATTCATTACTGTGACAAAATGTTTATTGTTTAATCACATTATCTGCCAGCTCCCGGGGAGGCTGAGGGAGGTTTATGTGACACAGACCTGCCACAGGGATCACAGGAGCTGCCCCTGCCTGCTGCTCTGCACACACGTGGCCCTGGGATGTTCCTGCTGTCCCCAGGTGAGGCTCAGCACCTGAAAGTGGCCCCACACACCTCCTTTAGTGCTAATCTGGCTGGGTGTTTTACCTATTCCCTTCCTTTCACCATGTGGGCACGGTCTGTTCACCCAGTGCACAGAAAAAGGGCAGCAGCAAACAGGTACCACATTGAAAGAGGGTTTCTGATTCCTTTCCACACTTTTCTGTGAAATCCTGTTGCTTGCTGAAGTTGAAATCCAAAGAAGGTTTTCTTTTTGCCAATTCACAGCTTTTCAAGGCTAACACCCCATCAAGGTCTGCCAGACTTCCTTCAGCCAAAATAAGCATAAGAATAAAAAATCTGCTTAAGGTATTTCTGAAGCATTTTCCATTTTGGTGACATCTAACAGATTTTCATGTTCTGCTCAGCTCAGATGAGAAAGACAGTGAACAAAGCCTTGCTGTATGTGTGTTTGTATTGGTTTGTGGTGCACTTTCCCCTTCCTGCAGCCCTTGGGGCACTGAGGGTTCCTCACCTTTCAGTTTCAAAGGACAGATCAATAACAGCCATGAGCTCTCTCACTTTTCTAGTGCTTGACAAGCCTTCCCATGGAGAAGCTTTCCCTACTATCCAGTCTAACCTTCTGGTGCAACTCAAGGCCATTCTTTCTGGTTCTGTAGCTTGTTGCTTGTAGAAGGGGCCAAAGCTCTGCAAGGTGTCCCCTGAGCCTCCTTTTCTCCAGGCTGAGCCCCTCCAGCTCCCTCAGCTGCTCCTCACCCCCCTTGTGCTCCAGACAAGCTCCATTCCTTCCTCTGGCCACTCTCTGCACCTTCTTGCAGTGAGGAGCCCAAAACCAAAGGCAGCTGGTTTTACTGTGGGTGACACAGAACCACAGAAGGGTTTGGTTGGAAAGGACCTTAAAATTCATCCAGGGCCACCCCTGCCCTGGCAGGGACACCTCCCACTGTCCCAGGCTGCTCCCAGCCCTGTCCAGCCTGGCCTTGGGCACTGCCAGGGATCCAGGGGCAGCCCCAGCTGCTCTGGGCACCTGTGCCAGGGCCTGCCCACCCTCCCAGGCATCAATTCCTTCCTGAGAATCTTCCAGAGAACAGGTAAAATGTTGGATCCTGCTCCCAGCTGGCAGCAGAGCTGTGTCCCACCAGGAATCCCTGCAGCTGGGGTGCAGAACTGGGACAACTCTCCTACACACCCTGCTCAACAGAGCTGTAAATACACAACCATGCTCTCCCAAGCTCACAGCTCCTGTTGTTAGCACACATCTTTCACAAAGACAATCAGCCTCGAGCTAAGGGCCTCAAATGATGGAGAATCCACCTTGCTGCTGGGTAATTTATTTCAGTGGTTAATTACTCTCTGCTAAAAATGTGCACCATATTTCTAGTCTGCACTTCTGCAGCAACTGCTTTAAAGCAAGTTTTTAAATGAGTTCAAATACATGCTGGAGCAGGACTTAGGGAGTTAATTAATACTGTTTGGATAGCCAGACAGTGGAGGCATGTTCAATAAAGCTGACATTTATGTATCACTATCAATTCACAAAGATGAAACACTGAATTCACTTGCAAAGCAACAGGCTTGTGGATTTTTAGACATCTTAGTAGAATTTCAATAAAGCTATAAAGAATAATCTACTTAATTTCCACCAAACCCTCTCTCTCTCTATGATGTAAGGGTAGAACAGTTTTATTTCTCATAATTTAGGAAAAAATATTCACTCTGTAGTCCCTTGCAAGCCTGAGCTGAGAAATATTTATCTTACTATTTGAATTTTTTCCCCATGATTTATAAATGCTGCTGTCTTTCCCCAGAGATGGGCACGAGGCTCAGATTCCTGACATTGATTGATTCAAGGGGGAAAAGTTTGTCACATTTGATCTGACAAGGCAAGCACATGCAATCCTTGGACAGATGTACCAGGGAGAGAAGTCATATTTTTATCTTGAGCAGGGTTTTGGTCAGATGTTATCCGAGTTCAGATCCTGCAAGAAATTATTGTGAATATGTAAAGAGAAATAATCTGCTGGGAGAAAAAGTCTCCCCAAGTTTTGCACGGACAGAATAGCTCTGGACAACTCATTTATAGCAATTCTCCTTGAGATTCACACCCTGCCTGAAGGGAATGGACAGAACTTTTCCATGGTTTCCAAATCAGTCAGACCAACAAATCTGAGGCATTTCCTAGAAAATGCCAAGACATGCAAATATTTCTGCTATCACTCAAAGACAAATCTCCTCTTCCTTCCCCCCACCAATATGCAGCCATCAGAAAAAGCAAGATTTAAAGGGATTTCACACTTCCATAAAAATAACCCACAAGTCACTCCTGTGAGCTGCCAAACTGAGCTGACCACTAGGAAAGGCCAAGAACTGATGTTTTTTCTATCCCATGAAGAATGATGGGACATATTGGCATTAAAATCAATATAAAGCTTATAACTCACATCAGTTTTGAAAACTCAAGATTTTTGTCTTTTGTGGTTTGGATCTTTTCAAATATTTCAGTTCAATTTAATTTGAATCAGCTCAGTTCACTCTGTTCCACTGGTTTGTTTTGCTTTTTTAACCATATTATTATTAAGGACAAATAAAGAAAACCCAGATATTTTATCCAGCAAAAAAGCAATAACCAAAGCCTAGAAATTTACACTTGGATTACTAAAAAAAAAAAATCAATAACAATTTTTCCTGTGAATAACTCCATTCACTTTTCATGAACTGAGAATTCCATTCCAAATGAAATGGAATTTTGTTTGAAAAAATTCCCAACCAGCCCCAGCAAATATTTCTTTTTGTGTTTGTAAATCTTTCCTGCCTCCCACTACAAGTACCTGTGGTGCTTCGATGAAGACCTCCTATCTCACCCAATAAATCCAATGTACCTGTCTCCAGATGTGGGAAAACAGCAGCATGCCAACATGTATCCAAGTAAAAATTACTTCAGCAAGCATTTCTCCTTTGTTTTACTGAGAACAACCTGGCAAGCCTTCCAGGGAGCTGACCCTGAAGCAAAACAGATGCACAGAGCCTTGCAACACCTACATCTTCATTTCCTATGTTTTGCTTTTTAGAAGAAGTGTAGGTGTCTAATGGAGCTTGGGAAAGCCACATTTTCCTTCAACTACACAGTCAAAGTAAATCAAGAGTGTCGAGTAAAGAGAAACTAATTCTATTTTTCTTGCTTCCAGTAGGAAGGAGAATTGTCTGTCCTCCCCTTCTTGCCCCAAGCAACAGTCTTGGCAGCAAAGAATATTTTTTCATAAAGCATAATGCAGAAGCAGCTCTCATTCACTCCAGCAAATCCTGTTTAATCCTTGGATTTGTATCGTTTGCTGACTAGACTGAGAAATTTGGCCGCATCTAATCCTTTGGCTTCTGAAGAAAAATGGCTTATTTAAATATTTAGCTGCACTTTGTCAATAGCAGCGGGCTGGGGGTGATGGATGACTGCAATTATGCTGGGTGCATCTCCATTAACGTGCCACTTTCCCCAGGTATGGAGTCTGCCTCTTGTGTGCTTTGTTTAATGATCACGACTGAGGAGGAATTTTAATGACCCCTCAGCAGCCGGTGCTCACTTGAGGTTGGATATTATTCAGTGGTGTGGGAGTAGCTGGTGAGCTGGGATGATCAGAGCAGTGGATTAGACACATCCTCTGCAAACAAGTTGACTCAGGCCTGGTGACACCCTGAGCTGCAGCAGGTGGAACGCACCAGGAGACAGCCTCAGTTCCAGCCAGGAAAGAAGAAACAGCTCCCAATGCTCTGCTGTGAAAAATGCCTATTTTATGGTTGGCTTTTTGCAAATATTCAAGTGAATATTATATGTGTTGTGTTAGAAAGTTATGCTTAATTCTCTTAAGTAGTGTGTTAAATATAGTTTTTGGTTATGACATAAGGTTAAAATAGAAACTCTGCTATGTAGGATATTTTTTTAAAGAAAGGACTCACACCAAGACAGCAGCCACACCACAGGACACCTCAGTCTTTCAGAGAAAGAGAATTTATTGCTCCATTATCAGAAGAAATGAATTTCTTCCTAGCCTAGCCAAGGGTCGAAGGCCCCTTAAGATTAAGAGGAAGAAGCTGACACTGCCCAGACAGAATCCTGTGTTTGAATGGAATTCATGCATCATGGATGAGGTGTATGAATATGCAACAGGTTGTTGCTTTTAAGGGTTAATCCTCTGTTAATGGGGGACCTTTTTCAGGCTTATTTTGCCAAGAAAAGGTACCCAGACTGTCCATAACTCTTTGTTTCTATTGTCTCATATTGTCCTAGTCCAAATTGTCCAACTTATTATTACTCTAATTGTATTACTATTTTTATAAGCATTTTTTAATAATTAAACTTTTAAAATTTTAAAAACAAGTGACTGGCGTTTTTCACATCTGCCATGCAGTTTTCAGTCCATCATGTGATGAGAGCACTCTGCACTGCTCACCAAATTACTGTCAGCCAGGTATCTCTCTCATAAGCCATTTTTTATGGATCTATTTCTATGGATCTATAGGGAGACAGAGATAGAGAGAGCAAGAGTGAAGGCAGACTGTAGGAATGTGCCTCCTGCTGACAGAGTGACAAAACTCTCCTTTGTCCCCTCAAAAAGGAAAGAAGCCCAGAAGTTTGTCTCCTCAATGAGGTGAAAAAGCCACCTCATAGGACCTGGGGGACTTCACCTCAAACTTGAGGATGGCCAATTGGACAGGAGCCAAAAAGTCCTGCCTGGGCAATTTGCTAGAAAAAGAAGTGAACAAAGAAACCAATGGCTTTTGTGGGGTGTTTCACCAGGAGCAAGAACCTCTGGCACCTGGCTTGGTTTTTCTCTGTTTGTTATTTTGCCTTTTATTAAACCTTTTTGTTTCCAGCACTGCAACAGAAGCCATCCTGCTGGTTTTTATGCCTCCAAAGGTAGCTGAGCTATCTTGGTTGTGTTGTAGACCTCCAAGGGCTTGTGAGACCTGGCTCAAAAAGGCTCCTATAACACCAGACATCCCTCCCTCACCTGTACCAGGAGATGCCTCCAGCACACCAGGGCTGGTCTCAGCAGTGATCTGCTGCTGCCCCTGACATCAGGCAGGGTTTGCTGCGTTTACAGAAGGATGTCCAGGATATTTTCATGCTCACCCCTCTCCCCTGGCTTTCCAGAGGGGGATGGAAGAGCCCTTCTGCTCCAGAGTGGAGCATGGCTCTATGGCACACACTGAACTGGGCACTGAGCACAAGTGCAAACACTCTTGGCTCCTCTGGCTGCCAGAAAAAGTGAGTCAGGAATAAATCTGAGGCCATTCCACTGCTGCTCAGCCTTGGCATGATCATCTGAAACCTAGTGGGTCCACTTGTACCTCACAGGCCATTGTTAAGGCAGAGACAAAGAGCCTGGGAATCAATGAAAACAGGGGCCAGAGCTACCAGAGAAATTTGAGTGTAACCTCCAGTATTTTCCCCTCTTTTCTCCTCTTGTCTGGGCCAGGGGTCCTGTTCCTGTTGCTATTCTCTATGTACTATACATGTAAAGTGAATTTATTAGACTGCTGTTTTTAATGCTCTTCTTTTGCTTTTCTTCCACACACAGGCCTCACATGAACCATTTCCTTCTGGTCAGAGCAGCACATATGAAAGAAATGGTCTGGATGGATTATTCCATGTTAATATTGCTGTAAAAGGTGTGAGGTGAAATGTGACAATCTAGTAAATCCCAGATATTTTGTGTTTCATGTGCAGGTGGTGCAAATATTGGAAAGTCAAGTGGATGCTCAGAGGACAGATAAAAACAAAACAGATCTTTGAATGTAATTTCATTCTAGGGTAACAGACACCCTTTAAAAACACAACATGATCTATAAACTGTATTATTACACTGAAGAATTGAGGGCAATCCTGACAACTAACAGGGCATTAACAAAGAATTTCTACATTAGAGCTGTTCTGTCCATCCTTGGTGCACGTAGGATTTGGAGTCACAAAAGGCAGCTCAGTGTTCCTGATACATTTTGGAAGTAGCAATAAAATCCATTTGAAATCTGCCTCCTCACAAATACAGGCTGGACCAGTATAATTTTCCTATCTGTTTCTCCTGCTACAAGGTATTATTTGCATTGGAAAGAACCCTGTACAGAAGGTGTGATGGGCAGGTTTAATCAGTCAGTCCACAGACCTGACTGCCATCCTCCACCCCAGCTTTCACTGCAAAGAAATATGCAGAGGCCACCTTAAAACATAATTAAAGGCAGACCACACAAGGGATCCAAACAGCTCAGCCATCTATTAATGGAAATGATGGATGCTCTGTATTAACCTTGCTGCTGTTGCAGCCCTACATACAGAGAGAGCAGCAGCCCTGTGAGCCATCCAGTGAGGTTACCTCCTGCAAATTGTATTAATAATTCACTTGTCTGTGTGAGCAAATCCCTCCTTCCCAGGCCAAAAGGTTGCTCTAATTTAATGGTGCAAGGTTCAGATCTCCATATGCTCCTGCAGGCAGAGATGAAGCAGAAAACCTGCAGGTTGGCAGCCACCCTTTCCTGGGCTCTGTGCAGCAGCCAGAGGCTGCCCAACCTTTCTTGTGGGATGTAGTGCCAGGACAAGGGGGAATGCCTTCAAACTGACAGAGGGCAGGGTTAGATGGGATATTGGGAAGGAATTCTTCCCTGTGAGGGTGGGCAGGCCCTGGCACAGGTGCCCAGAGCAGCTGGGGCTGCCCCTGGATCCCTGGCAGTGCCCAAGGCCAGGCTGGACAGGGCTGGGAGCAGCCTGGGACAGTGGGAGGTGTCCCTGCCATGGCAGGGGTGGAACAGGATGGGCTTTAAGGTCCTTCCCCACCCAAACCATTCTGTGGTTCTGTGATGACAGAATCAAAGCTGGGGATCTGCAGTCTGGCCTTTTCCGGTGCAATAGGATCCCATACACAGCCCTGGGAAAGACCTGGCAGTCCCAGGGCTATGGGCATTTTCTGATGCAAGAGGCAGGTCTGCAATTCAGCAGAGATCCCATGTGCTGCAAACATACCAAAAGTAATTTAAAAGAAAATCAAAGTATCACCTGTGTTCTTCAAAACCTACTTTATGTTGGCTTATACCCCATTTCTTAACTGACAGCGTTGACCTCTTCATGCCCCTGGGGTGAGATAGGAGAGAGGGGAAAGGAAAGCACAGGGGGCAGAAGATGAGGAAGCAATCATAGAATATCCTGAGCTGGAAGGGACCCACAAAGTACATCCAGAGTAGCTCCTGTCCCTGCACAGAGCCCCAACAGCCCCACCCTGGGCATCCCTGGGAATGGTGCTCAAACCCTCCTGGAGCTCTGGCAGCCTCGGGGCCGTGCCCATTCCCTGGGCAGCCTGGGCAGTGCCAGCACCCTCTGGGGAAGGGCCTTGCCCTGGTATCCAGCCTAAACAACCAACAACCTTTGAGAAATGCCCCAAATCTGAGGGGGCAGGAAGAGTGATGGATCTCAAGACTGCCATACTTTTTTAAGCGTTTGTACTCCCTTGTTGAACGTCACCAATCCTCCATCATGGCAACCAGTGAAGTGTTACACTGCCTTGCCTTTTGCCTACCTACACAGCCTAATTTGGAGTTACCTGCTAACAGTCATTTAATCCACTGCAGAGATTTGGTGCCATTTTCACTCCTGGAGCATCATTTGACAACATGTCAAGTGGGAGCAGCACAGACCGAGGCTGAGAAATCCGGCTGTCCACAGGAAACGTGGGTGGCAGAAGCAGGGAACCTGGAAGGATCCAAGAGAAGGTGGTAATTGCCCAGGAGCAGAGATAATTGAAGCACACTAGCCTTACATGAACCCCTGCAATTACATTTTCTTTCCATGCACAATGCAGCTGCCCCACTCCTTGAGAGAGACTCAGGGCGTGTGGTGACTTTAAAGCCCAGATCAGGGAGTTTAGCTCTGAAGATAAAAACACTGTGGCTTTAACTGGGAAGGGTTTAACATGGCTGGAAACCATAAATGTTATGGCTTCCCAGCAGTACAGCAACCATCACTGTGAACACATGGCTGTGATGCCAGCTGTGAGTGCCTGTGCTGGATGTAATTGCTTTTTTTCCTCCTGGTGTTCTTCATCAACCACTCAACCAACATATGAAGCAGAGGAATTTGCCATATGAAAGAGGAAATCTTGCACAAGATTTGCTCCAGTTTCTCTCAGTGTTGATCTGATACGAAGAGAAATAGCAACAAGAGATTACAGGATGTAGAAACAAGAAAAGATTGCTTGCCTAAAACCCTGGTTGAATCAAAAGTCACAGGGAAAAAAACTGTGTGAGCTTTTTCCATTTGCCATTTTTCCTAAGGAGCCCTGAGTCTGAGCTCTCTGAGGAGAGCTACCACACACCTGGAAATACAGAACCAATGTGTGGATGTGACTCCAAAGCAGTGGTGACAGCCAGGTTTGCAGCTGCTGGCTGCCCATGCCAGGTGTAGCCTCTTCCATCTCTGACCCTTCAGATCCTGCTGCAGCTCCTTGAGCTGCTTTGTAGCTTCACAAAGACCTCCCAAATCTGCTGCCTTCCACGTCCACCCTCCCTGCTTTGTACATTCTTGTCCATGGTACATCTTTGCTCTCTTCCCTCTCCCCAGCCTTGACCAGGATTCAGCTCCAGCTCTGCTCACACAGCCGTGACTTGAACAGCCCAGAGCTCAGCCTGCCTACACAACACAAACAAGAACCAAACCCAATAAAATCCACCCCCCTTCCACTGCACATAAAGCAGGCAGTGGCAGACCCTGGAATCACAGAATGTCCTGAGCTGGGAGGGACCCCCAGGATCACCCAGGGCAGCCCCAGCCCTGCCCAGACACCCCAACAGCCCCAGCCTGGGCATCTCTGGCAGCTCCTGCAGCTCTGGCAGCCTCGGGGCTGTGCCCATTCCCTGGGGAGCCTGGGCAGTGCCAGCACCCTCTGGGGAAGAGCCTTTCCCTGGGATCCCAACTAACCCTCCCCAGCAGATGACTTTTCCAGCTGTTCCTGAGCCACCCAGCATGAGGCAGAAGTTTTCCCTTCCCTCCGTGGGTTTGAATGACACAGGGAGTGAAGACAGAAACCTGAATGTTTCTGTTTATAGAGTAAGGCAAATGTCACAGCTGTGGAGGGACATTTCACAGCCTATGGACCCTGAGGACAGAAATGCAGAAAGAGGCTGCCAAGTGATGTGTTTCTTGTTTCCAGACACCAGCTTTTCCAGGCACCCTCTGGACCTGCCTGAGGAGTTGTTCTCCCCAGCTCCTGGATAAATCTGTGACAATTGCAATGGAATTCTGGAATTCTTTACTTTATTTTGCCCAATTTTTGTTTACAGAATCTAATTTGTATTGAACTATGAATATTGTGGGCTTGGGAATCTACTTTCTACAGCTGATTCTTTGATGGAAACAATACTTTCTTTCCCCTCAGCTGAAATGAAAGGTTTTTCTCCAAGGGGGAAAAGTACATTGACATCCATTCCAGATTTGTTATTCAGCAAACAGTCCAATTCAGGGTGTCAGCTTCCCCGTTGATTTGCAATATAGACTGTGAGATTCTGTTATCCTGCTGCCATTTACTCTGCACACTTTCACTGTAGAGAGCTCCTGACCCTACTGAATTCGGCTCAAGAGTTACCATAGGAAAAAAATACAAGGCAGTGCCTTAAAAGGGAACTTGAAAACGGCCAGTTTGTTATTCATTTGTTTAAATGAAAGTGCTGATGATTGTTTTCCCCAGAAAGCCCGATGGTTACTTATAGATACATTTAAAAGAGGGAGAAAGGTGTTAAAACAAGAAGAACTTATTACTTCGTTGACACTTGTTGGGAAATAACAACAAGTAAAAATGCCTGAAGCTGCTCAGCCCAAACAGCTTCAGAAACAAACATTAACATTACAAACACTGCATGAGGACAGAAGAAGGATCTCACAGATGTGGTGTTTGTAATTTCAATTGTGGTATGAGCACTGTTTATGAAGACTTCAACAGATACATGCCAGAGCCCTAATTTGGACCTTTCATTTTCATGTGGAAATAATACTAAAAAAAAACTTGTTTGTTCTCTCTCTGGCTGCTCCCAGGTACCTTTCGAGTCAGTCAGTTCTTTTTAACAAGCAAACAGCACTTTTTGTTACAAGAACTTCTGAATGAAGCCCCGTTCAGAATGACAAATAAATGTGAACATCATCTTCTGAGATAATTAGCAGGAAACTTCAGCAACAACTCTGACTCCTAGAATTTTAATGGCAAGAGTAACCTTTGCAGCACAGGGTTGAATTTCCTCTTTAATTTAGAGCTACTCATAAATAGAAACAAACACCAAAGCCAGAAATTATGGGACTCCATCCCCCTGAGTTTGCAATGAAAACCTCGTCCACCATCAGCGCTTTAACACTCCCAAGTACTGATGAAGGCAAAGCTCTGTCCTCCACTGCCATCTCCATTTCTCTCTGCCCTCTGGCACATCATGGTGCCTTTCCCAACACTGGGAGAACACAAAGGCATGGAGCTGTGGGGAGAACAAACCTTGGAACTGCCCCAGAAGGAAGTGTCCAAAGCCAGGCTGGATGGAGCTCTGAGCAACCTGGTCTAGTGGAAGGTGTGGAAGGCATGGAGGGCTGGAACAAGATGATCTTTAAGGTCCCTCCTAACCAAAACCAGCCTTTGATTCTATGAAAAGCAGAGGAAGAATAACCAAGGCTAACAGTGATGTTCATCATGGGGAAAGGCCAGGGCAGCCTTGAGGGACTCAGGACAAATTGCCTGGGACACAGCCCTTGGGGAGGACCTGTCTGGGCCCTGATTGTTACAGAAAGCCACTGCTGAAGAAAAGAATAATTTGGGTTTAGATCATGCCTTTCAGACCTGAGCTGTGGCAAAATAACTTGAGAGACGAGCTGCAGTGCCCTTTATGTCTGGAGAAGTGAGGCAGGCTTTCCATGCACAGCAGCACCTTGCAGCCTGTGCCAGCAGAAGTGTTCTGCTGAGCAGGAGGACTCTGGATCTAGAGGCAGGAGTGGGGCAGTTTGTTCTACTGCCTCTGCCAAGGATGCTCCTCACAATCTGTCCTGCTCTGCCTCATCACTACAGCAGGACCAGCAGTGACAGGGACACGCCAGCCCCACCCTGGGGCCAGCACAGCCAAAGGGTGCAAGAATCCATGTGCCCATTCATGTGTCCTGCCCAGGCCTAAGTGTGCCCCTGAGCTCTCAGGTTTCTGTGCTTGAGATGACCCCAAGGTATCAGAAAGTCTCTTTTTTCCCAGCCCCATGACCAAAGAAGTCGAGATTCCTCGGTTCTGCTTTTCACGGTTGTTTATTTTCTCTTATCTGTTCCATTCTTTCTCTGAGCTGCTGAGATCTGTCCAGCAGGTCAGGTTGTGGCACAGTCCCTGCCCTTGGGGTGGTGTTAACTTTTTATACTAAGAACTACCTGTGCTTTATTTACAATAATTTTCTAATACCTATCATCTGTGTTAGACAGTCTGTCTCTACTCTAAACCAATCCAGAAGTGCCACCATCACAGCAGAAGATGGAGGACAAGAAGAAGGAGGACAGGACACGCCCAGATTCCTCCATCTTGCCTCTTGAACCCCCATTCTAAATCCCCAAACTTCTACTTTTTCACACTGTGACAAATTCACTGTCATTCTACTCAAACTCTTGTGACTTGCAAATCCTCACACAAAGTTGGGAATTGTTTCCATGGGTTACAATCAAAGGCACAGGGGTCTTTGGTCTCTGAGCCTCCTGCCAGGGTTTTGAATCACCCAGGGCAGCCAGAGGGATGTCCTGGGTCCCTACATGGAGCAAACAGGTTTAACCCCTGAGAGTGCCCAGCAACACCCACGGGATCTCAGCGAGCTGCTGCTCTCTCTGGGTGGCCCTGCTTGCAGTGACAGTGACAGTGACAGTGACAGTGACAGTGGAATCCTTTCCAGGACTGCTCCTGCTGGCTGGGATGGCTGCAGGCAGAACCACTTGTCTCATTTGGAAGGACAAGCTGCACATCCCCACTGGGCATGTTTCCTTGGGTTGCCTTCTCCAGCAGCAGAGCTGCCCAGCCTCCAGCTAACCTGCAACCCAAACAACTGTGCTGGAAGGGAATCTGCCTGAAACCCAGCCTGAGACACATGAATAAAGCAAAGCCAATTTGTTATCTCGGATTAAACCCTCAGTGACTTCAGCAGAGCTCGACTTGATGTGGGGGTTTCATCAGCCCCAAAGTTCAGGGCAAACATGGCAGAAATATGTGCAAGGAAGCCCTGCAAGTCAGGATGATTGGCTCTGTCTTGGATGAGGAGAAATTCACAGCCTGTGCTCTGCAGAGGAATGGATGTAAATTATTGTAAGCAAAACCTAGCAGCTTGTTTACAGTGTGTGTTACCTAAATTATGTCAATATTTCTCTCATTTTTTTTTTGTCAAGCCCTCCTTCACATGCAAACAAATCCCTCTCCCACCCCTCAGCTTTCAAAAAAAAATCAAGCAACCACATATCCTCTTCGAGTGCCAGTCAATCATAGGTTTCAAAGCATTAGTAGGAGAAGAAAATATCTATTTTTTTGCTTTTGAAATGAACACAAAATAAAAAAAAAAAACAACTGTAACATCAGACCATCATTAGCGAGTGTTTAATCAGAAACAACAGATTGGCCTTCAATCATCACTAATGACAACTTCTCTGCTGTGAAGTCTGACTGTGCAGGCAAGCACAGGAGAGCTCTCAGAACCTGACACACAGGGCTTTAATAATACTCTCTGTGACCTGTAATTCCATTTGTCCTATAGAATCACTGTACCTGGCATGTCCAGGGCCATTTCTTATGTCCCCTCCTGAAAGGGAACAAAATTACAATGGATACCTTCTCATGCTTCACTGAAGTAAAGCCAGTAATGAAGGGAGTTAGTTGGATTTTGCTACACAATCAGGAGGAACAGCAATAACTCTTCCCAGCAGCCAGAAAGTTCTGGAGGTATATTGTTTTCTCCAGCTATCTGAAATAAATCCCAGGGGGTAATTACAGAACAGAGAAATAACACATAAATCCTGTTTAATTGACAACACTGAGAAAAAAAAAGAACCACAGCAGAGTTGCAGAGTTTCATCCCTCCTCCTGCACTCCTTGTGCTGCTCCTAATGTCCCTGGGACATCTGGAAACCAGGGAGGGTCAGACCCAGAAATCTCAGCCTGGATGGGGAATCTGCCTTTATGTAAAGCTCTTATGGGAAAGCATCCATCTCAATCGCAGGTAATGGGTTATAGGGAAAACCAGCAGAGCAGAAAACTGGTATCAGCCTAGATTATCTCCCTGCAGGACTTGTGACCCTGCAGGAAAGGATTCTTCCCACAGACTCAGAGCTGCAGCTCCCACAGCACAGGCACTGGGCAGGGTGTGCTGGTGCCGGGCAGGCAGAGCAGGGAGAGCTGGAATTCTCATTCCTGCCCTGCCTGCTGAGCTTCCCTGCCACAGCAGCACAGCCCAGACCCACAGGGTTTCCAGCTGAGCCCTCCAGGCAGCAAAGGGCCTGAAAGGAAAGGATCTGTGTGGTTTTGCTGTCCTGGAATCAGCATTTGAAGGCAAACTCCTTGGCAAAAGCTGGGTGTAGTCGCTCTTCATCCAGCAGTTTATAGGTAATCCAGTGCTGGAAGGGGCAGCATATCCTGGAGCAGGATATCCAATGTACTCTAGCCTTTGTCACTGACCTCTACATCATGACCTTTAGGGAAAAAAAAAAATAAAAACAAAGAGAATGAAAGGGGCTGGAAATGCTCCCTGAGCTGTCTGAGAGCTCTGGTGGTGGGCTCAGTGTCTCAGAGCAGCCACAGGAGCCCTTCCTGGCACTGACACCTGCAGGGCAGCACTTGGTGCTCACTCACTGTTCCTGGTACCACCCAGAGCAGAGGAGGCAGAGCAGCTGTGCAGTGCCCCAGTGCCACACTGCCAGCTCCTACAGCAGCACTGCAGGCATGCTCAGCTGGGGTGCTGTTGGTGGGTCCCCAGGATGAGGGAAGATATGAGAATCCTGACTCCATGTCTCAGAAGTTTGATTTATTATTTTATATATTATATATATTATATTAAAATATACATATTATATATATATTATAATATATACTTTATTATTATATAGTATAGAATAATATACAATATTATTATTATACATTATTAATATATATTATTATATATAATAATATAATAATATAATAATATATATAACATTATAATAAATATATAATATTATATTATATAAAATTATATATTTATATATTAGATAATATATATAATATATTATATATATTATAATTAAAATAAAATTATGTATTATATTAAAATAAAATTATATACTAAAACTATGCTAAAGAAAAGAGAAAGGACACATGAGAAAGCTAGAAAGGAAAGGAATGAAGAATAAAAACCTGTGACTGACCAGAGTGCTGACACAGCTGGACTGGGATTGGTCATGAAGTAAAAACAATCCACATGAGACCAATCAAAGATGCACCTGTTGATAGACCATCTCCAGAGCATATTCCACAGTCATCAGATAATTATTGTTTACATTTCTTTTCTGAGGCTTCTCAGCTTCTCAGGAGAAAAATCCTAGCAAAAGGATTTTCATAAAATATGTCTGTGACACACAGGGACTTCTGACAAGAGCATGTAGTGACAAGGGGGAATGGCTTCAAACTGACAGCAGGTTTAGAGGAGACATTAGGAAGGAATATAATATTATTTAGAGGAGCTATTAGGAGGAAAATAATTCTGTCCTGTGCCAGTGGTGAGGCCCTGGCAGAGGCTTGCCACAGAAGCTGTGGCTGCCCCATCCCTGAAGTCTGTCCATGTATCCATCATGATCTCAGGCTGATCCTTTTGTTTCCTGATCCTTTTGTTTCCTGCTCTTTGGCTCAGGGGTACCTCTGCAAGCTGCTGTCATAACAAACTGTCCTGCCTCATCCTGTCTGTGGACACAGCAAGGCCAGGATGAGAAACAACCAAGAGTTCCCCACTCCCAGCCCTGCCTCTTCCTCCTCCAGGCTGCCCTAAGAAGATGAGTAAGACACCAGACAGGAGCACACATTTCCATTACTCTCATGCAGATGGCTTTTACAGACACACAAAGCCAAAATGTCCTTAAAATACATCACCATGGAAGCTGAGAGACAACACAAAAATCTGCTGATCCCAATATTGAACTTTAACCACTGGGACCCTGTAGAGTTCTCTGCTCAGCCTGTGTCGGGTCCGTCTGTCTGTCTGTCTCTGCCCCGACACGGGCAGGGTGGTTCTGGGGCAGCCCGCGTTTCAAAGGACGAGTCTGGACTCTTCAGCCTTTCGATCTTCAGATTGTTTATTGTTTCTTATCTACAAAATTTTCTGTCTGCCCAACAGAGGTCTGACCTGCAAGGCAGCCAAGGGCACTCGTGACCACCCACGGGGCGGTCATGTCTTTTTATACTAAAATCTACGTACATAATATTTACCTTTATTTTCCAATACTTTTCACCCATGTTGGCAAGTGCACCTTCACCATAAACCAATCCCCAAGTGCCAACATCACCACAGGAGATGGAAGACAAGAAGAAGAAAGAAGAAGGACGAGACACGCCCTGATCCTTCCATCTTGTCTCCATAACCCCCCTGTACCAAAAACCTTAAAGTTTATATTTCACCGTATAAATGTGTCCCTTTTACACCCTTCACTCTAAAGTGATTCTCATGTCCTCAAACTGCTGTCACTTCTGTGGATGGATCAAAATCAAGCCACCAAACACTCCTGGCAACATTCCAGGATTTCTGAGACCCCCAAGGGTTCTCCTGGCAACTCTGGACATGGGGAACGATGTGCTGAGATCCCACAAGCCTGCAGAGCCCCACGGAAATCACCCAGCTCCAAAGGACAGTGTCATTGTCACCAGCCTCCCACCAATGTGTTCCATCCCAGCCTGGCCCCAAAGAGAGTTCATTACAGAAGAAACTCCACCATGTCATTTACACTTCCCTGAATGCCAGGGATCCAGCAGCATGTGCTGCAATCCAACCTTTTTTGCTTGTGATTGTCTTTGCCTCCCTGTCCCAGCTGGCAGAGACAGCTCTTTCCCTCACAGAGATGTAAGTGAGCAGCAGTAAATCAGGATGTCACCACTGATACCCTCCAGACCTGTGAGCAGACTTCTCCCCCCAGGGCTGTGCAGAGAGGTGTTGGCAGCAGCTGTCACTCGGTTTTGTTACTTCACTGGAGAAGATTTAACTCCTGGTGCTTAGAAAGAGCAGAAACCAAATGGCAGGGTGCAGGAAACATCTGGAGCAGGAATCAGTGTGCCTCCCTTCTTTCTCTTTCACACACTTCTTCTTCACACTTTTTTTTTTTTTTTTAATTTGATCACTGGATTTGAAACCACAAAGTAAAAGTGAAATTTTGCACCATTTTCACCAAAGTCAGTGGGATGATGCACAAGTTTTAGAGCTCCATGGAACAGGAGAAGAGCCCCAGCAAGGCCTGAGGGCATGCAGGGCTCCTCTCTCTCTGTGTCTCCTTTACACAGTGATACTGTGAGACACGAATATTGCTGATGACCAGGGGGATGCCAGGGCTCTCTGCCATTCCTGTGGAAATTCCAGTGCACTTACTGTCAAGTGGATTCATTCTGGATTTCAGGCAGGTCAAGGATGGAGGGAGTCTTGATTATTTTTCTTCCCATTTTACATTTCAGACTTGGACTAAAGATGAAAAGGAGGGTCAGGTTCCCAGTGCAGCTGCAGTTCACTGCACAGCTGGCCAGGGACAGACCTTCCTGCCTGGGGACACTGGGGATGTCTGCCCATCTCACTCAGGCTCAGATTGGGAGCAGGAGGGGCCTCAGGATTTCATTCCAAACCATTGTCAGCTTAAACCCATTCCCTGACATACTCATTTTCCTTTAAATGTATAAATACTGCTGTATCTAGGCTGCACCAGCATAGTTCTTCTTTTGTGACCAAACCCAAGTTCAATCTTCTGCTGATCCTTGTAGCATCTTATTTCTCTCTCACTTTGCTCTCTTCTCCTTTCCCTTTCATCTCTTCTCTATTCCCTTTTCTATTCCTTTTTCACTGTTCTCTATGCACTGAATGCCCCTTCCTTGGTGAGTGTCTGGCTCTGGAAGTGCTGAAAGCCAGCTCCTGGATTCTGGGAGGTTGCACTACCCTGGATGCAGTGCTCTCAAAGAGGCAGCTTCCCTTTCATTAAAGCAATTTGTACTGTATTATCCGCATTTGCATTCAAACACACTTACCTCCATCCTAAAGCACAGGTGTACTTGGGAGCAGATCAATAGTGAGTTTGTAAGTAGTTTAAAATACAGCAATCATAAAAATTCCAGCAATTTTGGGAGATAGTCCTGCTGAGTTTCTCTGCTCTACACAGTTGTGCACATGGGGAGCCCCAGATTGTTTGGGATAATGGCCCAAGCCTTGTAAAGAGCTGTCACAGTGGTGGATCATATGGTTTCCAGTGAATTAAGCAGAGTCACTTAAATTTGATTATCCCTCTTTCAGTCAGTGCATCTAAAAGGGTTGGGGAAAGAATTATCCAGAATCCAAATCCTTCCATTAAACTATTTTGTGAATGCAGCTTTCAAACACAGTTGACACAAAGAAAGCTTTCATTGCTGTGCCTGTGCACCCTTCCCTCATCCCTAGGACATCCAGAATGGAGCTCACAATGCCCATCACCTGTTTTAGGTGTTTGTATTTGTGTGTCACAACCAACGTGCTTGAAAATAACAACAGCAGCAGCAACAAAGCACAGCAAGGCAAATTTTCTAGATATTATCATTCCTCTGATTTTGTACAAGCAAAAAAGAGACAATTACATTTGAATTTAAACCTAACCTCAGCACCCCAGTCAAACTGTAATTCTTTTTGAGCATCCTCTGAAAGTCCTGGACATGCAAAGGGGTCTCACATCCTCCCCTTCCACACTGATGTGAGCCATGTCTGCTGTGAACAGACACAAATCCACCCTGGAAAGTGCTATGGGACCAGAAAAGCCTAAAAGAGGAAAAGCAAAAGCAGAAAAGTTGGAGCACAACCAATTTCAAAGCGAGATGGATGGTGCTCTCTGCTCGCTCAAGACACAAGGAAAAAATCTCAGAGATTAATTTGTGAAGGCCCAGCAGGAACTGTGCATGCTGGGGATTGTGGAGGAAATAAAGTATATAAAAATACAGCTTTACTGTGAGGCGAGAAAGCCAATAAATCAAAGTGCATTAGCAAATATCAGCTGTATGAATAAATTGGCAGAGCCATTATGTTGTATCAGTTTCCTGTAGCTGAATGCAGATGGAGCCAACTTCATTTCTGCAAGGGAACTGCTGGTCACAAAGTTTAAGTCACACAGGTTTTCCTGAGGGAAAAAACCCCAAACAGCTTTCATGCCTTATCCAGCTGATTGACTAAAATGTGATTGTTTATCTGAAACTCTGCAAACCAAAATAATAAATCCTAGTCCAGAGTCACTTTTGCTTTCAAGTTCAGTGCACAAAAATACCCCCAGGATCTTGGTCTGGCCTTTTCCACATTGTGCCTTCAAGAGAGCACAGAGCCAACCAGGTGTTATTTGTGAGTGCCTTGGTTTGAAAGGACAGGTGTCTGCTAAGGAAGGCAGGAGCCTCCCTTGAAATGGAAAATGTAAAACCCTCCCTCCAAATTATTATAATTTCTGAAATTAAGGGGTTCTCAGGCAAAGATATGGAAGCAAGAATAACAGTTCTTTATTAGGGAAGAAAATAAAAATAAAATAAAAAATGCAGTATTGCAAAGCAACCCTGCCAGAGTGAGAGCAGGCCCTGTCCCCTGTGTGTCAGGGGGTGGCACAGCCCCATCCCATGGGGGCTCAGCCCTCCTGCAGTGCCAGCTGTGGCTCTGCTGGAGCAGGGATCCTGCACAAGGGGGGAGTTTTCCTCTGCAGCTCCAGGGCTGCTGCAGATGGGCCTGGGCTCCCTCTGGCCATGCAGGGCAGCAGAAGCTGCTCCTCTGGCAATGCACTGGGCAAAGGCTGCTGGGCTGTGCCAGGCTCACATTGGATCCAGGTAGGAATGCTTGGCTCCTGCCCTGGGCAATGCAGCATCTCCCCATGGGATGCTGGAATTGGATCAGCCCTGCAGGGACACTCAGTGGCCATGGACAGCAGAGATCTCCTGCAGGGAGGATTGGCTGGGGCAGAGATCAAGAAAAAACTGCCCCATCCACAGCAGAGAACTGCCCCATCAGATAGGAATAGGATGCACCCCCATTTCCAACCCCAGACCACCGTGAGCTTTTGGGATAGAGCAGTGAGTGAGCAGGAGAAGCTGATGGCAGGCAGGGAGGAAAGGGCTGAAGGTCACCTCCCCTCTGGGTCCAGGGAGCAATGCCCTGGGGCTGCAGCCAGGTGAGGCACAGAACACAACTCTTGTTCCCCAGAGCAAGAGGGGGCAGAGGAATCCCTACAGAAACTGCCCAGGGAAGGAGAGGAATCCCCATCCCTGGAAGTGTTCAAAAAACATGGATCTGTGGCCCTTAGGGGCATGGCTTAGCTAGGGGCCTGGCAGTGTCAGGTTAAAGGTTGGACTCAAGGATCTTAGAGGTCTTTTCTAGCCCTAAATATTCCACAATCCCTTAGGACAGTGCAGAGGTGATGCTCCTATGCATGGCTGAATGAGACAAAACTATGTTTTGTTCCATTTTCTGTTGAATGCTCAGCTATTAAAGCATAGTTTTGTGGCATTCAGGTGGAGAAGGATCACTTTACAGAATCTGTTCTTTGTAAACCCTACAGAAATGCTACAGAGTCAACACAAATGAAAGCACTCAGAAGCCTCTGTCCTGCCCTTTCATATTATTGTTTGCACGAGGTTGATTTTTTTTTTTTTTTTTTTCAAGACTGCTGACTCTCTTCTGGGAGTTCTTTTAATTATGCTCATAATATTATTTCAGTAGGAGCATTATCATGCCTATACTACAAAATTACTTGATCAAAAAAGTTTGTTTTAAATCTCCCTAGACTGCAGCAGTAGCAAGGAGATGTTCCAACCACGCCCTCTCCAGCCTGGGCACCAGAGAGAGGGAGTGAAGAACATGTGAACTCCCCAGCTGGTTTCCTGCTAATGACTTTAACAAGGATAATGAACAGGAACTTGTGGAAAATGGAATATTTTGCCCTTGGGGGGGAGGAGAAAGATTTGCTGCTTCTTGGATTTGTTTTGTGAACTCCAAGGACCAAAAAGTGGTAGTCACTTCTGAAAATCTTCACTCTGATTTCCAGCCAAAGCCCTTCCAAGGGGAGCACTCTGCAAGCAGAAGGGGAATAATTGTGAAGTATCAGGAGTTGATTAGGAACCCAGCAGTGATGTCCCAAAATGCCACAGGAGGGAGGCTGAGCACTTGGGGAACTACACTGGGACTTGAGACTCATTCCTATCTCTCTCCTAATCCTCATATAATTTGAGAGAAGTCCCTCAGGTTCACTGTGCCTCAGTTTCCCTTTGCAGGGGTGTCTCAAAGATAAGAAGTTAATGAGCTGTTAATGGAAATATGGATTAAGACCAGCTAAGAAGTGAATCAGAAGCATCCCCACAGCTCTGGGTGTTGGAGTAATTGCAGAACATCAAGGTATCTCTAAATTAGAAAAAGGAAAAAAAAACAAGTTTCCTTCTTCTTGTAGCATCACTTGTGGGTATTTCTGGACTTTCTCCTGCAACATTAACTAGCACCTAGAGACAGACTGAGCTGGTAAATTCAGCTCTGGAGGCAATGTTCCATAACATCCCATTTGCTAAAGCAACACCAAGATTTCAACAACCCACAGTTGTAGGGATAATGGGGAAATGGCTTTTTAGCAATGGGAATGCAGATTGCCACTGTCAGCAAAAAGCCACTGTGAAGACATCATCCAGTGTGTTGTCTTTATTGTCTGAGGCTCTGGCCAAAGGCCTGGGAGGGCCATCAAGAGCTCCCCAGAGTCACCTCACATTGCATTTGCCATTTAAACATTGTGCTTAAGTCTCCCAAGCTCCTTCAGCAATTCATGGGGAACCAGACCACCCTGGACATGCCCATACTCTGTGAGCATCAGAAAACTGCCTGAAGCAGCTGCCACACCAGGGGCTCCCTGAGGTTTGAATGCATTGCTCATGCAGGCTCTGGACATCCAGTCTTCCTTCTATTATGGCTCATTCCTGCAAAAAAAACCAAACCAAAAAACAAAACAAAATCAAAAAACCCCAAACAAAACCAATAAAACAAACAAAACTAACAAAAAAAAGAAACAAACAAAAAATCCCAAACCAAAACAAACAAACCAACAAAAAAGATAAAAAACCAACAAAACAAAACAAAAAAAGAGTTCTGAGCAAGAATATACCAAATTTGCCTTTCCCAGCTCTGTGAAATGCATGGGAGGCTGAATTGCCTGAAGCAAACCAGTTTGGTTTGAAACCCACTGAACACAGGTGCATTCAGGAAAAGCAACAGTTCCATGTATTTCTGTGTGCCCTCTTTTTTTATTTCTAATGCTGGCATTCAGGACAGCAAGAGATCAAACCCTTTATTGTGCCTTGAAAAAAAATATTGGCAGAATTCACATGTAATAAATGCCTTCTGAGAGCAAATATTGTATTTACCAGTACCTCTAAGTTGAGTCTGTTCCCAAGGTGCCACTGCAGCCCCTTGTAAGAACCCACCTGGGAACACTGCAAAGAGTCTGACACAAAACAGAGCAGAGGTGCAGGAGTTAGTCTCTGCTTTGTGAAGAGCCATCACATCTCAGGTGTGAACTACTCATTAAAGCCTCTTTCTTCTGCTCATTTTGCTGTTTGCCCTATACCATTAATGAGCTGGCAGTGAGAAATGACCCTTCCCACCCTCCATGGAGCTTCTCCCTGGGGATCAATGAACAGCAAGCGAGGAGACACAGACTTAGACACAGACCCTGCCAGATCCAAGGCAGCTCCTCTGCCCAGAGGGCTGAATGCCATCAGACCTCAGCCAGGAGCTCCCATCCAGCCATCCCAAGGCCATTTTTATTCCAAAGGCTGGTAGCACCAAGCCATAAGGAGTCTGTCACACATCAGTAGGGCTTGTAAATGCTCCTCTGGGAAGGCAACTTGCACAGCAGCCCTGCTTTATTACTGCTTCCTCATCCTGGTTTTATTTCTCTCCAAAGCACCACTTCATTCTTTAGAACAAACAAGTATATTTTTTAAATAGCCAGAGCACTTTGCCCTCACGTGTTGTGCTGTGAACTTCACAGGTGGTTCCTCATTTCCTCAGGGAAGATGCAATCTCCACTCTGAAACCTTTTCTGTTCTATTGCTGGACTTGTGGCTGCCTGAACAGAATCGCTTCAGAGCCTGGGGCCTCACCAAAAGCGGGGCTGGGCAGAGCCAGGGAAGCTGTGCAGGCACAAAGGCAAACCCCAACATCCTCCCCTGTACGTCCTTGGGTGGAGCAAGGACATTTCCACAGCACTGAGCCCATTCTTGGCTCACTGCAGTTTAAGGAGCTGATCAGGTGCTCACCATTCCTCCTCCTTTGTGTCTGCAAACACAAAGTGTTTGAACTTTAGTTTGTGGCACCCCATGCTAGCCTGAGTGAACCCCCCCACCTGGGCACCAGGGGATCTACAGTAGAAACAGGGCAACCCCAGCACAGGGAATGATGTGCTCTCACTCCATGATTCAGAAGGCTGGACAATTGCTTTATTAAGCTATACTATATCACACTAATACTGTACTAAATTACATACTAAAGAGATACTTACTATATTAAAGAATACTATATTAAAGAATACGACACTAAAGAGATGCTAAAGAAAAAACTGTGACTGTCTGGAGCCAGCCACGACACAACCTTGACCTAATTGGCCAAGAAATCAAACCAACCTCCACCTCTGTCCAATTAACAAATCACTTTGGGTGAACAATCTCCATAACACATTCCACATGTGCCAAACAGGAACACTGAATAGAGATAGGAATTGCTTTCTCTTCTTCTCTGAGCTTCTCACTGCCTTCCCCAGGAAGAATCCTTGGAGAAGTTGTGCCTGCTGCTCTCTGTGGGTGAGAGGGGTGGCCTGGGTGCTGTTCTGGCACTGCCAAACCCACTGGTGCTCCTGGCTGAAGTCACTGCTCTCTCCATGGGGACACACAAGGGGAGCCCAGTTTAGTTTATCACAGCCCAGCTCAGGAGCTGTTGTGCGTACAGTGACTGAAAAACAGCCCTGGTGGCCCTGAAAGCATTAATGTCCTTAATTACTAAGCAAAAATATGGATTTCTTCAGTCTTGCTCACTTGCTAACCTGAGCTTATGGCTGAATACAACTCTCAAATGTTGCTCAAAACAAAAACTGCACAGGAGAGGGAATGCAGGATCTCCCCATGGGAATGTGGTTACCTCAGTTTTCCTGAGCAGCTCTGTCCACTATCAATGATTTTTGTCATCCATCAGCCATCTTTGCCACAGTGTCTGCATTCCCATCTTTAGAAAACCAAACCACCACGTGGCAGAGCTGAGATAATAAGGAGACCAGCTGGAATCCTTGGAAATAAAAAGTGTTTCTAATTAAAATAAAAAGATTCCATTTTTAGGAAGGCTGAAAATTCAAACAATATGAAAGAGCAATTAGATTTTCCCCCATGTCCTGGTTTTGGTTGAATGCTATTTGCACTACAACACTTCAAATATCAAGTGGGACCAAAAAAGTCACTTTAAGGGAAAGTTTAAAATAGTAAAACATATTTAAACATCATAGTATTCTGATTTCTGTTCTAATGAATAATTCTTTGTGGATTGAATGGTTTGGCAAAGATTTTTAAAGCATCAGCTTTTGCAAAAATCGAAATCTGCTCTTTTAAAGTGTTCTGATAATAAAACTTTCCTTTGCCAGCCAAGGACACTGCTCTCAGAACTGCAATTTGTGCTGTCCTCTTTATAGGACATTGATCTCTCTGCTCCACGTATTAGAACACACACACTTCACAGGTTAATGACAAAAATGTAGTATTGGTTTCAAATCCTGTTTCCCAGGGAATTGCCTTTTGATAGAAGGGAATTTGATCAATGCCCAGGCCCCACATGGGCACTGCCCAGACAGGGAGGGACAAACTGCAGTGAAACCCACGAGCAGGAGGTGACAGGGAGCAGCCACAGGCACCAAAGTGATGTCCAGGGCTGTCCCAAAGTGCCCTCCCTCCATCAGATATGAACTCAAGGATGGCCATTGATGATCAATGTGCTTTGGGCCTCACCTCCCAACCAAATTCCAGGTGTGGCTTAGAATATTTTGCTTTTCTACAAGCACTTTCTTTTCTGTTAAGTCAAAATCCCTAATTTTTATTCTCTGTTTTAAATGGCTTTTCATGCTTCTTAGATTGCTGGGGCTCCTCTTAGCTCTGGTCCAGAGGGAAGATACCCAATTCTTGGATATTTTTAGTATAAATCAAAAGCAATCCCCCTAAAGTCAAAAGTGCATAAAAGCAAAGTGAGAAGACAATTAAATCCTGCTGTTTACAAAGTGCATTGGAATCTCTGGGAATAGAAAGGTGTTCTATAAATCTCAGATATTATTTCTTAGTTTATAATAAATCCACATGGCATAGTAATGTACACAAACTCTAAATACTGACAGGGGTCAGTAGGTCGTGTGGCTCTTTTCCCTCTCTCTGGAGAGCAGTGTCTTCTAAAACAAGAAGTGAGTACCAAAATTAAAAAAGAAAGTGTAAGGGCCAATAAAAACAAGCTGCTTTTTAGCCCTTATAACTGCACATTGTGTTTCAATGGCATCTTCACTTAATACTTCAATATTTTTCTCACTTTGCAAGTCCACAGAGTAATGACAGCCTATAACAGAGAGCTTCAGTGCTAATTTCAGAATGCCTGAGTCAGCCACTTATCTTCATTTATCCTCTTCTGCTGGAATCTTGTTAAAAAAAAAAAAAAAACAAACCAACTGCAGTTTCATAACCCTAAAATAAATGGACACACACACTCCCTCTCCTCATGCTTTGCTGAAAATTAACTTTCCTGTGCTATTCTCCTTCAATTTCTTGCTACTGCCTTTATTCCCAGCTATATTTAGTGCCAGCAGTCAGATTGGTCTTAATGTTAAAGCCGTAAGTGTTCCTATTCATTGATTAAATCACACTTTATTTAAAGATTACAGAATGTGAAACCCAGCAGACCTTTCCCTTCCCAGTAGTCTGCAGTTTGTTGCCTGTCCCTGTGGTGTCAAGTCTTCTTTTCCAGTGGGGAGATCTTCATATTAATTGTGTTTTCTTCCAGAATAGCACAAATCCACCCCAGGATTCCCTAAATGCTCTTTAATTAGCAGCAGACACTCTGGGTCTGTCTGTCTGTGCTGTCTGCAACCCTTTCACCGTGGTAATTAGATGGACAGCCCAATTTGGAGAGTTGATCTTCCAGCTTCAGGCCACAATCACAGAATCACAGACACTTTTAGGTTGGAAAAGGCCTCCAAGATCCTTGAGAGCATCCATTGACCCACCCTTGCCAAGCCCACCACTGATCCCTGTCCCCCAGAGCCACATCCACTCCTGGTCTGAGCACTTCCAGGGATGGAACATATCTGTGGTGTTTATGAGATCCTCAGGACAAGGTGAGAGATGAGGAATCTGACTCCATGTTCTCAGAAGGCTGATTATTATATTATATTATATTATATTATATTATATTATATTATATTATATTATATTATATTATATTATATTATATTATATTATATTACATTACATTATATTACATTACATTATATTACATTAAAACTATACTAAAGAAAGAGAGAGATATAGACAGAAGGTTTAACAAGAATGAATAATAAAAACTTGTGACTGACTCCTCAGAGTCCCGACACAGCTGGCTGTGATTGGTCATTAAGTAAAAACAATTCACATGAAACCAATCAAACAATGACCAGTTGGTAAACAATGTCCAAGCCACATTCCAAAGCAGCAAAACAGGGAGAAGCAAACAAATAATTATTGGTTTAACTTCTCTCTGAGGCTTCTCAGCTTCCCAGAAGAAGAATCCTGGGCAAAGAGGATTTTTCAGAAAATACCACAGTGACACATGTCAGTGTTGGGGAGCAGCCACCAAGCCTGAGAGAAAGAGCTTTCAAATCAGGAACCAGACCTTGCCTGGCCTCAGTCACCAGCTGCAAACATGGTTTGAGGAATTTACAGCTGAGGACAGTGACCTAGGGATGGGTGCTGAGGGTTCTGTGTGCAGTGGTGGCTGTCAACTCCTCCTGGGGGCACAGATGGCACCAGAAGGGCACTGATGGCTCCTCTGCTGCTTGGGGACTGAGGGTTCACTTGGCCCAGAGGCTCCAACCTCCCCTCTACAGATGCTTTACACATCTGCCAGGTGATGTGGGAAAAGCAGCACTGGAAACTGATGGTTTGGGCAGCTCTGTGCTTGGCTGACAGGAGTGTGTGTAGGGTTAGGATGAGAAAATAATCCTTCCTTGTCTGGAACAGGCTGCCAGCAGAAACCAGCAGCTTTTCTTGTGTGGTTGCATTTTGTTCAGGACAGTGGGGTGGCAAAAGTTCAGCCACTGCCATGCATTGCTTTTTCCACCACCAGTTGGGTTGGAAGGGACCCAGGTCCCATCAGAGCATGCTGCTCATTGATTTGTTGGGATGTGATGGTCTCCAGAGATGAAGATTTCAAAACTTCCTGACTCCCTGGGGTCCTCTGCAGGACCCACATAACTGCATCAGTGCTGTTCCCACACTCTAGAAAACAAAAAGATGATTTACACAAATGATCTCTGACATTCAGATAGCCACAGATGGCCACAATGGCAGTGCCAGAGACTGATGCAGGGACACAGCAGTGCAGCTTGCCCAGCTTTGCTGGAGATGTGGGCACTAAACCAGGCAAATGCAGAAGGAACACTGACATATGAAGGCTGGAAGACAGACAAACGACTCACTTGGTACAACTGAAGGTTCAGAATTTGCCTCCTTGTTGGGAGCAGTATGAACCTGATGAATATTTGAGCTGCCCCACTATATTCAGGAGAGTCAAATAACTGCTGGGATAATTTTTTTTATCCATGCCCTGCACTTCTGCATGTGTTAATATTTGCTGTGCTTTCTGGAAATTGCTTCCATCCTGCATTCTGTTCAGATAACAGCAGAGCAGAGGAGACATATGCTGTACTGACAGCAAAGAGATTGTGGAGTTTTCTTAAAGCTGGCAAAGAACATAACAGCAGCAGGAGACAAATATCTTCCCCTACAAGGAGCTGGTCCCCTCAGAGCACAAACAGCTATGTAGCAGCCTGGGCTGTGATTTGATCCTCATTTTAAACCAAGCACAGGCTCCCAGTCCTGCCCATCACAGTGTCAGCACATTCCCTGTCCTCTGTGCAGGAGCAGCTTTCCCAGCAGGGTCTCCAGGGGGGCTCTTTCCCACTGGAATCTGTGCAGGCTGAGCCAGATCTGGATGCTTTGTGGGTGAATTAAAATGCTCTCCATGTCTGCCCAATTTCTGACCTCTCCTGTGAGATGAGGGCCATTTGCTGAACAAGAATGATTTTATTCCTTCCTATTTCAAAACCATGTTATCTATTACTGCTTTGAGTTCTGCTGAAAAACAGCAGCTGAAATCTCTGTAACTTTGGCCTAAAGGATGATCAAGTTTTACTTTAAACTGAGGCTTAAGTACAACACTGGCAAATGGTTGTTGTAGCCTTTCTAGCAGGAGCTTGGTGCTCCAGATGCCTTGGCTGTTGTGTTAGAGGAACCTGGAAACAAGACAAAGTATTCATCACTCAAGTCTCATAGTTGGAGATGATGGGTATTGAATGGAAGACAGTGACACTGTCATTAACAGAAAATAGTTCAAAGGGGTTTGAATCAGGCCCAAGGTGAACTCTGCAGTATTTTCAGCTTTGAAGGTGACCTCTCAAAGTTTCTTCTTGTTTGGTGTTTGTTTTTATCAGAGCACAAATGTTCCTGGATTTCAAAAAGCCTCTGCACCAAATTTGGCTGGCAAGGAGGAAAAGGGGAATTGGAAACTTGAACTGTTTTAAATATCACCTTTTATGATATATAGTCTCCAACAACACATTGTGTTTCTGTAGAGTCTTCTCTGTGTGGTCCTTAAATCCCTTTTCATAAATAAAACCATCTGTCTCCTTTGAACTATAGCAGCTCTAATTTAAAAAGTCTTTGCCAATGTCTACAACTCATTAGCTCTGAAGCTGTGAAAAACTTCCCTATCTGGCTCTTCATTCAGCAGGCTTTGGCAATCACTGTGTTTTAAAAATTATGCCTGTTAGTTGTAAACATCCATTTTTATGAAAGATGTGTTTTGCTTTGGATATCAGGTGAATTGAAAGGTAAAAGTGAGATTGGGAGCAAAGCTGAGCAGGCAGCCTCCAATCTGAAAGGAAAATCTCACCTGGGCATCAGTGCTGGGACAGATAAATTCTTCTTTTCCTGTTGTGGTTTTACAGCTGAGCACAGCCCTACCCACATGTCTTGGTTTGGAAAGACAGGAGTCTGCTAAGGAAGGCAGGAGCCTGTAAACCCTCCCCATTCCTCTGAATTCCTATAAATTTTAAATTAAGGGGCTTTCAGGAAAAAATATGGGAGCAGGAAATAACAGTTCTTTAATAGGGAAAGGAAAAAGAAAAAAAAAAGGATAAAATAAACAATGCAGTGAACTAAACCAACACTGCCAGAGTCAGAACCCAGCCTGACACCCTGTGGGTCAGGCTGTTGGCAGCAGAACCATTGGAATTGTGGCTCAGCCCTCCTGCAGTGTCAGGGCTGGTTCTGCTGGAGCAGGGATCCTGTAGAGAAGGATGGATTCTTCCTCTGAAGATCCAGTGGGAGAAGAGGCAGCTGCTGTTCCTCTGGGGAATCCAGGGGGGGAAGCTGTGCTGGTGTCTCAAAACCTCTGGATTCTATCCAGGTAGGAATGCTTGGCTCCTCCCCCTGGGCTCCCATCTGCCAATGGGATGCTGTAGTTCTTATCAGCCATGCAGGGACATTCCATAGCTGTTATCAGCAGGTGTCCCCCTGAGGGAGGAGTGATTGTGGTCACTCAGAGAGAGAGATAGGCAAACTGCCCACTTGACAAGGGTAATCTGCCATACAGATGGTGATAGAAAACATCTTGCATTGCAATCTTCAACACCACACCAGAGCCCTGCAGGCTCCTGCTGGAGCTGGGGAATGTGGCCTGCAGATTTCCCCGGTGCTGCAGCAGGGTTAGGGACGTTGCCTGCTGGGATTGCAGCTTGCTGGAGTGCTTAAAAACAAAGTGCAGGGAAGGAAAGCAGGGAAACATCCAAGAGAGCCACAGAGGCTCTGCCAGAGTGAGAGCTCAAAGGAGCCAGGAGCCTGCTGCAGTGTTAACTCTGGTACCTGTCAGGTGCAATTGTGATCAGTGTGATCATTACAAATAAAAGAATAAGGCTCAGCTTGTTACGCACTAACTGTCTGCAAGTTAAAAAAGAGGGAACCTAGTTTGTACAAAAAGAATTTTTGTCTCCCTAGATTGGGTTAAGTCTTTCACCTGGCACCGCTTTTGGCAAGGGGAAGGGTGAGGTGTGGGTGAGCACTCTCTGCCTGCTGAACCCACAGACCAGGACAGGTCAGTGAAGTGCAGCTCATTCGTCAGGGGAGCTCAGCAAGGGCAGGCTGGGTTTGCCTCTTCTCTCTGAACAGGGATTGCTATCTCTAGGGCTGTTAATACAGCACCTTTTAGAGACAGTGAATTCTCTTCAGAAATAGGGAGATAATGAGGCCATTTCCACTCAACACTGCATTTAGATAGAAAAACAAAACAAATAATGCTGCCAAGATTTATAGCAAATACATTATAAAGGGCAACAGAACATTTGTATAAAGAACTGAAATGGACCTGCAGTAGAAAACACACTTTACTTTTATGACTTTAGGGCATGGAAGGCACCTCATTAATGATTAGAGGGATACAGATGAGCCATAATAGTCTATATATCCTTATAAATGATGTACAGGGAGAGCTAAAAGACAGCAAATTGCAGTCTCCACTCTTGTGCTTTTTCCTCTTCACCTCTTTCTTTATCAGTCTTCCAGCTGAAAGAAGGAATTCAAATTTATATTGACCAACTGGGTATTAACTTAGCCAAATAACTGATCATTTCTGGTAGGTGGCACAGATAGCTGGTCTGCACTAGAGCATCTGGAAATGCAGTAGCCTCTTGTAAACAGCATAAACTCTGTTTTTAAACCTCTGAGCTGTGTTTCCTGGCAGGAGCCAGCTCAGAGCTCCATCAGGTCTTGCTGACAGGCAGGTGACGTAATTTACTCATTAAGTCACAGCAGCTCAGTCTCTTTGGATCACTTGACCTTATGCTAAAAGGCAACCCATTCATCAAAGGCTTGTCCTCAGTGTGCACAGGTGAGGAAGGGGAGGAAGGAAGAGGGGAGAAACAAAGAGCAAAAGGAAAATTAAGTGACTTCCTGAAGGGCACAAGGAGTCTGCAGGACCAGCACGGCTGAGCTCAGCACTGAATGCCAGCATTGGGACTTTGTGCCAAGAAAATGCCTTCTCTAATAATCAGGAAAATCTATGTCTGACATCAGGAGGCAAACACACTGTTTTCCCTTCAAGACAGAGAAAAGGGCAGTGGTGGCTACTGGCCTTGGCTGCACTGAGAGCTCAGAGTTTGACCAACCCCCCCAGAACAGGGCTAGCAGAAAAGCCTTAATCCTTTGTGGTGGAAATCACTGAAAGAGAAAGCTTTGGCAGTACAGGGCTTTCTCTGTGGTGGAGACACAAGCAATTCCTGCTGCAGTTGACAAATCACAGCAAGAAGGTCAGGGTGGATAAATCTAGGAGTATTATCCAGAAAGAAAGAAGAGAGTGACTCTGTCCAGCCATGGCACAGCTGAAAGGGACAAAGCAGAGCTGTTCCATCCCTGCACTGAGCATCAGTCTCCAGCTGTGGGGTTGGGGTGGTCTGGATGTGACTGTTAAGGAGGTTAATGAAGTCCTGAGGCTGCTCTGAGGTAGACAGAGACAGTCTGGGCAGCCTGAGCCTTGCATTTCCCTCTGCTGTTCCCTTGACCTCCAGCAGACAGACAGACAGACAGACAGACCTGCAGACTGAGGCTGGTGCATCCCCAGGGGTTCACAAAATCTGCTCTTGTGATTTCAGAGCTGACTTCTCCTCTCCCTTGCCGTGTAATTCTCTCTTTATGGAGTTCTTACCTTGGGGGAAATGGGTTTTATTGCAAAGTCAAAAGGTAATTTTTACATAGACTCTATTACCTGTTTATAATTAAAACCATAAAATCCCTTTGTAACAGGCTTAATAACTTCCCCCACACCAGAAGAGGCTTTCATAAAGAGTCATTAAAAGTACTCACAGCTAATGCTGGAAAATCAAGAGAAACATAGAAAATTATTGAGACTTATTTCAGCATTTAACAATGGGCACTTCCCCCCATTTATTTGAATAGTTCAAAATGACAAGAAATGGCAGATCAACCTCTGCCTTTCTGGTCCTTCTCCTCTACTTTTTCCTTCTTCCAGGAGACCTCCTGCCCTGGGATTTCCCAAGGCTGAGAGCATGAGTTGTGCTTAGCTGCTGGGATTTCTGACCTTGAGAATGCACTGGGATTTCTGGCATTGAGAATGCACTGAGAAGTTCAACTCCAGCAGTTCCTACGAGCTCCTCCATGTCCTGTTTGCTTGTCTTGACCTCCCACCATTCCTGATCATGTTGGTAATGTGAGCAGTGAGCTAAAATTCCTCCACACTTTTCTGTCCTTTAGGACCATTGAGGCTGAAATATGTCTTTGGCTTCTGAAGGCTACTAAAATATATATAGTAGAAACACTATAAGCAGGGAAATGTGACCTTTAAAAGCAATGGATGTAAAATTACATGTTTTACTTGCAGTAACAACTGGCTCAGGCTGAACTGGACCTGGGGCAGTCAGGCCTGGGGGAGCTGCACTGGTCCTATCCCAGTTTTTGAGAATCAAAACAAGCAAAGAAAAATATAAAAACAAAACAACAAAAAACAAACAAAACCCTCACCAACCTAAAACCTACAGGGCAAAAATAAATCCATAACAAATCTCTAGCAATGCTTTTAAAAGCAGGCCATAGGTATCATCCAGGCAGTTTGACCTCCATGGATTTATGACCTACAGGCACCTCAACCAGAGACCAAAGCAGCTCTGCCCTACAACCATCCCTGTGCTGTGTTTCATTGTCAAACAACCTTATCTTCAGCTCAGATTTCCAGCCTGGGTTTTTGCTTTTTTTTCCCTTGGCTTAAATAACGTCCTCATCATCAGGAGTGCTCGATAATGTCACCTTGGCAGAAAATTATGTGTGCAAATGAGCTAAAATTGGCCAACTGAAGTGGTAGCACAGTGGAGGTGAGTCCCTGCTCACGCCAAGTTCATGAGTTAACAGGCAAGTGTCACCATTCCACCTTCTGCAAAGGAGGGGATCTGGGAGAGTCTGGAAAAGTTCAGCCCCTTTAGAGCCAGGTTAAAGACAGATCTCAGCTTTAATAAGGGCAGAATGAGCAGTCTCCTTGAAGTCAGGCAGTTTGGAGCCCTAATTTGGGGAACAATGCCTTCAGAATGTTGCCACACTCACAGCCTAACAACCTGTTAAACTACAGAACTGTAAGCAGCATCTTATTTCATCCCCCCTCACTAAGTACTATTTTCCTTAAATTTACATTCTCCATTCACAATCACATCTCAAACATCTCTTGGGTTTTTCTGTAAATCATTTCCAGCCCAAAATGCTGACTCATGGGGGAACTGAGGTTAAAGAAACTTTATTTATGTCAGAGGAATTGATCGCTTGTAATTTAAAGCCTTCCTGCACCACTATTTATCTTCTGCCTCTTGCTCCATGCCTTTGTCCCACATCTGGGCCATGGCAGGTGCAGAGCCATGTATCTGTCAGAACAGTGGAGCTGCCTCATTGCTCATTTTTGGCCTCCTTGACCTTGCCTGCTCACCTTACTTTATTAGTGCAGTTCTTCAAAACTTCTGAAAAAGCAAAATATTCCCCCTTGATGCCCTTCCCCATTTAATATAGTAGCACTTCTAATGGTTCTTTCAAGCTGTAGCAGCCTCTCAACTCCCTCACCCCTGCCACCTTCTCCCTTCTTTCTTCTCTATCCCGTTTTTTCCCTCCCAGTTGACACAGAGTCCACTTCTCTCTTGAGCTCCTGGCCTTTTAGCTTCATCCTTATGTCACTTTGGCATACAAATAGCCATCACCACGATAATCCCATCTGACTGTTTCCTTCACTTGAGGGCTGGGTGACTTCAAACCTCCTTCTAACACATCTTCATCCCTGCAGGAGTGTGGCCAACAGGACTTGTTTAATCACTCAGCCCCCTTTGTGCAGTGTCTCCTACCATGACGGAGGGTTTCTTCATTTTGTGCTTGTCTTGGTTTGGAAAGACAGGAGTCTGCTAAGGAAGGCAGGAGCCTCCCCAGAAATGGAAAATGTAAACCCTCCCCACCCCTACAAATTGCTATAAATTTTAAATTAAGGGGCTCTCAGGCAAAAATATGGGAGCAGGAAATAACAGTTCTTTAATAGGGAAGAAAATAAAAGGATAAAATAAACAATGCAGTAAACTAAACCAACACTGCCAGAGTCAGAACCCAGCCTGACACCCTGTGGGTCAGGCTGTTGGCAGCAGTCCCATTGGAATTGTGGCTCAGCCCTCCTGCAGTGCCAGGGCTGGTTCTGCTGCAGCAGGGATCCTGGAGAAAGGTGCAGTCTCTGCCTCTGAAGATCCAGGGCAAGAGGCAGCTGCTGTTCCTCTGGGCAATCCAGTGCAGAAGCTGTGCTGGTGTTCCAGAAGCTCCAGATTCTATCCAGGCAGGAATGCTTGGCTCCTCCCTCTGGGCTCCCATCTGCCAATGGGATGCTGTAGTTCTTATCAGCCATGCAGGGACATTCAATGGCTGTTATCAGCAGGTGTCCCCCTGAGGGAGGAGTGATTGTGGTCACTCAGAGAGAGAGATAAGGCAAACTGCCCACTTGACAAGGGTAATCTGCCATACAGATGGTAATGGAAAATATCTTGCATTGCAGTCTGGAACAGTGCTGCTCTCTGCAGCCTCAAGAACCTCCTGCTCTTGGGATAGAAATCTTTGTGCCACCTTTGACAGCAATCCCACCCCCTCAGACTCCAAGGGGAAGCCAGCTAAGAGCTGTTGGCTGTTTAGCACCATCCATTCTCCCCCTTTGCTCAGGAATGGCATAAACCTGATGGGGAGCAGACAGCCCAATAAAGGGGGCAGCCTTGGGGCTGTACCTGTGTCTCCAAAAGCAACAAACCTGTCCCATGTGCTTAGAGATGCACTGAGGCAGATACTCCAACAGCAGCCTGGAGACATTGCAGGGATAGCTGGGGGAAAAGAAATTAAAAAGCCACTTTCTCTCTCATTTATCTGTCCCTGGTGTTAAGAAAATTAATCCACAAACACCAGAGGTTTATGTCCTAAAAGGAGACAGAGGAGTCCTTTCTGGCTTTATTTCAGTAAAGGGAGAGGCTATGGGGCATTTCCCTGGGATCTCTCTAATTTTTGGAGGACCCAGCCTCCTTTTTATCCCAATTTCCTGTCCATATTTCCCTTCTCTCTTTCCCCATTGGCTGAGGTACTTGAGAGGTTCAGATTCCCCGATATGTTGATCCCAAAGACTCTCCTCTAATGTTTAACCCTCTTTTTTAATTTTTAATTCTTATGGAATTTAGGGGTTTTTCTTCCCCATTGTTTCTTGCATCTATCAACATCTAATTTCATTTATCAGCAAACCTAAAGTTTATTTGTAAAAGCAAATATCTTCTTCCATTCATGAATCAGTGGAATCCTTCCCATTTTATCCCCTTTTATCTCCCAGTGCTGGTTTTATCTACCAGCAGACCCACAGCTGGTTTGTAAAGACAAATCCACTATTCCTCTCAATGGCACATGAAGGTGCCTTGTAATATTGGTTTGTAGCTTGCTGCTTTTTCTCATGTTATTTGTAACTCACTCTTCTAGAAACTTCACCTCAGTGGATTTCCCATCAATTTATCTCTTCCTATACCTGAAACCTCTTGGGGATTCAGCCTGCAGGGACATTGGCAGAGGTGGCAGTGCCCTCCTGTCCCATGCACAGGGTCATGAAAAACCCTCTCACAGCTGCTCCTACTCTTGCTGCACCTTGGCTCTCAGACTCTCCTCAGAAGGATTCTGAAGAATTCACAGAGAAATCTGTGATATATTACATTGAAAGAATGGAATTTATCAGCTCTATACAACAAAAAACCAATCACTGCAGGAAAGAGACAAAAATTACTTTGGAATAACGAGGCTGCTGGTGGGGAAAGAGTCATTCACAGGCAGATTAAGCAAACCAATCATGTTACAACATTGTTTTGCTGTGTATTACTTGGAGTTAGTAGATTTATGCTTGCTCTGAAAGAAAAAGGACATTTAACTTAATAGAAGACAGTAAAAACCACAGAAAAATCTGAAGCCACTTGAAGCACTACACACTGCTATTATGAAGGGGAGAAATTCGGCTCGGTGGGGGGAATTCTGAGCCTTTTTGTTAAGCTCCAGACTTCAGCAATCTGCCTCCCACATGGAGGGAGCAGACAAAGCTCAGCCTAACACGTGCCAGGCTCAGCCACGTGCAGGGAGCCCAGCCTGGGCTCAGCTCGTGGCATGCAGGAGGGAGCTGTGCATTCAATAAGGCTGATAGATCATTTACAGGCTGCTGGGAGATGGAATGTGCTGTAATCACACCAGAGCACAGCAAAACAGAGACAAGACAGGTGTGAAAAATTGCAGACTGATTAGTAATTTGTCACAGGCTTGCAAGGGGTCTGCCAAAGTTGGAGGCAGTGGAACAATGTGCACTTCCTGTGTCTTCAAACCAACTCAGGCGCTGAGTTTTCCATTCCAGTTTCAGGAAATAAATAGCAGTGATAATTGATGAACAGCTCTGAGATGTCTTCCCATGTCTTTTCAGAACTTGATTTTATCATCCTGCTCCGAGAAAATTTCCCCAACAAACAGTTTATTGATTGTCCATTACACATTTTCCCTCTAAAGTTCTCAGAATGCCATCCAGATGTCAGACACATGATAGCAAAGCAGAAATTCAGCCAGGGAACAAAGATATCCTTAGCTGCAGCACTGACTCTGACATTCAGGAATCCAGACCCCATGTTTACCCCTAGATCTTAATTAATCTTGCTGTACCTCCCCATTCATAATGGAAAAGCAAACCCATTTCTAGTCCCAAACTTTCCTGGCCTTTGATATTTGTTATGAGCACACTGAAGAGATGACTGTGCTGATGGGGTGGTTTGGGGAGTGCCTAACAGGAAAGAAAAACCTCCAATTTTGGGGGTGCAGAACTTAGAATAGTAGAATAACCAGAGTTGAAAGGAAGCCACAAAGACCATCAAGTCCAAATCCTCCACAAATCCATGTGGTTTGGGGAATTTTTTTCTTTTTTTTTTTTCCCCAAAATCAAGCACTAACATCCTTTAAGTCTTAAATGCAGTAGGTTATAATACTCTTAAATTTAGAAATAAATCATGCTGGCTAATAAATTTCCTTAAAAATGCAAGTGCCTTCTAAATAAGTTTTCCTGATCAGATCTGTCAAGGCACCTCATGCCTGTCCCTCCTTAGAGCTCAGGGAGGGCAATTTCTGCCAAATTAACCATTATTTCTGTAATCAGGAGTAGGCTGAGATAATTGGGGTTGTTCAGCCTGGGGAAGAGAAGGCTTTGAGGTGACCTAATTGCAGCCTCTCCATCCCTGAAGGGAGCCTGCAGGAAAGATGCAGAGGCTTTTTGCAAGGACATGCAGTGATAGGAAGGGGGGAATGGGTTTAAATTGACACAGGGAGGGTTTAGGTTGGATGTTAGGAGGAAATTCTTTCCTGTGAGGGTGCTAGGGCCTGACATGGGTTGTCCAGAGAAGCTGTGGCCACCCCAGCCCTGGAAGTTTTGGATGGGCTTGGAGGAACCTGGTCTAGTAGAAGGTGTCTGTGCCCATGGCAGGGGTTGGAACAAGATGATCTTTAAGCTCCAACAAAAAACCATTCCATGATTCTAAGAATCATGAACAGAAGCAAAAATTGACCCCCTGCTCATCTCAACCTGCACCCGGTGGCCTAAAGACCAGGTCAGTCTCTCACCCAAGGCAGCACCTCAGTACACCTGCTCTTTGGAAAGAACATACACCAAGAAATGAGTGAGAAACATCTCATTTTTCCACACAAAGGAGAAAGGCAGCCCAGAACAAACAGCCTCCTACAGGAATCCCAGCTGCTTTGGCGTGCAAAGGCCGACATGCATGCAAATTGTGCCTAATTAACTGCTTAAGGAGAGATTAGCTGCCATATGTTGCAGGAGTGATGGGTGTGCTTCCAGTGTGGAATTAATCGATTACAAACACTCTCATGAAATGCACTGTGGGCTGCCTGAGCCCTGGGGAGCACAGGGTGGGAGCTGGGGGTGGTGTCCCTGTGCTCAGCTGGCTGGGACAAGGTGAGCAGGGCAGGGCTGCAGGGGCACTCATGGCACAGCCCCTGCTTCTCTGGGCACCCTGTGCCAGGGCTCACCACCCTCCCAGGGAAGAATTTCATCCTAATATCCATCTAAACCTGTTATGGGTGCTCATGCCTGATGTTGAAGGAGCCACGTGGGTTTGGGTGGCCACAACACAGGGAAAAGGGCCTGCTCCACCATTGTAAATCTCATTTACCCTGTGCACAAAACAGTAACTGAAGGAACAAGTCAAGACACCACCAAATGAAGCCTTTGCATGACACCACACATCCCAACAGGCCAAGATGGAGAAAGAGCTGGGTCTCAGGATTTGGGATGAACAACCTATTTCTTTAGTCAAGCCAGGTGCCTTTCATAAAGAAATTCTATCTGAACTTTGGGAATGACAGGGAATAGTGGAAAACATCCAGCTCTTGATCCTCACAGTTGTGGGTGCCACTGGAAAAATTGTGCATGACCTCCTGGTCATCCCCTGGCCAGGCACCTGCCCACTCCCATTCAACCCTCAGCTCACCCTGCAGCCCTTTGCTGCCTACAGGAAAAATAATCGTGTTCTCCAGCTGAGAAAGCTCAATGGACGTGTCAAGGGTTTAGCAGGGCTATGGGATCACCAGAAGGGGAAATAGGGTGGGGAAGGATCACACCTTTGAGCAGAGCAGAGCTCAGCAGCAGCAGCCCAGCTGCCTTTCTCAGCAGTGCTTTACCCCACATGCATTAATCAGGAGAAAGCATTTAATCCTTCTCACCTCTTTTCCTGCAAAGTGGGTTATTGGTATATCCCAGCTTTGCCCAGCTTTGCATGGATAAATCCAAACCCAGCATTTTATTACCACAGCTGTGGGACTCTGTGAATGGGCGTGTGCAAGAAAGAAACTCAAACTGTAATTCCTACCTATCCCCCATGTTCTGAAATCACAGACTTCAAAGGCCTGAAGCAAAGTCCCTGGAAAGCACTGAAAGGCTCCAGTTAAAGGCTCCCTGTTAAAGTCTGAGCTCCAGCATTTCCCCAGAGATTTCCCCTCCTGCCAAGACTGACGGGCCTGAAAGCAAGGAGGGCACTGCCCCAAATGTTGGAGCAGCAGATTATACCAAAGGCTTCACCCCCCTGAAAATGGTATTGAAATGAAGAGCAGGTGACACAGCAGCCACTGTGAGTCTCAGAAAGGTCAAGTGATCCTGTGCTTTCTTAGGAGCAATTTATGCAGTGCTTCAGTGCAGTCTGAAATGGAATAATCTCAAGAAGGCATTGAGAGCTTTCCCTTTGCTGTTTCCTGGACCTCAGGAGGAGATGGAAAACCAGGGAGATTTGCTGGGTGTTGCACAGAGGCAAAAGAAATAATTCTGCTCTCTCAGAGCGTTTTCAAATTCTGTCATCATGGGTGTAAAGACTTGCCTTACATTCAGCCTCAACCTCTGTTACACACACAAAAGTGATATAGCAAGTATTCCATATAAACACTCATGTGCCTCCAAGTGCCATTTAGCAGTTGTAAAATAAGAAGGAACTACCACCAACAACTCAGAATGATGGAAAAAGACAAGATGCTGTCAGATGAAACACCTGATGCTGAAAATGAGATGTGAGCCACTGAGATCTGGGGCTTTGGTTTGACTGTGGAAGTCTGAACTCCAGGAGCCTAAGGGTCTAAGAACTGAGAATTGCTGGGCTATAAGAAAAATCCACTTTAGTGCAGAAAATGTTAAAGCAACTTTTAAACCACAGCCAGGAGGCACCTAAATATTGCATTAGAATGGGCCATTGAGCTTTGCAAAGGCACCAAAGGAAGGGGAAGTTATCCTGAGCACAGCGAAGAAAATTGAAAGGTGAAGGGAAAATAGGGAAGAGAAACATATATAAAAAAAAAGAAAGATAGGAACCTCCCTGCAGCAACAGGCTCAGGACATCCTACACACACAGAATGCCTCTTGTCCTGGTTTGAAAAGAGAGGTGACTGCTAAGGAAGGCAGGAGCCACCTTGAAATGGAAAATGTAAAACCTCTCCCTCCAAATTATTATAATTTCTGAAATTAAGGGGTTGCCAGGCAAAGATATGGGAGTAGGAATAACAGCTCTTTATTAGGGAAGAAAATAAAAATGCAGTAACACAAAAAAACCCCAGCCAGAGTGAGAGCAGGCCCTGTCCCCTGTGTGTCAGGGGTGGCACAGCCCCATCCCATGGGGGCTCAGCCCTCCTGCAGTGCCAGCTGTGGCTCTGCTGGAGCAGGGATCCTGCACAAGGGGGGAGTTTTCCTCTGCAGCTCCAGGGCTGCTGCAGATGGGCCTGGGCTCCCTCTGGCCATGCAGGGCAGCAGAAGCTGCTCCTCTGGCAATGCACTGGGCAAAGGCTGCTGGGCTGTGCCAGGCTCCCATTGGATCCAGGTAGGAATGCTTGGCTCCTGCCCTGGGCAATGCAGCATCTCCCCATGGGATGCTGGAATTGGATCAGCCCTGCAGGGACACTCAGTGGCCATGGACAGCAGAGATCTCCTGCAGGGAGGATTGGCTGGGGCAGAGATCAAGAAAAAACTGCCCCAAGAACAGCAGAGAACTGCCCCAGCTCTGACACATGGGGACAGAACACACAGCCCCAGCCACATCTTGCATTTCCAACCCAGGACACCTCTGTAACAGAAAGTGTTTGGGTCTGGCTTGAAATTCAGGCCTTCAAACCCTTTGCTGTGTGCAGAGGCTGAGCTGTGTGGAGCAGGCTGGGAGCCAGCCCTGGGCTGCAGTGTCACCCCCAGTGCTCCCAGCTTGGCACCCTGGCATCACTTCATGGATTGAAATAGGAGCATTGATAAACTGAACCCCTCATTAACAAAGGGCCCTCAAATGCCTTCAAAATGATTGAAGCCAGGCATAAGATTAGCTCCAGAAGGCAGGGGAAAATAAAAGATATTCAAAACCCAGCAAAATCCCACAAAATTCACCACTTTCTGCTCAAGTGCAACTCCCTGGAGAAGCTGCACTCACGCCAGGCTGGGCCATGTACAACACTGCAAAGAGAAGGAACAAACACAGGTTTTAGAAGATAGACCTTTTCTGTCTTCTTTATTATCATTACACCAGTTATTCTAGGAGATTCATTCCTTTTGTGTTCAAGATTCATGGAAAATTCAGGAAGAAAGTGCAGTACAGTCTCCTCCCTCTCCATTTGTCTCCCTCGCCCCATTCTTTTTGAGGAAATTGGTAAAGGCCCTCTCTTAGGAGTCTGAAAGGAAGATTAAATACAGACACATAAGAAATCATCACTTACATGCAGTGTTTTTACAAAACCCAGTAATTTATAGAAAAGCAAAATTCTTCAAAATGACCTTTTAGGTACTAGACAATTTTTTTGAAGTGGGAGAAAGAGGAAAAAAAAAAACCCAAGAGGACTTTCTCTTGATAGTATGACGTGCACTTAGTGGGAGAAAGCTGTTGAAAACCCTTAAACTCTGTTTTAGGTCTTTCTGCTGTTGCCCATCACCATGGTATCAGAACATCAGAAATGTAAAGCAGATTAGCAAAATCTGAGTCTCTGGGGGGCTCCTGGTTCTTTGTCATTTTTTGTGTATGCAGAATCCCATGGGAAGTGAGTCCATGTGTGTTGATTTCCAGGGAGGCTGAAAGCAAATTCCCTTTTCCTACAGTGCTGCCTAAGGGGATGGGGCTGCAGCAATTTCCTGAGTCACTCAGAATTTGGCCTTGTCCATTTTCTTCTGAAAGTTTATTCCATAATCAGGCCCCTTTCTGGACAAGAAACCTATACTTCAGGATGTGCAACTGGTATTTTGGATTCTCTGAGGCCTAGATGGGTGTCAAATGTGTGCCATGCTTCAAACACCTCTTTTCTAGCTCTGAACGGGTTAATTTTCTCACTGGTAATTTTGTGAAATTACTCAAATGGATGTGAATTCCTGCATGCATTTTTTTCCCAGCTTTTTCTTCCACCAGAATAAAACCCCAGTCCCTGTCACAGTGCTGCCTCTCTCCTGACACAACAGCCAGGGCCATCACTGTCACCAGTTCGTGATGGAGCTGTTATTACAGAGAACATTACATCTCAAATGATGGGATTTGGTGGTCAGCTGCTTGCTCTGTGCAAAATTATGTTTGAACAGAGCTAACAATGAAACATTTAGAACCATCACATAAAACATAAAAGGATGGAAGAACAAAATAATGAAGGAGGAAAAAAAAATAAAAAGCACTTAGGGACATTCTCTAGTACAGTTTGTACCATCACACAAGAGTTATTATTTTTCCTACAGCTCATGGTTAGGAACACTCTCAAAGTCCAGGAGCTCCATTTGACCATTCCCAGGCTCTAGGCTGCCTAATCTGGGGTCCCAGGGGTGGAGTCTGCCCTTCTGATGACTCTGAATATCCCAGGCAATAACCATAGGATGCTGTGTAGGCAGAGCTCTAGTCCTGAGTTATATAATCTGATCTGGCTAGCAGTCCTGGAAACCAAAGTTATGTAAATAAATTCTCCCAGTGGCTGCAGGGAGTGGCACAATTGGCTGTGTGCTCTCTGGGATGCAGATGTGCTACTCTGAGCTCAACACCTGCCCAGCAGATCTGCCCTGATGGGAACCCCTCTGCCTGCCATTCCTGCCAACCCTTCTGCTGCCTGCAGTTCCAAGGGACTCACTCAGCTGAACTGCTGGCTCACTATTCCACCCCAAAATCTGGGAGAATTGATCTCCAGTAATTCCCATGCACTCCTTTGGCACCCTGTCCCACCCAGACCAGGCAAGGGAGGACAGCAGCTCTGAGAGGCTCCTTAGAGTGAATGTTGTCATGGGGAAAGGTTAGGAATGGTCCAAGGAACAAGGGGACAATCAACTATTTGAGTTGATGCATCTAGTGACACTATTAGCAAAGCAGGATTTCATAAAACAATCAACTATTTGAGTTAATGCATCTAGTGACACTATTACCAAAGCAGGATTTCATAAAACATTTTGAGGATTTCATAAAACCATCAGCTATTTGAGTTAATGCATCTAGTGACACTATTACCAAAGCAGGATTTCATAGAACCTTCTGAGGGTGCAGGGAAAGTTATCATTAGAAGAGTTTAGCCTAAGGTTTTTTACCTATTTTTGGGCACTGTATATTAAGTGTAGTGTCTATTCAAAATAATTAGAGCCAGGATAATCCATTCAGAATCACTACCAAAAAAGAAAAAAAAAAAAAAAAAGGGGGTGAGGAGAAAGAAGTTTAAAAAATTTAAAAAGGAATGAAATCAATGCCTTGGAGATAAATGTAACTGAAAAAAGTGAAAGGCAAAATCATTACTCAAAGAAGAAAAGTGAAATTATTCTTGCTTTGATGCATATAGAAAAGCATCTTGATAACTACCAGGCAAATCTAAAGAATGTGTTATCAAAAAAGAATGGGGTCCCTGTTTTTTTCTGTTGCACTCTCAAATCTTGAATAGTGGTGATTTGATTGAGTTGACCTCAGAGGAGACCAACCAGACCAGAAAAACACAGGTGTGATGGATGTACCAGTGCAGGGCTCAGCCCTGGAAGAGCTCCCTAAAGGCAGAGCCAGGCAGCTCCACACAGCCTCTCTCAGGAACTCACAGGGATCCAATGTCACTGTCACATTTCTGAAAAATCCCTTCACCCAGGGTTTTTCTCCTGGGAAGCTGAGAAGCCTCAGAGAAAAGGAAAACAATTCTGATCTCATTTGCTTCTCCTGTGTTGTGCTCACATGTGCAATGTGTTTGGAGATTGTTTACCCACAGGTGATTGTTCCATTGCATTCTGCTGGGAGTTGTTTTCACTCTTTGGCCAATCAGGGCCAAGCTGTGTTGGGACTCTGGAGAGGGTCAGGAGTTTTCATTATTATCTTTTGCATTCAGTGAGTATCCTTTCTACATTCTTTAGTGAAGTATAGCATTCTTTTATATAATATAGTATCATAAAGTAATAAATGAGCCTTCTAAGAACATGGAGTCAGATTCATCATTCATTTCTTCATCTGGGAACCCCGCAAATACAATAATCCAAGGTCTCAAGGATATAGATATTCTTGCACACCCTTCCCCTTCCCTTCCCCTTCCCTTCCCTTCCCTTCCCTTCCCTTCCCTTCCCTTCCCTTCCCTTCCCTTCCCTTCCCTTCCCTTCCCTTCCCTTCCCTTCCCAACAAAAGCCATTTTAGGGCCCCATGGCAGAGCAGGAGGCTGGGCTGAGGGTTCAGTTTGTGCACCATTGATCCCTCACCCACCTGGGACACTCTGGATGCTTTATCAGACCACGGTTTGGGAGGCTGGTCCAGCTGGAAGCTGGGCAGCCCAAGGTGCCCTGAGTGTCCTTGCAGCTGACTCCAGGTGAGGGATGTGGTGACAAAACCCAGCAGATTTCCTCATTAAAGAGCTGAGAGGCGCTGTCACACATTGTCACCTGCCTGCCTGCCTGACACAAAGCTTGCTGGAGGGGCTGGGCAGAGCTGGCAGCAGCAGGAGGCACAGCCATGTGCAGCTCCTCTGGCACTTCTCACCTCCCCTGCAGCTCCTGGTGCTGGTTCCAGCTCCCCAGGCTCCCTCCAGGAAATCTGGGTAGGAACAAGGGAATATTCATTCATTTGCACAGCCTGGCTTTGGGCTTGGCTGGGACAGGCACAGAGCTGCCATCAACTCCCCAGGTTTGTTCAGTGTTTGGTTTGGAGCAGACTCCAGCCTGTGCATAGACAGTGCCTTCCCTGCCTCATCCTTCCAGGTTTATGCCACCACACAGCAGCCTCCAGCTGGTCCAGCAGTATGTGCTGCTCCTCAGATTGTACAAAAGGATTTGGGGCAAAAGAAAAATGGCAGAAAGCCCCTCAGCTAAAGAAAGAACTGTGGCCCTGATTTTTAAAGATTTTTCTAAGCCTTCTGATGTTTACATTCTTGTAACAAACTTTCTCACACACTTTCTGTAAATAACTCATTGTTTTGCATTCTTTTATGGAGGAGGAGAAATTTGATGGACTGTTGGTTTGTGCAGTGTCATTGGAGAGGTGGCACTGTCACCCTCCAATCCACTGTCATCTTTGGAAATCTATAAATATTCCAGTCAGAAAATAAACTTCCCCTTTTTTACCTTGAGAGCAGCAGCGTGTGCATGTCGTGTTGTTTTGTGTCCTGTAGTGACAAAGAACAAATTCCTGTGATGGCAGAAAGCGGCACAGGGCCAACAGCTCTGCCACTCACCATCTGGGATTTCTGCTCCTGTGGCTCTTCCATGTGGCAGGAGGGCTCATCCCCTCCCTGTGGCCACTGTGGCAGTCCTGTGCCAAGCCTTTGTACCTTGGTTCCCTGTGTGGGGTTATTATTTTTTTTTTCTTTGAAACGTTTTGCTCAAAAGCTGAAGGGGCAGGAGGCACTGAAACAGTGCCCAGAGAGACCACACTGCTTGGATCATGGTGGGTTTTATAATGTATTTGGGATTGCTCTTCATCCCAATAAATTTGGGATTGGAGGAAATCCAAATGGAGGGGTCTAGGGTTGTCTTCCTGCCTCTTTCTTTGTGAAAGCAATTTCCTTTATTGGCATCCTCCAAGCAGAAGTAATCTTTCAGAGAGAGGTTTGGCAAAAACATGGAAGGGTTTTATAGTGACAGGGCCAAAGGTTGATAAAACTCCATTGAAGCCCTTGCAGTCCAAGGTAATAGACAGCTCTAGACTTTCAGGAGAGTTAATAGAAGGAAAACAGTGTGTGTTTTCAGTAAAGGGAAAAATAGAAAACTGATTTTTACCAGTATTTTTCCTTGCCAATGCACACACATCAACACCACCAAACAACAGTGCTTTGAATGGGAGACTTGATTTCAGGAACAGGCATTTCAGATTGTCTGCAGTGCTATAAAGCAATGAATTGTGCTGAAAAATCATTCTTCCTTGCCCACCGATCCCATAAAATTGAGTTCCCATCATTATTATCTGGATATAGAGTCTGTTTAACACGACAGCCCTATGGATGTTCTTCCCAAGAGCCCTCTTGTATCCAGGACAGTCAGAGCAATGGGGGACAAAAGAAAACCAAGTTGTGCAGAGTCTTAACAGTGCTAAGCAAGCAGAGTAAATTAATATCAGGAGAAGATGAACAACAGCCTTACACAGGGCTCAGCAGAATTCTTCTTGTGAGGATGTGGGACCTCACATTTCCTGGCAAAATCAGTTCTTCCCCTGATCATTTATGCTGGAAGTCAGGCTGAGCTGTCATCCAGCAAGTTTTAAAGCCAACAGATGTCCCCATCTCCAACTGTTTTGGAAATGCATTCAGAAAGAGACACAGGCAGACAATAGCAGAAGGATGAAATTTTTGGGGGCATAAGTGCTGTGGGGATCACAAAGCTGGGACAGTAGCTGAACACCACTTGGCAACTGCATCTTGTGGAGGGAGCCAAAATTCTCATTCCTTCTGGGCAAAGGGAAATGGCTGCATTTGTAAAATGTTATTGTTTATGTTCTTTAAAAAGAAAAATATATAATTTTTTGCTTTGGTCATAGTTTAATCAATACATTGAGCTGAAAGAGATGAAAACTGAAGCTGGCAAAACTTAGCTTGGAGGCAGCAGTTTTGTTTTTGTGGTCATTAGTTCATTTTTAACACCTCTTCTGCTGCTATCTGAGTCCTGTGACAATGGCAGCCATTCTCCCCCTTTGCTGAGCTCAAGGATTTCCCCTCAAGACCAGAGGTACAAGGTCACTTCTTGTGACAATGATGGGTTTGGTGACACCCACAGAGCACCACTGGTGACCAAGGGTGGACTGAGAGGCTGGAAACCCCAGAGTGGCCTCCTTGGCTCCTCCTGCCCAATCAGCCATTGCAGAGTTATGCTTTAAATCATCCACAGATGGACAAACATCCACGCTGCTCTGCCCTAAAGAGCTGCCTGCAGGGATGCCCCAGCTTTGCAGCACCACTGTGAGCTCTCACACACAGAACCTCTGGCCAGGCCAGCCCAGGGGTCTCTCCTGGTCCTTTCCCTGTGGGCTGTGGCCCCTTTTTGTAAAAGCAGTTCAAGGTGTGAAAAATGCCAATCACTTGTTTTTAAAATTTTAAAATTATTTTAACAGTAATAAAATTGTTATAAAAATAGCAATATAATTAGAGTAATAAAAATTTGGACAATTTGGATTAGGACAATGTGAGACAACAGAAACAAAGAGTTATGGATCTCCGGGTACTTTTTTCTGGGCAACATAAGCCCAAAAAAGGACCCACGTTAACAGAGGATGAACCCTTAAAAGCAACAGCCTGTTGCATATTCATACACCTCATAGATGATGCATGAATTCCATTCAAACACAGGATTCTGTCTGGGCAGTGTCAGCTTCTTCCTCTGAATCCTGACAGCGTCTCAGGGCTGAGTGAGGAAGAAGAAGTTCATTTCTCCTGATAATGGAGCAATAAATTCTCTTTCTCTGAAAGATTCAGGTGTCCTGTGGCTGCTGTCTTGGTGTGAGTCCTTTCTTTAAAAAAATATCTTACACAGCATAGTTTCTATTTTAACATTGTGTTATAACCTAAACCTATATTTAGCACACTACTAAAGAGAATTAATACAGCATAACTTTCTAACATAACACATATAATATTCATTTGAATATTTGCACAAAGCCAATCATAAAATATGCATTTTTTGCATAGGGGAACAGCTTTGTTTGCTACCCTGAATGACAGTCAGGAGGTTGTTTTTACAACCCAGCTGATACAACGTGTGGCCCGTGTTTTTCCTCTGATTCTGCTCATTTTACAGCATTTCCAGGTCCTGCCCTGCTCTCTCCACCTTCATACATCCCAGCATTTTGCTTTGAAAACACAACCACGGAATAATGCACTTGACCTTATGCACACAGTATTTTTCCTATTCCTTTCAAGTGGTTTTTGTAACATCAAACCAGAAAATTCCAATGCAGAAATTTCCAAAGAAGCACGACTATACCTGAGTTTCAGACTAAATTAGCACCTTTGCAATCAAAAACTACATGAATACATTTCTTTTTGTTACCTGCAGCATTACTATACCAAGAGCCAGAGCGTGGCACAGATTTTAGAGGCAGAACATCAAACACAAGGCAGAGCTTTGCAATTAGCCTGGCTCAGGGAGGACAGGCAAGGAGGAAAGGAGGCAGATGGAGAGTGGCATTTGCTGGGAGGTATTTTGCTGACTGACACCCTGCATGTCCTTACAAGACAGCAATGCTTGCTTTGGGTGTGTTTTAGACCTGAATTTTAAGATATGTCAATGTTCTCCGGGTGGAAATCAGAATCTCCAAAGTTTTTAAGTGTGCTAGACTACAACATGGGTGTGGAGGCAAAGGAAACAAACTCTTTGTCCTGAAGGGTGGCAGAAGCAGTGCCTGATGTCACCTGCATGTACCAACAAAAAAAAAGCCACCTATTAAAAAAAACCAACACTTTCTTCCCTCTTATTGTACATTTTTATCACCAAGATAAAGGTGAAAGTCAGCCAAGGCACAGATTTTAGGTTAATCCTTCCCAGAAGGAAGGATTCTATCAGAGAAGAGTTTATATGAGTTTTTTTCCCCTCATTTGAACAACACTAACATCTGTAATATCCTGAGACTAAAATGTATTTGAGGTAAAATAGTGATGACATTTGAGGCAACCAGATTAATTAGATCAGACTTCTTGTGTTTGCTCAGATTCCTCAGCTCCTTTCCAACCCTTGTTTTTTTTTTTCTTGTTTGTAGCTGAAAACACAGAACACAAATCATCCTTTCAAACTTGCTCCTACCTTGATTAAAAAAAAAAACAACAAACAAGTAGAGGGGAAATAGGTGTTTTACAATTCTAATTCTGTGACTGCTGTGCATATGCCAGAAGTTTGTTCTGACTGTGTCAGCTCATACAAGAGCTTGGCCTTATCTGCACAGTGCAGAGATTTGAACAGGTTTAGGAGAGCTTTCAGAAATTCAAATTCTCTGTTTACCACCTGGTAGCCTCCTCTGCTGCTCAGCACACAGCTCCTACCATGCTGATGTACAAACACAGCCCCCTCCTAAAACACAGCTATTCCTCCAAAAGGAGGGGTGCAAATTAAAGTCCCAGCTTCCAGCTTGAGGGGAACGCTTGGGCACTGGGAATGGCAGAAAGGAAAAGGGGTCCTGGCCTCTGGGATGGTCCACACTCAGCTGAGATGTGAGATTGCAAGAAAAATCAGTCACTGTCACCTCAGCAGCCACAGTCCTGGCACACCTGGGTTAACCCATCTGCCTGATCCTGAACTATTTAAATATACCTGGGAGTTTGAGCCCTGTTTTAATGCTTATTTTTAACACTGTAAAGGTGTGCAGGACACTTCAGGCTTGCATTTGTATATTACATTGTGATTACAAGATCTTGGCACATAATCATTCAGCCTTGTTGGTCAGGAGTGTGGGTATTTCTAAGGGAAACAGAATAAACAGCAAATTTGGGAAAGTTTGGGAGAAAATTCCCAGCACATCACAGTGTCATGATCAAGAAACACCCTCCAGACCCCTTTTCCACCAGGTATCACTCCAGTGAGCATCCTGCCTGGGTACCACTTTTCCAAGATAACACCCAGCTTGCTGGATAACCCCACAGGAAGCAGCATAACAGTATTTATATTTATATTTATATATACACACATTTATGAGTGTAAATAGAGCTTACAAGTTGTATATAGATATCTATGGTATGCTGTATAACAAGTTGCAGGTTTAGGTTAAGCTACAAGTAGCATAAAATCTATTTCCACATACACATCTTTATATATACACTTATATACTACATATATATACACATATATCTACATCTATAAGTAGTGTTTTTAAGTTATATATATGTGTATATATATATGTAGGACATACAGCTATAGAGGACATAAAGATACACATCCTGACACAAGCCAGTATTTACACAACTTGTAAATAAAATTTAAAAAAAAGTCTGAATTGGCCCAAAGTGGAGGTGCAAAAGGCCAGCAAGATCAAATATTTAATCCAAATTCCCAGGAATGTCCCAGGCTGCTGGAGCATCCAGTGCTATTGCCTGCCCCACCACCTGGGCAAGCACAAGGACATAATGACCAAAGAAAATTGCTTTCCACTAAGGACCACCAAAGCAGGGAAGGGAAAAGCACCAGAAAGTGATTTCAGTGCTTAGGTTGTTTCAAATTGGATGGAACGTGTTAGGAAAACATTTCATTTCCATCTTTCCAGTGCATTTGCCAAAGAGGTTAAATCCATCTGCAATGCCCTTTTTTCAGGTTGTCCCTCAGGTTCAAAGGGTGCAGCGTGTTCTTATCAACCCCTCAGAGCTGGCTTTGGGACTGATAACTTCTAAGCCTCTCCTTTGCTCATAAGTCTGTGAAAGAGCGAGAAAATTGCAAATAATTACATCCTGAAGTGATGGAGTTATCTCCCCAAAAACCCAGTACAATTCCCAGGAAGAAACGCTCCTCTCTGATCTCCTCATGGACCCTGCTTTCCAATGCTTGCCACTGCTCCCACACTTTCACACATGGACCACAGCAGGAAAATGACTTTAAAAGCTGCAGACAAAAAAAAAGAAAACATAGCAGAATCCAAGAAAGGGAATTTTTGTCCCACATCCTGATGCAGGTATGTAATTGTGACATTATTCAACATCCTTTCAGCCCCCATATTGTTAAAAGAACAGGTACTGACAGAGATCTGTTCTCTTCCAGCCAGCTACTCTCTGCTTTATATTTCTGCAGTGTTAGTCTGTCTTTTTAGCCTGGTCCTATGGTTTTCCAGCTGCAATTTGCACAAATTAAATCTCCAGACTTGCAAAGTTGATTCATGTAATCAGCAGCAGCAGCAGGAGTTTGTCAAAGAGAATTATTTGCATGTTTACAGCCCAAATTGAGTTTTGACTTAATACTTGTCCATGGTACAATGGAAGTTTTTGCAGCTGTTCTGTCCAAAAAAGGGGTGGGAGGATGAGGAAGGGGATAATTTGCCTTGGACTCACAGTGGAGGGTGGGAGGATGGTGAGAGGCTACACCTTATCTGAGAGGTGTGGATGCAGCCTTGGGCCCCCTTGCTTCTCATTTTCCATCCCCAAGCTTGAGCCAAGGCCTGGATTCACACTTCAGTCCTGCAGAGTGATAGGAATTTTAGAGGTAGGTTTTTTTGCAATACCTGGTAGGAAAATGGCATTTTTAGACAGTGAAGCCTGAATTGAGCCATATTCAAACAAAAGGATCAGGTACCAGTAACACAGCAAGCAGTGAGCACACATAGCAGGTCTCATTCATTATAAAATACTTTCAGGCTCTAGACTTTGGTATAAAAATGTTACTAAACCAGAATAGTGGCACTTGGCTCTTTTTTCAGCAGCACAAGAGGAAGCAGAAGCTCTCAGAGTTGTGCTGATGGGTTACAGGGTGTGTTACATTACTGGAAGGAATAAATCCCTCCCCAAACATCAAACCAACCTTTCCCCTGTACCCCTCAAAATTCTTCAACAAAGTTTCTGTCTGCAGCAATGGAGACAGTGCCACAATTGGTATGGAATAAGCAAAAAACAAATCCATAAAAAGCAACATAATTTCTACACACAACTTCTGAAAAAAAAAAAAAAGCAATTTCCTTAGGATCCAGAGCAGACACAAAGCAAACCAGGTGCTTATTTGGGACTTTGATATTAATTTTGACTCAGGCCACAGCTAATCCTTCACATCCCAAGTGAGTCAGGAGCCAGTATCACGTGTTGTGATGCTCTCCTGGTACAGGCTGAGCTGGGAACTGGCTGCTTACAAGGGGTGAATGTGCACGTTCAGCCACGTGGTGCAATTATAATTCAACTGCATGTACACACACAGGCACAGAGAACTGGGGTTGCTCATTACCTCCTTTGTCAGAGCCTATTTTTCTTTGCAAGATTGTTCCTATAGCACCAGAATAAACAATAATTTTGGATCTTTGCACATCCACCAGCATTTTCCTAGACAAGCCATTCTTTCATTGTCAGCACTCTGGGCTGTGCGATCTCTGCTGATAGAGATTTGCAGCCACGCTGGGTTCAGATGCTCAGCTTTTGGCAGGAGGTAACAGAATCATTGAATAGTTTGGGCTGGAAGTGACCTTTAAAGGCCACCTAATCCAATGCCCCTGCAAAAAGTGGGGTCCACTAGGGCAGGTTGGTGAGAGGATACAGGTGAGTGCACACACACAAACACACACAGAGACACACACAGTCACTTCCCTGGGCAAACAGGTTCATCTCCAAACACATGATGCTCAGAGCTGGGTTGTGCCAATCCTGAATGGAGATTCTTTCTTGTCTGTGCTCTTGGCATGCTCAGCTGGAGGGTTAGAAGCCCTACAAGGACTGTATGGATGGAAAAATCTGAGCCAAGTTCAAATTCAGGTCATTACTTGAAAGAAAAATCCATCCAGGTATCACCTCACAATTGTGATATCCCATGCTCAGCTACTGGACCAGGAAAGGACATTGTAAACTCATCCTTTTGTGTACCACCACCATGATTTTTTCAACAAGCAGTGGTAAATCCATAGTGAATCTGAGAGCTGAACTCAGTGTTTCCATTGCAACAGGCTCAGGAAATGACTGCTGCCTTCTCCCACCTTCTCAGCACACTCAGCCATGATACATGAGGGCAAGGATGCTCCCAGGAACACCTCTGGAAATTTCAAATAAAAGGGTATTTAGTACAAGCTCTTCAGTCTCCTGATCCTACACAGACCAAGGATCACATTCATCCTGCTAAGAAGATTATTGCTGGAAACTTCTGGGTTTATCTATCCTCCAGAATCAGGTTCTGTATGTTTCACTGATTTTTCTATGCGAGCCAGGCTGTCTCTCACAGTTGTTTTAGAGACAACCATTTATATATGCAATAAAAAAAACTATTTCACCACGTTGCTGAAAATTCCACCAGGTTATAGTTTATCTTAACAGTCTATCATTTACAATGCACTAATAAATGGCTATAAATATTATATTGGTTTGGGCATAAAGAGTACATTATCAGTGTTTATAAACACATCAGTAAATGCTACAGACTTTTAAGTAACCCCATTGACCTGTAACATAAAAGCCCTGTAGCTACTGATTCACTATATATATATATATAAACACTTTATGGATAAACCTTTACAAGCCATTTATAAAAACACTCTTAGTTAGAAATATGATACACTCCCAAATAGACACAGAAATAACTCACAAGGAAACAAGGTCATTACAAGGAAGACTAAAAGTCTTTTTATTTGGTTCAGCTTGTGCAAATTAAAGTTCTATCACAGTAAAATTAACACGGAGTAGAATTTTAAGTTGATATCATAAAATAAATAGTAAGTTATATAAATAAAAGAGATTTTTTAATTGTTTTTCAAATATGTGAGTCAACAAAAGAAGAAGAGAACCTGAAATGGCCAAGATAGATCAGAAGATTTTCCAAGCACAAACAAGAAGCATTAAATCTGTTCCTTCTGTCCTTATGCCATTTAATTTATGGCATAGGTCACTTTCCTGCAGGTATCTATTGATAAGGGAACACCTCACATCTCACTGCAGCCATCCCAAAATTAGCTGCTCAAATTGGTGTTTGTCCCTGAGCTAACTTTACCAGTGGAGCACAACAGGCCCTTCCAAGGGACAATCCAGCCCCTATGCCTTTATCCAAGACAGACTCACCCTCTGGAGAGGCCTTTTCTCACCATCAAGGTCATTTTTTGTGTTCCTTCTCCAGGGCTGGACAACTTGGTGTCTTCTCCTGTGTAACAAGTGATAGGACAAGAGGAAATGGCATTGAGGTTGTGCCAGGGGAGGCCTAGATTGGAAATTAGGAAAAATTGCTCCAGGAAAAGGGTTGTTAAATCCTGTAAAAGGCTGCCCAGAGCAGTGATGGAGTCATCATGCCTGGAGGGATTTAAAAGCCATGTGGATGTGGCACCTGGGGACATGGATTGGTGGTGGCCTTGGCAGTGCTGTGGCAATGGTTGGACTTGAGGGTCTTAAAGGTCTTTTCCAATCTAAACAATTTTGTGTTTCTAACTATCACATAAGCAACCAAATCTAGTAAATCCCAGCTTTGGAGTCTGCTGGAAAACAACATCTGCATGCTCAGCTCAGTGTGGGAGCTGGCATTTAAAGGTTCAGCTTGTGAGACAAAGATCTGCAGCTCAGGCAGAGAGTGTTTGTCAAAGCTGGCAGAGCCTGCAGCAGGAGCAGGACAGGACCCTGGCTGCCAAGGGGATGGATGGAAAAGCAGGGGCTGACCTGGATGAAATACCTGTGGATTCCCACCTTGGCACACCTCAGCACAGCCACAGGAACAGGGTGTGGAGCACTTTGAGCCCCTGTGGATTCACACCTTGGCACACCTCAGCACAGCCACAGGAACAGGGTGTGGAGCACTTTGAGCCCCTGTGGATTCCCACTTTGGCACACCTCAGCACAGCAACAGGAACAGGGTGTGGAGCACTTTGAGCCCCTGTGGGTTTTGGGCTTTTCCATCTGTCCTGTCCTCCCCAGCAGCTTTATGCCATTGTTATCCTTGTGCTGGGCAGATGAGGGGACAGAAAGGTGAATCTAGGGCTGTTTCTCAGTGCTGGTTTTTAGAAGACCATCTGGAATATGGCAGAGCTGTCTCTGCTGTTTACCTTCCCTAAATGCAACCTGTTGTTAATATCAAGTGTCAGCAAAATATTTTGGATGAAGTGCCAAGCTGAACTGTAATTAATCACTGTGTATCTGTTACACACAGTTGGGACTCTCAGTAAAACTTCCCCTCAGTCTGACAGTTCAGTGAGGAGCTTTTTTTTTTGGTATCAATTTCTTTTAATACTCTCCCTGGTGTAACAATAAGTCTGAAGGGTTTCTTACAGTCTGACCTCATTATAATGAACTCTTTAAACAAACAGTTGTATCTGAATGTTCACCACAATTAAGATGGGGAATTTGCTTCATCAGGCCAATAAAAAAAGCAAAACACCCATATCTGAGCCAAACACCCAGGGCAGAAACAGCTTTTTTCATACCAATGAAGAATTAAAATGAAATCTTTTCAAAAGAAAATAAGGATACAGGAAGGAATAATAAATTACACTTCCAAGGTACATGTACAGTGCTTTAATCATAAATAAGCCTGAGTTGGAAGGGGCCCACAAGGATCATTGACTCCAACTCCTCTAACAAAAACAGGAACTATGTATTCTTGTTAATAAGACTTATTTTGTTGTTTAGGTTTTTTTTTCCCAGTAATGGACAACAATTCTTACCACAGCTGGGTTCTACAGGTGAAGCATGGCTAGAGTCTACTGTTTTGACACCCTAAGCTGTGAATCTTGATGCACTCCTGCTTGTGTTCTTGAAATGAAGAGGTTTTTAGAGCAGGGCAGCCTCATCTGCTGCCTTTGCTACAATCGACTGCACTGACTGAAGGGGCCAAGCACTGCCTTGGACATCTGTTGATGAACACAGGGGAAATGTGTGCTAGGAAACGTGTGAAAACACTCACTGCTGACACCCATATCCACTGTTTGGGTCTGGCAGCACAAAACACCTGCACAAAATCCCTTCTGTGTCTGTGTCCCTTGGTTTGTTCAGCCTGGAGAGGAGGAGATGAGGGGAGACCTCACTGAGGCCTTCAGCATCCTCACAAGGAGCAGAGGAGGGGCAGCTCCGAGCTCTTCAGTGCTGTCACCAGTGGCAAGGCTCAATAAAATGGGACAGAACTGTTGGGGGAGGCTCAGGCTGGACACCAGGGAAAGGCTCTTCCCCAGAGGGTGCTGGGAATGGGCACGGCCCTGAGGCTGCCAGAGCTCCAGGAGCTGCCAGGGATGCCCAGGCTGGGGCTGTTGGGGTGTCTGGGCAGGGCTGGGGCTGCCATGGCTGATCCTGGGGGTCCCTCCCAGCCCAGGATATTCTGTGATTCTGTGATTTTTATGATTCTTTGTCATGGTTTAGTCCCAGCAACAGCCAAGCCCCACACAGCCACTCATTCACCCCCTCCAGCTGGATCAGGGAGGGAATGGGAAGGGTAAAAGCCAGAAAGATTGTGGGTTGGGATAAAGACAGGGAAATCTAAAGCTGTGCAAGCAAGGAGAAAACTAAACAAGGAGTTCATTCCTCATTGCCATGGCTGGGCAGGTTCAACCATCCTCAGGAGAGCAGGGCCCCGTCACACTAATTGGTTACTTGGGAGGAAAAACACCATTTCTCCAAATATTCCCCTTTTCTTTCTTCCTCCCCCACTTCATGCACGATGTCACATGGTCTGGCACTTGGTTTTGGTCAGTTTGGGTCACCTGTCCTGGCTGTGTCTCCTCCCAGCCTCCAGCTGACTGTCCGAGGAAAGCCCTTGGCTCTGTGCAATCCCTGCTCAGCAGTAACAAAAATATCTGTATTATCAACCCTGTGTTCAGCACAAACCCAAACCCCAGCCCCAAACCAGCCTCTGGGAAGGGAATTAACTCTACCTCAGCTGAGCCAGCACAGTCCATCTGTAGAAACTACCAGAAAAATCTCAGGAACCTATCAGCAATTGTCATTCAGCACTGAGTACCAAGGAAACAATACAGTAATACCTGTTAGAGAGAAAAAGTTGCAAAAACATGCTTTGCTCTAATCCATGCTGCTAAGACTGTAATTTTCAAAACTACTTAGCTCACATCCACAGGCTCTCTGAGAGGACTGACACAAAATCTGCAGCTAGGCTGAAGTGCCTGCTGAATTCTCTTTTTTGCTCTTCATCTCCTGAATGACAACCATGATGCAAAGCCCATCACTGTGACAAGATGCTGGTCTTATTTTTTGTCATGCAATCACCCCATCATTTCCAGCAGTGTTGCTCACAATGCCTTGCCTCCTCTAAGTCCAAAGAAAAGGCACAAGTACAAGAGTCTCTTAGTAAAACATTAATCTCAGATCACAGATTTATTTTATGGATTTGCAACACAGCCCATATTACAAACATTGTCTGGGAACATTTACAAGAATAAATAAGATGGACTCGCAGTTGTAAAAAAAAGATTACACTTCACTGTAATGTACAGTCAAAAAATATATCTGATATTCATTGACTTGACATTATTTACCTTCCTTCTTTTAAGCTAGAAAGAAAAGACACTGAATGCACAGTGTTGAGAGTTTTGTATTTATATTTTTTTCCTTTTTTTTTTTTTTCATACGTGCTTTATCTATCAAACATCCAAACTGTACAAGTGAGTTTCACCAGTAATCCATAAAGGCCGAGGGGGAGCAGAGGGGGCGGCACCGCGTCAGCAGAGACTCCTCTCATGCAGCACTCCTCCCTGCCCAAAAACACATCCAAGGAGCTGGGATGGCACACTGCTCAGCCAGAGGCAGCCACTGCCCTCTCAGGAGGGGACAAGGCTGGCAAGAAGCGATGCTGGCACATCTGGGTGCCCACAGGAGATTAAATCAGGGTGGGAGTGAATTTTGTCACTGCGGTTAGTCGGGCTGGGTTAAGGGGGGTGTTAAGGATGCAGCTCAAACTTTTGGCATAGAAGTACAGTGTTTAAATGCTGGCAATGCAAGAAAGGGCAAGAGGGGCAGTGAGGGGGTAATTCCAGTTCTGCTCCAGGTACATGGAAGTCCAGCACATGAAGTTTGGTTTGACTGTCAGCAATGTGAAACACTGAGCAGTGTTTGTCCTGGGGAGTCTCAGAGTACCTAAATTCATGAAAGCTTGTAAAGTGCTGGCCCCACTTCCTCTTCCATCCCCCAAAACATTCTCCTTTCCATTATTTCACACAAAGAAGAGTTCCTGGGGATTTCCTCACTGAAAGATGATGTACTCACACAAGGAAATCCATCCAATGCAACACACTTGAGGTGTCTCACAGGGTGTCCCAAAGGGTGGCATTTCAGGGGAACAGATCTCCACTGAGACACTCCTGTGACAATTGCCTCCACTAAAGGAACCACTAATATCAGGACCAATCCTGATATTTCATAGATAGGTACCTCTTGGGTACCTATATATGAAATACCAGGATTGGTCCCTAAGGGACATCAACAGCATATTCACCCTGTACCTCCAGAGGGCCATGGACTGGCTCATGTTTATACTGCTCAGAAGCAGCTCATTGAATTAAATTCCAAGAAAAACCATTTTAGCTTGTTCTTTTCCCTTTTCATACTTTTAAATTTTTTTCCCCCCTGCCAGGAAACACTATGGGAACACCAGCATCTGGCATTCAGTCTGCTGCATTAGTTTGTCTTTTAAGGCTCAGGTTGAAAACAGAATAGTGGTGGAAAATCTGCTGCATGAACTGGGATGAGGATGGAAAGACTGATTTAGATCCCTCATGTTTTTATAAACTGGAAAAGCTGCCAGGTTTTCACATTCTGTTAGTCCAACATTAAACTGTAGGATATTCTGAGCATAGTTTATTTTTTTTTTTTTACAAGGGAAACTTTTAAAATATTTTAACACAGCAGTTAGTGGTTATAGACTAGAGGTCACTGGAAGTCAGCAATTTTTTGCCTCTTTTTTTTCTTTCCATCGCACTCTGTACCACCAGGATTTGGTGGTATATGAAAATGTATGATTCTGCTTGACAGTTTGAGCAAATTGTACATTCTTCAAGTATGCATATGAGGGAGATGATTGATACCTTTTCCAAGTCAATGAACAGATAACACATGATGGATTTTCCTTGTGGTCCTTGCCAAAACGGCAGAAATTGGGCTTTGCTCGCTGTGCTGTTGGCTCACCCTCGAGGAAAAAGAGCTGGAGGTATTTTTGGGAGCAGGGAAAGAAAGAGCACTTGCATTGAAATTGTATATTATGTATGTATGGCTATAGAAGACTGCAATCTAAATAAGCAGGAGCACAGGAGGGTTAACAGAATCCTCATTGCTCACATCTTTCTCTCTGACTTAGCTGGCTCCTCCTGTTCCTCTGTCTGGGCAGGGCAGCTGCAGTGCTTTGTTCTGCCCTCACACAGCAGGAATATGGAATTTTTGACCCAATGGCAGTGGTTACGCTGAATAAATGCTGCCACTTTTGCCACACGGCCCCTTTTATTTTCCTAAAAAAAAAAATGGGGTTGACTGTCTTTTGTACACTTAACACAAATTAAAGATCGTCAAATGAAAATGCAGCAGTTTCACACCAAGGTTTTGAGATGCCCCTTTCAGTGGCTGGAGTGATCACAAAAATTAACTGTGCTGCCAACATCATGGAGCTGATTGCTCACATTTATTACAGGACAATGAAGTTTTCCAAGGGGAACTTTTCCACCACATTGCCCATCCAGGACCATGCCAGGACTGTGCACTGCTCTGTGACTTTACTAAAAATTCTGCAAGTGTGACAGATAGAAGCACCTCATATTTGAAGATTCCTCTCTTGAGCAAATCTTCTTTTATCTTTGTCCCTCAGGATTTATTCCCTCTGTCACACTCCGAGTGCTCCATCTCCACAGCAGGGAATGTGACATTATGTGTTTTTTATGATCTTGGCAGGAACTCAGGAGAGTGAGATGAGAGCAGCTGTGCAAGAATGAGAGAGAGAGAGCAAGGTGCAAATTTCCTACCTGCTTCAGGATCCATTTCATTTGCCTTCTCCTCCAATATTTGGTTTCTCCCAAAGGAGATTTCTTCCCCTTCCCTTCTCTTCCTGATGGAAACTGGTTTAACTGCCTCCTGAACCACCTGCTGCAGGAGCCTCTCTCCTTCCTCTGACTCTACAGCACACCAAGAGCAGTGACCAGAAACCCCTGGCTTGAGATTCCCAAGGGAAATCCCACAAACTGCTGCTAAATGGCCTGTGGAAAGTAAATGGAAAAGCCACTCTAGCACCCACAGGCTTAAACTTACTACTGTGGGATCCATGTGGCTACTGGAGTTTTTTTTTTCCCACCAGAGAGTTTACACCTTCAGAATAAAAGGCCAGAAACTCCTGATAACCGGTGGAATTCATTGCTGCAGTTACACCAATAATAATTTAAGATGTTGGTTACCCCTCTATGAGGTAGTGACCCCAAACCATCTGTTTCTACTTCCTTGTATCCCAGACCAAACTTTACACCAACTCTGTGCTATCACAAACAGTTCCCCCTCACCTCTGAAGGATGTCTCCATGGGAATAGGTTCATCTTCATTATGTCCATTCAAATATTGTCAATATGATATTTTTTCCAGCCTAAGATTCAGTCACTGAGGAATTCACCTTTTTTTTTACTGCACATTATCACTTTTCATCCACAGCAGGGGATGCTTAGGCTGAAAAGCTCACACTGACTATTAATCCTTCCAGGAGTGAGAAAACCTCCTTTATCTCATCTCATAATTCCTTTCTTTCCCCATGAAAACAAACCCATCACCCCATAATCTTGCTTCAAACACATTACCTACTTCACTATGGGCTGTTCTCTAGGGTTTAAACAACCTCAAGGTAATAAAGTGATTTAAAGTGAGCTTTTCCACACAATTCCCTTCATCATTAATTCACACTTGGCATATATGCACTGTGCAGGGAGGAACAGCATGAAGATCCCTGAGCCAACACAGACTGGAGCTGGGTCAGTCCCCCAAAAGCATTGTAACTGCAGGAATTTATAACAATTTGGCAACCCAATCTGCAGTGTCTGCTGAGCATCTTTCCATATGGGTTTTAGGCTGGACATTAGGAAGTTCAGACACATGGTTGAGTGGCCACATAATAAGCTGTGACTAACAGTTGGGCTGTGGGAACCAACATTTGCATCGAGCTCCTATAAAATGTAAAATTTCGCTTAAATATCCTTCCCTGCAGTTTGTGCCAACAGCACTTGGCTTTTGCAGAGGGCTGAGCACACAGGGAGTTGCTGTGGGCCAGCTGATACAGGTACCTGACCCTTTAGTAGTGTTTTTCATACCATAAAACACATCCAAACCCACCTCCAGACCCTAAAGCACTGCACTGCCAGTGCTGCTCTGCTCATCCCACACCTCCTTCCCCTCACTCACACACCCTCCTGTGGGCTTAACACTGGCATTTCAATCCACTTGCTTTGAAGTTAAGCCTAAATTACCTCCCACACTTCACACCTCAGTGATAGTGGCATTTCTTTACCTCCCTGTTCCCTTATCCCAGCTGTCACCCTTGGTGCTGGCTTCACTCCCCTAAGTCACGAGGGAGACCTGTCACTGTGCTGCCTTCTATGCAAAATTAACAGAATGCTAATTACTAATTAATATTTCCATAGTATCCACAGGGAGTGGTTCCCCTTGGCTTTCTGGAGTCAGCAGAGTCAAAACCACTTTGCTGACCTATAGTTTCTTCATACCTAGGCAGTTGTTAAAAAATCCCATCCTGGGATTAGAATTCCCTCTTCCTATTTCTCTCCCAACACCTGACCTACACTGTTCCACCCAGCCACCTGTAATCAAAACACCAATACTTTTCTTTTCCTCTCACTTTTATCCCATAGTTTCACTTTGCCTTCTAGTTATTTTTCCTGCTGAATTGTGTTGTTGCATAAATAAAAAAAAAAACCCAACAATTCAGACCAGTCACTTGACAGCCCCAACTGGAACTAAAGTTGATTTCATGATTTTTTTGCAGGCAACAGAAAGGACCAACCAGAAACAGCACAGAGGCTCCTGTGAGAAGGTGGTTCATGATCAGTTAAGACCTTCATGGTATTAAAACCAAGAATCCAAAGCTCCTTAGAGAAAGCCCAGGTGGTTCAGCATCCTTCACTTGTCAGGAGGGGTATTAATGAAACATCCTCCCATGGCTGGTGCAGGTCCTGGTGGAGGGCAGTGGTTTGGTTGGGTACTGGTTTGTGGCTGAGTTGAGAGCTGCCTTTGCCAGATTTCATTTCCACCCCTCCTGGTCAAGGTGAGGCTGTGACTATTGAAGAAAGAATGACCATGAAGTGGAGGTGCCTTTTGAATTCACAGACAGAATCAGCAAAATATTTTGAACTTCTGGCATGCTCTGTGCCAGGACAGACCTCCCAGCAGCCTGATAAGAAAATTGGAGTTTCCTTCAACTCTTACCTTCAGTCTATCTTTTAGCAAGTTTGAATTTAGAGAACCTACACCCCAGAATCCATTTTACACACAGAGAAACCTTATATCCCCACACCCTCAAGATAAATAAATGGCTAAATTGAAATACTAATTATTGTAAAGCCTTGCTCATTCAATTATTTTTTTTCCCCAAGATTACCCTGCAGACCTTAGCGATTACCTACTTAAACATACTTTTGCAGAAAAGCAATTTCTTGGCTGCTAAGAAGTCAGAATGAGGTCCACAACCATGGCAAAACACATCTGGTGTTTGTTTCAGAGAAGGAGACTTGCACAGGCATTTTTGCAGAATAAAACAAAAGCTGTTTTGCTTAGGAAGAGAAGTTGGTGAGCTGGGCTAATGCTTCTCTTTACAGGTGTCAGAACAGGTTTTGTGTATGTACATCACCTTTCCTACAGCTCCAATGGGTTACAACTTTGAAGCTTGTAGGGCTTGGAAATAGTGAGGAAATCTTGCACAAACCCAATTTTAAGAACCTTCAGACTTCGAAACTCTTGAGCAGGAACTTTCTTTGCTGTCTGCCTGCACTGTGCCTGGTTCAGCAGGGTCCTGGAGTGACTAGGGGTCCTAAGTTCTACAGCAATACAAATAATAAATAAAAAATAGTCATACATTGTATATGAGCAATAATAACTACTTCATACCCTGTTTGTCAGAGACACACTGCACCCCAGCTAATACTTGGGAAATGTGGTAACCAAGTCACCAAAGTTGCCAGATGAATGCCATTTTTTTGATGGAATTATTTAACCTTCAGGTCTCCAAGTGGCTGGGAAACTCCTCAACAGCTTCACCAGCAGTGAAAGGACACAGACCAGAGGGATGGAACTGGGTCATGCACAGCCCTGAAGTTGAGCAGAAACTGGGAGGAAATATTTCTGTGGAGGCAGTGGATCCATGTACAGCTTCTCATCTCCACCATCTATTTTCATGTTTAAAGGGACTACATTTGGGAAGAGAATTCCAGCATAGTCTTTTTGTGTGTGTGTGTGTGTTGGCCTTTTCATTAGGAAAAACAAATAAAAGGAAACAGATAAGGTAGACAAATTGTAATGAAACATTTCATGTATCCCCTATGGCTATCTCATTTTTCCCAAATGACTGCTGCATGAAATTAAAAAATTAAAAGGCTGGGATTTGAGAACAAAATTATAAATTAAAAAGGAGACATTTAAAAGATAATTTCCTAAGGGTTTCATTCCTTCCCCAGTCTGCAGCAAGCAGAACAAAAACACAATCCAAAAGAGGAGAGAAGTCAGAGGGGATTAGAAAGTCCAGTCTTTCAGCCTGTCTCCATGTTGCTAATTTTTACAGTAAGTTATTTAAGAAGCAGTAGATGTTCCCATAGAAAGCAGGCAGCAGCACACACAGGCATCGCCTCCTCCTTCCAGCGAGGTCTCTGCAACCTCAGTCTCTTGCTGGGAAGGCAGGAGAAGTTTTCCTCCCCACACTTGTTACTGCCTTCCAGTGTGGGACAGGGGAGAAGCATCCACCAGAGTTTGGGGTCTGGCACATCGTGGGGTCCCCTCCCTTGGCTGGGCTAAAAGGAACTCAAGTATTCCAGTGCAACCTCGTATACAAATTTATACTGTTCCTGAAAGAGAGGACACAAAGGAATGGCATTAGGATGTGGGAAAATTCCTCAGAGCCTCGTTCTACAAGCAAAAATACCTCCTCCCTCTTTCTTATACCCTTTGGCAGGAGCAGGCAAACACTGGTCGTGTTTCTGAGTGATCCTGAGCAAGCGTGGCTGGGAGATGGTGTCATCAAAGGCAGAGAAAAGCACTCAAAGAGACAGCCCCAGTCTGGACCATTCATTATTTGCCTGCAGCCCTCACTGCACGTGTTGCTTTTGAGGCACGAGCTCAGAGTGATGGATGGAGATGACTGAATTCAGGACAGTTTAATCTCCTGGGCTGCATGGAGCCAGGCCTGAGGCTGGACTATTCTCCTTTCCTGGTTTCAAGATGTGTCACAGCACCCAGCACTGGGCTGGACAGGAGGACAATTCCCTGCATGGACAGGAGGACAAATCCCACTCTTCCCACAGCCATGGTGACAGCTCTGTGGGGTTTGACCTCCTGAGGCAGCTGGGCATGGGACACAGTGTCCATCATTCTACCAGGGCATCCCCTGTTCTCAGAAGGAGAAGCAGGAAGAGTCACTGAACATGCTAAAACAGAACCAGTTTTAACTCTGGTGTCTTCATCTTCCCATTCATTTTGATTCATCCTGAACTAATTTTGACTTTTTTTTACCTACCCTGAAGTCCCTTGCACGCACACTGGGTGGGGAATGAGCAGGAAGAAGCCTTACCAGTGACTCCACCATGTTGGATTTGTTATTCCGTAGCGTTTTCACTATGTGGAACACATCGATGATGTTCTGCTGCTGGATCATCTCACACACACTGCAGATGGCACAGAAGGTGCCGCTGCGGCCGCCACCGTTCCTGGCAGGGGGACAAAACAAGGCAAGCAGGTGAGGATGGGGGAAGGACAGCACATACAGCTCACAGCCCATGGAGAGATTCCTGTCACATGGAAGGTCTCTGATGTAAGGGCTGATGCTCAAGGGCTTGTGTGCCTAAAGGGGCTCCAAGAGAGCTGGAGGAGGGCTTTGGACAAGGGCATGGAGTGGCAGGACACAGGGAATGGCTTCCCACTGCCAGAGGGCAGGGATAGATGGGATATTGGGAAGGAATCCTTCCCTGTGAGGGGGGTGAGGCTCTGGCACAGGGTGCCCAGAGAAGCTGTGGCTGCCCCTGGATCCCTGGAAATGTCCATGGCCAGGCTGGACAGGGCTTGGAGCAGCCTGGAGTAGTGGAAGGTGTCCACTAGAACTGAGTGGTGTTTGGGGTCCCTTCCAACCCAAACCATTCTGTGAGTCTGTGGGAGTGGAGACCTGTAGAACTGGGGCAGAGATAGAAGGACTAAGGGATAAGGGGAGCTCCCCTGTCCCCCCCTGGCTGCAAACTCCTGCTCTGGGCTCACAGGAGCTCTGTGCTCAAAGCTGGGTACATGGCAGGGCTGCTTCAGCTCTGTCTGTGCTACAGACATGAGACCTACAACATACCAGGGCTCTTGGAGCTCTCTCTCACTGCAATCAGCAAAATCCCTGGGCCAGGACACGATAATGCAATACAATATTCAACTTGAAGTGATCATTATAAATGTAGTTAGTAGATGAAATCATAAATGAAGTAGAAGTGTGTAGAAGTGTGTGAATTTAGTAGCATGAATGTACTTTAACTCCATTCCCCCCAGCTGAAGCCTGGCAAACCACCAGATTTCCACAACCCACAGCACGTGAGGCTACAGACATCTCCCAGCCCTTACTTACAGGCAGTGGACCACGGTGCGCCCGTCTCTGCCATCGTACTGCTCCTGCCACTTCTCCAGCCTCCTGACCACCTTGAGCAGGGAGCGCTTGGAGGGCGGGGTGTCCCTGTAGGCCGGCCAGCCGATGTACTGCAGGTGCTGCACGATGCGGTACCCGTCCTGCGGCTGAACACAGAGCTGCTCAGGGGCCAGCCAGGGTGGGCAGGGCTGGCAGGGTCAGCATCCAGCCTCACTTCATGGCAGAATGATTAGGAGTCTATGCAAGTGCTGTTATTTTTTGATTTTAGTAAGAGCTCTGGGTGTCAGGGGTACTGTTGGAACCCAGGGAATTCCTCTTATGTCACAGACATCTTTTATGAAAAAGCCTTTCTTTAGAATTTTTCCTCTTGAGAAGATGAGAGACTTCAAGAACAAAATGTAAACAATGATTATGTGCTACTGTGGAATGCAACAAGTAGATCTTTGATTGGCCTATGTTAGTTGTTTCTAATTAATGGCCAATCACAGTGAGCTGGCTCGGACAGAAAGTCCAAGCCACAAGCCTTTGTTATCATTCTTTCCTATTCTATTCTTAGCCAGCCTTCTGATGAAATCCTTTCTTCTATTCTTTTAGTATAGTTTTAATATAATATATATCATAAAATAATAAATCAAGCCTTCTGAAACATAAAGTCAAATCCTCGTCTCTTCCCTCATCCTAAGACCCCTGTGAACAGGTCACACTCTTATTGTAAATCAAAGGCGACTCTGACAAAGGGGAGACAGAATGATGCATCTGACTCCATCATCAGAAGGCCAATTAATTACTTATACTGTGCTATGTACATTGTATCTAAACTGAATCTGCCATGCACTCACTCTTGCTCACAACTGCTCACACTGCACTCATCTCTGATTCTCTCTCCTGTGACAGTCCCACACACACACACACACACACACCTGGCCCTGACAGGGCAAGGGAACAAAACATCCTCACTTTGGGTAAACAATCTCCATATTGCATTCTACCTTAGCACAACACAGGCACAGCAAGCAAGATAAGAATTGTGTTTTCCTTCTCTGCTTGAGTCTCACAGCTTCTCTCTGTTCAGAGGGCTGTGAATGCCACACCTCTGGCTGCCCTGGAGGACTTGGGACCCTGCCCAGGGGGCTCAGAGACCTTGGCACAGAGCCCAAGACACCTGTGACTTTGATTTTGACCCATGGAGCAAATTACCACTTTCATATGAAGAATTACAAGTCAAGAGAGTTTAAGTAGAATAATAGTTAGTTTGTCATGGGATGAAACATAGATTTTTGAGGTTTTTAGAATGGAGGCTCAGGGTCCCAAGAAGGAGGAATTTGGGCGTGCCCTGTCCTTCTTCTTCCTGGCCTCCATGTTCCAGGTGATGTTGGCACTTTTGATTGGTTTAAGGTAGAAACTCACTGTCTAACATAGGTGATAGGTATTGGGAAGTTATGGTAAATAATGTGCATGTAGTTTTTAGTATAAAAAGATAAAGTGTGCCTCAACCAGACCTGCCAGACAGACCTCAGCAGGTCGGAGAAAGAATGTTATAGATAAAAAATAACAACCTTGAGAACGAGAAAGAAGAATTCTGACTCCTTCGACTGCTGGGCTGGGAAAAAGAGGCTTGTACATATCTCTGAGTCACTGTGACCAGCAGAGATTCTGAGAGGGTACACAAACCCAACTCTGACTCCAACATGGTTTTGGGCCGAATGTGTTTTATATTCTATCATTATATCACTTACATATGAATTATTAAACTTACATTGTTCTATTGTATACATTGATTTCATCCAAGCATGGATTTCTCGTGATCCCCCTCAAACCCCTAACATAGTTTCTCATGATTCTTTAACAATAATTCTATCTAATCACATCTAAGAGCTATATCATTTATCATATACTGACTACACAGGTGCAGTTTCACATGATCTAGTTAATATAAGGCCTAACATTTCCCAGGGCCTACCTTTAACATTTTCCCTGGGCCTACTAAGCCTGCATGCATGAGCCAGCTCCATCTGAGAGCACAGAGCCTTGCTCTGACCATCTTTATCAGCCCAGGCTCTCCCTGGGACACAGGAAGGTGTCTGATATCCAACCAGTTCATCAGTTTTTGTGCTGGACCACAAGGTTGCCTCTGCAGTGCCACACCTGAACGGCTGCACAGGCTCTGACCATGCAGACACTGATGGGTTACACTGCATGGAAATATAATTTGCAGAGCCTGCTTCCATTTCTGACAAGAAAAAAAACGAAAGAGGAACAACAAAGGAAACATAATCAATCTGGGAAACGACTAATGAGAGAAAAATCCTCTGCTGAAGCCCTTTCCTGCAGCCCTGAAGCTGGATTGCCAAGGCTCAGTGTGCAGATAAACTTCGTTTCTATCATTTCAGCTGTCCTGGGGCTGAGGGACACAGACAAAGAGCTGCTTACAGAAATGGCAGTTGCTTATTTATAGGGAAAGCAGTGGCAGTTGGGAATCCCAGTCTAGCCAGTAAACATTGCATCTGTCTTCAGAGATGCTGCCTGGGAGCTGACAGATGGAGAGCTGCTGACACCATCCCAGTTTATTTCCTGCAATACTGATGGCTTTATATTGGCTACTAAGTGATGAATTGTTCTCAAATACACACAGAAAAATGCTCACCATTTAAATACAGATTTTCAGCTCATATCATCCACTTGCTGCCTTCAGCCAAGAGTCCTTTAGCAATGCAGGCTGATTAAATGTTAATTAAAGGAAGTAGCTGCAGTGGAATTTCATTCCTAGGTGAGAGATTCTGCATCTCTAAACCACAAGCCTTGGTTCTGCCTCTTCCTTGAGCCAAAATGTGTTTTTGAGAATAACTTGGGAATGGAGTATTTCTGCTCTCTTACCCTGGCCATGTTGCAAATCCGGAATATCCTGTTGATGATATCTTCATCAATATCTGCTGAAACAAACTCCACCTGGATTGGGCCATAACAACAGGATGTCTTCTCTGGCCAGTACTGCATGCAGAGCTAGGAAAAAACACAACACCAAACAGAAATCTTAATAATTAACATATCAAATCATTTTGGATCTATAACCAGCTCAAAAATCCATCACCAATTTGTATATCGTGGCTTTGTTCAGACAAGATCTCATTCAAGCTTAGTAAAACATTTTATATCCTGAATATGAAGAAAAAAAGAAATGTATTTTAGGGCCTGGAATTTTCTTCCTCTTTATTTTTGTACGAACACAGTTTGGAAGTGATTGGATTCTGGGTCTAGAGGTGCAGAAAGGTGGCTGACAAATGAAGCTTCTGTAAAGGCAGAGATTTAACAGGAACATTGAAAGATTAGTGTCTGCAGATAAATTTAATAGGAACCATAGAGATCTGGTAAAAATGAGGAAATAATACAGGCACCAAGAAAATTAATCTTAATTCAAACAAACTGGAATTTCTTTTTTTCTGTAAGATGAACTTTTTAGTTATAATAATATAAATATAAATAATAATAAAATAATACAGGCACCAAGAAAATAATAAATAATATAAAATAATAAATACATAATAAATAATATAAAATAATACAGGCACCAAGAAAAATTAATCTTAATTCAAACAAACTGGAATTTCTTTTTTTCTGTAAGATGAACTTTTTAGTTTTCTGGCTCTACCAGTGAGCAGGAGAAGGAGACTGAGTTTGTTCTGAGAGCACAAGAGCTGCTCTGGTTTCAGGGTGAACCACAACTGCGCCTCTGAAGCTTGTGAAGCAGGCTGGGAGTCTTTTTCTTGTGCTGACATTACTGAGTTGAAAGGACAAAAACCACCCTGTGCACACAAATTACAATCTAAGGATTTTAAATCCGGCTGGAAATAGATCATGGCGCAAAAATATTTTGCATGAGATCTCATTAGCAGTTTCTGCTAAGATTGTATTTCTTTGTGGCTTTTTTTTTTTCCTTCCTATTTTCAAGTGTAATTTTGTACAAGTTTTGAAACCCCCAGATGCTCATTTGAACTTGATCTCCAGCTTTTCAAGTTCAATCACTGCCAGCAACAACGTGGAGTGTGTGCATGTGGCTGCATTAATTCTGCACTCCTGTTCTTCCTTTGATCATACAGGATTGAAATTGGGTGGGATATTCACACAATCTTATGCATCTTTGCCCTTGTTAGTTTTTCAAGATTAAGCAAGCCAGCCAAGACCACACAAGCAAGTCCTTTGAAGGGTTTCTTTACTCTTCCTTCAGACTTTCAAGCTGCCTTAGTGATCTCCTCTCAAAGCATCTGTCCCTCAGGCAGGGAGATGTGAGCTGAGCTTTGGCAAACAACCTCAAGGTGCAGTGGAAAGCAGAAAAAGATGAAACCTTTCCTTAGGATGGAAAATTTGCTTCTCCCAGAGCAGGTGGGTGAATGGCCACCTCTCCAAACACACAGGTGTGTACTGTGCTGAACACTGCCTGCTGTGTGCTCTGACCTCCACAGGGCTTTATTTGCCTTTTCCCAGTACTCCGGGCACAGCCTGGGATCAAGCACTGATGAACAAACAGGGAATGACAATATTGTCATGCAAGGACAGTGCAGACACAGTGCCAAGTCCTCTTCCATAAAACTCCTCTCCACAAGGGATCTGATGATCTGCTGGAGGGTAGGAAGGACCTGCAGAGAGATCTGGATTGATGGGCTTGAGGCTGCTCAATCTCACGATGGTTGTGTATGGTCTGAAGGGCAGCAGAGCTGGGGAAGGGTCTGGAGCCCTCAGGAGGGGCTGAGGGAGCTGGGAAAGGGGCTCAGCCTGGAGAAAAGGAGGCTCAGGGGGGAAACCCTCTCACTCTGCACAAATCCCCGAGTGTGGGCTCTCTTCCCAAGGAACAAGGGACAGGATGAGAGGAAACAGCTTCAAACTGTGCCAGGGGAAGCTGAGATTGGCTATTAGGGAAAATTTCTTCACTGAAAGGGTGGTCAAGCAATGGAACAGCTGTCCAGAGCAGTGGTGGAATCACCATCCCTGGAGAGATTTAAAAGACATGTAGATGTGGCACTTGGGGACATGGGTAAGTGGTGGCCTTGGCAGTGCTGAGGTAACAGTTGGATTCAATCAGCTTAGAGGTCTTTTCCACCCCAAATGATTCTGTGATATCAAACTGTCTCACAGTGTCCTGGTAGCTCATAAAATACAAACTTTCAAATCCTCCTTAACTTCCAGTGCCACCTGGGTGTTCTGGCATTGGCTGCACTTTGGAGGGAGGTGACACCGTGCTACAGAAACTGTCAAAGTGACTTCATGCACTGCCAAATCCCCTCTTCTGTGCCTACAGACCACATCATAGCAGCAAAACTTTGCTAGGAAAAAAAAAAAAATCGAAGCTTTGTGAAAGATAGTCACAAGAATAACGCTGGCTGGGGCTGAAAGGTTTGTGTTTTCCCAGAAGTGAGTGTGAGAAGGTGTGTCATTTCCAGAAAAAGATGGGTTGTGCTTTGAAGTGTCAGGAAAAAAAAGGTGACATTTGTCTCTGGATTCAATGCCAAGATGCAGAATCAAGGAGATGGAAGAGGAAAACAGAAGATACAGAGAACCTCTGGCTCCTCACAGAGTGGTGGGACCCTGCAGGGCACAGGAGAGCCCAGGCTGAACAGAGCTGTCACTGGGGCTGGGATGGAATCCCACTGAGCTCCCCCTGATGGGACACCCCCTTAAGGACTGGGGTGATTGGCTTCTCCAGCACCATCCACAAAAGAGACCAACAATTCACTGCCTGCAAGTGTGGTAAGATAAATGGAAGAGACAAATGAAAAATGAATCCATGAAGTATCAACTGTTGAGGGTTCCTCTCATTGAACAAGGGCTGTAATGGGTGAATTAACCATGCCAAATGTACTCTCCACACAAATTGCATGATTGCACCTTTTTGAAAGCTGTTCTCCTCCTCTGCCACTCATCAGCAAGGTGGCTGGAGACACCAGGGCAGGAGGAATGGCAAAACCTCCTCCCTGGCAAGCTCAGATGCTGAAAATAATGCTGTGTCCACTAGCCAAAACCCAATATGGAATTAAAAACGAAAAGCAAAAGAGATAAAAGGACTACATTATCCTCAAACTGTGCAAAGCACATTTCTCAGTATTACAGAACCATACTGGAAATCTCAGGGGAAAGATCCTTCAAATTATTTCAGCTCTCTTGGTTTTATTCTTCTGGAAATGCCATGTGAAAAAGGCAAACATGAAGCACCCTGGGGCTGTGGTAGGGAGCATTTTCCTGAACCAAACAGAGACAAAAATATGAAAGGGGAGAAAGTGGGTTTGGGAGGGAAATTTTGGCCTGCAAACACAAAGTAATTCTGTAATATATAAAGTATGTTTTGATACTTTGAACTATATTTTACATAATTTTATATCAAAGTATTTATATAATAAATGGGGAGACTTTATAGCAGCTTTCCAGTACATAAAAGGGGCTTACAGGAAGGCTGGAGGAGGACTTTCCAGAAGGGTGCGGAGTGATAGGAAAAAGGGGAATAGCATTAAGCAGATTAGATGGGATATCAGGAAGAAATTCCTCCCTGTGAGGATGGTGAGGCCCTGGTACAGGTTCCCAGAGAAGCTGTGGGTGCCCCACCCCTGGCAGTGTCCAAGGCCAGGTTGGATGGGGTTTGGAGCAACCTGGGATAGTGGAAGGTGACCCTGCCATGGCAGGGGGTTGAAATATCGTGGTCTTTAAGGTCCCTTCACAACCAAACCCTTCTAGGATCCCTGTTAATTACAATAAGAATTAGCTTACAAAGAGCCAAGCAAATGGACTTATTCTCCATTAAAACCCCAAAACATCACCTATAACTTTCCAGCTCCCCCTCATTTATTTACTGGGGTGGGAGGGCACCCAACCCAATAAAATGGCAACGGGGACTCCCTGCAAACCTGGATTTGAGAAGGGAGTGAATGAAGAGCCAGGAATGAAGAGCCACTCACCTGAGCTGCATCCATCTCGTTGAGCATCACCACGGAGGAGCAGTTGTAATCAAACACCAGCCTCCAGAAGTCTGTGATGGTGTTGGGCAAGGGGTGCTGGGTGACAATGAAGGCAGCAGGCTGCTTGTGGCTCTAACAAAAGAGTAAGATTAGTTAAAAAAAATAAAAAAAAAAATCAATCAACTTTTATTCAAAGGAATATTATGCCCGGGAGGCTGTGGGGAGGCAGTGTGAGCCATTTAACCAGATTATACAAATCACATCTCCTGCTCCTTGTTATCGCCCCACAATGAATGAACGCCTCGTAATGGGATTCTTTTGCTCCCAATAAAGACATTTCATTAAAGAAGTGTCACAAGAGCAGAGATTACCCAAATCAATTATTTATATTTTGAGACTCAGCAAATAATGCTAATTCTACTATTACTACTACTACTACGACTATCAGGAATATTAATAATTGGAAGGAAAACAGCTGGAAGCAAATGTTCTCCTCTGTGCTGCAGTGGCCTCGAGGAGCTCCAGAAGGGATTAGCCCTGTCTGCTGGGGCTGCCTGGGGGTGCAGTGTGACAGAGGTGGCACGTTTGGATCCCAGCCATCCTTTGTGGGCAGCATTCAGAGCCTGTGACATTGGCATTTAATTTCTGCTTTTAGTCTTTCACCTCCAAAAGGCCCTCTCACCTCAGTCTCCCTAAGCACGAGGGGGTGGAGCTGTGCTCCCAACCTCTGCAGGGCTGAGTTAATGAATGTTTGGGATGAAAGGCAACAAGCTGAAAACTTTATCGCTTCCCAACCACGGCAGGCAAGGCTTAAATGAGCCTGGAAACTGCACAGTCCTTTGTGCTGTACATCTGTGAAGCAAACTTGAATCAAAAGGCACACTAATTCTGGAGTACAAAAAAAACCCCCAACAAAATAGCACAAAGAAACCCTCCAGTGGAATAAAATTTTGGATTTTAAGTGAAGAAATAATAAAATCCTGAAGTATGAAGCTGCCCATTGTGGGGGTTTGCCTTTTCTCCTCCATGTGAGGCAGATGTGGGTGGAAATGCTGGGCAGGCCATGCTGGGAAAAAGGGGTTTCTGAGTGTGCACATGTGAGGAGGGTGATGGGAAGTGATGTACAGAGGAGGAAAACAAAATGATTTCTTGGGAAATTTTCATCTAGAACGGACTTTTGTCTTTTTCCCCACTCTGCATTCCACATCTAGAAACACCAGAATGGGTCAAAAAGTTGTGAAATACAAGATCAGGGGTGGCAGCAGAGTGGCAAATAACATACTGAGGTTTATCTCTTAATTAAACACCAGAATGGTCCTGCTATGGTTTTTTCATGGTGTGCCAGTGAAAATCTAGCTAAACTTTTGGCTGAAGGTCATCTGTGCTTGTGGGGTTTGCCTCTAGGAGAAACAGCAACCCTGCCCAGCTCCTTGCTACAGGTGAGGAACCAGGTTCACTGTCCTGTTTCAGAGGGAAGGTGACACAGAGGTGTGAGTTACTCATGCAAGAGAACATGTGTGGGATTATGGGGCAATGATGATGTTAGGGACACATAAATTCATGTTTTTCTCCAAGCCCCATGGATTAAACACAAATCTATCATCCCTTCTTCACGACTTGACTCATGATGTGACTTAAGTCTCTTTTTTTAAAGATTATGTTCAATTGTTTTAGGGGAGGGTCAGGGACAGTTTTGCTCCTTTCAGGGCAATATGGGATGGATGGAGGTTGTCCTCTAAAAGTCCCTGCTCAGTACAAGACTTTACACCTCAGCAAGAATAGCTATGAAAATGTAGGATTCTGGCTGCTCCCCTGTGATTATTTTTGTCTCCAAAAGTTCCTGAATCCTTTATGGAAAGATAAAGGAGAGCCAGAGAACATCACAGTGGCTGAATTTCAATGACAGGTGAAAAATTGCTTTGCACTAAACAAAAATTAATCCACTGGAATTTTGTGGGGAAGGATCCAAATATTTGCAAAGTGATTTAAGGTAATAAGGGCTGAAATGTACACACATTCCCAATCCCTAAGAAACCAAAGACTGGATTGTGCTTCTGCAGATGTGCAAAACCACTAAACACACTTAAAAAAAAAAAACAAGTTTCCTTAGGCATGTTTGCAATGAAAACATCACAATCTTGCTGAAAAAAATCTAAAATAAATTCTGTGACCATTTGACTGAATATCTTAAATGCAAGAGTATCACTGTTTCCCAAAGATTGAAGAACAGACAAAATTAAAAAACAGAGACCCTGCTGCTGCCAGGGAAAAAAGGATGGCATTTCACCCTGGATCATATTTACACATACTCCAACTGCAATAATTAGTGGCTTTAAAGACATCTGTGTCCAAAGGCAGCACAGCAAAAAGAAGCCATCAACATAATTCATCCTCCATAAATGACCCGTGCTGTGAGATTCCAGGCTATAAACAAAGCGAGGGAAAACGCCTTTGGACAGAGTCACATCAGCTCAACTCACATCCTTTAGCCTGAAAATATTTTGCACATTTGATCCCTGCACTCCCACATTCTTAACTGCATAAGATCATATCAATCACTTGCTCCACACAGCAAATTATCCTTGTCAAACAGCTGAACTGGCAAACATTTCTCTTCCCAGTGGATACAAAACCAATGTATGGGAAGAGCTGTCCCCCCACTTTTCTGTGTATCTACCTTTCTGTGATCCAGCCTCAGACTGCACAATGAGGAATGCCTTTGCAAAAATTCTCTACCAATGTGGTGCAGCACTAGGGTGTGTGATCACAGAATAACAGCATGCAAGAGAATATGCTGGGTTGGAATGGACCCTCAAGGATCATGGAGCCCAACTCCTGGCCCTGCACAGCACAATCCCCAAAAGTGCCCAAAAGTATTGTCTGAAAGCCTCTTGAACTCTGTCAGGGTGGTGCTGTGACCACTTCTCTGAGATAACCATATTCTGGAGGACATATTTTGGTGACAAAGAAAAAATTCAGGCACTTTGCCTGATTTGGAGATACCAGACTCAGAAATTACAGCTGAATAAGTTTTTTTTCTTTAGATCCATTCTCCCAGAATGCTGGAACTCAGGACATCCCTCTGGCTGTCCTGGATTGCCAGAACCCCTGCCAGGGGGCTCAGAGACCCTGGCACAGAGCCCAAGACACCTCTCTCGATTTTGATTATGACCCATGGAAAAAAATTACCAACCTTATATGAGGATCTGCAAGCCACTAAATTCTAAGTAGAGTAATAGTTAGTCTGTCACGGGATGAAAAATAGATTTTTTTGGTGTTTTTAGAATGGGGGTTCAAGAGGCAAGATGGAGAAATCTGGGCATGTCCAGTCTTTCTCCTTCTTCTTGGCCTCCATCTTCTGCTGTGATGTTGGCACTTTTGGATTGGTTTAGAGTAGAAGCTCACTGTCTAACATAGGTGATAGGTATTGGGAAGTTCTGGTAAATAATGTACATGTAGTTTTTAGTATAAAAAGATAACACCAGAGTGCCTCTGTCTGACCTGCTGAGCAGACCTCAGCAGGGCAGGAGAAAGAATTTTATAGCTAAGAAACAATAAACAACCTTGAGAACGAGAACTGAAGAGCTCTGACTCCTTCTTCAACTGCTGGGCTGGGAAAAGAGACTTTGTGACACATCTGGGGGTCACTGTGAGCAGCAGAAACCCCGAGACCAGAAAAGCATCATGAGAGGGAATAAACCCACGGCAGGCCATGCTGGGTGTGCCAGAGCAGTGCTTACATCCATGAGTGCAGCATTGATGTAGTTGCTGGACTCGCCATCCACGGAGATGAGGAAGGGCAGGCAGCGGTCCAGGGGCAGCACGTCCATGCAGCGGTTCTTGTCGTGGTTGCGCGGCAGCAGCCCGATGCTGCAGTCCTCCGGCCGCACCCGCGGCGTCACGATGTTCAGGGTCTGGGCAGGGAGAGGGCAAACAAGGGTACAAACAGGCTGACTGCCTTGCAGCTCACTTCCAAGAGTCACAGAATGACCAGGTTGGAAGAGACCTTCAAGATCATCGAGTCCAACCCAGCCTCAACACCACAAGTAAACCCTGGCACCCAGTGCCACATCCTGTTGGAAACCAGGAAATTCCTCTGGCTGCCCTGGAGGATTCGAGCCCCTGCCCAGGGGGCTCAGACACCCTGGCACAGAGCCCAAGACCCCTGTGCCCTTGATCTTGACCCATGGAAAAACAATTACCAACCTTTATATGAAGAATTACAAGTCAAAAGAGTTTAAGTAAAATGATAGTGAATTTATCACAGGGTGAAAAATAGATTTTTTGGGGTTTTTAGAATGGGGGCTCGGGGCAAGATGGAGGAATCTTGGTGTGTCTAGCTTTTCTCCTTCTTCACCTCCATCTTCTGCTGTGATGTTGGCACTTTTAGATTGGTTTAGAGTAGAAGCTCACTGTCTAACATAGGTGATAGGTATTGGGAAGTTATGGTAAATAATGTACACATAGTTTTTAGTATAAAAAGATAACACCAGAGTGCCTCTGTCTGACCTGCTGAATGGACCTCAACAGGGCAGGAGAAAGAATTTTATAGATAAGAAACAATAAACAACCTTGAGAACGAGAACTGAAGAGCTCTGACTCCTTCTCCAACAGCTGGGCTGGGAAAAGAGATTTTCTAACACATCTCGGGGTCACTGTGAGCAGCAAAAGCCCTGAGAACATCCAGGCTTTGTTAAACACACCCAGGGATGGGGACTCCACCACCTCCCCAGGACTTTATCACTCTTTCTATGAAAAACTTTTTCCTAATATCCAACCTTTATTTCCCTTGGTGCAGCTTGAGGCTGTGTGCTCTGGTTGTGTCAGTTGCTGCCATATGCACAATATGTTTGTTTTAAAGGGACTCAGAGCAGCAGAGCTTTGACTGTTGCCTATAGGTAAAAAACTTCTAAAATAAGGGCCTTGTCAACCTTTTAAATTCGTGGCCCAGGCCTGCTACTTCAGCTAAGCAGAAAAGGGCTGTGGGAAAGCGACTCAGCTGAATTAGAGGTAGAAAAACAAGTTATAGAACCATCATGTACTCACATGGTGGTTTATGGTGGTTGGTTGAATTACATTTGTTGTGCTTTAATGGGATGTAACTGCTTACAGGGTAACTGCTTAAAAAGGCCTGGTTTTTGCAATAAAGGGCTCTCCTTTGCACCTGTGTTACTCAGCTTCAGAACATTTGGCATCCTAGAGATAAAAAGGAAGAAGCTTGTGGCTGTTGTAACATGTTGTGTTTTGCAGAATGTCCTGAGGAACTCTCCCAAACGTTGTTAGCTCTGGAAAAAACTGAAAGCATTCTAAACCTCCCAAACATTTCCAGCTCTAAACCCACAGAGCAGCTAGATAACATTCCTGCTCTTTCCTAGAGATTGGAAATGGGTGTCACAGGTATAAGATGCAACTCTGAGCTGGTGATGGAGTGAAACCTCCTCCTGTTTCTACCATCCTTAGGGTGGAAGCACAAATCCTTCCCCTCTTCAGGCAGGTCCTGTGCAGGTGTACCCTGAGCATTGACCACCCAGCAGGTGAGACTGTTCAGAGCCTCTGGTGATTCCTCAAACTACTGGCTTATCTTATAAAAACCTAAGATAAAATGTCATTTTGAGGTTTTTTTAACAGAAAAGTCTATTTGTTTTATGTATTACTTAGATTGCTAGTTTCCTTTTGAAGTGACACATAGGATGCTTCACTTACAAAGTCATACCTAATCTCTGGGGCCTTGCTGTCAGTCTTTGACTGCTATCTGCCTTTTCCACAGCTTGACAGACTGTGTTTCTTTAAATCTATTTTACTTTTGTGTTCCCCATCGTGGGGGACTCCTGACAAACCAGTCCAGGTTGGTCAGCAAGGATCAAAACTCAGAAATCAAAGTGAATGCATCTTAGCACCAGTGCTTAAGCGGTGGTAGATCAATGGCTGTCTGATGCCATTGTATTTCCATTTTTGCATCTCCCCTTCCTGAGCAAAGCCCATGGAGTCCAACAGTGAACTCCCTGTAGCCAGAAGAATACAAAATATTTAGGGGCCAATAAAACAAATCAAAAAAAACCTTATGAAGAGCTGGACTTCTGCCACAGAGAGGTTATGAATGAAGAAAAGAGGAAGGTCAAACAATCCAAGATAAAAGAATGTGTCAAAGTTAAAAACTTGAAATAATATAGTTGCTCTAAATTATTCAGGTTCTACCTTGCCTGCAGATGGAAAGCAGGGAGTCTGGCTGGGGAAACAACACGAAATCTCAGATCTCTGACAGTGCAGATAATCAGGCAGGTGACTTGCTAGTGATTTACTCCTGCCTATTTTATGCTGCTCCCCTCTCTCCCTTGTTCCTGTACTGATTCAAATTACAAAAACTCTCCAGAGTGAGCTTTGTGTGTCCAGACAACATGTAGAGCATGAGAAATACATCCAGCCTTACCTCAGGGCCAGGGGGACCTAAATACCACAAACTGCAAGCACAGATCTATAGTTATATCAACTGGTTGCTAAAGATTGCAGCAGAGATACCAGCTTTTGCATTAAATCCAGACAATCAGGGCTGAGGAACGCTCTGAGCCAAAATCTTGTAAAAATAGATTCTACAACAAGACAGACACTGAACCTCTTATGCAAAGCACAGTGGAGCAGTTCCTTCCCACAGGAGCTGCCAGCCCCTGGCAGCTCAAAAGAACAAGCACAGAGGTGACAAATCCTGTCTCATATCATGACAAAATACACCCAGCAAGCGGTGGCTGGGTTTTTAATAGTGTTTTTTTTAAACAGCATTTGATGAAGTTCGGCTCTAGCTCCTTCATGTCAAACCAGAAACACTTTTACAGGCCTGCTATCACTTGATAGAACCAGATCTTTTTTAAATTGAGCTGCCATCAGTTGGGATCCACATTCTTTATCTCACTGTACCAACCCTGATGATTTCCTGTAAGGCTTCAGATAAAAAACACACATTCTCCCTTTACATAGAGAGGGAGGAAAAGAGGCCTCTGACTCAGGCTGGGGATCCCAAAAGACAACTTCTTGCTGCAAAAGAGACTTTCCTGGGAGAGGAAAAGCAATTAAAGCAAATCTCCATCTTTTTACTCTGACTATGAGTGGCCTCAACAAACAGTAGATGTCTCTTTCTTTACTATCAAACACACCTTGCTCCAAATTCCCCATAGTCTTGTTTTTTCCCTACAATGATGTTGGCTCAAAATTATAGATCCACAGAATGTTTTGGTTTGGAAGAGATTTTAAAGCCCATCCATTCTATCCCTGCCATGGCAGGGACACCTTCCACTGTCCCAGGCTGCTCCCAGCCCTGTCCAGCCTGGCCTTGGGCACTGCCAGGGATGCAGGGCCAGCCCCAGCTGCTCTGGGCACCCTGTGCCAGGGCCTGCCCACCCTCACAGGGAAGAATTACAGATTCATGGGGAATAAGACTGCAAAACTTAGCTCAGTGTTCAGAATTCTGGGTGAATTCTCCACTTTGTGAGAGGAACAACTGCACAGGGCCCATGGCTGGAGTGTCCCAAGCCCATTTACCAGGGTGGGATAAGCAACAGGGACAGGAAACAAAGGAGGGGCCCCTATTTTGTTGCTTGCCCTGGGCAAAGAGCACTAATGGAGCACTTGTGAGTTTTGCTGTCCATTATTTTGGGTCTCATCACCAGGTACCTGGCAAAACATCTGCAGTGAACTGAGGGATTCATTCACATTTAATTGAAAATTAGCAATAGCCAAAATAATGCTCACTGAGCTCCCTCTCTCTCCTGTGTGGAAAGTTGTCAACAAGTTGATTGTCAAAGCTTGGAAGCACCATATGAGCCACAAGAATGGATAATAAGGCACCTTGAGGCATAAATGTTTCTGTATAAATTATGGAAGGAAATGAACAACACAATACTCATTAAAATAAGTACAACATTATGTGTGAAAATTAGTACCCTTGCTCTGCTGGAGTGATGGGGACAATTTTTTCCTTGCTGAAGGCTGAATAGTCCATGCTCAAAAACAAATTTCTGCCTGACCCAGTAGTACAACAACAAAAATCAACTGAAATCAGACCTTGGCTCAGTGTCCCCCTTGTTTGCTCTGCTGGAAATCACAAAAAAACCACACAGAAATTGATTAAACACCTTCAATGCACCAACTGCAGTGACTGAAACACATGAAATTACCTGAAACTCATCTTTTATCTGGCTGGAATTGGTCTGTGGATCCAGTCTGCTGATGTTGTAATATATGGATCTGAACTCACAGACTGGAATGGCCGTGTTGCCACAGAGACATGCCTCCAAAATGGCATCATGGACAAACACATACTGCTCCTGCACAGGGGAGGAGATATTAAAAGCACATTTTAATACAGATCATGAAATATCACTCTTCGTTTTTTCTTAAGTCATGCCCAATATGCATATTTGGCTCTGTTTCACGTGGAGACAAATTACACAGTGTGCTGTGTGACAGCTTTGTGAGCATATTTCATCCATCACTGAATGTGAGCTCTCACGTGTTCATTTCGGATTTACAAGGAAAATGGGGAATAGGCACACTCAGGAACGTTGGGACAAAATGGGGTGGGCTGAGGAGGAGATCAGGGTGTAAAGCCTCTGTGTCCACAAAGCAATGGTCTCCTCCACCAACACCAGAGAATCACAGAATTGTGTAGGCTGGAAAAGATCTCTGAAATCACTGAGTCCAGCCCAGCACTGCCAAATTCACCCAAACACGTCCCCTAGTGCCACATCTGCCTGTCTGTTAGATCATCACAGGGATGGTGACTCCACCACTGCCCTGGGCACCTGTGCCAGGGCTGGACAACCCTTTCAATGAAGAGACTTTTCCTAATATACAATTTAACCTTCTCTGGCACAACTGTATAGAACTAACAGGTTTTTTCTGCGTTCTGGGTATTTTGGGTAAAACTCTTTCCCTAAATTAAATATGGGAAGTCCAACAAAGTTAACAGCCCCTCTCTGTTCCAGGATGTTGTCCTGTCCCTCAGGAAGGGAAGGGGTTAAGGGACACCCATAAAACCTGTGCAACAGGGTAGCAGTTCCACAGGAGTCTGTGCAGCTGCCAGACACTGTGTGATGGAGCACCTTGCTTAATCAGCACCCAAAGCTTGAACCAAAGATGTTCTGTTTGCTTAGCTTGTAATTGATACACACTAGGTACTACTGGGGCCTGCAGTGCTCCTATGAATGAGTCATGAGAGGCTTCAGGAGCTCTTTTTTTCCTACAATGAGGATAAAATTAATCAGCAATGCACAGACCTCAACTCCAAGGTTTGCCCTCCTGTCTTGGAGGCCCCAAGTAGCTGCCAGTGAATTGATTCAGTGCAAATCTGGGCATGTTTGGCCACCAAAAGTTCTGCATAATCAAGGCACAGAGCGAGCCAGTGCTGGCTTCATGGATTGCTGGGCAGAGAAGCTGACAGGAAAGCAGCACCTGGAGCAGGGAGAGCTGCTGGCACCCACCTCTGTCTGCACCAAATTGACCCTTTGGGAGCGCAGCTCTCGCACGCAGTTGAATATATCCACCACGCCCTCGTTCTCTGCCATGTCCAGCATGATGTCAATGGCAATAAAGCACCCTGTCCTCCCGGCCCCAGCACTGGAAGAGAAAAAAACAGCAGGATCTGTGTGACCAAGGGGCTCTGGAGAGGCAGGGCTCTGTGGAGGAGAGAATAACAGCAGCACACACACTGCTGTCTCCTCCTGGGAGCTGCTCCTGGTCCCTGCAGATTCATTTTTCTGTTGTAGGACTGAAGAGAATGAGGGGGAAATAGTATTTCTTGAAAGGGAAGCAGAAACAAAAGCTTTGTGTTATTGAACATCAACAAAATATTGCAAAAATAATCATTATAATTTTACAGGTCAGGTCACCTGCACACCTCTCATCACACAGGGGAGAGCAGCCTCTGGGTTGCAAACAGACACAATTCCAGAAATTTCCTTCCCTGGGGCTCTCTAGAAGGCATGCATGAATTTGCCCCAGTGGGCATGATGAAAGGAGCTCAGTCTTTCACCTCAAACACTTCTTTCCCCTTTGGAATCCAGAGGAGTTTGGATGCTGAGGAGGGTGATTTGAAGCTATGGATTGTAAATCTCAGAGAAAGGAGCTCAGTCCTTCACCTCAAACACCTTTTTCCCCTTTGGAATCCAGAGGAGTTTGGATCCTGAGGAGGGTGATTTGAAGCTATGGACTGTAAATCTCAGAGAAAGGAGCTCGAGGCTGCTGGAACCCTTCAGTCCAGAGCTCCCCACTGCTTGTGAGAATTGAGCCATCTCCTGCAAAACTCTGTTGTCATCGTGTCCTCCTTCCCCTCTGGGAAATCATCCAAGCTGCTTGGGTGTGAAGGATGGAGAGAGGAGAAGTCTCCACATTACTCTGAAGGAAGCAGAACTCTGCTCAAACCAGGGAAAGTTCAGCTGCACTGAAAACTCCACCAGAGCCGAAAGCAAGGAGATATGAATGACCATAAATTAATGGACCAGATTAATCAACTGCTGAATAGTGAGAAGATATTTTTCATTTGCAGAATTTTAATGAATAAGTGGCATTTCCTCTCCCTTTATCTCTCAGCTTTTCAGAATTTTAACAAATAGTTTTAACAGTTCTATATTTAGAGGATCCTGGCACTTCATAAATATCGAACAGTGATATTATCCAGCCAGGCATCAGTGGGGAGAATTTGGTAATTACCACTTAAAGCAAGTCATTAAAATTCAAAAGCAGATAAATAACATAAAGGAAATGGCATTTATTCATTAAAATGGGAAGGATGAAAAATCTCTCCTTGCTTTCTTGGTGACAATGAGTCAGGTTCAAACACCTTCCAGGGCCAGCCCCATACCATGGTACCAAAGCAGCAAACTCAGGCCCTCAGCTGTAAATGAAATATTTTCTGCCAACTCCTCAGGCTTAGCTTTACTTGATTATAAACCTGACTCACTGCTTGCTAAAAAAAAAAAAAAAAAAAAAAAAAAAATCCAACAAAACAAAACACACACCCAATCCAAAACTGCTTAGAAAAGATTTAATTGATTTTCTTTTTTAAAGTAGTTGTGGGATGTATTTTCTCTCTCTTTCTCAAGACACAGAGTGGGAACTAGAGGCAATTCCCTGTGCATGGAATGGATTAGGGGTGAGATTTTGGGACAGCCAGTTCTGCTCTCTAGTCTTGTGCTCAAGCCACATCTTTAGCTCTCACATGCCCTGAGCCCTGCAGACATAGCTGCTGCTACAAAGCCAAACTCTGGTTTTGTAGAATTTGAAGTCATTTAACTCCTTTTATTTGCCAGCTGGAAGCCACTGGAATTTTGCTAGCTGGAAGTTTTTAATCTGAGATTCTCACCCAACTCCTGGGTTTTCAGGAAGCCAAGGTGCCCAAGGGCTGTCAGCCAGACTCAGCCAGACAAATATTTCAGACCATAAAACCATAAAATGATGGAATGGTCTGTGTTGGATGGACCTTAAAGATGGTGTAGTTCCAACTGCCCTGCTGTGGGCAGGGACACTTTCCACTAGACCAGGTAAAGCCTTTAATACTGGCACAAAGCTGAGCTGCAGCACGTGGGGGCACAGAGAAGCAAAGTTGCTTTAAAATTCCCTGTCTTCGTGTGGGCATTGTCCATTCTGCCACGTGAGGTCTGAGGGGTGGAATGGCTGTCCCAGATATTCACCACTTCCCCAGCTCTGCTATGAGCATCCAGCAGAGCACAGACCACTCTGGGGGCTTCTACATTTGAAAGGCCCTCTCTGACCTACTCCTATCATCTCCAACTCATGCCAGCTTGGCTCCAGATCTGCCACTTTAGGGAAGAAAAACATTTGTTTCCTGGGGATGAGTCAAGGGGCTGAGCTAGGAATGCAACTAAGACAGTGAAAACTATATATTTTAATTAAAAGCTTAAATGAATCAAGGGGTTAAGTTAGAAATGTAGTTAGCAAAGATCATACATTGTGATTAGAGCTTAACAAGGAAATGAATTGATACCAGGTGGGGATAACTGAAACAAAGTTAGGAATGACAGGTGATACATGAAGTATTTTAAGAGTGCAGGAGCCATAAATACCACTGGCTTCTAAGAGTGAGAGGAGGTTTGGACTGTGACCAGCAAGCCAAGAAGCCCTGCCAACTTGACACAGGTGAAGGGTTTACCATGAGGAAGAGGAAGAGGTCTTACTTCCTCTTCAAAGAACCCACTGACCGTTTCAGAACCCACCAACCCAATTAAAGATGACAATTGTGCAGCCCTAAGGGACATTCAGCTAATTATAATACAAAGCCAGAGAGTTAATGATTGTGTATTAGGTGTCCTGGAAACCATTTGAATATGTAAAACTGTGGATGTGATAACCTGGTCAGAGAGTGAGAAAAGTAGTTAAGTTTTTCCAGAACTGGCCTGGGAGACTTTAGGGAGCTGGAGATAAACAATGATAACCAATTATTAAAAACAACCTGCAGGTGTTGTTTTCCTAATATCTGTTTTCTTGTTATTCTCATAAGATTGTTTATAAATGGGCGTCTTGTAAATTAGCCACTCAGGTGAAATGTATTGATTAAATGACCAATCAGCTCCACCTGTATTGATCAGTGTAGAAGTGGTTCTGAGCAAAGACACATGTTTATGCCATTTTGCCTTCTGATGACGCTGTATCATCTCTTATTAAACAGTGACATCAAACCTTTTTGGAAAAACAGGGAGCAGGAGCCTGTGACTCCTTGCACATGCCTTTGGAAATGCCTCTGCATGTGTCCAGAGCTGCAATAAATAAACCCTCTTTTCAACTTTAATTAGTAGAACAGTCGTCTGTCTGTTCTTCAACAAGGCCCACAAATGACACCCTGAAACAGCTGCTGGTCATTGCCAGGGGAGGAGAAAAGAGGGAAAAGCTGCTGGAGGAGGGGCTCAGGTGGAGAGCTGGCCTGTTATGAGTAGAATAGCTGCCCATTTTTTAAAAAAAGTTGCAGAGTTCGCAGGTTGGGCCAGTTGCTACCAGGGTGGAGTTTTAACTCTTTGTTATTGTAATGACCTGTCGTTTTGGTTAACTACCTGTCATTAATGGTTAAGAATTCCCCCTTTTGTCAGTGGCACCCTGCTGCTTCCTGGAGGATGGCACCCAGACGGTGAAGGGGAAGGGACATGGGGTCAGCATGCAACGGGAGAGACCCCTCACCAAACCCAGCCAAAAACCCCGAAAAACAACGAGCCAACACAAAACTGATGAATCAAAGTGATGGCCAGATGTGAGGAACAGAACCCTGTATCCACCAAGACCTTTTTTACTCCTTAACCTAAAGATGCCGGCTAGACAGAGGACCTCGAATATTGAACCAAAATGCAAGGGAATTTCCTGATGCTCTCCTGAGGATGGAAGCCTCAGCTCTTCCCACAGACCAGTGGACAAAGCTGCCTTTTTCTTCCTCCTTCTCTGAGTCACTCCTGAGAGCAGCAGCGGTGTGAGCGCAGGCCTGTGAGTTCTCCCCACCCCAGCTAATCACTTTTAATAAAGGCATTAAAAAGGAGAAAAGCCTCCTGCCCGTGTTTCAACGAGCCAACACAAAACTGATGAATCAAAATGATGTCTGGACATGAGGAACAGAATCCAGTATCCACCAAGGCCTTTTTACCCCTCACCCTGACCTAAAAAGATGCCGCGGTGGCGTGAGCGCCGACCCGTCGGTTCTCCCCGCCCGAGCTGATCACTTTTAATAAAGGCATTAAAAAGGAGAAAGATCCCCTGGCCATGTTTATTTCAGGCCTACCTGCAGTGCACCACGATGGGTCCTGCCTCGGGGGGGTTGAGGAACTTCACCTGGCGCACGAAGCCCAGCAGCCCCGTGGCGTAGCAGGGCACGCCGTGGTCCGGCCAGCTGGTGAAGTGGAACTGCCGAATCTCTCGGATCTCATGGTAGCCTTTCTGAGGAGACAACACAGCCTCTATTTCTCTCCCATCAGACTCCAATCAGCATATTCTGCTCCCTGCTGCCTTCCCTCGTGCAGAGGGATAACGAGCACCGAGCTCTCGCTATGCGTGCAAACGTGTCCCAAGCTGCTCTAAAAAAACATTTTCAGCCATATTCCAGCTCCCAGTGGGTAACACTCACCTGAGGGCTGGGAAGGTGTGTGCAGGCTTCCAGTTCCAACCTGTGGTCTCAGAGCTCACACTCACCTCATCAGGGTGACCTCAGGCCTAGCACTCCATGGCTGTGTTTACCCACAGCCATAAAGCACCAAAAACTCACTCTTAAATCCTCTTTGACCCATTGAAGCAAGAGCCTAGGGAATGAACATGTCAAGAGTGGGCATGCCCCAGGGAACAGCAGATTTTTTGCCACCTGCTGCCAAAAATTCTCAGTTTGAGATGCTGCTGGCAGTGAAAAGGGCAGAATCCAGAACCATTTTTTCTGGAGAGAGCAAGTTGTTGGTATGTAAAAATCACACCTTTATTTGCCCTGCAAAGGGTAACCCACAGCCCTGGGTCAGCTGTGTTTCATTGTACAGGAAATGTAAGTGGAATCCAGCAGCAGCTCCTCTAGCCTGTCAGATTTTGGCACTAGCATTTTTCACCAAGTTTTTCAATGATTTAATGAAATATGGAGCTGATGTATCAGAAAACTGAAACAATATTCCCAGGGTGGCTGAAGTTCATTGAGCAGGAATTTTGGAAACGCTTTAAAACCACTTACTGAGTGTTTGGAAAGTAATTTGGACAGACCTGGAATACTCTGACACTTAGACTTCCAATTTCTAATTACAAGTAACAAAATCTTCCAAATCCTGCTGGTTTGGGGATAGTTTTTATACTCTTGCTCTTATTATATTCTCATTTGTGATGAAAGGGGGCCCTATCTGGCATCCAGTTTAAGTGGTACCTTTTTTCCTCTGCCATTTGCCACTGTGAAACAAGGCAGTTATTATTCCTGGCATACCATCAGCTATCTGCTGCCTTTTGGATGCAGTTAAACTTTATGCACTGTGGATTCTACTTTCGTGGCTGCATCAAGATGTTCCTGTAAAATCATTTGTCCAAAAATGGAATCCCTGTCAAAAACTGAGTTTGCTGAAGTGAAGCCTGTCCAAATAGCACAGCTCCCACCTCCAAGAGCGTTCTGGATGTGTTTCCCAGAGTTTCTGAGCACAAATGAAGTGTGCCACAATCTCAGCTGCCTGAAGACCTCCTTACCTTTTGGACAGTGAAGGTACGGATGACATACTCTGCCAAGGGCTCTGTCTCAATTAATGTGACTTTAATATCTCCATAGACCTCTGTGTCATCCGGCCAGTATCGAACACACTTCACCTGGGGGCAGAAGGAAAATACTGAGAGGGATGAGTTCAAGTTGAGTCAGAGCTGACCTACATTTTCCTCCACTTTCAAGCTGGAGCCAATGAAAATTGGGTTTTCTTCTGATGTGCAGAGTTGCCAAAATTAACTGTATAAATTAGATCAAAATTCCTTTACCATACATAGAAACCACAGGCAGGACTTTTTTAATGTTCCCTTTGTTGTCCATACAAATGCAAAGGATGCATTTAGATTTTTTTAAAATGTGCCTGGCCCATATCAGATGTACAGAACACCTGACAGTCACCACCGCCCTCCCTTTTGAGAAAAATCTTTGCTGCTGCTCCTGTAATTCTCACCTCTCTCTGTTTAGCCAAAGAATTTCAGATCATGGGGATTGTGGGATACATGTTGAGACACTAAATTTGTTTGACTCTGAGCTTTCTTCATCAGATGTGGACACAAACTTGGCATTTTACCAGCTGTGACAGGCTTCAGCTAAGGCTCAAGAGAGAAATCTCCTGAGCAGGTAAACATATCCCAGCTTAGCCACTTCTAGGAGCCATGTGCAAAACCACCAAAAAGAAATAAAAGCAAGGCTGTGAAGCTCCAGAAGGGATATTTAGGCTAACAAAGACTATCAGGTTATTAAATGCTCTAGCATGAAGAGTGGAACAATACCTAAAGCTGAAGCAATTAGCTGCAGCAAAGCAGGCTTCATGTTCCAGTTCCAGTCATAATTGAAAGGGGTTTTATAAATATTAAATATGATTAATGTAGGTTTGTTGTGGGTTTTTTGTTGTTTGGGTTTGTTTTTTTTTTTTTTTTTTACACAGAGGCATTTATTCAGAACTGAAGTGTCAGTAGAAGGTAAAATAGAATACATAGTAATAAATGAACAGAAGCAGCTGGCATTCAACCATGAGATCTAAGGGAAATCAAACACAAAGCAGCTGAATTACTAATGGCTCTGAGTAAATGAGAATTTAAATTTTTCTTAGGACCAAAGCAATGGAAAATGACAAACATCAGGACAAAATTTTTTAACAACTCCAGTTTCTGGCTGAGAACACCTCTAAAACAAAAAACATGCTGGGAAAAGCCACCCCAGACATTCTGCCTTCTTATTTCCTGAGGTTCAGCCTACGCCTTTGATTTATCCATGTTTGGTCCCATGATGGGCTTTGGGAATTGCCTTGTGCTGACACAGGGATGTCTGCTCCAGGTCAGCCCAGGAGGGGAATTTGTGGCTGTTTAGGAGGCCAACACTGCTGGGTGGTCCCAGGATCCACAAAAACCTCAACCCCCAGGAGCAGTGACCTCAGGAACTCCAGGCTTTGGACTCTCATGCAAAGAGGTCATTGGGTAGTTGGAGCACCAGTCATACATCCTCACTGCTCTGGATTTTTAGAGGAGTATTCAAATTATCAGATAAGGAATAACTATCACAGAAGTACATTTTTCCTCCTGTACTGAGGAAGGACATAGCTTCTGAGCTAGCATAAATGTGTATAACTCTGCCAAAGCCCAGACTTACAGCAGGAACACCATCCTTATTAGTCTAGAAGGGAAGCAGCTAAGTATTACAAAATCCAGCATTTTACAGGAAATAAACCCAGAGTGGCTGAATTCATTCCCCTCCTGCAGGAAGCAAAAGGCATTTTGCTGCTGAGCTCTCCTGAGCAGCAGCTCTGTGTTCAACCCAGCCCTGGTCTGGTTTCACACATTGGGAGTGGCACCTTACCCTGCCCACTTCCACCAGGTTGGTGACCATGACAACACTCGCAGAGTTTTCTTGCCAAATCATTCTCCAGAAATCCTTCACTGTCTCTTGCATCGGCCCTGGGGCAGGAGAGAAGACAAAAAGGACATCTCAAGAGAGTGCATGGAATGCCAATAACCCCCTCCAGCTGCTCTCCAGCCATTGTCCTGCTCCCTCAGGATCCTGCTGCCTCTCAGAGCATCCCTCTGCCATTCAGGGTTACAGACACGAACAGCCTGAGCTCTCTGGGGCGTCAGACCCTTCCTCACAGCAGCAATTTGGGGCTCCAGCATGGTGGCAACAGAAGGATGGCCCCAGCAGGTGACTCTGTATGAGTGATGGGACAAGGATGCACCCCACACTGAAGCTGTATTAAGGCTGTGTTGTAATTCACACCTGTTGCAGCACAGCATTTCACAGTTCAATACTGATTAATTATGAAGGAGGAAGGAAACATGCAGAAATCTGCTCTTTCCTGAAATTTCCCCCAGAAAAAAATCCAGGTTCCAATAGCAAACCAAGCAGTGCCCACAAGAGATTTGTCAGTCTAGAGCCTCTCCCTGACCTTATTTCTTATCAGGAATGCTTCAGGTGAATTACAGAAGGTGGTGTTCAAATGCATTTCTTACCAGCTCCTCTCAAAGGCTCATCAGCCACAGCTTATTCACACTGCCCTCCTCAAGCAGGGTAAACCCAAGACCCACAGAGTCCCCTGTCAGTGTCCTCTCATGCTTCATGCACAAATGACACATTCTAGGCTGTGCTGCCACCTCTAAGTCTGTGGCATTTTCTATTCCTGCAGCTGAGGTTTTAAGTCTGAGTGCCATAAAGATCTTGGAAAATTCTATATCCTTCCCTGTTTTGCCTATATGTAGTAATTACATATCCTTTGAACAGAGAGAGACACAGCTCTCCCAGGATTTTCCTGGGAAGCTGTGAGAAAGCTCAGAGAAAGAATTACAACAATTATTATCTCAATCTCTGGCAGGCAATCTCTGTTTGTCAAAAATATTTACAAGAAGGAGTTGTCACTTCTTGACCAATAAATAGGTGAGAGAAGATTCCTAAAGGCCAATCAGGTCTTAGGTCCACCATTGTTTCTATAAGAACTGTGAATTTCTAAGAATAAAGTGTCTTTTCATGCCTTCTGATGATGGAGTCTCTGTATCACCTTTAGCTATCCCTAATACCCATATAACAAATTTTCAGATGTTCCCCAAAACAGAAGATGTCACCCCATAAAAAGCTCCTACAACAGTGTAAACCAGCAGTGGGTTTACAAATATTTAGACATTCAAGAGTGAACTTGCCTTGAGTTGCAATGTAATGGCGAGGCCGATGGTACCCCTGGAAAAAAAAGAAAATAGATGAGTGTCTGTGAAATCACAGCTCAGACAAAGCCCACCAGGGATTTGATACTTTCCAGGGACCAACTGCAGCCCTCTGGACAATGTATAATTATGTAATATATTATAATTAACTGGTTATTGAATGAATGAATGAATGAATGAATGAATGAAGGGGCTGGCCCTGAGGGATTTTAAGTAAGGGCATCTCCCTCAGATGAATAACACAATCTCTTCATGCCAAAGACAAGACAGGAATGGGGCACTTTTAAAGTATTTCCACAAAGAAACACAAATCCTGAGTTACCTGAGGGTAACACTGAAAACAGATAGGCAAAACATTGCATCTTCTTGTTTGATAAGAAGAAAGGTATGAATTTGTCTCTGTGAAAATTCTAGGGCATATTTTATCCTTTCAAGAAACTATTCTAAACATTTCCTTTTGCTGTGTCTTAAGAGCTGTGTTGAAGAAATGCACGCAGATTGGATCACTGTGTGTGAGACAGAGGCTGCTTTTCCAATGTCATTTTAGAACACTTTAAAAAAAGCCAATCTGTTTACACACATGCCTTCTGCACCACAACTTTGTGAGTAGTTGGCAAGTCTCTGATATCAACTAATGCTATTGTGAGGGGCTGATATTGATTTCTGCATCCATCATCTAGCCCACGTCCCACTTCTGCTGGTGGATCTGTCAAACACAGGAAATCTCCATCTGCCCAGATTGGTCAGACAAAATAAACTGGAGACTGAGAACCTTCTCCCTGTCACAACACAACGCTTGTACAACGTTCAGCTGCCACTCATATCACACCCAGAGCCTGTCCCTGTGTCAGAGGCACCACATTCAGAAGCAGGCTTGTCACAGGAGGGTTTGTTTGTCACAGGGGATGTCCAGGAGCCTTACGTCGATGTAATTGGCGTTGATGTAGTCAGAGTGAGGGTCCCCATCCAGCAGCTGCAGTCTCACTCTTGAGTGATCATCTGAAGGAAGGAAAGGAGAAGAAGTGACAGTAACGATAAAGAGGAGTTGCTAAGTGGCCTGGTGTATCTGCTGGCTCCTGCAAGGGTGGTGTGCTGGAATCATGGGATGGCCTGAGCTGAAAGGGACACACAAAGGGCAGCTCCTGGCCTCAAGAATCCCACCGTGGTAATTGAATAATTGAATACTTACAATAGTCAAAAATGGAATAGCAGCACATGTATCCCTGTTGCTAAAAGCCCTTTGTTTTGTGTTTAAAGTGTGATGTTTAGATCCTTAAGTTACTCATGCTCTGTATTCTGTCACCATAATCCTTATGGAGATTTGAGACAGGTCACAAATGCTGTCTGGTTTGGGAAAGATCTTTGCAAGGTGTATGTCCATGACAAAAGCCATTTTCCTGCTTGGAAGCTCCAAACTCCCTTGGCTTCATCTGATCTATGGAAACTGAGGCAAGAGCTAAAACTGACAAGACCAGGACATAATTAAATAGATCACAGATATAAATAGACAGAGATATAAAATTAAATAGACAGAGATATAAAAGATTAAGGAGGGTAAAATAACAATGAAACCCTCCAAATAAGAAATGGAAAAACCCAGAAACTGGAAGAAAATACAAATTAAATCAGAGCAATATTCCTTTATGCAACCCACAGCAGCAAAATGGCATTGAGGCAGTGTTGAAAAAAACCAACAAAATCAGAACTGTTCATCTTTTTGAGGAGATTCAAAGTTACTTTAGATAAGGCAATAAAACAGCAGAGATCAATCTTTTCATCTCCCAGCATGCTCCACAGCTCAGATGCAGAAAGGAACTACCCCAGCGGGCAGATTATGTCATGATTTTCCACCAGGGGAATATTTTGATCTTTCTATGGAACAGCTGGTGCTGGGCTCTGTCACAGGAGATACTCCAGAGCCAGGCTGCTGATGTGATTTGCTCTGGCAATCCCAGCACTGGTATGCAGTTAATTGCAGAACTGCTTCTAAGGGCCAGTTGCTTGGCAGAGGCCACTGGGTTATGGAGGTCACTGCTGGCCATGCTGTGCTCATTTTTAAATGATTTTTTAAAAGAAGTATAATATCGAGTCCATTAAGTTTATTTCCTCCCTACCAGCTCTATGGAGCATAGCTCTCAGTCAGAGCAGCATTAATGCTTAGCAGCACTTTGCAGAACACAGGCCTGAGCATGATTTACATTCAATTAAAAAGAATCATAGCAATGAAACGTAAAAATATGAGGTGTGATTCTGCAGTAACTCAGTCAAAAGGGGTTTAGTCATGTCTTAATTAAATGTAGAATCAGATAATAATTGTGAAGACAGATGTAGGAGCAGTTCTGAAAACCAAGACTTGGACATATATTAGATATTCATTTGGCTGTGTAAAGGAATGATTCCACTCTGTTCAGCCATTAGGTGAGATTTACACACCTAAAAAAAACCCACAGCCACATTGCTGTGTTTATCAAATCCCATATCTGCATTCAAAGAAGGTTCTGCACATGAATCCATCAAAAGCTCTGTTATATTTGTATTAATAAATATAACCTTTGTGGACACAGGGAAGGGGGAATATTTCTCTAAGTGCTGATGTTCCCAATTACCTGTGCTCAAGGCAGCTGCACAAGGAGTGGAAGTAAATCATGTGGTAAGACAGACAACAAAAGAATTTATACTCAGAGCAATTCACACAGACAGACAGAGAGCTGATTAAACCGGACATGTGGGTGAAATACAGGGAAACTCCCGCAGACAATTTCACACTTGCAATTCCAGGCAGCAAACTAAACTTGTTAGGAGCCACATGGGACAAAAGCAAAGAAAAAGTAAACCCTGGAGCAAATGCCTGGGAGGGGAACATTTACTGACTCCTCCCAAGAGAGCACCACTGTGGAAGTCTCAACTCATTGCAACAACAGAACCAAAAATGACGGGACCAAAAATTTTGAGACCAAAAACGTCCCCAATGACAGGGGAAAAGAATTTCAGGTTCATTTTTTGATGAGGGATACAGACAATGTCTGCAGCTGGAGTGCTCTGAATAACCCTGGAGGAAGCACCTGCCTCTCTTCATTTAATGGAGCCAAACATCAAAATTAAGGTTCAGCACTTTGAGCCACTCTTTGGATAGAAAGTTAAAGTTGGCAGGATGAAATACATCCAGAGGGAGCTGAATGGGGAAGACCTGGGAAGCAGGCTGAGAGCAGCTCCAGGATTTCAGGCAATTATGGATAATTATGGCTAAGGAAAAGATGCTCAGTAGGTGCAAAAAAGTGTTGTTGGTTTGTTTTCCTTTTCCCTCCTTCTTTTTAAAGTCAAATATGGGAAAAAAAACATAAAGGATGAAGAAATTTAACTGAGATTAATGCTATTTTTTTTGTTGTTTTTAAAAGGAGACACTCTGTTCTAATCATATTTTGGTACCAAATGAAAAATGCTTTAAGCTGAACTTTGCTTTCAGAGGACAGAATTCAAAATATTTCATTGCGTATTTTACTAAAATGAGATTAATTCCTGAGGGAGATTTATTGCTCTTCCAAGTGAGAACAGTGCAGCAGAAAAAAAAAAAATCTGTGTATATGTGAAGCACAGAAAATATTAATGATGTCTTAATGGTTTCTTTAACCTTGTTCCAAAGTTTAGGAGAACAGTCTGGATAAAAGTTCATAAAATAAGTTCCCTTGCAAATCTCTTTTTTCCACAAAAAAACTTTGGGATTTGACTTAAAAAAAAAAAAAAAGGCAAATTATTGTGCTCTTAGTAGTAAGGATCTTGTACTTAGGGTTTTTTGCCTACAGACTTTAAAGAGCTATTTAAAGAATAGCAAATGCATTTATTATCTCTTCTCCCAGTGGTTAAAACTTATTTCTGATTCTTCTCTTTATCCACTGGACTCCTCTAGCCAAGGACACAGAATTCTTGGCAGACTGAAATGAAAGCGTTGCTCAACTCTTCACTAAATTTATCAGGCATCATAGCCCTGTGTGTTGAAAATGGACTCTAAGAAACATTAAAAATGGAGGGTAAACAGAAAAAAAGAGTTGCATTCAGGACGACAAAAAAAAAAAAATCAACAAAAAAAAAAAAAAACAAAAAAAAAAAACAAAAAAACCTTAACAAATGTGTAAATAGTTTTATTTCTCCCTGCTTACTCCACTCCTTCTGCTAGTTAGCAGAACTCTAAATTTATATGAAGAGTCGTTTGACTGAAAATTGGTCTTAAAACAGACTTCAAAAATGACAAGAATTTCACTGAAAAGCTCTGTGCTCCCACTTTAGTGCAAAATTGTTACAGTTTTAAACTCCTGTCAAAATTCCCATTAGTGATCATTTGAAGTATCATTGCAATTTCTCCACGTCTCATTTTGACACCAGCACTGGATTAATCGCACACAACTTTCGCCATCGAAACATTTCCCAGCTCATCTGGACTGCCTGTCAGGCTTCCCCACTCAGGGCTGGAGAAACACACACAAATCTGCAGATTCACCCCAGTTCTGGGACAAAACAATGATTTATCCTCACTCTCTGCTCCCCTTTCTGCCCCCGCTGACCCTGGAGTGCGCCACGAGAGCCAGGCAATAGCCAGGTGGGATAAATCCCACCCTGACAGGGCCAAATCCCATGGGATATCCCACAAAGTCCATGGGATATCCCACAAAGTCCATGGGATATCCCACAAATCCCATGGGCTGTCCCACAGACGTGTAAGAGTTTAGGCGCTTCAAAAGAAATCATGGAATAAAAATGCTTGAAAATTGGAAGATTTCTGTTCTAAATCCAATCTGTCTCTGGAAGTGTCCAAGGCCAGTTGGACAGGGCTTGGAGCAGTGGAAGGTGTCCCTGCCCATGGCAGGGGTGGGACAGGATGAGCTTTAAGGTCTCTTCCAACCCAAAGTCTGGAATTCTATGTAGGTTTTTTTATTTCATGCCTTATCCCTGACTGTGGGCAAGAAGTGCTCTCCACCTGTGTGCCAGCTGAAAGCTTCTTCATCTCTTCCACCCCAAAATTCTCTGATTAATTCACAGTTTTCCAACCCAAAGCATATGGCAGTGAGAACATGAAGGAAATAAAGCAAATTTCTCCACTGTCTTTTTGTCCATAGCTCCGTAGTTTTTAGTGGACCATCATGAGACTTCAAATCCAGGGAAAAAAGAAAGGCACAGAAAGTTCTCTCCATCAGCTGAAGCAAAACACCATCCTACCTCTTCCCATCCTCAGCTCTCATGTGAGAGTTTTTATTCTCCCATAATGTAATGGCTCTAAATCTTGGCAAGATGGAGAGAAATCAAATAGAACCAAAGGTCCCTTATAGCTTCTGGACATTTTCTCTTCCCTTGTAATAGATTCAGCTCAACATCCCTCGCCCAACAATCACTTTCTGATGCTCTTTGAAGGTCTCAATATCTGGGCCCTAAAGCAGAATTAAATCATTTTGCTTTAGCACATAAATGGGTACACTGCCTACGCTTGTCCCCTAAAGAAAATCCTGGCATCTCCACGACCGTCTTTGTTTTTACAGCTTTATAAAAGTGCAGGAGCAAAGCTCATGGGCTCTGTTCATATAATAAAAGGTCCAAGCAGGACAGCTTCCTTCAGCATGGTAAGTCTGTCTGAAGCTTCCCACCATCCACAGTGGATTTCTGTGGCCATGCAGACCCCAAATCCACTGCTCAGCTTTTCCTTCCTTTCTCCAAAAACTGTTACAGATAGGAGGGAACTGTGAAAAGCTGGGAGAGCTCTTTGAGTTCTCCTGCCCCTCCTCTGCATGAACAGATCAGCTCTCAGGCTGGTCTGCAGCTTTGGTTTGCAAATGTAAGGAGAAGAGCAGGTGTTGGGGCTGGCAGTGTGATGTAGGTTTTCAGAGAGAGGCACGATGTTAATGGAGCTCTGGGAGAGCAGTGAGCCAGTAAAACAGTCCTGTAACTGTGCTGTTACCCATGAGGCTGTAAAGACAAGATCTAATCTGCTGTGATTCACTGAGCAGTGCTACTCATTGCAAGGGCTTACAAACCCACATTTTAACACCAGCCTCTGAAGCTGCTGCTTCAGAAGTCAGATCAAAACCTGACTTTCCAATTCACTCCCCAAAAGGCAGGGGATTTGTTGTTCCAGGAGGGATAAATGGTTAAATAAATAATGTTGATTGCCACATGCAGCCTTTTACCAAATAACCTGGTAGGGGCAACCAGTGCCTGCTTTGGGTTTCAGCAGCCACTACAACTGAAGTACAACAGAACAGCTCAGGGTGTAACTGTGTTCCACCTCCTCTGCCCAGGCTTTTGCCCAGTTTGTACCCACAGAGCACAATTTGTTTTCATGACCTGCCTGGAGGGAAGCACTGCCCTGCTATTCTCAGCTCTGCTCTCCATCCTCTGCTCTGGCTCCTGCCCCTGACTTTACTCAGGGAGTTTGCCCAGCTCACCCAGCAGTGGGGTCTGGCTCCAGGCTCAGCTGAAAACTCTGCAATGGTTTTACAAAATATCACATGAATTACATGCTCCTTCCTTAGGCATCCTTCTTTTCTTCTCTCTTCCAAGCCTTCTCAATATCACTATTGTATATTTCTAAATTCTCCTTGCTGTCTTTTAAAAGAGCCCTTGTCTCCTTCTCAAACTCTTTGTTCTGATAAATATTTGAAGAGAAGAAAGCCCACTCCACCCTCTCAGCCCCATTCCCAAATCTTTCCCAACAGTCCTCAAACTTGAGCTCCTTTTCTGGCACTTCACACCGTGCAGATTCTTGTTCCTTAGCTCTGATTACATTTTGCATTCCCTTATTCAAGTTCATCACCTCCCATCTGCACTGCTGCTGTATTTATATTTAGAGCTAAAAGCCTCGCGTCACTCTTCGTTAGACAACAATTTGTCTTTGTGAACACCTTCTCTTTAGATAACATCCCATTTATCTTCCTTGATTTTGCTTCTTGAACTCCTCACATTTCACTTGGAGTTCAAGGTTTTCTTCATGACCATCTTCAACATAAATGAGATGGAAGCTTTTGCAGTTTTGCCTCTTTTCACCTCCTCTTTTGAATTATGCCAAGTGCTTCCTCAAAATCATACAGAGAAACAAATCCTTTCACATTTCCTTCCTCATATCATACCACAGCACTTCCACTTTCAATCCAGTGTCTATAGCTGGATGATTCATCTGTCCTAGACTCATTTAATTGGAATTAATTGTATAGACAGGTGAGCAGAGCCTCTGTCTGCACGTCCCTCTTTGCCACTGGGACACAGAAAGCTCACAGCAAGGTGGAGCTGGAATTAAGGGAGACAACTTCCATGCTATTGTAACACTCCAGTACTGTCACTCCCATTTCCCACATGGATAAAGAACACTGGTGAACTTGGTGGCCTGCTCACGAACCACACAAAGCCAGCAGCAGAACTGGGATCACATCAGGGCTCACAAACTTCAATCTTTGCTTCCAGATTCCTTCATCTTTACCATGGGGCCCCTGAACTGAGATGTTCTACGTCATTCCCCAAAAATGGCACATGAATCACTTATCTCAAGGCTTCAAAGAGAGGGGCAGTGATGTGTGAGGCAAGGTTTCTTTATGAAGAAGTTGGGGTTTTGGGTCAGTTGTTGTTGTTTTGGTGCTTTTTTGGTAAGGTTTTTTTTTCTGATTTTTAAAATTTTTTTTAGTAAAATCTATTTGTTCTATAAGAAATACATTTTTAACCCAAGAAAAAAAAATATAGTATAAAATGTATCACTCAGCATAACTTAATTTTGCTCTCAGAGCATTCTATAGATTTTCCCAGTCATGAAAATCTATGGCACATTCATTTATATTCTGATTTCTTATTCTGATGGTTTCAAGCTTGGCTTCTCCAACTTGATTCAGCTCAGCAGCACTTGAAAAGAATTAATTCTCATACCTCCTCTCCCCAGTCATTATCAGGAATAATGAAACACTGGTTAACTGCCTGGAGAGCTTCTGGAAAGCTCAGCTTTGGAGAGAAACTTTGGAAGAGGCTCCACAAATATCTGACAAAAATGAGGAAGGTGAATTTAGTCTTGCTTTGAATAATAAAGCTGTCCTAAACGGTTTTATGGACTCTTCCCTGCCCTGCAGTTCTGCTACATATTGATATTCCTGTAACATCAACAGGAACTGATCACTGAAAGAAGTAAGCCAAGAAGTTTTAGTGCATTTTCAGTTGCCTTATTATGATCCTGAGGCAGAAGATCAGCTTGTCCCACCCTTCAAACCAGCTCTAGGGACCAGCAGTGACTGCTCCACTGGTTACTGACCACAAGGAAGGAGAAAACCTGGCCTCTGAGCCACAGCTAAAAATCTGATCTGTCTGCAGCTCCTCTCTTTTGTGGCACTGGAAACTCTGGGGTTTGTAGTGAAAATAGACAGAAAATGGACATCACCACATAAAAAGTGACAAAAGGATTTAGCCCTTGAGCTACAAACCTAAAGCAGAAAGCAAGGCAGGTAGAAAATGTGTAACATCATGCAAGGATGTTATGAAAACTAAGGATTAAAAAAAACCATGAAATAAAATAAATCCTAGGAATAAAGCCTGTAACAAATGGACTGAACACACTCAGTACTGCTAGCCAGCTCTTGGTGAGCTTCTCAAACACACCCTTCTCCACAGCACACAGGTAAGATGTCCCAGGATGCCCAGTTTAATGTGAATTTACACCTACAGGAGATTATGTTTCCATATCTGTTCTTGTTGCGGTTCTCATCTTCCTTGGCCGTGTCCCAGGACGCCGTCTGCCCCTCGGGGAGTGCCTGCAAAATAAACAATAAGGGAGGGTTTAAATCACCTGGCCAATGCCTTCAGGTGGGGGAAGAGACCTAAAGAAGAAGAGGAGGCAAAAATAAAGGAGCTGCATGATTCAGTAGCTGACCAAGGAAACAGTGCTGGTGAGGACAGGGCACCTCCACTAATGGGAAAAGCAGAGCTGGTGCAGACCATTTGCATCTCTTGTCCTCTGCCAGCCAAGAATCATTTTCCTCCTGCTACTTCACATCTAAAAAGATCAGGGGAATTTGTTTATGGTTGCACAGTCACAGGTTATCCTCATTTCTCCTGTAGAACAAGACTTGGGGAGATTTCACTTGAGCACACCTCTAAGAAAACCCAGTGGTTGAAACCCAGTGCTCGAAACCCAGTGCTCAGCCTTTCATATTTAAGCTGAAAATAGAGTGGTTTCATCTATTTCTGTGTTAATAATGGGTGATGCAATGCAAGCCATTTGCTGGATTTCTCTGGGGAAAGATAAAGCAGCTCAGGGTTTTAGATCATGTATAAGAAAGAGAGGAAAAACGAGGTAAAGCATGCTCATGAAGCACAAGAATAAACAGCCATTTTCCTAAAATCTGCTCTTTCAGATGAGCAAGGAAGAGGGAAAGGAACTGGCAGCACACAGTGCCACCCTCCCTGCAGCTCAGCCCTACAACTGTTCTGCACACCCTCACATGAGCCACTTTATCCTGGAGACGTGGCCAGGAGGGATTTTCAAGGCAGAGCCTGGAAAGCAGAAGTTGGAGGATGGTCCTGCCTTTCTGGGAATAAACATGAGTGAAGAGAGCAGCCCCTCCTGAACTGTCTCTCCTCCCAGATGTACCCCCTAACACGATTCTACATCACTAAAATCATCATTGGAAGTTTTATTATTTCTTGCCCTTGGGGAATTACAGAGGGTTTATGCCACAGTTGTTGCAGAGTCACATCTGCCTCAGCCAGCAGCGGGTAGTTTGACACAGCTGTGTTACAAAATGAATTTATATTCATCTTCACAAGCCACCCAGGTCTATTATGTGCCTGAATGCAACAGCAGAGAGATACAATTAGGATCTACAACACTGGTGTTACAATTAAACTTAATATGAGCAAACCCCTGGCAGAGCAGATCGCTGTGAATTTCCCGCAAAGGGTTCCAGGACAGAAAATGTCAGGCACTGCAGCACTGCCACGAGCTCTGCTGACAAAGACAGGGACACTGAGTTCCTATTCAAAAGCCCAGGAGAAAGAGTAATAACTCTGTAATTGGTGAGGGCTTTGATCACACATATATTTCCTTTGCAGACTGTTGTTTCCAAAGAGCAGCTCATCTTCTGAGGAAAAACACCCAACCAAGAAACTCACACACAACCAAAAAAAACCCCTCTGAGTGAAAGAAAAGAGGTGAAGAAGGCTCATTTTCATCTTCAAAGAGCAAGGAAAAAGGTGCCTTATTTCTCCACTAATATCGAATTACAGCAGATTGACCAGAGAATGGCAACTGCCATTAGGTGCCTAATCAGAGCTATCTGAAAAGAAAAAGAAATAAAAGAAAATCCTTTCTCATGACTTCCACATGGGAGAGAGAAGCTATCTTGGCTAGAGAAAATATATTCAGGTCCAATAAATCCCTTTTCAACAAACCATATCCTTTCATTTGATTTGAACATGCAATTCTCCACTGAAATTGATGTTTTTATATTTGCTGATGGAGCCTCCGAAGATTTAAGAGTCCAGGATTTTTCACTGCATTCAATACCACAGAAATCCCTGCTTTCCAGAGAACTGACCAGCTCTGAAGGGAGGGAGCACAACTCTGGTTGGTGATGAGCACAAACCACCTTTGCCCCTTACATCCCCACTTTTATAAACATCAGATGAACAAATTGGAGGAACTCCACGTACGACCCAAAGAATTTGCCCATGAGATCCCAAAAAATGCAGCACCAAGAATTGGAACTACATTAAAAGGAGAGAGAAGAATATGGATTATAATTGGCTTGCATCCCAAAAATGAGGAGCATGGCTAATGCCTTGTTCCTTCAGGTTTTTATGGTACAATAAGTATCTCTATAATTGTGAAAAGAGTCCTGCTTCTATCTGCATTATCAGCTATGTTAAATCAGGACAGATCACTCAGGCACTGGTATTTAATCCATTTTTTCCCCAGGAAATTCTCCCCCTTCTTTCTTTGACTTGGTAACAGAAGACTTTTAGTGTTCAAAAAAATGATACTTGATTTTTAAGCTTTTCCTACTTCTAAAACTCCCTAAACTTCTCTTAGAGAAGTTTTATGAAATCTATATTGAAATATCTTCCCACTAGTGGAATTTAGGTTACAGTGAAGCTTTTTAAGCTAAATTGATCTAAATTTTAGCTGAAATTACAAGGATAGATCTCTCAAAGTCAGCTTCATCTCAATCAAGCTTCCTAAGCACCACAGCCCAGCCCAACTTAACTGAAGTGTTCCCATTAAACGAGGCTTGCAAGCCAATTTGAATTCTGGATGGATGCATTTAGTTAGTTTGCTGTTTGCTTTTAATTTAGATACAAAAAAATCTAATCCTTCATTTTCACTGATCCACCTCAATGCTGCACTTTTGCTGCCAAAGGCAACAACATCAATTCAAAGCCTTCCTGTTCATCCCAAAGTGTGCCATGGAGCCCTGGCCCTCCCCCTGAAGCCATTCCCTTTGCAACAGTGGTGGAAAAACTCTTCCTACAAATCTGCTGGGAGCCAGAATTAAAAATTACCTGGGCTAAAAAAACATAATCTGAAAAAAAAGGTATTTCAGCCATTCATTTTGCAGTGTCCCATCACAGCCCGGACCATCAGATCTATTCTTCTGGCCACATGCAAGGGTGTAGGCAGAAATCAAAGGGTTAAAGTCCAGAGGTGAATTCCACAATCTGAAGGCTCTCAGCACTGAGATGTTTGAGGAAAGGAGCCACAAAATCTAAAATAACTAAAGAGTCTCAGTAATGCAGCAGGAGAATGTGCATTAGTGACATCCTAAATCATAATGGAAAATGAGTCTGGATAATTAAGCCTATTATCTCCTTAGCCAGTAATTGGGGCTTGCAATAAGTCTGTGGGACTGGTCCCACAGCTCCCAACAAATCAGAGCTGATATGTTCTGGAAAAGGAACTGGTGACATTTAAATGTGTCCTGTTTAAATGTTTATGGCTATTCCCAACCCCAAACAGTGCTATCTACACCCAGCACCGCTGACAGATTTTTCTCCTCTGCTCCTTTTGTTTTATCACCGAACAGAAGCAGCAGCCAAAAAGGCCCCAAGTCCCACTTTGCCCTCAGGTGCAGTGTGCAGCCCTAAAATAACACAGACAGGGAGTGCTGACAGATTCTCCCACTACTCACACCCGGTTAACACTCATTCAACACCAGCACTCACACCCCTCACACCATCCCCTCCACTTCTCAGCTCCTCCTGGAGCTACCAGGAATATTTTTCTAGATGCCTTCAGCAAAACAAGCTGCCTGTGCTCACACGTGTAGGTGCAGGCATCCTTTAAACAAATATGGAATGCAATTTCCAGGTTACTCGGCAGAGATGGGAAGGCACAGAGATAAGAGATTGTCATGTGTGACTGATATGCTCCGTTCAAAGTGATTTTTCATGAGACTAAAATTATTTGGTAACATGTCACTAAACAGGCTGCAATTTATGCTATCAATTTGCAAAGTAAGTAGAAAATCAGCTCCTTAGAAGAAAAAAAAAAAAAAAAGAGCATATTTGGAGGTGACACTGATATTAGTGTCTGAAAACACACTTTAAAAGAGACATCAAATTCTTTCTCGAGATTTTATCAGCTGCTATGCAAAGCCAATTTTGCAGCTCTGTGCTCCTGCAGATGCCAGGCTGAGCCCCCACTCACAGGCAGCTCAAACCTCCCACCTCCCAGGAGCTCTCCTGCTCCCTGCCACCCTCCCCACTGCTATTTGGAGCTGAAGTGCTGCCTCCAGCCCATCTCCAAACCCAAACCCCACCGTGGAAAACGCCTGCATTTCTGGCTGGTGGAAGGGTGGGACAACACAGGGGATTTGTGAGCTTGTGGCATTCTCCAGGCCATTCCTTGTAAAGAAAGGAATTCTGCAAAGCTGTGTAATGCCATCATCCTTACATACGTCTGCAGACAGAGTTTTGTGGGGAAGGCAGAGCTCGTGGAGCTGAAAGTTGCATTGACATTTTTCATGCTAATGTGCTATTTTGATAATTACCCATGCCAGCACCAGAAAATTACATATATGCCAGCACCTGTTTTTCTTCTTGAACATCAAGAACTGGGTCTTAGGGCATCTCTAATTGAGCTCAATGTAGTTTTGGGTACTCCTCATGGAAATGGAGGCCAAGGGGTGGCTGAGTAAATCTCCTCAGAGAATTATTAACCTTTTTCAATATTAAACAAAGCCCATTATATAGGTAGCTTAATTAGCATGCTTGATTATGGGGCAAGAGTGCCTAGACCTGGTTAACATACAGTTCCAGAAACATATTCTATGACAGCTTTTGATCCCATATGATTAAAAAAACACTCCCTGATGAGGACCAGGAAAAGACAGGTTCCCAATTACAGCAAACCTCAGCACTGAGGACACAAACCTCATGGACTCATACTTGCAGGGTGGAAAAGTGAGCTGTTTTCATTAAGTAACTTATTTTCACAGCTGTTAAATTATTTTTAAATAGTTTTAATGCCACTATGCATATTAATTTCTTATTGCCTTCCCACGAGCTTACTACATTCGTTATAATTATCATTTGCTAGAGCTGAGTCTCACATATGTTTGATGCTATTTCCCTCTTCTGTTTGCTCTGCTCTAAATGTGTTTTCCTCTTCCAAATCATCCCCAACATCATGTCTTTTGGTCATGTGGATTATATTCCTGCTCGTTCCAGCTTGCAGGGGGAAGAGGTGAGGGAAAATAGGGCAGCTTTCATTTTTTCCAGCATAGGTTTTACTCATCTCCTCACATGGAGTTGGTAGAGGATGTCAGCCAAGCCTATTCTGAGCCAGAGGTTTGATCACATTGGAGAATTTCACATTTGTTTAAGCTACACAAATACCTGCCTATGACTTGAAAATTGTGCACGAGGTCATTGCATGTTGTTGTTCTATTATTTCTCTGGAGTCCCATAAGGATATTATCAGACTTCTAAAGTCCATACCTCTTTGGCATATTCTCATGGCTGCAGATCTTCACTGACTCCTCCTGCATGCTGTTCTTTCTCAGTTTAGGGCTCCTCCAAGGCTCTCCCTGACTGGCCAACCCACCCCCTTTTATTCCAGTTATCTCCATTGGTCACAGCTGCAGCCCAGTTAAGGACATGGCAGCTGCAGCCCATCAAGGACAACCAGGACCTCTGGGGCAAAGCCTCTATACAGATATTCAAATACAATACATTTCCTCTACTCTAATTGCACTGTGATTTCTTGTGATCAGTTATGAGAGAGGAGCTCCCAAAAAACTCAGGCAAAACCCCTTCCTTTTCTCACAGCCTGGCTCACACTACTCAAGGAAAACATCCATAAGGAAGGGACTGTGGGGCTGCATGTTCAGCACCTGCTGAATATTCACTGTCTGCTCTTTATGGGACAGAGGCATGGGCACAGGGTCACCCTCTTACTGCTGTAGGGAACACCTTCTCTTTGGACTAGAGGGCCTGCAAAGACTGACACTGCTGCAAAACCCGGCCCTCAAAACCAACATCAGAAAGAAAAGGATTAGGAGAGTGAATTAAGGGAAAGAAGCTCTCAAAACCAGCTCCTTTCCCAAGCTTCTACCCCTCATGAGTGCAACTTCCCTACTCAGTTGTGAAAAACGCCAATCACTTGTTTTTAAAAATTTAAAAGTCTCATAGTAATAAAATGGTTATAAAAATAGTAATACAATTAGAGTAATAATAATTTGGGCAATTTGGATTAGGACAGTATAAGACAATAGAAACAAAGAGTTATGGATGTCCGGGTACCTTTTTCTGGGCAGCGTAAGTCCAAAAAAGGACCCACGTTAACAGAGGATTAACCCTTAAAAGCAATAACCTGTTGCATATTCATACACCTCATAGATGATGCATAAATTCCATTCAAACACAGGATTCTGTCTGGTCAGTGTCAGCTTCTTCCTCTGAATCCTGACAGCGCCTTCAAGCCTGAGCAAGGCAGGAAGAAATTTGTTTCTTCTGATAAGAGGGCAATAAATTCTCTTTCTCTGAAAGACTGAGGTGTCCTGTGGCTGCTATCTCGCTGCAAGTCCTTTCTTAAAAAAAGTATCTTAGATAGCATAGTTTCTATTTTAACATTATGTTATAACCTAAAACTATATTTAACACACTACTTAACACAGCATAACTTTCTAACACAACACATACAATATTCATTTGAATATTTGCAAAAACCCAACCATAAAACAGGCATTTTTTTCCACATCAGTCACGTCAAGAAAGGCTCCTCTCACCTCATACTCCTCCTTGAAGCCGTAGCCCTGTCCCCTCTTCATCTGGGTGATGTGCTGCAGCAGGTCTGCCACTCGGATGGCGGGCTGGAACTGCCCCCGGGGGTAGGACATCTCCACGGGCTCGCAGCTGCGGTACGGGTGGGTCTGGATGGTCAGCGTGGGCTGGGCCAGCTCCCCATGGCTGCTGTCTGTGGGGAGACAGGGGGCAGAACAAGCTCTCAGCTGCCTGATTTTCCCAGTTTCGTCCTCCCTCTGTTTATTTAACACCACCCCGCAGGCTGGTGCGGGCGAAAGGAAGTAAAGAAATGAGTAGAAAACACGGGTTTATCTAAAGTGCCAAGAAAGACTAAATCATGCTTGAATATTTTTTTGTGTCAAGCAGACAAACCCAAAATGACAGGGAGAGAGTGAGCAGCCAGTCAGGTTAACAAGGATATGGTAAGCTCTCCACAGCAACTCCAACAGAGCTCCTGTCTTCCCAAACCTGCAAAGAACGTGGCTCAGAAATACACAGAGATGAGCAAGAGATCCAGGCAGGATTTGGGGTGTACAGCATGAGATAACTGAGAGGGACCCCAGTGAACAGCAAGGAAATGATTAGCATTTCAAATAAGTCAGGATGCTCGGGCAAAGTCAACTGTTCTGCTAGTTCAGGCCTAAAATTTTGTATGTCAACAACAAAGATGTAATATCATCAGGAAAAAAAAAATAAACCAGCGTAAAAATATAGTTATCTTGTGTGCAGAAATTTAAATTTCAGATATGTAAACTTAATAGAAAAGTGGGTCATTTTGAAAGAAGTGAATCTATCACTGTGCAGATGGAATTGCAACTTCATATCCCCAGCAAAACTCTGTGTACAACAAAATATTCCCAGTGAACTAAGAGAAAAGAAATAATAACTTCAATAACCAAACAATTGACTATAACAATCTTTAACAACAGGAACTCAAACTAAATGAAAAATTCAATGACTTATCTAGCAGAGCTGTCCAAATTTAAGTATTTGGCCAAATATAGCACTGGTTTTTCCTAGGACTGCAGGGATCTGAGATGCTCAGCTCCTTTCACACATAAAACCTGCATAAATTCTTTCTGGCCTTACCCAGACCAAGGTATTAGCAAACAGAAAATGCACCTCCCTCAGATTGTTCACAAAAGCCCCTTGAGCTTCCATACACAGGGTTTGTTTCTTACAGCAAGTTCACTGACAAAGAGCTGAGACACCACCCCTTGAGAGCAGCACTGCGTCCATGTTTTTAAAGGGATAAAGAATAAATAAATCAAATTGCAATTTCAGGGTGATTTCTGTGAGGCAGAAATAATCTTGGGATGCTCTTGGAAACATTGCTCTGCTTGAGAAACCACTGTGGTGTTTGGGCAGGGGCTGCCCATGTCCCTCCTGCAAAGGTGGGCAGGAGCAGAGAGCTGAGGGCATCCCACTGTGTCCTCAGCACAGATATGACAAATAGCAATTCAGCTGGTTTATTATTAGATTAGGGGAAGATGTGAAAGGAGGGATATGCTCTGTTTGGTAGCTGCAGGACTGTGAGGAGATAGGAATGCCAGCAGTGGACACTGCTGCAGGGCAAGCTCATCAGCAGTGGGACATCAACACGGCTGGGGCGTGAATTATCAGAGATGCTGAACGCAGCCTGCTCCTCTGAAATAAATTAGCACAGTGATCATCTGCTTTGAGGATTAAACTCTGAATTTAAGGATTTCTGAGTCCCAGGTTCTCATAAACACAGTCACATTCCCAGGACACTCGGATTTACAGAAGTACGGCTCAAGCAAAGCAACCCTCAAACACAAAATGTGAATAAATTTGGGATTTAAGGAAGAGTAACATTCAAAGCATTTGTATAATCATCCCTAATGCTCTGACTAATGACAGTATGAGAACTCTGAACAGAGGGAATTTCAAGGCTTATTAATTCCCCTAGTTGGATTCGCTTTCCCAGTGCATCTTTGCTCCCCTATTCCCTATTAACCTCCTGTAATGAAAAGGAGAAGATTTTTATCACGGACCATTTCCGACAGACGTACTATGCTTAATTTTCCATCATTAGGTTTAATACAAACCCAATTTCACAATTGGCTTCTCCGAGGAACCTGCAAGTAATGCCACATTTTTATCAGCCCCAATTAAAAAACATTACGAGATCCCAATTCAAGAGGGAGCCTTAAAACTAATGTGTGGTTCTGGTGCTAATTTGGGCAGGGCACACGCAGAGCACAGGCGACTTGTAAAATGGAGCTCAGATCAGCCAGCTGCTTTGCAGGCAATTACTAATTTCTCTCTTCATCAGTTCCTTTAATTCTGGTGTACTTGGCTTTCTTCTCAGAGTAATGTTTCACAGGGAGAGGTGAAAGCCAGGAAAATGGTGGCTCGTTCTTGCCACATGACTTCCCTTAAGGTAGGCACTCATGGTGTGGAGGTGGGACTAGAAGAAGGTGCTCAGCAGCAAAGAGGGGTCTGTCTCAGGTCTTTGAGTCCATAGTGACAGCTGGTCTCTTGGTGAATGAGATAAAAATTGGTGCAAATCCCACTGATTGTAGGAACAGCTCTTGTGGCACAGAAGCTCAGAATGGTTTGAGCTTGGAAGGGACCATCTCATCTCAATATCCCAGGTTGCTCCAAGCACCATCCAACCTGGTCTTGGACACCTCCAGGGATCCAGGGGCAGCCACAGCTTCTCTGGGCACCTGTGCCAGGGCCTGCCCACCCTCACAGAGAAGAATGCAAAGTATGATCTGTGGCAGCACCAGCACTGTTTGTGTGCCTTAAACAGGTGATTCTGCTTGAAGAAAAGCATCACACAATGTGGGTCACCCCCCTCTCCACCCTGGGACACACAACTGAAACTTTTGAGGCCATCACCTCCTCCAGTCCTCTGTGACAAACACATCATGCATGGCACCTGAGCTACCTGCAAAAAAATCCCAACCCCAACAGCAGCAGCAGCAGCTCTGGACTCTCAGTTACTCCCACCAGCATTTTATCTAGGCCAAGGAAAATGTAGCGGGGCTTTTCTGGACACAAATTGCTGTGTGTGAGCTGAGCTTAACACTTCCATGTTCTGCTAATAAAGGCTGGTGCTGGTTACACGTTGTTCCCTCTCCAGCTAATCACCCCAGAGTGTGGAGCTAAGCGCGGTAATGAGGCGCTCGGCGAGGCCGGCACCTCTCAGGATGTGTTTGCAGCCATCCTGTGAACAATTCAAAATGCAGGTGGGAGAGCAGGTGGCAGCAGACTAATCTCTCACTAGGACAGTCAACCAAAAGAGTCTTTGGAGGGCTGGCAAGCAGGCTTTGCTTTTCCTTCTGTGTGCAGCTATAAGGCACATCTCATTCCTTTTGGCACCATTATTACTGGGAAAGACAACAAAGATTCCAGCAAAGTCAGGCTGCTGCTTTAATTGTTGCACTAAAGGCAAGTTAAAGAAGTTAAAGTAATTTTCCACAGTCCCTTTCCTCTGTCTGCTTCTCACAAACATTTCCCCAGTCCCCTGCAAATGAGAATGACTTTGCAGGACAAATTGGCCAAGGCTTTGCACTAAATTTTTGGCAGTGCCTATAAAGCACGTGTGCCTTTGGTGAGTTTTCAGTCAGAAAAGCAAAATGGAAAAATAGTTTTTTGTTTTGTTTTTTTTTTTTTTTTTGTTAATGGGAAAGTTGCAGGAAAGAATTCACTCTAATACTCAGAAACTACTAAATGTGGAGGATCATGCATCAGGTGTTTTTTAAATTATATTTCATATGCACATTTATCCTACTCATATGTCCTTGTGCTTTTGATAGGAACACACCCCACCACATTTCACTGCATTCTAAAGATGGAATACCATTCCAAGAAATAATTCAAATTAAAACATTTCAGGAGGTGGTGATTCCATTCTGACCCCCAAAATTGTGCCAATGGTTAATTACCCTTGCTGACTAAACATTTCTTAATTGCAATTTGATTTTGCTTAGCTTCGATTGCAGGCACTGAATCTTATTATACCTTCTGTTAGATTAAAGAGCCCTCTGAGCATTTGTAATCCTGACCCATGCAGGCACTGATCAAATCACTTCTTCAGCCTCTCTTTGATAAAGTAAATCAATTGAGAGCTTCTGAAGTCTCATTAGGGCAGGCTGCTCGGGGCTCCGGTTCCTTCCTAGAACAATCTCCAATTTTCCACAGTTCTATTTGTGCAGCTGTAAATAAGGCAGGTATTCTGCATGTGGCTGGGAACATGCTGTTGATGACAGGATTGCTTCTAACATCAGCAGCTTGTGACAGCAAAGGGTGTTCCAGCTTGTTTGTTAACCCTTTTCAGTGCCACTCTCACTCCCCATATTAAGATGTTGGCCAGCTCGGATGTTTTGATTCTGGCATTTTCATGATCCCCCTGGATCCCTGGAAGTGTCCAAGGCCAGGCTGGACAGGGCTTGGAGTAGCCTGGTCTAGTGGAAAATGTCCCTGCCCATGGCAGAGGGTGGAAGGAGATGAGCTTTAAAGCTCCTTCCAACCCAAACCATTCTATAATCAGCTTGAGAGTTCACCTAACACCCTGACATTTTGTAGAAGACAGTAAATTAGTGATTCCCTGTCTCTTACACAACTTGGCTGATTGGAAACTCTTCAGGCCTCTCAGCTCATGTGTTTAGTGTGAAACTGCAGACAAGCAAATGTAATAATGCTGACCTCACATATTCTCAAATTCTCCCTGCCTATGAAATGGTGCTTTTTGTGAATGTCTTTGCTGGGGAAATAATCATGAACTTGCTGAAATAAACCCTGAGGTCTTATTGTGCCAAGAAGTAACAGAGTCCAGCAAACAGAGAGGAGCTGGAGCAGGGGTCACTTCAGTGGAATCTTCCCCCATCTGATGAGCAGCCTTGACAGTGAGTTATTGCTGCTTGCCTGCTGCTGCACCTCCTTGTGTTCTGTACTTCTGTGCTTCTCAGACAAGTAAAATAAATATGTTTGCCTCCACAGAAAAACTGATGAACTTCTCCATAAATGTCACAGATAAGATGAAGAGCAGCTGAGAAATTAGATTGCCAGTCTGGAAGTGGCTGTGTATGATCAGAGCCCTGTGCCACATCCCAGTACGGCTGCTGGGAGGGGTCCTGCTCACCCAGAGCACCTGTAGGGATTAAAGCTTTAGATGCCTTTATAGAGATCATTTGTTTTGTAAACATAGTTAGACTGAGAAATGGATATCTGGGCATGGAGTATGATGTTGTGCCTGACCAGAAAACTCAGCCATGCCTTTCCCAACTAACAGCAAAGCTTCACTCCTGTGTCATCTTCTACACTGCAGAAGCTTCTCTCCAAACTTTTGCTTTAAGGTCCACAAATTCCTCCTGTGACTAAAATGACAGGGCTATCATATCTGCTTATTTTTTTTTATTCTCCTAGCCTTGGCAAGTGATAAGATGCGATACGACACCCTTTGCACAAAATAAATTATGTTTGGAGTGGTGTTTGTGATGGATTTAATTACACACAGAGCCAGTCTCTCCACACTAGAGCAAAGGCTGTCAATTCTTTGACATCTTCCGAGGGTGACTAGAGCATGGCTAATACCTCTTCCCTCTGCACCAGGGATATGGTGCAAGATGAAAAATAATTTGCTTTTTTGTGTGTGTCAAGGCTTTATTATATGATAAATACCCAGCTCTAATATTCTATCTACAATACCAGCATGGTATGGCAAACTGAAGGCAAAACACCATTTATCTAATGATATCAAATGAGCTCTGAAAAGGCACATTCCTTAACAAAGCCTTCTGACAGCAGGCTTGACAGAGCACAGAGGATGCACCTTTCATTTCAAAGGCATGAAGAAGCCACATGTCCATAATTTTTTTTAAAAAGTAAGTATTTTTTATCTAGATTTTAGAACTTTGTAAGAATTGCTTGGTTAACACCAAGCATAAGAGTATTCTAATCTTATAAGAGCATTCTAATAAGATATTAAAGTATTCTAATATTATAAGTGTATTCTAGCAGAAGAGTATTGTAATCTTATAAAAACTACTACATACATTTTCTTCATCAGGTAACATAGAAGAAAATGTTAAAGATGCAAAGAAGATGCTTTGGTGAGGTGGGCAATGATTTGGGATTATTTGGTAGAGATGTAAATGTGAAGCTCTTTGGATGTGTGGAGCTTACCAAGCCAAATCTCTCTTTGCCTCCTTGGTGAAAAGAGGCTGCCAGACCAACCCACCTTCCAGAGACATTCACTTACAACTGGAAAATAACTGGAAACTTCAAAACAGCACATGAAACTACAAGCCACTAAAGACTGGAAGAGAGGGGTTTCCAGCTCTGCAGGCAGGAAGAAATGTAAGAGAAATTCAGCTCAAGGCCCAGCCTGCAAAGGTCTGAACCTTTGGTGCTCACTCTGCTCCTGACAAACCCCAGCACAGAGAAATGCTGGGAAAACCTCTCCCACAGCTCCTCATTAGAGGCTGACTTGGCCTGGAAGGCTTCTGATGCAACTGAGCAGGTCAAGCCATGGAATTTTTGAGCATCCATTGCATAAAAATCACTCATCCCCCAGTAAAAAATCAGTTAACAGAGGCACCTGCTAAAGCAGCAATGCTGGCCCCTTAACATCTTTGAGTTATTCAAAATAGGCTGGGGGTGTACACACAGCACACTGATTGGGGTGGGCAAAAAAGCTACAGAAGTCTAAAATCCATGGAAAAATCTCTATGGCTTTCTAAGCACAGCCAGTTTTTGTCTGAGACCTTGTGTCAGAGAGCTCTCTCTGCTCGTTCTGCCCATCTGCAGGCACTAAAATCCCTGTCCTGTCTGGAGGGTGGTGACTCTTGTGAGGATCCTCATGAGCAGCTGGAATAAGAACAAGGCTCAATGTCCTTTCCTGCTGCCAGGAGGTGCCAAGGGAAGGACATGCTGGCTCCCCTGCAGAGATCCCCTGATGAGATCTCCTGAACATCTTCAAGAGCTACTGGACATGAATCTTTCCCCCCAAAATAATCCCTAAAGTTGTGCTACCTCATCTTCAAGTGAAAATCTACCTCATGTATTTTTTAGTGTTAGATATTCCTTTCTCTAGTGAAGTTGTTTGAGCAAAACATTTAAAATGCAGAGTTGTCCACAACTGGAAGAGAAAATGGCTTCACAAAAAACATTAATAAAAAAGCATTAATCAGGAATTGAGATAGAGGCAAATCCCAAATCTCCTGTATCTTACATGTCACAGCCAAGCCTAGGGAGCCATGCAATGCTGCAAATCTAGAACATTTATTAGCAGAAAGCATAATAGATGGGAACAAACAGTACTGAATTGCAGGTACAGATATTGGTAGTGGTATGACTAATCCCTTTTCAAGATATGTTTTTCTTCCCTGGGAATTAATATTAATAAACATCAAAAATTAAACTTCTTTTGCTCATACAGCAACATCTAACTTCTGATGGATTTGTCTGAGAAACCAGAATGCCAAGGTTATAATTTGTCTGCAAGTCACAAGATAGAAATTTCTCCAATGTAAGGGGCTGTTTCACAGGCTGTTAAATTCAGGTGGAACTGGGACAGTGACCAGTCTGTGTAATTCATGTCTTAAAAGTGCTCTGTACTTAACTTCCCATGTGTAAAACAGGGATATCAATCCTTACACAGATATAGTGCTTAGTAGAAATCTGAAATATTTTTAAATACATAAGTACAAGGCTGGTTAGATTCCTACTTCCTCTTTTTCATCTATAAAATTTGGAGTTTTAGAAGTTTTGTGGGCTTTGCTGCAGCGGGAGAAGCACAGAGGGAACCTGTTCATTACTTCTTGAGCTTCAGAGTAGCAAGAGTGCAGTTCACACCTTAATCCTGTCAGGGCAGAGGGGGGAAAACAGCTGCCCAAAGAATGGCCAGGTTTTCCCAGATGCCAGACTGAGAGAGTTTGAGATCTTCCACCAAATTGCAGGTCAGGGCCTTGTTTCTAAAGTACAGCCAAAAGAGAAACCTGCCTTTGGGCTTTTCTGTTGATGACACCGAGCCTCTGGGAAATGAGAGCAAACCTTCTGGGAAATGGACACCTTTCCTTCCCCACTCCATTCAGAGGCCTCATTCCTTGTCATCAGCATTTTGGCAGGCAGCAGGATGGATGTGTGTGTTGTGGCAGCCCCTCCAAGCCTCTGTGACAAGTGAGAACCAAGGAACAGCCACTGGTTGTCATTTCCTCCTGGTCTAACTGTGGCCCTTCCCCATGTTCTGAGTGATGTTTGAAGCAGTCACAGTAGATTACTGTGTCTGGAAGGAACATTTATTGTGGATAATCCAAAATTATAAATCCCACTGGCTAGATTCTGATCAGCCACACATCATCTTTCTGCTCCACAGAGGAAGAATTCATAAATCAGACAATCAGAGAGTTTTGGGTGAGACGGGAACTCAAAGCCCATCCATACCACCCCTTACCAGGGGCAGGGACACCTTCCACCATCCCAGGGTGCTCCAAGCCCTGTCCAGCCTGGCTTTGGACATTCCCAGGGATGCAGGGGCAGCCACAGCTGCTCTGGGCACCCTGTGCCAGGGCCTCAGCACCCTCACAGGGCAGAATTCCTTTCTTATAGATATCTTATAGAGCCACAGAACAGCCTCTGCCTCTCAGGACCTTTGTTATCCTCTCAAATCCATACCTGACTGCCTGAAAGATTTAGCATTTAACTCTCAGCATACACAGAACCAGGTGGAGCCACTTCCCAAAACCCATCCAGGAATTTCTCCAAATAACCTTTATCCTCCATGCAACTTCACCCAAAGCTGCAGGCTCCCACCTGCTGCAGACATGCAAATCCTCACTTAAATTTGCAACCCTTGAGGCAGGCCCAGCTGAGCCTCACACACAGCACAGGGGGGTGGTTTTAAATGGAAACAGGATAATTCAGAGTAGATACAAAGAACAAACTGTCTATGAAAAGGTACAGGTGGCCCAGAGGGGTGGAAGATGCCCCATGCTTGGAAACATTCCAGGTGAGGTTGGATGGGGCTCTGAGCAATCTGGTCTATAGGAAAGTGCTCCTGCCCATGGCCCAGAGAGCTTTTAAAGATCCCTTCCAACCCAAACCATTCTGTGGTTCTGTGTCAGCTGCACAGGCACAACCAGCTGCAGGAGTCAGAACTAAGCCCAAGGCAAGGCAGCACATGGGAAAGGGGCCCAGAGCCCCAAATCTCATGGACAAAAAAAAAAAACCAACATATGTCACCGTGGTATTTTCTGAAAAATCCCTTTGCCAGGATTTCATCTCCTGGAAAGATGAGAAGTCTGAGCTTCTCCATGTTTTGCTGCTCTGGAATGTGGTCTGGAGATTGTTTATCCAAACATGTGAATTGTTTTTAATTACTGACCAATCAAGGTCCAGCTGTGTCAGACTCTGAGGAGTCACGGGTTTTTATTATTCATTCTTGTTAAGCTTTCTGATGTATCCTTTCTCTTTCTTTAGTATAGCTTTAGTGCAGCATAATATACCATACCATACCATAACATAATATAATATACCTTGTTCTCAGCCTTCTGAGAACATGGAGTCAATTCTCATCTCTCACTTTGTCCTGGGGATCCTCACAAACACCACAAACGTATCCTCCAAAAAATGACTAAACCTTAATTTCTGATTTTTTCTTTCATTTGAAAGCAATTAACAGCAATAACAAAACATGAATGAAACAAAAGTTTTCTGATGAACCCACGAGCACAGGATTAGTTCTGATTTTGGAAGCCAAACACTTCAGAGGGTTGTTATCATGCCACAGAGAGTGTTTTTGCTCTCCAGCTCGGCCCAGCACACCATACCTGTCCTCTTACCTAACAGCGTGGTCGATGGGACGGTGTCTGATGAAACTTTGAGATGGAATTCCGGTCACCCACACGACAGGGATTCAATGCAAATCAACAGAGGATCAACAGGAAAAGAAAAGTTACAGAAAATGAAAACAAGGTTAGCTGTGTCTCACACTCAGAAGCCTCGGTCTGTTACAGGTTATATTGGGTAACGTACAACAGCAAAGGAAATTTAGGAATGAAAGAAAAGTCTGGCACTAGTACCTGAGTAGTAGGAATTCAACATAGATTTGCTCTGAAGGGTTTTGCTTTGGACAGAAAATGAACAAGGAGAGGGTGATGCTAGGTAGGAAAGACATAAGGAAAAGACTTTAGACATATATTAAGAGAGAGAAAGAGAACAGGGAGAATGTTCCTCAAAGAACACAGTAATATGGGATATATAAGGCTTATCAAAATGAATTATATTTTTCATTTCAACATGCATATTACATTTATTACATTGTCATCATGATGGATTTTCTTTAATATAAGCACTCCAGACCCCAAATATAGGATTATAGTTACTGTAAATCAATGTGTTCCTAAATAGGATACACACAGAGCTACATTCATAGGTCTATATTCTAAATGTTCTTTTTTTTTTAAACCAAAGGAGCAAACTTAGGGTTTTGTCTCTAAGAGGAAATTCCTCAAAAATTACCCCCAAAATACAAACTACAGAGAATAAGTATGGACAGTAAAATAAACCTACTCAAACACAATGTACCACAAAAATACACAGGTGGGGTAGCAATTTTTTGGTTAAATCATTACAACATTACAAGGGACTTGTTCTTCAACCCAGGACTGTTCACAGCAAATCCTATAATCCCTTCCCCTGTGAGCTGGTTTCTGTCAGCAGGACAAGCATCCTTGCCTTCTCCCATTACAGCATTAACTTTCTCTGGACAAGAATCTACAAATTTCCATATTAATCAAATATTTTTTAAAAGGAGGAAGGGCTCAACATCTTTGTGGTAGATTCTTGTCTTGATAGTAAATTTATGAGGCTGGTTTACACCTACAGCAGCAAACATGCACATTCTTATGGTAATCCATCACTTCTGAAGGCATATTCTTTTGTTATCACTCTGCATTCACTCTCAGAGTTACAGGCATTTATATATCTCCTCCTCAGAATGCTGGGAAACAAGCTAATACAAATCTCAGTACATCAGAAAGATGACAACAGATAACACAGGAAAAACTATTCCATAGCCCAACAGAAGTAGATAAAACTCAGTGTACATCAAAGTAATTTCAGAAGCAATTTTTTGTAGCTATGGAACAAACACTACTCAAAAAATTCAAGTTATTCTGTGGGGACACCCAAAGAAGTCACTGGTCTAGGGAGGTCCATAAAGTCAGAATTACCTCCTGAGCAGTTTATAATCATCTAGCTCATGAACTCGCTCTCATTCTGCATTCTCACACCTTATTTTCAGACCTACATGACTTGGAAACACATGAACACAATCCAACTCCTCACACTTTGGTCTGCTGGAGCTCTGCCCCAGCTGCCCAAAGTCACAAAGCTCCTCTGCTCTGGGGCCTCTTGCACTTTTGTCAGCCTAAATCAGACCCTTCTCTCACCACACTCAGGGCATGGCCACGTTTCAGAGAACATCAAATAAGATCTAAACAGAGCAATTGGTTTGCCCAGTGTCACAGGGCAAGGCCACACTCAGGGCTTGGGGCAGGACTCCAGTTTTTCTGGAATTTGGGAGTATAAAAGAACTCACAGGGCCATGCTGCCCTTCCAGAGCTGCTGAGGATGAATTTCCAGATAAACACCTCATGTCAGCGAGTTTGATTAAAGATGTTACCAACAGAGGTCTATGACATGAATTGTGTTTGTGACATGGGGCTGTGACTTTTAAATTCAGATTTAAAAAGAGGGGACAAAATTCCAAACAAACCCAAACAAAAGCAAGAAAAAACCCAACCCAAAACCAAAACAAATTAAAAACCAAACAAAAAAGCTAAACCAAAACAAAAATCCCCCAAAACCCACCAATACAAGAGAAGTTTCTTAAAACTTTGGAGAACTTGTTTCTGAAATCAGTCAGGTTGTATAATGAGATGTATACACAGGGCTGCTTTCTAACTAGCATTTCTCACAGGCACTTGGGTCTGTAATCAAAGGAAACACGTCCAGAGAGGATTTCACATCAGGGTAGAGATTAAGACTTCATTAAAAATTCTCTTTGTGCTCCCTGGAGTGGCACGTGAGGCCACACAGATCCCTCCAGTCATGCAGAGTGGTGAAGGCTCCTTCCTATTCTGAAAATTATTCTTTAATTTTTATAAAATTTCCTAAACTAGCAAACCCCACAAAAATCCCATGGAAGCCAGTAAAAAGGAATTCAGTACATTTTCCTTTTATGCCTTCAATAAAATGTGGGTTTGTCTTTTATTTCTAAATTATTTTAAGATTTTTTTTTACTAAAGGAAACATCTCATGTCCACAACCCTACAAGTCCTTAGACAGCATTTAGCAGGTCACCTAATTATGAATGAAAATTATCCACAGGGCAGGAGTAAGAACTTTACCTTGCTGTGCTTGTTTTTTGTGAAGACCTTTACATCTCACTGAGCATAAAATCATGGAGCACTGTGGAAAAGTCAGAATTTTGGTGGTTCTTGGTACAAATGGATCCCTTAAACCCCAAGTGCCACTTGCCTACACATCCCTCTCACGTTCTTGTTCTCATAAGTGAAATCACACTGATTGGTAACTCATGGTAGTGGTTCCTCCTGCAGAACTCAGTTCCCCCACTTCCAGAATGCTCTGCCTGAAGCATTAAAACCCCTCCTTCACCTGTGTCCCTCCTGCAGGGTGTCTGCAGAGCTGTCTCCCCCCAAAATGGGATGTCACACAGGTAAAGCACACCCTCACAAATCAGTCTCCAGCAAAACTGGCTGCATTTTAATGGGTGAAACCCTCAGAATCCAACAGCTCCTGCCAGAACCCCTGCAAGGATGTCAGGATGGCTCTGCTGGGGACAGGGAATTCTCCTGGACAAGGCTGGTCCATGGCAGTTCCTTTGTGCAGAGCACATCAATGCATCCCTGCTGAGCTGATCCTCTGCTGCCTGTCCCCTCTCTGCCACACTGCCCATGGTTCCTGTGTGATCACAACCCCCTGCCCACCTTTCTGCTCAGTGCAGACACTGGGGCACAAATTTAGGCCCACTTTGTTTCCCATTTCCCACCTTGTTTCATAATAACCCTGCCCTGAGCCAGTGTCTCCAGGTGCCTGTGCTGCTCCCCAACATTCCTGCACTCCAGGGAGCTGCTCTGCCACTGCCAGGGCCAGCACCTGCCTTTCATGGAGCTGGGATATATTGATATCTTAAACAAACCCAAGATATTTGAGAAATGACCAACTCTGGTTGTTCATAATCCCCAGGTGAAAGCAGACAAGCTGGAACAGCCACAGACCATTCTATGTTTTACCAAGCACCTTCTCTGGTTCTGTGGAGCGTCAGAGACAGCAGAGCTGAGTCCAAAAAAATCTCTTTGATTTCAACACCTGTATGTATCAGTGAGAATCCTGCCAGGATAACAACTAACACTGCAGAATGGAAAGAGGGATCAGGGGCTTTGCTTCAGGCCAGGGAAGATAAATGCTCAATTCTCTTCCTCTTTTCAGCAAGACCTGAGGTCTTGATGCCTCAACAGAAAACAAGGAGCTGATAAGAAGGAGGGCAGCTGTTCATTTTTTATCTCCCTCATGGTGCAGAGCATCAGGCAGCACCTTTGAAAGTGGGATTTTTAAATCTAATTGATTTAGAAAATAGTCCTGTGTGGTGGCAGGGCAGGGAGATGGGATAAGCAACAGCAGGAGGATGGACAGGACTCATCCAGGAGCAGACCAGGGGCCAAACGGAGAGAGCATGGGAAAAAGAAAAGCTTCTGTAGGCACTCACTGAATTTGTTCTGTCTGAAAAGTTATCAGAATTCTTGTGACAGAAAGTAAAAGCTGGAGGCAAGGACACAAGCCCTGCAAGGACATTGTATTCTGCAGGTAAACTTGCCTGCAAGTCATTCAGTGACTGAGGGATGATCCTACTTAGCAAATTGTCTTGTTCTGTTTGATTGCTTTTGTGAGCTGGCAAGGTGATCCTGGCATTGAGAACACTCTGCTTCTCTTGGTGGGCTCTTCCTCCAAAAGGAGAGGGGCCTTTCCTCATCCCAGCTGCAGCCAGCTCAGGGCAGGACACAGAAGGTGACTGCCCATCATGGGCTGCTGTAAATGCCATTTACTGTTGGCAGGCAAAAAAACAATTTAAGAAGGAATCTGACTGCTGCTTAAGACTGTTGATTTCAACAGCTCTGGTGGATAAACCCTGTAAAACTCTATTAGTTAGCAGGAAGGTTAAGAAATAATCCTATTATGTTATTCCAAAGTAGGCCTGTATAGAACCCACAAGTATTAAACTCCATTAAGGCAATTTATTTTATTTTTCTTTTCAAGGAATGCTTTTAGTCATAAAATTCCTGTATCAGCATGTGCACACTACTGCACAGAACTTACCTCCAACACCTCAGCATCCTGGACTTGGCAGTAAAAAATTTGGAGAAATCATGAAGGTTTATTGATAATTCTTTCTCATAAAGAGGAAAAAAATAAAAAGAATCCACCCATGACTGACTCAGGTTATAGGGGAAGGCAGTGATAAAATCTGCAGAGATGTCAGACAAGTAAAGATCTAACTGATTAAAAAAATTGAAAACCTGGAGTGCTGTTTCTTTACAAAATTTGATACATCATATTTTCTACAGTCGCCACTTCAAGCAAATGACTCAGCTGTTCTAATTAGTCTGTCAAAAAAACAAGGGTGGGGGGGGAAAAGATGAGGTCACATTTCAAACTTGTCTCTTTTTTAATTTTCTGGTTGGTAAAAGAATCCCCAAACTTTCAGAAGCCCAAATTCTGAGGGAAGTGTTCAACACTTGATTTCCCCACACACTCTAGCCAGGCTGCCTCTGCTCTTTGGGGGATGGCTGATACAGCACTGTCTGCTGCTCTCCTGGCCTTCAGAGACATGAACCCCACAGAAATCTTGCTGCCTCCTTAGGATAGAGCTACCAGCACCTGAGAAAATTAGATCTTGACTGAAGTCAATCTAATATCAGAGAGAAGTGTTCCCTGCCAGCCTTGGCTGCCCCAGACCCCTATTTCTCCATCTCACAGGTGTGCTACACAAAGTGGCAGTAGCAGCACGTGCAGATGGAATTTGACATGACCTGCAGAGAGGGAAAGGGAGAATTCACTCAACCTGTCCTGCTCAGGTTCAGATTACAAGGGGAGGTTTCAATGATAAACCACATTTTCTATCATGAGCACTTCCATTTTAGTTATCAGGGGAAAAAACCCTTCACTGAAGATGCTTAATAAAGAGTTTTAGTACACACTTGAGTTTCAGAGCTGTCCCTTGTCCAAACTAACAGGCTGAGTGTCAAAAGAAGGAGTGACATGCCCATAGTGTCTAAGTTTAAATTTATTTAATACGAAAAAGGTTTACAAATCCACCATGCAATCCACCATGCACTCAACCTGGATCTAGTGAGGCTAAAGTAGGACTTGGTGCTGCTTTACCCACAAAACTCTTATAGCTACAGAGGTCTGAGTGGTTTACAAATGTTAACTAAGATCAGTTTTACTGACCCCATGTGAAGAATAAACCCAGGACACAGACAAAGGAAGAAATGCTGTCTTTCCATTCCAGTTCTCTAGCCAGGAGGCCAGGCCTTCTTTCATAACAATCTCATACAGAAAATGTTTTTTCATCCCACAAGTCAACTAAGGGATTTGACTCTTCTACTCACAAAGGAAAAGTATTTCTAAACAACAAATAAACACGTGCCTCTTATTCTGATGCAGTTATTAGAACAAGCTTTATAAATTATTCTCAGTAGATTTGGACCCACAGGAATGTTCTCCACCTGTCTGACAGTGACACCAGGGGCAGTATCAGAGACATTCCAGCTTTCTAAGGAGCTTTTGCAACCATCTCTATCACTGCCATTCCTAACTCCTCAACACTGTGCCCAAAGGAATAGGTCCTTTTAAGAACCCAGAGCTCTCCAAGGGGGTCATATCCATTGCAAGCAAGTTAAACTTACTGAATCCATTAACATCTTGGCAGCTGGAAGAAAAAGCTTCTTCATTGTGAACCGCACTGAGTTTGGTGGAGGTCTTGTCAGAAGTAGCCACAGGACCCATCTCCCTCTGCGTGCTGGTCTGAGTCTCCTTCTGCTTCTTGGCTAGCTTCCTTTGGGTGGTTTGGAGAGGGGAGAAAGCAAGGTCAGTTTGCCCTTGTTAAAAGCAAAGCAATGGCAAAATATTTTGACAAAATCACCCCACCTGGTCAGACATGCAAGGCATGTGACAAACCGCACGCCAGGAGACCCCGCGGGTTTTTAACACAACTTCTGGAGCGCGAGGAATATCACGATACCAGCCTGGAGCTCTCCCTCCCCGTCACTCATCTGGCACAAACCTGCATCACCCCAGCAGTGGGAGTGCTACCTCAGCCTCAGAGAGGGTGCAATAGCTCCAAACCCTGGAGCAGGTGCCTTGGAGAGGGTGGAACAGGTCCAGCCCCCAGAGCGGGCGCTGCGCGCTCCGGGAGGAGCGGAGGGCTCGGGATGGGAGCACTGCTCGCTCCAGGGGACCAGGACATCTGCATCCATCCCATGGGATGCTCCTTGAGGGAGTGTGAGACCTGGCTCTGTGCCACCTGTGAGCTGGAGCAGAGTTCTGTCCTGTCCCCAAGCACAGCAGTGAGGGCAGCAGTCCTGACACAGCCTGGAACTGCTCTGGGATGCCCAGCCAGGGAAAGGTGGGGCATGATGAAGGTTGAAGTTGTTTTAGCAATGTCCAAATATGGCCCTGTTCTGGGAAAATGGGTCTTTGCTTGTTTTGAGGAGACAGCAAAAACTTTGTCGAAAGCAGCACGCCTGCTCTGAAAACACTAACAAAGCTGAGAACATAAGAGGCTCCTCTTTTGCAAACACAGAGCATAATAAAATGGAGAGAAGCAGGAAAAGTGAGCTGCTAAGCTTCCACTGACATTTGACTGCCCTGTGCTTCATTCGTATCAGAGAGCAAAACCCTTTAAAAATGAATGTGTGACATTCTACAATCCACACCTTGAAAAAATATCACACAAATCCCTAGCACCAGCAAAGAACTTTGCTTACACCACTTCCCTAGATAAGAAAATAAAATAAAAGGGAGAAAAACAGATTACTGTAAGAAGGAGCTTTAGTTTTCTTTCTCTTCTCCAACTCAAAGAAGAAAAAAAAAATCCTAACAACTAAATCATTTTGCAAAGAGGTTTTTCTTCTCTGAAACAACATGCTTATGGTAAGTACTACCCATCTTTCAAACTTAATTAGATTCCAAAAAAAGGTACTCCTTCCAACATAGTCTACCAGGCTCTATTTATGCCCAGAACATGTCAGAGTGGCATTTACAGGCAAGTTCAAGCACACAGCTGAGCCCCAGCCTTCAGGAGATGGGCAGCTTGGCCACTTATACTTGTTTGGAAAGAAGGGTCAAAGAGAGCTAAATCCTTTGCCTATGTCTGTGGGAAAAGCCTGTTTTAAAGAAAGATAATCCAGATCAGGAGAGCACAGATTTATGGAAAAAAAACTTGGATGTTTGCTGCAAACTTTTGAACAAACACATGTATCTCATCTGCTCAGCCAGCTAGGGTTCAGCCATTTACAATTGGTGGCTCCAATCCAAGCCCAGAGCTGTTCAAATTGGGTGCATCATCCCAGGGGGCCCACTCAGATCTCCCCAAACCCCGTGGTGTATCCACTTGTGCAGATGAAGATGCAAAGAGGGGAGCAGTCCTTGAGTGATGAAGCAAAAAGCTGGTGTTTAATGATGTTAACAGCTTTGCTTCCAGTGTTCAGCAGCGTTGGCACATCCAGATTTAGGAGCTGAGAGCTGCAGACATGGGAGCCCCTGCTTTTTTTCTGCTCTGGTACCTGGGGTAACTAAAATAGCCTTGAAGTGTTTTAACCCTGCCGTGTGGATCTTTTAATCCTGATGGTTTGCTAATCATGCATGCCTGTGTGAATTCCTTGGCAACAAGAATTCAAATCACTCGGTGGGAAACACTAATCCAAAATGCAGAAATCCTTAATAACAAGCACTCTGGACTGCTGGGGTGAGCCACTACAGACCATGACTCCAATGGTTGAAAATGGTGAGTCAAAAGGGGCAACTTCCTCATTAAGTTGAAATTAAATTATATGTGGCAATAATTATCTGTAAGTCCCCATTGCCTGGTATCTTTTCAGAAATGCCAACAAGCTACAAAGAGCAGGAATTGGCAAACTTGTTTTGTCTTTGAGTGAATGAGCAACAACATTTCTGCATGTCCTAGGCAGGAAAAAAATAACCCCAAACCCAAGCCCCTTAGTCCCCAAAGGCCTGCTTACAAAAGCCCTATGCAAAGGAGTTCTACCTGGTCCTGTAGAAGACAGAGAGGCCCCTAAAACATTGGCTTGAATGCCTAAAAAGAAAAGGTGACATGAGTTTAAAGTTCTCAATCTACCTCGCACACACAACCCAGGTCTGCATCTGAAAACGCCACAATTTTCTTTCCACAGCGCCTTATCAGTTTCCACCTTTCTCCCTCTCTGTTCCAAGAATGTAAAAATTCTCCATCTAAATTTAGAGGGAAAAGGAAGACAGATCTCTTTTGGGGATTTCAGAGCTAAGCTTGCCAGACACATCAAGGGGCTCTCAGTTTCTAAACGTGCCTTTTCTGCTGCCGTTCTGTGTCTGGAGAGAGTGGCAGCACAGGACTAAGCCTATTTGGTCCTTACCATCATTATAATTCATAGAAAAGATTAGAAAATCAAATGACTAGCACTTTCCAGAATGTTAGGGATGCGACTTAAAACCCACAGCTAGGTAGAGGTTTATTTCCCAGCACGTCAAAAAAGCCTTTTGGAAATGGAAAAGCATTTATCTAGAAATGCTGTTCCCAAAAATAGGGTGCTCCAAGAGATCTCTGTGAATCACTGGCAAGCCATGCTATGACATGGCTCCTGCTGTCCCCACTGCCCTGCACAGAGCCACTGCAACACCCCAACAAAGCTGCTCTGGGAGCATCAGTGTCAGTCATGGGGTGGCTGCATGCCCAGAGTGTCCCCAGCACAGCTGACACCCCTCATGGAGCAGACACTTCCCCACTCATGCAATATGCAGCTGAAAAGGGGAGGGAATGAAGGACCAGGCAGATATTGGGAGGAAGAGTCTGATACAATCGACACAGAATGTCAGGATGTGAATAAAATGATCTTAATGCTGGTTTACATCCAAGGGTAAGAGAAATGTGGCAAGAAGGAAGCAGGAGTCCATGGATGGAGTTTACTGGGTTGCTCTTTTCAGTTTGGAAATGAAAAGATGATGTTTGCAAGCATCATACACACACAGGAGGGATGAGACAGAAAGATGCTCAAAGCTGAGTGCAAAAATGAAACCAGCTGTATAATCAGGCAGTTGATGCTGACCCCACTAAAGCAAGGAGAAAAGCCATTGGCAGTGAACACAAGTAAGTGTGAATTTGAGGGGAAAAAAATGATGGAGATTTGATTTGGTTATTTTTTGAAACTTCTACTCATATCAGAGACTAGACATAAAATCTGAAGCACTATATTAAAATTGTGGGAGTTCTACTTAAACAGTCAAGGAATGCAAACTTGGTATCAAGCACAAACCATTTACTGCCACGGGCATTAATCAGGAAGCTCCAGCAATATTTTCTGTTAGAACTATCTGCAGGATCAGATTCCTGTTTCATGGAGGTTTGGATGACTGTCAGGGATTATTTTTTAAAAGCAGCTTCAAACTCTTCTCCAACTTTTTCTATCAATTCCACATGCATGAACATTAAATCTGTAACTGCCACTCCTGGAGAACTCTCGTGCATGTACGTTGACAGATTTAATTTTAGATGTTTCCAAGGATGGATTTTGTACACTGTGGTGTAGATTTGCATGCACAGGTAATTTAGACATTAGGTACAGATCATGTAAGTTAAATGTGAAATTTCCTCCTACAGACACAAATTGCATATTGCCCTCATTTTCAATAAGCAATTTGAGAAAAGAAAAAAAAATATTAAAATTCCTTTTAGAAAATCGTGTGTAGCAAACTCCTAGGAGTACACCTGTAATTTATGATGGAATCTGCTCCAATTGAAGGCAGGCAGTGATGAGCCATGCAAATCCCAGGGAGCACTGGTGAAACAGCAGATCTATTGGAAAGGATCTCCGTGCCCTAAACCTGTGGTAAATGACAAATCCAGTTTGGAAGAATGATTTCCTGCTGGTTTGAAAGTAAGGGCATGGCACAGTAACTGGTGATCACTAACTGGGGGATCCTGTTGCTCTGACTGAGGATTGGAGAGGGCTCTGCTGCCAACGCTGCTCTTCAAATCAGACATGTGCCACAGGGGCTCACACAAAGGACACCAAAGGTAAAGCTGGAAACGTGATCTACAAGCAAAGGCCAAAGGAAATGTGAACCTTTAATCTAGAGAAGAGGAAATCAGATAGGGCTGATAGGTTTTTAGACATGAAGAGACACCAGAGGGGAGTTGTTCTCATGTCACAGACGTGTTTTATGAAAAATCCTTTCCTTAGGATTTTTCCTCCTGAGAAGCTGAGAGGCCTCAGGAACAAAATGTAACCAATGGTTATCTGCTGCTGTGGAATACAACAGGTGCATCTGGGATTGGTCTCATGGGGTTGTTTGTAATTAATAGCCAATCACAGCCCAGCTGTCCAGACTTTCTCAGTCAGTCACAAGCCTTTGTTATCATTCTTTTTCTATTCTTAGCCAGCCTTTTGATGAAATCCTTTCTTCTATTCTTTTAGTATAGTCTTAATATAATATATATCATAAAATAATAAATCAAGCCTTCTGAAACATGGAGTCAACTGTTGTTGTTATTCTAATTCTCTAGAGTCTCATATTGCTATTATCAGATTTCTAAAGTCCATACCTCTTTGGCATATTCTCATGGCTGCAGCTCTTCACTGACTCTTTCTTCTGCACACTGTTCTCTCTCAGCTCAGGGCTCCTCCAAGGCTCTCCCTGGCTCACCCCCTTTTATCCCAGTTATCTCCACTGGTCACAGCTGCAGCCCAGTTAAGGACATGGCAGCTGCAGCCCATCAAGGACAACGGGACCTCTGGGGCAAAGCCTCTATACAGATATTCTAATACAATACATTTCCTCTACTATAGCAAACATTCTCATCTCTTCCCTCATGCTCAGACCCCTGTGAACACCCTCACATTTTCGCTGCCTGCAGGGGCTGGGAAGCTCTGGGCAAGGCTGCTCATCCTAAACTGGAGGAGAGCTCCCTGCAGGAGGAGCTGCCCATCTCTGAGGCCAGGGGGGCATGCAGGCAGGGAAATGCTGGTCCCTAGAGGGGTGTGAGCAGAGCCAGAGGAGCAGAGCTCGGGGCACTGCTCTGTCACACACCTGCTCCATGCTCTGCATTAAGTGTGTGCTTCCTCTCCTGCCCCTGCTGAACCTGCTTTTAACACCTGCTCTGCTGAAGCCAGGCTGTGGCAGGAGGAGAGGGAGCTGCTGTAGTAAAGGTGTAGTAAAGGTGTAGTGAAGAGCAAAGGCCAATGTCACAGAGCAAACTTCACAGGGCAGGAGAAAGTGAAGTAGAGATAAGTCAAAAGAATGCCCTGAGTGTTTTGCACTGTGGGTGTACAAGCACAGGCTCTTGAGAGTATGATCTAAGCTTCACTTGATCAAATTAATCACTGCTTGTGGGGGATTTATTTTTTTAATATTTACTTTTTAGTTTTACTTACAAGCAGACTTTAGACAAGCCAGGTGCACGTGGGAGCCATGCAGTATTAGTCTCTGCTGGTACAGACACCCACAAACCCTGCCCTCTGCAAGGCTGAGGCTTGCAATCACCATACAGACACGTTCTAAATATCATCTCATCTACTTTCTGCATTTTGATATAATATTTTTTAATTTAATTTCATTAGACAAGCATAGCCACTGATTAATGATCCTGTTTTTCCATCATCTGATGAGAAAAGCACCTAATGAGAATGTTTCTTCCTAAAATCCTGATTTAGGAAGCTGACCTGTGCAGGCAGATCCCACCATCCATGGAAATACTTGGAGATATTTATGTGTGAATGTGGTTCTACAGAGGTACACTTCTAAATAAAATAAAGGGATGTTTTTCTTCTCAAATGTCCCACAGATGGTGGCAATAAATTCAGCAAAAATTTTGTTATCTAAAAAAAAATCTAAGTATAAATTTAGCTTAATAACCTTTGCAATCTCTCCCATGTAAAGAAACTCCCAGCCAAAACCACCCAACAATTAAAACTGGTGTGAAATTCCAAGTGGGAGTTGAAGGGGCTTCCTCCATTGCAATCATGTCCCTGGAGCTCTGGGCAGTTCAGGGAAAAGGAAAACATCTTGGCCATTGAGTACCCTTTTCTAATAAATAACATCAAAGTGAGTGCTTGTAACACATACATGAATCTCTGTATTTCCAGAAATTCTTCCCTGGTCTCATATTGCTCTTGATTAAATTTCATTCTGCAGCCATTACCCAGCCCAGGAGAAAGAAACAAACCAAAACAAACAACCCACACACAGAAAACATTTCCATTTATTTTCCTGGTGAGTAAATAATAAAATCATGATTTGGATTGCTGCAGTTGAAAATACTGTTGCAAAAGAGGTGTCTGTCACTAGATGCAAACCCTTCAGTAAACTGGATGAATTGCTGTCTGTGTTTTACAGCTTCAGCTGGGAATAAAACCAACCTCTTCCAGACCTGGCTGGGCTGATATCTTACACTGCACATTAAAATTAAGTGCAGAGAGACAGCAGCAATTCTGTCCCTTCCTTAGACACCATTTGTGTTGGTGTAAATACAGAGTAACTCCTCTAGAAAGGTTCAGGCATCACCCCAGGCAAGGAGTGCTCCAGGACAAGAACTCCTGATTTCATCTCTTTCTCCTCACAGGATCTCAACCCACGAGCAATCACCTTTGCTGATGGGTAAACTGAGGCACACAAGATGATGGTGACCCTGCACAATGAGTTCCAAGTCAGGAATCGAGGCCTCCTGAGTTGTATTTCCACTTAAAGCATGTTAAAGATCTTTATGGCCTTCTCTTTCATCCTTTCCTATGTGATGGAGGAAGTTTTTAATCAAGTGTTGCTATACAAGAGTCCCATAACTATTTACCTAATAACAATGCATGCCCAAATAGCTGCTCCTATAAGTGAATATTTTGGACTGGTCTCACCAGTCAGAGCTGCAGGTACTCAACCATCTCACAGAATCAGATTTTCCAGTCCTGACGTGCAGCAGAACACAAGAGTGGCTGAGGGCAGAACTCCAGTCTAGAGATTACAAAAATGCTGTGGCCTGTCTCTGAACAGACCAGGTACTCCTCAAAAAAGTCTCTGTGACTTTAATAGAATTATCATTATAGAACTGTTTGGAATTTAATAGAATTATCATTATAGAGTTATCATTACAGAGCTCTTTGGAAGAGTTAGGATAGGAGATTTTGGGCCCTAACAAGAAGAAATGCCTGTACAGAAGATGACAAAGGCTTAGGAGGAATTATCTGAAAGTAGACAAGAATTGCTCTAAGAAACACAGCTTTGAAGTCCAGAAACTGAAACCAAACATGAAGGGATACAGTCCATATGGTCACATTTAAAGATCTGCCAGCAGATCTATTTGGGAACCAGCTTTTCAATACTGGTAACTCATTCAACTGAATTTTGCTTCAGGACTAAATAATTCATGCAAGGTCATAGCATAGAAACCAATTCTTTTTTTAAAAAAAAATCAGTATATAACCATATTGCTGCTGTTATTTCCACAACATTTCAAATAAACTGAAACCCAACCTCTCTGCTCATAAGAGTCCAGAGCAATTTGAATCAAGTTTGGGTAAGAATTGCACAGTCCTTAGCAATTCCAATGAAATACCCTATTTCATGTGAAACTTGAGACATGAAACTCAGTAGAACTTCACTGTATGCTCCTTCATGGGCTCTCCTGCTTCCTCCCCTCACTACTGGAACATCCCCTTTTACCTTGATTAGCGCTCAAGGGGGAAAAAATCCAAAGCAGAGCTTGGTTCTCCCAGTGCAGGGAACAGACCAGATGTGAGCCAAGCAGGCAGAGCCTGGTGCATGTCACAGACACTTTTTATGAAAAATCCTTTCCTTAGGAGCTTTTCCTCCTGAGAAGCTGAGAGGCCTCAGGAACAAAATGTAACCAATGATTATCTGCTGCTGTGGAATGCAACAGGTGCATCTGGGATTGGGCTCATGTGGTTGTTTCTAATTAATGGCCAATCACAGTCAGCTGGCTCAGACTCTCTGTCCGAGCCACAAGCCTTTGTTATCATTTTCTTTCTTTTTCTATTCTTAGCTAGCCTGATGAAATCCCTTCTTCTATTCTTTTAGTATAGTTTTAATATAATATATATCATAAAATAATAAATCAGCCTTCTGAACCATGGAGTCAGATCCTCATCTCTTCCCTCAGACCCCTGAGAACACGGTCACAGGTGCTGGCAGTGTTCATGGTGAGGTCACTGCTGATGTGGTGCCTCCAGCTTGCAGAGCTGTCCCTGGGACATCACCAAAGCTCAGAGTGAGCTCTTGGCAGAGCATTTTGTGTGTGGTACTGGGCAGGAAAAGCTCTGTGAATTCTGCAAGCTGAGTTCCAACCTCCAGTGGCTCCTGTGAACACTCAGCTTGCCTGATGGCACCTCTGCCTTTTCCCTGGTGTGATGTGCTGCATGGTGGACATGTGCCTCATTAAACCTTATTAAAGCCCTTCCTTCTGCCTCTGCTGCAGCTCATTGCAACCCCAGGCTAGGGTGACCCTCCTGATGGTTTTCTTTTCTCTTTTCTTGAGTCACTGCACTGCTCCCTGAGGAAAAAGGGTCTAGCACATTGACCCACAGCAAACAGACCCCTTAAGGACCCCTGTGCTTGCTCTGGCAGAACAATCCTCAGCTGACTGCTTAAAGCAATGTTGTGCAGCTGTAAAATGGGTCACAGAGGGCTTGGAAGTTGATTCATCTTTTTAAACACACAGATCTCAAAATAAAATAAAGCAGGGAACATGCTGACCACATACTGCCTGCTGGAAAAAGACAGAATGATAATGGGAAACCTGGCATTGGATTTCTCAGGCAGTGATGCTACTGGTTGTAAGGAAACCAAACAGTAAAACATGAGAAATGTGCAGAGGAGGAAAGGTTCTCTCAATAAATTCAAATAGCTCATAGCACCTTTGGGTTAGAAGCAGCCCCTTCTTTACACTTAGTTAACCTCCTCTTTAATCTGACTACTTGAGGTCAAATTCCATTCTGGGTGAACCAGTGGGAGGCCTAGAGGATATGGAGTTACTCTGCATTTACAATTACATTACTGGGCAACGTCAAGACTCCTGATGGTGTCCTAAGGCTTGGAAAGTGGGAAAGGTTCCTCTTTCAGGAGCTTCCTGACAGGTCATGGAGAAACAAAATCCCTCCAAGCAGTGGTGAGTAGGGATCCTCCTTTGCCCTGTTCTTTGGACATAAAGCAACTCATCCGGTTAAAATGGCAGCACATCAACCCTCTCATTCTGCTGACCTGCTGAAACCTTCCAGAAAAAAGCACCCAGATGAGACAAGGAGGAACTGCAGGGAGGGGCAAAGGAGGCAGATCCTGGAGCAGCAGACCAGGAGGGGCTGTCAGGGCTGCTGTGGCCCTCTGGACAGCTCAGTGGGTTTCAAGCCCTGACAAGCCTGGCAGGTTCTGGGGAAAGGACTGGGGTCAGTGACAGAGCTGCTGTGAGAGCTGGAGAGGGCAGAGCTGCTCCTGTCCCCAGCAGCAGCTGCCTTCCCATCCCTGCCATTCCTCTGATGGCAGCACAGGCCTCAGCTCACTTCTCCAGGACTTTTTGCTCACATCATTGATCCAGCCCTCTCCTCCCCCAGCTCCTCAGACAACCATTAGCATGGCAGAAACAGCTTGGCCCTGATTGCTTCCCAGCCCCTCAATCTTTAGGCAACAGATGGCCCTGGAAGTACTGATGTGTGAAGCATTTTCATGTGCCTTAACAACTGCCTTAATTATGCAGCATTGTCATTAGGACTGGACAGGTGATTTAGATCTGAATATCTGAACCACTTCATCATCCAATGATCTAAACCAACACTCAGAACCTGGCAGCTCCAGGAACAGGGATGTTTGCTGGGATAATGGCAACTCCCAGTTGTCAGAAACCTTAAGGTTTTTAAAAAGCTTACATCCATGGCTGAGAAATTCCCAATAATCACATTCAGGTGTGAATTTCCCTGAAGCGTGGCTACAAGCAATGGACAATTAAAAAGGTGCTCTGTATTTGTTTCATTAGCATTTACAGGATCATAGAATCATTTATGTTGGAAAAGATTTCCAAGATCATCAAGTCCAACTTCCAGCACTGCTGTGTCCATCCCTAAACCCTGTCCCCAAGTGCCACATCTACACAACTTTTAAATAAATGCCTCAGTGGTGACTCCATCACTTCCCTGGGCCACATGTTCTGGTGCTGGACAGCCCTTTTGGTGAAGAAATTTTTCCTGATATCCAATCTAAAGATGAATATCCAGTTTGAAGAGTTATAAACCATAACTGACAAGTCTGTGGACATTCATATGTTTGCAGGCACAGCTACAGGTGCAGTGGGAAAATGGGGAAAACATAACAGCGTGCAACTGGGAAAATAAAACACATTCTGCTGGAAAGACAAGGATAAATGGAGAGGTAAAAAAAAATTAAAAAAAAAAAAAAGAAGAAAGAAAAAATAAAACAAAGCACAAAATTACCACAGGGTGAACATGCTCAAAAAAACCTCATCTCCAGTCAAGTACTTACAAGTAATAGGAGTAGGAATATGCATTTCTTCTAAATATTGATGGCCAGTCAGATGAACAAAATATCCAAAAGGAGAAAAAGAGAAAAGCACATAATTAGATTTAGATGAACGCCAGGTTTCTTTTTCAATATACAAAGTATTTGTGCTGCTGTTTTCTGTACTGAGATCCTGTTGGCCTACACTTGTTTCAGGATATGTACATTGGTGAGGAACAAATAGGAACTGAACTGGAGACAGTTCACCATGAATAAATCCTCTCACCTTTAATTTCCTCACTTTATCATGTCAGTACCATGGGCAAATAGATTTAATTTTGCCTCTCAAGTGCTTTGATATTTTTGAAATGGAAAGAAAGATGTCAGAGCTATTAATACAAATAACAATAAATAGGGAAGTGACAATGTAAGAACGCCACAATTTTGGAATATTTAGACAATGAGCAAATTGTCTAATGATAAATCAAGCTTCATCAAACTCTAAAATGCAAATAGTTCATTAACAATTCAAGCATCACTCCATATTTATAGCTGAGCACTGGGGGCATGCATTAGCTTTCTGCATCACTGTGATTAAGCATTTTCTACCACAGTTTCTCAACAATTCATTTCACAACATTTTCAGCAGCACTACAAACTGAGCCTTGGCATTCAATTGTAGCTTAAGAAGTTATATTTACCCTTTCATAGCTGGAAAGGGGCCTCTCTGAAAAGACTGGCTCATGACAGACCTAGCCCAGGGTATTTAGAGATTTACCACCAGCCACAAGAAGCCACAGAAGCAGCAGCAGTGGTCAAGACAGAGAAAATGAAACACAATTTATTGCACAGCTTTAAAATCCCATCCTTGAAGATCTTAGGATGAGTAGGAATCACTTAGAAATACAAATGCAGCTGTCAAATGTTCACTTTTATGGTTGCTCTGAACACAACTTCCATGAGCACAGGTGGAACCAGGTTCATCTCAGTCCCTCTGCACAATCAACCTCTGCGCTGTGCACACGTGGGGTAAAGAGCTCATGAGGGTTAAACTGAAGTGCCATGGTTGTCTTGATGATGGCCTGTGCTAGAAACCTGCTCTTTTGGCCAGATTCCTGCTGCATGCCACATTATTGGGTTGCTGTGGTTGAGATGACCCCGAGGTGTCAGAAATTCTCTTTTTTCCCATCCCCGTGACTGAAGAAGTCAATATTCCTCAGCTCTGCTTTTCAAGGTTGTTTATTTTCTCTTATCTGTTCCATTCTTTCTCTGAGCTGCTGAGATCTGTCCAGCAGGTCAGGTTGTGGCACAGTCCCTGCCCTTGGGGTGCTGTTGGCTTTTTATACTAAGAACTACGTGTGCTTTATTTACAATAATTTTCCAATACCTATCACCTATGTTAGACAGTTTGTCTCTACTCTAAACCAATCCAAAAGTGCCACCATCACAGCAGAAGATGGAGGAGAAGAAGAAGAAGGACAGGACATGCCCAGATTCCTCCATCTTGCCTCTTGAACCCCCATTCTAAATCCCCAAAATTCTACTTTTTCACCCTGTCACAAATTCACTGTCATTCTACTCAAACTCTTGTGGCTTGTAAATCCTCACACAAGATTGGTAATTGTTTCCATGGGTTAAAATCAAAGGCATGGGTGTCTTTGACTCTGTGCCAAGGTCTCTGAGCCCCTGCCAGGGTCTCCAATCACCCAGGGCAGCCAGAGGGATGTTCTGGGTCCTGGCACCACATTATTTGAAGGGCACTGATTCCATGATGCACTCAGATGTATTTTAACTAAATGCTATTATCTCCTGAAGGCAGCAGTTCTACAGGCCCTAGAAATGCACCAGTTAAGGTGCAATGATTGCCACTGAGCTTCCCTGTGAAAATCCAAATTCCACTCAGCCTCTAAGCAAAGGGAAACATGACCAAGATGTAGAAAATGAGAGCACAGGCAGACGAACCCCTGAAATCCCCAAAATTATTCCATTAAACCAAGCCCTGGGAGAGGCCAGGACCTGGGCTCACACAGCTCTATTGACTGGAAGTGCTCCCTTGAACATCCTGCTGTTCTTTCTGCTGCTCTCCTGTCTGGGCCACAGACATCTGGGATCCCACCAGACTCTCAGCCCTCATTAAAAAGCTGCACATCCCTCCAGGTTGCAGAGGAAAGCTCAGAAAGGTTTGCTCCATAAGGATAGAAAATAAAGGAAGACCAACAAAAGGAGGATTGTGTTTTGAAATTGGACATTTTGGCTCAAATTCTTCCAAAATATGCAGCCTGAAATAAGGACTTACTAAAGAATATTTCAAAGTTTAACTGTGAGAACTGGTCAGAGTGATGGTTCAGTAAAAACAACACAGCCCAAAGCCCTGCCTGTCTCCCACCTGAAACAGGGACACAGGGGGACACAGGTCACTGAATGAGCAAATGTCCCTTTTCCTAATTCTGTCCTACAGCTTGGGTATGTTCTGCCCAAGAGGCTTTGGGGTTTTATTTAATTAGTTTAAGGTAACCACCTAAATCCTAATCCAGAATAAGGAGCTGAATTTTCATAGGAGGAAATAATCCCAGACCCTACATAGCCCCAAATCTCCTTTTTTGCTAGCGACAGCAGTTTAAAGAACTTATTTACAGTGCACCCATGACCAGCTGTCTGATCCTATTTATTCAGTCTCATATTTAAAGGGGTCAGGGGAGGCTTTGTCTGCTCAAACACAGCAGCCTGAGAGGTGTCACATTCTTCACTCCAGGGAAACACAAGTCACGATTACACCAGAATTAAAACTGCCCAGAAATCAGAACAGACCAAAATCAAATACTTTGGGGAGGGGCAAAGTCAAAGGGTATTTTCTCCTGAAAAATATCTTTTTTTTTCTTGTTTCCTTTTGTTTTTACAAAATGATTTTGTATATTCTGTTACACAAATTTAAATATTTAATATATTTATATTAATATATTATATATAATATTATTATATATTATATATTATATTTATAATATTATATATTATATATTATATATTATACATTATATATTATATATAATATTATATATAATATTATTTATAATTATATATATAATATTAATATATTTTAATATATATTTAATTAAATAAATGTTTAAATAATATTAAGGAAAAAACAACAAGCTCCTTAGAGAATTAGAACTATTTTCATACAATAAAAATGAGATGTTTCAGGATCTGTATCTGTTAATGAAATAATGTGCTTGTGCCTTTTGTGAGCACATACATCCATGTAGGCACGGATAATCACCTCTAAATTAACAGGTTAAATTATCACAGAATCAGAGTGATTTGGGTTGGAATGGACCTTAAAGATTATTCCAATCCCCCTGCCATGGCAGGGACACCTTCCACTGTCCCAGGCTGCTCCAAGCCCTGTCCAACCTGGCCCTCCATGGATGCAGGGGCAGCCACAGCTGCTCTGGGCACCCTGTGCCAGGGCCTGCCCACCCTCAGAGTGAAGGATTTCTTCCTGATATCCAATTTAAATTTAATCTCTTTCAGTTTGAAGCCATCCCCCTTTGTCCTGTCCCTACATGTCCTTGTGTGAGGTTTCTCTCCATTATGTTGCAGCAATTTTTGTATTTCATATACATGCAATGATGATACTATGGCTTAACTCCTGGAGTGAGTGGGTTCCCAAAACCAAGAAAGCAAACTGTTAATGGTTTTGACTTTAAATATTGTAAGACAGTCATATTTAAAACAGAAATCTATATGTACACACAATTTTGACATAAATATATAGATACAGAAACTTTAGCAGATTTTTGACAACCCTAAGTTTCAACTAAATCTTTCAGACAACAAACATAACATCAAAACCAAATTTTCCACTGTATAAATGCACTGGTTAGGTTAACTTAGCTTCACATATCTGACTGAACCCTCTACAACTTTATCAGCCCCCAGAAAGTTTTGAGTTCCTGGCATTTTTGCAATGTGTTCTGCTGAAACTGTGAACAACTGAGCACTGCTGGCTCGTGCTGTGTGTCTGAAAGGTTCCAAGCACTGTGCTGTCAACCTGGTGAGTCCCACAGAACAAAAAGAGCCTCCTGATGATACCAATGCTTGTCTCAAACCAAGGCTTCTCCTCTTCTAATCCCTCTCCTTCCTCTGCTCTCTGTTAACAAAATGCTTCATCAGGAAATCCTGTGCCTGTTCCCAATGAGCTGTGATGCCCTGGACAACGGGCAAATGTCACTGGGATATCTTCCAGCTCCATTTGAAGACAGAATCTCAAGTTCAGCTCATTAAATGTTTTTTCTGAATTGTTGCTTTGAAAGACTGCACTATTTGTACACTTGGTGCACTGGGAAGGGACCTGTTTTTAAAATGAGGCTAATGCAAACATGGAATGCAAGAGCTTAAGCTCCAAATGCTTCTGTTTGCAAAATAAAAGGAGAACTCTGCTGTTAAACTGCTCTCTCAGAAGAGCTCAAGCTTTCAGCTCTGCTCCTCCAGAAGTTCCAATCAATTTGTGGCCCAAATCAGCTTCTCCTTTTTTAAAAGCTGGTCCCTGCCCACACTAGTTTACAAATGCAATGAGCCTGACAGGCTGAGGCTCATCCTCAGGGAACGTTGTCCATATGCAGCTCTGAGCCCCAGCTGGACGTGGCTGGTGGTGCCCATCCAAGGCAGCCCAGGAGGGATGGGATCAGCAGCTCTGCAGGTGCTGGAGGTGTGCTACCAAACCCCCTCCTGCATGCAGAAATTCTAAATGGGAAAAGGTTTTAAAGTCAATGAGCCAGTTTATTCCTTATTTCAGTGCATCTTCCAGCAGGTATCCCTGCAAATTGCAGCAAACAGATCCAGACTGCAGGGATTCTGCTTGTCTGCCCTGGGAGGGGCTGTGGAACAACACAGAGGAAACTGTAATTTTCCAGCTCTAGGGAAAAAAAGGGGAGAATTTAGATTTCTAATACTCCCACTCACCTCCTTTCCAATGTTAACTTTGAAGAAAATTGCCCAGGTTTACAGAGCCTATGGCAAAACCAGCCAGAGCAAGGCTCTGTATGTGGGGCATCACACCCAAATTCAGCAAACATTGCTGCTCCAGGGGCCTGGCACGCTCAGCTGAAGGTCCTGGGCACTGTCCCAGGGGCCAGCTCAGCTCAGCAGGAGCTTGGGATCTTTCACACAGAGCAAATGGATCCTCAGTGTCCAACCTGTGGGACTCTCTCTGCATTAGGAGTAGTTTTACTTGAGGGTTTGTCTGTGTAATCTGGGAGATGATAACTTAGGCTGCAGCAGTCATGACAGCCAAAGCGTCAGAAAACTCAAGTGTTGGAAAAATGGTGGGGATGAAGCAGCCACAGCTTCTCTGGGCACCCTGTGCCAGGGCTTCACCTCTCTCACAGGGAAGAATTCCTTCCTAATGTCTGATATAAACCTCCTCTCTGTCAGCTTGAAGCCATTCCCCCTGTCCTGTCACTCCAGGCCCTTCTGAGCTGTCTCTCTCCATCTTTCTTGCAGGCTCCCTGCAAGTACTGGAAGGCCACAGTTGGGTTACTCCAAACCTTCTCTTCCCCAGACTGAACAATCCCAAGTCTCTCAGCCTTTCCTGGTAGGAGAAGTTCTCCTTTTATCCCCTTTATCCCATGCTACTTTGTGACTTATGCCTTGACATTAATTATAAATTAATTATCATTATCTCTTTGCAGTAACAACCATTCTTTTGTTGCTGGATCTCCCAGAACTGGAATTTCCTCTGGACCCTTAGTGTCAGTGACATGTACACAGTTATTAACTGCTGCTCTCTGTCACACATTAAGAATGTTTATCTTTATTTATTCTTCCTTTGGAAACTACCACAAGAGGTCCAAGATGGAAGCAAAGCAGAAACTTACCTTCTTTTGATGGTAAGCATTGCTCCCAAGAGGATAATAACAAACATCAGGAGACCAGCTATAACTCCAGCCATCTTCACCGTGCTGTCAACTTGCTTTTCAGGTTCCACTGCATTGGAATTCTGGGTGGAAGCTCCTTAAAAGATGGAGAGAGAGGAAGGACAAGATAAAAAAAAATAATAATTTCTAGGCAAACTGTGCAATGATCCACTTAAAATATTCATTTGAAAGCCTAACAACATATTTGCAATCAAATTGCAATAGACAATTGTCCATCTAACCAAATCTGCCTTTAATGAGGGCTAATGACAGATAATTCAGAGCAGTAATAGGGTGTAAAATCCCAGTGTAGCACAGATGACTCTAATATTTTACTAAGTTTTACTGTAATGGGGCATTTACTCTTCTGAAGCACTCAGCATGCACCCAGAAACAGGAGAACAGCAGTTCTAATTTTAATCTCAAATAGTTTAAATGGACTTGAAATCCTTACTCGTTGAAATAGTGAACACAGTAACATGTAATTATAATAATTCTTCTGGCAGAAACTTTTTTCCCTCCAAAATCAGCTCACATTTGTCTTTCTCAGTGTATTGGAGGCCTGGCTTTTTTAATCATCCCATTACACATATACATGTAACAAGCATTAATCCAAGATATAGAGCAGCACCCTCCACACAGAATCATGGAATGATTTGAGAAGGAAGGGACCTTAAAGCCCATCTCATTCCAACCCCCTGTCTTGGGCAGGGACACCTTCCACTGTCCCAGGCTGAACCTTGGAGCTCCATCCAGCCTGGCCTTGGACACTTCCAGGGATGCAGGGGCAGCCCCAGCTGCTCTGGACAGCCAATTCCAGTGCCTGAGCACCCTTTACCATCACACACCAGGCATGACTTCTTCAGCCCAAACCAGAGAGCATCATTTCTGTTTGAAATTTTAGGGGGTTTTGGTTTGTTTGGTTGGTTTTTTTAACAAGCGAAATCTACACACCTGAAAATAAACCATATTTAGGAGCATTATTTGCACAGCATTTCTGCTCTAACTGAGCACCTTGGAGACAGCTGCCCTCTCCCCTATTGCTGAGACCTCATTAGTCCTCATTACAGCCCTTAGCTCTGCTGACTTCACTGCTTGCTGCACAGAATATTTCCAGATATAGCTTAAGCCACTGAGCTTGATTTAGAAAGCCCCACCAGATTTGACTCATGGCTACTCTAAAGACTAAATAAGCCTATCTTCATTATATTCCTGTTACACTTAACTACTCCTAAAAATATCCCCACTGCAGTTCACAAAGTTAAATGAATTCATGTTACATGAGATCCACTCTTATCTTAGGCTTCACCTTTGCTGCTGCAGTCAGCCAGGTCTTCCTCTGCAGCTTAAACATGGGCAAAGGGAATCAGAGGTGAACACAGAGGGCTGACATCAGAAGACCATAATGTTTTGCTCTTTTAACAGCTCTGTGCTGCTGATCTTCAGGAAATCTGAATCACTTCTGTTCAAAGTCACTTGCAGGGGGAGATAATATCCAGTCCAGTCCATGTGTTGGTGAGCCAGCAGTGTTACTGTCACTGGGGTGGGGTTTTGCCTCTTTGCCACAGGTTAAACTGCACATGCTTTAAGAGATGAGGCAGTGATAAAAGCATGATTTCACTTCTCCTACAGCTAAGCTGTTAATCTAGTTTATTCAGAGCAAAACACAAAATTTACCAAGCAAAAGGGGCTGGCTCCTGGAATCACACGTATCATTTTCAGCTTTTGCCCCTGACAACTCTACTATTCTGCTGCATTCACCAATTTGCCCATTCAGTTAAGAGTTCACTGATAACTTCTGTGCTCACAGGTCTGAAATGCATTAATGGGACTCCTGAGCATGAAAATAAAATAAGGGATCAGTTGCATATTTCCATCTTCATTTGACAAGCTCTCCCACAATCCTGCAGCAAATGTGTGCAAGAGGTGAGCTATACACCATCAGACAGGCAATCCCCACACTGTCACACAACAAAGGCAATGAGAAAGGTACAATTTCTCCCTGAAAATGGCTAAAACTCTATTCATTGAAGTGAAAGTCAGAAGTACTCCAAATTATCCTTCAGCTGAGCTGCAGTTACTCTTATGACCCTAAATAATAGCTGCTGGAGAATGGCTTTCTACTATAAACAGCACAGTCAGACGCCCCTCATTTTTGTCCCATCTGAATGCCCTCATGAAGTGTGAGCTGTGCTAGAAGAAATAAGAATGTGCTGTCAACTCCATCTTCTGCTCCCCCAGATTGGTTTGATTTTGCCAGGCTGCTGCTCGTTACTGCGGGCAATGTGTGGTCAGAGTGTTTTGATCTGGTATTTCCCACCCCACTGCAGGCTCCTGCAGTTCCAGGAGGAGAAGAAAGGCTCATTATCCATCCTGACACCTCCACACAGTGGTGACTGATTCACTCCAATCTTCTGGGCACCTCTATCTCTCTTGGCAAAGGCCACCAATCCCTTTAGGCTACCAGCCCAACCATTTGTAAGTTGTCTCAGCTAATAGTGCCTAGGAATGGAGAATGTGACAGTGTCAGCAAATTCCTGGCTCTGGGATTCTCCAAGCCTTGCAGTGAAACATGACTGCAAAAGTTCCATTGTTTTCCTGCTCTTCTGGCAGATTTTCCATGCAGATTTCTAAATCTCCTCTGCCTGCTCTGGTTTCCCACCTGCCCAGCACCAGCTGTGGGTAAGAACATTCCTGTCCTGGCAGGAGGAGCTCTGTGAGCTGCTTCTCTCAGGACATGACTCCTGCTGCTGCTGACAGAAATTTAGAATTCACTTTGCTTTATACAGATGCAAGATCTGAGACCCTCTGAGCACAGCAGCCCATAAAAACTGCTCAGATGGCCATTTCCTACAAATCCCTTTAAACACACTTGCAAATCTCTGCTCTACTGTACTTGAGGGGCCACCCTTTTCCTTCTGAAAAACCATGTTTATATATTGCTGGCATTAAAAAGGAATGGGAACAAACTATAACTGTATTTTCCTTGTGGCTACTTCCACCACATTTCCTGGAATGAATTGTTCCTTGTAACAGGAGCTGGATGCTGGAACAGTAAGACACAGAGCAGGTCACCACTGTTATTAGTGTGTGTATTTCAGTGGCACCCAAAGCCCCCAAGGAGGTCAGGACCCCATTACTCTGCACTAACACAAACCAGGACAATTTCCTGCCCTAAGCTTGCTTTCTTAATAAGAAAGGCAAATGATAGCAGGCAGTGGCAGAGGAGGGAAGACTGCAGGTGCCCTGACTCCCTGTCTGTGCCTGATCCACTCCACCAGGCTCCCAGGGATGCTCCTTTCTGTGGTGCACAAAATTCACATCCCAGGAGCCAGAGCAGTGCCTGACTGACTTCCACAGGCACTGACACTCACCCAGCACTCCACTGGTCAGTCAGAGCTATTTCAATTCTTTTCCTAGCAACCCAATTGACTTAGTTTCTCTTCAGTCCCTTCCAAAATTCCCAGATCCAGCACCTTGCAGTGAGCCAGAAGACACTGTACCTCCATTGATGGGAGATAGAGTTCTGGTGATGCTGCAGAGATGCAAAGAGAGCAGGGCAGGGGCAAATGGCCAATTTCCCAGAGCTGTCCAGCTCATCAGCCCATGAGAAGTCAGGTTTCTGGATCATCACACACTGATGGTTTAATTAAGGTTTTAATTAAGGTCTAATCTGGCCATGCTGCATTGATTTATAGAATCACAGAATATGCTGAGCTGGAAGAGACACACCAGGATCCTCAAGCCCAGCTCCTGGCCCTGCACAGACACCCCAAGAGCCCCACCCTGGGCATCCCTGGGGGTGATGCTCAAACCCTCCTGGAGCTCTGGCAGCCTCAGGGCTGTGCCCATTCCCTGGGGAGCCTGGGCAGTGCCCTCTGGGGGAAAACCAGCAGTGGCATCTAAGGGAAAGATACCATGGCAATCTTCTCTCCCAGCAATTTCTGCACAGGTATATTATTTGAAAATAAGCCCCAAAATATAAAGCAACCTCCTCTGTGGAGGTGGCACTCTGAAAAACATCCAGGAAAGAGTGATTACTGAGTGCATGTAACTAAGCAGGGCTGATAATACAAGTTTCTTCCATAAAACCTATTTCACAAACTGCAATTTGAAACATTCTTTACTTCAGGCAGCAATTACAATATTGCATTTAAAAAAAATGACACTGCCAGGAAAAGGAATTCAAGAGAGCCATAAACAGGAGGAAAAGTCAGGGATTTATGGGAGGTTTCCAGCTGGTGAGGCACAAATTCCTGCAGTGGAAGGGGCACCACAATCACCAGGAGGAGCCAAGACTCCGGAGGAGAGAGAAGCATCCCAAGGCTTAATAGGAGAAGAAAAAAAAATCAAATAAAATTATTCTAAGGACAGCTGGGAATTCAGAATCTAGGAAAGGGAAATGCAAGTGTGAAGGAGGGAGGGACAAAATGAGAGAAATAACACCAGAAATGGGAGGTTCAGCCACCTCCAGGAGACAGGAAAGACCCAGCAAGGGGACAAGTCTGGCAATGATGAGGTTTGGTTTCAAAATTGTAGCACCTAAGAACACAGCTTCTTCAGAAAGAAATCCACTCTTGGAACAAAAAACAATCAGAAAAATCACTTCAGAGCATTATTTAACCCAGAAAAATTAATGAAAAATATTGGGCTCCCAGTCATTATGTGTTGAAATGATCTGCACAATCAGAGTAATTTCTTTGCAGCACATAATGGCCAGGCAGTGGGCTGAATGTAAAATCTCCTAATAGACCTAGAGGCTTGTATTCAAAAGACAGCTATTCTCAAATCACTTGTAAACACGATTTTCTTTATTTATTTTTTTTATGGTGCTTTCTATGTGAGTGGCCTACAAATTATTAAAGCAGCTCTGCATGCAGGAATGTTCTCCCTCACCTTTTCAGTTCCTGAGAATAGCTACACATGTAAAACACAGTCTGGAGTGCAAACACAAGGGCAGACAGGTGCCTCCAGGAATGATAACACTGAGATAAAGGTGGAAAGGCACCTTTTTACATCCTGATGAGGAAACAGCAGCACCAGCCCAGGGTGCCAGCTGGCCACACCCTCCAGCAGTTTATTAGCACTAAAACCAATCTGTGCACCATGCTGGAGCCTCCTCCTGTACCAGGAGCCAACAGGGTGGAACAGCTCCTCACATCTAAAAGCCAGATTCCTCTTTGGCTGTTTCTTTGTTGCAATTCATTAAAAAATGAATATCACAAAGAGGATCACCACACACAACGTCACCACACCAATTTGCCACCTCCAGTTACTGAAGACTGCAAACAGCACGGGCTTAAGCCTATAATGAGCCACAGTCATTTCTTTAACAAAGCTCAAAAGGAATTGACAGCAGAATGATGAGAGCCAAAAGCTTTCAACCATATTCTGAGCAGAGAGAGCTGCAAAACAAAGCAGTCCTGGAGAGAAAGACAGACCAGAATTTGTATGAGGGATTTTCAGGCTTACAAGTGAAATCTGTAGGAGGATGAGGGTAAACACACAGTGAGACACCAAGATCAGCATTGCTAAGCTGAATGAGAATTAAAAAATAGCTGTAAGTGAATAATTGATTCTGGAGATTCCAGGCAAATCCAGCACAAAGGCTACTCTTTTTCCCTCCTGTTTTTCTTCCTCTCTCTACAGAACAGGAGCCCTTAATTTGTGCTAGAAGCAGATATATGGTCCCCAAGAATAACAAAGTTTATAGCATTTCCCTGAAAGAGGAGCTCACCTAAAGAGAACTGCTGTGGTGCCAACAAGTGATGTGATGGTTCAGGGGGTGAGAGCACGTTTCTGTTTTAACTCTTCACTTCTGCAGAACTGTATTTAAAAACTAGCTCAAAAATTATAGAAATGGAAAACAAGGACAATTACCAATACGACAAGTTCAAATTTAGAGATGTGACAATTTTTGTGCAGTCTTAGACATAGGGAGATCGACCTTTTGACCAATAAGAGGCAAAACCTTCTCAGTGCCTGACAATGTTATGGATGTGTAAGAGATTCACCACAATTACTGACTCTTCCCCCAGTCAGCCCCCTCTCAATAGACACCCTGCTCTCATCGTGATTATCATGAAAAATCCACACCCACAGCAGCTGCAGAAGCTGCAAAACCAGCGAGCAAAGCCCAGGGGTGGGCAGCAAGTGAACACTGAAATCAAGTCACCTTTTGAGCCCAGGTGGATGAAGGTGGCTCAGGTACCAGGGTGACCCACAGAAAGCTGCCCTGAGAGGTTCACCCCGAGCTGAGGGAGCAGCAGGAGAGGAGGAGTCTCTCTTCCAGCTAAGGGGAGTCAGCTGGGCAGTGTCAGTGTCTGTGTACACACACTCTGCGTGTGCTGCATGAACACCAGGACACTTCCTGTGCTCTGCCCAGTTGAAGCAGCACTTTCAGGCAAGACTGGAATGAAGATTTCCCTTTTCCTCTACAACAGCACTACTTACCCTGTAATTTTATCACATACCCTAATGCAACCACCTAGTTTTTAATGTCCAGCTCCTGGAAGAAGCTCAGAAGCTTGTTAATATCAGCCTTGTTTCTGAATACTGGCTTATCAAAAAAACCCATTTAAGGAAACAGGCATCATGTGTTTGTAACAGTCCTGGGTCTGTCACACCTCTGGAAGTGTTGCTAAAGGACACTGATGTCAGGAAAATTAAACCACAAACACCAGAGGTTTATGTCCAAAAAGGAGACAGAGGAGTCCTTTTATTTTACCTGAATAAATGGAGAGGCCATGGGACATCCCCTGGGGTCTCTCTCTCTAATTTTTGGAGGACCCAGCCTCCTTTTTATCCCAACTTCCCAGCCACATTTCCCTTCTCTCTTTCCCTATTGGCTGAGGTACTGGAGAGGTCCAGACTTCCCAGAATGCCTGATACCAGAGATTTCTCTCTAATGTATAACCCTCCTTTTTAATTTTTAATTCTTCTGGAATTTAGGGCTTTTCCCCATTGTTTCTTTCATCTTTCAATATCCAATTTCATTTATCAGGAAACCTACAGTTTATTTGTAAAGGCAAATATCTTTTTTTTTTTCCCATTCATCAATCAATGGAATCCTTCCCATTGTTTCTTTTTTCTCCCAGTGCTGGTTTTATCTATCAGCAGACCCACAGCTTGTTTGGAAAGACAAATCTGTCATTCCTCTCATGGACAATAATCATCTATCTAGGAAAATCATTTTAGGTGATCTGCAGTACCTGCCCAGTGGCTGACCCACCTTAGACAGGATCTGCAGGTATCAGGAAATGGAGACCAAGTCCTGATCACCAAATGAGTTGGGGTGAGGGTGTGAAGCTCAGGAACATGGAACTCCACTGCCTTCTAAAACATGAGAGTCCCCTCCTGCCTGGCCCCTGCTCAGCCCCTGAGCAGAAGAGGCTCCAAGGGACATCCAAAGAGCTCTTCCTGCAAATCTTCAAGCAGAAGAGATGAAAAACAAGCCCCTAAATTTCATAGACAAGGAATCATCCAATGCTCCCTGCATTCAATCTAAGTAAAACAAAACCTAAGGAAACATTTTCTCAATTTGACCTTCACTTATGGCTTTCCTGTCCAACTACTTGACTTCTCTTTAATTTCCACTCCTTTACCTGGCTACCAATTTATCTGCAAACAAAGGTGAATGTCCACTGGTTCAGGGCCAGCCCCAGCCAAGAGCATCCTTTCCCACCAGGTGGGACCTGAACAGGGACAAGAACCTCCACACTGTTCCAGGTAAATCCTTGCCTGCTTTGGTTCCTGGAGGGCTTGGCTCACACAGCTGTAATATATTTCATTTTCATTTCTCCAAAGACCTTTCTATCCTGAAGCTCCTTGTGTCCTGGCAGTGGATGCTCTGAATTACAAAGGTGATGTTTTCAGTCTCCTGTTGCTAAACTATCCCAGATTTCATCTTAAACACTGTGCTGCTTCTCCTCTTACCTCCAGCTGCCTATTTTAATTGGGGAGCCCAGGATTAGGGTTTTGCAGCAGAGCTCTGGGGTAGGTAATGACCTCTGGACACCAAATTCAGTTCACTCCTGGCCTCATCCCATTCTGCCCTAACTCAAAGCTGTGCCCTGGTTGCACAGCCCCTAAAGGGATTGTGATGCACAAGACTTGTGCTAAAAAATAACTTTTAGAAGGCAGAAATTTGTTCAGGGGGAAAAAAACCCAACCAACCATTTTCATGCATTCAACTTAAAAAATGTGATAAACTCCTCTGAAATAAATAGCACCAAACAGAATAAACCTGTCAAAGGAATAATATTCCAGTGTATTAGAAGACAAAATGCAGCAACAAACAGATTTGAAGTGGGATTAGATCTGTTTAAAAAATACATTATCTGTCTACAAAACCAGAATGTATTCCAGGAAACAAAAGAAGCCTCTTCAATGGATTTGAGGGAGCAGGAGTTATTAAATCAACAGTTTTCACGTGCAGCAAAATTGTGTGGGAACAGCAGAAACTTTTTCCTTCCTCATTTTCCACTGATTTTTTTTGCAGTCTCCCCCCTCAGCCCAAGATTTCCCTGGTCACATTTCAGACCCAGTTTTTTTATTGAGATTTCAACATTCTCCCAGGAAGTTTCCTTCTTCCCATGCTAATGCACTACCAAAAATCAGGACCATTTGAACTTCCCAGTGATCCCAGCACCTTTTTGCTCCTGTATCATCACAGCTGATGTGCAGTTGAAATAATTGTTGGGTGAGGAAGTCATAACTAGGCAGGAACAGCCATGCAGCACTGGGAGTACTCCTAGAGAAATGTAATCCATCTAAAAACTGAAAAAGCAACCCTCATTTTCCATTAATCCCATGGAACACTGCCACATCCCAGCCATTCATTCTGTGCATGTCAGGCTGAGTAAAAGAACCTAATTCCACAAGCTGATGGGATCTCCCCTCCATATTTGAATTTTCTGGAGTTAATGGTGATCCTGATCCCAGTGTTACATATGCTGGGGCAACTTTATGGCACACAGACCTCCCAGTTCCTTCTGATGGAAACTGCAAAACCCTTGAGAGGTTCTGAACCTCCCCACTGTGAGTGACTTGGTGCTGCTGAGGCTCAATTCTGCAACATCTCTGGCTCCAGCAGAAGTTTCTATAGAAACTACAGTTTCTATAGTTCCTCTACAGAGAGCTTGCAGAATCCAATTTTCCTTGTCTTTCCACCATTTCTCCAGCAGCAAGACTCAGCTCTCTACAAATGAGCACAACAATCAGCCCCAGAAAATGGCACAGCTCCTTTAATTGGAAATGCAAGCTGAGCTCCATGCACACTCAGGGGATCCATGGGGCTCTTCCATCCCACTCAGGAGCTGCTGTGAAGATTTGAGGGCTGTTGAGCCTCAGCTGACCCTCAGCACAGACAGATCTCCACCTTGGCACTGAAGGAGTGCCGTGAAAGCACTGCCCTCCTTTATGCTGTAATTGGAGCAATTGTAAAAGCAATTTCTCATGCAAAACAAGTATTGAACAAGAAGTCATGAAGCTGCTCAGCCCTCTGGAAGTTTGACCAGTTTTGCTTTTTTCTGAACTGATAATCACCTGTGCTCAAGAGGCTGGGCGGGTTTGGCGTGGTCACCTGGTGTCTACCTATCACTGCTAAGAACAAGCAAAATGGTTCCCAGGCAGCATGCACGAGACAAAAAAAAGGAAAAAAAAATAAAAATGTACCTCATAATGGTTATTATAGTTCCATTCTTTCATTTGCAAGAACTCACATTGTAAGGAAAGTAGAAATGAGTATCGGGAGATAAGGAACCATTAATGAGCCCTCTGCCTTGGTTTCAATTACACTGTGAAATTAATTTAATGCACTTTGGGAATACAAGAGGTAATCGCTCTCTCTTGGTAAGAGGTTGCAATTTTCTCTAATAAAGTGTCGATATAAATATGTTGCTTTAAGACAGGGAGAACAAGTCAGTTAATTCAGAAAGAATGGGACATATTAAAACAAATGCTGTCAAGGAAACCAAATGGCAAAACCTATAAATAACCCATCTGAATGAAAATTGTATGGCAGAGAGCTGGTAAATTGTGGTTTAATTATAAACATTTTTAAAGACTGTTTTATGTTAATGAGATGCATCCAAGTGCCTAATGCTGTGAAAGATAACATTAGTCCAGTAATTAAAAAAAAAAAAAAAAAGAGAATAGCCCATGTGAGGAGGGAAGTGGCAAGAGATCTGAGACCAACAAATCTGAAAATAAAGAACAAATGTAGATACAAAAGGTTCATCATGTTTAACATGCTGGCAAAGTGTGGGATGGCTACACAGAGTGGACAAACGCAGGGAGCTTTCTGATGGATCATCCCAGCAAGGGCTGGTGCTGAGTCCCTGCCACTGCCCCTTCCCAAGGCAGCACCCAGCCTCTCATGGAGGCCCTGGAAATGAGCTCAGGGCATGTGCTGGCCCAGCTGGGAACCTGCTGGCTCTGCTTTGGAGCACCTGCTGCTCTGAAATGCTGATGCCACCCCCTCCTCCCAGCATTCAACAACCCAATAGAAAAGGGTTTGAGAGCTTTTTCTTGCCACCACAAGGATCGAGTTCATCTAAGCAGGAGCAGCACGCAGAGAACCATGAAGAGAGAGCACCACCAGAGAGCTGGGAAGCAGCTCCTGCACAGAGCTGGGCTGAACTGAAAAGGGCTCATCCGAGCAGCCTATTTCTGGCTAAAGAGGAGGGGAAAAAACTGGGAAAGCTCCAATTTTTTTTTTTTTTTCTTTTAGCAGATTAAACCACTTTTAAAGTCACTCTGCTTTGCTTTTCTTGGTGTTGGGGCAGTGGGACACAGAGAGCAATTCCCTGGCAGGCAGCAGGAGCAGAGGCGGCGCAGCAGCCCCGCGCGTCTCTCGAGTAATTAAAGAGACTCAGCTCTGAGCAGGTGCCTGGCAGCAACACCCAGGATGTGTTACAATCCCCCAGTAACACATGCCTAACACATTTCACTGCCTAATTACTCCCACACTCACGTTCAGTGCCCTTGTTAATCCAGTGCTTCAAGAGAATTCTTGCCTTGCTGAAACACGCCTGGATCCTAATCTTGCTGTCACTGGTGTAAATCAGAACTCCTTTCACTGGTGCTAATGGAGTGACAAATGTCTAGGAATGGGAAAATTAGGCCTCTATTCCAAATTGAAGATTTTGTCTGGCACCAGTAGTATGTATTTATTTACTTGCATCAAATCAATTTTTTTTCCCCCTCTGGTACCAACTCAAGGAGAGCTTTTAATGCTGAGATCGAGCCTGCCTCCAAAATAGGGGGTTTTTTTTCCCTGATTTCTATCAAAGACACCACAGTGGCATCCTCACTGGCAGCCCTGATGATTCAGTTCAAGGCAGACTTCAGGCTTGCTCATTCTATCCTCAGAAAAACACCAATGCAAATAAAGGAGAATACAGAGCAATGCCATTAAGGATAATCAATATAATGAGCAGACAGAAGACAGCACAGACACAGGAGGTTATCTAGAACATCCCAGCTATCAGCCTTTGATCAGGACATGGTGTAATCAGTTTTGTGAGTGTCTCTGTGCATTGCCCTCTCCAGGGGCTGGTCCCTTTTATCCATATGGAATTAATGCATGGTGGGGATGCAGCCTCAGGATGTATGGAATCCTGAAACTGTGGGAAAGCCCACAGAACCACTTTGTTCAGCTGGAGCTGTGGCAGCTCCTGTGACATTCCCAACACCCCAGCTCCTGGTGCTCCCTTGCCCATGAGCTGCACCCAGCCCTGCTCCTTTGGAGAGCTGAACCTGCCTCAAGTCAGGCACAGCTGGGGCATTCCAGCTCCGTGCTGAGGGCCAGGCACTGGAAATTACAGCGTTGCCAGTCAGAGCCAGGGAAAAGAGGAAAGGAATTTCCACAGAGATTTCTGCAGTGCACACAGAGGAATAAGATATCTACCTATAAATCAAAAGTGATATGAAGCAAAAGTGATATAAATCAAAAGTGATATGAATTGAGACAGCGAGAATAAACACTAGAACTACCATCATTTCTTGTCCTTTTCCATTCAAGTCAATAAAGGAAAAAAACCTAAAGAATAAGATCACCAAAAAGCAGTGGCTCTAGACATCCTCAGGCTCTACCCATCTCTTTAATGTCTCTTATTAAATTAATCCTAGTAAGAGATTTTTTTCTAAAAAGAGATGACATTCAGAACCAACAGAAGGAGGGGGATCACTGACTGGGTGGCTCAGTGACTTTTCCTGCTGACCTAACAGGGTTAATGAAATTATCTCAGTTTGCAGAAGTCAGCTGAAGGTCAAACACTTACAGGACACTTTGCTGAGGTACCCAAATCAGAGAGTGCAAACAAAAGGTCGTGTCAGAATGGGATTTTTCGAGCTGTGCAAGTTATTTTGTTTTGAATACTCACAGAGCAAGTATCTTTCCTGCTAGCATGACAAAATTCTTCCACCAGCTCCAGAAAAATGAACAACTGAAATGGAAGGAACTACTGGTTTCTAAAAATTAATCAATGCAGTATCTCTAATCTGATGAAGAGACTATGCTATTGGAAAAGCTTGTGGGGATTCATTTCACTCAGTGCTGCTCTTGCTCTTTCTACCACCAGAAAGCCAAAATCAGGTATTTGAAATGGTCACATTACTACCAGAAGTGTGAGGAAGGAGACACACAGACTGAGACACATAGAACGTTTGTAACCCAGAGAATAAATTAAATAAAGATTTTACAAGGAACTTTTAAACAGGAAAGGAACAAGAGGGAATGGGGAGCACCAGAGCCACAGATGAGAAGGAGAAATGGGAGAAATGGCTTCTTCTCCTCAGCTTTCAGTGATGACACAACTGCTTACAGCCCCAGCAGTCTGCATGACAGAGCCTGAGCAGGGAAAACACCTGCACAGGTGGGAGCTCCAGTGCCTGCCTGGCTCCAGGGACAGCCTGGGGATGTCTCCAAAGGGAGATGGAAAAAGCTCTCCAGTGGCTAACAGGGTTTCTTTGAGCCCTCCCAACTCCTCTGCAAGTGCAGATGCAGAAGGGATCAGGAGAAAGGACCTTGAGGTCATTAACTTCCACCACAAGTCAAAAATACAGAAAAGAATGGAAAAAACAGGATGGTGCCTTGAAGGATTTCTGGGCTCCTGCCAATTTTGGTGAACTCTCAAAGCCTCCCCAGGCAGCCATGCAGGTATTTGACATTTCAGCAAAGCAGCAAGAGCACAAGCTGGCAAAGCTAAGTTTGGGAATGGAGAGGCATGTGTAGCACAGCCCACGGCAGCACCCCAGCATTTCCCCACAGCTCCTTGGCACACTACAACCTGTGTTGGGGAAATCTCTTTACAGCTACTCTGTGCTACAAATAAATTGGTGTCTGACATCTTTTCTGGAAAAGTAGCCCCTGAGGTGGTTTTGAAATCTTTAGAAGAGTTGTTAAAAGCAGCTGTAAACTCCAAGAAGGAGCTCAGACATTGTCACTGTTGGTCCCTCAGGAGCTGCACCTTGTGAACCAACCTGGGGCTGTTTTGGGTTTGCTCTGTGTGACCTGTCAGCTCGGTCTGTTCTGAGCTCACCACAATGAAAATCAGGAATGTTTGTTCAATTATACCATGAAAATGGCATGATGTAAGAATTGTGCCCCGCTGTGTACAAGGTTAGGCTTACACAAGATCTCCTCTTATCTACTTTGTACAGTTGTGGAGAGAACAAATTGAATGGGAAGTTAATGTCACTTTTTCAGTGATGTTCTGCCAACAGCAAGAACAGTCCTCAGGACAGAAAAGCTGTCAACAGAACGAGGGGAAGGAGGAACCACAGAGAATTATACCCTGCATTAAAAAAATAACAGAGGCACAAATATAGTGGAGTGGTCCTAGAAATTGTTGTTCTGCCTTGGCAATCTTCCTTTTAAAAAAAATAAAATAAAAGAGGAAATAAAGAGGTTGGTTCTTTGGCTAGGAACTGTAATCAAGTTGTGCCACCACTGTAGTTTTTACATTTCTGGTATTGTGTTTTGCAGGAAAGAGAGAGACCCACATACCTTTTGTTGCCAGCCGGACACAGTTGATTTTTGTTTCCTGAAAAATAAAAAAAACACAAGAAAAATATATAGGAAAACATCACAGTGTGTAATTTGCCCATCTACAGTAAACACACATTCCTTTTAAAAGCTACTAAAAATACATATATATCTTTTCTTGCACTTCATCTTTGAAAATACCACCAACAGTTTTTGTTGCATAAAACACTCCACACTAGTGGACTTGCTTGCAGTTGGTTCTCTAAAGTGTTGAAAAGTTGGGAGTGACAGCACGTTTCTCCACGCTCCACGTGTGAGTGATGGGTCCCACATAAGTGCCTGATTAGCTAATAGAATTTCCCAGTTAAATGACCTGCTCTGTAATAGACTGACAAGCCTTGGGTCAAAAGTACACACCACTGTACATCTCATTTTCATGCACCATTACTGCAAATTTTGCAAATTGGGTATTTATTTAAACACATGGCAAACAGACACCGAAGAAGTCATTTGAATATTTCAGCTCTCTGATGGATGTGGGGCAGACCAACATTCTGTGCTGCTGCCTCTGCCAAACGAGCTGTTCTACCAACCCTCACCACTGCAGCTCCTCATTGCAGAGCTGGGACAAAACCCAATGCTTTGTGTTCAATCCACCCTGGAGCCTGCAGAGCTGCAGAAACCACATTTGGATCCAAATGTTGGCTTTGGCTTCACAAACAGCTCAGAGTCTGCAGCTTTCTCAGGCCGCCTCTGCTGCTACAACCTCTGTGGAGTCCCCAGCTCCTCATTGCTCAGCCCTTCCTGGCAGGGGCTGCTGCTGTCCAGCCTGTTTGCCATCCAAATGGGAATGTGCTGCCTGTTAAAGAGCTGCCTCTGTCAGGCACTAATCTGCTGCAAGGCTTGCAGAGCACTTTATGCCTCTACACGTCTCAGGTGTAATGAATCCAGCATAAATTACTGTGCTGACAATGCTCCATTAATATGGATGCTGTCTGTGCTCTGGAAACAACAGCCCAGCAAAGCAAGCACTGCTGAGCACCTCCTTCCATCCTCAAAGAACTGGACAAACCTTGTGCAAATCTGAATTTGCTCTTGGAGAAAATTGCTCCATCTGTGACAAATCCTCCTTGGCTGGAGCAGACACACACTGTGCCTTTCTCGTCGTGCTTTTGTTGCACGTGGGAAGGGGATGATTGCAGGATCCATGCTGGGAAATGCTGGGAATCACAGGAGCAATTCCCTCTGATCCCTTCCTGTGATGCCACACAATCTGGATATAAGCCACACTGTGTGCAGCCTAAGGACAATGAGATACCCAGAAGGACAAACCCTCCCTTTGACATTGCCTTCAAACTCTCTCAAGGAATTCCTGGCTCCTTGAGGACAATCCATGTTTATTTCCCAGTCCAGAGTGGGACTGAAGCCCTGCTCATCCCAGCAAACCAGAGACATCTCTGCTTACACCCCTTTGTCCCCCAAAATCAGCTCCCCTGCACAACCTGCACCAACACTGGCACTGCAAAGTCACCACAGCTGTACACAGAGCTGCCCACTCCCCTCATTCCAATGAGTTGGAATTCCCATTTATTCTGGAAATCCAAAGTCTTTGTTGCTGCTTGGGATGTATGGAGCAGGAAAAGCACAGCTTTGTTTGCAGAGCTGGCTCTGCACATAGTGCTGGGAACCAGAACACAGAGAGGTCCTGACGTAGTTTCTGATCTACAACAAGGTGTTCCAGGTTACAATGCAAGATGTTTTCTATCATTCCCATCTGTATGGCAGATTATCTTTTGTCAAGTGGGCAGTTTGCCTTATCCCTCTCTGTGAGTGACCACAATCACTCCTCCCTCAGGGGGACACCTGCTGATAACAGCTATGGAATGTGCCTGCATGGCTGATAAGAACTACAGCATCCCATTGGCAGATGGGAGCCCAGAGGGAGGAGCCAAGCATTCCTACCTGGATAGAATCTGGAGCTTCTGGAACACCAGCACAGCTTCTGCACTGGATTGCCCAGAGGAACAGCAGCTGCCTCTTGCCCTGGATCTTCAGAGGCAGAGACTGCACCTTTCTCCAGGATCCCTGCTCCAGCAGAACCAGCCCTGACACTGCAGGAGGGCTGAGCCACAATTCCAATGGTTCTGCTGCCAACAGCCTGACCCACAGGGTGTCAGGCTGGGTTCTGACTCTGGCAGTGTTGTTCTAGTGCACTGCATTGTTTATTTTATCTTTTTATTTTTCCTTCCCTATTAAAGAACTGTTATTTCCTGCTCCCATATTTTTGCCTGAGAGCCCCTTAATTTAAAATTTATAGCAATTCAGAGGGGTGGGGAGGGTTTACATTCTCCATTTCAGGGGAGCCTCCTGCCTTCCTTAGCAGACTCCTGTCTTTCCAAACCAAGACACAAGGTGAGCTGGAAAACCAGCAATGAAGAGTAAAATAAAACATTAAGAGACAGGATTTTTGCAGTCTACAAGTAGGTGGACACTTGCTCCCATTTTGTTGAGGAAAATATTCTTGTGTATTTGTTGCTTTCTGCTGGAATGTAACAGAAAGCTGGAGAAGTTAGTGCTGGAAAAAGAAGAGTCTGGAGTGATCTCATTTGGACATGTGTGTATTCCTGCATGAGACCCTCCCACAGGGTGACTGGAAAGACAGAATTTGTTCTGTTTGCATCTGCATCCAATGATGGCTGCATTAAGCACAGCCACAGCTCTTAGGAGAGCTGGCACTGCCAAAACCAACAGCTACAGGAACAAGAACTTCAGAACTTCATTTCAAATTGCATCTTCTGGGGAGGAAAGCATAAAAGAACCTGCACAGACACCAGCTCCCAGAGGTGGTAAAATGTAAAAACTTGAATTTAGTCCATATTCTGGATTAAGGCTGATTATTCCATTGCTTTCCACTGCTCATCTCTTTGGTGTCTCATAAAAATGAGATCCTTTTCAATTTTTCTTTGGTTGATACTGAGAATTTTAAGTTTGCATGAACCTTTTTAAGAAGAAACAAAATATATACATTTCCTCCCTCCAAACAAAAACAAACCAAACCCAAAACAACTAAAAAAAAAAACCCAACTAACCCAATCATCCTCCCAAAAAAACACAAAACCCACTCTCCCACAATCATGCTTGTTTTCTGAAAAATATTACTTTTGCTTCAAGGCTCTTTTCTGTACACAGTAAAGATCATAGAATGTTAATGGGTTGGAATGCACCATAAAGTGCCACAGGCAGGGACAATGCTTTTATTTTTATATTTTTCCCCTAAGCTACATTTCCCATCTTTCAATTTGTACACACTGCTTCTTGTCCTATCACTGCAAGGTGCTTCTCTTTAGCCACCAGCAAAGCAGGAATAAACAATGTTGGTAATTATCAATGATCCTTCCAGCTTACCTAAAGCAATGGCAAGAAAAATAATTAAATCAAGAGATAATAGTAGAAGTTTTAGGGAAAAAAAAAAATATTTCCCCAAAATTCAGTCTCTGTGTTGTTTCTTAGCATTCTTTCAAATGCTGCAATACTTATTTCCCATTTTATGATACCACAGAAGTTTTACAAGGTCTTAGATATCTACGACAATCTTAATGATACCCAGAGAGCCAACATATTCTGCATATCTGTTTCATGCTATGGCTGAACTCACAGGAATAAATTAAATTAAGATGCCAGTACTGCTTCAGCTTGGTATCACTGCCAGGTTAAGGCAGACATTTTACAGCCAAACAGTAATGGAACAATGTAGGCACATTTTAACTGAGATCCTGGAACAGGAAAACAATCCATGACTACATCCTGCAGCTCCTGACCCAACCTTCACTTTCCAACATGCTCCATACCCTGAAAGCTCCCTGCAGAATGAGCCCATCCACCTGCCTGCCTCAACATAGCGATGGAAATTTGCTTCCTGGCACCTATTTACCAATGAATAAAAGAAGATTATGGAGTGCCCTCACTCAAGGCTGAACCCTGGCTCTATTTCTCAGTCCACACAGCATGGACACGTATGAGCAGTGTGTGTCAGGGTGCTGCAGCCTGTTCCTGCAGGGAGCACCTGCCCCTTCCATCAGCACAGCCCAGGTCCCTCTGGGCAAACCCTCTCTGCCTGCTTTAGCATCCCCCTGGATTGCCAGGGCTGTTTAAAACATTCTTTTACTATAACTTTATTCTTTCGTTTTAGAAGCAAAGGAGCTGCTGCTGTCTACTAATTACTGAGGTTCCTAAATGCACATTTCACTCAAGTGAAATGGATGATAACAAAATGAGTTCTGCCTCTGTCTCTTCAGTGTTTGGATGGGAACAATTTTCTGCAGAAAAGGGCTACGAGGGCAGCAGGACATATGTTTATGTGACAGCTGCATCTTCACAACCTAAAAAGCCACATGATCTTTTTTTTTTCCCCCCTTTTTCTTTGAAACTGACAGCCTGCTGTTTACAGACTACCAACAACAATGAAAGCAGCAAAGCTTTTTTCATCCATCTGTTGTCACACCCACCATTTTCCCTTTCCTTTACTGTGATTATGACTTTGCAGCAGTCAAACAGAGCTTGCCTTGCCTGAGGAACCCCCTGCCAGCCCCAGCAGGACCTGGGGTGTGCCATGGGGGCTGCCCTACAACAGGCAGAGCTTTTTAGGCACCTCAAACTGGGAAATTTTGTCTGCTGCTGGTGCACAGAGCAGACAAGGAATCATCATCCCCCCCCTTGGCCTCAGTTCCAGCTTTAGTTCCCCACGTCCCAGAGCTGAACATGGGATTTCTTGGCAACCTGCTTCACACAGGGTAGAAACCTTGTGTTTGTCCAGCCTTAAGGAGTTATTTATTTGGTCCTCAACTAATTTTGCCCAAGTTCAGGAGAGCTCTAAATTGTGTGTTTATTTTCTATGCCATTGCAGCCAGTGGTTTGCAGTCTTGAAATATGTCTGTGCAGGGTCAATGTACTCCCCTATAATTTTTATTGCCAGCTTCAGGAAATTGCTATTTACCTCCAAAGACTAAGCCAGACCTATTATTGCTATTCCAATTATCAGCTTTTTTTTTAGTATCTGTGTCATTTGGAGAAGGGAGGTTTAACAAAGTGGTTAGGGCTTTTATTATTTACAATAGGAAGTCATGTCAAAGATCTGTAGTTGATGACTGGATATCCAATCCTCTCAATCTCTCAAAAATGAGGTAGGCTTGAGGAGGATTTTATTTATTATGCAGAAAACACTCAGGTCCACATCCTCTGGTCAACCAGATGTGGAAACAGAGGTGTACAAAGAGTGAAGTGTTCCCACAGCTGCTCCAGCACCTCCAGGATGAGATTAAGAAGGAGTGAATGTAAGTGGATAAATTGTACACCCAAAATCCTCCTGAACACAGAGCTGGTTAGTAGCTCACAGAAGTGATGCAGGCAGCCCTGGTGCCATTTCATCTTTCAGAGCACAGCTCGTGCTGAACTCAACCTCCCTGTGTTTTTCATGGCCATCTCCAGAGGGATGAATGGCATCTCTCTGCTGGCAGCTCTATCCATACCTCCCAAACCTCCCAGAAGAATAATGCTGTGTGCTGTGAGCAGACCTGTCAGCATCAAGAAATCCAGCCTCAACTCCCCTGATAATAATGAGCTGCCCGATTGTGCATGTAGTACAAGTCA